>NC_090243.1:23930222-25287722 GCF_024489055.1 Chanodichthys erythropterus
CTCACAGTCTGCAGGAGTGTTGAGTGAGGAGCTGAGGTGCAAAGAGGGCTCAGTTTGATTTGCTGTTCGCTTCTCCAAGGTACGAGAAGATACACTGAGCCAAACATATTAGGCCATGAAGGTCTCTCAAAACAGACTTCGCAGTTAATGGCCTCCCGGTACCACAGGAAAAGCCAGAGGAAGTGACTAAGCAAATCATTACCTTCAAATTGAGGTGAACAGAGAGGTTCACATGCAGAAAAGGAGAAAATATTCATAAAGAAACAAAATATTAAAGTACAAAATATTAGTTTTTATTTGACTTACAAAAGTCAACATGAACCCTTTTGAGTGGCTGTCCAATAATGCACAACTTTATTAAATTAAATTAAAATACCCTAATAGTCTTTTAAAGACTTTACCGAAATGAAATAATACATATGCAAGTGAAACGGCTTTGCAGACAAGAACAAATGTAGGGCTTGATTTTGATTGGATGGTTGTGGTTTGCTATTGGTGGGTCTCATGTGAGTGACAGGTTGTCCCGCCCTCATCATCAGATAAGATATGCTGTAAAGAGGGAGGAGAAGATATTCTGATTCAAGATTACCAGAAACATGAATTTAACACAATAATGATGTGCACTGATTTAGAATAAACACTGAAACATAAAAAAACAAAACAAGAATTGCCCATTTTGATTTCATGGTGACTTTAAAGTGTACTCTAATGAGATGCTATATAATAATGCATAATATGCAATAACTGTCCTCTATATTATTTGTCAATATATATTTTTTGTTAGTATATTATTTGAATTATGCCACATTATGAAAATAACATGACTTGCGTTTCACAATATTTCACTAATGCATTTCATATTGACTTTAAGCTGCACAAGAAAATGAATGTTTGTTTTCAGAGAAAGCACAGAGAGAAAGTGCCTCGCTCTGCATGTCCCTGATTCATGCCTTCATTATCCTTCACTTTCATTGGACTGATCAGAGGAGCGAATTGTGAGATATCATAAAGCAGAAGAGAAATACGCTAAACGTAATTCCATTAAGTTCGGAGGCATAACCGAACAGCATTTTTTTGCAGGGTGAGATGTGTCTTCTGGATGCCTGTTTATGGTCACATATATTTAACAGGAGCGTTAGCATTCGTTAGCAGAGCTGCTGTGCCATAAGCAGAGGAGAGGTGATGATAATACGCTCCTAAATTCCCTTTCACAGACTTGCATCAGAGATTCACACCTCAGAGAAAGAGATTTGACCTCCACATGAAAAGGACTGCGGGATCATAGGGGAATCATCTCTGAATGTCATGAAATATCTTTTCCGATGTGTTGCACAACTCAAAACGCCCAGACACAGAGGGAATCTCATCTTTTGACTTTTGTGCTTGTGTTTTTGTTGTAGTCATAGATTTCATAGATTTATAATCATAGATCCTTTGCCAAAAAGAAAAATGTAGCCAACTGTAGTAGGCTATTAATTCGTTTTAGTCCATTTTACTCACTAAATAACGTATTTTGTTAATAAAATGTTTCATTGATAATGTGCAAAATTATGGAAATGCCCATCAAACTTTAACATTAATTCATTTGTGTCAAATAATTTGATCCAGCATCCATGGATATCAGTGATAAATCCGTGTCTGATAGTGGAAATTGCTGTATCCTGAGAAATATTTTCTATATATTTCAGCAATAATGTCATGTGTGTTTTCTGTTTAGAATCAGAACTTGATCTAATTGGTCAAACACATTTGCAAAACGTTCTGAAATAGTTTGTGATTCAGTTTGAATCATTCAGATGGTTCACTCTTGCAGTTACTTTAACAAATATAGTCTTATCTTTGTTGACAAAGTAAGGAAAACTCCTCATAAACATTTTCAGTAATTTTGTCATTTTAGTTTTATATAACTGAGACAGTATACATTAGATGTTCTGAACGTCCTTTTAAGATTTTTTTCTTTCTTTTTGTTTCGGAAACTGAAAATTAAATCGCATAGGAAACAATGTTTCTTTCAACAGCCATGTGAAATATCTAGCACATTAGCTATTTTTTGTATTATTTAATAAAATAATGTATATAAAAATACAATTTTAATTATTTAATAAAAAAAGAAACAAGTGATGTACATCAGCATAATGTAAAAGAGCCTTAACTGTGCAAAAGTGCTAAAATATGTTTTGTTCTTTCATCATCACCTGCTTTTGATCACTGGTTTCATTGTGCAGCTCATCAATGAAAAAACCTGAACAAACACAATCAACAAAGAAATTAAAAAATAAATACTGCTTTTATTAGATCTTGTTAAGCTGATGTTTTTCAAGTACAATGTTCTTTTATCTCAACTCATTTTCATGTACTACAAATAGGTAACATACTTTCAAATGCATCGTCCAGCCTTTTGAAATTGCTTCTAATAGGTTCCGGATCATTACTGCTTTAGTCTTCACAAACTCAGTGAGTGTCCATTTCAAACTGACATGATGCACATTTCCACAGTCCGCACAAGTCCACGCCACTCAAATGAAAGCATATATATATTCTCTATTATTTTGATGTTGATTATTTTTCGAAATATAGCTTTCTTTTGTCATATAAACTTTCTTGTAGCCTACTTTTCAAGTGCTTGTCAATAATACAAGAAACACTCCAGCTGTGTTTTTAAAATGACCGTTTCCATGGATGGGTGCATTTATTGCTAACACAACTGACACAGCCTTCCTGCACCTAATAAGAAAACCCATTTACTTTTGTAAGCCAGAACTGCACAGAAAAAACTGAAAGCTTGAAAAAGTGGAAAAAGCCATAAAAGTTAAGAGACAGATACATCGGTGGATCATAATTGGACTTGGAGTGTAAACCGGGGAGTTGAAAGTGCATTCACACTCTTGTTGCAGAGCTAAAGCCAAGTGTGGAGAACAGCAGGAGCGTCATGTGTCGTGTGCCGCGCTGCCAGACAGCAGTTCAAGGCATCTGTCCTCGGAGAGTGCAAACACCAGCAGCCACAGGCACAGCTCTTAGATGACCGTGGGATGCCGGCACGTTAAAAACATGTTAGATTTAGGTTTCACCACTGAGCAGTGTCTCCCTTAAGTGATGGGCCGCGTTCATGCGAGTGTGTTTGTGTGTAAAACAGCATCTAGCAGAGCGCACAGCTAACAGAGAACATTCTCAGAACTTTAATAATGTTCTTGCAAGGTTCTCTCAAACATTTTCCAGTAACTTTAACAGAATAATAATAATTAACTTTATTTTATAAAGCGCTTTTAAAAGCATCTTCTCAAAGCACTGTACACAATATAAGCAATACAACTGATAAAAGTAAAAATAATGAAAGAAAAATTAGAAATAATAATAAATATCAATAATCAACTAGCAAATGCAAGTTTAAAAAATATAGCTGCAAGCAGCAATTAAGGGGTCAAGCACAACATAAGCATGTGAAATGTCCGCTGAGTGACGCTAAAAGTGTGTTCATTTTCTTTTGCCGGAACATATAAACGTGAATATGGTACGCTTTTATGACGTTGGTTTTTATATGAATCACCGCAGTTCTGATTTGAAATTTGCACTCCTTCGCGTTTTAAAAAATAGCGTACCAGAAACACTACACCTAAACCTACCCGACAGTGTTAAAAAAAGCAAATGTGACATAAAAAGCATCCGTAATCGTGCCGTTTTAGCTTGTTTAGATCTCTCTTTGAGCTCTTTTACCGTGACTTGCCTTTCACAGGATTCGTACCCATGGCTTTCTCACCTTAAGTACAACAGCTGCCGAGCAAGCTTGTTATGTCAGAAAAGTGAAACATATGGAGCTGGTTAAGCAATGCAAAGTCCAAAATATATTTGTTTACAAATCATGCATTCTGGTAAAAAAGCATTTGTCATAACATAATATTGTGCAAGGAGACGTGAAAACTAATCTTTATTAATCCATAATCTGACCCTGTAATCGTAACTGTGTGTGAAAACGATTAAAAGCTCTTGCTGTTTTACTGCCTCTAGCATTCATCTCTGTTTTGTAAACTGCAGTGATATTTATGCATTGGTACATATTTTGGTGACTCGCAAAAATGTTCCCACAGGTACATCTTTCCTATGAGACCAGGTTGAAATTTTGAAGTCAGATCAACGGTACTGTAGTTACTGTAGTTAGAGCCAAACCTAGCATGTTTGGTCTCATTGGACTCTGCAAGGAATCAGGAATCCAAGGAGATGACTCCCATGAAAATAAGACACATCCAAAGTTATAAGCATGTTAATAATTTTGGTCTGAAACTTCTCAGACTCATTCAGGGTATCGTGCCGATGACCCATACCGACTTTACCAAAATGGCTGATATGGGAAAATTGGATATCATTCGACTTGGCTTGACGTCCAAAATCTAAAGAGACCATTTTTGGACAAACCGTTCAAAAGTTAAAAAACAAAAATAGCCATTTTTGTACCTCTGGACGAGTAGTTGGCGCTGAGCCGAAACACAGCATGAAACCTCAGATCATCCTTGTGATGACATGGACCAAGTTTGGTCTGAATACGATAAAGCATTGAGGAGAGAGAGACTTATAATTGCAAGCACTACATAAAATTTGTTCACAATCACAATCAACTTGAGGAGGAAAGAAATAAATCAGAGGGGGAAAAAAAAAAAACATTTTTGTTTCTAGCCCTTATGGTTCAAAAGTTACTGGCATAAATGTGCAAATTTGGACAGTTGGTGGCGCTAGAGGGATTGAGTTAAAGACTCAAAATTTGCTATGGTGACAGTTCAGACTGTCCTCTATATGTGTGCCAAATTTCATAATTTTCCCACAAGTGGTTCTATGGGCTGCAATAGACTTACAGAGCAGCAGAAGAAGAAGAAGAAGAAGAAGAATGCCAACGGATGCAATAGGCGCCTACACACCCTCTGTGCTTGGCACTTAAAAATATGTCTTAAGCTCAACTATGTCATAAATCTGAAATTCCCTGAGTTCAAGAGGCAGAGAATTCAAAAGGGCAGGAGCATAGGAAGAGAAAGCCATATCACCCATCGACCTTAAGCGCGTTTGAGGAACAACCAGCAAGTTTGATTGTGAGGAGCGTAATCTGCGATTAGGAGTATAAGGATGTTACAGATTTGTTAAATAATGTGGTGCCAGGCTGTGCAATGCTTTATATATGAGCATCATAAGTTTGAAGTCAACTTGGAACCTGACTGGGAGCCAATGCAAGGGTTCCAAAACTGGAGTAATATGATCACACATCCTGGACCAGTTAAGATCCTGGCAGCTGAATTTTGTACATATTGCAGCTTGTTGACAGGATTTGATGACAGGAATCAATGAGCATAACTTCAGTTTTACCAATGTTCAGAAGCAGGAGATTATTACTCATCCATGTTTTTATCTCAGTAATACAGTGGGAAAGAAAAGCAGCCTCAGGACACTCATCGGATTTCAAATGTATATAAATCTGCGTATTATCAGCATACAAGTGATAACGGAGGCCGAGCAATCTCAAGAGATGGCCAAGCGGTGACAAATAAATGTTAAAAAGTAAAGGACCCAAGACTGACCCCTGAGGAACACCAGTGAAAACAGAGCTAATCTCAGACCTATGACCACCCATAAAAATGAACTGGGAACGGTCAGTGAAATAGGATCTAAACCACTTCAAAACTGTCCCCGACACACCAAGACGTGTGGGTAATAGATTGTGTCAAAAACAGCTCTTAGATCAAGAAAGATGAGAATGGATGTTGCACCAGAGTCAGAAGCCATCAACAAATCATTGGTGACTTTAAAAAATGTTTCTTCAAAGTTATCCGGTCTTTAATAATGTTCTCAAAATGTTAGCACAGAAACATCATTCATTTCTGAAATGTTTTAGTTGGATGTTAGTGTAACTTTTTTTTAAATGTAACTACTTGTTTCAGAACGTTCAGAGAACATTCAAAAGTAACGTTCCCATAATGACTGCAAAATGGAATGTTCCCTTAACGTTTGCGTAACCAATTAATGTTTTTTTTAAACATTTAAAAAATGGAAGTTTTGAATGTTCAGAGAACATGAAATATGTTCATAATTTAATGGGAATGTTGGCAAAACATTCTTAGAACATATTTTTGTGTAACTCAGTAACAAGTTAGACAATCTCACACTTGTCGTTTTGTAAAGTTTCACACAGATTAATATTAGGTCTATGCATATAATTATACATTAAGCCTTCGCTAGGAACATTAATAGGCTGTTTTAGCCCTGTAAGACGCAGACAGTTAACAAAATGAAGGAAGATGTTAGCAAAACAGGAAGGAAATCAATCAAGACTGTTGTCGTGTTTTTAACTTTGTCTTCAGACTAGACTAACTTTGCAAGTTCTTCATTCAGTCCATTATGGAAATGTACAGTAAGCTACATTAAAGTAGAAACTACACTGTAAATTAAGAAGCTAATTTAAAAAAGTGCTCTATAGATGAGCTCTGACCCTCCATGAAAGCAAGCAAAATGTGTTGGTGTGTGTCAGGCCTCAATTAACAAATGAGCAACAGTGCAAAATATACTTGCGCTCATAAATACAATGAGAAATATGACTCGGGGCTCCCTTTAAAACACATGTGTCGGTAAATCAGCTTGATATTCACATTATGAGCGCCGAGCAGAGTGTGTTATCATTATTGAGAATCCACCGCAGTCGTTTCAATGGCAGCCAATGATTAACAACAGGAACATCAAAATACAAACCGTAACATCAAAAACAGCTACTGTTATTAATAACTATCTATATCTCAGCTTTCAAATCTGAACCAATCTTTTGCTTGTTTTTGCTTTTTATCCTTAGGAGTCAATAATTATATCAATAGATATTTCAATAATTTAACAACACATTCACATGTTCACGGTTCTCTGATGGCAATTAATGACGTGCTGGAAAACATAAAATATCACTTTTTTAAGTAAGTGATAAAAGATTGCAACAAACTTGAACTTGAAGTTGGTCATGTCGTCGTACATATGGTCCCTCTCTAAATAGTGTTAAAGTAACATTGAAGCAGAGTTAAAGTTAATGAGATAGTTAAGCGATTAATAAGGCTGTGAGTGAAGTCAGTTGTAGTTCTTGTGTTTTTTTCTTATTTCTTCAGTGATTCTGCTTGTTAACAGCAGGCGTTCATCACTAATGCGCAATCATTAGTTAATTAATTGCTTAATTATCTCATTAAATTTAACTCTGCTTCAGTGTTATTTTAACACTGTTTAGAGAGGGACCATATGTACTCTGAAAATAGTTGATTTTGCTGTGTAGTCTTCTGACACCTCCATCATCTCAGAGCTCAGCCATTCCTCCAGCCCCACCGTTGCTTGAAGTTTGCAGCCCTGCGACATCCCTGGACCATCAGCAACCATCAGCAGCGCCTGTAATCGAGGATCCTCCGGCCTTTCGGCTCCGCCTGGCTCCTCCCACCTTCAGCTCCAGGAACCCTCATCTATGTGGCTCCATCCCTTCGCCTCATCCTGCCATCATCCTGCTTCTCACCATCCCTTCACCATCAAACTCGTCATTAAAGTGCTCGACTAAACAACGCCCGTCAAGGCTTTTAATTCAAAAGCGTGCACAATTTTCACCAAAAATGGGGCAGTGTGAGCATTATGGATTGCTAAACACTCTCACCTGTTTCCAATGTCAGTTTGGTCTAAAAGTGAGACTCATAGGCCTGGTTTCACAGACAGGGCTTAGATTAAGCCAGGATTAGGCCTTAGTTTGATTAGGGCATTTAAGTAGCTTTTATAAACGTGCCTTGGAAATAAAACATCACTGTTGTGCATCTTGAGACAAAACAATGACACTGACATATTTTAAGAGTGTGTCAACACAAGTTGCTTTCAGCTAAAACAGCTCAAACATGCATTTTGTCTGTGAAACTGGGGGATAAAGTCATAAAGCATATGACGCTCCAGGAAATCCCTTATATGGACAAAGACATGCAGAGATCGCTGCAGCGGAATAACATGCAAATAGAGACATTTTAACTGATGAAGCATGAAGACAATATACAGTATGGCTATCCCAGGTATTTTCATAAGACTAAAAACATATTTATCAGGCCTTTATCACAATACAGAATAGATTACTACAAAATAACGTATTTTCTGCCTCATTCTGTGATGATAAGCCACATCGAACAACAAGGTCACACATAAACAAAACCCAAAATTTGGATGATTACATTTAAAACGCAGTTGTTTGGGTAACCTCTGGGCCAATATTGATTTGGTAAATAAATAACGTATAAGGTTTTGTGCAGGCATAAGCAGTAAGTAGCCTAATATGTTTTGGATTTATTTGGATTTGTTTTTGCTTGCAGACGGTATCTATCTATCTGAGCGAATCAGAGAATCTGACAGTCAAAAATTCAAGACCAAGTTCATATCATGAAACTGATTAATTTATATAGAAATTATGTAATATATTGCATGACATCCCAGACTTTTGGATTTAAAAGACAATTAATATTCAATAATATCATCGAATAGACTGCACTGACGCTATCAGATGATAACTGAATTGAGCTGGATAATGACAATGTTGAGCTGCTTATTGTGCTGAAATTGAATTTGTTTCATGAATTCTGCAACATTATTTTCCTGCAAACTGTATTGTATAAAGCGCTTTAGAAATAAAAGTTACTTGACTTTATCAGAAGGTAGGAAATATCATTCAATATTTGATTTCAAATGATCTCACAAAATGTTTAAATGATGTTTACATAATCAAATCTGTGACCATGTGGAAACCGATAAACTCACAAACATCCCTGCTGAGGGGCTGATGAAGAAATGAAACTGCTGTTGCACATGGTCTGTATTTCTTCATTATTAATGCACAGCTTGGTTTTGATGATGCTGAATGTACTGTATGCTAGATTAAAAGCACTGATGAATGCGGTGAATGAGTGTGTGTGTGGCATTCGTTTTCACTCTCGTTCCAGGCCTGTAGATTGGAAGCTTGTTCTAATTCAGTCGGCTCTGTTTGCCCTACAGAGGGAATCTACATGAGACTCCAAGGCAGCTGGTGGCCAATTTGAAGAAAACTTTTTCGTGAGGAGTTGTCTCCGGCTCTCTCGGGGCCACGGCAGCAGCGCACTCGACAATGAAACTAGCCAATAATTGCTTTGCCTGAGGATCTAGCATGTCTCTCGCCCCCACCAGCATGCAAACACTGACAACATACAGCCTGGGGAAAAGCCAGACGCTCGTGTCTAGAGGGCAAGAAGATGGCTGACAAAAGCACCACGAGGGTTCCTGCCGCACTATCAGCATGTCAGGGGAGGGAGCGGAGCAGTGAAGATGTTTTATCTTTTGAGAATATGCCTGGATTTATTGTGCTAAATGTGCTGTTACAGAAGATGTTTCAGCATATTTCGAGTCAGAGCGAACATTACTGTATGTGGGCCAAATCCTGTAAGGATTTGATGAGGTTTAGTATAGACTTCCTTAAAAGCACTTTTTTCGTTTTCTTCTGTGATGTTCACTTACAGGGAAAATTCAATTATTATTAAAGTATAATAATAATAAAAAAAGAAAATTTAGTCTCAAAACAATGACCGAGTTTGTGCTTTCCAAGCAAACTGATGTCTTTTATGAAAGCCCTTTTGTATGTGATAATCTTAATTAGTCATAATTTTGACTTCATATCATAAATATGGCTCAGTATGTCATAATTTCGACTAAGCCATATTTATGGCACGAAAAGTCAAAATTATTGGTAATGTTTTAGATTACAGCCTGGAAAGTACTGTTTTTACACTTACAGTGGCATGAAAAAGTATGTGAACCCCTTGCAGAATCTGTGAAAATGAAAATTATTTTAATAAAATAAGAGGGATAATAAAATATGCATGTTAGTTTTTGTTTAGTACTGTCCTGAGTAAGATATTTTACATAAAAGATGTTTGCATTTAGTTCACAAGACAAAACAATAGCTGAATTTATTAAAATAACCCCATCATAAGTTTGTAAACCATTGATTCTCAATACTGTGTGTGGTCACCTGATGATCCACGACTGTTTTTATGTTTTGTGATGGTTGTTCATGAGTCTCTTGTTTGTCCTGAGCAGTTAAACTGAGCTCTGTTCTTCAGAAAAATCCTCCAGCTCCTGCAGATTCATCAGTTTTCAAGCATTTTTGCATATTTGAACCCAGTGGCATCATACCCGCGTTACCCTCGGTTTCCGGTTTTATTTTGTAGGAACCATGGAAAGTTTCAATAGACAAGGGAATATATATCACATATAACACTTGCTCCTGCTCTGCTTCATACTACAGTAATGTTAATAATCATATCTATGAACATGATTTCTGCCCGAGTCCTATACCAATTATTTTTTAATTTTTACTATTACTTTTTTTTCTCTTGCTTCCTCCTCCTCTTGTTCCTCTTCTTCTTTTTCGATGTTTCCTCTGATGAAGCTTAAGGAATCCCATGACTTTTGCTATTCTCTCTTACGTATTAAAAGGAAATGCAGTACACTGTCGCAAATTAGCTCAAAAGAAATATGAATAAGTAATCATAACTCGTTATAATTAATTATAAATATTTGAATCAGTTAATCAAATTAATATTACAATAAATCTGTTCGGTCAGCGAACTCTCAGTATTGATCGTCTATCAACTTTTCAAGAAGGATATTTTTCCGTGGCCACATAAAAATATCACTTTCTTAGCACGTATCTGTGTTCGAATCATTATCAGGGACATTGGTTTATAACCAGATCACAATCAACTCATTTTATTAAACTAAATCACAAACACATAACTAAACTAACAAACACACACACACGTACATAGGAAATGAGAGTGGAAATGAATTTGAACCGTATCATAACAATGGGAAGAGTAAATTAATAATTGCTGGACGAACCATCAGTTTCAATACTATAAAGCACTTTTGTTAACAAAGGGGTTCAAAATCTTAATACTAAATCACCGTTTTAGTGTTCAAACAATACGAAATGCTTTAGCTGTCCGGATCTGCAAGCTCAGGAGAAATCCTTGATGGTTCGGTCCGCTGGCATGGAAGTTGTAATCAATATCTTCTGCGTTGAATGAAGAAAATGACGACAAACTTTGCGCTGTTAATTTGACTCTTTTGTGGTCGAGGCAGTTGTTCATGGCTTGAAAGGAAGAGGGAGGCCTACCAGCTCGGCTCGGGGACCATGTGGGGTCTCACGTGACACAATCGGTAGTATCAACAGGAACAAAGAGAAGAACCAGAATCACTAAACTCTGATCTGCTCAGAGGTATTTAACTTCTACAGAAAGTTTACGCCCCTCCGTCTTGGCTTGACCAATGAGAAAGGTGTAATGCTCTGGCAGGAGATTCCTTTGTTTGGAAGTGAGTTCATTTGCATGGGGGGAATTAACTAGTAGGTTTGTGTCCATTTATACTCTGATAAATATAACAAACATACAATGCATTCTATGATAGTGTGACTACCACCAAGATGTATCATCACATGATTTTATGCCACTTTACAATATACGAAAGAACAATATACAAACAGATATAATGCACACAATGTACTGGGAAGATGCATGTTCATTTATTTAGACAAAGATGTCAATGAATTAATGGCAAAGAATCCATTTTTATAGACAGTTTATGATTCTAGTGGCCTGTCTCCTAAGTGTCTTTGAAGTGTATGTGGAGAGCAAATGGTGCAGAAAGGGTGATAGCGCTCAGTGGGGAAGCCAGACATTACAGAGCCTGCATGGGTGAAGGGCTGCTTTGTTGAGCAATCGTGTGTTTGATCTATTCAGATGCTACAACACCCAGAAATGTTCTTATGGTTTACTCATCTTTTCCCTTCTGACCAACTGTCACCAGCGTGTGGATGAGAGTCGACTTCGCTTTTGACGAAGAAACGTGAATCTTCAAGCTTTCATGACTTTTTATTGCATGAAAACTCAAATACTGAACCATATGTATGACATTAAAAAGTAAAAAAAAATACACAAATTAACTGGCAATATTGTGTTTAAAATGGATGTTTCTCAATATTAACTTCTTATATGTTGTACTGTTATATAAAAGCTTTTTGGTCACACTTTAGATTAAGGTCTCATAATGTTCTGGTAGTATTTTTAATTGTTAGCTTATGTTAACTAATGTAGTTAATTAATGTTAACAAATGAAACCTGTAAAGTGTTGCGATGTTTTTATAAAAGATGTTTTACTGGAACTGGAACTATACATAATTGGATTATAAGCATATTATTTGCTTCTTAAAGGTGATAGAGAGGATTTTTTTGTCGACTGAGAATCCAAAGACTCTTACTGAGTTTTTGAAATTTCAAAGGAACGCCTCCCAAAACTCGTGCACGAGTATTGGGACACGAGTGTTTACCAACGGCATTCGCTGTGTCGTGTTTTTTGGATTCATTATGTTGGACTGGATAATCTGCAGTTGTTATTCCTGTCTCCTGACAAAAACATTGCATGCAGTTGCATTGCATTGCATTACGATGATCGCGTAAACGATTGGCTGATGTTTTTAAGGCCCTACCTCGTGCACAGATGATGTATATTAATATTATTACTTTCAGTGCACCTAATACATAGTCTTTTATCAGTTAGTAAAGACAGTTTCAAGTAATATTGCAAACATGTATAAAAAAAAAACATACTCTTTAGCACCTTTAAGGATCAAAAAGAAGGTAGATGTTTTTGAAATAGCCCAACATTGCTAACCATTTATTCCCCATCATTATGAGACATCTTGTGTGCAAAAATAGAAGTCACACAACTGCCACATGACGTGAGAAACAGAAAAGAGGAAGCAGAAAGATTTGCCAAACCCATAGTCTTAGTCGAAAACGCTATTTTTGATTTGACCATGGGAAAAATAAAACTCTTTGGACAAAGAATACATGTTCCCTGCAGGTGAGAAATTCTGAGCAGAAGCCACCTGTAAAGGTTATGGAGGGATGAGAAGTGTTTGGGCCATGCAGTGATGAGGCAGATACGCACAGACTCTTGTATGAACTGCAGTGTATGGCGCTGTCAGAGGCAACGGTCTGGAAATTGCTTTTAAACCCCAAGGTGCATGCTTATTTCACAGTCATGTTTAAAAGTCAAGAACCCAATCCTTCTGACTCAAAAACAGCTGAGAGGCAAAGACATCCAAATCAAGAGCCAGGAGTGAGAGAGAGTTCAAAAACACTGGCAATCGCTGTGCCCGCCCATATGGAAAGAAAATATATGTCCATATATTCATGTAAATATATTAAATGGTTTAAATCCTGTATATTGAAAAATATATGGGATAATTATTGCATTAATATATTACAATATATTGACTAATACATAAGGAATTGCCACTTTTCATATATTGAAAAATATGTGACAATATATTTACCATTACATTAATGTGTATTCACTCAGTTGAGTAATGTTTCTGCTACACAAATTATTTGAGTTCAAAATATGCACAATTCTGATGCAAACAGTTGCCTCCATTTTTCGAAGTAAAACCAAGGGGCAATATTTTACAGTGTGGAAACTTATTGCCTTAAATTTCTCAAACATGTTTTACACATAGTTGGAAGTTTTAATGCAAAGAAATACAAAAGAGTGTTGGGACAACGATAGACTGTTTCATTTGAAGTCATCATTATGGTGATCTGTAGTTGGGCTCTTGAACCATGAATTTTAATGTTAGTTTTTCTCTGGCTGCTGTAACTGAGTGTAAAGCACATTTTCTATGGCAAAGACGTCATCATGTGTGTGTGCAAGAGCATTGCATAGAATGCATTGCATAAGAATGCATTGCATAAGAATGCATTGCATAAAAAAAACAAATGCATTGCATAATATCTAGTGCAGTAGTTAGTACAGTAAGTACAGCCTCCTATAGTGTATTAAGCACTAAGCAGTAAGCCGAATACACTCTTGCATACGTCATATTTTTTTTGTAGGGCTGATGAAAAACAAAAGGTATTTGGCTACAAAACTGAAAAGCATCTTGTGTTGTAAAAGTACAAAATAAAAAGAATAATGAAAAATGAAACTCTTGTCTTTGTGCATGAGAGTTCATAAACACTCGGTGACAATGGCAGATGCACAAAGTTCAAATATTATGCTTTTTCAAGAAATCACCGAAATATGAGTGAGAAGGTGAGGAGACAGCGAGTGAAGCGGCACCTGAGGCTTCCCATTTCCAGGACACGCATATTTCATCACTGGACTGTAGCAGTGAGACTTCCACCGCACAATTTGGCACAATTCCAGATGATTTTGTCTCATTATAACAGCGGAAACACCTTATACTCTGTCATTTATGGTCATACAGTAAGAATAAGACATCATTTCAAACTGTATTTTTATTTGTGTACACTTACAATAACAACAAAAATTTGTACTTTTGTAAAATAAAGAAAACAAACAGGATGCCGCTTTCTGCCATCCCAGTTTCCTTTCCGTGAAGTTAGTGGAGCGTGTCACAAAAATTAATCGAAACTCAGAGTAAAGGTTAAGAGATGAGAGATCTGTGAATTAGGCTACATGACAATGTCATCATCAGTAAATAATCAACAAAAATGTTCATTGGCTTCCTTTGCTGGAGAACCTGATTTCACCAAGTACAACGTGTTCCTGGATCAACATTCCAACAAATCAGATTTTAGGGACAAGTTTACAGATTATGTCAAGTTTAGGCGCTTTACATCAGTGTTATTCACCTCTCAGTTCCTTCTGATTTTAGGGTTAACTTATGTGTAAGGTTAGGTTTAGGGATAGGGATATGGTTAGGGTTAAAAATGTTGTTCCAGGATCAACTAAATATGTTGACCCAGGAACGCATCTAACTCTGCAAAATCAGGACATGTTTCCTTTGCCATAGCAAATGTACCTTACAGACGCTCAGTTACAACAGCCAGAGAAAAACTAACATTAAAAGTCAAGGGTCAAGAGCCAAACTAAAGCGAACACTGATCACAGTAATGGCGACTGATCAAGTGAAACAGTCTATTGCTGTCCCAAAACTCTTTGTGCATTATTTATTTATTTTATTTTTCAATATATTTAAACCATATAATGTGTGGAGAAATGCAAATGATAGAAAGAATTGCTTTGGCTGTTATAGAAAAGGACGTTTAACAGTACATTCTGTTATACTGCATATATTCAAAAACACTTTGACTTCAACAGACAAATGTAATCAGTCTGTGCACTCTGGTTATGTATGACTATAAATATTGGTGAACATTTGTGGATCCTGTCCTTGAATTTTCTCACTACACAAATTAATTTATTGGTTTCTTAGCCCTTCTGCCCTGTTTTATCTGCTTGTGAGTACATCAGGCTTCTGACTCACAAAAGCACACGTCTGGTATTTGGAAGTGCCTTTCAAATAACTTTTAAATTAAATTAAGAACCTTGCTTCTCTCTTGACGGGAAGAGAAGGGCGAGGTGAACCACCCTCTCTATCTAAGAAACTCTTCACAGTATTTGACCAAGCATGATTAAACATAGATGTCATTTATCAATACTTCTTGCCACCATTGAAACAGTTTGCATATTTACAGAGGAAGCATCTCCGGTTGTTGAACAGACATTTTCATGCAATTAGTGTTGAATATGTAATGCTATTTATGAGTGCTGTTCTGGTTTATCATTAATTTATCAGTCATCAAATCTTTATGATTTCATAATGCCAATTATGGCATCATAAAGGGCATCATGACATTATCAATGGAATTCATTTTGGCGTCATAATGACCATTATGACTTTATCACAGGAAGTCATTATGATAAATTAGTCAAAAATCCATTTTTTTAGGGCTGGTCCATGCATTTACTGACCTACAAAGTCCCAGGACAGATAATAGCAGATACATGGACACATCTATCAAATTGAATGTTACATGTATGTTTGAACCACTCAATGTGTTAAACCATTTAGACGTTTTATTTTAACACACACTCACGTGTTGGGTTTCCATGATTTATGGGGACTCTCCATAGACATAATGGTTTTTACTGTACAAACTGTATATTCTATCCCCCTACACTAACCCTACCCCTAAACCTACCCATTACACAAAACTTTCTGCATTTTTATTTTCAAAAAACTTTTCCTCATGGGGACCAAAACATGTCCCCTCAAGGACAAGGATTTCAGACATTGCAGTCTTTGAAATAATACTCTTTGATAGGCAAGTATGTGTGTGGTTCAGGTAAACTTACTAAATTTCGATCAGATAGATAACATTTTGAGAATATCTAAGCCTATATCATACACACTGGTGATATATCATACCACAAATCTTTACGAGGAGGACAAGATCTGTAAAGAAAAGGAGAGATACTGTGACTTGCTTACAGTGAACTTTGAAATCACATACAGTAAACACAATTGATTGAGAAATCTGAGGGCGGTTGTGAGGAAACTGAGGGAGGCAGGCAAAGAGACTTTGGGTTTCAAAAATAATAATGCAGCCTGTTTAGGGTATTCTGAAGAAGACAGCTGACAGAAGCAACACTTAGTATTTATTTACCAGCAAGACTGATTTTTTACGCATTCACAGTTAAATTGCCTCACCATTGCTAGTTTGTAGTATTAGAACTTTTTTCCACCCTTGAAAATCTGCAATTTCTCTCCATTTTTTAAACCCCTACGTAGCCCATACATTTGAATGACAAAATGCCATGCCTCCATGGAAAAAAACCCAAGCCAAACATGAGGCAAACTGAGTCAATGCTTATATGTTATAATCATAATTTAGTGGAGACCCCTTGAAATATAATTTAGTAGAATAGTTTCACTTCTGTTTAATTTCACTGTGCAACAAAGCAAAATAAAACAGGCTCATCTGTTCCCACCCTCCACTAAGACGCCTACAGTACATGACTATGTGTCACTAACCCAAACTTCACTATTCTGACCAGTGACTCAGCCTCTTCTGCTTTCCTTTGAACAGCATTCCCAGCATGCTATCTGCTCCCAACACTTCGCTCTCCCGCTAAGTGGGGAGGTTCTCGACAAACAGGCTGAAAGCTCCTCGGGCCCCGTATGCAATCACCTACTGCAGCACAGCGGGAGGCCCTCAGGAGTCCAGCGCTAATCGCATTATGGCTTTTGCACAGCGACTGCGTTACAAGAGCACTGCATGCGTGATGGAGGGAAGACTAGCATTCATTTGAGCAGTTGGGGTTTTGATCATATTTACAGTGGTTTCATTTAACACCTGCCATGAAACTAATATGCACTAAATGTATGAAATTCTAAATATTTTTGGTGGTTTTAGCAAAAATAAATAATGTGTGAAAGAACTGAAATAGTTATTACATTGACATGAGAAAATAATAGATACACTGCCCTCCAAAAGTTTGGAAACACCCTAGAAAAGTGGGGTTTTGGACAATATTGACATGAATCCTTTTTAATTTGTGATAATTTTGCACTGATGAGGGAAAACACAAACTACGAAAACATATTTTATTACATAAACAGTTTATACATAGAAAAAACTTAAATTTTCAATTCCTCAAAATGTCCACCATTAGCAGCTATCTGACCTAAACTGGGTTCTAATTATTTCATTGTATTCTAAACTTAATTGGCAATCAATTGTTGAAGCTATTAAGGCGTGCTGACCCAAAAATCTTTTACAAACCTGGGCCAAGTTTAAACCAGTAACCAGCATCACAGCTGGCAGAGGGGCATGTCTGACTTTGACATGCATATATTTCCATTATTATGTAATCAAAATGAAAATTATTATTGCTGGTCTTCAATGATAATGTCAAGTTACTTTAATGTATTTGCACCAAAAAATAAGGATTTATGCTGATATCGTCCAAAACCACACTTTGCAAGGGGTGTTTCCAAACTTTTGGAGGGCAGTGTATATTATTTTGGGGAGACACGAATTTCGAGGGTGGGCCCGATTTGTCAAGACAGTGGATTTTAGTAACCGTGCATACTTTGGACGTGCAGGTCGCACATGCACATTTTTTTTGTTTTTTTTTTGCAGTAATTAGTTTATCCACAAGGTGGAAACCATGCCCTTGGGGTGTCTATTCGCAAGGTAGTCAAAGAAAACCTGCATAAACAGAAGAGACAGGAACGCATGCAAGCTAAAGACTGTGAAGAGGTTCGAGAGTACCATCATTTGTACAACTCTAGCATGAAAGAATACAAATATGTTTACATGGGTTATAACTTGTGGCAAGAGATTCCTCAAAACCGCGCATGCGTCAAACACCTGTGTACACAGTAAAATCCCCAGAGTTAAATCAACTCTGCTCGGAGTACATATGGTCCCTCTCTAAATAGTGTTAAAGTTAATGAGATAATTAAGCAATTAATAAGGCTGTGACTGAAGTCAGTTGTAGTTCTTGTGTTTCTCTTTTCTTCAGTGATTCTGCTTGTTAACAGCAGGTGTTCATCACTTATGCACAATCATCACTTAATTAATTGTTTAATTATCTCATTAACTTTAACTCCCTCGGGTCGGCGGTCACGCCGGCGTGATCACCGTGTTTTTTTTCTAACCAGTGTGAAAGAGACTCAAAATACTCCGTCAATGTTGCACATACAATTATAGTGTGTGTACAGTTATACACCATTTTAATCTGTGGAATATGTTCTTTTATTTGTGTACACTCAGAGTAAAAACAAAATGTTGTGCTTTTTGTAAAATAAAGAAAACTAACATGATGCGTGATCTCTCGTCTCCCTCTGAACGAAGTCCAATCTGATAGTTCTCAGAAAATGAACTGTAACTTAGTGAATACTAATCACACAAAAAATTAGACTTGTATCTAAAGAAATGTTGAAATGTCAGGTTTTAAATCGTGTAAGTCAAATCGAAAACAAACCTTCTGTGTTTATGTAATCTGTAAGAAAAGAGAGCCATGTCAGAAGTCCTTGATTCAGCTCATTATCCGCCAATGCGGCCACGCTCACAGAGGGAGCACTATTCAGAGGCAAATTCAGTCAATACATGCATTCATCGTCTCAATCGTGTATTTATTGTCTTGAAAAGTGTTTTGAATAGCCATAGTTAGCGATCTCTGGCCTCTCTTAGTTCAGTTATTTCCTGGATTGCCTATTCTTCTTTAGCATTGGCATTTGTGGACTAAAGGTGCACAGAATGCCCTCCGGCTGCAAGTATGAATTGTAAACACAGTATCCAGCGTTCACAGTGACGACAACAAATAATGAATAAATACTCCTCTGCATAGAAATTGACATAAACATGAGAATCCATCAATATTTTTCCAAATGTGCATGCTTTTAAGCTAAAAGCCTATATGAAAAGCCAGAGGTAACATAACTGTTCATAAACTTTGTATAATAAAAATGCATTATATTTTAATAATAGAATACCATTATTTGTAAATAAATTGTAATAATATTTCACAGTATTGCTGTTTTTTCTGCATGTTTGATTTACATTATGATGAGCTTGAGACATGATCAACAGAGGGTTTTTTCACAGCCTATCTGACTGAAAGGCCTCATTATTTATGCAGGTCATTAGAGCTCTTTTATGCGATTATTTTGTATTCTCAGGTGAGAATCACCCATTATTCATGATTATTCACGCCTCCTGTGTTTCTTGACCAAAGATGTTTTAGAAAATTTAAATCTCTCTATTATTTTATATGAAGGAGTAGGAATGATAATTTTTACATAATTTTGAAGCAAAAACTCTAGTCTACAACCTACAATACCCAGAAGTCTTGTGAACACAGATTTAATATATATATATATTTCAGTGACTTGTTTTTTGTTTTTTCAATAACCACGCATAAACGTTATTCCTTCAAAAATACAAACATGTACATACATGTTCCTCACATATTATTGTAGCCTAGTTTGTGCTGAATACAGTGTAATGACACTTTTTCCATTAATATGTTTATGAACAACTGAAAAAGCACAAATGTCAGGGCATGTCAAAACTTCTCCAGGCCCCAAATCAGCCACAGACCCCTGAGGGTTAACTCTGCTTCAGTGTTATTTTAACACTGTTTAGAGAGGAACCAAATGTACTCTGAGCAGAGCTGATTTAACTCTGGAGATTTTGCTGTGTATGTGTATGAGTCACATGAAGTATACTTTGTGCGTTCCACTGTGCACCTACACGAGCGAATGCGTAAAAAAGAAGAAGAAAATACTGACTTGAGTTATGTTGTGTTGCGTTATGACAATGTACAAAGCCTTTCAGATCAAGCATCTCAGATATGCAAATGCAACATGGCCATACTGTATATGCAGTTTGAAATGGGTCAAATGGATCAAAAGGAAAAAACACACAAAGAGGAGCTGTTCATTTGTGCTATGGCAATCTGTGTAGTAATGCATGACACAGAATTCAAACCTCTACATATGATATTGTGCAATCATATGAAAGACATGCAACCATTATTATGTATTAATGCACTTGCTTTGACTAGTGATGAAAGACAGATGAAGACCAAACCAACTGTGTACACAATTTTTGTTCCATTTTTGAATTATGGCAGATATAAAGCAATTAGGGGGAGAACAAGAAGTTTTAAGAACTCATTCATACCAACTGCTATTTCAATGTTAAATAACCTGTAATTTAATATGTTGCTACTTGAATTGATGAATAGTTGATTCCCCTTACCCACCTCTTATTTTTTTTATTTATTACTCATGTTTCTTATTTTGTTTTTTCTTTAATGAATGCTTATGTGTGAGGCTGTATAAATGTGATGTGTGCCATCTGTGCAAACTAAATTTTAACTGGTGACCAATTCAAAATCAGATTTTATGATTTATTTTTTATTTATTTGGATAATAAACCCTTCATATAAATATTTGTGAGGATCACAGTGTTGATGGATAGGTAGATTTTATGGTAATATGTAGTATTATTTAGTAGTTATAATTTATGTTTATGTTAAAAGCCTTGAGCTGAGCTTCAAAGCATGTTCCAGATAGAGTCATTCACACAGAACACGTTTTTAAAAGTTGAAGTTATTTTAACTTGAGCACTGTTTTTAGAACACCATGTGATGCACGAGATGATGCAAAAGATGAGATGTGAGAATAAGTCAAAATTATCTTTATTTTTTATTCTGTGGCAAAAACAAGCTTTCATAGTTCAGTGTATTTCATAAAGCAAACACACAAATTATACAAACAAGCAAAACACACAAATCTCTGAGAATATGAATGAAATCACAGTGATTTATTACATATACATCAATCAACATCATCAACTCTTTTGCTAGTTCATTGCACTTTTTCTTTGGAGAATAAAAGCAACATGCAGCTATTTTCACTCACCATATACATTACTATTCTGTCTTAAGCTAATGATCTGCTGCTTCCGCTTACACTCATATGGCTGGTTAAACATGAACCTCGATTCATCAGCACTCCTCGTACATGATTCTGGAACTTCCTTCCCAGAAAGGTGTAAAAAACAGGGTTGATGCAGAAATACAAGTGACCGATGTTACCAGTGATGAACTCGGCATACGAAAGTCTGTCATCGCACTGTAGAGGGTCTCGATTCTCATTTATCATGCGTATGATATTATGCGGACCCCAGAAAGCGAAAAACATCAGGACTATTATGAAAATTAGCCTTACAGTGCGATGTTTCCCTACCATCCGCGTGGCTAAGACTGTTAGTGTTATCCGGAAGTAGCAGTAGACGAAAACAATCAACGGGAAGATGAAGAACAGCACAAACTGCTTGTAGAGGCTGAAGACCTTCCACTTCAAATCGCTCGAGTCTTCACAGATCAGTCCATACTTTGGATACTCCTTAACGGTGAAGTGGATGAAGGAATCGAGGCTCGCCAGAAGGCTAATACCCCAGGCCGCTGAAGATAATGCCAGGGCGTAGCAGCTTCTGCGTTTTTTGTTGGCGACCACACAATGAACCACGGCCAGGTAGCGGTCGAATGTCATGAGGGTGAGGAAGAGGATTGAGCTGTAGAAGCCGAAATAGTGGGCGCTGTACACCAACTTGCAAAGAGCTTCTCCAAAGATCCACTGGTCGGAATGGTGAACGGCCTGAAACGGGAGCGTAAGGGTAAAAATGATGTTGGAGGCCACCAGGTTGAGAAGAAATATATTTGTGACCGTGGTGAGCTTTTCAAACTTGTAGATGACAAGGACAACGACTCCGTTGCCGATTATGCTGGTGATGAAGATGATGTAGTAGAAGGGTGGAAGAAAGTTTTTGGCGAATTCGTTGGTGTCGATAGGGCTGCACATCAGAGATTGAGACCCATCAGTGCTCATCTCCGAGTAATACTCATATTCCTCGTATTCTTCTGTTGCATTAGGCATTTCCATCGTGATGGTTACCTACAACCTGCAGGATTGAGCTAGTTTATTAAAATGAAAAATTAGAAAAATCATTAAAAGTATGAATTTTACACTTACCGCAAAACACTTTTCACTGTTTTTATGGCAAGTTCATCAAAAGAAACCAGTCTTCTAAAATGGAGCAGCAACAAGGGATGTGTGTCCGTCTACTGCTGCAAAGAATCTGAATCATGTCTTGAAATAATCCTCAACTTCCTTGTTATATGACATCTGAGTTTACTCAAGACTCAGTATGCGTTTGAAGCCATTTAGTCACTAACAACATACATGATCATTATCATGAAACCACAGATCAACCACCAGGATTTTAATCACCTTTTATTTACTAGTGATTTCAGTAAACAACAGAGGATTAAATTTTCCCAGAATCACTGCAGTTTTTTAATGTACAAACAACATCCCAGCTAATAAAATTACGTAATTGCAACGTAATCTGGTGACCAAAGTTTCGTCATGGCTGGAAAAGTGAAAGGTGCCTGTGGGTACACGATCCATTCCACCTGCACGATCCGTTCCACCTGCATGATGAATGAAACTAATGAAACACTTGACGGCAAGGTGGCACAACTTGCGGCATATTTGTGTAACGTTAGTTGTATTGTGTTTAACATTTAACAGCGGGTCTATTTTGATGCCTTTAAATGTAGCTTACGCTATGCATTACGATGTGTTTACGTGGTTGCCAATCCAAAATAATAAAGGAGGTGTGAGTCGTTACATGAACATACATGTTCAGTTTCCTCCATACTCTCCTTTGCGATTCATTGCTGGTATAAGGCTTAACTTACTTAAAGGGGAAGTTTAATGCAAACGGAGTTTAATGCAAACAGAGATATTTTTTTTTAAAGTTATGTCAGTTTAATGCCTACAAAAACGACTGGTTTGACATCATAAACCCTGCAAAACACGCCCCCGGGAACACGCAACAAAGTGGGCGAGGCCATATCATGCAGCATAATGAAAGCGGAAGAGTTGTTTACACCTGTCGCGAGCGGTGCGACGCGACGCATCAAAAGATAATAGAAACCATTATAATCTGTGATATTTTCTACACTGGATGCGATGCTAAAGACAGCTTCCAGAATCTACATGAGTTCAATGCTGGATGGCTATTACTGCACAAATGCACAAAGGCTTTTACTGAAAGAAGCAGTTCCCACTTTAAAAGCAGAAGCTGCTGTTTATCAGCTCCAAACTGTAAGTAGGTTTTATTGTTTGTACATGTCTTTTAAACATATAGTTCTATTGCTATTTTTTGGTTGCATCAAGGACGTAAACAAAGAGCAACTCGTTTTTGCTTCGCTAGCCAGTTAGCTGTATTATAGCAGCCTGGTCTCATTGTTAATACGTAGTTATTAATACGTAACTTTAAAAGACACAAAACGTACATATTTGTACGTTTTGAATGGTGCTAAAACGTACAAATACTGACGTAATTATGGCACCAAAACGTAAACATACTTACGTTTTTACTGCGAATAAAACGTAAAATATTTTACGAATCTTTCATGTCATAAAAATATATGTATAAAATATATATAAATGTTCCCTTTTTAACATTTTTAGATTAATGTAATATCCCTAAACCCCACCCCACCCCGAACCTAAACCTAAGTTACCCATTTTATACATAATGTTAAAAGAATAAATCATAATGGACAGAAATGTGTAGGAAAATGACAATTTTAGTAAAAATATTACATTAAAACGATATTTTGAGCCACTTATCCTACACCTACCCCTAAACCTACCCATAACAATTTCTTAAAACTACATCCCAGCTAACACACGACGTAACAGTTACGTAATGTATTCGTACTTTTTGGTAATGTAATGACTTACTAACTGACAACGTAACTACGACGTCGCATGCCAGTAATTTCATTACCTTCAGATTACCATCTCACAACGTCGTCAGTACGTTCTCCTAACGTTATAAGATTACCAAGAACGTTCCAGATACGTCCTCTATTCGTGATATATTGGTAATTCCATGACTTACTAGTAACGTAACTACAACGTTGTATGCCCGTAATAATATTACCATCAAATTACCATATCACAACGTCGTCAGTACGTTCTCCAAACGTTACAAGATTACCAAGGACGTTCCAGATACGTCCTCTATTCGTAATATAATGGTCATTCCATGACTTACTGGCAACGTAGCAGCAACGTCATGTGCTCGTAATTTCATTACCATCATTTACACATTCTTTATATGTTATTATTACCAGAATTTGCAATATAAAACGTGTAATTAAATGTCAGACACAAGACTGAAATGTCCCCTTAAGAAATTTTTTTTTTCTTTTCACCAAATCAGAGTATGGATGACTGGTTTTTATATATAGTGACGTGACATACAGCGCGCGCCTCCACAAATGTAGTGCGCGCGTGCCCACAGTATGTTAATAAGAGTGTAAAGTTAATTTTTCTGAGAGAAGAATTTATTTTTCCGAGGTGACAACGAATAAATGGCTTTTATAAAAATGTATAAAGTTAACTTTGGAAAGACGCAAAACCTTTTTTATTGTTATGTTTACGTTAGTGCAGGTGGCCGTTAGAGTTGCCATGGCAACCGGGAAAACATTCAAGCTGCTGGAGAGGACAGCGTCGACGTTTCTCCGTGTTTCTCGTCAGTTTTATAGCAATAAAGTTCAACAACTGCGTCAGATTGGTTAAGTAACATTACCCACAGTCTACTTTAAGTACTTTTGTTAATATTTTTACCTCTGTGATTTCCTTGATCGTCTGAAATATATGTTAGCAAAATGTTACGTTAGCATAGCATATGTTTTTAATGATACTGAGAGCAAAACGTCTTGAATGCTTTTATTTTATGTTTCGTTGTAGGCTATATGTTTTTATTTATAGTTTGAGTGTATTTCATTATTTTTATTTGGAGTTTTATTCATGTTCTGTGTGTTTTTCAAAATAAATGAATTGAATTCATTTCGAGTCTGCATTCATCGTTCACAGCTGTTGGAATAGCCTTTACATTAGTTTGGGCAAATGAGGACATAAATTAGGTTAAACTACTGCATGTCCGCCCATAGAAAAATAAATAAATATAAGAATTACCAACTGATGACCAACACACAACTATTGATACACAACGTTGCCACGACGTCGCAGTTACTAACTGGCAACGTCACAAAGTTACGTTGTGGCGACGTATAGGCACCTTTCACTTTTCCGGTTGCCACGACGTAACTAGTTACGTCGCCACGACGAAAGTTTGGTCACCAAATTACGTTGCAGTTACGTAACAGTCACGTATTTTGGTTAGCTGGGATACTGTTAATAAATGAAAAACAGACAAACAAGCGTAACGTTAATCACAATCATTTATTTTTGCAAATATGTCAAAAGTGGTACCAAAAGTTAAAATGATGATGAGTTCCAGTCGCAGTCCTCTCTGGCTGTAACGTAATAGTTTTTATAGGGTACAGAGCAGAATATAATTTATTAATCCGTGAAATTATGAATCTGTCTTCTCTCCGTGAAGGCGCGCACTCATTTCAAATGTCAATCCACTGAAACACTGCAAATCGCAATCTGCGACGAAGCAGGTGAGAACCAATGAGCGTTCGATATCAGTGCCGTAAACCATGTCGTAACGCTTCTCGAGGGTGGCGCAGGCGCACTGGCGCTATTTTTTAAATTTGAATCATAACGTGCGCGGGCTGTGACTGTGACGGTCGCTGTTGCTGAGAATGAAGGTGAAGATCGACAGATAAAGGGCTGAATTTGAATCTGTTCCTCGCAAACATATGGATTCTAAAGATATGGAGTACAGCAAACAAATAAAATGGGTGTGATTTGTTAATTTATGTTGTGCTTTGGTGTATCTGATGGTTGTATTGTCAGTCACTGCATAGGAAAAAATAAAAATAAATCGCACAGCAAAATATTACAAAACGATTATAGAAATGTTATTCATTTTAAGGTTTCAAAGTGTAGTCTCGTTTAACATTATGTAACGTTAATGACAATTGAACACAACATATTTGAATCATTAAAGCCACGATTTTAATATTAATACATGGTAATTCATATACATTCACACTTTACGTTAGATGTTTTACGTTTTTTAAGCTGCTAATACTAAGTATTTGTACGCTTTAGTGCTATAAATACGTCAATGTTGTACGTTTTTGTGTGTATGAAAACGTTAGTAAATGTACGTGTGGTAGAACCACACTTCACGTAAAAATACACACGTATTCTCATGAGATCACGTTGATTATAGTGCATACTTCTCCAACAAACGTCTCTGTTCATAGACAAACAGTTGTTCATGCTATAAATTAAAGTAACCTTTACAAAAATGCTACTACTCAGTCATGTATTCGGCTACAGTAAAGCTTTAATCAGGATAAAACTGTATATTGAAAGCTAACAAACTAACAAACAAGCTATTTTTGTAAATTAACTTAAGTTTTGTATATTTCTTAGACAACATATGAATTACTTTAGGGTGGTTCAGGGAATTTTGTCAAGGCTTATTGTCTAATATAGCCTAATGCTGGGCTAACTATGATTATGGCTAGCAATGTGGATTATTTTAAGAGGCCATTCAAAGGATGGCACACACATCTATCGCTGTATGTTTGTTTAACATTTAAGCTAGCTAGTGCGCTGAAAGTTGGCGAATTTTCACCTATAAAACAGAAACTTGCTTTTCACCTATAAAACAGAAACTTGCTGATTTGTACTAGATAAAACCAACACACCATATGCATCGATTATTTTACCTGATATGAAGTGTGCACTGCAAACACGAGTATTATTTATGATCGTCTCCGTCCAGTCTGTACGCCGTATTGCTTTTAACCACAATTATCTTTTTGATTTCTGTGAAGGAATGTCTGCCGGAATCTAGTAAAACTTTAGTTGTGAGCCAAAAGTCCTATTCCTTCTATTCTGGCAGCCAAAAACACAACAAGACGACATTTTAAAGTCAAAACCTCAAACTTTTAGCGCGCCCGCTATTAGTTCTTATATATGTTTTGCCTCCAGCTAGAGCGGTGACGTCACAGTGACGTAGGCGATTAAGGGGTCTATATAACCAAAGCTCACGTAACTGGTAACAAATGGTTAGGGGCGTGGCGTTTCCGGACGCTTCAGCGAATCACGATGGCTCTGGATACACTGGGCCAGCTAACCAATCTGAGCACATTGCGTATTTCGGAGGGAGTGGCTTCATAAAAGCAGTAAGTCAAATGAGCCGTTCGAATGACAGTGGAAACAGAGGTGTAGAATAAAGGTAAAATATATGGAAAATACAGCGTTTAAAAAAAAACGAAGCATTAAGACATGTTAAACTGCGCCCAAAAACACAATCAAGCCTAGAAAAAAACTATTGAACCACCCCTTTAACTTGCTGTGTGTAGGGGATCTACATAATTTTATTTGATAGAGACTTTTATTTTGATTTTTGCAACGGGCGCCACCATTACATCAAGCGAAGAGTGAAGAGTGAACGGTGAGACGGTGAAATGAGCTGTGACGCACTGATGAAAAATGCGTTGATATTTCGGGTAGTTTATAGTGTCAAAGTTAAGTTTAGACCCGTGACGCACATTACAGACACATGATGTTATTTTCAAGTCTCTGTTCGCGATAACGAGTTTGTTATAGATCATGACGCAACAAGTTTTCCGTGGTGTCTATGTGTGTGCGTGAAGCTGAAAAGGCCTAACGTTACTAACAGTTAACAAGTGATTCTCTGTAGGAATTGAATACCCTCGCTTTTCTTTGAGTTTAAATACAGTTTTTGTTTCATTTGTTCAAACGAACTTAAAAACAGTGAACGCTGCTACTGAATCGTGTGGAAAAAGGTTCGTTGAGTCGTCGGATTGGGCTGTGTGTTGTTCGTCTTCTCAATACGCTTCCATCAGCGGGGATTGCGGCCTTGTTGGATCAAGCTGCTGTCATCAGGATCGCGGGTACAATCGCTGTGGGTTATTGAGTGAAGAGACATTACCCTGCCATCCGTTGGACACCATTCAACACCTCGTCCACGAACTAAGAGTGGTGATGTACATTATTTTCTTCGTTTTCTTCTGAACTCTGGTAAGCAAACCATCGTTTTCTTTCCTGAACAGAACTGAACTGTTGAATCGCACAATTATCATTATTGGAATTGTGAATAGTGAATTTACCTGCAAAGGGATTCATAGACTTTCTTCTGTGCACATTCTTGAACTTTTTGATTCGTGAATTCAGGAATGGACAGAGAATAACTTTTCCATTTTTTGCCCTGGATTTTTGAATTGGATTTTTGAACTTTTCATGCTGAATTGGAGTGAATTTAAGTGAATTTTTTATTCAAGTGAACTTAAAAGTGAACTTTAATTGAAAGTGTGAGTTAACTTGAATATATGTAAACATTTTCAGAGTGTTTAAAAAGGGACACTGATTCTTGTTTGTTTGGTATTGAACTGAAATTGAAACATTTGTTGATATTCATTTTCTTTGTTTTTTTTATTGATTGAAATTGAAATTCGATTGAACTTGAAATTTGTTTATCTCCTGTGAAAACAAAGAAACAAAGAATAACAATTAAGAAAAAATACATTTCAGTTAATTAACAAATATATTTATTTATTTACTAAGCTGAAACTTGTTAATTTTGAGTCACTTATACTAAGGAGTGGGGACGTCTTACCTGTCCTGTTAGATCTGGGGAGGGTGGGTTTTGCTGCATAATGGCGTCATGAACAGGATAAACTAGCGAGTGTTCTAATTAAGTGCAAGTTCCTGATCTTGGATTCAACGCAATGGCTGAATTGGAAGACTTAAAGAGACAGTTTGCAGAGATGCAAAGACATTTTGGTGAGCAGGCAGGAATGTTAGAGCAGTCCAGAGCCGAACAGAGAGAAGCGCTTTCCCTTGCTAAAGCTGTTATTGATCAACAGGCTGCTACCCAAAGAGCACCATCTACTGTTTACATCCCAAGAGACCGTGAACTCACAGAATTCAGTGGATGTAGATCCAGACCTTGTGAGTTGAGTGAAGAGGAATGGATAAGTTCAATGAAGTCCGCCTTTAAGGTGATGAAAATTCCAGAAGAAGACAAAATCGAGTTTAAACAGTATTTAAAAGATGAGGCTAAGATGACAGTCAAGTTTATGCTCAACGGAAATGAGAGGTCAGTGGATGAGATCTTTGATGCTTTAGACCAGACTTATGGGGACAAACTTCCCATTGGCAGCAGACTGAAAAATGCCTGGAGAAACCATCCGTTCTTATGCTTATGACTTGCAGGAGAAGCTGAGTATTATCCAAAACCGTGAACCATCCAGAGTTCCTGATGCTGTTGGTGTACTGAAAGAACAGCTTGTGTTAGGCCTCAAAGATGACTCGCTACGACGTGAAATGAAGAGGAGAGTAAAAACTGAGAGGGACCTGACATTTATCCAGCGTATGCAGGAAGCTATTACTTGGTCGGAAGAAGAGGAGGTGCAAGTTCCAAGCAATCTGAGAAGCAGTACTCGTTCACGCTACCACTGTGACTGATAGTTCAACCCCTCTCACACTGGAGAATCTTCATGGAGCTATTCAGCGGATAGCTGCCAGACAAGAAGAACTGTTTCAGATGGTAAATAATAAAAAGTGAAACCTCAAGAGAAGGAGGGCAAGACGAAGAGTGCACCTTTAAAAGATAGCGAAGGAAGATACATCTGCTATACGTGTGGTAAGCCAGGACACACTAGCCGACGTCCTCAGAACAGAGAGAATTCAAGTGGAGTGCAAAATCTGAAATACAAAGTGGAGGTGGAAAAAACAGCTGATCAAGTTACCTCAGTACCAACGTGTCCAGGTCCATCTGTGATCAGAAGCCACACTGCAGACTGTGATGCAGGGAATGTTTCCAAGGCTCTCTGTGAAAGTGCTTTTGGTGATTGTGATAGTAGTCACTTCTGAACCTTTGTCCAGGAGGCAAACAGTTCTTATACCAGCAATTCTCAGCTCAATAGTAAGACAGAGTCGCATTTCTAGAATCACTTTGGAGAAGTTCTGTTGTCGTCTGCCAACTGGGTTCGACTGACAGCGGCAAATGGTTTAGACATTCCCGCCATAGGATGTTTGGAAGCAGACATTGAGTGCATGGGGAAGACGTTGCATGGAAAGTGTGTTTGTGATCAAAGAGAGCAATCACAATGGTACTGAGCTGAAAGGATTACCTGGCATTGTTGGAATGAATGTGTTGAGTGACCTCAGAGATCTATTCATGGCTACTGAAGGTATGAAGAAGATGGACAGGTATACCCAAGGTGTTGGAGAAGCCAAAGTTCAACGAGTGTTAGCTAACATTAAGATGCAGACTGAGGCATTGAGCTGTGGAGACAAGATTGGTTTTGTGAAAGTAGCTGGGAAGCAAGCAATCACTATCCCCCCTTTCAGTGAGCGTTTTTTGGAAAGTCGCTGTAGAATACCACCAAAAGTGAGCTGCCAAGTGTTTGTTGAGGCCTCATCAGAAGTCAGCTTGCCCAAAGTGTTCTGATTGCTAAAGTCCCATTCAGAATGTTGAACTCTAGTGAGAAACTGTAAAGCTTATGCCGCGATGTAGGATAGCAACACTGTGTAAGCCGCAAGAAGTTGTTCCAAAAGTGCTTGTTGAGTTTGAGGAGAAGGAAGGAGTTTTGCATGTCAAGGCTGTGCAGCAACATCAGGTGAAAGTGGAGGAAAGCACCATTGAGCAGTTACCTGTTGCAGTGCAAACAAATCTTGAAAATCTTATAGAAGCTCAACGTGGAAAACTCAGATCTATTGACAAAGCACAGTGATGTGTTTTCAAAGAATGACTGTGACTTTGGTTATACAACATCTGTCACACACAACATCCATACAGGAGATGCTCCTCCTATTAAGCAGAGACATCACAGAATTCCACCCCAGGTATTTCAGGAAGTGAAAAGACATGTTGGAGATTTGGTGTCTCAAGGTATTCTCAGAGAAAGCTGCAGTCCATGGGCATCTCCAGCTGTAATTGTGATTAAGAAGGATGGCAGTGTGAGATTTTGTTGCGATTATAGAAGGCTGAATAAAGTGACTTGCAAAGACGCTTACCCCCTTCCGCGTGTCGAGGAGTCGCTTGACGCCTTGGGAAATGCGCAGCTGTTCTCCACGCTTGATCTTACATCAGGCTATTTCCAAGTGGCCATGAGTGAGGAAGATCGAGCAAAGACAGCCGTCACCACTCCCTTTGGCCTATTTGAATGGACAAGGATGCCGTTCGGACTTTGCAACGCTCCTGCAACTTTTCAATGTCTGATAGGAGTAGTGCTTGGTGATCTGACGTTTGACATTCTGCTCATCTACCTTGACGATATCATAGTCTTTTCGAAGGATTTTGATAGCCATTGTCATAGGCTGGAAGTTGTGTTCAACCAGTTGAGACAACATGGATTGACGTTAAAACCTAGCAAGTGCTTCCTTTTGAAACCTGAAGTTAAATTCTTGGGTCATCTAATTTACTTCAAGGGAATACAGGTGGATGGAGAGAAAACTCGGGCATTGGAAACCTGGCCTGTACCCAAGAATGTGAAGGAGTTGAGGCAAGTTCTTGGATTCATGAGTTACTACAGGAGGTTTGTTCCTGGTTTTGCTCAGTTAACCCGACCACTTCATGCTTTGGTTGGAAAAGGAGGAAAGATGAAAATATTGGAACCTTTTAACTGGACAGACTGCACTTGACAATCTCAAGCAGTGTTTAATGTGTCCGCCAGTACTCGCATATCCAGACTTTAGCCAGCCTTTTCCACAACTGACGGGAGCCTGCATGGTCTCGGGGCTGTCTTGAGTCAACGTCAGGGAGGATCTGAGCGTGTGATCGCATATGCGAGTCGGGGTCTTCATGGGTCAGAGAAGAACGATCAAAATTACAGTGCTTTCAAGCTAGAGCTGCTTGCTCTAAAATGGGCAGTGACAGAAAAGTTTAAAGAATAATTGATCTACTCCAAGTTTTCTGTGGTCACTGATCATAACCCTTTGCGCTACTTGGAGACAGCAAATCTAGGAGCTGTTGAGCAGTGGTGGATTGCTCAGCTGGCAGAGTTTGATTTTGAAGTCTACTATAAGCCAGTCAATGGATTGTCAAGGATTCCATCTAGTGAGGAGCCTGAGCAAGAGGACTCTGCTAAAGACTTCATTAAGATGAACTCAGATGAAGTGCGCACATGCTTATGGCCAGTCTCTGAAAAGCAGCAGAAAGTACAAACATCAGTCCAGGTATCTGTGACTAGGAGAGTCCCTGGATATAGCTGGAGTGATATAGAAGAGAATCAAAAGAACAACTCTAATATAGCACCTATCTACCGTGCTGTACTGAAAAATAAGAATCTGAATCCACCCGAACAGCGAAACATGGATGTGTAGTTGAAGAAACTTGCTAGACAATTCATTCGACTCGAGCTTAAAAAAGGAGTGCTGTTCAGAACTATTCTTGATCCAAGAAACGGGGAAGAAATTTGTCAACTGGTGGTTCCAGAACCTTTGCGTTACAAAGTGTTTGAGAGTCAGCATGATCATTGTGGTCATTTTGGAGAAAGAAGCACGCTGGAGAGCATGAGGAGAAGCTGTTACTGGCCAACAATGACTAAAAATGTTCAAAGTTGGATCCATGAATGCAAGAGATGCACTCACGCAAAGGATGTTTTCCCTAAAATTCGAGCCCCAATGACGTGCACTAATGTGTCTGCATCGCTTCAAGTCCTTGCCATGGATTATACTCTCCTGGAGGAATCTGTGGGAGGATATGAGAATGTCCTTGTTTTAACTGACATGTTCACTCGTTTCATGGTGGCAGTGCCAACCACAAATCAGACTGCCCACACCACAGCAAAGGCACTTATACAGCATTGGTTTGTCCACTACGGCTGTCCCGCACGACTACATTCCGATCAAGGTCGTTGTTTTCGAAGCCAATGTCATCAAAGAACTGTGTAAAGTCTATGGAATTGGAAAAAGTCGCACAACTCCATATCACCCACAGGGTAACTCCCAGTGCAAAAGATTTAACAGAACTATGCATGACATGCTAAGGACATTACCCCCAGAAAAGAAAAAGAACTGGAAGCAGTATCTACCGGAGTTGGTCATGACATACAATAGCTGAATCCATGATTCAACTGGCTATTCGCCATTCTACTTAATGTTTGGAAGGGATGCCCGAATGCCGATGGATATCCTTAACGGGAGAGACTTGGAGGAAAGTGGAGTTGAAAATCTTGATGACTGGGTGAAAAACCATCACGATAGATTAAAAACAGCTGTTGAAGTGGCCAACCGTGCAGCACAAGAGGTTTCAAGACAAAGAAAAAGAGCCTATGATCGCAGATCACATGGAGCACTTATGATACCTGGTGACCGTGTTCTGTTACGGAACCATTCACATAGGGAAAGAAAGAAGATACAAGATCACTGGGAATCCCTACCTTACATTGTGGTGAAACAGAACCATGCAGACATTCCAGTGTACACCATTCGCCCTGAGAAAGGAGGCCCATGTAAAGTTGTACAGGGATCAACTCAAGCATTGCACTTTTGAGTCATCACCACTACCTTGCACATCTAGAAATAAATCAAGAGAACGTACAGGACAGGAACATACTGACTCTGAAGGCACTTATGTTCTTGCAGTCAGTGCACTTGCACCTGACTCACACACAAACTAGTGTTGCACGATATACCGGTACTAGAAAGGCATTGCGATACCCTGCTTTTAAAAACGGTACGGTTCTTCATTTTATTAGTACCAGTACTTTGAGTGCCAGCTGTATTTCCTAATGTGCGACAGCAGGGAGCAGTGTGTGTGCAACGTGCAAGTGTGTTACAAAATAACTCAAGCGAAGGGAGCATCCAACTTGGCAAAGCCTCTTGCCGACAAACATCCCGATTTGTACAGAGAATTTAAAGAGCGACAGGTTAGTGAATGTGATGCCAGCGTTATGTTTATGCTCTCAAAAATTAAATGAGTGTTATTTATATTACTCATGCAAGCAGACATCTGCAAAGAGGTGTATTATTGTGTCTAATAAGTGATATCTGGTTGCTAAAATAAAATTAATTAAAAAAAAAACAAATATGTGAAGGGAATATACAGTTATATTAAACCAACTTATGCTTTAATAACATTGCTCTAATTATTTACAGTAATCAATATTCTCACTGTCAAAACACTTACATGCAGGGCTTGATGACAGCCACTCCCACTAGCCATTTTGGCGGGTTGAATATAATTTAAGTTTACAGCCAAATGGTCGTCGAAGATCGTCGTAGCACAAAATTACAGTCCAATCACACAATTCGTTATTTACGTGCAGTTAGTGAAGGAGGGATAGGCGGAATTGCGCTGAATGACACACAACAGAAGCGCTCTCTCGCTCTGTCTGTGTTGCGCCCGATCAGTTCTCCTCGCGCCTAAATAGTCAAATACACGTGCACACAGATGTCTAAATGTCCATCGTGTGGAGTATCTCGCGTGAATACAGTCGGTTATGGCTTAAGTGGATGTAAACAGGTGGGTAATAACTGAATATGCGTCAGTTACGTCCATGCATTCAGCAGCCCAATTAAATAGGCCTGTCCATCATTACTGTTAATCAAAAAACAAAAGCTGTTAAATGTTAAATAAACCTAGTGTATCTGAAAAAAAGATTATTTTTAATTTACTATTGTTTTTGTAATTTTCTTCTTTGTTCTTTTATATAGCCTAACACAAATAACTTGTTCTCATACTAGCTCATGCTCATATTGTCCACCTCTTTCCCACCTGTACATACCAGCTGATATACAATGTAGTCTTGATTTGGGTGGTCAGTCTGCATATAAAAGTTTGAAAGTGTTTTAAATCTTCTAAATCAAGTAAAATGACTCAAAGTAATTTAAGCATAAGAAAGTCAACTTTAATCACATAAAGTGTAATTTACCAACATCAAAATTGTGGCCAATAAAAATGCCGAGTGGCTAGTTACTTTGGAAAACCACTAGCCACAGTTCTGTCATATGTTATTTATTTACTTTCCCTACTGTTTTAGGTTTTTGCCATAGTATCGGTATCGTGATACTGAAGTTGGGTATCGTATCGAAGTCAAAATTTTGGTATCGTGACAACACTAACACAAACATAGGGTGTAGAAGTGAAGATGGGGATGAACTAGATGTGGGTGTTAGAGACCATGATAATGATATGTCAGCTGATGATTCAGTAGGTCAGTCTGTAATTGAGTCTGTAAATTCAGGTGGTTCTGATGCTGAAAGTGAAAATGAAAGTATTCCTGAATCTAGATGTTCTCAACGTCAGAACGGAGGTACTTTACCTGTTAGGTATAGGACTGACTATGTCTTGAAATAATTCTATACAAAGCTGAGTGTTCTTGAAGTTACATTTATTGTAAATGTATCTCAAATTTCCAAGTTGAGTAACTTTGAACCTTTTCGTGGTTTTACTGATGTTTTACACTGTGAAGAATTTTTACCTGCTATTCTCTGTTCTTTATTTTTTAGGGACTGAGTTGCTGAATGGAAGTCCAATGGTATGGCAGGGTTTAGCAGGGGGAATGTAGGGGATCTACATAATTTTATTTAATAGAGACTTTTATTTAGATTTTTGCCCTTGGCGCCGCCATTACATGCGCGCGAAGAGTGAAGAGTGAAGAGTGAAGAGTGAAGAGTGAAGAGTGAACGGTGAGACGGTGAAATGAGCTGTGACGCACTGATGAAAAATTGATATTTCGGGTAGTTTATAGTGTCAAAGTTAAGTTAAGACCCATGACACACATTACAGACACTTGATGTTATTTTCAAGTCTCTGTTTGCGCTAACGAGTTTGTTATAGATCATGACGCAACAAGTTTTCCGTCGTGTCTGTGTGTGCGTGAAGCTGAAAAGGCCTACTAACAGTTAACAAGTGATTCGCTGTAGGAATTGAATACCCTCGCTTTTCTTTGAGTTTAAATAGTTTTTGTTTCATTTGTTCAAACAAACTTGAAACAGTGAACGCTGCTACTGAATCGTGGGAAAAAGGTTAGTTGAGTCGTCGGATTGGGCTGTGTGTTGTTCGTCTTCTCAATACGCTTCCATCAGCTGGCATTGCGGCCTTGTTGGATCAAGCTGCTGTCGTCAGGATCGCGGGTACAATCGCTGTGGGTTATTGAGTGAATAGACATTACCCTGCCATCCGTTGGACACCATTCAACACCTCGTCCACGAACTAAGAGTGGTGATGTACATTATTTTCTTCATTTTCTTCTGAACTCTGGTAAGCAAACCATCGTTTTCTTTCCGTGAGTGAACAGAATTGAACTGTTGAATCGCACAATTATTATTATTGGAATTGTGAATAGTGAATTTACCTGCAAAGGGATTCATAGACTTTCTTCTGTGCACATTCTTTAACTTTTTGATTCGTGAATTCAGGAATGGACAGAGAATAACTTTTCCATTTTTTTGCCCTGGATTTTTGAATTGGATTTTTGAACTTTTCATGCTGAATTGGAGTGAATTTAAGTGAATTTTGAATTCAAGTGAACTTAAAAATGAACTTTAATTGAAAGTGTGAGTTAACTTGAATATATGTAAACATTTTCAGAGTGTTTAAAAAGGGATACTGATTATTGTTTGTTTATGGTATTGAACTGAAATTGACACATTTGTTGTTATTCATTTTCTTTATTTGTTTTTTTATTGATTGAAATTGAAATTTGATTGAACTTGAAATTTGTTTATCTCCTGTGAAAATAAAGAAACAAAGAACAATAACCATTATAAAACAAATACATTTCCGTCATTTCATTTTTTGTTAATTAAGCTGAAACTGTTGTTAATTTTGAGTCACTTACACTAAGGAGTGAGGGCGTCTTACCTGTCCTATTAGATCTGGGGAGGGTGGGTTTTGTAGACGACAATAGCACATAGTTTCACCACATCTTGAGCATTAGATATTGCAACACGATATGCATCACACACACAACTAACAATTTAGTTGTACAAAGACTAAAAGCATTGGGTGAGATGACCAAGATCCTGTTGCTCACTCAGTCTTTCTTAGATAAATGTTTAATATTTCCAAAATAAAAAAAAGTTCAAAAATTCTCTCTCTCTCTCTCTCTCACACACACACACATACACTCTCTCTCCCACACACAATTGTGTGGAACAGATCGGGCAGTGTCGTAAATCGTGGCAAAACGATTTTTTGCACAAAAATTTGCGCACATGCGTTTTCTAAAGAGTCTACTACGCATGGGTATAACGGATTGTGCAGGTGGAACTGCGACGTCGTGGCAACGTTGTGTAGGCCATCTAAAGTTGTGTGTTGGTAATTAGTTGGTAATTTTTATATTTATTTATTTATGTTTCTATGGGCGGACAGGCAGTAGTTTAACCTAATTTATGTCCTCATTTGCCCAGACAATTTTAAAGGCTATTCCAACAGCTATGAACGATGAATGCAGAGCTCAAAATGAATTCAATTTACAGACTCACAATTCTGTCGTTTTCCCCTCAGAATTGTGAGACACATGCAACTCTGAGAAAAAAAGTGAGAGAAAAAGTCAAAATGATCTGTTTTGATAGTTCAGTGTATTTCATAAAGAACTAATTTGAACAAGCAAACACACAAATTACACAAACAAAGCAAAACACAAATCTCTGAGAATATGAAAGAAATCACAGTGATTTACATATACATCAATCATCATCAACTCTTTTACTTGTTTATTGCACTTTTTCTCATGTAGAATAAAAGCAACATGCAGCTATTTTCGCTCACCATATACATTATCATTGTGTCTTAAGCTAATGATCTGCTGCTTCCACTGACAGTCATATGGCTGGTTAAACATGAACCTTGATTCATCAGCACTCCTCGTACATGATTCTGGAACTTCCTTCCCAGAAAGGTGTAAAAAACAGGGTTGATGCAGAAATACAAGTGACCAATGTTAGCAGTGACGTACTCTGCATACGAAAGTCTGTCAACGCACTGTTGAGGTTCTCGATTCTCATTTATCATGTGTATGATATTATATGGACCCCAGAAAGTGAAAAACATTAGGACTATTACAAAAGTGAGCCCTAAAGTGCGATGTTTCCCTACCATCCGCGTGGCAAAGACTGTTAGTGTTATCCGGAAGTAGCAGTAGACGAATACAGTCAACGGGAAGATGAAGAACAGCACAAACTGCTTGTAGAGGCTGAAGACCTTCCACTTCAAATCGCTCGAGTCTTCACAGATCAGTCCATACTTTGGATACTCCTTAACGGTGAAGTGGATGAAGGAATCGAGGCTCGCCAGAAGGCTAATACCCCAGGCCGCTGAAGATAATGCCAGGGCGTAGCAGCTTCTGCGTTTTTTGTTGGCGACCACACAATGAACCACAGCCAGGTAGCGGTCGAATGTCATGAGGGTGAGGAAGAGGACTGAGCTGTAGAAGCCGAAATAGTGGGCGCTGTACACCAACTTGCAAAGAGCTTCTCCAAAGATCCACTGGTCGGAATGGTGAAGGGCCTGAAACGGGAGCGTAAGGGTAAAAATGATGTTGGAGGCCACCAGGTTGAGAAGAAATATATTTGTGACCATGGTGAGCTTTTCAAACTTGTAGATGACAAGGACAACGACTCCGTTGCCGATTATGCTGGCGATGAAGATGATGTAGTAGAAGGGTGGAAGAAAGTTTTTGGCGAATTCGTTGATGTCGATGGGGCTGCACATCAGAAATTGAGACCCATCATAGTTCTTCTCCGAGTAATACTCATAATCCTCGTATTCTTCTGTTGCATTAGGCATTTCCATCGTGATGGTTACCTACAACCTGTAGGATTGAGCTAGTTTATTAAAATGAAAAACTGGATAAATCATTAAAAGTATGAATTTTACACTTACCGCAAAACACTTTTCACCGTTTTTATGGCAAGTTCATCAAAAGCGACTGTAGTCTTCAAAGGCGGAGCAGCAACAAGGGATGCGTGTCCGTCTACTGCTGCAAAGAATCTGAATCATGTCTTGAAATAATCCTCAACTTCCTTTTTATATGACATTAGGGCTGCGTTCAGCCCTGACAAAACGTTGCAAAGCGTTGCAAAACGTTTTTTAAATTGAATCGGAGGTGTGTTGAACACCCTGTTCTGATGACGCAGGAGTTGCAACTATGGCAGCTGAGAAGGCCATTCTTTGTGTTCTTTTTGAAGAATTTTTGGAGCCTGATGAAGTTGGTATAAATAGGTGTTTAATACTGCAAAATACGCTCGATGTTAGAGTCACTGCCCTTGCCATCCAGAATAAAACATCCCAATCCAGTGAAGGGATTTGTGGAAACTTCTAATTATTGTGATACAACACTTGCCTTGCATTTCAGGATGAAAAGACAAACATTTCAGGTGAAGGATAATCCACTTCTTACCTCCAAGACAGTGTTATGATGTATATTATTTTTATTGTTTGTATTAGGCTTATCATTATTGCTGATCACTGTTGTGCTTTGATATTGTAATATTTACCATTATATAATCAAAGTAGTATAGAAAAGTTTATGAAAGTGTCACTTCACAATACAACAGCAAAATATACAAGTATAGTATTTTTATGTTACATTAATACCCATTGTGCGAGCTGTCTCTTTAATATCGCATGGTTTATGTTGATGCTGATTGGGCTGACATTTCTGACATGCCCACCAAACAAGAGAAAACGCATCTCAAACCCGTTGCACACCATTGCAGACCGTTAACAGGAAACATGTCGTTCGACCCGGAAAACGTAGCAAAACGTTGCGCACCGGTTTGAGCTTGAACGTGCCCGTGAGTTTACTCAAGACTCCGTATGCGTTTGAAGCCATTTAGTCACTAACAACATACATGATCATTATCATGAAACCACAGATCAACCACCAGGTTTTTAATCACCTTTTATTTACTAGTGATTCTCAACAAACAACAGAGGATTAAAAGATAAACTGGACTTTCCCAGAATCACTGCAGTTTTTTAATGTACAAACAACATTACACTTTTGCAGTTCTAGAATCACTTAGTTCTGACTTACTTTCAAACCACACTCTAACAAATGCTCTAAAAATGGACAAACTGTCATGTCTTGTTTTGGTTTTGTTTCATGTTCACGGTTTTTGGTTTATTTTCACTGTTTTGCTATGTTTGTTTTCCTTGCTTTTTGCCATTTACTTTTGTCATGTGATTCCATTGCCCTCATGTGTTCATGTCATGTGCTTCCCCTGTCTGATGTGTCATGTTCTGATTGGTTTTTTGTCATGTGACTTCAGTTCTGTGTTGTCATTGGTCCTTTATCTTCATTGTTCACAGGTGTTCCTTGTTTGTCATTATTCCTTTTGTATAAATAGCCCTCATGTTCCATTGTTTTCTTGTCTAGCTTTGTTTATATGTAACCTGCTTTTGGTGAGTGTCAGTATCTGTTTTCAAGTCTAGTCTAGTCTCGTCTGTGTTTTTGTACCTGTTTGTGTTCTGGATTATTCACATTAAATACTGCACTTGGGTTGTAACTACACTCGCCTCCAGTGGACTCCCCTCCGTTACACAAACCCAGTGATTGGGTTGTTTTATCCCAGTGGTTGGTTTCATTTAACACCTTCCATGATACTATGTACTAAATGTACCAAATACTAAATATTTTTGGTGGTTTTGGCAAATAAAATTGTGTGAAAGAACTGAAATAGTAATTACATTTCAGTTTTGATGTCAGAAAATAATACAGATATAGGGCCCTATTTTAACTATCTAAACGCAAAGTGTAAAGCGCATGGCGCAGGTGCACTCGGGCGTGTCCAAATCCACTTTTGCTATTTTAACGACGGAAAAATGGTCCGTGCGCCGGGCCGCATTTTTGAAATGGGTTGTCCCTATTCTCTTAATGAGTAATAGGCGTAACGTTCAATAAACCAATCAAGAGCATCATCTCCCATTCCCTTTAAGAGCGAGATGCGTTCGCGCCGTGGCGGATTGCTATTGCAATTTGTTGGCTGAAAAGCTGAACGCTTTTCAAGGGAAGAAACCAATCTGCTCGTGCGCGAAGTTATATATATATATATATATATAATTATACGTAACATTATAAAATACACTGACTTATTAAACTCACCGATTCAACTGAGGAGTTCAACGAGTGATGTTTTGCTGAAATTACCTGTTAAGTGGCCAGTCAATCTTTCAGTCGTTGGATGCAGGCTTTCAAATAGCTCCGCGCGATGAGTCAGTTAATATATATATATATATATATATGTGTTTATATTGGCACGATTGTTCAATTAATTAGCCAATTTCGTTCATCATTATAAGTAGTAATAGGCTGAATTGAAAATAGGTAGCCTAATTCTAATACAAGCAATGACTATTCATCATTACATTTTTATATTTATGTAGCCTACACAATAATATTCTTTTTCACTGTAATCCTTTTGTTTTTAATATTTGGCATGTTTGTGTGATGCGCAAATGTGTGTAATAAGCAAAGTCAACGCGCACTGTGGACGCGCCCAGAGGCGCAGTTTCTACCAACGCGCTCTAACAAAAAAATATTGCGGCATTGACTTTAGACTTTAGACCAGGTTTGAGTTGGTCTATTGCGCAGTCTATTTTCAGCTCCTTAAAATAGCAATGCGCCGGCAATGCACCTGAACACAACTCTTTTTTAGACCAGCACGCACATGGGCGCACTAACTGGCGCAAATGCATTTACTAATTTAAGGACGTGACGCTGAACAGGAAAACGCGAACGGCGCCGGACGCAAACTAGCAAACACACTTGCGCTGCGCCTTGCGTCGCATTGTGCCGGGTGTATTATAGGGCCCATACTGTTTATCAAAACAGTAAAAGATCATGCTTAATTATTCATGCAAAACCTGATTAATATTAAACTCATTGGCATCATAAAACAAAAGTTATTATAGTTAACTACTTAAAACTAAATTCATAAAAACATGTTATGAATGCTACTTGAAATAAATGGTAAATGAATTCAAAATATTAAAAACTATAATGGTATTTCAATTATGTTAAAACAGCATTGAAACATAACTCCCATGCAAAAAAAACAAAACAAAAAAGCAAACAGAAATAAATAAATCTCTAAATCAGATGAACTGTTGAAAAGAATGTATTACAAGGACCAAAATCGTGAGGGTCAGTGTTTGCATGACGTGAATTTCGTCATCAGGATAGTCTGTGCGTACTGAACACACACCACTGCTGTAGTGACAAACTGGGTCCCAATTCAGATCTACTTTAAAGGCTTAGTTCACCCAAAAAATATCCAGATGGAGTCATTCACACAGAACACATTTTTAAAAGTTGAACTTATTTTCAACTTGAGCATTATATTTAGAACACCATGTGATGCAGGAGATGATGCAAAAAAATGTGAGATGTGCGTAAAACTGTGATATTTATTCACAATTATGAATTGTGAAGTCTGAACTGCAAGATATAGACTTACAATTCTGTCGTTTTCCGCTCAGAGTTGAGACACTTGCAACTCAGATAATTGACACTTTCTCTCACTTTTCTTCTGTTTTATCTTTTTCAGTGGCAAAAACAAGCTTTGATAGTTCAGTGTATTTCATAAAGAACTAATTTGAAGAAGCAAACACACAAATTACACAAACAAAGCAAAACACACAAATCTCTGAGAATATGAAAGAAATCACAGTGATTTACATATACATCAATCATCATCAACTCTTTTGCTAGTTCATTGCACTTTTTCTCATGTAGAATAAAAGCAACATGGAGCTATTTTCACTCACCATATACATTATCATTGTGTCTTAAGCTAACGATCTGCTGCTTCCACTGACAGTCATATGGCTGGTTAAACATAAACCTTGATTCATCAGCACTCCTCGTACATGATTCTGGAACTTCCTTCCCAGAAAGGTGTAAAAAACAGGGTTGATGCAGAAATACAAGTGACCGATGTTTCCAGTGATGAACTCGGCATACGAAAGTCTGTCATCGCACTGTAGAGGGTCTCGATTCTCATTTATCATGCGTATGATATTATGCGGACCCCAGAAAGTAAAAAACATCAGGACTATTACGAAAATTAGCCTTACAGTGCGATGTTTCCCTACCATCCGCGTGGCTAAGACTGTTAGTGTTATCCGGAAGTAGCAGTAGACGAAAACAATCAACGGGAAGATGAAGAACAGCACAAACTGCTTGTAGAGGCTGAAGACCTTCCACTTCAAATCGCTCGAGTCTTCACAGATCAGTCCGTACTTTGGATACTCCTTAACGGTGAAGTGGATGAAGGAATCGAGGCTCGCCAGAAGGCTAATACTCCAGACCGCTGAAGATAATGCCAGGGCGTAGCAGCTTCTGCGTTTTTTGCTGGCGACCACACAATGAACCACGGCCAGGTAGCGGTCGAATGTCATGAGGGTGAGGAAGAGGACTGAGCTGTAGAAGCCGAAATAGTGGGCGCTGTACACCAACTTGCAAAGAGCTTCTCCAAAGATCCACTGGTCGGAATGGTGAACGGCCTGAAACGGGAGCGTAAGGGTAAAAATGATGTTGGAGGCCACAAGGTTGAGGAGAAATATATTTGTGACCGTGGTCAGCTTTTCAAACTTGTAGATGACAAGGACAACGACTCCGTTGCCGATTATGCTGGCGACGAAGATGATGTAGTAGAAGGGTGGAAGAAAGTTTTTGGCGAATTCGTTGGTGTCGATGGGGCTGCACATCAGATAATGATTAGGGCTCCTCCCCGAGTAATCCTCATAATCCTGGTATTCTTCTGTTGCATTAGGCATTTCCATCGTGATGGTTACCTACAACCTGTAGGATTGAGCTAGTTTATTAAAATGAAAAACTGGATAAATCATTAAAAGTATGTATGAATTTTACACTTACCGCAAAACACTTTTCACCGTTTTTATGGCAAGTTCATCAAAAGCGACTGTAGTCTTCAAAGGCGGAGCAGCAACAAGGGATGCGTGTCCGTCTACTGCTGCAAAGAATCTGAATCATGTCTTGAAATAATCCTCAACTTCCTTTTTATATGACATCAGAGTTTTCTCAAGACTCAGTATGCGTTTGAAGCCATTTAGTCACTAACAAAATACATGATCATTATCATGAAACCACAGATCAACCACCAGGTTTTTAATCACCTTTTATTTACTAGTGATTCTCAGCAAACAGAGGATTAAAAGATAAACTGGACTTTCCCAGAATCGCTGCAGTTTTTTAATGTACAAACAACATTACACTTTTGCAGTTCTAGAATCACTTAGTTCTGAATTACTTTCAAATCACACTCTAACAAATGCTCTAAAAACAACCCAAATTGGGTTGAAAATGGACAAACCCAGCGATTGGGTTGTTTTATCCCAGCGGTTGGGTTAAATGTTTGCCTAACCTGCTGGATAGTTTAACTCAACTAGTGTTTACAAATTACTGTATTGTTGCTTAAAATGAACCCAAAGTATGTTGGAAATTAACATTTATTAATTTTTAATAAATTAACATTTATTAATAAGTTTAATGAATAACAATTAAACAATAATCATTTATTAAATTGCTTATTAATAAATGTTCAGCTTTTGATTATTATTCTTGTCTCTAGTAATTATGTGTCTGATTTCTAATTTCCAACATATTTTGGGTTCATTTTAAGCAACAATACATTAATTTTTACACAATAGTTAATAAAACTACCCAGCAGCTTGAGCAAACATTTAACCCAACTGCTGGGTTAAATCACTGGGTTTGTCCATTTTCAACCCAACTTAACCATGCATTTTTTACAGTGTAGTTTTAAAATTAACACAAGTTTGTTCTAATAAACTAAAGTGAGTGAATAAAACAATAGATTAGAAGTGAATGTTAGTGACAGATTATATAACAGCAAAAACTGTAATGTATCAATTTAGAAAGAGCAAAAATATCGAACATATTTCACTGGGGGGAAAAAATCTGTAACAAGCAGTTTGTATGGATTCACAAATAAATGTGAATATTTAAAATAATTACACCTGTCAAATTTGTATCTCATACCTTGCACATCTTAAATATTTTACTGCCAAAAGAGAAATATAAAATTCATGAGTTCCTGAACACACACAAATGGAATAAATAGTTGATTTAATGGTTCATGTTAATTTTATTTAATGGAATAATCAGTGAGATTTGCATGAATTTACCTTCCCTTCAGGCAGTGCAGATCATATAAAAAGTATGCAAATACGTAAATAATATAAAATAATAATAGCCAGCTATTTAAAGTACAATTATTAATTCAATGAAATGTGAAATGATGATGTCTGATGAGTCGATCAGAATATTTCCAGTCAAGTATTGGGGAAATCAAAATCATTTTCCCCATTATTTTTAAAGCATGTCTCTGAACACTTATTCTTAATATTCATTAGTACCAAATGACAAACAAACTAACATCTCTTATCGTGGTGCAAAGCTTCCTTGTTTGACAACAAAAAGTCATTTACTTTACTAATACTTAATATTCAGAAGTAATGGTGATAAATATTAATGTTAATTGCTATGTTTATGACATATCAACATCTATCCACTCGCGGTATTATTTCACAAATGACCTTATGAACGTGTTAATGGTGTTTACAAAACCCGCTGTGCACTGAAAGGCAAGTTTCACATCTATAAATGTCACTATTTTTCATCTAAAGGCCACTGATGTTTCATTGCACCATAGCAGCGCTCAGACAATGTCCCAAGCCATGTCTGTAAATTCCTCTGGATTTGCTATGGCGCTCCTGGCAGTCCGAGAGCTGAGCCCATGTGTTCGCTCAAATGTGTGTGTTAGAAATCCGGCCCTTTACTGTAGTGCTCATCCCTGAGGTTATAGGACTGGTAGCAGATGGACATGTCACACACGCCGGCCGGCCCTGGAGGACCTGGCTTGCCTGGAATGCCCGGAGTCCCGGATTTACCCGCTATTCCCGGAGGACCCGGAATACCAATGCCATCACTGCCGCGAGGACCCTGGATCCCTGTTGTTGTTGTTGTTGAGGGAATGCACAATCTGACAGTTACACAAGACTCGTTCCCAAATGCTACGTATCCATTTGTGCATTTTTCTACATATGCATGACAAATCACTGACAAAACAGATATTAATCATGTAATAATGTCACTGTACCCGTGTCTCCAGGAGGCCCTGGGTATCCTGGTCTGCTCTCTCCTTTATTGCCTTTAAATCCCCGTGGGCCTGTGTCCCCTAAAAGAATGACAAACATATTATACAATTAAAATACAAACCCAAATCCATTTCCATCATTTGGAAGCGTTAGAGCCAGACATCTTTGTCACCTTTAACCCCTGGGGGTCCTTGGATGCCCGGAGGCCCTGGGTAGCCCTGAGAGCCGTGTCTGCCGGGATAGCCGGGGGGGCCGCTGGAGCCTTTGGGCCCTGGAGCTCCGGGGTGTCCCGGGGGTCCTTTAACGCTCTCACAGGGTTCACAGCGCTGAGAGCCCATCGTCTGCAGCAACCGGGGCAGCTGATCTGATACAGACGCATTACACTGGAGATTACGGAATGGGGCGTATGATGATTTTTCTTGGACACACAGTAACTTTCCTCCAGTAAAATTCCCTCCACAGAAAGAGCATTTAAAAAAGCTGTATCTATATTCACATGCATCTTATTGTATTGTAAGTGATTCATGCATGCATGTTTTGTTTTAAAAAGCCAAAAATTATGATTTGTCATAATCATTATTTGTCTTTAAAGGACATACCAAGACAAAATTATGACATTATTATGACATTACAAACTGACATAAAACCAAAAAAGTAAAAATTATTAATTTTATCCCAAAATTTCGACCTAATTATCTCATAATTGTGAATGTCATAATTTAATTTTTTTTGTCATAATTTTGACTTTTAACGTCATTTTTGACTTGGCATTTCATAATTTCAGAATTACTATTATGATTTCTATGTCAGTTTCAACTTTTTATGCAATCATTTTGACTTTTTATCTTAGACTTTTTGTCATAATTTGACTCATCTCATAATTATGACTGTCAATTTTGACTTCTTATAATGATGAATTTTTATCTCATAATGACTTAGTATGTCATAATTTTGACTTTTTATCTCATAGTTATGACTTGTCGTATTTTCAACTTTTTATCTCAATTACGACTTACTTGGTATGTCATAATTTCAACTTTTATTTCATAATTATAACAGTATGTAATAATTTCGACTTTTTTAAATCACATAATTATAACTGGCTTAGTATGTCATAATATCGACTTGCTATATCATAATTATAACATACCAAGTCATAATAATGAGATACTAAGTCATAATTATGAAATAAAAAGTCATAATTGACATTGTATGTTATAATGTTAATTATTATTTAGTATGTCAATTGCAGTGGTGTAATGTAACGAAGTAATAATACTTCGTTACAGTACTTAAGTATTTTTTGGGAGAATCTGTACTTTACTTGAGTTTTTATATTTCTGTCAACTTTTACTTTTACTCCACTACATTTCCTAAATAAATTATATACTTTTACTCCGATACATTTTCCCAAAGCATTTTCGTTACTTACTACAAAATAAAGTCGGAAGAACACAGACTGCAAGCAAGCATGTGCAAACAAGTGCTCGCACAACCGCGGTTGATTTAATTTTCCGGGTTGCGTCCATTGCTGGAGCGGCTGGGAAGTGCGCTGTCATTACGAGACATTACGAGAGCGGCCTCTAGAGGCGAAATAAAAACTGTAATAAATCACTGATGCCTCGAATGGTTTCTTTTGACACGTGATGTGAGGCTGCGCGCAGAGCGGGTCACTTCAAAACGATTTAAAACGGATAACAAAACGGTATGTTATACAATGTACACTACAGTACATGTTTTCATATCACTATAAAGTAATTAGTTTGTTGACTAGATGCTGCATTAGTGGAGAACAGTATGTTTGTCGTCGAGGCTGAGACATTAGTAGTAACCTCAAGCGGTTAAAACAATGTGACAAAAAAACATTAGTTTATAACTATTTGTTCGCTGTTATGCATTCATTATCCGGCAAAGTTGCATATTTAAACTGTATTCTCATACAGCGACAGAAGCTTAACAAATCAGAAATGTAGCCTATTCAATTTCAGTTTTTAGCGGCACTGTAACACATATTTTGATTAGATAATCATCAATTTTTCTAAAATAGAGCCAAATAATGTGTGAAAGTACACATATAATAGACCCATGCTATGCCTTTGTGTGTAAAGATGGTAATTTTTAAGCATGACTGTTTGGATTTATATGAAATAGTAACATTTTACAATAAGACTACATTTGTAACATTAAATAAGGTTAATAAAAGTATTGTTCATTTTTAATTTCATCATTTACATTTTAACATTTTAAAGTTGTCTCTTGCATTAGTTATAATGCACTATAAATTAACATGAACGAATCATAAATGTATAATTAATATATTAGTATTTTTTATGTATAAAAATTACAATAAACCTTTAGCCAATTTAAAGAAACAAAATGTAAGAGTTAAAACTGAACACAATCTTGCTGCTCAAACTGTGTATAGAACAATTTTTAATATTTTTTTGCTCCTTTTGTATTTTACATTTACTTGTACTTTTACTTTCAATACTTAAGTACATTTAATATCAAAAAAATACTTTGCATACTTAAGTACAAAAAAAATCACATACTTTAAAACATTTACTCAAGTAACATTCTAAACAGCAACTTTAACTTCTACCAAAGTCATTTTCTGGCAAGATATCTATACTTTTACTCAAGTATGGTTTTCGAGTACTTTATACACCACTGGTCAATTGTGATTTTTATATCAAAATTATGACTGGCTTAGAATGTCATAATTTTGACATTTTATCTCATAATTATGACTTAGTATGTCATAAGTTTGACTTTTAACGTAATTTTTGACTTGGCATTTCATAATTTCATAATTATTATGATTTCTATGTCAGTTTCAACTTTTTATGCAATCATTTTGACTTTTTATCTTAGACGTTTTGTCATAATTTGACATCTCATAATTATGACTTTTTATGTCAATTTTGACTTCTTATGACGAATTTTTATCTCATAATGACTTAAAAAGTCAAAATTATGATATACTATCTCATAGTTCTGACTTGTCGTATTTTCAACTTTTTATCTCAATTACGACTTACCTTCATAATTATGAAATAAGTTTTTTTAAATCTCATAATTATAACTGGCTTAGTATGTCATAATATTGACTTACTAAATCATAATTATGACATACCAAGTCATAATAATGAGATACGAAGTCATAATTATGAAATAAAAAGTCATAATTGACATTGTATCTTATAATGTTAATTATGATTTAGTATGTCAATTGTGATTTTTATCTCATAATTATGACTGGCTTAGAATGTCATAATTTTGACTTTTAATAATATTTATGACATTGTATGTCAATTGTCTTTTTATGTCATAATTAAGATTCACCAAAGCATGATTATTTTTTTTCCTCCCGTTGCAGAAATGGGTTTCCATAGATGACCCCTTTAATTCAAAGCAAACTATAAAAACTCAGCAAGTTTCTGTAACAAAAGCTCCTTTCCAGTGAACTTTGCTTTTATCTAACAGCTTTAATTGGACGCTGCACGCTATTTTCAGCTCTTTACATATCAGGCCTGTTTCGAGTTAAAAAAGAGAAAAGGAAAAGCTCCTCAGGCTCTTGGCTCTGGAGAGAAGAATGACCTTGAAGAAGGTCGGATACTCACTTCTCAGAACGTCCCCACAGAGTTTCATTAAGTGCTCCTCTGAGGGAGGCTTACCCTGAAACACACATCGAGTCACTCATTAGATGGTGTCTGTACGTGAAAAACACACAGCAGCTATCAAAGAAATCATAATGCCTCACGGATAATAAAGGAAGAAACTCAGTTACACTGTCTTGACCTCAGGCCTTGTGGATTCTTTCATAACGCCTTTCATGAATCAGCCGAAATGATGCGTCCTGACATTGCCCCGGCCCATGCCGTGGTTTGTTTACCATTTGTTTATTTCTTGTGAAAGGAAATACCTGGTGGCTATAGCAAAAATTTTAATTGCTATCATGTAGTTTTGAGAAATGTAGGAAAACTCACAGGCTTCCCTGGAAAGCCCGGAGCGCCGGGTTGCCCCGGTAAACCATCCTGGCCCGGGAATCCGCGCGGTCCGACCACACCGATGTGTCCCACGTCTCCCTTCTGGCCATCGGGACCTTTGACCCCAGCCTCACCCGGCGTACCTTTCTAGTGGATTGAACACATGACCAACACTTATATCAGCCCACAGCCATGAATACTTGCAATGATATTCCTTCATGCTAGTGAGATTATTGCATTTAACAGCAGAGCAGAGCTGCACAATTAATGAAATTAACATCAAAATTATACACTGCATATTAAATGAACACATATGGTTTAAATGCCTTGCATTGCTTATAACAAGATTTGTCAAAGCAAAGATTCTCATAATTTCTAATATGTTTCTGTGCAGGACATTATATTGGATAATGTAATTTGAATAAATATAAGTTACTATTTTATTTTCTATTACTGTAGTATAATATACAGTGTTATTTTAGTATTATTTATAGTACTTTGAATTAGCTTTTATGTTTTTATATTTTCAGTATTCATTTTCATTTTAGTTTAACTTTTTTGTACTTTTATCATTTTTATTGTTTATAATCAGCTTTATTAATTTTACTTCAACATATTTTATTTCAGTTAGTTGAAAAAACAAGGACGCTTGTTAAGCAGCAAGATGAAATGTTAAAGATTAAATCTCAATCACAATCAGACTTTAGTGTGGAGTAAACACACAGAACGGAAATATTTAATAAGCCTCTTTTGGAGGAAATAAACATTCTTTTAAAGGAAGCGAGTGATTTGCATATATGTCTGGTACTGATTTGCCCACAAACATGAAATAATAAATATACATGGGACATTTGCTGTAGTTTGCACAGCATCGGCTGCGGCCTGACAGCACTCTGAATCCGGCTCAGATGAAGTGTCAAGCTGTCAAACGTGAAGGCGTTGTGGACGTGCTTCACGGCGCTCAGAAGTGCTCCGCCGTCCCATACGTGCTTCAGGAGGTGGAGACCATCTTGTTTCTTGTGCAAAATAGGCAGGGATGGTTTAATGTGACTGAACTGTGTAATTATACAAACCTCTCCTTTGCTCCCTCTGGGTCCGACTTCACCCTGGTTCAGCAGGAAAGACGGAAAGAGGAAACTGTTTTAAGATCAAATCAGAGACGGGCTCAATCAGGAAGAACGATGCCTGTTCCTCAGACTGAATCAATGACAGAAGTTGGACATTTCAGTGTCAGCACATCATAAAGAAGAATGCTTCAGACGACAAAACTGTGTGTAAGTTCATACAAGCAAGCAGTGAAGAAACTGAAAATACATACTAATACATAAGTTTTCAGGAGAATCATTTTCTCAATTTCCTGAATCCAAATGTTGCTCTGATTATAGACATAAGTTATATATTTAAAGAGATACTTCCTCCTAAATGTCATTTAGAATTATTTTAGAAACCTGATTTTATTTCATCTGAAGACTTGTCATATTTGCGACATGTTCTCTGACACAAATGGTGAGTCAATGTCTGTGACTAAAGTTTCTGGGGCCTTGCCGAGTTTATTCCCAGAAATCAGGAGTATCTTCTGCAAATTATAGAATGATTCAATGGGATAAACGTATCCGAATTTGGCAATTCAGCTGTAGATCTTTGTATTTGCTCTTTGAAGAAAAGGTTCTATTTGGAACCTTAAAGCAATGTTTCTCAGCTCCTCCGCTTCTTCGTTTTGTACGTCTCCCTTATTTAACACACGTGATTAAGATCATCAGCTCGTTAGGAGAGAGCTCCATGAACTGAACTGAGTGTGTCAGATAAAAGCGATAACAGAGGGCAGAGAACTTTTACTGACAAGAAGTGAAACTCCATTGCAACACAAACGCCCAGCAGCTGCCCTGCGCTTCCGCCAGTCCACTAGTTTCTATGGCAATATCAGCTGCTTTGTTAAAAAAACAAGTACATTTAAAGCTGAAATCCAACAACACAGAATAAAACACTATCACTAGTGATAATCAAATCCTTTTTACAGTTTATTTTACACACATTGGGTCTCATTCATGAAACATTCGTAAATATACGAGTAAATACGTGAGTGATTTGCGCGTAAAGAGACCTTCCCGAAAACTCTTCTCCTGATTCACAAATACTTCGTAAACGTCAGAAATGATAGTGAAATGTGTGTGTGTGTGTGTGTGTTAATGAATTCCAATCAGTCGTAAATGGGACGCACGTGCACGCTCATTCTCAATTACCATAAATCCCGCCCATTAAATCCGACTGACAACTATATATGGGCATCATATTATGACACCAAATGAAGGATTTTGGCCATTTTATAGGAAACAATTTCCATAACAAATAAGGGGGCCATTAGTTTGCCCAGCCCTATTGAAATCACTTAATTATTTGATTAAAGTGCTCCGTTTGCAGACGCTATTACTGGCTCTCACAATAAAAGTAAAAAGAAAAAACGTATGTAATTACTATATATATAATATTTTTTTCAAAATGCTGTGTAAATATGTACCTTATTAAGGTGAATTAAAATAAAACCTTATTAATGAGCAAAACGTTCGGATGTTACACACACTATTTACGCGTGGCTGGGAGCAGGTGTAGATTTCTTTCGTACCAACTAACATTTAGAAAATACGAACATTTTAATAAATCCGAAAATTTACACCAGAACCACTTTACACACGATTTACACAAAAATTCGTTCTGCTCGTGTTTCATGAATGAGACCCTTTGTGTTTAAGTCTTTCACTTTTTTCACAAAACCTTTGCTCTCTAGAAACCCAGTCAGTTTGGGTTCAAATTCTTTGAAGTTCAAGTATTATCATTATAAACACTGAATTAATACTGACATATGAAATTAAATTCAGGACATACATCAGAAAAATTGGGAATGTTGGACAATAAATATATAACGGAATATAACAGCTTGACGGTAAACTGTTTTTGCAATGTTGTCTTATATTAGTGTCAGACTATGTAAACTAAAAACACAGCTCTGTGTCCAAAAGTGGGAGTTATGGGATAACAGACACAGCGATGCATCATGTTCTATAAGATCATTATGTTTATTATGTGTGATCCATGGGATTAAAACATATATATTTCAGACCTAGTGGAGTAATTTACTATATTGTCTGAAATATATATTGTAAGTTTTAATCCCCTGGATCACGCTACAAACATGATGATCAAAATTACTAAATTTGAGAAGTTTTCTATTGCGTTTTTGACTTGGCTGTGAGATTCGCCGATTTTGAGTGCGTAAGATGTGATGGATTCTACTGGCCAGTTGTCATTTTCACCCCATAATGGCGGCCGTGCTACCGAAGCGCCATCTAGTGGCTGTTACCCAAAAAGCATCAGAGTTTCACCTCTTGGGTTCTGAGCTCTTTGCAGAGGGTCCCGAGGATGAGAAACACTGCCTTAAAGGGTTCCGTCAGGCACTTCAAAACCTTTTAGTGGATCCCATAATTTTTTGGATTTAGTTTTAATGATTTTTTTTTTTATTATTATTTTTGTTTTGTTTTTTATTTTAACGAAATTTCATGAATTAAGCTAATCATAAACATACACTCTAGAAAATGTGTTTTACATGGGATGTTTTAAGCCAGCGATTGGGTTGTTATAACCAGTGTTGGGTAAGTTACTTCAAAAAAGTAATTAATTACTAATTTCATCATCAATGTTGTATTTAAAATACTTTATTTGCAGGCAGAGTAATTAGAAAAGTAATTTATAAATAGAAGTAATTTGATTACTCAATAAGTAATTCAACAAATCACTTCTTAAAATCCCTATAAACCTGGACCGTATAGACAATACAAAGGAAACTCATTTAATAATTTAAATTATTAAGTCAAACATGGAATAGTTTAGCCTTTTATAGCTATTTAAAACATTTTAGCTTTATTAAAACATACTATAATATTTACATTTTTTAGTAACAAATAGGGATGTCACGATACCAAAAATCTAGTATTTGGTGCTGGTACCACCAAAAGTGCACAATACACAATTTGCTGGCAGTGTTGGGTTAAAACACTGGTTATTAAGTATAACGCAAAGAATGGGTTGTTTTAACCCGGCGATTGGGTTGTTTTGACCCGGTGAATGGGTTGTTTTGACCCAACGAATGGGTTGTTTTAACCGAGAGATTGGACTATTTTTAACCCAGTGATTTTAACCCAGTGAATGGGATGTTTTAACCCAGTGATTGGGTTGTTTTGACCCAGCGAATGGGCAGTTTTAACCCGGCGATTGGGTTGTTTTAACTTGGCAAATGGGTTGTTTTGACCCGGCAAATGGGTTGTTTTGACTCGGCGATTGGGTTGTTTTGACCCAGCGATTGGGTTGTTTTAACTTGGTGAATGGGTTGTTTTGACCCGGCAAATGGGTGTTTGGACCCAGCCAATGGGTTGTTTTAACCCAGCGATTGGGTTGTTTTGACCCGGCGAATGGGTTGTTTTGACCCGGCGAATGGGTTGTTTTGACCCAGCGATTGGGTTGTTTTGACCCAGCGATTGGGTTGTTTTTAATTAAAAGCCAAAGTAGGTTGGAAATGAACATTTATTAATAACTTTTATTAATAAGCAATTTAATAAATATTTATCATTTAATTATCATTCATTAATGTTCACCTTTTGATTATTATTGTTTCCTCTAGTAATTATGTGTCTGATTTCTAATTTCCAATATATTTTGGGTTCATTTTAATCCAGACATATAGTCATTTTTAAACAATTGTTGAGTTCAATTAAACTACCCAACCCATTTGCTGGGTTTGTCCATTTTCCACCCAAATTGGGTTGTTTTTAATCCAGCATTTTTTAGAGTGCGTACTTTATCACTAGAAAAAAGAAAAAAAAAGTGTGTGTTAAAACAATATGTTAAACAATAAAGTATTATGCAACCCTTTTGGCATGAAGTGTTCTTTAAACCCTGAGTTCTCTATAGAACCCCACTGAACGTTTTTTTCTAAGAGTGTACAAGTGAATATAATCATTAACATCCTACTGAAACCATAATCACTTTATGAGTGTCATTCAGAATTTAATTTGAAATGCACCTGCTATAAGTGTAGTTTTTAATAATACATTTTTTTTTTTTTTTTTTTTTTTTTTGGTGATGTGATATTTATGGGATATTTCCAGAAAGCTTAATGATGTAATTATCTATGTCGCAAAACATCCTCTGCTGTGTAAATTCATCTGAATTTCAGTTTAGTGAATTCCTCTTTCTGACATTCCAATTTAACTGATTTGAGCCACTTCTTAAATTCTTAATTTGGTACATGTTGGCTTTTCATCCATTCAAACCAAAGCAGCGCTGTCCATCTTCACATGCAGTGCATTAACAGGAGGCGCCCCCTGGTGGATGTAGGTGTTTGTACACTTACTGAAAAGCCTGGCATCCCAGGAAACCCTTTGCTGCCTTTTTCACCCTGTGAATGGGAGGAGGTCTGTGTTAGCAGGGGTCTCAGACTCTAAAAGGTTATCATTAGCATTCAAAATCAACGGGTGTCTCCCTATGACCTTTACAAGACTGTGTCACATGCTGTTTACTGAGAGATACTGAGCTAACTACACTGAGGGTGATGTTCCCTACAGAGACTGTTACGGTAATGTACACATCACACTGCAGCAGTTGAGCTTGTAATGTAAGCATAGCAACAATCACTAATGAGTGATTATAATATCAGTAAACATTATAAGCAAGCTTTGACATAATTAATAACTGGACTGAAGCGATCATCAGGGCTTTGAGGAAGGTTCATCTCTCAATCATCATTGTATTGCATTATATGTTTAACTACTAAAGAGCTTTGATCATAAAACTAAGCATTTAACTATAATCTTACTAAGACATATTGATATTTGTATGCATTTTATGTCAGTATCTGCTATATCAGATCTTGTTGATTTACATTACGAGCATTAGAATTTCATCTTAGAACTTAACAGGGTTATAAAGTCCATGATAAAGACCACACTAAAGCTGACTTTATGCTTTGAAAACATCTCGGTTAGAGTTAGATTTGAGATCTAAGACAAATCTGAATTTGTGTTGAAACCAAAACCAAACCTTTGATAAATCACACACAGCACTGGTAAAAAGCACTTTTCAAAATGTGAATGAAATGACAAAGGATCCACCTGAATGCCTTTGGGTCCAGACTCTCCTCTCTCTCCCTGAAAAACAGAGAAATATCAGTGTAACTTCCCCCTCTCCGCAACAGGAGAATAGTGTTCAGTGGCATATCAATCAAAAACTAAATTTAATGAGCTGAAGAGCCTGTATATCAAGCATATCTTCCACGCAAGCAGTCATTTAGCAGACACTTCATCCAAAGTGACTTACAATAGATTTATCGCAGTGACAGTACTGCCACCTTTCATAATACTACATATATGAATAGTCATGTAAGCCTACATAACACATTTACCATTGTGAGTAGCAAAATACGGCTAAATCACCTCAAGCTGTTTTGGATCAGCTGGTTTAGGTGTCTGACCAGCCTAGACTAGCATCTGCTGGGGTTTTTAAAATCTGGTAGACCTGGTCAAGAGTCCAGCTGGAAAAACCAAGGTAGCAGGTACAAGATTGTTTACCATGTCCTGAAGCGCAGTTCCCACACTAATATGGTTTAGCTTGATGTTGCAGCAGGGAATTGCATTCCTTTATCGAGATCAAACATTGCCGATGACCAAACAGATGCTGAATTATTCACTTGACAGACACTTTCATCCAAAGCAGCTCAAGCCACATCTGGGAATCTAATCTAAGACCTCGATGTCATTAGTGTCATGGACAGCTTCATTTCAGTATTTGGTTGTATAGCTTAGTTTATTCAGTAAGGACGTATTTAATTATGGAAGCTTGTTTTCTTTTCTCAGATATAAACTCGTAATTCTTCTTTTTCTTCTAATAATTCTGACTTCTATTCTCAAAATTGTGAGATATAAACACACAATAAATTATATAAAAATACTTTTTTCTGAGAATTGTGTTTATATCAAAATTCTGACTTTATATCACAATTCTGACTTTATATCTCGCAATTCTGACTTTATAACTCGCAATTCTGACTTTAAATCTCGCAATTCTGACTTTAAATCTCGCAATTCTGACTTTATAACTCGCAATTCTGACTTTATAACTCGCAATTCTGACTTTAAATCTCGCAATTCTGACTTTAAATCTCAATTCTGACTTTATATCTCAATTCTGACTTTATATCTCGCAATTCTGACTTTATATCTCGCAATTCTGACTTTATATCTCAATTCTGACTTTATATCTCAATTCTGACTTTATATCTCGCAATTCTGACTTTATAACTCGCAATTCTGACTTTAAATCTCGCAATTCTGACTTTATATCTCGCAATTCTGACATTACAACTCGCAATTCTGACTTTATATCTCGCAATTCTGACATTACAACTCGCAATTCTGACTTTATATCTCACAATTCTGACTTTAAATCTCGCAATTCTGACTTTAAATCTCGCAATTCTGACTTTATATCTCGCAATTCTGACTTTAAATCTCGCAATTCTGACTTTATAACTCGCAATTCTGACTTTATAACTCGCAATTCTGACTTTATAACTCGCAATTCTGACTTTAAATCTCGCAATTCTGACTTTATATCTCGCAATTCTGACTTTATATCTCGCAATTCTGACTTTATAACTCGCAATTCTGACTTTAAATCTCGCAATTCTGACTTTAAATCTCAATTCTGACTTTATATCGCAATTCTGACTTTATATCTCGCAATTCTGACTTTATATCTCACAATTCTGACTTTATATCTCACAATTCTGACATTACAACTCGCAATTCTGACTTTATATCTCGCAATTCTGACTTTATATCTCGCAATTCTGACTTTATATCTCGCAATTCTGACTTTATATCTCGCAATTCTGACTTTATATCTCGCAATTCTGACTTTATATCTCGCAATTCTGACTTTATATCTCGCAATTCTGACTTTATATCTCGCAATTCTGACTTTATATCTCACAATTCTGACTTTACGTCTCGCAATTCTGACTTTACGTCTCGCAATTCTGACTTTACGTCTCGCAATTCTGACTTTACGTCTCGCAATTCTGACTTTACGTCTCGCAATTCTGACTTTACGTCTCGCAATTCTGACTTTATATCTCACAATTCTGACTTTATATCTCGCAATTCTGACTTTACATCTCGCAATTCTGACTTTATATCTCACAATTCTGACTTTATATCTCACAATTCTGACTTTACGTCTCGCAATTCTGACTTTATATCTCACAATTCTGACTTCATATCTCACAATTCTGACTTTAAATCTCCTAATTATGACTTTATATCTCGCAATTCTGACTTTATATCTCGCAATTCTGACTTTACGTCTCGCAATTCTGACTTTACGTCTCACAATTCTAACTTTATATCACGCAATTCTGAGAAAAAAAAGTCAGAATTGAATTTATTTTACTTATTTATGTATTTATTTTTATTCAGTGGTGGAAACAAGCTTCCATATTAAACTGATCAAAACAGTAAAGACATTTATAATGTTACAAAAGATTGTATTTCAAATAAATGTTATTTTGAACGTTCTATTCATTAAAGAATCCTGAAAAATAAAATGTATCACTGTTTCCACATAAATATGAAGCTGTTTTTTTGAACACTGATAATAATCAGAAATGTTTCTTGAGCATCAAATCACCATATCAGAATGATTTCTGAAGGATCATGTGACTCTGAAGACTGGAGTAATGATGCTGAAAATTCAGCTTTGATAACAGGAATAAATTACACTTTACTGTATATTCACATAGAAAACAGCTGATCTACATTGGAATAATATTTCACTGTTTTACTGTATTTTTGATGAAATAAACACAGTCTTGTGTGAGCAGAAGAGACTTCTTTCAAAATATCAAAAATCCCCAACCGTTTGAACACTGGTGCATGTAGAGGTTTTATGATGTTTGTAGAACGGCAGCATTACCTTGTGTCCTTTAAATCCAGGAAGGCCCATCGCACCTTGAACTCCTGGAAATCCAGGCTCGCCCTGGTCACCCTGTGTGATTCACAATACATCTGAGAATAAACTCTTCACCTCACTTATCCATGAGAGCTCTGAATGCTAACATCACAATTGCATGACTAACTGCACAAAATTGGAGCTACCAAAAGACTCTCACCTTTTGACCTCCTGTACCAGGATTACCTGCGCTGCCTTTTTCTCCTGCACTACCCTGAACACAGACAACAGCCAAATGAGTCAACATCCACAAACACACACATCTGAGCACTCAAAACCACAAGCCAAACAACATCTCTCCATTATAACTTAGCTTGAAGAAGCCATTTGTTTCCAGGAACAGATAAAAAGACTATTAATCACTGTAAATGCTAAAGGAAATGCTGCAACAAAATGATTCTTCTATAATCCATTTGATAAGGGCACAATTCCAGGGATGGAATAAATGTAATCTCAGCACGGCTATTCCCACCAGATTCAAGTCAAGGTATTTGCATAATTGCTAAAGGTAATGTTTGGAGCAGACCAACCTTGGGGCCGTGGAGTCCGTCTGCTCCAGGGGCCCCTGAAGGGCCCGGCGCGCCCTGAAGGATTTAATCAGACAGAATGCAGAGTTAAACACTGTCTGACCGAAGCGGCCAAAGCTGATAACACACATTGTGTCTCGCTCTATAAATAAAGTTTCAGCACAACTTCAGAAGATAATTATTCAACAAAATGAACTCACTCAAATTAAAAAGCGCAATCAGAAACTGCATAAATAAATGACATTGGAAATTATGATGTGGAAAAGAATTACATATTCTTCACTTATAAAAGAAGTTCTCACTTTGGTTTAGGGTCCAATTCTCACTATTAACTTGCTTATTAGCATGTAAACTCTAAATAATGCTGGGATAAAAAACACCCAAGTTTGGTTGAAAATGGACAAACCCAGCGATTAGTTTGTTTTAACCCAGCGGTTGGGTTAAATGTTTGCCCGGTGTTTTATTTTTAAACCCAACTATTGTTTAAAAATGAATATATGTCTGGCTTAAAATGTGTTGGAAATTAAAAATCAGACACATAATTACTAGAGGCAACAATAATAATGAAAAGGTGAACATTTATTAATAAGCAATTTAATAAATGTTTGTTTAATTAATATTCATTAAACGTAATAAATGTTCATTTATTAAACATATTAATAAATATTAATTTCCAACCTATTTTGGGTTCATTTTAAGCAACAATACAGTAATCTTTAAACAATAGTTGAGTTAAATAAAACAATTAACCCACCCACAGGTTAAAACAACCAAATTGCTGAATTTGTCCATTTTCAACCCAACTTGGGTTGTTTTTAACCCAGCATTTTTTAGAGTTTACCCAATACCTAAACAACCTTACTAACTATTAATAAGCAGTAATTAGGAGTTTATTAAGGCAAAAGTCATAGTTAATAGTGAGAATTGGACCATAATCTAAAGTGTGACCCAATAAACTTACTTAAATTAAGAAAAAACTTTAAAATTAGTTTAGGTCGGTACGATAGGAACAAAAGTTTGTTTAAATAAATAATGTTTTGCTGAGCCAACTTAATAAATGTTAGTTCCTGTGTCATACTAACCAGACCCATGGTGCAAAAATGACTATTAATTTCAATTAAATTAGTGTACTATATTTTAGTTAAATAATGTTTTTTTATTTAATATTTTGTATTTTTACTGGATTTTTTTTGGTACTAAATTATATTTATGGAATAGTTATGATCCATTTATTAGGCTACATATCGATCACTTTTTGAGTTTTGACCTGAAAATTAAATTTCCAACTTGAACTGGAAAATCTTGAATGCTTTGAAGCACAGACTGGAGTTTGATGTCTTTTTAAAGAAGACACTTGGCAGATTATTGCTGAAGTGAAAAAAGTAAAAGAAAAAAAAAGTGAAACTAAAAAAAGTTAGTTTATTACTATGAAAAATGCTTAAAAAAATACTTACTCTAAATCTATGAGAACATGGAAGCAATAAATCTAAACAAGTTGTGTTTCAAATTTGAGGTTAGTATCTTATTAGCTTTCAGTAAGAGTTTGTTTGGGTGCAGTACCAAACGCTTCCACTAGATGAGATTCGCTTCCCATTCGTTTCCAATGTGATAATTTATGACCGCGAACAATACAAGTGTGACTATTTTTTTCAGAACCATTTAAACTTTTCGAATCATTTCCCTGATTTTCAAAAAAAAAAAAAAAAAATTATATATATATATATATATACTATATATACACACACACACACACACACACACACCAAATAAATAAAAACATAAGTAAAAAAAAAAAAAAAAAAGAGAGAGAGAAGTGACGTAAATTAGACCCTTGGGTAAGATGGGCCACCAGAATTGGCACTGAAGGACCCGAGTGGCATATTGTTACTACTGATTTTATTTCTAAATTTATCATAATTAATGGGGTTATTATTAAACATTTCCAGAATTAGATTTTAGACATTTGCTTCACATTAAAACCTACAGGCTAAATGAGCAAAATCATTCAATTTGAATTCATAATGTTGCTATAATGGCATATCTTCATTTAAAATATGGTCAATTCAGTATGTAAATAGTCATATGCCTGTATATAAGTCATGAAATTTGCCTTTAGATTCTGATTTGTCTGCCATTAATTATTCAGTTATTCAACTAAATTGTCAAAATACAATTTTAAATAGAATAGTTTTTTAGTATTTTACATTAATGACACTTTAAACACATATAATCTTGCATCTTGCCCCCTTTGAATAATTTTACATTTTGTGCTATAAGAACTAACTTGGCAAATGTTTCTATTTATTATATCATTTTTGGCTGAACTATCCCTTTAAAGAGGGCATGCTATTCCCCTTAAGTTTCCCCTTTCGACAGATGGAAATGAAAATGAAAGACTAACAGATGTAGGTGTTCAGCTACATCTAATTGTCTTGATTTCATTTTTTAGATTTAGAATATATCTTAGTATGGTATTTCTAAATTGCTGTGTAAAACCCAGGAATTGAGAAATATGTCCTAGTGAAAACTGTAATGACGTCTCAAACACCACTAGGTGGCAGCAGCACTTCCTCTGACGCAGGCTGAGTGTTTGGCTCTGGCCTTTAGAGGTCACCCTAACATTGTTTAGCCGATCGCTTAACACCTGACCTCTGTCCAAATTGCTCTTTCTCCTCTCTGGCTTTGAGCTGCGGATCTGATGAGCAGCTCTACTGCTGTCTGGGACGCGATCCAATCCAATTTCTCTGAAGTGTCCAATTTTAACGGGTCAGCTGACACAATAAGAGGGTAAAGAGGTACGCCTGATGTATTCTAGCGGGACGTTTACTCACCGGAGGTCCTCTCGGTCCAGGTGATCCTTTCTGCCCAGCTGCTCCTCTCGCACCCTAAACCCCCAAAGATTCAGTTTGTTACCGTTAAAGATACAGCGACGGTCTGCTTTAAAGGCAGTTAAAACATCTTGTTACACATGTACTGTATAAATCTATATATATTAATGACACTTTGAAACATCTATATGATGTGGTGTGTGAGTTCATACCTGTGGTCCGTTCTCTCCTGCTTCACCGGGAAGTCCACGAATTCCCTGGAGAAGACAAGATATGTCAGCGGCACGCTTCATGTACCGCCTAACGCTCTGACGGACGGGACAAGCGCTGCTAATGACCTTGTGTTTCGGGATCAAGCCCGATGTAATTCCATCATTCATCATGTTACTGTTATTACAGCATTACCAGGATGCCACTCAATTAATCCTACGCTCTGGAAAAGCTATTGCTCAAACGGTAGCCTGCCAAGGATAAGGACACAATTGACTCTCTGACATTCACACATTTTCAGTGTCTGTTTTTCTAGTCTACTGAAAGACTTTAATTGAGATCCATTACAAAGTCCCTCCGTCCATCTGCTTCCTTTGAGGCTCCAGTAAGTCAGCGATGCACCTCGTTTTACAGTACGACCAAGTCATTAAGCACAGAAATAAAAGAAAAACTGCACTGTTAGCACCAGCATGTTCCTCAGAAGTCTGTATAATATCAAGTTCTTTCTTGTGCTGCTGAAAACCCTATAACACGGTCAAAATGAAAATGCTTATAAATCTCACATTATGCCACATCATCACCTCATATTGGATTCAATCTTTTTGTCAGCTTGTTTTCTATTAATTCGGGCAGATTTTGTATTTATTTTTGGAACTGATTGATCGTAGGCCTTATTTATCTGAACTTATCTACCTCATTTTTTGAGTGAAAAAAATTATTTGTGCATAATTATGTCAATTTTACCTAAAATATGAAAAAATGTGCTGTTTATCACACTAGTGTGCTTTAAAGTTTAACCAGGAAATCTGTTTTGAAATGCTTTTATTTCATGGTCAAAAATGACCGGCCTGCAGAAAAATTGCTTATAAATCACTCGTTACACTATTTTATCACCAAATATTGCATTCAGTCTTGTCACGTCAGCTTGTTTTCTTTCAGTTGAGACAGGTTTTGTGTTTATTTTTGACGCTCCTGAACACTAATTTTCAATCGGTGTCATTTTTGACCAATATAAGCTCAAATCAATAAGGCCTACGATCAATCAGTTCCAAAAATAAATACAAAACCTGTCCGAATTAATAGAAAACAAGCTGACAAAAAGATTGAATGCAATATTTGGTGATAAAATAGTGTAATGTGAGATTTATAAGCAATTTTTCTGCAGGCCGGTCATTTTTGACCATGAAATAAAAACATACAAAATAAAAGTGTTTCAAAACAGATTTCCTGGTTAAACATTAAAGCACACTAGTGTGATAAACAGTGTAATTTTATCATATTTTAGGTAAAATTGACAAAATTATGCACAAATAATGTTTTTCACTCAAAAAAATGAGGTACATAAGCTCAGATAAATGAGGCCTACGATCAATCAGTTCCAAAAATAAATACAAAACCTGTCCGAATTAATAGAAAACAAGCTGACAAAAAGATTGAATCCAATATTTAGTGATGATGTGGCATAATGAGAGATTTATAAGCAATTTTTTGCAGGCCGGCCATTTTCGACACTGAACATCACAGTGTTACAATGTGAAAAAAAAAACAGAAAAACAATTTGTTAGACTCTGGGTGAGTAAATTCAGTAAATTTGAGTCCAATGAAATAACATTAATTAGCATTTTATGAAAATCATTTAAAGATTAAAGATAAATTCTGCTGACATTTGTACTCTTGTAAAAGGTCCTCAGAAACCTTATAACTTTTAATTGCTTTATTATTTATATACAATTATATATTTATTAAAAAAAAAATACTTCTATGTTAATAAGAATCATCAATGAAAAATAATGGGAATTGAGAATTAGCTAAAAAGTACCCCAAAGCTCTTTTTATACAACAAAATATCTCATATTCTACATTAAAGCATCATAAAACGTAACATTTAAATAGCATACATCAGCTGATCTTTCTGAAAAAGTTGCTTTTAACAAAAAAATACCTTCACAGATGAGTGAACGCTCTGTTAACACTTAAAAACTACCACTATTTACTCCAAAAATGAAATGCGAGAACCAAACGCCTCTTCCTTCCTGCCACAGTCTGGATAACATCTTCCCACAACCTGATGAGAAACTTTCACTAGAAAACACTCGTGCAACAAAGTGGGCTTTAGTTTCCGAGGGTCCCGCATCGCAGCATTCTTATGGCTTGTTGCCCAAATGTTTGCATGCAAAACAATTAATCTTCTGCAGTAGCTTCATAACTCTGAATAACAAGCATGTGACCGGATCCGGCACCTGTAACGGCAATGCTGAGAGACGTGTGGAGGAAACATCAAGGTCCGCGTTTGATTCAGCCGCCCCTAGAGATCATACAACCAAGGGTGAAATACAGTCGCACAGCTTTGAAATGGAGATGCCTGCATATTATCTAGCCATAATGAGTCATTTCATAGTGAGCGGCCTCCATCGATCGCATTTCACTCAAAGACTCTTCTTCTTTCAGAGAAGCTGAATTACATCAAAAAAACTTCTGAGGTTTAATTTGAGAGGAAACACTGCAGAAGGAAGGAGAGCGAGACTGTAAATGTAATTACATGCAAGATGAAAGGTGTCGCACCTGACGAGAAAAAGGAGTCGAGTGTTAATTTTCCAGGTTGAGATGTAATGATTAGCAGCAGGAAATGACTTATTAGCAAATCACAGTTATGCTTTCAAGTGCAAAGCAAAATTGTCCAAATATAACTGACTGACTCAGCCGAAGCAGCTCATTACTGGCACAGGATATTTATCATTATTTATAAAACAGAAATTAGTAAAGCAACCACATGTGGGTGACTCTCACAAAATCTGCCAAGAATGTGTTTGGGTCACATTGCACGTTAATATCAAAAGAGAAAAAGAATTAATAATATTTTGCATGAATAAAACAAGGCCTATTTAGGCCTTTAAAGGGTTAGTTTGCCCAAAAATTTAATTTCTGTCATTAATTCCTCACCCTAAGACCTTCATTCATCTTCAGAACACAAATTAAGATATTTTTGATGAAATCCGAGACTCATTCATTAAAACAGTCATGTGACTGCAGTTGATCAACCTTAATGTTATGAAGAGACGAGAATACTTTTGTGTATAAAAACAAAAATAAGGACTTTATTCAACAATCTCTTCCATCATTATCTTACGCAGGTGACGCAGTAACACAGCAAATGCTTCCATGTTCACGTCTGAATGCCAGCTCAGTATTGGCCAAAGCTGATCATGTGACGCATGCGTGTGACGCTGACGCAGGAGCCGGCCAATATTGAGTCGGCGTTCTGATGTAGAACCTGGAAGAGCTGGACGTAAACAACGAATGAGAATGACACAGAAGAGATTGTTGAATAAAGTGGTTATTTCACAAAAAAGTATTCTCGTCTCTTCATCACATTAAGGTTGATCCACTGCAGTCACATGACTGTTTTAACCATGTCTTTAGTACCTTTCTGGACCTTGAAAATGTTGATTATATTGCTGTCTATGGACGAGTCTCTCAGATTTCATCAAAAATATCTTAATTTGTGTTCTGAAGATGAACAAAGGTCTTATGGGTGTGGAATGACATGATTGTGAGTAATTAATGATGAACTAACCCTTTAAGATTTTTTTTTAAATTATTATTTATTTATTTATTTTTGCTTTGTGACAATATTTAAATAAAAAAATAAGCACTTAACAAAAAAGAAAATTAAAAAATAATCATTTTACTATTACTTATTTTTTAAATCAATGTTCTGGGGTCGATAAGATTTTTATTGTTCCTGAAAGAGTTTCTTCTGCTCACCAAAGCTGAATTTATTTGATCAAAAATACTGTAAAACAGTGAAATATTATTCCAATGTAAATCAGCTGTTTTCTATGTGAATATGTAGTAAAGTGTAATTTATATCCAGTGATCAAAGCTGAATTTTCAACATCATTACTCCAGTCTTCAGTGTCACATGCTTTCCTGTAGCTCAGTGGTTAGAGCATGGCACTAGCAATGCCAAGGTCATGGGTTCGATCCCAGGGATTGCACATACTCAGATACAAATGTATAGTATAATGCAATGTAAGTCGCTTTGGATAAAAGCGTCTGCCAAATGCATAAATGTAAATGTAAATGTCACATGATCCTTCAGAAATCATTCTAATATGATGATTTGATGCTCAAGAAACATTTATGATTATTATCAATGTTGAAAACAGTTAATATTTTCGTGGAAAATACATTTTATTTTTCATGATTTTTTAATGAATAGAAAGTTCAAAAGAACAGCATTTATTTGAAATATAATCTTTTATAATATTATAAATGTATTTACTGTGACTTGATCAGATTAATGCATCATTACTGAATAAAAAAATGCTTTTGAAAAAAAAATTTAGTGGACTTATTTATTTTACAAATAATACAGTTATGAAAATCACCACTGAGAATGATGACAATGCAAAGAAATAGTCTTAAAATATATATATATATATAGAAAATATATTGTGAGATTCACCCTTATTATTGAATAATCCCGTATGAATGAACACGATGCCTCATGATATGAAGTGTGTCCGTGTTCCTCGTGAGGTGTGAGGCTGTGTTGAGTGGGAGGAGCGCTTCATTCAGACTCTTTATTAAGTGTGTGGGCGACATTAACAAGCAAACCACGCTTGTATATTTTGGTGCTCTGCTGCCAGTTTCTACTCTCCACTGAGGCTGGATGCTCATTTGACATGCAATTACTTAATCTCCACTGCATGTATGGATTGAACTCAGATGTAGATCAAATATAAAATTCATTTTTCTCTCATTTAAGCATACAAACAAAGCTAATGCTAATTGACTACAGATGTAAAGCTGCCCACATCTGAGGCTGTAACGTGGAATTGAACTGTAACCTGTTCTACAGTGTGAGAGATCTGTGGAGGATGCTGAACTGCCACAGACTCAAATAAAATAAATATTTTTTCTATCAAATGAGCAGGATGTTTTGACATGGAAACTGTTGTAGAGTCATGCTGGCTCTCTGTCCATCTGTAAACACTGCGGCTGATGCAGGGCTTTAGATTCTACAGTCTTTTCTTTACTCGGGGTCTCTAGAGTTTTTACAATCAAATTTAAGGCTTTATAAATAAAATATAATATTATATGGGTGGGTAGAGTGATGTAACACAAGTTCACATGATACAGGTTTTGACCAAAACAAATTTATAAAATGGGAAAGAAATGGGAAAGTCAAAATTAGAGCTATTTTGTGTTTGCAAAGAGCGATGATGCAAAAGTTTATATCTTTCAGTTCTTAGATGGAAAAGCAGAATTGTGAGATATACTTGTTATTCTGTCTTTTTTCCTCAGAATTGCAAATATATATCCTGCAATTCAGACTTTTTCTCCTCTCAGAATTGTGATATAAACTCATAATTGCGAGTTATAAATTCTGAACTGGGAGATATGCACATGCAAATGTAAAAAAATAAAAAATAATAAAAAAAAAAAATCAGAAATGTGAGATAAAAATGTTGTTTAACCCTCTGGTGTTCTGGCAACTGAAAATGTGATTTTTTTTTTTTTTTTTTAAATGTAAATAAAATGTTTACTTCATCGGAATGGTACAAAACTTGGTAAAAGTTTTGGCACTTGCTATGTGAACACAATAAAAAAAAAAAATCACGGACATGAAAACATTGAAAAGCTTAAATGGTCCATAAATTAGTCACACTTGTGCTCCTCGCAGTCAAAAATGAGCGCATTGGAAATGACCGGGAGATGAATTTCATCTAGTGGAAACATTTGGTACTGCGGTCTAACAAAATCTTACTGAAAGATAATTTTTTGAGATATTGACCTCAAATTTGGACCACAACTTATTTAGAATTATGGCTTTGATTTTCTTGCAGTTTTAGAGTAAAACACTTTTTTTTAAAAAATATATATATTTCATTAAAAAATTAAAATAGTATTTTTGTGCATTTTTCATAACTTAAATTTACAGAATTTAATATTTATTGTTAACTTTTTCACACATTTTTCTAAAAAATTAAAGAATTCAAAATTTATGACAGTTTAAGTTGGAAATTTCATTTTCAGGTCTATGCTATGAAAAAGTCATTAAATGGATTATAACTACAGCATAAATATAATTTAGTACCATAAAATCCCCTAAAAATACAAAATGTTAAATAAAAAACATTATTGGACTAAAATACAAATTTTAAATAAAAAAAAAATAAATAAAAAAAAAAATCTGTAATTTTGGACTAACGCATGAACAGCACCAGAAGGTTAAAAGTCATGTAAAATGTTATTTAGGTTTAAATATTATTTAATTCTGTAACTGTAAATGTGTGTCGCCTATGAACCGCATATGTGAATATTATAGTGTTTACATCAAATAATGCTTTAATATCAGACTAATCATCGCAGGCTTCATCAGGCCAGTCTGTGACTTGCAACATAAACGTCTCTGTTTAGCTTCAAATGGCATCTTCAACAACGCTATTCTTTAAAAATAAAGACTATTTTTTTGCATTCAGATTCTGATCCCAAAAGCACAACAAAACATTTTTCTCTAATTCTGTGGTTTTTCCTTCACTTGTTAACGCTATATTTCTGCCACCACCATGTGAACGCAGCATGTTTATCACACAGAATGTTTATCTTATTCTTAAAACACGTTATTATCTTATTATGTTTCGTTTTTAAGAATGCACATTAGCTTCTTATTTCGATCCACCGGCTGAATGAAAATGCAGTTTCACTCTCTGACAGTAGGTGGCGCTTATGGAATATCAGAAACAAAGCTGCGCTTTTTAGAAATGCAACAAGTTTACGATATGACATTAACACCATTAAAAACACCACAAATTAAACATGGTCATCATTCATCAGTATATCTGTGGTATTCTTTGATTGCGAAGCACTTTGAAACCACGAGCCTGTAGAAGGTTTGACAGCGACAATTTTTTTACTGTAAAAACATGAAGCAATTTCATTAATTTCCTTAAATCGTCGCCTTTTGAAGTTTAATAACCACCTTAAGCCATATCACGATTCCCGTCCCCAAATTTAACACCTCTTGAAATTATAATTGAAGTGAAAGTGACTCTCTAACCATTAGGCCACAACTGCCCCAAAACTTCCACACTAAGATTATTTTTATAAACTTTAAGATTTTGTATGACCTTAAATTTGGTACAGCTGAATTGAGGACTTTTATGGACCCTGGTACTGTACTTTATGGAAGCAATGCAAAGGGATTGTCAGGTTTTTGACACTGATAATTAAAAAGGACTCAGTCAACATGTTTGTTTGGATTAAAAATCTGGTATTGAAGTGCATTTTAATACATGTGACATATATTTAACAAATGCAGCTTCTGTTAAACAGGATAAAAGAGGAAGAAGAGCAGAAGCGACTCACTGGAACACCTTGCGATCCATCTGCGCCCGGCAGCCCGACGTCTCCTTTCTCTCCCTGAGGAACAGACACAACAGATGTGATCAACAATTCACTCTTCAGATCTGAAACTGTTTAACTGTGGCACTCACAATCACTTTTAAGTAACAAGTTTAAAAACACTCTCAGAAAAATAATAAAGGCTCCATAAAGGGTTTGTAGTTGAACGAGAAACATATTCGGAAGTGAACAGAGAATATGACTTTATATTAAAGTGGCTTTGCGTTTGTTTTCTTGCAGAGTGCCAGATCTCGCTGGACACATAAAACAGAGCCTTTCACTGCAAAACAAGCCGGCAGTGCTGTACTTGAAAACCGTTTGTCTGTCTTTTCTATGTTCTTAGTGTTTAGTATAGGATACACTACTAAGATGCATAAATACATAACACATCATCTTGTTTTCCAGTAAATATATCAAAATATATTAAAGGGGACTTTTCACAAGATGTAATATCAGTCACTGGTGTCTCCAGAATGTGTGTGTGAAGTTTCAGCTCAAAATCCCCCACAGATCATTTATTAGAGCTTGTCAAATTTGCCCCTATTTGGGCGTGAGCAAAAACACATCGTTTTTGTGTGTGTCCCTTTAAATGCAAATGAGCTCCGCTTTCCAGAAGAGGGCGGAGCTTTAACAGCTCAACAACAACAAAGCTGGAGAATCTCACGCAGCCAAAATGACGAAAGTGTTCAGCCTTACATTGTTCAAACCGGAGTCGACACTGATGGAGAGACTCAGGAAGAAGTTACAACTTTTAGAATGAAACTGGGGGCGGGGTTTATGTAAATTTCAGAGTTAGTGATGTCACTAACCCATGAAGAAGCTTGTTGTAGTCCCTACCAGCCGTTTGTTGTAGTCATTAAAAAGCAATTTCTGTAAAAGAAAATATCTCTCTTTGCATTGAACTTTGAGTGTCGTAACTTTGCAGATGTTGTTTATGATCAAACAGCAACATTACACACTAACTAAAGTTAAAAAAGTGAAATTATAATCAACCAGCCCTTTAAATATATAAAAACAAGACGTAATTGAGAAGCAAAACTGTGCAAGACAAGACATTTTCATATGAAGTTTAGTTTTGGACCCCATTTATACATTTATTTATATATATTTTGAAGCATTATCCTGACTAAATTATGTTAGACATGCATACAAAAAGAAACATGCATAAAAAACAGAAAATTAAACATAATTCAGGATATATTTTCATACAAACAATGCACAAAATAATTGCATAAAGTAATTAGTATTTTTGCTGTGTTTTTTCTATAAGAAAATATTAATTCATTCAAAAATATTCTTAAAATAAATTAAATTAAAAGCAAAATTGTGATTTTGCGATTGCTTTTCTTATTTTTCTGGCTATATATATATATACAGTACAGTCCAAAAGTTTGGAACCACTAAGACTTTTAATGTTTTTAAAAGAAGTTTTGTCTGCTCACCAAGGCTACATTTATTTAATTAAAAATACAGTAAAAAAAAAAAAAAAACAGTAATATTGTGAAATATTATTACAATTTAAAAAACTTTTGTATTTGAATATATTTCACAAAGTAATTTATTCCTGTGATCAAAGCTGAATTTTCAGCATCATTACTCCAGTCTTCAGTGTCACATGATCCTTCAGAAATCATTCTAATATACTGATCTGCTGCTCAAGAAACATTTAATGTGTACAATTGTACAAAATATTTGTGTACAATATTTTTTTCAGGATTATTTGATGAATAGAAAGTTCAAAAGAAAGTGTTTATCTGAAATCTAATCTTTTGTAACATTATAAATGTCTTTACTGCCACTTTTGATTGATTTAATGCATCCTTGCTGAATAAAAGTATTCATTTCTTTAATTTCTTTTCAAAAAAATAAAAATTCTTACTGACCCCAAACTTTTGAACTGTAATGTATAATGCTACAGAAGCTTTGTATTTCAGATAAATGCTGTTCTTTTGAACTTTCTATTCATCAAGGAATCCTGAAAAAAAAAAAAAAAAAAAGTACACAACTGTTTTCAACATTGATAATAATCATAAATGTTTCTTGAGCAGCAGATCAGCATATTAGAATGATTTCTGAAGGATCATGTGACACTGAAGACTGGAGTAACGATGCTGAAAATTCAGCTTTGATCACAGGAATAAATTACTTTGTCAAATATATTCAAATAGTACACAGTTATTTTAAATTGTAATAATATTTCACAATATTACTGTTTTTTACTGTATTTTTAATTAAATAAATGTAGCCTTGGTGAGCAGACGAAATTTCTTTTAAAAACATTAAAAATCTTAGTGGTTTTTTTTTTTATGTTTGTTTTTTTAAGCTTAGTCCTTAATAAATGTGTTAGATTTATGCTGCTAATAAGTGTATGCAAAATAAACATCCTTAAATGGATAAGTTTAAAATGTGTAAAATGCCTTATCTAATGTCTTACTTGATGTACAGGAAATGTCTCTTGTCTTAAAATCGTTTGGCTACACTTTTATTTATTTATTTATTTCAACTGCATTTAAATGCCGGGAGTGAATCGTTCCATGTGTGTACGGAACACAACTCACTCCCAAAACTGCATGCAATAATTGACACCATGGCAACATCCTGGCGTCTTGCGTGTTTGGTGTCCAATATTCTGACCAAAGAAATATTACAGCGTCAAAAGACTCATTCTGTTCAGCCATTTTAACTAAATCACAGTCGACAGAGGCGTCATGTTTTGCTTCTTCACAAAGAGTGGCTCTCGTGTAAATGCAATCGTCACTATACCTGCATTTTTCAGGAGTTCATTCAGAGGTGGAGTGCAGTTGTCACTCCTGTAAATGACTGAACTGTGTGTGAACAGAACAGGATTAAGCACTAAATAGTGAACTGACCATAGAATTTAGCTGTAGTGTGTATGTGGATATTGTGAAGAACATTTTAATAATTTGCAGTGTGATGAATGTTAAAGGTTCTTCATGAAAGGTTCTTCATTTTAACAGTGCATTTCTACTGTAAATAACACCAAATATTGCTTTTTTTTCCCTTTCTCTCTCTTATTTGAGTGCATTTGTGAAGAGCAGATTTTGATCTGCATTAGTGCAGGTGTAGAGGAAGCAGGCGTCCTGTTCAACAGACATTCCCCTTAAGTAAAGATCAAATATTTGCCCTCCATGAAAGCTTCAAGTACACTCACTAACACTTCGGCTTTGTGAAGCCGTTTGAAAGGCTGGAAGAAAGAGAAACTAAGAGCTTGGCCTTCGAGGACATATAAAAACATCTAAGCAAGCAAACCGTTCATTAGAAGAGCAGTGAGACTGAAAGAGAAAACACAAATGTGGACTGCGGTGGCCTGGAGCTGGACCCAATAACTACTTCAACTCTGGCCTGACATCTGTAGGTGTGTTTGGCAATATAAAACATGTTCTATGGTGAACAAACATTCAAAGCATGCAGTTTGTGGAAAAGATGTCTCAGACACAAAACTACACAGTCCATCCCACTAATGTATGTCCAGCTTTAACACATGCAGGATGGCTAGACATCAAAACATCATCCATGCATGTACTATAAATGCTTTCTTTTAAATCAACTCTGCTTAGAGTACATATGGTCCCTCTTTAAATAGTGTTAAAGCAACACTGAAACAGAGTTAAAGTCAGTAGTTCTTGTGTTTCTCTTTTCTTCAGTGATTCTGCTTGTTAACAGCAGGTGTTCATCACTAATGCACAATCATCACTTAATTAATCACTTAATTATCTCATTAACTTTATCACTATTTACAGAGGGACCAAATGTACTCTGAGCAGAGCTGATTTAACTCTGGGGATTTTGCTGTGTATGATTCATTTTCAACACACATTGGAAAAACATGCCTGTGCAAATTTATATTACGTCACTTCTTGCACGTTTCAAAGTAAAATGCGCAGTGATTGGTGCTAAAAGTGTGCTCAGCTTTATCTCAGACAGGTGAATGTGAATCTGGCAATGTTTTTTTTTTTTAATGTAGACTGCTGTTGTTATCGCGGTAGTTCAGAGATGAAATGTCCGGTGAGTGCCGCTAGATGATTGCATTTGAAATGAATGAGGCACCTACACTAAACCAGACCGAAAGCAAAAGCGAATGTGAGATAAAACACGTGCTGAAGCAACCAAGACAGTTTAGCTGCTTCTACAAGCTCTTTTATCGTGACTTGTGTTTCACGGGGCTCGTACCCGAGCGCTTCACATCGTAAGTGTATCAGATTTGTATTGAGGAAGTTTACAACATCAGAAAAGCCAAACGAATCAATTTACAAATCATGCACTTTGGTAAATGTGTTTTAAGGTCAGAATGTAGTACTGTGGAAGAAACTAAGTCTCGAAAATCTGCCTTTGTGATCATCATTTGTGTGAACAGGAATAAAACTTGTTTGTGTTTATTTCAGCTGTAAACTGAATTTTATGTATAGGTCAGTTTTTGGAATTTTGCACAAAATGTAGGTGGAGGAATGTTTTTCCGATGTTGAAACAGTGTGTGACCAAATAACATACAGAGAGTTTACAATTTAGGGTGAGAAGTTTGTTCATGTCTGTAACCCTAAAATATGGACTAAAGTTTGTTTGCTTTAACAAAAACCACCAATTGAACATATGCACAGTTACTTCCTGGTTTTCCTTAAGCCAACTTGGGCATTTCCAGTGAACGGTTAGCTGATCATTCTGTACTCGCTTATTTTAGGGTTCAATTCTCACTTTTAACTAGTTGCTTATTAGCTTGCATATTACTAGTAAATTGGATATTTACATATAAAGCACATTTTAATGCCTTATTCTACATCCCTTAATCCTACCCAATACCTGAACTTAATCACTACAAAAACTAGTGAAAAAAATAGTTAGTACCTTACTAACTATTAATAAGCGGTAAATTAAGAGTTAAATGAGGCAAACATTGTAGCTCATAGTGAATATGTGTTCCCTATACTCAAGTGTTACCAAACCATCGGTGGTTGACACTTTAATGTTGTATTTATATTTTAATGCAGTTATCACATCATTTGCCAATAAACAGTTTTATTGATTGCAATAAAGACAAAGCTAATGGGAACATTTGAATATGAATAATGAAGAAACGTGGTGTCTGTAATTAGACATGCACACGCAACATTTTTCCAGCAATTCAAATGTTATTTTTAATGTGATGAACAAAAAAAAATTTTGTTCATCCTTCTAAGATTGTCCATATTTGTAAAAACAAATGTTTCAAGATGTAGGAAATTCAACATTTGATAGAATAAAAAATTAAAAATAAATAAAAAAAGACATTAATTATAACCATCAGATGGCAGCAGAGGAGCATTTATTGGCTCATATTAGCCATTTCCTGAAATAGTTTCCTTTTGAATAAATATTAAACATTATAAAATCACTAGGTTTAAAAATACATTTCGTCAAGGTGAAGTATGAAGTACTCACGACATCTCATGAAAAACAATAACTTTTCTTGTGAATGAATGACACAGAAAGTGAGAAACCTCACTCTCTCTTTATAATCACAAGATCAATGATTTCAGCACATTTGTGAAAACTCACATTTTGTTCAATGAATCTAAATAAAGTGCACAATAAATCTTTCATTTACAGTGTGTTGATGCTTTTTTCACATGAAAGTGTTAAAACTGATGGTCGAATTGAGCAGTGAGAGTCTTTATGTCTAAGTGACATTTCACCGGAAGTTTTCCAGCTGGATTATATTATTATATTATTGCGGAAGTTCATAAGAACGTTCTGTGCATATGGACAATTATGTGCAAAATACTAAAGTAGACATCTGTTCTTAAAATCTACAGAAAGCCTATCAAAATAGATCGTGTGAACTAAAATAAGAGGTTTTTACATGGATGTGATATTGCTTAGCAACACAGTTTCCCATAGCAAGTCATCCCACTCCACCCACAGCAATCACATCAGTATCACATTTTAACCAGATGTTAAACAAAAACAAAGAACAAGCTACACATTTCTGGCTTTAAACCCTCTGGAATTCCTGGAAACATGTTCTTTTCAATCACCAGAATGACAGGTCAAAATGATGTATCTGATAATACTGTAAATACTGACAGTAAATGCGCCATAAATGCTGTCCATGAGCACAGATATATGCCTAAAACAAATCTGCCAGCTCCATAATATGAAGTTCATCAATCTATTGACAAAGGGTCTTTCTCTACATTCGGTCAACACTGCAGTCAGTGGTTTGTGCAGGGTCATGTCCTGTCTTTTAGCCTTCCGCTTGCAAAGGTACATTTTAAGCAACAATACAGTAATTTTTAAACAATAGTTGGGTTAAATAAAACCTATAGGTTAAATCAACCCAATTGCTGGGTTTGTCCATTTTCAACCCAACTTGGGTTGTTTAAACCCAGCGTTTTTAGTGTATAATATTCTTTCTCCGCCCTGAAACTCAAACCATTTTCAGATGCCAACCCCAGTATGCCGTGTGTTAATATCATAAAAGTGTGACTAGTATCATAAATCAACGACTGGAATAATTCATTTACAAATCCATTTCCAGGTCAACCCACAGCGAATAGCTGGTCTGTTCCTCACACAAATCCAACATTTGACTTTCAAAGACTTATAATATTTGGGCCATTTTTATGACACGCTTATAGTCCTTTAATTTCGGTACTAATTTTGTTGGATCTAAACCAACGGTTCTTAATCAGGGGGACGAAGAGTGGCTTAAAATGAATCAAATTGAACTTATTATTAATAAAATTAATTTTAGTGTTTTTGTTAATCAATTATAATCATTTAACTTGACTAACTTAACCTAACTTTTTTTTTTTCTTTTGAAAAGCATTGCTTCTGTTTGTTTTCCATTTTCTCTTTTTTTAAAAAAAAAAATGATTAAAAACAAGCAGTCCTGCCATAATTATAGCAGAAAACTGGCAGAAGTACCTTACCTTGAGGGCTTTGAAAATTGTGCTGGACTTTGAGTCAAAAAAGTTGAGAATCACGTGACGTCGCGACTGCAGAATTACAGACTTTCGTGTCTCAGAGGTGTCGGTTTTGATATAATTGTCCACATTTTCACAGCGTTTCTGGACTAAATTGATTCAGACATATAATTTCAGGTGTATGATGTGCCAGAAACATAAAAGAAGTTGGCTACTTCAGAACCTAGTTTTCCAAAGCATCACTTATTTTCCTGTAAATCTATGGTGTGGATGTGTGGTAAAATTGGTGGCAAAAACATTGTTGGCTCCTCAAAGTTGTAAAATGAGTTCAGTACAAAATATGGACAAACTATCCATCTTGGGAGGTCATTGGAGTTAAAACATGCTGGTTTAGATCTGTATATTATTGATAAATCATCATACATCTATATTTATTCACACTTCTTTATTTACAGTGTGTTTAAAAAGTGCAGGTCACCGATTCTGACAGCAACATGCAGTAGACTAAACATTTCTGTGCATTTATAAAGCACTATTGTGTTAGTCAGACTGGTGAAGAAAAGACCTAAATGGGCGTATTTTATAGCACTGGGTAAAGTGTATACACAGCTAAAACAATATATATATATATCCATCCAGACTAGTGTGTTTCAGCAAAAGTGTCAAATGAAGACAAGATGTTTTATTATGAGCATCTGTCTGGAACCAGCAAACACACACAAGTGGATTTTCACAAGTGAAAATCTCTCTTGGCCAATCAAATTTGAGGACCAGAACTAACAGTTGTAGAATCCTATTAAAAATGAGTTGCAAATACAAGAACATCGCTGTTCACAGCTGAAATTTGCTGCACGATACATTCGGTATTATCTTCAAACACTTACATGTAGACAAGCACATACTCACAATACAGTACTAGGCCTATACACTGTGCTCTTACTGTAAAACAATCCCACCCAGCTCTACACACATATGGTTTATGCATTTTCTGGTCTGGTTTAAGCACTCTAGCAGTCTTGAATCTGAACATAAGAGTATATACTGTATAAGAACATTTTAGCAATAAATGCTAGAGCTATATTTGCAGTTGACAGATCTCTATGTCTGTCTATATATCCATCTTTCTAACCATCTATTCAACGAACTAAATTCTTTTTTTTTTTAAGTGTTTAGATGTTATTTTTGGAAAATAAGACAAAAGTACTGCTTAAGAAAATTCATTTTTGCTGTGACCAAAGTCTTTCAGAATAATGACTGGCCGTGTGTGAGGGCTGTGGAAGCTCACGACACATAAACGCATGTGTTTGTTTACATGTGTGCGTACGTGCCGTATGTGATTTGATTCTGAAACGGGCTCGAGATGCTCCAAAACTGTAAAACCTCAGCAGTAAAACCCAAAGGCCACATGAAAGCAACCAGAGAGGACTGGTTATCTAGCGACTCTCAACCAGAGGACCCTCGCAGGGACTGAAGCTTTATATGGAGCTGGGGAGGCTTTTGTGGTCTTTTAACAGTCCTGAAATCTGAAATGGGGAGGTTTTTGACCAAGTTTGCGGTTATCTTGGGACATTTTTCTCCTACTAAAGTTAGGAGCTTGTTTAAAGAGTTACACCGCAGGATCATTTTTAAAAATCAAAAAAGTGAGAAGTCCTCTGTTTGCTAGCCTGGAGTGTTAAACTTTATAGCAGCACCCAGTAAACTGAACCATTTGATGCTGACTGTACAGAAAAGACATTTGCACATAATGTTCCCTTTCAAGGGATCTCATGCTGCCTTGATTGACGCTATGCAAACGGTCTGCGTGAAGCAAGAGTCAAATCAGTCCAATGGTGTCAGAAGCGGGTGACATCACGACCAGGAAACTATAAAGCATGCCCAAACGGTGTCTTTGTGTATGTAATAATTTATATATATATATATATATATATATATATATATATATATATATATATATATATATATATATATATATATATATATATATATATATATATATATATATATATATATATATATATATATATATATATATATATATACACTACCGTTCAAAAGTTTGGAACCACTAAGATTTTTAATGTTTTATAAAGAAGTTTCATCTGCTCACCAAGGCTACATTTATTTAATTAAAAATACAGTAAAATCAGTAATATTGTGAAATATTTTTACAATTTAAAATAACTGTTTTCTATTTGAAAATATTTTAAAATGTAATTTCTTCCTGTGATCAAATCTGAATTTTCAGCATCATTACTCCAGTCTTCAGTGTCACATGATCCTTCAGAAATCATTCTAATATGCTGATCTGCTGCTCAAGAAACATTTAATGTGCACAGATGTACAAAATATTTGTGTACAATTTATTTTTTTCAGGATTCTTTGATGAATAGAAAGTTCAAAAGAACAGTGTTTATTTGAAATATAATCTGTTGTTACATTTTAAATGTCTTTAATGTCACTTTTGATCAATTTAATGCATCCTTGCTGAATAAATATTTATTTTATTTATTTAAATTCTTCTAAAAAAAAATAAAAATAAAATTCTTACTGACCCCAAACTTTGGAACAGTAGTGTTAATAATGTTACAGAAGCTTTGTATTTTAGATAAATGCTGTTCTTTTGAACTTTATATTCATCAAGGAATCCTGAAAAAAAAAAAAGTACACAACTGTTTTTAACATTGAAAATAATCATAAATGTTTCTTGAGCAAATCATCATATTAAAATGATTTCTGAAGGATCACGTGACACTGAAGACTGGAGTAATGATGCTGAAAATTCAGCTTTTCCAACACAGAAATAAATTACGTTTTATATTATATTCCAATAGAAAACAGCTGATTTTAAGTTGTAATAATATTTCACAATATTACTGTTTTTACTGTATTTTTAATTAAATAAATGCAATCTTGGTGAGCAGACGAAACTTCTTTTAAAAATATTAAAAATCTTACCGATCCCAAACTTTTGAACGGTAGTGTATATATATATATATATATATATATATATATATATATATATATATATATATATATATATATATATATATATATATATATATATATATATATATATATATATATATATATATATATATATATATATATATATATATATATATATATATATATATATATATATATATATATATATATATATATATATATATATATATACACACAAACAAAATGTCATTGGTCATTTTAAATTTCAATATAATTCTAAATTAATTAGGCCTATAAATATAATAAAAATAATTATAATCATTATTATATGTTGTAAATAATAAAATAAATAAATAAATACATAATACTTGGCAACTTTCCCTGATAAAAATATCAAGATATTTATGAAAAATATATCTTGATCTGAGAATGCAGTTTTTGGACAAAATTATTATACAGCTGACTCTTGCTTAAATCTACAATAGTGTGGTTTTATTGTGTTCACTTGTTCACCCAACAGTTATTCCAGAAATAGTATGATGTTAGAATTTTGCTTTGAATGATAAAATTAACAAAAATGATCCTATTATCACAGTTACAGTATAGAGGTCAAAAAGGCGTTGAATGCATGAATTGAGAAAAAAAAAATGAAGCGATTTCCAAATAATTTCCATAATGTTGTTTGCAAAAGACAAATGCTTTGTGCTTACGATTTAAAGCTTCAGCTGTCACTATCTATTGACTATTTATACTGTTAGAACATGCATGCAATTCTGCACACAGAGAATAAACAAGTGGATTGAATCGTTCCCAATGAAAAGCATGCAACTTGGCATTGTCTAACCAGGCCATTCCCGGCATGTGCAAGCAGAACTAACATTTAGATTCATCCGTCAGCCCAGTGGGAAAATGTGTTGACAGATTCAACTAGTTTTTAGCAATGATTTCCTTAGTGTGCATTGGAAACCGGCATGGGCTGACAGCAGGGTGGACATTAGTTTCATTCACAGCAGTGGACTGAACAAACACAAGCATTACGCCATTACTACTAAACCTGAACTTCAATTGAAGTTACATAAAACAGACAGCGTTCAGCTGTAAGTGTGGTAGGCCGAGGGTGTAGCCGTGAAAGAAGATTACAGGACACGTTAGACAGTACAACATGCACACATTTAGATCTCAACAGAACGCATTTGTTTTACATCTGAATATATCCATGATTTGATTGCTCAAAACCCATCCTTAAAGTGTAATTGTTATGCTTATAATATTCCCTGGAAAAAACAATGCTATTGTTACCGTTCGTATCATGTGTATCAAGCGCTGAGGAAGAGAATCATATATTCTAGACTCCAAAACAAAATTAGAAACCTTTAAAATAGCATAATAGGGGCACTTTAATCATCTCTTTCACTCATTTTCTGAGATGTTGTCATTCATTTGACCACTGAAAGGCTGTTTCATTACATTTAAAGGCATCATTTAGAATTTCAGGTATATTTGTGGATATCCAAACACGAGTCCAAGTACTATTAGGTTTGGAGCGTATGTACAGAGAATCCGCTGTCATTTGTGGCAACAGACTGATTTATGTCTTCACTGATTAAGTATTGCTTTGGTCTCTGGCAGAGGAGGAATACATTCACGCAGGAGAAATTCACTGGTCATAAATGTTCCTTACTGCTCATGAAACTTTATTTGCATTACTAGAACTGTCAAATTCAGAGCATTAATCTTATGTGATTCATTTTTTTTTTAAAACATTAAAGCATTTAATCACATTCTCTGACCCTTGATTAGAGGATTTTACCACTGGAGAAGTTCAAGCTTCTGTGGCTTTTTTTTTTTTTTTTTGATTCTTATATTTCATTTTATTTATTCATACATTTTATGTTTTACAAAGTTCAATTTTGTGTACAGTACATTAGTATGTTTTGGTTTTTGTCTCTTCTGCTCACCAAAGCTGCATTTATTTGATCAAAAATACAGTAAAAATTGTGAAAAAGTGTTCCAATATTAATCAGCTGTTTTCTATGTGAATATATAGTAAAGTGTAATTTATTCCTGTGATCAAAGCTGAATTTTCAGCATCATTACTCCAGTCTTCAGAGTCACATGATCCTTCAGAAATCATTCTGATATGATGATTTGCTGCTCGAGAAACATTTATGATTATTATCAATGTTGAAAACAATTGTGGAAACTGTCATAGTTTATATTTTTCAGGATTCTTTGATGAATATAAAGCTCATAAGAACAGCATTTATTTGAAATAGAATCTTATATAACATTATAAATGCCTTTACTGTCACTTTTGATCAATTTAATGCATCTTTGATAGATAAAAATATTAATTTCTCACTCGCCCTTTAGAATGATAGCGTATATGTTATGCATATGCTTCAATGGAATGATGAATGGCCTCTTTAAAATTCCACAGCTTTGTAGACATATTATTTAGGTTTAGCGATTTATTTCGTACACATTTCTGAATGGAACCATGTGAAGAACATTTTTCACATTTTCTCTCAGCAGTGGTTGGGAGCTGAAAGTCAAATATACATTTCCTGTTTCCTACAAAATGATGATGATTTCAATCCGCTTTGTCCAATTTGCAGGAGAGAGTCATTTGTCTTGCTCAATCAAGATTGCAGTACTTTTCAGACAAAACACTGGTCTGAACTTAATTTCTAGAGGAAAAATGATCCTGATTTGTCCATTTAAACAGTGATTGTTTTGTCTTGCCATCTGCAATTAGGCACATCTGAAGTACACACGACTGTAAAAGAATGCCTGTCTGTTTAGTTCCTGTAAACCATTAGCTGGTGCAATGTTCCTTGAAACTATATCAAGGCAAATGCACCTTATTTATTATTCTAGTGGCATCTAAGTAGAACCGCAAGAACAGATGATGCTTAACAAGCCTTTGGTTATACTTAATAAAATGCAAAAAATAAAAGTAGCACAACCGCTCAAAAACCAACGGCTGCTGCTACTCTTTTAAAGGACGTACAGCAAGTTGCTGTGATTTCAGAAACTAGTACATGTTTAACACTAACCATGACAATTGTGAACTCTACTTCAACAAAAGAGAGCCATTAGTGCAATAGCTGCCAACCCACACACACACAGAACCAGACTCGTCTGAATTACACTTCAGATCCCCTCATTAGAAAAACAGGAAGGGTGTCAAGCTGCACAGACGAGCTATACTATATTGGACAAAACTGCTTTTCCAGAAACAGCAGAAACCAAATCATTGTATCTATCTTTTATTCACTCAACCGCAGAGAGTCATGATGATAAAGAGTTTCAGTCACCATTTTTGGTAGCATTACTCTGGATTACTCTGCATTTCACAGTCTTTGCTAAAATGTATGAGCCACTGAGGGGGAAAAAAAAGATATACAGTTGCATGAAAAAGTATGCGAACCCCTTGCAGAATCAGTGAAAAAATTAACATACAAAATGCATGTTATTTTTTATTTAGCACATACATAAAAAGATGCTTTACATAAAAGATGTTTGCATATAGTCCACAAGACAAAAAAAATATCTGAATTGATTAAAATGACCCCGTTCAAACCCTTGTTTCTCAATACCGTGTGTGGTTACCTGATGATCCATGACTGTTTTTATGTTTTGTGATGGTTGTTCATGAGTCTGTTCTGAGGAAGATTGACTGACCTTTAATCCTGCAGGGCCGGCTGGTCCATCGTTCCCAGGGATTCCTGGTTTCCCCTGAAGGAACACAAATATATTACAGCAGCTCAAGCCATGATTTCTCTACCAAAATGTACAGTAACGCCACAATGAATAGTATTTCTCTTGATCGCTCTGTAAATATATACAAATGTGTGTATTCTGTGCAAAACAGAGCAAAAGTTTGGTCAAATATCATTTCTAAGAAAAGCCATTTTGTGTTGTCGAATAAGATTACACAACATTACCATTGGACCAGGCTCTCCGGGAGGTCCTTGTTCTCCTTTCTCCCCCTGCTCTCCCTGTTAAATACATGTGATGATTAATATCATAAATGCTTATGACAGCATACAAATAAGCCCTTTTAACTGCTTATTTCTTTAGAGCAGAATATAGTATTTAAACAAAAAATAGATCAAATAAAATAATATTTAAAAAATTAAATTAAGAACACTTTCTTCCAAACTGTCATTGCTATGATGCATATAGACACGATACTTCAATTTTACTAGTAATTTTACATTTATATAAATGGAGATTTCCATTGTAATATTCATTTATTATTATTGTAAAAAATATAGAACCTTTTTTCCTGGCAATCCAGCAGTACCAATATTTGGTCTCGATGCTCCCTGAAACAAAAAGACATTGTGTTTTACACAAAAGTAGATTTTTGCTTGGTATTTTTTGTCATTTTGGCTCTTCTCCATTTGCTATATGTCTAGTTTGAATACAGTGTGCATAAAACATCTCTGGCCGATGTCAGCCATGTTCTCTCTCTATATATACAAAGCCAAACAGCATCTGCTACATCCTCGTGTCAAAAGCTGAGTGTGCTTATAAAGGAAAGCACTGAGGAAGTGAAGTGCTAGTTTGCACCTGGAAGAGAAGTCTTACCATTGGTCCTGGCGGGCCCGGTTTCCCTGGCAACCCTCGTTCTCCTCGTTCTCCCTGGATGTAAAATAGAACGAATATGACTTGCAATAAAGGAAAAGAAACAGTCTGCTCACTCAATTACACCTAAAAACTGGTAATTAGCATCCTAAGCTAAAAACGTCACGCTCCAGCAGAAGAGGCTCTATTCTTGCCAAATGGCTGTTGCAACTGAATTTGAGAGAGCATCTAAAAGAATCTCCTAAAACAGTCACTTTGAGTGAGTGAAGTTGTTTTGCAAGACTTACTTTCACACCCTGAAGTCCTGGATCGCCTCTCAGCCCTGATAGACCTACATCACCCTAAGAGACAAGAGTAGAAACACAACAAGAGATAAAACAACATGCTTAGCAACACTGTAAAAATGTTCCCATGTCATATAACTGTAATAGATCTAACCTTATATTTCATGTAATATTACAGCAAAATGCTGTCAAATGCACCATTTTTGTATTATATTACTATGAATTAAAGTGAAATGACTTATAATTTACAGCAAAAATCTGTAAATTGACATTCCCAGAACTCCCTGTGTGACACTTCACATTTGATGCTTTTTCATTTCAATAATTGTTGGCGCACGCGGTAATGCACCGCTGTTTGCTAACCACCACAACAGGAAAAAGAGCAGAAGAAGAAGAGACAACAATTTAAGTGCCAACGCAAAACAGGAATGGTGAGTTCAGATGGCACACAAGAGCTTGCTTGTAGACTATATGCTGAGTTTCGGTTCATTTTTGTGACGTGCTCCACAAACTTCCGGGACGGCAGAAAGCGGTCTTTTTGTTTTCTCTATTTTACAAAAGCACAATGTTTTGTTGTTATTGCGAGTGTACACAAATAAAAATAGCCCTTTGCAGTTTTGAATGAAGTATTACTCTTATCTCTATGACCATAAACGGTGGAGTATTTTAAGTTGTTTCCGCTGTTATAATGAGACAAAATCATCTGGCATTGTGCCGATTTGTAAGGTTTGGAGTGAGTAAATGTAAATGAAAATAATCCTAACACTGGGGATTTGTTGCTTTTTCCTGTTGTACTGAAATTGTATCGAACGTGACCCCAAACTGAGGTACGTACCGAACCGTGATTTCTGTGTACCTTCTATATATTCATATATCCATCAGCTTGCGAGAAAAGCTACTTGTGCTGAGTTTTGATTCATCATGTCTTTCTCTTTACCATCAGTGTTATTATGGAGGATGTCAGTATATTATAAAGGTATAGAACTGATTTTATTAGCAGCAGAAAATGGATATTGGATTTAAAATGTTTTTTTTTTTTTTTATTTGTACTGTTTTCAGGATACTGTTACTGTTTTTTCTGTAAAAACAGCAGGATTTTTGTTGTTGTTATTGCTTTTTACAGTGAATGGTCTTAAACTGAAAGAGCATCTTACCTTTTCTCCAGGTATCCCTGGATCTCCTGGCTCTCCTCTTGAACCTGGGGGTCCCTTTATTGAGAAAACACACATTTCAGAAGCCTCATTCACACGGATTGGCTACTGCCAAAAAAAGAGGCAATGTCCTGAATGTATGGGGTTTTACTCACAGGCTTACCATCGGGGCCCGGAGGTCCTTCCCTTCCTTTCTCTCCTCGCAGACCCTGTTGAGATCAGACTTTGGTTGTAAATAACCCTCTTAAAAGTGACTGTATGCAACTACACAAGACATTATCACAGAAAATCTTGGTTGACCCTCGGTCCTGGTGGTCCTGGCGGTCCCGGCTGTCCTTCACTGCAGTCACACTCTTCCTCAGCGTCACCGGTGGGCTCACGGTCCAGAGGACACTAGAAAGGCCAGCATACACTGCTATCATGTAGTCCTAACAATCCATTCAAAATAACACTTCATTCATGAGAGTATATGATCAAAACCTGAACTTACCCGCTCATCATCCTGTAAAACAAGGTGAATAAAAAAGTAAGTTAGTCTGTCTGAATAGTTCAAGTCAAGTCTTTTAGCTTACAATAAGTCATGAACAGTGACTTACTAACTGAGAGATGATTCAAAACATCATGACATTTGATTCAAGTAAAAAAGCATTTGAAAACTCAGGGCAAAAGACAATGGTTTATGAAAGAATTAAGTAAATAACTGCGTATGATGTTACTAAAGAAGCAAAGACAGTAAATCTGACATTACTAAATAAGTCATTGATTATAATGGACAATTTTCACAAGTCGTCATAGTTCATATAGTTCAATAAATTATCTGCACGATTTATAAAATTGAAGGAAGGAAATATTACATTGTCTACACTATTTAGCAAATCGAGGGAAGGAAATAGTAAATTGTGTGAACGATTTATCAAATCGAAGAAACGGAAGAGTAAATCGAGAGAAGGAAATAGTAAATTGTGTGAACGATTTATCAAATCGAAGAAACGGAAGAGTAAATCGAGGGAAGGAAATAGTAAATTGTGTGAACGATTTATCAAATCGAAGAAACGGAAGAGTAAATCGAGGGAAGGAAATAGTAAATTGTGTGAACGATTTATCAAATCGAAGAAACGGAAGAGTAAATCGAGGGAAGGAAATAGTAAATTGTGTGAACGATTTATCAAATCGAAGAAACGGAAGAGTAAATCGAGGGAAGGAAATAGTAAATTGTGTGAACGATTTATCAAATCGAAGAAACGGAAGAGTAAATCGAGGGAAGGAAATAGTAAATTGTACGCACGATTTATCAAATCGAAGAAACGGAAGAGTAAATCGAGGGAAGGAAATAGTAAATTGTGTGAACGATTTATCAAATCGAAGAAACGGAAGAGTAAATCGAGGGAAGGAAATAGTAAATTGTGTGAACGATTTATCAAATCGAAGAAACGGAAGAGTAAATCGAGGGAAGGAAATAGTAAATTGTGTGAACGATTTATCAAATCGAAGAAACGGAAGAGTAAATCGAGGGAAGGAAATAGTAAATTGTGTGAACGATTTATCAAATCGAAGAAACGGAAGAGTAAATCGAGGGAAGGAAATAGTAAATTGTGTGAACGATTTATCAAATCGAAGAAACGGAAGAGTAAATCGAGAGAAGGAAATAGTAAATTGTGTGAACGATTTATCAAATCGAAGAAACGGAAGAGTAAATCGAGAGAAGGAAATAGTAAATTGTGTGAACGATTTATCAAATCGAAGAAACGGAAGAGTAAATCGAGGGAAGGAAATAGTAAATTGTGTGAACGATTTATCAAATCGAAGAAACGGAAGAGTAAATCGAGAGAAGGAAATAGTAAATTGTGCGCATGATTTATCAAATCGGAGAAACTGAATAGTAAATTGAGGGAAGAAACTAGTAAATTGTGTGCACGATTTATTTATTTTTTATTACATGCCATGTGCGGGGCTCCGTACGTAAACAGAAACATATAGTGTCGCTTAACATTGGAACTCATGGTAGATCTGTTGTCTGCTAATGAAATGAAATGAAATGTACAGATGCAATACATCTGTCCCACTTAAGATATTTCTATAGATAGTTTTAATAAAGGAATTGTTGGTGAACAATAAAAAGACCAATTCCTGCCCCACAGCCAATCAAATCAATGCAATTCTACAACAAAGTTAGTTTTTGTTCTTACCACAGAGTAGATTTCACATGCGGTCTCTCGCTCACTTTGATGTGGGTCACAATAAAGCCTCAGTTTCTGAATTTCTGTCTGTGGTGGTCAATAAGAAATGACAAAAACAACAACAACATCAGTTAGGCTTCTCTAAAACGGTTATAACAAACAGATGATTGAGCCGTAGTGTCTATATCAATCACTATTTTGTGATGTTAGGAGTTTCCTCAAACAAAAGCAGCACACGACTATGACCCGTACGCACTGTATTGTAAAAGCAGCCATACAAGAATACTGCAGTTTACTTTGACTGCCAGTGTTCAGTTATACAACAGGAAGCTATTCTTACAGGAAGTGTAGCGTCAGAGCCAAAACGCTTGGAAATCTGAGTCTTTCCATTGATGTAGATGGGCACAGCAGCTCCCAGAGCCTCGTCTTGGATCTGCTGGTCATCCAGGAAACAGGTGACGTGGCTGGGCTTAACCAGAACCTTCAGCTGGTGCCAGCTTCCATCGAAAAGAGCCTGCAAGATACTTCAGACACTGAGGAACTGGTTTGTGTTAATTTAAGATACATTGAAAAGATAAATAAACACTAAAAGGTGTGCACAAAAAAAATCAGCTTTTTCATTTGACACGAATGTCACAAGAGTCAGACAATTTTCCAAAACAAGCTGTACTGCATGAATGAGGGGCTATGATGGAGGAAAATAGCTCAATTATGCAAAAAACATCACACAGAACCACTTGGTTTTGGCATTAAGAGCATAAGAAGACATGGAACAGGAACTCTGAAGACATTTCTGAGAATTATTTTGTATTATTTAAATGTATAAGTGAGCAGCTTTAGTGGAAAAAGCATCATGCGACTTTGAACAGGAAATAATTTCAGCTAGTACAAAATCATAGTCACGGTTTTAAAAGGAAATGTCATAAAGCAGCTTATTTCTACATCATTATTCTGCCAAAACAGGTGTGTGGTGACTTCTGTTTAAAGTCACCATGAAATCAAAATTGACAGTTTTCTCTGTGCACATAATTTTTGTGTTATATTCATGTTCCTCCTATTCTTGAATCAGATTATCTTCCTTTCCCTCTTGCAGCATCTCTTCTCTTCACTCGGCTTGTATAATATGAGAATGCTGTAAAGAATAAGTTACTAAATTTCACTAACCTCAATGCCTTGTGCATCAAAAGTAGCCATCTGTTCCTCATTAACCATGCTTGTGGTAGTGAAGATGACCGATTTGTCCAGTCCGTTTAGTGTGACAGCGGCCTGAATCTGTCCATCTTTAGACAGAACCCTCCACAGGTCAAACTTCTCCCTGCTTGAAGGCCCTTTCAGCCTCAGAGTCGACACAAACACATAGGAGGGAGGGAGGCCTTCTGGAAAAATTTCCCTTTAAAACAATAATAAAACATCTATTAGTCAGATGAACATGCATAATAGAAAAACATTAAATTTTCAGGAGCTCTAAAAAGTGATTTAAAAAGTGCCAGAACCACCGATTATTATATATTAAACACTTTTAAATCAGTGTTGGAGTAGAGCATTATAAATAACATGTATGATGTATTTTTTTAATGTAACAAGTAATGCATTGATTTTCAAACTCTTCCTATGCCGTTGTTTCGATTTTCACAAAATTTGACCAGATCATCCTCAGACCATGTCGATAAAAAGTTATGGAATTTAAGTCGATTTGTCAAACGAATTTTACATAGCGCTTGCAAAAATAGACATAAGGCTCTATCATATTCAGACCAAACTTGGTCCATGTCATCACAAGCATGACCTGAGGTTACATGCAGTGCCACCTACTGGTCCAGAGATACGAAAAATTGCTATTTTTGCTTATAAATAACTTCTGAACGGTTTGTCGCAAAATGCTGTATTTTATGAATGCATGAAGGTATCATTATGAAACTCGGTATGGGTCATCGGCATGTTGCCCTGAAGGAGTCTGATAACTTTTGAACCAGCGCCACTCAGTGGTAAAATCAAATATTCAAATGCTTATAAGTTTAGATGTGGCTGACTAATTTTCACGGGAGTCATCTTCTTAGATTTCCCAATAATTGCCGAGTCCACCGATACCAAACATGCTAGGTTTCGCCTTATGGTTAGAGCAACGTTGTGATTTAGCGTTAAAACAACTTTCGCTAATATCTTCAAAACCATTAGTCCAATTGAGACGAAACCACCGTAGGAAATTCGAAAACATTCGCTAATGGCCAAATGTCAACATTTTGATAGTAAGAGGCAAAAAAACAAATGCAAACAAAGTTGGCCAAGGGTAATATTTTATGTCTATAACTTCAAAACGAAATTAAATATTTTCACCAAATTTAATTGAACAAAACATGAAATTGGCCCCAAATACAGTACCGTTGGTCTGATTCAAAACTGACATGAGGTATCTATGTCTTAGATGCAATTATGACATTGTTGGTCTGCTGCTTGTTTGCTTCTCTTGTGTTTGGCCCCTTAATTGCTGCTTGCAGCTATATTTATTATTATATATTCACACATTAATATTTGAGTGACTTTTTTTATTAATGCATGTTACTTTTCAGTTGAATTAATTTGCTTAAGCATTTTATAAACTACTGAATTAAAAATCTCTTCTCCATAACATGGGCACTTAGACATGAGCAGAATATAATAATATTCTATGTGTATTGTTAAAAGAAAATGAAGGTGCATGTACAGTAATACTGGTGATGTTAATAAAAACATAAGAAAAAAAGTATCTGCCAGGGTAGAAAAAGGTAACTCAAAAGGAACGTAACGCACTACTTTCTATAAAAAGTAACCAAGTAACATAGTTGTTAGTTTTTAAGGGAGTAACACAATACTGTAATGCATTACATTTAAAAGTAACTTTCCCCAACACTGATTGTGAAGATCAAAATTAGCATTAGGTTTAAACCCAACCTTGTGTTTTCAGTGATGTCAGTGCTCCTGTCTATCAGATACGCCGCCTCTGACAGTAATGAGCCATGTATCTTCTTAGCTTTCTGATGGATCTTCATGCCCAACATCAGCTCAAAGCCTTTCTCATCACGGGACGCCACAGGGATACGTGTGGGACATACAGATTCTGCCGTGGGACATAATTTCAAATGCATTACCACACACAAATTGGAGGATTGAATCATAACCTTTCAAACCAGCAAATTCGTTTTATTTTTAATCTGGTCTCAATTTTCGTACAATCCAGCTATTTCCCAGGAAAGGTTGAAAGCATATTTCACAACAAACCCCAGAAAACCTACAAAAATATGTTTTGCTATACTCAAGTTTGGTTCAACAAATGGACAAATTTGTTGATTATTATTGTTGCCTCTAGTAATTATGTGTCTGATTTTAATTTCCAACTTATTTTGGATTCATTTTAAACAAGTTGAGTTAAATAAAAATGCCCAGCACATTGGGCAAACATTAAACCCAACCGCTGAGTTGATGTCAAAAAAGAGCCAAAGGTAACAGTGGCAAAGAAACCCAAACTCCATCAGGTGACAGAAATGAAGAAAAAACTTGGACAGTAAATGTTTGTAATTACTTTCGGTTGGAGAAAGCAGACTCCTGTCACTATTAACAACTACTCTAACCATCCAAACCAGAGCTGCCAGCTGGATCGTGGTTGGCACATGCCACATCTGGTTCCTTTTCCTAGTTCCTCCCTACCATGGCATCATGCCGCTGGTTTGGCCCATGAGCTCTGTGGCTTTCCTTGTCCCTGGGCATGAATGGACTGTGGTATTTTAGTGGTTCACGGTTCTTTTAAGAACAGGAGAGGACTGGTAATGCCAAAACTAGTTTTAATGTTTATGGGATTGCTCACACGCATGTGAATCTTACCCTCGCACAGCTTCTGTTCCATAGCATCACGGATACGGTCGATATTGGTGTAGTCTTCCGCGTAAAGCACGTAATCCCCCTCTGGCTTGTTGGCGATGGTCACCAGCTCTGATGTGGTGATCTCCGTGCCAACGCCCACCGCAAACACTTTAATCCCTTGTGCTCGCGCCTCAATGCTCGCGTCCGTAACGTCATCCTGCGACTTTCCGTCAGTCACCACCACAGCAATACGGTTCTTCACGTCATTTCGTTGCGAAGACGCAAAGACGTGGTCCACGGCAAACTTGATGGCGCGGCCTGTCTGCGTGTTTCCACCTAAATAGCTGATATCCTCAATGGCTTTAATGAGATCTTGAGTGGTCTTGTGGAGACCGAGAGGGATCTCCAACCTGGGCGTGTCGCTGTATTGTACTACACCGATCTGTGAGTAGTGTGAGCTAACATCGAAGCCACTGGTGACATTGACCAACCAGAGCTTGGCTGTTTCGAAGTCCTCATCTCCCACACTCCAGGAGCCGTCCATGATGTAGACCAGGTCATTCACAGCAGTGCTGCAGCCTGCAGAATAGGGACAAGAACTGGGCTAGAACTAAATACCACATATACCCCTTTTCCACCAAGACAGTTTGAGTGCTGGTTCAGTGCCAGAGCCTAGTTTCAAATCAGTTCAAAACCCAAAGTACCAGATCTGAAGAGATGGTCCTCACTGCAAAACACAAGATCCAGGGGGTGGTCTAGATCCAACTCCTCCCACTTTACATATCCCTAAACCTACCTGTCTCCGTCCCCCAGATCTAAAACTACCCATCTCCACCCCTTGGATCTGGATCCATCTCCTCCTACTTTACATATCCCTTAACCTACCTGTCTCCGCCCCCCGGATCTAAACCTACCCATCTCCACCCCTTGGATCTGGATCCAACTCCTCCCACTTTATGTATCCCTTAACCTACCCGACTCCGCCTCCTGGATCTTGAGTGTTCTGCAGTGAGGGGCTACTGGATCTGAACCAGGAAAAGTGGTTCGTAAGTAGCACCAAAACATTGCTGGTCTAGAAGTAAGAACCGCTTGTGTCAGGGGCTGGGGGCGGGGTTACCGTGACCAAGACAGACACTTGTGACCGCCGTTTTTGAAATAGCAGCTAATCGAGCTAATAGCAGCTCGATTGTAATCTCCGTCTATACAAATTAAGGCGAGCTGCACGAATGCATTTGGTTCGCCGTGTTTGGATGCCGATGTAGGTTCGCAAGGCCATGAGCATCAATAAAAACGCAATGTTCGCCATTGTTGATGGAAGGCCTGTTCGAGAAACATTGGCACTGCATGGACCGAACGGCGTATGACATCGAAGTGCCGCGGGAGCGTTTGGAGAGAATACGACTCCTTGTGCTTTTGGATTGCTTTCGCAGTGTCATGCGCCGATCGGTCTGTGAGAAGCCAATGCATCTCGAACAAGCCTAGTGTGTTTGGTGCTGCTGCACTAGTATTGCTGGGAAAGATGAGGCGAATACAGTGACATAAGACCTGGTTCTGTGTTGGCTCTCTAGCCCGTTGAAAGGCAAACCGGTTCTTAGAAGGCTCGTCAGTCGAACCAATTCAGAACCAGCAATGGCTCTGAACTAGCACCCTGTTCATGCTGGTGGAAAAGGTGTAATAGAGAGTGACAAATAGCCACCTATCAAACTCAAAGGGTTACATTTCAAATTTAGATTTTGTTCCAAAACTAAAGCCAGAAGTATACGTAACATTTTACGTGTATGCGAGGGTCAGCGTACAGTGCGTGTGACGCGAATTTAGTCATCAGAAGAGTACCCGATTCGGTTCTGTTTATGCAGTCTTTCTTCAACAACTTTGTGAATCGACGCACCCAGGGCACGGTTGCCACCTTGTATATAAACTAATTACTGCCCCAAAAAAATAAATAAATAATGCACATGTGCGACTTATAAAAATCCAGCGGTGCATGTACAGTATGCGCGTACTTTGTAGGCATTCATTTTATATTTCAAGCATGTTGATTGTGCACTTAATGTAATAAGTGAAATAGGTTATAATTAGTCAAGACATCACGAAAACAACTTTTGATCAGGCATTACCGCCTGGGTCCTAAAGGAGACCGATTCCTGGGTGGGGGACTCGATTTCACATGCAAGCTACAGCGACAATGGAGGCCTACATAGACAAGAGATTGTGTGAAGAAGTTAGAAAGTTCCATCATTTGTACAACTCTAGAATGAAATAATACAAAGATGTTTACATACCCTGGCAGAATTTATGATTTCTTGGCCATTTTTCAGAGAATATAAATGACAACACAACTTTTCTTTCACTCATGGTTAGTGTTTGGCTGAAGCCGTTTATTATCAATCAACTTTTTAAATCATAATGACAATAGAAACTACCCAAATGACCCTGATCAAAAGTTTACATACCCTTAATACCATGTATTGCCCCCTTTAACATCAATGACAGCTTGAAGTCTTTTGTGGTAGTTGTGGATGAGGCTCTTTATCTTCTCAGGTGGCAAAGCTGCCCATTCTTCTAGGCAAAAAGCCTCCAGTTCCTGTAAATTCTTGGATGAACTGCACATTTGAGATCTCCCCACAGTGGCTTAACGATGTTGAGGTCAGGAGACCGAGATGGCCACTCCAGAACCTTCACTTTATTCTGCAGTAGCCAATGACAGGTCGACTTGGCCTTGTGTTTTGGATCATTGTCATGTTGCGATGTCCAAGTACGTCCCATGCGCAGCTTCCGGGCTGATGAGTGCAAATTTTCCTCCAGTATTTTTTGATAACCTACTGCATTCATCTTGCCATCAATGTTGACCAAACTTGTAGCTCACACATCCCCAGAACATCAGCGATCCCACCTCTGTGTTTCACAGTAGGAATGGTGTACCTTTCATCATTGGCCTTGTTGACTCCTCTCCAAATGTAACGTTTATGGTTGTGGCCAAAAAGTTCAATTTTGGTCTCATCACTCAAAAATTACTTTGTGCCAGAGGATTTGAGGCTTGTCTCTGTGCTGTTTGGCGTATTGTAAGCAGGACACTTTGTGGCATTTGCTTAGTAATGGCTTTCTTCTGGCGACTCGACCATGCAGACCATTTTTCTTCAAGTGCATCCTTATCATGCATCTTGAAATCTTGTTTTCAGAGAGTCCTGTATTTCACCTGAAGTTATTTGTGGGTTTTTCTGTGCATCCTGAACAATTTTCCTGGCAGTTGTGGCTGAAATTTTAATTGGTCTAACTGGTTTGGTTTCAACAGAACCCCTCATTTTCCATTTCTTAATTAGAGTTTTAACACTGCTGATTGGCATTCTCAATTCCTTCGATATCTTTTTATATCCCTTTCCTGTTTCATACAGTTCAACTACCTTTTCCCACAGACCCTTTGACAATTCTTTTGCTTTCCCCATGACTCAGAATCCAGAACCGTCAGTGAAGCACTGGATGAAAGATGCAAGAGTCTGTCAGGAGTCCAGAAACTCACTGACCTTTTATACATACACACACACACACACACACACACACACACACACACACACACACACACACACACACACACACACACACACACACACTAATTACAAGCAAACAGATCACAGATGAGGATGGTTAACTTTAATAGCCATCCAAACCTATTTGTGTCAACTTGTGTGTATGTTATCAGGCCAAAATCACCAGGGTATGTAAATTTTTGATCAGGGGTAGTTTCTGTTGTCATTATGATTTAAAACACAGTCGATTGATAATAAATGGCTTCAGCCAAACACTAACCATGAGTGAAAGAAAAGTTGTGTTATCATTCATATTATCTAAAAAATATCCAAGAAATCATAAATTCTGCCAGGGTATGTAAACTTAAAAACAAGTAAAAACAAGTACACTTTGGAACACTATGATTTGGAACATACTATATAGATAGTGATTTTGATTTCATGATGACTTTATTGACACTTTTAATTCTCAAAGGGATCATAAACTGGCAATACCCGCTCGGATATCATCGTCCTCTCCTGCTTGCGAGTACACCAGGAAGAGCAGTGCCGGGAAAGTCCTCGAAATCCACGACATACCCAACTAACGCTCCAGTGCTTCACGTATAAAGTGTCAATCTTCAGAGCCCTGTTAAATAAAGAATATTAAAAAGTGTCTGTCTGGGATGCAGAGCAACAATGCAATCTATAATCATTCTAAGAATCAGTTTGCTTACATAATTACTTAAAGATGTCTGTTTCATTTGATTATACCTCTGATGTTACACACTTAAGCTAATCAGATCAGTGCACACAGTTGTCCACAGGGGTGTTGAGACACTCTCAGAAACAATCAAGTAATTACTTCTGAGATTAAACATCCTCTACAGAATAATGGAAAGGCCCTTTACATCGTTTCTGTAATTCAGCTGATTTATTTTCAACGGTAATGATGCAAAAACCAATTATGAACTTGAATCCAAGACATGAAACAAAACATAAGTATGAACTATGAGCCAGACAATAACCTGAAACCTCAATACACAACCCAGAAACATGGCAAACTTGAGACTTTTAACGGATTAGTTCACTTTCAAATGAAAATTACCCCAATCGCTGGGTTTGTCCATTTTCAACCCAGCAGTTTTTCCAAAATGCAAATCTTGCTGGTCACGTTCACACATGCAGGATTCAGAAACACTCATATTGTTCTTCAAAAACTTTCAAATTTAACCCAAAGCTCTACCCAAACTTTTACATCCCTCTATAAACCAACCAGACGCACCCTAAATAATAAGCATAAATTTGTATAAATAAAACAACATGTGTCTTGTCTATTTTGCTAACATTTCACTGGCCAAGTAACAGGCCCCTCTATAACTTTACAGACTACGACAATTCCCTTTTATTCAACCATATAAAAGTCTCCTTGGTAAGACGGCCGTTTTGATTGGTACCAAACGACATGTGGTCGTATTTTCTCGCTTTGCTTCAGTGATTTCTACAAGCTCTCATTTAGCATAAAACACTGGCCAACAGACCACAGGCTGCAGCTAAATCACAGGAAAATAACAGCGTAAGCAAAAAACCTGGTCAACACAACATGGAAATACACATGGCATGAGGCCGTTCACCGGATTACGAGAAAATGCCCACAATTACACACAAACATGCACTTGTGCTGTAGATAGAAACACTTTTTGTTGCTCATCAATGCCTAAAAATCATGTTTGTACAGTATAATTTCTATTTCTTTAATAAAAAATAACAGCCAGCCTTTCAAAAAGCATGTTACACAAAGCATCTGTCCATTTTACAAGGGTTATTTTGAGGTAAAGCAAGCTCGACCGGGGTGATGGCGTTGTACATGGTAAACACAACAGAAGGAATCATTCCCATAAAACCATAATGAAACTATAGAGACCCATGACACCGACACACATTGAGGGCATGGGAACGTTTTGTTTGACTGTGGCTTGGACGCAATAACCTTGATGGCACAATGAAGTACATGACAAGCATTCAAAGACACTTCACGAGAATGTGGAGAATGCGAAGACCAAAAACATGCTTTTATGGAAAGATTTTATTGGATTGAGCATAAAATAGAAAAGAAACCAGCAGAAGTTCAATGATGTACTGCATTAAACGACTGCTCAGTGTTACAGTTTCAGGTCAAGCATCTCAAAATCACTTGCATTTTGAAGCCAGCCATGGAAGATTGCTGGTAAATTGCCCATCGCTTTCAGCAGCATGTTCACATGTTCCTGACTATTACACGTGCAACAGGAAAAGCTTGGGTTCACACAAATGCCCTCAGTCTGTACTAATGTTAAATCCATCAATTCCAAAATTCAACAACATTGCAAAAACAGCTACCAAGCTACACAGCATCAGTGGGTTAAACAGTAAATCAGCAATGGTTAACTGCATGCTTGTTTACATGTAGCTTGGATCCTCTCTGAGCTTCCAGCCGCTGATGAGTCCCTTCATCATAAAGAGCTTGTGATTGTGCCGCAGATCGGCGGTCCTGGTCCAGATGTGCTGTGGTAGAACTGAGCCTTTCATGCTGTTCGCTGTGGTGGAGGCCATCTCTACAAGATTGCTTCAATAAAAGAGATGCAGCATCTCTCTGACAAGGGGCGTATGCAAGGACTGAACGCAAACTATCTGTGTATTATCTGTGTAGTGGGATATCTAGAGAAGCACATCTTAAAACATAGTATTTTATTGTATTAGACTACTGTATTTTTGGAGTAACCCATAAAAAGAAACCCTTAAATGAAATTGCTTTAATATGTTAAATTGTCTTCTGAGCATTAATGAGATAAATGGAGTGTAATACATTATCAAAATCAAAGCCAAATTGTAGTATTTTTCAGATTTTACCATTAAAGGATTATTTCACTTTAAAATGAAAACTACCCTCAAGCTTTACTCAGTCTCAAGCCATCCTACACAGTAAAATCTGCTCAGAGTACATATGGTCCCTCTCTAAATAGTGTTAAAGTATCACTGAAGCAGAGTTAAAGTTAATGAGATAATTAAGCAATTAATAAGGCTGTGACTGAAGTCAGTTGTGTTTCTCTTTTCTTCAGTGATTCTGCTTGTTAACAGCAGGCGTTCATCACTAATGCACAATCTTCACTTAATTAATTGCTTAATTATCTCATTAACTTTAACTCTGCTTTAGTGTTATTTTAACATTATTTACAGAGGGATCATATGTACTCTGAGCAGAGTTGATTTAACTCTGGAGGTTTTTCTGTGTAGGTGTATATGACTTTCTTCTTCCAGACGATCACAATCAGAGATATATTTAAAAAATATCCTAGCTCTTCCAAGCTTTATAATGGTTGTGAATGTGGTAATGCATCCATCCATAAAACTCCAAGGGGTTAATAAAGGCCTTCTGAAGCGAAGCAATGTGTTTTTGTCAGAAAAATATCCATATTTAAAACTTTATATATTCAAACGTACGCAGAATGTGCAAGTCGATCTGCGCCAAATGAGTAATCCTCTGAACAAACAAATAGGGCTGTGCAACAAACTCAAGCTCTTCCCTTATATTGAAATCTTTAAAAATGATCAATTTAGACTTATAATCCATGACTGGTGTTTTGTTTTGCTCTATCTTCTGTGTTTGTCATCACATTGTGCGTCAGATCAAATGATACTCTTCCACCGCAAATCGACTTGCGCATTCTGAGTACGGATGTCCTCCGGAAGCTAGTTATTTGAAGTTATCCTCTGAAAGAAGATAGTCATATACACTTAGGATGGCTTGAGGCGAGTAAATCATGGGATAATTTTCATTTTTGGGTGAACTATCCCTTTAATAAATATCCTGATGCATCCAAGCTTTATAATGGGAGTATGAGCTGAAGAAAGCGACTCCATCCACATCCATCCATCATAAACATACTCCACACGCCTCCGGAGGGTTCTTCTGAAGCGTTTGTGTAAGAAAAACATCCATATTGAAGTAAAATATCTAGACCGCCATCCATATTCAACGTACGAAGAAAGCGTAACTTCAGAAAGCGTTCATCTGAGAGAAGAAATTCATATACACCTAAGATGGCTTGAGGGCCAGTAAATCTTGGGGTAATTTTCATTTTAAAGTGAACTAATCCTTTAATATGTAGATCTTTAATCTGTTAGTGGGTTAGTTCAGCCCAAAATGAATATTGTGATCATTTACTCTGGCCACATGTCATTTTTTCTGTGAACAAGAGGTTATTTTGACAAAAGGCTGAATTATTATTATTGTTTTTTTTTTTCTTTTCATAGAATGGAAGTCAATGATCACCAGATTTGTTTGGTTGCTAACATTCTTCAAAATATCTTCTACGTTCCACAAAAGAAAGTCATACAGGTTTGGAATGACATGAAGATGATTAAATGATGACAGAATTTTAATTTCTGGGTGAATAGGGTTTAATATTTGGGTGAATATTAACCTTTAACAATTGTCTAATACGTTGCCTGTGTTCATTTTTAGTCATGTTTCAGGAGAATTGCATTATTAAAACATCTGAGATTAAGGTAATACTTCAATAAAACCTAACTGAGAACTCTGAACAATTAAATCCTCTGGCTTGTTCTCAGAAATAATATCAGATGTTCTAGGATAAGTATGAAACAGTCAGTTACATCTTCATCAGGCAGTTCCTGGTCAATGAAAGCAGTGAAGCCTCAGAATAGATCAAATGTTGTCAAAGACACACACTTTTTTTTTGCCTCTTTGCATATTTATGTTGTACCTGTATGTGACTGACCCAGCTGAAGGAGTTCTACTCTACCGAGCACGACCAGTGCAATTTTTAGTAAGCAATAAACAAACCGCTTGACCACAAACTCACTTACCCTAGGGATTACCACAAATGTATGAACTCAGATGCTCATATGTATCCCTGGCTGGCATCTACAGACTACATACATCTTAAAGGATTATTTCACTTCTGAATGACAATTTCCTGATAATTTACTCACCTCCATGTCATCCAAGATGTTCATGTCTTTCTTTCTTCATTTGAAAAGAAATGAAGGTTTTTGAGGAAAACATTCCGGGATTTTTCTCCATATAGTGGACTTCACTGGGGTTCAACGGGTTGAAGGTCCAAATGTCAGTTTCAGTGCAGCTTCAAAGAGCTCTACATGATCCCAGACGAGGAATAAGAGTCTAATCTAGAGAAACCATCGGACATTTTCTTAAAAAAAAAACAAATTATATACTTTTTATCCACAAATGCTCATCTTGCACTGCTTTGTGATGCTCCACGCATGACGTGATCATGTTGGAAAGGTCACACGTGACGTAGGTGGAAGTACCGATCCAGTGACTTTTCCAACATGATTACGTCATGCGTGGAGCATCACAAAGCAGTGCAAGATGAGCATTTGTGGTTAAAAAGTATATAATTTGTATATTTTTTTAGAAAATGGCCGATGGTTTCTCTAGATGAGACTCTTATTCCTCGTCTGGGATCATGTAGAGCTCTTTGAAGCTGCACTGAAACTGACATTTGGACCTTCAACCCGTTGAACCCCAGTGAAGTCCACTATATGGAGAAACATCCTGGAATGTTTTCCTCAAAAACCTTCATTTCTTTGCAATTGAAGAAAGAAAGACATGAACATATTGGATGACATGGAGGTGAGTAAATTATCAGGAAATTTGAATCTGAAGTGAACTAATCCTTTAAGGAACATCATATAGGGGCCACACAAGACATCATCTATAAACAGCACTGCACCAGCATTCAATGAAGCAGAACCATATAAAGTCATTCTTTGATAGAACAAAAACTGTTGACTATGCAAATTCATCTAAACGTGAAGCAGATTTCAGTGCATATATGAATAATAGCAATTCTGTTCACAATTGCATAGTGACAAAGAGTGTAAAAATAAACAGCTTCAGTCAGACGTTTGAGATATTTTTTGCTCAAAATACAAAAGGAAGGAAGTAAAACATGTGGAGCTATGATAAATTACAGACTGACGCTCTGCACTGGTTGCAACTACAGGTTTAGTCCCTCCATAAGAACACACTGCTGCCATCTACAAAACTCTTCAGTGTTTCTGCTCTTTTATCAGTGCCACATGCATATTATTATTATTAATTCAAGTAATATTGTGTTGAGGAACTGAGTACCTGTCCGATAGCGGGCGTCTTCTTTGTGCCATCAAACATTTTTAAAGGGTAAAACAACTTTAGATTTCAAACACAGGCCTCTATAGCTAGTATTTATATCAATACAGGGTATTTGAGATGACAAAAATATATTATTAAACACATATAGACTAATATAGTTATGTAAATGTCTCAACACTTGTAACAGAAATCAATATTAATAAAACAAAAAAGACTAAATAGTATTTGAAGGTGTTCTTAGATTATGTTTTCTATGCAAATGATGAATAAATCATTAGTTTCAACCATGCAAGATTAATTTATATTGGCTCTTACCTCCTCTTTTAAAATTGCCTCCAGAAAAATTGAACTTGATAAATCATTACATCACTCAGATCAATGCTCTCGGTCTCCACTGGAGGAGCCATGACGCCTGTCACTCCCTACTCCTTATACAGCTAGATCCGATGACGTCAGAGGGACACGCCCCCTCAAAAACATGCATTCCTTTCTGTTGGGTTTTCTTGTGCTTATTATTGCAGAAGCCCAAATACATACTTGTTTCTCTATACTGCAGTTACATTGTACATTAATATGAATTAAAAGAAAAATCTTCACTAAATGCTGTTCCTGTTAGTTACAGTGATAGAACACAGCAGAACATGAAAGGGAAACACTGGCTCTCTATTTGTATGCTGAACCTCATCCACATTGCCCTCAATTTAAAACAGACAGCTTCCACACTCTGTTTTGCATTCACAATCCAGCACAAATCCCAAATTAACCTATTTTTGATCAATCATGCCACTACAAATATCAGTCTCTGCCATTTGACTGAGTAATAGCTGCATTAACATGGAGAGTGGGCGGAAGGACTGAGCTGTTAATTATTCATGCTCAGATTTAAATATGCTGACACTCTAATTAAAATGCTCTGCTGTTCGGTAGCGAATCAAAATGAGGCTTCTTCAAAGAGCTGATAAACCTAAGTCTCTTTATCTCAAAATGACCAGTACTGCCCCTGAACATCCAGACCTGTGCAGTATTTCTTTAGTCAGGAGGACCACACATGTTAAATCGCCTGCATTGCCTCAGTCTCACAGTGCTTTACTGCCCTCTACAGACACGGAGTGTAATTAGCTGCCTGGCACTTATGTTTCTTATGCATTTGCAGACTAATCTCTAAATTAATATTAATGCAGTGAAAATATATTAATGATCATTTAATCATCACACAGTAAATCATTTACAGTATATTTCATTTATCTTTCCTGTGTCATATATTAAACAATTAAAAATAAGCTGAGAGGAATCAGGGGTGAGATGCGACACACCACAAACAACAAAGCGTTGTCATTCATCATCCGTGATTGTGAGTAATCCAGGGCTGTGCTGAGGTCCGACCCTCTGTGCGTCTGACAATTTAATGTCATTATGAAAGGGAAATTGTTCTAGTCTTTTCTTCTCTATTGTGCCAGAGTGAAACGGCTTCGCAAACAAGAACAATTGTAGGGCTTGATTTTGTCTGTGGGGAATTGATTGGATGGTCGTGGTTTGCTATTGGTGGATCTCATGTGAGTGACAGGTTGCCCCGCCCACGTCATCAGTGAGGAGAAGAGATGCTGCAAGAGGGAGGAGAAGTTATTCTGATTCAAGTCTCCATTTTGATGTCATGGTGGCTTAACAGGGGAGAGTAAAACCAAAGAGTATAGAATAACACAAGACGTGTCACTCGTATTGTTTTGAATGGGAGAAAGTCTAACGCGCAATATGGCAGAATAAGTCCCGCCTTCTAAATAAGAGCCAATCGCCGACTGGTAAAGTCATCGCGTCACTTCAGCGGCCGTTAGAATCACCAGTTTCTATAGAAACAGTCAGACGCGCGCCTCCAAAGAGACGCGCATTTAGGTCTGCGCATGCGCATTAGCTTTATCCAGCCTGAAAAAGTTTTTTTTTTGTGTCATGATTCGAGCATTTAGAAACCAAATTTATGAGCTTGTTGTTGTTATATTTCATTGGTGATTTCAAATATGAAATTTAATCGTAAGGTTGGCGAACAGTTTTGGAGAATTTGATGTTTCCCCATTCAAAGAGATTGCATGATGCCCAGGATGCCCGAGGGGTGTTTCAAAGATGGCCGCCGAGTGAACTGACTTGTCTTAAAGGGACTTCGGTAAAACATACTGAACTGTATACCAATGACAGATGATTTCAATCAAAATTAGAAGGATAACAAGTGAAAACTATCAATTAAACTTTAATACACTTATTATTCATTCATTTCATTCATACATGGTATGCAGAGAACATGGCGGCTTGACTAATAAATTAATTCATCTTGACTGCCACTAGGGAGCGATTGCGACAGTCGAAACCGGAAGTTGCAGACAGTGAAAAGGCGACAACATTGTACAGTAAGTTCTTTTCAGTCTTTTAGCGTAAATTCATGCCTTTGAAGTGTGAACAACATTGAAAGTCTGAAAAATGACTGAAATGACAGAATAATGTTTTCATTTTGGGGATACACAAACATCTCATAGACATCAAACATTTTCTTGGTTTCGTGAGTTTATTTTGGATTGGATTTCGATTAAATTTGCTTCAATATCGATTCATTTGGATATATATAGGCCTATACATGGATATATGGAACATGTTTCTTTTTGAACTGTCAGCTGGTTAAAATGAACAACTGATTTGTATACAATTGCACACAATGCCATTTTTATAATAATAACGTTATAATAATAACTTAATGATATACGAGTAGGCTTACAAATATAGCTAATGCAGTCTATATGTAATTTAGTGCTTTCATTTATTTATTTATTGTAAAATTGCTAGAGTAGCCTATATTTCTCCGTAACCATAGCGGTAATTGATTGGCCTTTCGTTATGTGACATCAAAGACTTATTATGTGTAGAAAGATGGTGCACTATTATTATTATGAATGGGAGAAAGTGCAACAAGCAATATGGTGGAATAAGTCCTGCCTTCTAAACAAGTAAATGGTACAAACAAATGGTAAAGTCATTGCATCACCGGTGCTCCGGTTCCTATAGAAACAGTCAGACGCGCTTAGCAGAAAGGTCCATGTACGTTTTGATAGTTTGTTTTCCAATTTGAAATGAAATACGCAGAAACGAGAAAACGGTCGTTTCCCGTTTTTTAGTTTGTTTAAAAAAAAAACGGAAAAACAAGATTTTGACTCAATTTTTGTTTTTTTGAGGTCACGGATAGAAAACGGAAACAGACTTCAAAACTCGTTTTCCACATGTGGGCGGTCATTACACGCCCCTTTCAACCGATTGGTCTATCAAATCTTAGCCAGTGATGTCATATTCAGTTCGTTCAACAAAATAACAGTCCTCTGCTGCTATATCAGTAGATGTCATAAATCGGCTTTCTTCTGTGCAACCTAATGCGTATTTCACAGAAATATGTTTGCACAGATAAAAAAAAAAAAGTTTAAAAAACCTACAGTAAATTTAATTAAGTCTGTTTTTAAGCTGTCATTGTGTTTTTAAAATGTAAAATGTAAATGCCTCTACATCTGTTACCAAGCGCATGACATCCTTTGGGCTACTACCACCGATCAATAGGCTATTCTCTATTAGTGACTACTGCACTCATTTTTTATTTTTATTTTTTTCTTATTTGAATGTTTTGTTTACATTTTATACATTTAAATTCAATCATTTAGCAGACGCATTCTTTGCAGTAGACTATGCAGTCATATTAGAAAATAGGCTATCCACTAGGTGGCAACACCTAATAACGGTATCACCATCGCAAGGCTTTTTAGTTTTCCTTACTTATAAATGGCCATGCAGATTTTATCTCTTAAATTAATAACTTTTATGAACACAGTGAACATTATTATATGTCACAGTTTACTTGCTATCCTCACTTCTGTCTTTCCTTCGCTTTTGAATGGATTAGCTATAAATGGCCCTGAACATTTTACATTCAATTTCGATTTGACGGCTATTGGTGATTCTGCGTCAATTGCTTTAGTGGACAACAGCAAAACAAAAACTCTCGTATATTAAACATAGAACTTTTATTATCTTTGTAATTATTTTATTATCTTTTAGACCAATCGGCTTAAAGGGGCGTGTAATGTCCGCCCACATGTGGAAAACGTGTTTTAAAGTCATGTTTCCATTTTCTATCCATGACCCGAAAAAAATGAAAATCGGGGAAACAACCGTTTTCTCGTTTCTGCCTATTTCATTTCAAATTGGAAAACAAACTATCAAAACGTACACGGACCCAGAAAAATGCCATTTTCTGGTTTTCTGTCATGATTCGAGTGTTTAGAAACAAAATTTATGAGACAGCTGCTGTCAGATTTCATTAGTGATTTCAAATATGAAATTTAATCAAAAGCCTGCTGAACAGCTTTGGAGAATTTGATGTTTCCCCATTTAAAGAGATAGAAGCTGCACTGCCCGAATGGAGAGATCTGATGGCAGATCTGTCCATTTTCTCACAATCTGTTGAGTTTAGTGCATCAAAGAAAACCTTAGTTGTAAAGGTTATTCTCATAAAGGTTATTCACATTTATCTGTGGCAGCTTCTCTTGGAAGTCAAAAGCTCTATATTGATTGCTGTTACTCTGCTTTCCATTCCCTCTCGGTGCTGCACTAATGTATCTGTTGCGATCAAGGTCAGAGATTAAGATTCTTGTTTCAGCCTCTCCATCAAGGAGCATGTCACTGAAGGCCAATGGAAAGAGAAGCGTTTACTGAACTGTGACTCTTAACTGCATTAAAGTGTGCAGAGAAAATCATATTTCTGTGGCTGACTCTGAGATTATGGCATTAGTGTGGATGTTGTATTTGTTAGTGAGGGAAGAAGCAGGTTAATTATGCAGTAAGTGGTGTTTTTCTAATGGTGAGAGTCATAATGTAAGCTAATATCTTTGTAACATAACTAATCTATGGACATCACTTTCTGTACAGGAGACTCCCTCCCTAGGCAGCACTGAGATAATGTGGCCACTAGGTGGCTGCAAAATCCACTAATAAGCTCATTTTCTTCCTTTTTTGTGCAGATTCTGGGTGCATTTGTGATTATTGTCCAAAATTGTGTCTGGAAACCAGTGGCAGTTTTTGGCTGACATTGATAACTTAGTACATTTGATACTTAAGAGCATTACTGTCACTAGTTTTATTTACCTCATTTGATTTTTAAATTAGGCTAAAATTTGTGTTAGAGGATTCAGATTCAATACGAGGCTCTTCACTGAAAGTATCAGGTGAAGTAAACAACACATTATTAGCTGTTGTAGTGAGAAATAACACAATGACACACACATGAACACATGAACTCTACCTGATTAAATAATTGTGTCCTCTAGGTGGCACACTTTGGCTTGCTGCAGAAATAAAAATGATACAGTATTTCATGCAGTGAACAATATTCTAACAAAGGTTGATTGATGATAATACAGAGAGTATTATAACACATTTGAAAAACCTAATCCAGCATACTTGAATGTGAATCTAAATAAAAACTAATTAGAGTACCTTATTCCCCCAAATGTTTCATTTTGAAGATTGTTCCTGATTTTTCTTTGCATTATGAATAAATGATGTCTATAGTGTTTTAGGCACACTGTGAAAATATATTTTCATGATTTATCATAACAATTTTTCTTTTGTCAAATCAACTTAGATAATTAATGTAGTTCAGATAACATAATATTTTGAGTTTCTGTTGATTAAACCAATCACCTTCATTGTATTAACTCAAATTTTTAATTTCAAGGAACTCAAACTTTTAAGGCAACCAGTTAAACCAACAATTCTTTTTTACATTTTGTTTTGCTGACTTTATCTACTGTGTGTGTGTGTGTGTGTGTGTGTGTGTGTGTGTGTGTGTGTGTGTGTGTGTGTGTGTGTGTGTGTGTGTGTGTGTGTGTGTGTGGTGATTTTATGAGCTTTTATTTTTATTTAGCAATGTTTGTCATCATTGTTGAGGTTTCGGTGTATCTATAATGTTTCAGGCTGATAACTTAAACAATCACGTTTAGATGTTATGGCAAGATTGTTGATCGAGACTTTTGGATTTAGTGAACAAATTAAATCAGCTAGTATTACTTTTATAGAAACACTTTAGTATCTAGTTGCATATTGGCTGTTTATTAGTACTTATAAAGCACATATTAATGCCTTATTCTGCATCCCTAAATCCTACATAATACCTGAACTTAAACACTACAACAACTAACTTTAATAAGCTGTAAATTAAGAGTTTATTGAGGCGAAAGTCGGTGTTAATAGTTGTTGTGAATGTTCCCTATAACTGAAGTGTTACCACTTTAAGTTATGAAAACTTAGGGAACATGTTACTTTGATTTTTGATATTTCCTTATTATTGCTTTTAGTTTATTGTGTATCTGTTTATTCTTATGCTGTTGGAAAATGGTTTCTGATGCATGTTTTGTCATGTGAAGGATTCCAAGCTATGAGGAGACTGACAAATGATGCAAAACTTTAAATGACTGACAAATGATGCAAAAAGAAGCCCTTGTAAAGGCACTTTACTGTACCTTTGACTTTATACCAGCAGGGGGCGTCAGTGCACTTCTGTTTGTAAACTATGAGCCGGACACCTGAGCTGATGCTATTTTGTAGCACATTCATACAGTGTCATTTCATTCATTCATTTGTGCTTTGATCACCATTGCAAGTATATATTCTTCACTTTAACACTGTTCTTTTATTTTGGTTTATACATTATACACTCTAAAAAATGCTGGGTTAAAAACAACCCGAGTTGGGTTAAATATGGACAAACCCAGCAGGTTGGGTTAAAGGGCACCTATTATGCCCTCTTTCACATGATGTAATATAAGTCTCTGGTCTGGTCAAGTTTCAGCTTAAAATACCACACAAATTTGCCCCTATTTAGGGGTAAGCAAAAACATGCCTTTTACTATATTGCTATATTGCTGGCTAAAAAAAATAAATCCAAAATTGGTTGAAAAAAATGGCTGGGTGAAAACAACCCATCTTTAACCCAGCATTTTTTAAAGTGTAACAGAACATAAAAGTGTTTAAAACAAGACCACAATATTGGTATGGCATAATCAAATCATTGTCATGAAGTGGTGAATTGTTAAATTATGAATAAAATTAAATTACAGATTCAGTGACATTTTAAAATGCTGGTTTAAGTTGGGTTGAAAATGGACAAACCCAGCGTTTGGTTTACATGTTTTATTAAACTTAACTATTGTTTATAAATGACTATATGTCTGGCTTAAAATGAGCCCAAAGTATGTTGAAAATTAAAAATCAGACACATAATTACTAACAATAATAATCAAAAGGTGAACATTTCTGAATAGGCAATTTAATAAATGTTTATTGTTTAATTATTACTCATTAAACTTAAAGTTAATTTATTAAATTTTATTATTATTGTTGTCTCTAGTAATTGTGTCTGATGTTTCATTTCCAACATATTTTGGGTTCATTTTAAGCAACAATACAGTCATTTTTAAACAATAGTTGAGTTAAATAAAACAACCCAGTCGCTTCTCAACCCATCTCAATCCAACATTTTTTAGTTAACTACATTAGTTAATATAAACTAACAATGAACAATTACATTTTTACCAACATTAACAATAATTAATAAATGCCTTTATCAGTAGAAGATGGTGTATTTGCACATGTTGTTTTTAAAGAGTCTTTGTGAAGGGGTAAATGCATATACTGGACTGAGCAAACACTAATGCTTTTCCGCATGATCAGCAGCATTAGCATAACAACAATGGGCTCTGGGACGCTGGGAATATCCTTAGCATATAAAGCAGGTAAAAGTGAGGATGATTTTTGAGTTTTGATTCAAAAGCGTCTGGAGTTTCACCCTGCGTTGGATCTCCATTATGCTTTGAATTTGACGATACCAAATTCATCTAATCCTAATTAAGGTTTTAACAAGAAAATCGAATTCTGGAAGACGTCCTGATTCGCCTCGTTCAATCGCCATGACAACCGGAATATCAGCATGGCTGTGATTCCCAATGAGAGCTTTATGTTTATGTGCCTGTGTTTGTTAGAGATACGGAGGAGCTGTCGTTCAGTGCTGCATTTGTTTATGTAACTATATCTATATGCTTGACACGGAAGATAACGTCCTCTGATCTGTGTGCTGAGATTAAAGCGCATCAGAAAAGCAGCTTCTGTCACTGGGATAGACCTAGTTCCTTTTGGAGGTGTTGGCCGAGAAGAAAATGATGTTGTCTGGAATATTTTCCATCATGAACAACATCGTCCAGCCTTGCTTGTTGAAATGAGGAGCGTGTTCAGCAGCAGACTGACCCAAAATCAGTACAGCTTATCTAATGTGAGCACAGGGCAGAGGCATCATTGATTTTGGGAGAACTGGGCCTGAATCCCCAAGTATCCCCAATCCCCTGGCAACTTTAAATCTTCTTTTTCACATTTTATTTATATATATATAGTATGTAATAGAGTGTTGTTGACATGCCGTCATTTTACGCCGGACTGCTTCACAAACGAGGGTCAATTCAACACAAAAGATGAACATGACGGCACATGCTAACTCTACATAAATGTATCTACTTTTTCAGATACATTAATCTAATTTGTCCAATTTCATCATAAAAGTTGTAACTTCTTCCTGAGTCTCTCCATCAGTGTCACTCCGGTTTGAACAATGTAAGGCTGAACACTTTCCTCATTTTGGCTGCGTGAGATTCTCCAGCTTTGTTGTTGTTGAGCTGTTAAAGCTCCGCCCTCTTCTGGAAAGCGGAGCTCATTTGCATTTAAAGGGACACACACAAAAACGGCGTGTTTTTGCTCACGCCCAAATAGAGGCAAATTTGACAAGCTCTAATAAATGATCTGTGGGGGATTTTGAGCTGAAACTTCACACACACATTCTGGAGACACCAGAGACTGATATTACACAGGGGCGTTATAGGTCTGCTTTAAATTGATGACAGAATGCACTGGAGCAAATTGAAGATGGATGAGGTGGTTCCTCTATGACCCTGATCGCTTATGGTGAGCACAATCATGTAATGTGAATGTTAATGGTGTTAAATGTGCCACACACACACACACACACACACACACACACACACACACACACACACACACACACACAGGGCTGTCACGTCAATTCCTGGGGCTTAAAAGTAATTTATATCGAAGGGCTCCACCTATACACTCGACAGTGTGAAGACATGTTCATTAGGCCTCGCTGTGAAGCATTTAATGAATTATGAAATAGGCATGAATTAAGTGCTGTGCGTAACGTGGTGTGTTTCATGTACCTTTTGACAAAGAATGAACTCGTAATGTGTTTAAAATGGTGTTTCCAGGGTAAAGTGCCTAGCTCAGTTGAACGATTCTAACTGCATCATTCTCACTGCTTTCGACATCATTGTGATCATCATAGGACATGATTCATCACAGCTGCCATGAGTTAGGCTATATAGCGCCTGATGCACACAATGTATGTAAGAAAATGATAGATTACTTACAGTGGAAGCAGGGGAAATGGTTTTAAAGGGAGATTTAGTTTCATTTCAAAATGCTTTTGCTTCAGAGTGTAGTCAGCCATTTCTGTACGTATGGAAATAGGCCTTTCCTTTCTATATGACAAGTCATATAGTTAAGCTGTTGGATTTATATAGAAATAATTGCTGGATTCAACTGTTGTTTAAGCCACTAATACAACCTTTTAGATTCAAGGATCTGAAATGCTGCATTGCCAACTCCAGTTGTTTCATCAGGATCTGAGCCGTTCGTTTCACTGGTGCTGAATATTGTTGCTTAGGGAATAGGAATTTTAATTTAAATTTAATTTGATTTAATTTAATTTGTCATGTATGGAAGCTTGTTTCCGCCACTAAATAAAAAATTTAAAAAAGGTATCTGCGACTTTTTATCCTCATAATTCTTTTCATAATTTTCATAATTTTTTTCTTGCATTTTGAGTTTACGCCTAACGATTCATAACATGAAATTGTGAGTTATAAAGTCAAAATTGTGAAAAAAAAGTCTTTATATCTCAGAATTCTGAGGAAAAAAAGTCTTGCGAGATAAGAATTGCGAGATATAAACTCACAATTTTGAGAAAATATCAGAATTGCATGAAAAAAGTCAGAAATGTGAGTTTATATGTCCTGAAATTCTGATTTTATTTCTTGCTGTTGTGAGTTTATAAGGTTTTTTTGAGTGCATTAACAGGACTGAGTGCTCACAGATGAGGTGGATCAAGAAGAAGAGGAGGCCCAGTACCGAACCCTGAGGTACCCCATAACTATTTAAGTGGATTAGATATTTTATTTTATTTTTACAAAAACTGCACATTTTTTAATTAAAAAAAAATAAATATTAAAATATAGTAAAGTCATAAAAATCATTTAATAACTACTTTTTAGTGACCAAGAACTGGAAAATTAAGTATTCATATATAAGTGTAATTTATGAACTAATTTATAGCATTTAAGCATAAACTCCTGGATTTATTTTTTTATTATTTTTTTTTTTTTTTAAGAAATCAATGAATTTAAGTGTGTCCAAACTTTTGATTGATATATTGAAAATCTAACAATGAGTATTATACTTTCATAATTGAATGAGTCATTAAATTGTATTTATCGAATGTATTCATAAATATGAATGTATGGCTTCTTTCAATATTTTGAGTACCTTCTCCATGTTAGAGATACATTAGCACCCACAGGTTGTAGGAACAGTTGTTCTATTCCCTGTGGAGAGGGAATGGAAATAGATTTCTGTTTCCACTAATGACTTTTTAGTTGTGGCACCAGTGCGCTGTGTCAGCTTCTCTGCATGCCGTCGCAATATCCCGCATCCCTGAGGAGCCTGAGTCAGCACAAAACAGGATGGCATTCAAGAATGTCCAACACATTCACTTTTGACAACAGAATCATGTGTGCAATTATATTGGCAGGCTATTAGAACACTTGGTTTGTTTACTGCCCTGCTGCACAAACAAATATATTACATAAATATTTTCAGATAATTAATTGAATTTATCGTCATGTGGATTGGAATTAGCAGATGTTTGTGAAGACATTAATAATGCCATCATATTTAGTTAATTATCATTTATTATCATTAATCAGCAGTAATGACATTCTCATTACCATTATTTGTACTCCCAGATCTCTCTATTGTTCTGTAATGTGTTTCCTCTCATAAGGGATGTCCTGGTCAATAACCGGTCTGTTAATGGTTCATGGAAACATTGTGTTTCGGTGGACTTCATTAGGGTTTCTTTTATTGATGATTTTCCCCCATTATACATCTGTGCGTCTGGGCTAATTTTGTTCAGCTGACATTACAGAACACTCAAGTAAACATTTATTTATTTTCTGCAAATTTTGAGAATGGCAGTTCTGTTTTTGTAAGCATTTGGCATCAGTTTCGGAATGGTGGTATTATGGTTGTATATTACACTGCAGGGATGCAGAAATATCCCCTTCTAAATAGAATTTTCCCATTTCGCCACAGCAGAGCAACAGCTAATTTACTTAAATGTTAATAACATTGCTAATTCAGCAAACGTTAATCTGTTTGTCTTTACAATCATTCAAGTTGAGGCTGCACTGCTGCTGCTTTTAGAGTGTAATTCCTTTTGAGATTTCCAGTAAATATGTCCCTTTCCTGTTTCTCGGTTGTTATTTTGTGAAGTGAATGGTGGTTTACTTTTAATAAGATTTGCAATTGATCAAAAGCAGTGAGTAATAAAACATAACTGATTCCTCCTAAGGAGGCACAAATAGGGGAAATGCTACAACACACAGTTCTTAAATTGCTCAGGAAAGCGTTGTTGTGTATATCAAGAAGAAGAGGAGGCCCAGTACCGAACCCTGAGGTACCCCGTGACAATTTAAGTGGATTAGATATATTTCCCTCTCCTGAAGGATCTATACCTATGATGCAGGACTCAAACTTTGTGATACCTTGTGTGGAGAGGTTTATATCAACTCAGACTCATTGGAAAAACATTGCTTTGGCAACATTTCTGCAAAATAATATTACATTGCTCCTTGCATGTGTCGCGACAGTGGATACATTTGGATCAGAAAATCCAAACATACACTACAGAGCTGGTTATGTGATGCACACATCAAAATTCATTCATTTATTAATCAAAAAGTCATATCATAGTGTTGTGGTAGACAAAAACAAGTCTTCATTAATCAATAATCTGCCCCTGTAATCATCATTTGTGTGAAAAAGGAATAAAAGCTGTTTTACTGCCTCTAGTGTTTATTTCACTAAAAACTGCAGTGAGTTGTATGCATAGGTAAGTTTTCGGAGTTTTGCAAAAATTTAGGTAGAGGCTTGTTTTTTCCAATGGAGGATTTATTATGTGGACAGATGCAGATAGATCCAGCAGAATTAGGACTGATGATTTAGAGGCACCTCTCACAATTTACTGTTCTTCAATCACATTTTGAGATGATTTCTGTTGAATGATAGCTTTTGAAACCTGATTGATTGTTGTCTAGCAGGCTGATCTGTGACACTTGGCTGCAAATATTAACTCGCACAAGTGAATATTTGGTTTAGCATAAGTTATTTTAACTCAAGCCTGCTTGACTGATGAACGTGCCAGATGAGAGATGCGTTGATGATGTGTGTGATGGCCGGTACAAGTGCAGAAGAAATGGTTTAGAGAAGATGTAAAGGAATAAGATGGCAGGTGATGGCTGGAGAGAAGACATTCAGAGACCTCAGCCTCTGTGAAGGGAAAGTTGCATGTGGGTGGTAGGTGTTTGTGAGACTGTGGTTCAGAGAATGGACTGTTTATGGTTGTTGTCTGCATGTGAAAAAGTCATCAGCTGTTACAGAGGAGGTGGAGGCGGACAGAGGTGATTGTCTTCATTGATCTCATAAAAGGATGATGCTTTTGCAATGGGGATGTTGGTAGAAAAAGAACACAGATGACAGTGAGGAACATTGAGACAATAGAGAAAAAATATTTAAAGATTTGTTGGTGAAAGAGTTCAGGATTGAGTGCATTAACAGGACTGAGTGCTCACAGATGAGGTTGTTGTGTATATCAAGAAGAAGATGAGGCCCAGTACCGAACCCTGAGGTACCCCGTGACTATTTAAGTGGATTAGATATATTTCCCTCTCCTGAAGGATCTATACCTATGATGCAGGACTCAAACTTTGTGATACCTTGTGTGAAGAGGTTTAATATCAACCCAGGCTCTTTGGTAAAAAACATTCCTTTGGCAACATTCGTGCAAAATAATATTACATTGCTTCTTGCATGAGTTGCTTCACTTTTAAAATGAAATGTGCAGTGATAGGCACTGAAGCGTGATCAGTTTTATCTAAAACAGATGAAAATGTTTTATTACGCTGGTTACCGTACATATCATAGCAATTCAGATATTAAATGTCTGGTGAGTGGTGCGAAAAGGTTGCATTTGAAAATAATGTAGCACCTGTACTTACCCTATAGTGTTAACAAAAGCAAACTTGAGATAAAAACACATTTGCTGATGCAACCATGTCATTTTAGCTTCTTCTTTTGCAGTGGGGACATTGTCAGAAAAAGAAGAGAGCAGCTCAGGATCTTTCATTGTGCAGCATCTTTTTTTTTTGTTTGTTCGGTTCAGTGTTCCACAATGTCAAGGGTTAGACCTCAATTACAGAGGACAGATGTTGTCTAGACTGTATGTTAAAGTGGTAGCATTACTTGGATAAAGAAAGGAGAAGAGCAATAGCTATGTTTGCATTTCTTGCCATTGCAACTGAAGATTCCTTATGTTTGATCTTCATTTGAACTTTTATGGTTCAATTTTGACAGGAAATTATGGGTAGGGAAACATCAGATAAGCCCGTTTCTCCCACATGCACATGGAAGCTCAAAATATCAGAACATATAGAGGATGATAACTGACTCTGACTTACATTTGATGTTATTTTGAAGGAATAGTTCACCCAAAAATTCAGGGCCAGTGTTGTTGCCAGTATAAAATCAGATTTATATGGTTTTGATAACAGGTCTTTGTACCATAAAATTTGTTTCATAGCTTAAAACATCCTCCTCGTTATAAAAGAATCAATTTGTGACATCACATGGGAAAATATATTTGCATAGGCCCCGCCCGCTGACATTCATTCACTTAAAGTCAGCATGAAAGGGAAGTTGTGTTGATTTTTTCTTCCATATTGTGCCGTATATCTGAGCAAAATGTCTTCGCAAACAAGAACAAATGTAGGGCGGGGCTTGATTTCGTCTGTGGGGAACTGATTGGATGGTTGTGGTTTGCTATTGGTGGATCTCATGTGAGTGACAGGTTGCCCCGCCCTCGTCATCAGAGAAGAGAAGAGATGCTGCAAGAGGAAGATACTCTGATTCAAGATTACAAAGCTGCAATCCGGTTTGGGAATGCCTCATTTATCCTTTTCTATGATCAGTTTTGGGTCTTTGCTTGTCTATCTGGATCTGGAAGTCCCACAGTCGGTTAGTTTTGTCTTGTCGTGCTGTGCTTGTTCTTGTGCTGCCATTATTACTGCCTCAGTCCTGCTGTTTCCAGCTGCTAGAGTTTCCCAATGTCAGCCACCTCAGTTTTTCTGCATGGCAGTCCTGTTGCGTCATAGTGAAGAGTTTGTGAGAAATACCCTTACATCTTGACACGGTGGCTGAATATTTAATGATTAAACTCTATCACATGTGCAAAAATGCTGTTGCATTGAATACGACTGCTGCCAAAAATGAATATTTTGAGATGTTGTTGTTGAGCTGTTATTTGGGATAGAGCAATTTTTGTAAGTGTATTAATGTAAATAATAAAGAATAAAGCAAATGTAATAATAATAATAATTTTCCGCAGTTCAGGGCTCTCACGGATTCTTTCATGAATGGCAGCATTACACAAACCCCTCCATCATATTACATCATCCCTTGTTCAGAGAACAAAACCAGTGAATGTGAGATTGCGTTTCATGACAGACTATGACAGACAGTGAGGACATTCAGCTCAAGTCACGGCCCACAGAACTAATTGGATTCCCCTCAGCTTCTCTTCAAAACTCATGGCAACAACAAGACAGCAGAGGTGGACTTTAATTCATCATGGCAAATGATCTCAACTCGTTAGAGCCTTATAGTCATTAGTGCAGCTCTGCCCAATTAAGTGAAAGAACAACACCATGAAACAAACACTAGCACTCACTCTCTTTCTCTCAGTCCTGTTCTTTGTTTTGATAAAAACTGCTGCCATGACAACGGACATAGGTAAACACACAGGGGAGAACCGCAGACAGACTATGTTTCTTTGTCATTTCATTATCAGATCAATATGATGCAAATAATAGCATGTCAAAAGATCGAATTGTTCCTATAAAGTAACTTAAGACGATGAACGGATACAAAAGCTGTAAATGATAACATAAGACCTGTTATATGCATATAATAGATAAGATATGATCCAAGAGAGTAACAGAGATGAAATGTGGATTAAAGTCTGAATTTTATGGGTATTTTTATTTAAATAATTAAAGGATTAAAAAGGATTTAAGGGAATAAAGAAGAAATAAGAAAGGTAAAAGAAGTTCTAAGTCTAATAGTTGTGAAGTAATCCATGTAAACTCTTTGCAAATAATATTTTATTTTAAAATATGCACACATTCACTTATGTTTGTATGTCTAATATGTTAAAAATGTAAAAAAAAAAATGTAAAAAAAAAAAAAAAAAGTTATGAATGACATCATTTAAATGATTGCATATTTTCACCTCAAAATGGAGATATTCCATAAAAAACTATGTTACTGTGGGTCGTTAAACACCGGTTAAAAATATCCATTGAAAAAAGTTGTCAAATATTAAATGTTTAGCTAATTATATCTTACCAATCATTCACTGTAAAAACTAGAAGCGTTGGAATTCCCACTCGTCTTCAGTGAATAGTAAGCCCCGCCTTCTTTGATCTGATTGGCCATCATTTTGACATTGACGAGCGCTGCGACAGACCAGCCTAAAAATGTAACAACAAACAGCTGAGCGTAATGGAGAGCAATATAAAGAAATATCAAATACTGGGAGGGACAACTTGGCTCTTTCCATTTATTAGGGGACTGTTCCCCCTCAATGCCTTTGCTGATCACGGCCCTGCTTTAAGACCTGACGAACGGATTCAATATACTGTTACACATGTGTTTTCTTTCTCAACTGTTTACGCATGCTTAAAACATAACTGTGTTTGTGAATACTCACCAAGACATTTTGACATTTTGTGTGTATTTGACTGTTTAAGAGCAATAAGCAGCAAAAAAGAACTCAATTTAGTACTGAGAGGCGGCTTTCTGTGCCGCACTTTGTGTGTGAGCACAAAATCTGCAGGAATGAGTAAAATTATGTGCAATATGCACAATCCCATGCCAAAATGCAAGCCCTGTAACACCAACAATATTCATCCGCCAAATGAAACGAGTGAGGAGAGGCAGGTTTGTGTGTCGACTCAGAGAGAGAGAGAGAGAGCAGCTGGTATCGTGTATCAGTTCTGCTTAAAATTAGTATTGGAAGCGTTTCAGATAGATTTCAATATCGATATGTATTGAATTTTTGAGAACACTACATAGCACTTAGTTTATTATTTCAGATGCCTTTTTAAAAAACTAAAATGTGTATATTATATATATATATATGAAGAGTTTGGTTCCAAAACGCAATAACTCCATTTTGATTAATTTGAGTAAAAAGGTGTTTTCTTTACCAAGAAAGTGGCATGATGAAAACCACTATTTTCTGTTTCAAACTTTCACATAGCATCTTTTGGTTATAAAAACATTAAAAATTCAATTGTACATTTTGATTTTAAAAAGTTTATTATAAAAACGTATTATTTTTTCCCCAAAATGCAATAAATCCATGACATTTTTTTTTCACAAAATGCAATTAATCCATCAATATAAAAGTTATTTTTCAAATTGAAAATACACAATAAAGCAAGTTTATTCACATATATGACAGAGTCTAAACTTTGCCAATATTTATTTTATATACAGGCATTTTACTAAAAATACATTCAGCCGTTGCTCCCAAAATGAATTCAACGGATCATCTTGTTAATGTTATAAATTATTTGTCATCACCGATTAACGAGTATCTGGCGCCACCGCACGGTTAAATAAACACATTTGCTGAGTACATTGGTATTAAAACGGCTTTTTAAAAAAGCCTTCAATGTTTACAGTGGGTGGAATGGTGCGCTGTGATTGGTTGAGCGGATATATCACGTTCAGAAAAAGGAGACTGGCGTTTGTCGCGTTTTGGAAAGAAAGGGAGAAAACATGACAGAATAACATGACGGATATCACATTTTGCATTTTTCAATACCGACCAGATACTATACTGATTTTGGCGGAAACTCAATTTTTTTGAAAATGGCGTTTATCGTGTTTTGGAACCAAACTCTTCATATATATATATATATAAAAAATTCAACCCACCAAAGTGGCTAGTAGGAGTGACAGAGTTGCATTCCACTGCTGAAATACACCCGCATGGGCCATTTATCGCACGGCTACGAGTGTGATATTGCGTTTATACAACAGTTCGATGGCACGAGTGTGTAAATAAATAACTACAACAATGGAGTGTCTTTAAAAACCCTCTTTTGTGCAGAACTACTTCCTTACACCACAGATTCAAATCTCAAGTTGAAAATTTATATGTTGAGCCCAAGATTTGTTACTAATTCTAAAACATCATTTTATAACAAGTAACGAAGGAACTAGAGATCGACCGTTATGGGTTTTTCTATAGCCGATGCCGATGGCCGATATGTGCTGCTGATTTTTTCCTTTTGAAGTTTTCCCCTTCATTTGCATGCTAAAATGTCACACTAATAATAAGTGGATGCACAACATTTCTAAACTTAACATCATTTATTGAATACTGACTTGAACCATCTCTCGAATCTTAATCTTTTTGTGCACTGCACTGTATTAAAATAAAATATTTATCCAAAGTTAACCAAACAAATCAATAAACTGACCAAGTATTAAATATATAAAACGGGTAGGCTAATATAAACAAAATCTGTCAATCATTTACATAATTTTTAGAGCATTTATCAAGCAGAATTTTGTTGGAACATAAATGTAAACTTAAATAAACATTTAAATAAAATAAATACAACTTTATAAATAAAAATCAATTAAAAATGTTGTCATGTTGCACAGCCTTGTATGCATGTACAGTTCTGTGTGTCTGATATAACATTCATTCTTCAGGTCGATGTCCATAATATTATATCATTATAAAAATCCACTGAGGAAAGCAATCTTTGTATTTGTACTTTTTTACAATTTTCCATAAGTGCTAAAACAACGTCCTTTTGTTTACAAAAGTCCTTTTCAATTTAAAAGTCTCTTGCGACTGACTCAGTCACTCGTAAAGTTTGCCGCCATCTACTGGCGCATTAATGTAACATTCACTCAATCACTAATGGACCCTTTCTCTATACCAAATACAACACATTATTTATATAAAATATTTATTGAACAATGTTTAAATGAACACAATAGCCATTATAAATGACATCAGGAAATAAACACAATTGTACAATTCATTCAAACGTACAAAATCAGAGCTCTACAGGATGCAAGTTAAATATAGCCTTAATATTAAATTATTAAATTTAATATCACACAATTCGATTCGCTCAGGAACAAGTAAATCATCTAAACAAGATGAAGCTGTTCTCAGCGGGTACTCGAGCACTGGAGCTCGCGTCTCTGAAAGCGTCTAAACAAATTGTAAAATAGGCGCTATGAATTTGCTCGACCGCCATGACAGTCGCTTCAAACGGCTAATTTCACACAGCCAATCAGATTCGAGAACCAGAAAGAACTGTTGTATAAATATGTACATATTTAGTGAATGTGTGTCAGTTCCACTCAAGTTCACACATATGTCATTTATCAATAACATCTTACCATTTTTAACATTCAACTTTGACAGCTTCTTTTTAATCCAGTAGGATTTTCTTAGAAATGATTCGCTGCTTACATAATCAGATGCAGGGGACTTTCTCATCCTAGCATCTGATTGGACAAAAATCAGAGTAGTGCAGGATGAGTCATCAGTATTTTTGGTCCCAAAAGAGAAAGACTGTGAAAGTGAATTTAGTCAATAATTATATAATCCCAAAGTTAAAACAGAAAACTTTTATTTGTATTGCAGTCATTGATAGATTTAGAATTTAAAGTGAAATCTTTGCTTGAGAAGTGTGCTTAAAATGATTTGTTTTCATATTTTGTTGTGGTGCAGTGACATTCAAACGTCCTTTTACTTTCTTTGTATCTTCCAGGTTCTATATCCAGGTAACATTAGCCTACTCTGCAGGAGAAATCAATGCATGTTTTTTTCATTTAAAGTAAGCATAACCCTCTGAGTAAACTGTGCGCTAATAAGCGCTGGATTCTTCCATTAAAGACCCAGTTTGGGATTGGGGAGGATGAGACAGAAGCCTTCGGCGGTTTGTGCTGTGGTAATATCGTGTGCTATTTTTTCACCAGCGGAAATCAGTTTGATTGTTGCTCGAGAGCAGATCGCGCCGAGAAGCCGCAGCGGAGATGCTGGCGCTGTTCTCTCCTCCGCGCGTCGTGCTCGCGTTCCTGCCGTGAACATCACGGGTTTAATGCTATGAAACCTCCGTCCTGACAGCATTTATTCACTCTGTGCCTCGGTGCCGAAATGCAGGAGCGGATGAAGAGCCACGGAGCGGCGGCGCTGCTGACACTGTGCGCGATCCTCGAGGTGAGTCGCGTCGCGTCCGTACAGCACAACAAACGCTGCTTCTTAGTCATTTCACATCCTTCTGTGAGGTTAAACTCCATTATTTCTCCATCAGCCGGTGTAGAGTTGGGCTGTAGCGTTGATAAACCATCATTCGGTGATTTATACACAAGTAATGTTGAGCCTTTGTCTCTGTCCGCTCCTCCTACAATAAAACACAGAGATGAAGAAATACTGTAAACATCAGTGTGTTTAATCAGCTCGCAGTGAGCTTATCTTCAACTCTGAAGTGTTTTTAGAGCTGTTTTGGGATTGTTTTAGTCTACAGCTTCGTTTTTCTTTTCAGAGCCGAAATGACATTAGACGTGGCATGATTGTGTTTCATTGATCAGTATTCTCGCGCTGGCCTCGTATGAATTTTTACTGTTGGATTATGTTCATGAAAAAGCCTTTGCAGAAAGTTATGGGTGTCTGAATGTAAAAATATGCTAGTTTTCTTTTGTTTTGTACTCTTAGACAGTTCAAAAGTCCTACTGAAATGCAGTTACTATTATTATTTGAGTTGTAGTGAGATCAAATACTCATTTGTGTGTGTTTTATATATATATATATATATATATATATATATATATATATACTCTAAAAATGCTGGGTTAAAAACAACCCAGGTTGGGTTGAAAATGGACAAACCCAGCGGTTGGGTTAAATGTTTAACCAACGTGCTGGGTAGTTTTATTTAACTCAACTATTGTTTAAATATTACTATATGGCTGGCTTAAAATGAAACCAACATATGTTGGAAATTTGTATTTATTAGTAAGTTGAATTAATAATAACAAACATTTATTACATTTCTTATTAATAAATGTTCACGTTTTGATTATTATTGTTGCCTCTAGTAATTGTGTCTGATTTTTAATTTCCAACATGTTTTGGGTTCATTTTAATCCAGACATATAGTCATTTTTAAACAATAGTTGAGTTAAATAAAACTACCCAGCAGGTTGAGCAAACATTTAACCCAACTGCTGGGTTAAAACAACCAATTGCTGGGTTTGTCCATTTTTAACCCAACTTGGGTTGTTTTTAACCCAACATTTTTTTAGAGTGTGTGCGTGTGTGTGTGTGTGTGTGTGTGTGTGTGTGTGTGTGTGTGTGTGTGTGTGTGTGTGTGTGTGTGTATTTTGCTATGGGTTGGCTGTTTCTTTTCCAAATATCTTCCCAACCTTTGATATGCAGCATTTACATTTCAAAGACTTGCAAAGCTGAGGCATCAAGCACCATCAGCCCATCTTACTGTACAGCAGTACATTGCGTTTGCAGTTACAGTAATGGTATTACACCTCATCATTGCCATCATTAAACTGGCCTGTCAGGGAAAACAGAGATACTTTGTCATAAGCACTTTAGACGGGGATGAATCAATATGCCTGTTTATTCACTCATAAATTGTTGTGTAACATCAGTTCAATCCAGACAGGTCATAAAGCTCTGATTCTTCATGCACATACATGTAGTTTCTCAGTGTAATGATGTGCTCTTTAGAGCATACTTGAGTGAGTAGGTAGGACACATTCAAAGCTGAGCATAACTTGAACAGGGAATGCTGGTTCAATTGAGAGTTATGACACATCTGCACCTGCATCTTTTATGACTCATATCTACTTGTGCCACAGATCATCTGTAGAAGGCATTATGGGTAGTGCTATTAGAGCATTTGTTGTTGTTTTTAAAGTATAATTGCTAGTTTTTAAGAAAAGTTAGAACTGTGAGATCAAACAGTATAACCAGTCAATGTGTGTATTAAACGACACTTTTGGAGATGACATATCCTTCAGTGTGATATACACTCTAGAAAATGCTGGGTTAAAAACAACCCAAGTTGGGTTGAAAATGTAAAACCCGGCGATTGTTTTTTCTTTTTTAAACCCAGCAAATGTGGATGTTTTAACCCAGCGATTGGGATGTTTTAACCCAGTGAATGGGTTGTTTTAACCCAGAGAATGGGATGTTTTAACTCAGCGATTGGGATGTTTTAACCCAGAGAATGGGATGTTTTAACCCAGAGAATGGGATGTTTTAACCAAGCGAATGGGATGTTTTAACTCAGCGATTGGGATGTTTTAACTCAGCGAATGGGATGTTTTAACCCAGCGAATGGGTTGTTTTAATCCAGCGATTGGGATGTTTTAACCCAGCGAATGGGATGTTTTAACTCAGCGATTGGGTTGTTTTAACCCAGCGATTGGGATGTTTTAACCCAGTGAATGGGATGTTTTAACTCAGCGATTGGGTTGTTTTAACCCAGCGAATGGGATGTTTTAACTCAGCGATTGGGTTGTTTTAACCCAGCGATTGGGATGTTTTAATCCAGCGATTGGGATGTTTTAACTCAGCGATTGGGTTGTTTTAACCCAGCGATTGGGATGTTTTAACCCAGTGAATGGGATGTTTTAACCCAGTGAATGGGATGTTTTAACTCAGCGATTGGGTTGTTTTAACTCAGCGATTGGGATGTTTTAACCCAGTGAATGGGATGTTTTAACCCAGTGAATGGGTTGTTTTAACCCAGAGAATGGGATGTTTTAACCCAGTGAATGGGTTGTTTTAACCCAGAGAATGGGATGTTTTAACCCAGCGAATGGGATGTTTTAACCCAGCGAATGGGTTGTTTTAACCCAGAGAATGGGATGTTTTAACCCAGTGAATGGGTTGTTTTAACCCAGAGAATGGGTTGTTTTAACCCAGAGAATGGGTTGTTTTAACCCAGAGAATGGGTTGTTTTAACCCAGCGAATGGGATGTTTTAACCCAGCGAATGGGTTGTTTTAACCCAGCGAATGGGATGTTTTAACCCAGTGAATGGGTTGTTTTAACCCAGAGAATGGGATGTTTTAACCCAGAGAATGGGATGTTTTAACCCAGTGAATGGGTTGTTTTAACCCAGAGAATGGGATGTTTTAACCCAGCGAATGGGATGTTTTAACCCAGAGAATGGGATGTTTTAACCCAGTGAATGGGTTGTTTTAACCCAGAGAATGGGATGTTTTAACCCAGCGAATGGGATGTTTTAACCCAGCGAATGGGATGTTTTAACCCAGCGAATGGGTTGTTTTAACCCAGCGATTGGGATGTTTTAACCCAGAGAATGGGATGTTTTAACCCAGCGAATGGGATGTTTTAACCCAGCGAATGGGATGTTTTAACCCAGCGATTGGGATGTTTTAACCCAGCGAATGGGATGTTTTAACTCAGCGATTGGGATGTTTTAACCCAGCGAATGGGATGTTTTAACCCAGCGAATGGGTTGTTTTAACCCAGCGAATGGGATGTTTTATCTCAGCGAATGGGTTGTTTTAACCCAGCGAATGGGATGTTTTAACCCAGCGAATGGGTTGTTTTAACCCAGCGAATGGGTTGTTTTAACCCAGCGAATGGGATGTTTTAACCCAGCGAATGGGATGTTTTATTCCAGGGATTGGGATGTTTTAACCCAGCGAATGGGATGTTTTAACCCAGCGAATGGGATGTTTTAACCCAGCGAATGGGCTGTTTTAACCCAGCGAATGGGTTGTTTTAACCCAGCGAATGGGTTGTTTTAACCCAGCGAATGGGATGTTTTAACCCAGCGAATGGGATGTTTTAACCCAGCGAATGGGCTGTTTTAACCCAGCGAATGGGATGTTTTAACCCAGCGAATGGGCTGTTTTAACCCAGCGAATGGGATGTTTTAACCCAGCGAATGGGCTGTTTTAACCCAGCGAATGGGATGTTTTAACCCAGCGAATGGGTTGTTTTAACCCAGCGAATGGGTTGTTTTAACCCAGCGAATGGGTTGTTTTAACCCAGCGAATGGGATGTTTTAACCCAGCGAATGGGATGTTTATCCCAGCGATTGGGTTGTTTTAACCCAGCGAATGGGATGTTTTAACCCAGCGAATGGGATGTTTTAACCCAGCGAATGGGATGTTTATCCCAGCGAATGGGTTGTTTTAACCCAGCGAATGGGTTGTTTTAACCCAGCGAATGGGTTGTTTTAACCCAGCGAATGGGATGTTTTAACCCAGCGAATGGGATGTTTATCCCAGCGATTGGGTTGTTTTAACCCAGCGAATGGGATGTTTTAACCCAGCGAATGGGATGTTTTAACCCAGCGAATGGGTTGTTTTAACCCAGCGAATGGGTTGTTTTAACCCAGCGAATGGGTTGTTTTAACCCAGCGAATGGGATGTTTTAACCCAGCGAATGGGATGTTTTAACCCAGTGAATGGGTTGTTTTAACCCAGAGAATGGGATGTTTTAACCCAGAGAATGGGATGTTTTAACCCAGTGAATGGGTTGTTTTAACCCAGAGAATGGGATGTTTTAACCCAGCGAATGGGATGTTTTAACCCAGAGAATGGGATGTTTTAACCCAGTGAATGGGTTGTTTTAACCCAGAGAATGGGATGTTTTAACCCAGCGAATGGGATGTTTTAACCCAGCGAATGGGATGTTTTAACCCAGCGAATGGGTTGTTTTAACCCAGCGATTGGGATGTTTTAACCCAGAGAATGGGATGTTTTAACCCAGCGAATGGGATGTTTTAACCCAGCGAATGGGATGTTTTAACCCAGCGATTGGGATGTTTTAACCCAGCGAATGGGATGTTTTAACTCAGCGATTGGGATGTTTTAACCCAGCGAATGGGATGTTTTAACCCAGCGAATGGGTTGTTTTAACCCAGCGAATGGGATGTTTTATCTCAGCGAATGGGTTGTTTTAACCCAGCGAATGGGATGTTTTAACCCAGCGAATGGGTTGTTTTAACCCAGCGAATGGGTTGTTTTAACCCAGCGAATGGGATGTTTTAACCCAGCGAATGGGATGTTTTATTCCAGGGATTGGGATGTTTTAACCCAGCGAATGGGATGTTTTAACCCAGCGAATGGGATGTTTTAACCCAGCGAATGGGCTGTTTTAACCCAGCGAATGGGTTGTTTTAACCCAGCGAATGGGTTGTTTTAACCCAGCGAATGGGATGTTTTAACCCAGCGAATGGGATGTTTTAACCCAGCGAATGGGCTGTTTTAACCCAGCGAATGGGATGTTTTAACCCAGCGAATGGGCTGTTTTAACCCAGCGAATGGGATGTTTTAACCCAGCGAATGGGCTGTTTTAACCCAGCGAATGGGATGTTTTAACCCAGCGAATGGGTTGTTTTAACCCAGCGAATGGGTTGTTTTAACCCAGCGAATGGGTTGTTTTAACCCAGCGAATGGGATGTTTTAACCCAGCGAATGGGATGTTTATCCCAGCGATTGGGTTGTTTTAACCCAGCGAATGGGATGTTTTAACCCAGCGAATGGGATGTTTTAACCCAGCGAATGGGATGTTTATCCCAGCGAATGGGTTGTTTTAACCCAGCGAATGGGTTGTTTTAACCCAGCGAATGGGTTGTTTTAACCCAGCGAATGGGATGTTTTAACCCAGCGAATGGGATGTTTATCCCAGCGATTGGGTTGTTTTAACCCAGCGAATGGGATGTTTTAACCCAGCGAATGGGATGTTTTAACCCAGCGAATGGGTTGTTTTAACCCAGCGAATGGGTTGTTTTAACCCAGCGAATGGGTTGTTTTAACCCAGCGAATGGGATGTTTTAACCCAGCGAATGGGATGTTTATCCCAGCGATTGGGTTGTTTTAACCCAGCAAACGGGTTTTAAGACGTATAGTAATTTGTAAACAATATTTGAGTTAAATAAAACTACCCAGCAGGTTAGGCAAACATTTAACCCAACTGCTAGGTTTGTTCATTTTCAACCCAACTTGGGATGTTTAAAGGGGGGGGTGGTATCACACACAGTTTCTGCCAATCTCATGTTAATCTTGAGTACCTATAGAGTAGTAGTGCATCCTTCATTTGTCCGAAAACTCTTTAGTTTTATCATATTTATTAAAGATAAATACATCTTTTCGAAAACAGCCGAGCTCGTGTGTGTCGTGTGAGCGGAGCTAAAGAGTCACGAGCATGCGCAGCTTTTGCGTAGCGATCACAACACACCATCGCATTATCCCTGGATAACTTTTGAATCACTATAATGAATATAGCGTATAGTGAATGATGAATAATGGATTCACTACGTTCGTATTGTTTACATTATTTGCACTTAGGCGCCTATTGCCAACAAAACAGACATCTGAAGCAGTTTTACTCTCCACCTGTGGTTCCGACTCATGGATCATTATCGCTGTGACCGCTCCATCTTTCAGTTTCAAACGATCTGTAAATCCAGCGTGGAACTGGGCCTTGTTTATGAAACCATAAGGGCTCGAGCAGCCACAGAAAAACACGAGATAATCTCCATTCATTTTTGCCAATAAAAAAGTGATTGCAACTATCAGTTTCTATGGTTATTTTAATGACAAATATCCAGAGCACATCAATGTAATGCGTGTCAGCTCCACTTAACGCTGGGTTCTTTGGGAAGCAATGTTATAAAGCCGAAGGAAGCGCATTGATGGGCGTACTCTTGCTTTCTCGCTCTGCTCGATGTGTGTGCTCTTCCGGGGGAAGGAATTCCACCCTTATTACATAATAAAGGGCCATACTCTGAAAAAAATGTCCGAAGTTTGTGAGCAATCTGAAGAGTATTTTTGGCACAGAAATACTCTGTTATACGTCCAACTCGTTTTTTGAAACTGGCCATGTTTAGCATGATAATCCAACTCTTGAACAGTGTAAATAAGTCAGAATGCATGAAATAGCACCCTTTAAGAAACCAGCATTATTTACTGCATCTAAAACCATTTTGAATAGCATTTTTCGTAACACTTTACAACAAGGTTCCTTTGTTAACATTAGTTTTATATTGTAGTTACTGTGTCAATTAGTATCCGTGTCCTGTTGTGGCTTTGGAACCCTTCCACCGTATTGATTCCCGCCGCCGCCTTCTGTGACTTTGAGAAAAGGCGTTTTGCACAGACTGTGGGATCAGTCAGAAGTTGACAGACACCAGCAGGGAGTTTGATCCGGCGTTGTGCTGGCCTTGTAGCATTGATACAGGGATTTGCTCACTCGGTCCTGTGAATCTATATTTACCAAAGACAAAGGTTTTAGCCTAATGCCCCTGGTTAATGCTCGGTTAACACCAGCCCTGTCCTCTCCTTCACTCACTCTGGGTTTTGAACAGCAGCCAGTGTTAAACAAGGGCTTCTGTTAAAGGAGGGCTAGGCTGTGTGCGTTTGTGGAGCCGTTGGCCATAACAAACAAGGTTCTGCTCCGTAAACAACCATTGACCTTCAACCAGGAAAGGACTGGAATTGTTTGCTTACATCTCTGTAATTTTGTTTTCGTAAGTGATGACGTTACTGAAGGATGTGCTTCTTGAAAAGGCATGTAATTATTACAGCCTAAAAATGCTGGTTTAAAAATTGGGTTGTTTTAATATACTTTAGTTTTATTTAACTCTACTATTGTTTAAAAATTACTATATGTCTGGCTTAAAACGAACCCAAAATATGTTGGAAATTAAAAATCAGACACAATTACTAGAGACAACAATAATAATAAAAAGGTGAACATTTATTAATAAGCAATTTAATAAATGTATATTGTTTAATTATTATTCATTAAACTTATTAATAAATGCTCATTTATAAAAAACATAATAAATGTTGATTTCCAACATACTTTGGGTTCATTTTAAGCAACAATACAGTCATTTTTAAACAATAGTTGAGTTAAATAAAACTACCCAGCTGGTTGGGCAAACATTTAACCCAATCACTGGGTTAAAACAACCTTTTTCGCTTGCTTAAAACAACCCAATCGCTGGGTTAAAACATCCTTTTTCGCTGGGTTAAAACAATCCCATTCACTGGGTTAAAACAACCCAATCGCTGGGCTAAAACAACCCAATCGCTGGGTTAAAACATCCAATTCACTGGGTTAAAACAACCTTTTTTCGCTTGGTTAAAACAACCCAATCGCTGGGTTAAAACAACCTTTTTCGCTTGGTTAAAAAAACCCAATCGCTGGGTTAAAACATCCCATTCACTGGGTTAAAACAACCCAATCGCTGGGTTAAAACAACCTTTTTCGCTTGGTTAAAACAACCCAATCGCTGGGTTAAAACAACCAAATCGCTGGGTTAAAACAACCTTTTTTCTCTTGGTTAAAACAACCCAATCGCTTGGTTAAAACAACCCAATCGCTGGGTTAAAACATCCAATTCACTGGGTTAAAACAACCTTTTTTCGCTTAGTTAAAACAACTCAATCGCTGGGTTAAAACAACCTTTTTCGCTTGGTTAAAACAACCCAATCTCTGGGTTAAAACACCCCATTCACTGGGTTAAAACAACCCAATCGCTGGGTTAAAACAACCTTTTTCGCTTGGTTAAAACAACCCAATCGCTGGGTTAAAACAACCTTTTTTCGCTGGGTTAAAACAACCCAATCGCTGGGTTAAAACATCCAATTCACTGGGTTAAAACAACCTTTTTTTCGCTTGGTTAAAACAACCCAATCGCTGGGTTAAAACAACCTTTTTTCGCTTGGTTAAAACAACCCAATTGCTGGGTTAAAACATCCAATTCACTGGGTTAAAACAACCTTTTTCGCTTGGTTAAAACAACCCAATTGCTGGGTTAAAACATCCAATTCACTGGGTTAAAACAACCTTTTTTCTCTTGGTTAAAACAACCCAATCGCTGGGTTAAAACATCCAATTCACTGGGTTAAAACAACCTTTTTTTCGCTTGGTTAAAACAACCCAATCGCTGGGTTAAAACAACCTTTTTTCGCTTGGTTAAAACAACCCAATTGCTGGGTTAAAACATCCAATTCACTGGGTTAAAACAACCTTTTTCGCTTGGTTAAAACAACCCAATCGCTGGGTTAAAACAACCTTTTTTCTCTTGGTTAAAACAACCCAATCGCTTGGTTAAAACAACCCAATCGCTGGGTTAAAACATCCAATTCACTGGGTTAAAACAACCCAATCGCTGGGTTAAAACAACCTTTTTCGCTTGGTTAAAACAACCCAATCGCTGGGTTAAAACAACCTTTTTTCTCTTGGTAAAAACAACCCAATCGCTTGGTTAAAACAACCCAATCGCTGGGTTAAAACATCCAATTCACTGGGTTAAAACAACCCAATCGCTGGGTTTGAGTGTGCCTGATGAAGGTCTTTGACTGAAACAGTGTGCAGATCTTTTTTGTATTATTTATCCATTTTCAACCCATCTTGGGTTGTTTTTAACCCAGCATTATTTAGAGTGTAGTATAGTTTATTTGACAAAGTTTTGTTTTATTTTTTTATTTTTTTTGCTAATACTTTACAATGAGATCCCTTTTGTTAACATTAGTTAATGCATTAGCTATGAACTATCACATGTGTATTATTATGTATTATTAATGCATAAATATCATTATGACATTTTACAGCCTGAACTAACCTTGCCATATGAAAAAGTATCATTATATCATTTTATTTTCCTGTTTATTATTAAATACCAAAATGGATTTTAATTCAGAATTTTAAAACACGATAATTGATAAACATGAAGCTGTTGTGTGCATGAAATGTATGCATTTTTAATGAACTGTTGAATAAGTTATATGGATTATGCATTGGCCAAAAATGTCAGCCAATCAGTGAAAAGCTTGATTTCTCTGTTGAATATGCATGAGACGGTCAGGGAACAGACTGTGGGCTGTGCTGTCTCAGAGTGTGGTCTGTAATCTCCCAATTAACTGGAACTATTTCCAAGTTATGCTTCAATACAGCAGAGAGTCAGCGCATTATTGGAGGTGGAATGGGATTGGGACACGGTTTACTGTAGCCAAGATCCAGCAAGCTCCCATGGGATCAGCATCCCATATCGGCCTCGTTTATGAATCTGTTGTTTTCCTCGCCAAGAACAATTAGAGCATATTTGCGATTTCTGGCATGTATTATGTGTTTATGCCGCAGCACAGTGAATGAAAGGCCTGGCACGAGTCCCTCTGCTGGTACTGACATTGTTTCTCTGAACAAAATACACGACTCAAGCTCGACTAACAACAGACTGAGGAAATTATTCTGCTTCTTCCACTAGATTTCCCTGGTGAGAAGGACTTGAGGTTTGATTGGATTTAGCCTTAAAGCTTGCATCATTATGCGGCCATGCAAAAGGACTTATGGGGAAAAGCTGCCGTCATCGCTTGTTGACACCATAATAGCGACCTCTCAGATCTCGAACAGAAGTTTCTGCATATTATGGACTGTTGAGATCAGCCTTTTTTCATATATAGTGGAATAATGTGTAGCATTTAACACAGCATGACCAGAGTTTTATTTTTATCTCGGAGAGAATCAGACGGTATGAGCACTTGGATCTTAAATAGTACAATACAGTTTTTTAAAAATGCACTTTCAGATGATATAATATTAATGAAGGCCACTTAAGTGTACTTAAAGAGAGTTAATCATTAATAACTTTCATGTTCTTTTGTCTTTTAAAGAAGTGCACTTATTTTGGTGTTGACTAACATGCACATGTGAAATAACTTGGATATGTTTTTAACTGCATGTGTGTAATTCGATATTACATAAAGTTCGTATTTTTTAAATGTACTAAATTGCAACTTCATTATTACAAATATATTTAAATTCATGCCACACAAATTTCAATAGAAATTACATTAAAGTATATCATAGATGCTTATCAGTAGATTTAGCTGTACACTTAACCACATTTCAAAGACAACAAAAACGAGACACGACAAAATCAATCAAAACTCACAGCCAATCAGAAGAGAGTGTGGGCGTCGTCTCTGAAAGCACACTGCACTCGTCACCAAATCGATCAAAACTCACAGCCAATCAGAAGAGAGTGTGGGCGGAGTCTCTCTGAAAGCACACTGCACTAGCAACCAAATCGATCAAAACTCACAGCCAATCAGAAGAGAGTGTGGGCGGAGTCTCTCTGAAAGCACACTGCACTAGCAACCAAATCGATCAAAACTCACAGCCAATCAGAAGAGTGTGTGGGCGGAGTCTCTCTGAAAGCGCAAACAAATACTGTCACATCTGGTTAGGACAAAAACTCAGATTAACATGGAAAAGAGGTCTTGTGGTGGCGTCTGGTTAAATCTCTCCTGCCGTATCAGCGTCCCGATGTGTCATATTCGTGAGGTGTGAAAGTCAGCATTTTATGCTTTTCAAAATGTATTTTTAAGGTGTATACAAAATTGTATATCTATTATTCAGCATTACGTGAGTTCACAGTAAACCGATGTTGTCGTCGGAGAGCGCGGCCACACCTACAGCGCAAATTACACGGCACGAGTGAAAGGTCTCGTCTGACACGGAGGGTTAATTACCCGTCTGTGACCTTTCTCTCTCACTGTCAGATCTCGCTCGTTTCACCCCGTGACAAATGGAGAGTCGGGGGAGATGTTTGGTTTCTGGATATTTCCGCCCACACACATTGATCCCTCGGGCAAATGAAGCTGTTCCTCTGATTGTTAAATCTTTTGTCTGGCCTGAAACCGAGTTTGCCTTGATTCACCCAGACAAGAAAAACAATCTCATGGTCGTATACGACACAATATTCCACGGACTATCAGCACGAAGTCATGTCCACTTTGCAGTTGTTTTCCGGCCAGGATCAGGAGAAGAAATGGAGCAGCTTATATATCGTGTCAGTGCGAAGCTAATGTCATCAACAGAGTGCTTAGCGGGACAAAAACACTTGGTACTTCGACCACAGCAGTGACAGTCTTCAGGAATTGCTCATGTTCCTTTCCTGTATTCATTATGCTGCTGTTGTTCTCATAAGTGCATGAATATTGATTCTATAGGTAAGTGCAGAAATCGTCATTAGATGAACACCGGAAAGTAAAGCGTAAGACTGCAGTGTTAGCTGTTGAGACCGTCCCGGGGCATCAGATAGCGTTCGTCATGCAAATTCAGTAAGACATGTAAGCAGCACAGTTTGCTTGTCTCATACATATTCATCAGTCCGGAATTGCTTGGCAAACACTCAGATCAGCTCTGCAAACAGTCTGTAAACTTTGACTTTGCTACTGTTCACAGTATTAGTCATTACATGACTCATGCGAAAGTGTTCACGCCTGCGACGGAGAATGGCCTTGTTTAATCTTCCTGATGTTTGTTTACAAGAGGGCACAAAACTGGCCTGAAACTCTTTAACATGCAGGGCGCTTTGAGTTGATGTTGATCAGCTCGTCAAACCAAATATTATATGAGCTGTTTTATTTTTATTCATTTTTAGTGCTGTCAAAATTAGTGCGTTAATAAATAAAAATATTTAATGCAGCATTTTTTCTGTCATAATTTGGCTAGCGTTACATTATATGATCGTGCATTATATGAAATGCTTTTAAAGCATTCAAGCGCCACAAGACAATCGAGAACATGCTGTCTGTGAATGTCGTGTCATGTGACAGAAAGACGCGCCAGTATCGAGTTCTCTTTCGACCTTGAACAAACAATGACACACAGAATTTTGACATAATGGCCATTTTGTCAAATATCCTCTTAAATTAGTTAAACAACATCTTAAATGAACTTAAAGAGTTGTGAGAAAATGAGATCTGCGTCATGTTCGGCAGCGGCAATTCTTAAAGTGACAGCAGCCTAATAAACCAGTTGATGTGATGATGTCATTAATGTTCATCAAAGAACAAAGATAACAGAGAAAAGTGTAGCTTTAATAAAGATTAATCTATATTTCATTTATAATTTATGCAGTGAGGACTGTAAAGTGTTTGTTAACTTTATTCAAGTATATATTTCCTACCTGTTAGACAGGTAAATATGACATTTATTATAATGGGTTTGTTTTAAGTTCACTTAAATAAAAAAGTTATTATTTAAAGCCTAATAAATGCTGAAATTGATAGTTTTTAATTGTGATTAATGAAAAAAAAAGTGCAATCAAACATCGTTTTTTAACCGATTGACAGCACTATTAATTTTATCTGAGGTGTGCCATTTTTTGGGACTTTTTTTCATATCTGAACTTTTTCAATTGTACAGTAAATGTCAAAATGATATATTATTATTATTTATAAAATGTTATATTTATACATAAAATGTCTGTTATTCGGGTCATTGACATGATACTTCATTTTTTTGTCCAAAGATATGACATCCGAAGTATGTAAGGTAGTAAAACTAGATCTCTTTTATTGAATTCGAAAGATTTTAATTATATTTTAAAGGTATTTTAAAGATTCTGAAGAGTCAAAAGATCATTTGGTTTAACCGTCCAACTGTTCATTTGTGATTAAAATATCTTAAAATGTAATAAATGTATATATTTTTACTCTGGCATGATTTTATAACATCATATATCAACATAGTGCAAAATGATATTAAAATGATGTGTAGAAGTCGTCGCTTTGTTACAAGAAGAATGTCTGGAAAAATGAATTTCATTGATGTCATTCAGAGTAACCAATATAAAGAGACCATTATTAATCAAGTCATGCGGTCAGTATCATGTGAAAGGATGTGACATCATTCAGACACCTGTCATGAAGCAAAGTAACTAACTTTCTCTTAACTATCTGAAAAATTCATGTTTTCTCTTGATCATACGCATGTCCCAAAACATCAGGTCATTCGGTGCAATTGCTATAAAACATGGAAAATGTTGTAATATTTTAAAAACTTGTGCTAAATATAAAATGTTTGATTGTTCTTTTGCTAGATATCAGCCTGTTAGCACTGTTTGAAAATATTGTCATTCGGTAAAACCGAAATTTTGGTTAAACCAAATGAATTTTTTTGTGACAAATTTTGTCCATATTGTAAAAAATGACAAAAACCGTGTTAATTGATTATAAAAACCACATAATCTCATTGTTAACACTTAATAAAACTTCAAAATTAATTATATCTCCATTATGTTTTTTTGCACTTTTAAAAATTGCATTCGTCAATGAGCCAATCACAGTTTGTAAATTTTATAATTTTATTTATTTATTTATTTTTAATTGAAATTGAATTGAGTAAAAACATTGCAAATTTAGCCTAGCTAGCTATTGACTAACTATGACTAACTATTAATAAACTTATTTTCCATATGTATGTATATATATATATAATTATTATTATTATTATTATTATTATTATTTTTACTTAAAATAACTTAAGTAACAGGAATGAATCATCGATCTTGATAAATTCAGCCAATACTACAATTTATTATAAAATGAGATATTTTACTTGTAGGGTCCAAATGTTCCTCAGTGTCACTATTTTAAGGAACGTTTATTACGTAATGGTCAATATTATGGCTTTTTTTTTTTATTTTTTTTTTATTTTAATTAGTGGATACAGTTCAGAAAATCAAGACATTTTATTGGCCAAAAATCATTGTTTTAAGGGGAAACAGACATTTGATGAGTTAAAACTAACTTTTTCCCATGTTATAGGTGTCAATATAATATACAGACACCAAATTCACCAAAGTTAACTGTATTTGTGGGAAGTGCCTACATAGTCTGCTGTAATTCAAAAGCGGGTCTCTGGTTGCTGCCACTGCTGTTTCTAGTTGTTTCCATCACTCTCTCTCCTTTATGCTGCTGTCACTCCTCTGACTGGAGGATGCAGCTTCCTCTGGCAGACACACACTGTTTTAATGGTGTGGCTGAAGTTGGACGGCATTCCTCAGTGTAATGAAGATCCGCTGCCTAATGGCAGGCGTTTGACAGCAGCTGAGGGATGTCGGCTGAGCTGTATTGATTATCCGACTGACAGGCTGTGCTGCAGTCCGTCATAATGGATGAATGAGTCCCGGTGTAATGAGATACAGCAGAAGTCCAGTCTTCCTGGAAGCAGAGGCAGAGTTTGCTGTTTATAAATAAATATACCAAGTCTCGACAAACATTTTGGGGAGTCGACACACACACACACACACACACTTTTCAAGAGGACATATTAAGCCCTTTCTCAAAGTCTTGATGTTGTTTTTGTGCTCTACTAGATTGAATGTTGATTATTCTCCTCATATTCTCCATTGTTCAGCTCCTCTCTTCCCAGTCTGTCAGTAACGCTCTGTTTAGTTCCTGTCTATATGAAGCCCCTCCTTCTGCAAAGCACAATGTGCTCTGATTGGTCGGCTGGAGCAGTGTGTGATTGGTGTTTGGGAAATGTCCCGCCCCTTTATTCTGCTCATTAATTATTTAAATGAGGAATATTGTGAAGAACTCATGCTGGAGGGACTTCTTCATGCTCAAACAGCAGCATTACACACTGAAGAAACATGAACATGGACAAAAGCAGAATACATTTTCCAATAAAATAATAACGTAATGGCACTGTATGTACAAATGAAATCTCTTTTCGTATGCCCTCAAACTGTTGTGGCTGTCGAACATGAGCGAGCGTCTGAGTCAACTCGGTTTGTTTTGTTTGACCTGTTTGAGAGGTCATTCCTCTAGGATCAACGACCCCATAAACCAGAGGAAGGTCTTTTAGAAGGTCTTCCTGAGAGCGAATACCTCAGATGACTTCAGATTTACAGTGCATTTCACTGATTTGTCTTATTTCATCATTTGACAGACATTCGGTTTGATATTTTTTATATAATATAGTAATATTCAGACTTGAGTGTCCAAATACTCACTGAAAATTAATGTGAATATGTCAATGATTTACCCAGGATGTGGTAGATTTTATTAAAATAATAATAATAATAATAATAATAAAAAAAAAAAAATATATATATATATATATATATATATATATATATATATATATATATATATATATATATATATATATATATATATATATATATATATATATATATATATATATATATATATATATATATATATATATATATGTATATATAATTGCAAATGATATATCTTAATTTTAATTATATTTTTTATCTTTTGTTGCAGTGCATAGAAGCCAAGAAGTATTGCTGGTATTTTGAAGGAGGATACCCCATCTATTTCATGTAAGTAAAGTTACTTTTATTTCCAAAACTGTTTTCTTCAAACATGTTATTAGCTCTAACATTCACTCATCTCCACAATCACCATGCATCATCTCCATTATAACTCGCAAAATCTGACATTACCTTGAATTAATCCTGTCAAGCGTTGTTCATTAACACAGCTGTCCCTTTAAGACGAGTCATTTCACTCTCTGGCCATCTTTGAAAGTCTCTCGTGCAGCTCTTCTATCTTTGAATGGAGAAACATCAAATTCTCCAAAGCTGTTCACCAAGATTTTAAATCACCAATGAAATCAACTGCCTCATAAATCAGGCCTCAAATTATGACGAAAAAACGTTATCAATCGGTGATTGGCTCTTTTATTTAGAAGGCGGGACTTATTCCGCTCATAGCACTTCCTCATGCCGTCTGAAGTCTTTGTTAACACCATGCAATGAGATCACACCAGTGCAGGCTGACTTTTAGCTCTACGCTCTTGTGGCTAAAGGTATATTAAATATTTAAGTGCCCTAAAATCTAACTGTGCCGCTGTATGTACAAAGATTTAAAGGATTAGTTCACTTTCAAATGAAAATTACCCCAAACTTTACTCACTCTAAAGCCATATATGTATATGATTTCTTCTTTCTGATGAACACAATCGGAGATATATTAATAAATATCCAGGCTTTATAATGGCATTGAACTTGGAAAAAATATTTATTAATAAGTTTTATGAATAACTTTTAAACAAAAAACATTGATTGAATTGCTTATTAATAAATGTTTACATTTTGATTATTATTGTTTCCTCTAGTAATTATGTGTCTGATTTGTAATTTCCAACATATTTTGGGTTCATTTTAATCCAGACATGCAGTCATTTTTAAACAATAGTTGAGTTAAATAAAACATTTAACCCAATCACTGGGTTTGTCCATTTTCAACCCAGCATTTTTAAGAGTGTAATATTAATAAATATATTTTTGTTATAATTGTAAAGTGTTACCATGATTTCAATAGTTTTAGTTAGCAATAACGACACAGAAATCAGTGAGCGTTTGCAGATCTTCACCCGACAGGAAGTTGCACTGATGAAGACACATGATTGGCCGGAGGATGTTTCCAGCTCAGTGACCTCATCATCACAGCAGCACTTTGAAAACACTCTCACGGGCTATTCACATCATTCTACAGTGAAACAGACAAATATCAGGGCTGATTTCTGACGAGAACAAACATCTGCTGTGTTCACCCAAAAATGTCAGTTCGGTTATTGTTTAGTCATGTCCTTCCAAACTCCATGTGACTTTTTTTCCCCTCTGGAACACAAAAGAAGAAATTTTTGATTTATATCCAGTTACAATAAATGGAGCTTTCAAGCTTCAAAAAATGACTCAAAATATCTGCTAAAAAATCATTAAAAGTGATTAAGCATTTTTTTTTTCATATGTATGATTGGATATTAATAATAATAAAAAACAATGTTCCTCATGCAGAGTTATCAAATGCCTTCAGAAGTCTGTGCTCTTTTTGAAGCACCAAGTCCCATTTATGTACGTAAAAGAACAACCAGTACATTTTCTTTTTGTTTTCGACGGGAGGGTTTGGAACAATGACAGAATGATGCATGTTTTATTTGTGCGCGCACTGTCCCTTTAAATCCCGGGGCTGGATGAAGCGCCCGCTGGGAGTCTGTAAGGAGTTCATCGGCAGGCCTCCAATTATAATGCTGCATGTTTCTCTCCGCTCGTAACAAGTCGAAGGATTTGCGCCGAATTGAACATCCCGTTGGCCTGCTTTTATCTCCGAGTGTGTCCTCGTGTAATACCTGCAGTGGTATTCATTTGGGGGAAGTGATTGCATGGCTTTGGTTTGAAGATAATGTAGGAGTTGGGCGCGGTGGGAAACGCTGGAATAATGCAGCGCTCGCGCCGGCTCCGTGTGAGATAGCAAACCCATCACACAACCTAAGCCAAGACCCTGACAGACAGAAATTGGACCAGAATTTTTATGTTTTCCTCTCTGATTCTTTTTCTGTTGAGTGACTGGCACCTTTGATCTAGTGAAGGAAGAGGAAGAACTCGATCTTAACGAGGAGCATGATGACCTTTCTAGCTCAGATTGGTCATGTTGTGTTTGAACTCAGACTAACTCCCTGCGGGATTGGCACATTTTGTGTTTACATCTAAACATGTCATGGGATTAATATATCTAGAAAGTAAGCGTGTCTTTGTAAGTGGGTCATACCGTGTCAAATCAACCAGATTTCTGGAATTTTTCATTTTGTTCATATTTTTTTCTGTAGAAAGACAAACATAAATAGTGATGAAAGCCCAAATATTAAATGTCACAGATGTATATTTATTGAGTAATGCACTATTTTGTAGACGAGGATCAAAATGACCATTTTCACCTGAGATTTGGAGCAAATTACAGGGGTGTAAAAATAACTTTATAAAGATTTAGCAATCTTTGATTCATTATATGCCAACAGTGACCGTTCAAAAATGGCAAAAAGCACTTCTTGTGTTTTTTTGTCTCAAGTTTGCGTGCCTGTAACACAAGAAGTATTAAAGATATCTTAATATCCTTTTAGATTCTTGTTCTTAACAAACTTTTCTTTTGTTATCTCCATTTTAAAGGCCCTCGATGGTTCAGTTCCAGAGATATGGAGATCTTAATGCGGCTCCATGAGTAAATTACACATTTTCAGTGGTCAAAAACCAAATGCATTCAGCTGATTCTTCTTTTCTTTTAAAGAGGAATATCTAGAGCAAACAAGATACATTTCTAGTTTTAGTGTTATTTGTTCTTCAGACAGTCTTCTTTGAACACATCTGCCTACATTTGGTTCTTGACCATTGAAAATGGGTCAAATTCAACAATTTGGACATGGAGTCACGTTGAGATCCCCATATCTATAGCACTGAACTATATAGGGCCTTAAAAATGAAGATTTCAAAACAAAAGTCTATTAAGAATGAGAATCTAGAAGCATATTAAGATATCTTGAATACTTTTCGACATAACATTAAATGACAAGACATAACATTAAATTACAGGCATGCAAATTTTAGAAAAGGAATATTTATGGCACTCGGACACATATCTTCTATGCAATTGAGCTGATAGAAAAACACAAGATACATTTCTAGTTTCAACATTATTTGATCTTCAGATATTCCTCTTTAAAAGAAAAGAAGAATCAGCTGAATGCATTTGGTTTTTGACCACTGAAAATGTGTAATTTACTCATGGAGCCGCATTAAGATCTCCATATCTCTGGAACTGAACCATCGAGGGCCTTTAAAATCAAGATACCTAAAGAAAAGTTTGTTAAGAACCAGAATCTAAAAGGATATTAATAGATCTTTACTACTTCTTGAGTTATAGACATGCAAACTTGAGGCAAAAAAGCACTTATTATGTGCTATAAGTGCTTTTTGCCATTTTTGAGCTGTCACTGTTGGCATATAATGAAACAAAGATTGATAAAGTCAACAGATTTTACTAATAGATCTACCAATCTCTGTGTAAAAATAAAATAATGATGCCACCATCTTTCTAAAGTCATTTTTACACCCCTCTAAATTGGCTTCAAATCTCATTTAATATTTGGGCTTTCACCACTATTTATGTTTGTCTTGTCTGAACAAAATAGAAAATGGGATCCAGGGACCTCTGGTTGAGATGACACGGTGCGTTATGAACATTATATGTAGTCCATCAGAAGATTGGTGGCATGAATTAAGGAAGAAATACAGTTAATGTCTATGAGCCCGGAAAGGGTTTGAACTCATTTACGAGATCTTTAGAGTCAAATATTCTGATTCTGAGTGTTTTTAAAGAGAAGAAAATTAAAACCACTCTATATAGACCAGGTCTTTTCAGCAGTTCTGATCTGACAGGTTTGACTGTATTTGCTTCATCAACCCATGATTGAACCTGCTGCGTAGAAAATTAGACTGTAGAGTGTTTCACATTGAGCCTGAGAGCACTTGTGAAGAATCTGAGGGCAACTGAGCAATGAGACCTTGCAAAAACATTATTTATACATAGTTGAAATGTTTTTTAATGTTACTCCTTCACTGTAAACCCGGATAAGTAGAATCTACTGCCTTAAATTTTTTAAGTAATGTTAACTTAATAATTTGAGTTCATTGAACTTAAAATGTTTTGTAATATTAATTACTTTGTAGTTATTATACATACCGTAGTATATTTAAGTTCAATGTACTAAGCAAGTTAACTTGCCACCAATCAAAATGCATCCATGCCTCCCATCATGCATTGCTGCATGAACAAATTATGAGCTGAATTGTTTTAGTAATTTTCTTTATTCTCACTATTTAAGTTTTGCTGTTTTTCTGTGACTTTTTAGTAGCTTGTTTTCTAATGTTCAGAGTTGATCTGTTTATCAGAATATGTTGCTTATCAGAGATTGAGCTCTAAATGAGTTCAGTGATTCAGATCAAATAATGATTATGTGAAAACATAACCAACACCACCTGATCATCTTAAAACTTTGCTTGTCTGGTTTAATGCAGTTAAAACTGCCCAAACAAAATTTAATATTAAAAAGTCAAGGGTCAAGAGCTCAACTAAAACAAACCCTGACCTCGATGGTGGTAACTTAAAAATTGAGAGTTTCTCATTTGGTGAAAAACTACAGTATAAAAAGGTAAATGTTTGGAAAAAATGTCTGTAGAACAGCCAAAACAAATGTTCCAACTGTTCATCAACAGCTCCTTGAATTCACACACACCAGGACAAAATGGCGTCATTACCTGCCACAAACCAGTGTGTAGGAAGCGTGACCAGGAGAAAAACTTCATAATTTAAGTGCATTTAACTTACATTTATTAACACATTCAAATACACCCACAAATTAGTATAATATACTCATATTTTATGAGTAAAGCAACCAAACTTAAGTATATTGTAGTTATATTTTTAAGTTAATATAAAATCCGGGCTAAGAGTGTTGTTTCAGAACATTCAGAGAACATTCAAAAGTAACATTCCCATAATGTTTGGAGAATGAGAAAATGGAATGTTCCCATATCCAAGAAAAATGACATTTTCTCTTGAAGCTATTAAACTATCTCTCTCTGCGGCAGTGGTGTTTTCAGGGCAGTGAATTTATTTCCTCCCAAACTGTAGATGTTTAGGCAAATCGTCTTATTTCTGATGATTCAGCTCTCTTTCACCGCCTCTGTCCATTTACACGCACTCTTCCTGAAAGATTAAACGCTTGCATTAAAGGCTGAGAATCCCTTCAGTCCATGCTGTGCATCCGAGCAGAAATCACTGCGCTGGTGCTCAGATATGAGCGACGACTACATTTATCATCACTTCAAGGGTGTATTTTCATAGAATTAACTCTGAAATGCTGCAGTATCGGTTGTTGTGTGGACTTATATGGTGAATGTCACCTTTTAAATATAGATCATAAGTTTTCTTTGAAGGCCTGTAAATACACGGCCTTCCTTTATAATTTATGAAGACTTTAAATGTGCCTGGACACAGTCTTGCATGTTTCAGAGAGAATCCTATGAAGATGGCAGGGCGTATTTACATTTACGTGGGGAATTTATTAAGCAGATTACTTTAGTAATTCAGCACAGAGAATCAGAGTCGTCAGCTGATGGTGATTGGAGATGTGCGCGATCCTCTCTCTGCACTTCAGCGGTCACATCAACCTCCTGCCGTCTCTTAACCGTGCAGCGTCCTTGAGCAAAGCTCCGCTCATCCGCTGTATCAGTTATTTGAAGTTGAATGGGAAATGAAGCCGGTCTGAGCACTTGATCCGGTCCATTGACTCTCTCCCCGCTTTGACTGGAGCTCTACATGAGAGCGGCTTCCTCTCGCGGTTTGACTGTCAGCTCTCCACTTCTCTGAAGAGTAAAGTCTGAGTAAGTTTATTCTCAGTTTGAAGGGTTATCATCTTGTTTTAGAGGATGTGGATCAGGCAGTGTGTGTGTGTGTGTGTGCAGGTAAACCTCCTCAGTAGCAGCAGATGAGTCTCTTCTGGAAATAATCAAATCCTGTCACTATCCAGGGCGAGGACATCGAGTCCGTAAACCAACAATTAAATTCTGCAAAACAAGAACAGGCTGTGCTGGAGGATCAGAGCTCGCTGTTTTCTGTTTTATACTGGATGGACTTTGTGTCTGTTGTGCTCAAGTCAGTGTTTCTGTTATTGAGAGCAGAGATGGTGTATTATTTGTTAGAGTCTTCAGTTACTTTAATGAAATGATTATTTGTCACATGCACACTCTTAAAAATATAAATTTTTAAAGCAGTGTGACTTTTCGTCAGAGTTACACCTCACTGAACAAAGACTTGCTGTAAATATCAAAGTCAGTCCGGACGGTTCTGCTCGTTGAATCAAAGGGCAGCAGATTTTAAAGTGTGATGGTAATAATAAGGACGTTCGGTTACAGAAGGTCATCATCAGTGGGTAATTATCCACTTCAGCATCCACAGTGGCAGAAGTATTTACCCAGCATGCTAATGTGTCACAAGAATTGGGTTTTATATTACAATTTCAAAACCAATGCAAAATATTGACTTGTTGTTTTTAAGCCTGTTGAGTTTCAAATGAGCACATGCATTAATAATTACTTTTGATTTGATTGAACTTCAGTGTTTTGGCTGATGAAAAAAATAACAACATTGATTTCAGTTAAAGGTGACCTATTATGCTCCTTTTCACAAGATGTAATATCAGTCTCTGGTGTCTCCAGAATGTGTGTGTGAAGTTTCAGCTCAAAATCCCCCACAGATCATTTATTATAGCATGTCAAATTTGCCTCTATTTGGGTGTGAGCAAAAACACGCCGTTTTTGTGTGTGTCCCTTTAAATGCAAATGAGCTCCACTTTCCAGAAGAGGGCGGAGCTTTAACAGCTCAACAACAACAAAGCTGGAGAATCTCACGCAGCCAAAATGAGGAAAGTGTTCAGCCTTACATTGTTCAAACCGGAGTCGACACTGATGGAGAGACTCAGGAAGAAGTTACAACTTTTAGACGTTTCTGAATGGTTAGTGGATAAATTGATGTAGTTGCTGTGGAGTTGATTCAACTCATCCACTAGCATGTGCCGTCATGTTCATCTTTTGTGTTGAATTGACCCTCGTTTGTGAAGCAGTCCGGCGTAAAATGACGGCATGACAACAGCAATCTATTACAACAACTCTTCCTCTTCTCTAAAGCAGCCCAACATGGCCCCGCCCCCTTTGTTGTGTGTTATCGGGGGCGGGGTTTATGTAAATGTTAGGGTTAGTGATGTCACAAACCCAGGAAGAAGCTCATTGTAGTCCTTATAAAGAGAATTCTGTAAAAGAAAATATCTCCTTTGCATTGAACTTTGAGCGTTGCAACTTTGCAGATTTTGTTTATGATCAAACAGCAAAATTACAATGAAATCATAATCAAGGACCAATTTAAAATGTCTTATTTTTATTTATCAACAAAAGATTTGACAGTACAGTTAAAGTGAACTAGAAATGGGAATGTCAAAAAATGATACTGTAAAATCAGACCATGCAACTTTATCCCAAGTCTTCTGAAGCATTACGATACATGTGAGGAAAAGACTAACATTTAAAGTGCGAATCATTGAAAATCTAGCTTGACAGTCTTTTTTTGGGGGGGGAGATTTTTGTGTTTTTAACTTTTCAAGTCAATCCAAAAATCATCCGTCACAGTTAAAGCACTGAAGCATAAAGGTACAATCAAAGAGAACAACATTTCGACCTGTCATAGCATCAACATTCAAGGTCTTTTGGATGCTGAAGAACCAGATAAGAAGATCAAGGCAAACCACAGTAGAACTAGGGATTATTTTCATTCTCTACATCAAACATTGGACCCAGTTCACAAGAAGAATTATGCAAATGATCTGTTTGAGATATTGAAACATGTCTTTTTGTGCTGGCAGGGTTTGCACAGGCAAACACACATTTTCTTTGGAAACCCCTATTGCAGAGATTTGCGGTTGGTCAGCACAAAATGCTGCCCTTTACATGTGACACTTTGATATTTTGTTTTACAGTATGAGGAATGATACTCGTTGAGTTGACTGTGACTCGTTTTGTTTGTCTGTGTGAAGCATGAACAGATTTGCATTGGACTGTGAGATTAACTGTCATGGTTTCCACTACTCTTTAAACACTCGAGCACAGACTGACGCTATCGCTCGTATCTTGATATGATCAGCTGTAGGAAAAGGGCTTGACCTACTAGGATTGGGTTATATTTCATACTCATGCTTATCTGTTATCTGGTTATCTAAATCCGATGGGTAGTGCAGCTTGTGCTCTTTGGGCAATTAATTTATTCAAGGTGCCATTTGTACATACGACAGAAGTCATTATTTGGATGTGGATTCCTGTTGTCTTTGCTCCCTGTGTTCCTGGGTGTTGTTTTGTTTGGATTACTAATAAACCCCTGCATTTAGATTGTCGTCTTCTCCTGCATTTTTTGCTCCCCGCGTTACAGAACGACTGGCCAAGATCAAAGGAAACACAAGGGTAACAAGACACACATGAAAATAATCAACATGGAAAAACTACAAAAAGACTACAAAGTTGGCAGACATAACAGGAAACAATCAAAAGAGAACGTGAAGTGATTCTCTGGCTGCTCAGACTTTAACCCTTTAAGCCCGAAGTGTAAAGTGTGTCATTAATGAAATACTTATATGTACTGCAATGTGTCAAAAAGCAGCTCAGATAATCATGTGTCATATGTTATTTGAAAGGTCTCACGGAGTAGAATACAACAAGCATTTTGGGCTTTGACTAAATTTGAGCAAGTTTTTTAAGTGAAGCCCCACAAGACCCATGTGTAAATAATATACAGATGCGGCATTTATGCCATATTTTCACTCATAACTTCATGAAACATGCTCTGATTGTGGAAAATGGCAGATTTTCACGATTAAAATGAGTCTAAAGTAAACATAATCCGATGTGTCAATCACAGATATTCCTCACAGAGTTACGACACAGGCGCTAACTAAAATCAGATGTTGCTTTCAAGTGGCGTTTCCGCTTATAACTTCATGAAACGTGCGTAGATCGTAGAAAATGGCATTGTTGTTTGAGGCATGATGCCAAAACAAATCTCTGCAATGCTTTGGTATACTGACTCCAAACTTTGCATGTGTCACTGTCACCTCACTCTGACCGTACCACATGTATACTTACAGTGGATTGAAATGAGTCCGAAATCAACAAAATGCATTGCGTTGATCACGAGATATTCCTCATGGAGGAACGATTTTTGGAAATGTCCATTAGGGGGCATCAAGGGCTAAACAAAAATGTTGTAACTTTTGATTAAATTATGCTATTACCACAAAATTTGATCCAGATGAAGCTCACATGTAGGGGAACTTCACTAAAAAAGCCGTATTTCCTTCCTGAGTTATGTATGTGAAATAAGAAAAATATGTAAAATTATAATAAATTAAATGTATATATTTTTTTTTTTTGTCTTTTATCAGCAGTTTCTCAGCATAAGAATATCCAAATGTAATGAAAAAGTCCTTTAGACTCTTCTTGCTCTAGTTTTGGAGTAACTACTATTGACTCTAAAAATGCCTTCAGGGCTTAAAGGGTTAATGTGCTGAAGATTCAGACCGTGTGTTTCAGACAGTTCGGAGAGTTTGGCACATCTACATGCACTAGGAGAGCTTGATTGAGCTCGAGTGGCTGTATTTGTGTTCTTAGCAAAACTGCTTTGAGTGCTTTTGGACTCCATCAGCCGTCCGTCTGTCCGCTTGAGAGAGGAGATCGACCCAAAGATGCTCTGAATACTGAGGAAAAAATCTGCTTAAACAGAGAAATGTGAGAACTATGAAGTCATTCTGGAACTATTTTAAAAGTTGCCACAATATGTAATAAATGAACATGCGGGAACTTTGAATGACAGTTGCTCCAGTTCAGCAGAAATCTGCGGGCTGCAGATTCAGTGCATATGAATTACTTATGAATAAGGTCATACTGATGTGGCACAGCAAAGATTAAACTTTATTGCACTCCGTTGGAGGCCTACAGCTCCTGCTGCGATTTTCTTATGATATGAAGTGTCACGACAGAGAAGGATGAGATATATCACTCAGTGAAAAATAAATGAAACCGTATGAAGTCCTGCTTTCCAATGAAAAATAAATGATTTGCCAGCAACATATAATTCACATCATGTTCCATTACGTAGTGATTAAAGAGATTATCAAGATAAACTTTAGCTGGACCAACCTGAAAAAACAAAACAAAAAAACATATGTTTAGATTTGAGTGAAGATACTAAATTTATGATGGCATTTTTATTAGTGATATGCCGCTTTTATTGTCTTCTTCTCAACAAGGCTGCATTTCTATGTTAATATAGTTGATGCAAAGCTGAATTTTCAGCATCATTACTCCAGTCTTCAGTCACATGATCCTTCAGAAATCATTCTGATATGATGATTTGCTGCTCAAGAAACATTTATGATTATTATCAATGTTGAAAAAGTTGTGCTGCTTCTTGATTTTTGTGAAAACCGTCATACATTTGAGTGTTTCAGGATTCTTTGATGAATGGAAAGTTCAAAAGAACAGCATGTATTTGAAATAAAAACATAAATGTCTTTACTGATCAAATTAATGTGTGCTTGATGAATAAAAGTATTAAATTTAGCTCAAAGCAGCAATTGTCGATGCCAAGCACAAAGAACATGATAAGTCATGCCTACATGGCTGGGAGCATCAGACCAACTGCAACAATGAGCAATTAAAGATTAAAGATTAAAGACATTTTAAGATGATCTTAGGCAAAAAAAAATCATAAAAACAGTCATTTGTAATTTGATTTAATGGTTTATCACTTTTGACCAATAGGTGACCAAAATGCATGTGGTACGGTCAGAGTAAGGTGACAGTGACACATGCAAAGTTTGGAGTCAGTATACCAAAGCATTGCAGAGATTTGTTTTGGCATCATGCCTCAAATTTTTTGCTGCGGTATACGAAAATCTATCAAAACTACATCCATAACTTTTTGTCGGCACAGTCTGAAGATGATCTGGCGAAAATCAGACAAATGGTCTAGGAGAGGTTCGAAAAAGTAGGTTTTTAAAGAAAATCAAAATGATGGACAGGAAGTTCAGCTGACTATGGCAAAATGTTCTCGGCATGACCCAAGGAATTTATTAATACAGGCTAATTTATTCAAAAGTTATCAGCATTTTTTGGAAATTTAACTTTAACTTTTGACCACAAGGTGGCGTTGCCCCAAAACTTTTTGAATACCGTCAGGGCATGGTGCTGAAAACACTTACCGGGTTTCGCAATGCTACGCCAATGCACTTGTAAAATATAGCATTTTACGGCAAAATTCAAAATGGCTGATATGGGAAAATTGGGTATCATTCGACTCTGCCAGAATACGCTCAAGCGTTGCGGAGATATAGCCTCACGCTTATTTTGGCAGGAACTTCGTCGAATTCGATTGTGCATTAATCGACAACATTTGACAAATCAACTTGAATTCAATACTTTTTTGTTGGCATGGTCTTAAGATTATCTAATTCCATTTTTGTGAAAATCGTAGTTTTAATAGTTTTTGTCAAAAGATTCAAAATGGTGGAAAAATTGACGTTGGGTGCAATCGAATCACCTTGAGCCAAGGAATCAGACTTTGAACAGTTGGTGGCGCTAGAGGGATTGAGGTAGAGACTCCAAATTTGCTATGCTGACAGTTCAGACTGTCCTCTATCAGTGTGCCAAATTTCATAACTTCCCCACAAGCGTTTCTATGGGCTGCCATAGACTTCCAAAGTGGAAAAAAATGGAATAATAATAAGAAGAAGAACACCAATGATTACAATACGTGCTTACACACCTTCAGTGCTTGCCTCCTAATAAATAAACATCTTACTGACTCCAGACAACTGAATCATGATCATGGTTGATCTCTCTGGTGTTTGGTATGACATCATCATTTAAATCAATGAATATATTAACCTGGTTGACATTAAAAGGTATGTCTTGTGTACAGGCTACGGATTTATTTTTGTTTGTTTTGTTTTTAATACAGTTCTAATTTTGGTCTGTTTGTTGCAAATGTTATTGTGATTGTTCTGTATCACAGACATGGTTTGCTCGTCTAATGGTGATAATCATGTGCTCCACCCTCTGCTTCTCTCAGAAATGGCCCATTAGGTATGTTAATACATCCACGTCACTCTAATGTGGCTCATTTATTTCCTCTCTGCTCTTTTCAATATATGGCACAGCATGAGAAAAAGAAAGCTGTAGCCCATCAGAAGGAGCTTTCTCAGGTCACAAAAAATATATGGTTGAAAAAAGGATTTCCAGAGGCCTGAATGAGCTGGGATTTCAGGCACTGTGACGAGAGCTTTGTTTCTGAGCGCTTTGATTAGCGAGTCTCGGTCATTAGCAGGCTGCCGTTGAGCTGAAGCTCCTGCCTTTGATTCATACAGCCTCCTTGTCATTTTGTCAAGCTAAAGAGCTTCCAGCACGAATCCTTGTTTGATCTGTACTCGCCTGCGATGCTGGCCGTCACGGGACAGAATACCCGCTCAACAAACCTTCAATACGTATCAAATCAGCCCCGATGAGCTTCACGTCTCTCGCGTCACATGCACAGGGTGAAATGACTCCCTATTTAGTGTTGTGCTGTTTAGCAAAGCTCAGAAAGACGTTTGAGGGAAAGTAAAATGCTGGATTTATCTAATGAAGTCTCTGTCTCTGTGCAGCTAATACTTGTGCTCGTTTTCACGCCAAAAATGATGTAACTTCCTGGAGGACCTGCTCCTCATCCTGAGAGAAAATCCTCTCTCCAGTGTTCTTTTGAACTTTCTATTCACCAAAGAATCCTGAAAAAATAAAATGTCTGGGGTCAGTGAGATTTTTTTATTTATTAGGGGCCAAGCACCGAAGGTGTGTAAGCTCCTATTGTAATCATTGGCGCTCTTCTTCTTCTTCTTCCGAGTCTATGGCAGCCCATAGAACCGCTTGTGGGAAAGTTATGAAATTTGGCACACAGATAGAGCACAGTCTGAACTGTCACCATAGCAAATTTGCAGTCTCTAACTCAATCCCTCTAGCGCCACCTACTGTCTAAATTTTCACTTATGTTTATGAAACTTTTGAACCATAGAAGCAAAATTAATTTTTTCCTCTGATTTCTTGGCTCAAAGCAATTCTATTGCACCCTATGACTTTATTCAATGTTTTAAAAAAACAACCATAACCAGATCATCTACAGACCATGGCGACAAAAATTCAATTCGATTTGTCAAACCATTCTCCAATAATGTGCAATCAAATTTGACAAACTGCCCACCAAAATGAACGTGAGGTTGTATCTCTGCAACGCTTCAGCGTATTCTGACCAAACTTGGTGTGTGTTATGACAATCATGACATGAGGCTACTTGCAGTGTTTCAGCACAGTGCCACCTAGTGTTCAGGAGATATGAAAAATGGTTATTTTTGCTTAACTTCTGAACGGATTGGCCAAAAATCACATTCGACTCGGCATGCTTCACCAAATCTAAAGAGACCAATTTTCCCATATCAGCCAATTTGGGTGTCATTCTGACCACACCACATCAATTTAGTCATAGCGACACCTATTGGTCGAAAGCGATAAACCATTAAATCAAATTACAAATGAGTGTTTTTATTCATCAAGTACTCTTCATTAAATTGATCAGTAAAGACATTTATGTTTTTATTTCAAATAAATGCTGTTCTTTCTGAATCCTGAAAAACTCCAAATGTATGACGGTTTCCACCAAAATCTGAAGCTGCACAACTATTTTCAACATTGATAATAATCATAAATGTTTCTTGAGCTGCAAATCATCATATTAGAATGATTTCTGAAGGATCATGTGACACTGAAGACTGGAGTAATGATGCTGAAAATTCAGCTTTGATCACAGGAATAAATTACACTTTACTGTATATTCACATAGAAAACACTGGAATAATATTTCACAGTATTTTTGATCAAATAAACACAGTCTTGGTGAGCAGAAGAGAACTCTTTCAGAAACATTTATCGCCACATTCTGCCACTAATAACATTCCCTCAGCAAAACTGATTAACATAATCTCATTTTTAATTGCCCCTCATTATAACACACTTACAAAATGAAAATCCCTGTTCACCACTTGGAAAAGTCCTGCTGTGATGAAAATGAGTCTCTTCAGCTGTCGTACCTTCACACCACTTCACTTTTCTTTGCAATCGAGAAGCATTTCCATGGTTTTATTAAAGGAGAATTTTGATTGTTTACAGTAGAACAATGCAAATACTGCAGATAAACTTTACACTAATGGTTTCATCATTAGTTAAAATCCTACAAGGACATTTGATGTTCTCTGAACGTTCATCTAGTGAAATATTAGTATTCAGTCCAGTTTCCCGCTGCTTCATTCATCATTGTTCATGTTTTCTGAGCAAGATCATATCGGCTCTGAGTGAAGGGCTTCTAGCACGCTTTGTTGTAAATGGAAATGATCCGATAGCATCTTTCAATCATGTCGTCTTGACCTCTGGTTTCCTCCACAGATGCCGCTCGTACGAGGACTGCTGTGGGACGCGCTGCTGCGTCAGAGCCCTGTCCATCCAGAGGCTTTGGTACTTCTGGTAACAACTGCCTTTTCTTCTCCTTTTCGAAAGTTTAAATGTTTTCACTCTTAAAAATAAAGGTTGGATATTAGCATCGATGGTTCCATGAACTTTTAACATCCGTGGAAACTTTCCATTGGACAAAACATTCTTCACTCTAAGAAAAAGAAGTCTTTTAAGAACTGAAAATTCTTTGGGGAGTCAAAAACATAAAATAAAAAAAGGAAATTGTAAATATTTTTGTTTACATCACAATTCGGACATTATAAATCACAATTGAAAGTTTATATCTCACAATTTTTAGACAAAAAAGTTAGAATTGCAAGATATAAACTATATAGATATAAACAATTTCCCTTTTTTATTTTATTATTCAGTGGCGGAAACAAGCTTCCATAGAAAACCCTCCTTTGGGAACCTTTATTTCGAAGAGTGTACACTGGGGGGAAAAAAAAGTATGAAAAACTTTTGTTGGTAAATTTCACAAAATGGCATTGAATTAAATGTGAAATTTTTAAGTAGAAAGAAAATATATTCCAATAATCTTTGTTTTATTTACCACTTTGACAAATAATTTTTGACAGTGTATTTAAAAAACTGTACAGAATTTGATTAAGTAGTCATGAACTGCGTTGTTTTATTGTTTTATAATGTTTCCTGTGTTGCACTTATAAAGTTAGTATTATTTTTACATCAAAAATTGTCATAATTTAGAAATAAAATGCATTTTTTCTACCCTGATTTTATCCTCTGATATGATCGCTCTGTTTTAAGGGGCTTGTCTGCTGTGAGACTTCAGAGTAAACGCCCACTGCTGTGATTGGCTGACGTCTTTGCATATGAGATAGCTAAAGTATTACTCTCTATGTGGAACTGTTGAAAACTGTTCCTCTTTCTCATAGGCTGCTGCTGATGATGGGCGTGCTCTTCTGCTGCGGCGCAGGCTTCTTCATTCGCCGGCGGATGTATCCGTCTCCGCTCAGCGAGGAGCCCGCCTTTAACGTGTCCTTCACCAGACAGCCGGTCAGCACGCCAGGTGAGGATCCATCTTACAGGCCCAAAGAATCAGAAAAGTTGAACTGGACAGTCACAAAAATGCATGTCTTTCCCAAACTCTGCCTACAGGATAGTGTAAATCGTTGATTGACACCACCTAAGTGCATTTTTTAAATGTTACTCCCAACTTTTGTGAGTACTGTGTATTTTTGTGCTGTTTTTTGAGTGCTGTTTGTGTGGTCACTAATATGTAGATCATTTCAAATCGGTGTCTGTGAGGTTAGGGTGCTGCCTATGTCAACAGCTCACTATGTTTTGGAACAGAGCCCGAGTCATGTTCTACTCAGAAACTACCTTATTGATTATGATTATGATTATGATTATGATGCTACTGCTACAAAATATGTCCCTCATCTCACAATTTGGCCTTTTTCTGAGCCAAACAAGGTTTGGAAACACACCTCCCGAATTCTCCCTCACTATTAGGTTCGTAACAGGCAGTTATTATTAGTCGGCTCTTGCTCGGAGCCAAGGTTGGCACTTCACCACAGACTTGATTTATTTCCCCGTCTCTGTGCCAAACCAGCAGAAAATTGCAAATGAGCCATTCTGGTGTGTGAGCAGATATGCTGCCAACATATGGCCAGAAACGCCCTGCTGTTCTCAATAGATGGAGTAAACAGTGTTTCTGGACAGCCTGTTTTGTAAGCTAGTGCATTGTTAGTTACTAGCTGTTTTCATGCGTTCCCTGTCATATCTATTGTTGCTTCAGTTGGCAGCAAAACAAGGGTGTAATTTGGATCTTCAAAGGAGTATTCGGTTATTTTCTCTTCCTCTGCACTGCGTCTGTGTCATGTTGGCATGGAAGCTCGTTTCTGCCACGGAATACAACACGTTTATTTCTCACAATTCTGACTTTATTTCTCACAATTCTGACTTTATTTCTCACAAAGGTACAAACTCATGATTGTAAGTTTTTTGCACATTTCTGACTTTATTTATCACAATTCCAAGTTTATAACTCACAGTTCGTTCTCACAATTGCAAGGTTTAAACTCATAATCTGTTTTTCACAATTCTGGCGTTATTTGTTGTAATTGGGAGTTAATTTCTCACAATTCTGACCTTATTTCTTTAAATTACGAGTTTATTTTTCACAATTCTGGCGTTATTTCTTTAAATTACGAATTTATTTTTCACAATTCTGGCGTTATTTCTTACAATTCCGAGTATATAACTCACAGTTCTGTTTTTTCCAACATGGAATAACAAAAAAAAGGTAATTAAGACTTTTTTATCTCACAGTTCTGACCTTTTTCCTTACAATTGTGATGTACCATCTAGCAATTCTGACTTTTTTTTTTCTGAGAATATTGTTAGATATAAAATCGCAATTCCGCAATATATATATATATATATATATAATTTTTTTTTATTATTTATTTATTTATTTATTTTTTATTTATTTATTTATTTTATTATTTTATTTTTATTCAGTTTCCATAAAGTGTTACTGAAATATTGGGGAATGTAATTTCAGTTTAGAGTATTGCTAAACTTATAATGAAACTCTAGAAAACCTCAGACTTTTGTCGAAGGACTTACAAAAACAAAAAATGTTCGCACCTGAGCTGACATCTGTTTTCACTAAATTACAACCCTGTTTTGCTTATTGAATAGTTTTAGTGCACAGAACTGATTATATACTGAGAATAAAACATTGCAAACTATTTTCCCAACCACTAAAACACATATTAGGAAAATAGGTCACTTTTGTATGACTTATAAGTTTGTATCTGTTCTGAGGGAAAATGAACTGTCGTTATATTTGCTACTTGAGTGGAAAATTGAAAATCTGAATAAGTCTGCAATTCCTTAGGTTTTATTTCTGAGGCAGTTTTGTTCAAAGGACAAATTAACATTAAAAAAGAAAAAGCACTCTCTTGTTTGTCTTATAGTACATAGTTAACTGGAAAAACAAAATAAAATGGGTCACTTGAGCTCCATCTTAAGCAAGTGAAGCATAACTTGCATTAATAAGAGACTCAATCTAAATCCACAGAGCTGCTAGAGGTCTAGTTCCTGAAGATTGCAGTAAATCCCAATGATATCTTATATTTGTAAACATACCGGCAGTTCATTTCACCAGAGAGGAACAGAGAGAGTGAAGGTTTTGGAGAAAAAAAAAAAAAAAAATATATATATATATATATATATATATATATATATATATATATATATATATATATATATATATATATATATATATATATATATATATATATTAGCTCTGCAAAAAATCGCACCCTTTTGTTTGCACACTTATTGTAAAATTATCTCGTTTAAAGGTCATTTTGTCATCATTTTCTTTATCCAGCAAAGTAAACAATCAGATTGAAGGCTGATTCACACAAAACTGTACTTTCTGCAAACTTTCTTCAAGGTAAACTTGTCTCTTTAAAAAAAAAAAAAAAAAACCTCCAAAAGGACACCAAATAACCAAATATATAGATATAAGGAGTCCATGTAATTCATAAGTTTATGCACACCCATGAAAAAAAAAAAAAAAAAAAAATACAGAAAAAATGTATTTGCAATAAATTATTTTAATGTGTTAAGGACTTGGAATCGATTGCACGCGTTAATATTTATCCTATATCTAAAATCATTGATACATTTCTCAAAACTCAAAAAAGGACCCTATTGGAATTGCTCTGTTTATTATTATTCTCCTTCTCTGAAATCAATCGCATTTTTGAGGGCCTAAACATGTGTGCAAAACTTTGCACACGCGTCAGAAGTAGTGAAAATTTACGCTTGATATGGGTTTCAGATTAGGTGTGGCAAAATGGCTCGATAGCGCCACCTACAAAATTTCAACAAATTGCCCCTTACGCTATGAAATTTGGTACACGCATCTAACAGCCCAATACCTACAAAAAAGTCTCTTGGAGCAAAATCTGAAACCCAACAGAAAGTCAGATATTTTGAATTTTCTTTGCAAAATTTTTGCCATTTTTCCACACGTACTTTCACAAACTCGTCCTAGAGCTTTAATGATGAGATGTTAACTTGCAAAGATGTAGAGTTTTTCGTGTCTGTGGCGGCCTGACAAAGTCTGATGTTTCGCCATGAAACAGGAAGTTGTTGTAACTCAGGCATACAATGTCCGATTTGCCCCAAACTTCACATTTGATAAGAGTCCTGGCCTGAAGACATCTTCATGGCAATATTCAGTTATACTCAAAGTGCCACCTGCTGGCAGCAGGAAGTGTGGCACATCAAAATGACTTTTCCATATTTCTCCTATATTTACCCACTCAAATGCATGTCACTGTTCACTGTTTTCCTAAGGCCTCTAGGTGGCGGTGACCCGGGTGCGAGGGCCCTTTCAATGCTGCTTGCAGCTTGAATAGGTTTTGAACAGTTTTGAAAAGAGTATGTTTGTGCAAAATGACCTGTAGGTACATCAAGTTTTGGTGCCTGGTAAACCTTGACTGAATTCATTCCATGTTTCTCCAACAGTCTCCCAACAACCGGGAATGCAAGGCTATGCTGACCCCTGCGGTGCCATGACAACGACCCTGGCCCCTGCCTACCCCGGTCAGACCGCTCCAGCACACATGGTGAGCTCGTACCCTCCGCCGCCCTCCTACTGCAATCACCCGCCGCCCTCGTACGAGCAGGTCTTCAAGAGCGCCGAGAAGAAGATCCACAGCGAACCGTCACAGTGAGCGCAAAACGCCCCGCAGCCTTGAAGACGCTCTCAAGAAACGGTTCTTTTTTATTTGCTTGTTTTTAGGACGGCTCTTTCTTGCCTGTTCCCAGTTGTATTGTTTCATAGAAGCGCTACGGAGGGGCAACAAAGAGAACGTGTCCTGATGGGATGTGGGATTTCAAACGAAAGAAGAAATGGACTTTTCTACCCGACAGAGCTTTGAAGAACCTGTCAGGATGTGAAGATTTCTTTGAAAAGTGTGTATTCTGCGAGAAGTCGTATCGGGCTGAAGCGGACCTCGGTCGCAATGATCTGAGGTGGAAGCGACCCTTGACCTTCAGGAGAACAGGTGCTCCCAAAACAGCCATGGAAGCCAACACATGACATCAATCCCGTCGCCCAATCGTAAGAACCCAAAAAGCAGGGAGTCGTGTACTGTAGACTTAGATTCATGCGTTTTAGTCTAATCCAATCGAAATGGTTTAATGGGTCAAGAAACTGTTTTATGGGTAGAAATTTGAAATAGATGATGAACTCACATGGAGTGAGTCTATTGAAGCCATGTTAACCGTTCACAGAGGGCGAAAGGGAAATCTGTTCACATCGTTTCTGCTTCATTACACCCATAGTGCCCTGTTTTTGTGGATGGGCTGGGAAATTAGACTCATTTTAGGTTATACGTCTCGTTTTGTTAGAGAGAGTTCACTGGCCCTCTGTGAGATACTCGTCAGTTTATCTGTGCAGATTAATTATTGTCATTGAAATATGTGCAGATGAACGATAAGGCTTTACCCCAATGAGAAATATATCTGAAGTTTATAGTGTTATTTGGAGGGAGTGATGCTTGAAAACAGCTCTGGTCAGGATCAGTCGAATTAGTTTGAAGTTCCCTCTTCGTTAGCATGTAAAAGAGATCAAATGTGAGGCCACATTTACGATGATGACAGTACTTTTACATTACATTCATGCATTTAGCAGACACTTTATACAAAGTGACTTACAAAAGCAATTCTTCAAGAGCCAACAATATCTGTAATATACAATGCTAGATTTATTTGACAACTATAGATTAGGACAACTTTTCGTTTTCAAATAGTTATTTCACATGCAGATGGGTGAATCGCTTGAAAATTGTTCATGAATGTGAAGTGTAAGAGTCACTCTAAATTTAATGAAATTAAATTGAATTAAAAAACAAAAAACGTATAATTTGCATGAATAAAATGAAGCCTTGACCATTAAGGATAATTTTTTTGTTGTTGCTGATGGAAATTAACCCTAAAATGGCACATTAACCCTCTGGTGCTCTCCATTTAATGTTTAACGTTTTTTTTTTTTTTTTTATTGGAATGGTACGAAACTTGGAAAAAAAGTCATATTTGTATTGTTGGCAGTCAAAAAAATAGAATGGGAGACAAATTTCATCTAGTGGAAGCGTTTGGTACTGCGCCCAAACAAAATCTCACTGAAAGCTCATTTTTTGAGATATCAACCTCAAATTTAAAGCAAAACTTGTTTATATCTATGGCTTTGATTTTCTCATAGTTTTAGAGTAAAACATGTTTTGGAAAATATACATGTCAGTAACACTCCAGTATAGGGAACACATAAAACTATTAACTACGACTTTTCCCACAATTAACTCCTAATGTACTGCTTATTAATAGTAAGTTAGTTGTTAAATTTAGGTATGGGTATTATTAAGAATGTAGAATATGGTCATGCAGAATAAGGCATGAATGCAGAATAATAAATAGCAAATATTCTAGTAACATGCATGCTAATAAACAACTAATTAAAAGACCCTAAAATAAAGTGTTACCTATATGTCATATACAATTTAAAAATAGCATTTTTATGCATTTTTCATAATAAACTTAATTTTTATTAGTTACACTTTTTTAACTTTTACGTTTCTTCTTTTCTTTCTTCAGTCTTTTGCTCCAAAGCATTCAAGATTTACAACAGTTTGTCTAAAATTAAATTTTCAGGTCTATCTTCAAAATTAGTAATAAATGGATCATAAATATAATGTTGTTCCATAAAATCCCCTAAAAATAGAAAATATTAAATGCAAAGCATTATCGAACTAAAATACAGTACATTAATTTCATTGAAATAAAAGTCATTTTTGATCGCCACGTGAGCAGCATCAGAGGGTTACAGTGATAATAATTTGGGGAAATCTGTTTACATTGGTAAAATTCTCCCATTTTCCTAAATGTTTTGGTGAAATATGACCCAGACATGTTCTTCGTAAGATTCACCCTCATATCCTTGACTGCTGGTCATTATTTGAAAAAGTATATCAAATTTCTGGAAGCCTAGAAATGAAATGTCAGTGTGGTCCTGCTGTCTTTAATATCAACTCAACATGTGATTTATTTGGAACAAAGCATATGTGGGGAAAAAAACAACCTGACTATGAAGATGCATATTTTGCGTACTGGATTCTTATGATTAATATTTTGAATGCTGGCTGGTTTATATTCTTGATGTTGTGACCGTGAACGGGATGTGCGTTTGAGATCAGGAATGCAAATGTTATGGCATCGCTCACATTTATACAAGAAAGACCACAGGTTGGTCTGAACATGCAAGGTATTTAAATACATACATTGCATTATTTAGCCATTTTCTCCCTAATAGTGACTGAAAAATTAAGTCCTGCGGTATTTCAAGTACATCCAAAAAACATGTTCTGAAAGTGTTTTTTTTTTTTTTTTTTGTAGTTGTGGTTACATTGTTAATGTTTTACTTTTCATCTGCTTGAAGTTTAACTATGCAAAGGAGGGATGTGTCCATTTGCTAAATGTTTAACTGGTGTTTTAATCTCATGAACTCATGATTGAAGAGATGTTTCAATTTCAGCATCACTTTCAGGTGTCAAGGACAGCTGTGAAATTTGATGGTGTCAAACATCGATTGCGCATCTCCAGCGAGCGCTGCGAGCCGTCACTGTGACGCGGATGGCGAGACGTTTTCTTTAGTAATTGCACTGTTACCTACACTGTCATTGACACACCAGCAACCATGTCAAAGTGAAACCTTTCATTGTTCATGAACTACTATAATAAAGTTCCCCTCTCTTTGAGACTTTTGGTATACCTTTCACACATGCTTGCTGCATTGCTTTATGTGTTTGTGTTTGTTACTTGATCGTTTATTGGACAGTTGCTGCTAATTTTAGGCTTGGGGCTTTTGTATGCAGTTACTGGAACTAACCACCACAATCTGGATGACATCAAATGAATTCTGCTAATTAGACACCTCACTTGGGCCTGTTTGTAGGTTACGCTGAAGGTGTTTGTCAGGAGGGTCTCTAGACGATACGTTCCAAATTTGATCCAAGGAAAAAAATATTTTACATTTTATATGGTTTTATAGATATGGACGCACTATAATAAGATGATTTACGTCTTATTACAATTACAGAATTGTCGTAATTACCTTTAATTTCCGTGGCGGAAACAAGCTTCCATAGCCGTCTTTGTGTGCGCCTGAATAATGGCTCTGAATGGTTAGAAACCCTTGAATCTGTCAGAGCGGATGATCATCTGTGACGCACTGAACTTGAGCTGGCGGCGCTCGGTCTCTGCGCCCACTCCACTCACAGCACTGACGGGAAGGTGGGCACAATTACATTTACATGAACTGCCACAGTCTGTGACCTTCTGTTACACTACTGGAGGCTTGTTTCAGAGAGTATAAAGGTGCGCTCACACTGTGTCACAATTACCACATTCCAACTTTTAAAAAGCGTTCAACTTGTAATCTGAGAAATTTCTAAGATCTCCTACTTGTAACACCTGACCGGTGTCATGACAAATCAGGTCTCCCCAAAATTTCAGTTAATGATTATCCCAAGAATATATGAATGATATTAATTTAAAATACACATATGGCTTCTTACTATATAGTGCTTAAGAAAACAAATTACTGCATAGTAAAACCAACTGAACATAATTTCTTACTCTTTATTAACTGTTATAATTAAGTGAATAACTGAACATAATTCATTTTTGTTTATAACTGAAATATATGTGGACATTTAACACTTAATTTAAAGGGTTAGTTCACCCAAAAATGAAAATAATGTCATTAATTACTCACCCTCATGTCATTCCACACCCGTAAGACCTATCAAATTAAGATATTTTTGATGAAATCCGATGGCTCAGTGAGGCCTGCATAGCCAGCAATGACATTTCCTCTCTCAAGATCCATTAATGTACTAAAAACATATTTAAATCAGTTCATGTGAGTACAGTGGTTCAATATTAATATTATAAAGCCACGAGAATATTTTTGGTTCACCAAAAAAACAAAATAACGACTTATTTAGTGATGGCCGATTTCAAAACACTGCTTCAGGAAGCTTCGGAGCGTTATGAATCTTTTGTGTCGAATCATGATTCGGATTGCGTGTCAAACTGACAAAATCACGTGACTTTGGCGCTCCGAACAGCTGATTCGACACGCTGATTCATAACGCTCCGAAGCTTCCTGAAGCAGTGTTTTGAAATCGGCCATCACTAAATAAGTCGTTATTTTGTTTTTTTGGCGCACCAAAAGTATTCTCGACACTTTATAATATTAATATTGAACCACTGTACTCACATGAACTGATTTAAATATGTTTTTAGCACATTAATGGATCTTGAGAGAGGAAATGTCATTGCTCAGGCCTCACTGATCCATCGGATTTCATCAAAAATATCTTAATTTGTGTTCTGAAGATGAATGAAGGTCTTACGGGTGTGGAACGACATGAGGGTGAGTAATTAATGACATTATTTTCATTTTTGGAAGAACTAACCCTTTAACACAATTACATTAAAGATGATTAGAGTAAGTGCAAATGCATGTATAAACGCATTTATTTAAAAGTTATCAGGGTAAACAGCATTTATCATTACATGATTTTATAGGAATTGTATTTGCAACACCTCCGGGCAGCTATTCCGGACATCCAAGACCAAGTCCTGTCTATCTTAATGGGGGAATCCTGAAATCTCAAAAACTGCTCGGTGAACTCACAATTAATGAACTGATTTCAAATCAGCAATAAAATCTGAGATAAATGTGGTTTCTTATGCTCAAATAGCGTTAAAAAAGCAGATTTTTCAGGCTCGAGCAGCCGATCCGCATGTGCAGTCCTAAGCGCGAGTCTGTTGTGATGTTAGATCAAAACCTTACAGACCTTTTCTCCCGTTCATTAGAATCAGACATTTTGACAAGTTCAGAAAAAGCCCAATTTATTTTGACATTCATAACACGTTTTGCCTGAGGAAACAATATTTACATTCTTTCAGGTATAATGAATTCTTTCTTTCATCAAGACATTGACCGACGGCGACTGGAACGAAACACGGTACATACTTGACAAGCACACTATGCTGAATACTGGATAGGTTTACCTAAAGGCACACAAACACATTCCGACATGAGCACGTGTTTCCATCCTCATGCAAAGACAAACACAACACAGACGCTTTTCACGTGGAGACGAACGAAAGAACGAACGCTCCAGCGCGCGACAGTCCGTCGTATCGAGGCACTGCGATTAACCGACATGCATGCAAACGGTGATGTGCTGTAAGAACTGAATCATATATAAGCTTAAAAAATAATAATAATAAAAAAAAAAAACAGCAATACACTGATAAAGGGTAGAAGCTACAAACTCAAGGTGGCGCTGTTTGAAATTATAGGCTGAAGGTTGTTTTTTTGCGTCCATTTTAAAGGGTCCATCCAGGGCGACGTACACATTACTGTACCATCAAATGTACGCTGTAAAAGCATGTAAAGGGAGTAAAAGTCTATGAATCCAGACGCACAGGTCAAAGTTCAAAAGCAGGGAAGCTGGAACCCTCAGGCTGGACGACATCCGAGAGATAATGGACGGCTCCAGCCATTCCTACAGATGAGACAAAAACAACCTGTTTAGGTGAGATATTCTTCATATCACAAGACTATCAGATTTCATGTGCATACAGTCAGAAGTTGCTCTAGTCTTTTCTTCTCTATTGTGTCGTATATCAGAGTGAAACTGCTTCGCAAACAAGAACAAATGTATCATCAGAGAAGAGAAGAGATGCTGCAAGAGGAAGATACTCTGATTCAAGATTACCAGAACATGAATTGAACACAATAATGATGATGTGCAGCGATAAATCATACTGCAATATATTACATTAAAAAACAAGAATTGTCCAGTTTGTTTTAATGGTGACTTTAACCCTTGTGCATAAAAAATAAACTTGAATAAACTCATAAACTTTGGAGCACAGACTTAAGTTTGGTCTCATTTTAAAGAACACAGATTATTGTTGAAGTATAAAAAATGTTTAAAAAGTGAAATCAAAAAGAAAATTGGTTTCAGAGATCTCAGAGTTTTTAGAGGGTTAAGTTTATGAACATTATTTTATGTAAAATATATATTGTATAAAACACGTTCCACTCTAAAACTGCTAGAAAATCAAAGCCATAAACCTAAACAAGTGTTTCAAATTTGAGGATGATATTTCAACTTAAGTAAGATTTAGTTTGGGTGCAGTACCAAATGTTCCCCAATAGAGGCCAGTGGTTTGACTTGTGATTTTCAGTACAGTAGTTTTTCTCTCTCAAATATTACAAGCACACACACTTTTCTTTTTAATACACACATCTGACACCCACACCAACACACACAATTATAGCTGCATAATTGATCAAACTGGCTCTATAATTTGCAGAAATCAGGAATAAAGTGAGTATTTACTTTATAGGCCAAACCTGAGATAAAAGGCACAATTTGATAAAAAAAAAATAGTAAAAATGTTTCATATAAAACATTTTTAAAATATAAAAACATTTCGAGTCCTTGCCAACAGAATGAAAGCCTGTTAACAAAGATTGCATCATTTTATAGTTAAATGTCCCTGGGATTAATAATTGCAGTTTTAATGGGTTTCAATGGGGACGTTTTTGACCTCAAGGTCCTGAGAGGAACTATTCTGTGTTACTGGTGCAGAATAGATTTATTAAAGGAAATGAGGGTGAAACAGTAAAATCCCAATAAAAATACACACTTGTACCAAATTTTATGTAGTTGGCATTAACACAGGCGAAATGATCAAAAAAACTCAACTGAAAAAGACAAAAATGTCCATAAGGTCGCACAAGTCCAAATGAATTAGACTAGAATTATAAATACAGAATAATTCCATTTTGCTAATTAACACACAACAATCCTGCACTTCCTGTGTGTGTGAAGTCTTGGGCTGAGCTGGACAGTGTTCTGTGTGGGAGGTGGAGTCTGACCGCCAACTACAGAGAAAGCGGCGGGAGACTCCGTGCGACCAATCAGAGTGCAACTTTTAATGAGACTTGGAGTGCAGGAAGTGGGTTACCATGACAACAGCAAGGTAAAGCAGCAGATAGATCACTATAGATGCCAACTCGCTGAGGCTGGCGGAGGATATGGACTCAGATGATTGGACAGGCGTCAAGCACTAATTCAAGTAGAGTTACTTGAACGCCATCAAAATGAGGAAATAAATGGATTTGGGCTTTCTGCTGTTTTTTTGGTGATTTGGTGACACTTTATTGGGGATAGACAGCAGAAGAGAGATTATGAAGAGAGAGAGAGAGGAATCAGGGAATGTTGCAAGCTGGATCAGAACCTGTGCTGCCCACATGAGCTGAATGTTTCAGGCCTTTTGCCTTGTTTACTGGAGAACTGTTTGAAGAAGCAGGACGTTCAACATGGCTTAAATAAATCTTTAATGAAGAAATGTTTTTAAAAATGCTTTAAAGTTTTAGCTGCAACTAGCAAAGAACATTCCAGTCTTAATATTTTCATTCATCAATCGTGCAAAAGATTCAGTTCCAAATAAATGCTGTTCTTTTGAACTTTCTATTCATCAAAGAATCCTGAAAAATAAAATGTATTTCCACAAAAATATTAACTGTTTTCAACATTGATAATAATCATAAATGTTTCTTGAGCATCAAATCATCATATCAGAATGATTTCTGAAGGATCATGTGACACTGAAGACTGAAAATTCAGCGTTGATCACAGGAATAAATTACAGTTATATATGAGCCATTCTACAGAACTGGTGCAAACTGCTGTCGCACGACCAAAAAACACATTTAAAAATCATTTAAGTATTCAAATTTTAGATATTTACTAAGATCCTTCTATTATCTATTGAATCCCACAATAATATTTAAAATATCAGTAAGATTAATATATATAAAGTACTTTCAGTTGGGAGGAGTCTGTCCTGAACCCTAAACTTCAACTTGTGAAAATGATACTGAAATATTTTTTTGCAATTTTTTCCATTGTTGTTTTTAAAAATATATTTTTTATTTTATTTACTTTTTTAAAGTGAAGTTAAAAAAAAAAATAAAAAATTATATTTTATTTTTAAAATAAAAAGTGTCCCTCATGTTGATGTCACTACTGAAACAGTGTGTGTTTGAGTCATTGTCTGAGACTGATTTTAACACACTTCTACATTTCTGATCAGGCAATATTCCTGTGCTCCTCCTCTCACAGCCTCTCTTTCACAGCAGATAGATCATCATTCTGAGCTAAATGCGTTCAAAAGCCTGAAAATCTGTGTGCAACTTTAAGGAACATCACTAACAAACACCTTTTTCTGCATTTAAGTTAACTTTTTTGGGTGTTATTCGATAAAATGTAGTTTCTATGTGTGTTCAGAACTGTGTTAACCACAGGGTTGGGAATTGTGAGAAATTTTCTGGTTCCGATTCCGGTTCTGCCTAACGATTCCGGTTCCATTAAAATAATGAAATAACTAATAAAAATAGTAGTAAGGGAAAAATGCACAATACTCCACTTTTTGTGTTTATTATTCTTGTAAAATGAATTTAACAGACTGTTAATCTCAACAAACTCACTAACACTTTAAGGATTATTTTGTAAGGATCATCAGTTCACTACATTAACATGAACTAATAATGAACTGCATTTCTACAGCATTTATTAATCTTTGTTCATGTTAATTTCAACATTTACTTATACATTATTAAAATCAATTAACATTAGTTAATGCACAGTGAAGTAACATGAACAAACTATGAACAGCTGTATTTTTATTAACTAACATTAACAAATACAGTAACACATGTATTACTCATGGTTAGTTCATAAATGAACCTTATTATAAAGTGTTAGCACAAATTAGATAAGATGCTTGAACACACATGTAAGATCCAGACAGGTGAAACAGAATATTTTTGTACGTTGGATTCGTAAAGACTTGTTTCTGAAAGAATGATTCATTTTTAACAGTAAATTTGTTGCCACCTAGTGGCGTAACAGTGCAATTGATACAGTCGTTACTTTCAGAACAGGTCATTTATTATACGTAAAATTCAGCTTTTCTATCTGAATAATAAACATTTGTGTACTTCTGTTATAACTGGAATCACAGAAATAATGATAGTGTGCGTTTGTGAAGCTGTTTATATCTACATGACAACTCTAGATTAGCGGCAGCGCGAACGCAGATTTGAATGTCGTGATTTTATTTTTGTCAAAGGTTTAGTATACACAAGCGAATCGTTGTCATTTCGGAATTAGATGATGTGCAGCTTTGGGCACCTCTCTCTCTCTCTCTCTGCATTAAAATCTGACGTATATATGAGCAGCGCGAGGGCTTTTCAGTGCATTCATTGCTATAATATTCATGATTAAAGGATACGCTCCCCACACTTCTTATTAAATTATTTATCATTGTGTTTCAGTAGTGACAAATCTGGGGAGAGGAAAAATATTCTAAAACATTCTGAAAATACAATATGAGAATTACTAGAAATGTGTACATACAAAATCTGTGGAAAAAGTCACATTTTTTCAAGACGTTTCCAACTCTGACTTCTATAGAATGGCTCATATATTCTCATAGAAAACAGCTGCTTTATACTGTAATAACATTTCACTGTTTTTACTGTATTTTGATCAAATAAACGCAGCTTTGGTGAGAATAATAGACCTCAGAACGTAAGAAATAATGACCCCAAACTTTTGAACGAAGACTATGTATTTATACTATATAAACTGTACTATATAAAAGGACCACAGCGTCTCATTAGCCCACAGAGAATGACAGAAAGTACGTCTACTATAGAAAGAGGTACAGTACGTTAAAGATGGACATAATTGGCCTTTGTTAGAGACAAAATAAGCCTTGTTAGACCCGAACTTCTGCACAGATGCTCACTTCATTGATTTACTGACTGAAGTTGAAATCTATTATGCGAGGAGCTTTTGAGTAAATCTGAAGATGTTTTATGAGCGAGACATGATCATCATTTTACCTTCAAAAAGGGAGTACGGCCGGTCAGGAATGCGGCAGCCGTGTTTTCCGTAGTCGAGACACCATTCAGCAAACTGCAAACAGAAAAACACACAAAATAAACAGTTTACGAGAAAACTTTTTAAATGATCTGCCTCAGCAAAGTTTCTCATCATCCAAAAACACGAGTGATGAAGGACACGAATCATGGGCAATTTCTGCTTCACCTTTTCATAAAAGCATCAGAAAGCTTTTCACTCGAGGTGTTTTTAGTTATTCACTGTTGCACAAAGGCAATGGAAGCACTTCAGTCACAGAGGGCAGAACGAGAGCTTGAGTGTGGCGGCTTGAGTGTCATTCGCTCAGGAAAATGACTGCGGCTGTGAAGGTGAGCGCGATAACATGAGAACAGCCGAGAACGTTACGCTTCCGTTACTCCAGCAGGTTTGCCAGAATGGGCAATTATCGGCGAGTTGACGGGAAATGGACGGCGATCCCAACAAACATCAATCATTCAGAGCGAGCTGCTGATCGAGAGCTGATCTGGGATCAGAAATCCTACTAGTTAATAATGGATAAAATGAGAAGTGAGCTGTAGAAACACTTTAGAATAGACAATATACAGTTTTACAAAGTAAACCATGATATATATATATATATATATATATATATATATATATATATATATATTATACACGCAGATCTTTGCAGTCAGTATGATTCATTTAATGTTTTAATTGAATGATTTTTTAAGTCTCTTCTGCTCACCAAAGCTGCAAATATTTGATCAAAAATACAGTAAAAAATCTGAAATATTATTCCAATGTAAATCAGCTGTTTTCTATGTGAATATATAGTAAAGTGTAATTTATTCCTGTGATCAAAGCTGAATTTTCAGCATCATTACTACAGTCTTCAGTGTCACATGATCCTTCAGAAATCATTCTGATATGATGATTTGATACTTGAGAAACATTTATGATTATTATCAATGTTTGGAACATCATAAATGTCTTTACTATGATTTTGATCAATATAATACATCGTAATTATTCATTTCCACCAAATTTCCATCAATATCAATATCAATAATATTATATATATATATATATATATATATATATATATATATATATATATATATATATATATATATATATATATATATATATATATTTATATTTTGATCAAATAAATTCAGCCTTGGTGAGCAGAAGAGACTTAAAAAAATAAATATAAAATATAAATATTAAAATATTAAATTAAAAACATTAAATGAATCTTACTGACTACAAAGTTTTGTGTATAAATATATAAAATTTAAAACAAAGAACATGTCAATTTTCTCCAATTTAAATAACAAATAAAAAATATTTTAATTTAAGAATTCATGTGACCTGACCTGTATCTTTTTTTTTTTTTTTTTGCCATTTTCAAGTTTCTTTTTGTTGTTTTATTGACTTTTTTTTACACCAAAAATAAGAATCACTATAATTAAATAGTGATTAAAACCATCCGAATGTGATCTAAGCACAAAACACCATGTTTTAACAGATAAACCTGTATATCTAGAAGGACTCATGCCGTGCAGTGGTCATGTGACTGGACTGTTTCCATGACGTCAGTTTAATAATGCGTCTCATTGGCTGTGAGCAGCGTGTGCACAGAGATACGGTGATGAAGCGAGTGTGTGCACAGCTTCACTAACCAATCAGTGCTGCTTCTGTTTTACTGGAGTAAAGAAAACCTTTTGTCAACAGTTCCCATGCAGTCACACACACACACACACACCTTGCAGGCACGATACAGGTACTTCTTGTCCTGAGTGACGTGGTAAAGCGAGAGGAAGGCGTATCCGTTGCCGGCGGTGCCGTGACAGATGCCGTAACCCTTCCTCAGCAGCCCTCTCTGCCAGATCACCTCTCCACACTCCACTGCGTCTCTCAGGTACTTCTCATCCTTAAAGACCTGAAAAACAAAACCACACACTGATCACAGACCCACAATCAGCAGCTCTCTGCTGCAGACGCGTTTGATTATGATGACAAATCATACTTATTATGTGTTAATTACAGTAATTACATCATTACAGTCAAATCCAATGATTGCAGGCCTGCAGACTGTGCCTGGTGTGTGTTTACTGTCATAACCCTGAGTGTGTGTGTGTGTGTGTGTGTGTGTGTGTGTGTGTGTGTGTGCACTGCATAATAACAAGCTATTCATGATCAGATCTGGGCAAAATGCTGAACTTTATTCACACTCAGTTTAGAAGAAAACTCCAGCGATCCAAAGTTTGAGGTCAATACGATTTTTTTTTTTTTAAGAAATCAATACTTTTAATTCATTGAGGACACATTAAATTGTTACATTATAATGTTACAAAAGATTCTATTTCAATTTCAAATATTGAGTGTGTGTGTGAGAGTGTGTATGTGTGTGAGTGTGTGTGAGAGAGAGAGAGAGAGAGAGTGTGTGTTCATGCAAAAGCAGGTTCTGTCGTCTGTCTTCATTTGTCAGAGCTCTGGTGTAAAAGTTGCTGGAAGAAAAATCCACTTTCCAAATATAACACAAGCTCAATTTTCCTTTTCATCCCTCAGGCGACTCGGAGATAAAGAGACAGACCAACACAGAGAGAGAGAGAACCAACATGTTCAAGCTACAGAGATGGAGGGAGAAATATCAACTATTAAATTAAACAATATTTTTCAGACTCTATACATTTAATTATGCAATAAAAAAAACTTTTAATACATTAGATGGCAATGGTATAACAATTTTAAATATCACTATGAAGCCGGTTTCATTGATAAAAATAGTTATTATGGTTAAAAAAGTGACCACTAGATGTCAATGTTGGCTGCTGTATGTTGAGAGAGAAAAAGAACTAAGAAAGAAACTCAAAAGAGTTTAAAGAACATGACCTTATGAATGAAAGACAGATGGATGAGAGGCTCATTCTTGAGTGACAGAGAGAATGAGCCAATCATTTCCACATCAGACAGTGGCATAAGAATATACTGAATGTAATCAGAGCATTTTCTTATATTCTTGTGTATTGAGACGATGATGGTGTGTTTGTGACTCACTTTATGAGCCATGATGAGCATATGCACGACTCCGGGAGCTCCGTGACACCAGTGCACCAGTCTGTCCGTCTCGTTGCTGAGGGATGATGGGTAATTGCCGGACCGGAACTTCTTGTGCCGCAGGTAATCGACACTGGGCCGGACGAGCTCGTTCAGAACGTCCTGGTGTACTTTAGCACTCGGCTGTGAAGAAAGAGAAATTATCTTTAACTCTTCAGTTCTAAAAGAAATGAATGCAAAACTTTATTTAATAATAATTATTGAGGTGCATAAAGTCGATGCAACAGCCCAGACATTAAATCGACCATGCAAATCCTCACATTTCTGCAGGTTTAGTGCTTGTATGATGTGAAAGTGCAGCTAGTTCGTGGATCTCGCACGTGTTTGGTCTGTTCGCAGCGCCACAGTTTGCTTATTTAGTTTCAGCCAATTAAACAAACGCAGCATCATCACGCCTACACAAGTGTTACTTTACTTGTGTTTGAGAGCAGCAGTGCTGGACCGCTCTAATACTGCCGTCACCATGACGCACGTTCATGTTACCTTGCCGACCGCGAGCACGCCACAGCCAATCAGCTCGCTGTAACACACGATTCTGAATCTGGGACTGGAGAAGAGCTCATTACTGGTCTTTATGTTGCTGTTATATTATAATCAGTGTTACCTGCTAGACTTCAGACAGACACCCGAATCAAACAGGATGTGAAAATAAACTAAAAGCACAAAGAACTGCCTTCCTCTTCAGTCATTTGTTCCTTCTGCCAACACAAAAAGGATATTCTCTCACTGCACCAAAACAAACCTTCTCCTCAGAAACTGCTCCATTATTCAGTGTATATGTTACTGCGTTCTGTTGAACATATACACTGAGCTAGTTACAACCTGAACTCTATTACATCAAATTACATCACAATCCTCCCGGGTTCGCCAGCTGTCATTCAGAAACCGCAGTGCTACGTCTCTGTTAGCGCCGCTGTCATGAAGCAGAGCGGATCGTTTCCTAACGGTGCATTCGCTCTCCCATGTGCCTTTATTACATGGGATGAAAAATGAAGCATTTTAGTGCTTCTCGCCTCGGCTTTTCGCTGTAAAGCATTGAAATGGTCCATAAAGACATAGCTTACATCGGAGCTGACTGCGTATGGGGTCTTATGGGGCTCCGGGGAAACCCATTAGAGGAGGCGGCAATGGAAGGAGAAAAGATGTAAGCTGATGCTGCGAGACATGATGTTGCATCCTGGGATGCTCAGTCAAGTCCAAACATTTCAATATCTATGCACCTGCTCTGGAATGGCTTAAAATGGTGATTTTTTTTCAGTCAAAAGGAACCACAAACTTCTACTGCAGCCAAGTGATTCTGAAATATTTAATGCATAACAAAACAAAAAAAGCAATGACGGAAAAAGACGGAAATGAATCAAACTCGAAAGAGATTAAAGATGCACTAATATTAAAATCAACATCAAAAAGCTGATGATTATTTCCATGCTATGGTCTGATGTTAGAATTCTATACTATTTTGCCTAAATCAATTTAAAACAATAAACTACATTCTTAAAAAATGCTGGGTTATAAACAACCCAAGTTGGGTTTAACCCTCTGGAGTCTGAGGCTGATTTGGGGCCTGGAGAAGTTTTGACATACCCTGACATTTGTGCTTTTTTTCAGTTCTTCATAAACATATTAATGGAAAAAGTGTCATTACACTATATTCAGCACAAACTAGGCTACAATAATATGTGAGGAACATGTATGTACATGTTTGTGTTTTTGAAGGAATAACATTTATGCGGGGTTATTGAAAAAACAAAAAAATTAAGTCACTGAAATAAAGCCAAAAAATATATATTAAATCTGTGTTTACAAGACTTCTGGGTATTGGGGGTTGAGTTTTTGCTTCAAAATTATGTAAAAATTATAATGCCTACTTGTTCATATAAAACAATATATTGATTTAGTTTTTGTAAGACACTTTTTGTCAAGAAACACAGTATGCGAGGAGGCGTGAATCATCATGAATAATGGGTCATTTACACCTGAGAAGACAAAAGAATCACATAATAATGACCTGAAATGACTTGCATATTAATGAGGCCTTTCAGTCAGGTAGGCTGTGAAAAACCCTCTGTAATCATGTCTCAGCTCATCATAAACAGCAATACTGTGAAATATTATTACAATTTAAAATAATGGTAATCTATTATATTCTTTAAAATATAATGTATTTCTGTGATGCAAAGAGTCTGAATATAGGTTTTTAGTTTAAAAGCAATCACATTTGGAGAAATATTGATGGATTCTCATATGTTTATGTCAATTTTCTATACAGAGGAGTAATATTTATTCTATATTCATTGTTATCACTATGAGCGCTGGTGTTTTCAATCCATACTTGCAGCCGGAGGGCGCTCTCTGTGCACATTTAGTCCACAAATTATTCTAAAGAAGAAGAAGAACCAAGAACTAACTGCATGTCTTCTAGAGATCGCTAACCATGGCTTTAACATCCAGATAAACACTTTTCAAGACAATAAATACACGATTGAGACGATGATTGCATGTATTGCCTCTGAATTTGCGTCTGAATAGCGCTGGCTCCGTGGGCGTGGCCGCATTAGCGGAAAATGAGCTGAATCACGGATTTCTGACATGTGTCTCTTTTCATGCAGATTACATAAACACAGAATTTTTGTTTTCGATTTGACTTACATGACTTAAAACTTGACATTTCAATGTTTTTTTAGACAGAAGTCTAATTTTTTGTGATTAGTATTCACTAAGTTATAGTTCATTTTCTGAGAACTATCAGATTAAACTTTGTTCAGAGGGAGAGGACAGATCATACATCATTTTAGTTTTCTTTATTTTGCAAAAAGCACAACATTTTGTTTTTACTCTGAGTGTATACAAATAAAATAAGATATTCTATAGTTTCAATTGATATATTACTTGTGTCTCTATGACAAAAAACGACAGAGTATTTTAAGTCTGTTTTGCTGCAATGTGAAAAAAAACCTGAAAATGCGCCGGCGCGTTTTCAGACCTCAGGGAGTTAAAATGGACAAAACCAGTGATTGGACTGATTTAAGGTTTTTGGGTTAAATGTTTTATTTAACTCAACTATTGATAAAAAATGAATATATATGTCTGGCTTAAAATTAACCCAAAATATGTTGGAAATTAAAAATAGAGGCAACAATTATAATCAAAAGGTGAACAATTATTAATAAGCAATTTAATAAATTATTTTTAAATAATTATTATGCATTGACCTTGTTACAGTTTTTTACAGACGCTAGGACACATTTCTCAATACTTAGGTCACTTTTTCAAAACTCTTCACACAGTTCTCCTAACCAACTTTCATCTTGGCACAGCAGTTAATTTCACATTCAAAATGCACTAAATCTACCAAAACACTTCATTCATGTCTCAAATCAACTCATTCTCCCAGAACACTAGCAAAGGTTTTCACCCAGCAAACACACTTTGTCAGTCATAAAACAATGACCTAAAAACACTGACATTAGGTATCATTATACAATGTTTTCTTTTGTAAAAATTTCTTAACAAAACAAGAATAACACTGTCTATTGTTTATAACTCACTGCAGTTTGTTACATGAACCTTGTTTACATAACAGTACAAAATTATTCTGAAGTTTTCCTCTTTGAATGGATGATAATGAAATTGAAAAACGAATGCTTGTGTAGATGTTCAGTTTCATCTAATTGCTTTGAAAGTATTTGATTTTTTAGATTCAGCATACATTTCATTACAATATTACTGTAGAAATGTAGCAAATTGCTGTCATATTCAGTTTTGTATTATGTTATTGATTTGAACATAAGTTGAACAGTTTTGAAAACAGTATGTAAGCATGTGCAGATTGGCCTTTACGTACAAAGAGTTTTGGCAGTTGTTGAGTCTGAGTGAGAAAAGAATTGATGAAATTTGAGAGATGTAGTCATTGAATGCATTTTGTGCCAAAGCAATGATAATTGATCCTCAGTTTAGCCCACATAGACTTCTGTTGTGCTCACTGTGTGAAGAGTTTTGCAAAAGTGACCTAAGTATTGAGAAATGTGTCCTAACGTCTGTAAAAAACTGTAATAAATGTTAGTAAAAAAATACAGTAAAAATAGTGAAATATTATTCCAGTGTAAATCAGCTGTTTTCTATGTGAATATATAGTAAAGTGTAATTTATTCCTGTGATCAAAGCTGAATTTTCAGCATCATTACTCCAGTCTTCAGTGTCACATGATCCTTCAGAAATCATTTGCTGCTCAAGAAACATTTATGATTATTATCAATGTTGAAAACAGATTTTTTGTGGAAAGCGTCATACATTTTATTTTTCAGGATTTTTTGATGAATAGACAGCATTTATTTAAGACAGAAATCACCATAAATGTCTTTAATGTCACTTCTGATCATTTAATGAGTCCTTGATGAATGAACGTTTTTAACTCTTTGCTTGGGGTTTCATTTCATTACAGATCTGCATCTTTAAACACTGATGTGATTAAGACTCCACTAAAGCAGTTTGATATTAAAACTTAATTAACTTCAATCAAGCGGTGTTATGTGTCTCAGAGGGCAGAAGTGCTGACTCTGCATTAAAAACGTTCACCGATACATTAAAATGCCGGCTAAATCTGTCCAAGCAATCGACCTCGTCGTCACTCATTTTGTTTACAAATCAACATGTTAAAGTTCAGGATAAATTATTCATCACCTCTGCGGACCTCTAATCAATCTTACAGTTGACTGCTGCTAAATTTAGCTAGTATAAGAAAAGAGAGTAGGAAGATATTTTAAAGGAAAGAAAAACCCTGACTGTAGTCGGTTATGCTTGAATAGATGATTGAACATCGTCTCCATCCAATTTAATTACAAATTTGTTGTATGTGACAAAATGAAAAGCGAAGTGGCTGAGAAAACAAAACTTTTGTGTGAACTGTAATCCACAGCTGCACAATCAGCTACTCTAAAGAATATAAATTAATGGAACAACGTGTTCAGACAAAAAGACAACATTGGCATGTTTTCCAGAAAGGTCAGACGGTTTGAGCTCTGCATCATTAACAGAGGTGTGTTTGGATCATGCCTGGCTCTAATGGCTGTCTGTTCTTGTTCAAGGCAAACTCAAGGCTCACTGATGCATGGTATACGTACTTTAAGACCGTGACACACCAAACCACGTCAAAGAACTAGCGGCGACAAAAGCCAACTGTGTTTTCGCCTCTTGTCGGCTGCGTCTCGGTCAAAAAGCTGCACTTGAACACAAGGCAAGGACTAAAGGCGACTGTCGATTAGCACCAGTGTTAATTTCGTTGACAAATAATTTGTCATAATTTTTGTCTACGACATTTTTTCACAGACGAAAACGAGACGATGCCAAAATAAAAATGTGTTTTGAATGACTAAAACTATGACTGAAATCTTTTCGTCAACAAATAAAAACAAAGTGAAAATGATAGAGAGGGAGGATTTGGGAAGATATCCAGTCAGGACTGCTGTCCTGTGTGGAAGATGCGCACATTTGAAGTGTAACGTGCTGATTTAACCACGGGAAACGCAGCGCTGTTGCGCCCTCTACAGGCTCGCCAGCAGCACTTCAGACTGGTTCGTAATTAATGAATAGCGCACATTTATGCCAAGAGATTGCTTATAAGCTAATATTGATGAATTATGACAATGTTTAACACACAGTGTTTATATAGTAATGTGTTTTAGACGGATGTAAGAATGCATATTTTATCTCCCTCGTCTGAACTTAAATTAACAGCCTGCTACAGTGCAGCCTGTAGACATTTCAGAATAAGAGTCATGGTGTATTTCGGGATGGTTTATAATTATTATTATATTTTCCTGGTCATTATTGTTATTTTGTTTAGCTACACAATAAACTGCATTTAATTTAATTTCTATTTAATTCATAGTAAACTACTGTATTTTCTGTCACAGGAAGGAAAGACTAAGAACATTATTTGACACATTATTCAATATATTTTACAAGTATAAGGATTATTATAGTTAACTAAACCTAAAACCATAAAAAATCTTCATTACTTGAAATAAACGTTAACTGAAATAAAAAATAAATATATATAAAAATGTAAACTTATTTTCTTTCATCTAGTTTCCAAGCTTTAACTTAACCTGATGTATAAAACTAACTAAAATAGAAATAATAATAATAATAATAAACTATATAGACATTTAAAAGCAAAAACTAAAAGACCAAAAATTACTAAAACTTTCAACTAAACTTGCTATGGCGAGTAAAGTATAGTGGGTTGTCTTAAGTGAACATAAACAATTTGGAGAATATCAGATGTATATCAGTGTATTTATATCAGTATCAGTGTATTGGATCTGTGTATTGTTAGAGAAATGCTTACTTAATGCTTTTATTTCAATTGTAATTAGATTTAGTCGACTAAAATCTTGATTTAATCTTATGATTTTTAGTCGATTAAAACTAAACTAAAAATAAAACAATTTCCGATTACTAAAATGTGACTAAAACTAAATTGTCAAAATGAACACTGACTTGCACATGCGCTCTGTGCCAGCGTGAGAGGAAATATCTGTCTATATCAGCAGGTATCAATAGTCTATACTGCTCATTAAAACAGGGAAATCAGAGTTCTCTCTCTCACAACACCGATTTAACACGCTGAATCAGGTGAAGTCCGACTAGAGGCGATGTGTGGAACACAACGCAAAAACTAGAGCCGTGCGATATTCCGCCAGTATCAGCACTGGAACCGTTTCACCGTTTGTATCACTCCGCTTGTGCCGACTGTCATGGCAGCTGAGCAAATCCACTGTATTTTTTAAAAATACTACTGCTGTCGTGTCATGAATTTAATAATACCTTAAAGTAATATTAAAATAGAGCATGTATTTCTAACTGCCAAAATGCTGTAAATCCAGTACATTTAATCAAATTATCTCATCATTTGCAGTCAAAAATGACTGTATCCACATAAGCAGCATGCATATGATAGATCATGTGCCGAATCTGCTGCCTTAAATCACGCTAAATTACTGTCGTTCTCGACAATGCACCTTTGTAAAAGCAGGGATTTAGCACTTACTCGCATGAAGAACAAATATAGACAAAGATAATGGATTAATTTTGATTTAAGACAAACTTTCTCTGATACAAAAACATGCATTGTGAGTTCTTGTATTTAACGTTGATAACGAGGAAGAATGCAATTGTTCCCAAATATCCACATGACTGCAAACGTGACATTATTATACAACAGGTCAAAAAATAAAACGTACATTTTAAACACAGTACTGTCAGTATTTACTCTATTTTGCAATGAAATAATAGTTCTAACGAAAACCACAGCAGAACTACAACACACAAACGAATCGTGAGAGTCAATGATTCAATGATTCATTCACAGCCACTTGCTTCGTTACTGAATGAATGATTCAATGACTCACTCATAAAAACAGTGACTGGCTGCCACCTACTGGCGGTTTTAGTTTAATATTTAAAAGTTTTACTTAGTTTTACCATCATTGCATATTTCTCTATTGAACATTTTTATTTAAAACATTATTTATTTTATAAAGTTAAAGGTAAAAAAAAAAAAAAACACACTCACAGCATTTCTCTTACCTGCATGAGCATGTAGTAAATGCCTGCCAGACCGTGAGCGGCTCCTACATACTGTTTCTTATGCCACTCGTACAGCAGGGGGCATCGCTCGCTTTTCTTCTCCTCTTTAGATAAGTTCTTCCCCGACTCCAAAATAGCCTTCACCACCTTGGAACAACAGAGAGCACAGCGAGATGAGATAACAGTCTTGTTATGGATCAAAGAATCGGTCAATTTCCAGTCACAGTGCTTTAGCAAAGGTAAAAGAACTGATTAAAACACTTTATCAGCAAATGCAAAGTATCCAAACGACTGCACTGCAGCAATGCCACAGTGAACTGAGCCAGAGAACTATCTAACTATTTTATTTTACTGTTACTTTTCAGTGATATAATGTTGAATATCCAGAGGCTACTGAGAGTGATGTTTAAATGAATATGTAAACATGTGCTGTGCTTTCCTCTCAATAACAACATAAAAACACAACAAAACAAATACAAATCTCTATATCAACCCACACACAGCAGAAACAAACATACACCTTAAAATGTTTGACTGTGTCAAAACTAAGTTGAAAGTATACATGAAATCTCATTCTCTACAGTTCAAAGAGAGAGACCTCATGCACTGCTCACTACTGATGGCATCAGACATGACACTTCCACAACACACGGGTCTCTCGAGACTCTAGATGGCAGCAGTGAGAGATTAACCCGTAAAAGAGCCGTGTCATCTGGGGAGCGCTGCAGCGACAGATGAACCAACCACATGTGCCTAGTCATGAAGCAGAAGAAGATGGATAAACTAGGAAGTAATACAGGGAGAAAACTGCAATAGAGAGGATAAATGCAGGCAGTTACAAGTCGTAAAAAAAAAAAAAAAAAGGATCAAATTGCATCTGAAGTTAATGACGCTGAGGCTATTTCAGGCAATGGAGCAGTGAGCATTCAGCACAAGCTTTAGATTTACCCTGGGATAAGAATGACCTCTGGTCAGCAAAGATGAGGTGGCGTCTCTCTTTCGTTCTCTGAAACTGTCCTGTCACCAAAACCACTGCAGCACGCAGCCGGAGAGATTCCCTGTGCCTTCTGTACAGAAAGTCAATAGTGCAGATTCAGATCTTTGTCCTAATTACAGCTCCGACACGACCACTACAGGTAACTCGGCTCTGCATTTGCCAGCTCACGCTATACTAACATGTCCCAAACAATAGCATCATGTCCGAGTCACTGTGAATAATAAAATATGTCCAAACAGAGCCAGGCTGACCTGATGTACAAACACAGAGGGTGCCGTCACAAAACCATCTGTGCCCATGATGCCCTGTAACCTTCCTCACAGCTATTACACTGTGTATAATTCAGCACAGGAACATTATAGAGAGACAAATAATGAGATATACAGATAGTGATAACTGTGAGATATAGCTCATAAATAAATCTGTTAAAAATTATATAAATGAAAATAAATAAATCCTCAAAACTAAACAAAAACCCTTAAATCACCCCCCCCCCCCCCAAAAAAAAAAAAAACATAAAAAAACAAAATAAAAGAACAAAAACCCAACAAAAATAAAAAATAACAAAACAAAATCCCCAAATCAAAAACCCAACAAAACAACAAAACAAAATAAAAACCCAACAAAAAATAATAAAAAAACAAAACAAAATCCCAAAATCAAAAACCCAACAAAAACAAACAAAACAAAAAACCAACAAAACAAAAAACACAAAAAAATTCAAAAACTCCCACCAAAAAAACACACACACAAAAAAAAATCCAAAACCAAACAAAACAAAATCCCGATCTAAAAAAACAAAATCCCAACAAAACAAAAAAACAAACAAAACAAAAAACACAAAAAATTCAAAAACCCGACACAAAAAAATACCCAACAGAACAAAACAAAAAATCCAAAACCCAACAAAACAAAAAACACAAAAAAATTCAAAAACCCGAAAGAAAAAAAAAAACACGGAACAAAACAATAAAAAAATCAAAACAAAAACCCAACAAAAAAAAACAAAAAAAAAATCAAAATCCCAACAAAACAAAATCCTTAAATCAAAAACCCCACAAAAAACAAAAACCCAACAAAAACAAACAAAACAAAAGCCAACAAAACAAAACAAAAAAATAATAAAAAACCCAACAAAAAAAAACAAAAAAAAAATCAAAATCCCAACAAAACAAAATCCTTAAATCAAAAACCCCACAAAAAACAAAAACCAACAAAAAAAAAAACATCCAACAGAACAAAATAAAATAATTAATAATAATAAATAAATGAAATAATTCAGAAATAGTCACTGAATGATTTTAAAAAGTAATCACTCAAATACTTTAGATGAAGAATAATTCCTTCAGATCAGAGCTGTCAAAGAAAGGACAAACTGATGATTCATAAAAAGCAGAGAAGAGCAGCGATACTCCAGATGAACTGAGATGAAGACTGGATGTCAATGGAGTCACTGCAGAAGATCATCAAACAGATCTATTTTCAGATGCTTTCAACCGCAAAATGCACTGCAGAGAACAGAAATACTATTACTGTACGTGTCCTCCAGAGTGTGCTTGAACAATAAAGACAATAAAAACACATTTATTAAATAATAAATGTGGTTATATTGTCCAAACAAAAAATATTTATTAGGTTTCATAGGAGAATGTTATGTTTCAGGGGGGTTATTTTTCATCTAGATGTTATATAAACAATAAAACAAAAGAACGAGTGTTGTAATAAATATGTAGGGAATATAATAAACAATGTAATATATATATATATATATACACACACACAATTTCAAGTTTGTATCTCACAATTCAAAGACAAATAGTCAGAATTGTGTGAGAAAAAGTTGCAATTACCTTTTTTGTTTTTTATTCTGTGACAGAAACTAGCTTTGCAGTCTTATATTTTTATATCCCCTTAAAAAAAAAAAAAATCTGTGGCAGAAACAGGCCTCCATAGATTCCAGTTTTATAACACAGAAACCCGGTCTCAGTTATTTCTCTATGCTCAGCTGCGAGTGAACCTGGTCAGCGCTCAGACCTTCTCTAAAAATAGCCGGAGATGGATATAAGCAGGAGAATGTGTGTATTATTTCCGTGACTGCAGAGCAGATTTTACATTACTGCCAGATTCCTTTTCTCCTGCCTGTTCAAAAACAACAATCGTGTTGCGCAGGGCAGAAACAGTGCTGCAGCGTATTTGTCTTAAAGGGGTCATGACATGGAATTTTGTTTTTAATATGTTCCTTGAGGTTCACTTTTAATCAGGGCTTGATATTAACTTTTTCGTTCACCAGCCACTGTGACCAGTGGTTTTCTAGACACTCAGCATTTTCACTGAACACAATTTTTCTGTTGGGAAATTGCATTTTATATGATTAAAGTTGACTTTGACATGCTTAAATTACTTGATTTTGAGTCATTTTAATTGATTCAGAAGATTTAAAACCCTTTCAAACGCAGAGGGACCACCCAAATCAAGACTACACTGTATATCAGCAATTTGAGCATAGGTTAATATGAGAAATTTTATAAGTTATTTTTTTAATAACAAATTACAAAAACAATAGTAAATTTATTTTATTTTTTTTTATTTTTTTTCAGTTACAGTAGGTTTATTTAACATGTATACCTTTTTTTAATTACTTTTTTCTTGTTTGATTAACATTAATAACAGACAGGTATTTAATTGGGCTGCTGAATGCATGAACGTAATATACTGACACATTCAGTTATTACCCACCTGTTTATGTCCACTTAAGCCATAACGACTGTATTTACACGAGATACTCCACACGATGGGTATTATGACATCTGTGTGTGCGTGTATTTGACTATTCAGGCACAAAAGATTATTTTCAACCCTTATTCCGAGCCTCTGTCTGAAATGATCCGCTCCTTTAAGGTTTGTCAGTAAACGGTATGCACGTGACAAAGTGTTTTGAAAACATTATCCATATAAAATCATCATTTACAGACAAAGCATTATGAAATCATTCACTTCCAGTTTGTGATGCAGCTGCAGTAAGATCCAAGATAGCTGACTGCTTCATCTGTCAACAAAAGTTTCTTTGCGAACTCTCCATTCCATTACACTGTGCCTCAGTCAGATGCTCCGAACAAACATATAATCCTCAGATGCAATCCGGGACACCTTTAAAATAAACCATCCACTTGTTTCTGATGCTGAGATCCTTCTGAAGTCGCAAACCAGCTGTTTAAACTGGACGTGTCAAAGCGAACGTTCTTTCACTCTTCCATTTGTCTTCTTATCGGCAGATGTCAGAAACTGAACGCACATCTGTATGCTGTATCAGTGTAGACAGCATCAGTCATTATAATGACTTCTGTTTGCTTTTGATGCAACGCTCACATCCAGTGTAGGAAAATGTCAGCAGTGGGCGGGGCTTATGATGCAATATTGTATAACTATTGGTCGATGCTTGCTCTGGAGGCAGTCATATGCAAATGCACTTGCATCAAAAATCCTGCAATATCAGAACAAGCCGTTTTTGGAGCTTGTTTATAATCAGGATGATGTGGCAAAAGATCAAGGCAAATTTGATTTCTCATGTCATGACTCTTAACTGCACCAGACTTCCAACTTTAATAACCATAAATTCTCCACATGCCGGATCCAACTCATCGACAGCATTAATGTTACATAATTACTGTGGCAAAAATGCCACACAAAATATATATGAAGTGCCAACAAACACATTAACCGCCTTCATCTTTCTTCACCACTTTTCTGGCTGCGTCCTCATCAGTTCTGCCCACATGCGCTGTAAAACTGGACAGTGGCCAACGCACAAGACATTAATGTATGATGTACACTAAAGCAGCCCACGAGAGGCTAAACATTTACAGTGAGGGTCAGCGGGTTTAATGCATCTGGTGAGCAACAAACATTCAAATGCACTCTAGAGACACAATAAAATGCACATTTTTATCAATTGTAATGCATTTTTATCAATGCTCCACGTTTGTGCATGAATGAATTTTGATTATGAATAGTGTAAAATTTGACAATCACCTTGGCGATGGTGGTCTCATCCACCGTGTCCGGCCCGATTTCTTTGTTGACGTAAAGCAGGGCGTAAAGGTAGCCGGCTCGTCCGTACAGAAGTTCATCAGGAATGTCGGAGTCTGGACTGAGCACTGAACGCTGGAGCTGGAGCAATCTGAGAGAAATTAAGAAATGGTAATTAGTTAAATCATTGTACAACAAACCAAATGGCGAAGACTAGACTTCAAACAAAATCCACACATCTGTTTAAAGGGGACATATCATGAAAATCTGACTTTAAGTGTTATAATCGGGTCCCCGGTACATCTACCAACCCAGAAAACATGAAAAAGGACAACCCAGTAGCTTTTGGTAATTCTTTCTCTGCAAGCATGTGAAAAAAGAGCCGCTCAGATTTCAATCGATGTAGGAAAAGGATCTTATTATAATATTACCGCATGTTTCCATCAGTGTCGACTCCGGTTTGAACAATGTAAGGCTGAACACTTTCCTCATTTTGGCTGCGTGAGATTCTCCAGCTTTCTTGTTGTTGAGCTGTTAAAGCTCCGCCCTCTTCTGGAAAGCGGAGCTCATTTGCATTTAAAGGGACACACACAAAAACGGCGTGTTTTTGCTCACACCCAAATAGGGGCAAATTTGACAAGCTATAATAAATGATCTGTGGGGGATTTTGAGCTGAAACTTCACACACACACATTCTGGAGACACCAGAGATGCATATTACATCTTGTGAAAGGAGCATAATAGATCTCCTTTAATATAATTAGAACATTGTGTAGCATGTTTTCTTGTGCTGTTGTTTAACTGAAACATGTGTATGAAAATCACAATGAATTGTGAGCAAATTAAGCGCAATATTGGCCCAGGGCTCACAGGATATATAATCAGACTCATGTGGAGAGCTGCAGACGAATGAGTACAGAGAGCACCGCATGTGGCCGCTGAATAACACGCTCCCCGCAGACGGATGAGTGAGAGCGAGCGGCGTTCACTACAACACAAGCATTTGTTTCTCGCATACTGAAACGCCTCACAGGAGCAAAAGCAATTTCTACCTCCAGCTCTTCAATCAAATCCAAATCAATGCTCGCCTCACTACTATTCTAAGAGATGAAGTGTATAGAAATCTGAGAGCAGAATAAACTCTAGTTTTTCAATGGCCGACGCCAATTTCTAGAAATCATAGAGGCTATAATACAAATTAATGACAGCTAATTGGTTTTAATAAAGCTGTTTGTGAAAGTTAAAGGTCTGCAAAGTTTTACAGAATAAATAGAGTTATTGTCTCCTAAAAGAAAGAAGTGATTCTGAACTGCCCAGAAATGAGTCGTTAGTAATTCCAGTTTTACTTCCTATGCAGGTTTGTGACTAATTTGCATAATATCCGCCCATTGGCTGCCTTGCCCCGCCCTCAATCACTGCAGTCGTATCTGAGACTGGAAGAGTTTGGTTTGTGTTGTTCAAACTCTGTTTTCTCCACTTTGATGAGATTGATTCGGTAAAACCGACACCATCGTTACTGTTCGAATCACTGTGAATCAAGAGCTGAGATTCAGATATGATAATGAGCGTTTGGTTTCCGACCAATCACAGCAGACTGAGCCAATCAGAGCAGAGCAGGCTTTCAGAGAGGCGGGGTTTAAACAGACCGAATCTTCAAACAAACAGTTTCAGACATGCTGAGAAAATAGCTGATGCTGCAGTGAATATTATGATAAAATTAAAGTGTTTTTTGACCTTGGATGCATGTGAGCCTGTTGTAGGACCCCTTAAAATAGCATAACAGGGGCACTTATTAATTAAAATGGATTAATTTAATGCATTTAATTATTTTTCTAAATAACACATACAAAGTTATTTTGTTTGTAAAACAAGGGATTTTCCCCCTTTACACACCATCTTTTGTGCAAAATCTCCAAACCACACTTACTGAGTGCAAGCAGATGCTGAAGAGAAAAGAGACAAAAATAAAGCTTGAAATGGTTCTTACTTAGTGAGACACTCCTGGGAGTCGGCCTGGTTTTTCAAGTAGTGGTGAACAACCGCGCCTACGGCTAGAGGCCCGGCGTCTCCGCACAAGAAGGTGACACGCCGTCCGTTTAGGTTCCTCAGTGTGCGTTTGACATAATCCAGAGCGCGCTGCAAATGCGAGGCTTCCTGCGTCACACGGTAAAGCTGCAGGTACAGCAGGGCTATGCCTGGGAATGACAATCAGCTTTCAAAGCATTGGGACTCCAGCATTTTTAAAACATTTGCATTTATTTTATATTAGGTTTGAAATTTTCTCGGCACAAAACGGGATTTGAAACTATCTGCATGCAGTCTAAAATCCTGATTTGTGGCACTGTAGAATCCAAATTCAAGAATTTAATGAAACATTTTTCTTTTTAATGGGGAAAAACGCACAGTAACAGCGAGCGTTTCATGAAAGAACACACTTTCTGCACAAAAATAAAGGTAACGGGACACCAATTTGTACTTTATTCATTGAAAGTGCCGTAAAGTCCATGGCATGAACTGTTTGGTACTCACCTGTCCAGCCTGTATAAGTGGAAAAATCGTGTGGATCTGCAGTCTTCAGGCCCTCCTCCATTTGTTGGAGAAGGTCTTTGATTTTGCTCTGCACTTTCTTCTGGAAAGCATCGCTGATCTATTTCAGAGAAGGGGGAAAGTTTGTAAGTAAGCTTCCAAGATTAATTTTGCAAACAGCTGTTTTACTAATTAGCTGATATTAAGGGACACTGGCACTGAGCACTGTACAGCATTAGACCGAGCACAGTGTTCGGAAATTTTGCGGACCAAATACAGAGCCCTGTGGAATCTCCATCATAAATTCAATGAATCACTGCTTCAAATATATGCATATCCATGTCATAGACACACTTCTAACCCTTAAAAGTAAACTGTACCTCAGAGACTTCATGGCCTTGCAATGCAACATCTTTTGTAAACAATATTTGCAAACGTTTGACATTGAATAAAGTCAGAAAGAGACTAAAAGAGAATAGCTAATTGTTAGAGCTGCATGATTCTGGATATCACAATTTCTTGTTTAAAACACAGATCATGATTCTCCCACAATTCTGAATAGACAACTAAAAAAATAACAATTTACTATATGTTAATTGATGCAGTCTATTTAAAAAATATTTAATTCATTTGAATTATTAAAAAAAGAAATCTGTTGAACGAATGATTCAATGACTCAAACTTGTTTCATTAATGAATGAATCAGCGTTTTTGAACGAATCTCTTGATTCAATGACAAATACAATCACTTGACACCACCTACTGGTGTAACGATGTATTACAATCTTAATTTGAAGAGACAAGTTCTTTTCAAAAGGTGATTTGCTCTATTTTGATCGCCACCGTAGACATCAGTGTTTATATCTGAATTATAAACGTTTATCCCAGCACTTCTGTGATCATTTGAATTATTGTAAGACAAAAATAATGACACTGTGTGGTTGGAAAGACTGTTTGAGAAGCTGTTTCATAGTTATACATGACAACGGCTCTCTCTGGATCAGAACACAGATCTGAATGTTCGCTGTCGTTTAACAGAAACAGCCGAATCATTGTAATTGAGGAATAATATTGCAATCTTTTAATGATCAATCGTGAATTGTATCTCGAATCAGCTGTCATCTGTGACAATCTAACAATGATACAAAGGGGAATGTGGCACCCCAGGATCTTGGCGGTCGCCCTGATACAAAGAGCACATTTGAACACAGAAAAAAGTTTCTGTTTGCTGCCACAGGGGGAAATGCATAATGCGCATTGCTATTTCTGAAAGTCTTGAGTTCAATAGCTTGGAAACCTTGGGCATGGTAGAGTGAAGGTGGATCGAATCCAGAGTTATTTCTCTGCTGCAGCAGTGAGTCTGTGAGCCGAATCCTAATGAGGAACGAATCTCACCTATAACACAGAACTCTCACCTACACACACTGACATGTGCAATCTTAATTTATGCCAAAGTAAATATGGTAGTACCTAAGGAGATGAAATAATCCCAAAAATGTCCTCTAGGGGTAGATAATTCAAGCTGTATTTGGCTAACATTGCACAATGATTATTATATTTCCCATGGTTGAGCTTGACAAATGCAGTCAATATTAAAAAGTGCACAAACAATTTTAAGTTGACATTGTTAGTTGAATGAGAACTTTTTCTTGACTTGCCATTTTATAACGAACGAGTGATGCAGTAACTTGGCTGACCATAGAGCCCTGCTGCAGTCTGAACCAAATCTAATAATGAACATGTTTTTCCTGCAGAGAGATGACTGACAGCTGAGGGGACGGAAACAAGAGACCCTGCTGAACCAGAAGACGTGTGAAGCGAACCATGAACCTCTGCGGAGAATACATAAGGAAAATCAGCACAAGGCATAGTGGGATAGAAAAACCTTCTGATCTTTCCTCCACAATGGGGAAAACAGAGATGTAGATATAAAGATCATGTGTGTTAGATGGCTTGAATCTAAAGGACTTCTCAGAGTAGCATTGCTCTGAAGCTAAAACCCTTACAAAAACACTCTGGTACTACCTTCATGGGTCATTGATGCACTTGGGGAGTGAAGGCTGGTGTGGTCCGATCCAACAGACGAGCTACTGTAGCTCAAATTGCTCAAGAAGTTAATGGTGTTAAAAATGTGTCAGAATACACAATGCATCACAGTTTGTTGTGTATGGATTGCGTATCCATCTGCCATTTTTCTCTATTGTTTTTGCTTGCTTACCTAGTCTGATGATTCAGCTGTGCACAGATCCAGACGTTAATACTGGCTGCCCTTGTGTAATGCCTTGAACATGAGCTGGCATATGCAAATATTGGGGTCGTACATATTAATGATCCCGACTGTTACGTAACAGTCGGTGTTATGTTCAGATTCGCCTGTTCTTTTGAGGTCTTTTAAACAAATGAGATTTACATAAGAAGGAGTCTTTACAAAGAGACTCGCTGTATGTCATTTCCATGTACTGAACTCTTGTTATTTAACTATGCCAAGGTAAATTCAATTTTTAATTCTAGGGCACCTTTAAAAAGACATGAAAGTACCAGTATAACCAGTAGATGGCGGCAGAGGAGCACTTATTGGAGTATTAGCCATTTCCACTCCCATATGGGGGAAAGTAGATTAGATTTGCTCCTTCCATATCTGTTTTTAAATCTAGGTCAAAAACTTACCTTTTTGAACTAGCATATATGGTCAATGATGAAATGTATTGTGTGTTTTGTTTTTATGGTTTTCTTATTTATAAATATATATATATATATATATATATATATATATATATATATATATATATATATATATATATATATATATATATATATATATATATATATTATATATATATATATATATATATATAAAGCAATTTTCAAGAATATATATATATATATATATATATATTATTGTCTCTTGCATTGATGTAAAGCACACTGGTTAACTGGTGTTGAGTGTTGTTGTGCTATAGAAATAAAATTGACAAAAGTAGGAAAAGTCAAAAAGTCTCATGAAAAACAAAAACTTTTCCTCAAATTGTGACTGAAATACACAGAAAGCAAGTAAAAAGCACTCATTCTATAATCACTGAAGCTGTTGGTCAGTTAAGGATGGTACATTTCATAGGAGTTTAATATTTACATTTTTCCCTATTAAAAATTAGGTTTTTACATGTTACTGTCATCAATAAAAGTTAATTTTATCTACATCTCAATTCAAGCTCAGTGCTTTACTGTCACATTTCCCATAAATAAACATATAATATTATTAGTAACTGCACTTATTAATGCAAAACATGATTAACATGATTAAATTACCTTTACAATTAAACCCCGCCCAACACCACCTTCTGTAGATCTTGTTGACAACAGTGCCACTGCTCTCATACAGTATATTAGTTAGGAGCCCTGACCATGGTATGTCCCAAAAACACCAGATCTAATCAGTCCCACATTGAGCTTTAAAAGCAGTGAAGCGGCCTCCTCCGTTTGCTCTGAAACGCAAGCCGCCTGCTCAGGGAATGAGTGTTTGAAGCAGATAAAGCCTTCCTCCGTTTGCAGTGAAGAAACAGGCACGATCGGAGGTGGCTTTTGTTTGATGAGCCGAGACGTGAAACCAGCACACTGATTTGAACAGGAGAGGAGAGCATCAAAATGAAAGGCTTCGTGACGATGCTTTCAAGAAGTCACACTCGATGATGTGCACTTGCAGACTAGCAATGTACACTGGCATCAGTAAGATTTTTTAATGTTTCTTCTGCTCACCAAGGCCACATTTATTTATTTGATCATAAATACAGTAGAAACAGTGAAATATTATTTCAGTGTAAATCAGCTGTTTTCTATGTGAATATATAGTAAAGTGTAATTTATTCCTGTGATCAAAGCTGAATTTTCAGCATCATTACTCCAGTCTTCAGTGTCACATGGTCCTTCAGAAATCATTCTGATATGATGATTTGATGCTCAAGAAACATTTATGATTATTATCAATGTTGAAAATAGTTGTGCTGCTTCTGATGTAAATAGATTACTGTCGCACTGCACAATATTGGTTGGCAAAGCCTTTAAAGACATGTTGTATGTGAATTAATGACTTCTTGATAAAGTAAAATGAACAAAACAAGCCATTAAATTGTTAACAAATATTTGTACCACAATTAATCACCATAATCACATAATGAACTGCATAATCATGACAGCCCTAATCTCTTTGTCAAGAAACTAGAACGTCCCACTTTTCACGATCCAAGAAATGAGGGCATCAAACAACATTCAACTGTTTAATATATTCCATCACGTGTGTGAAAATCCTGTCAAGTGTGAAGCTCGAGTGTCGAAGCTGATAAACTAAAACTTCAACTCATCTGAAGGGATTAACCAGAAACTAATCCCTGATCATGATCAAACAAACAGTCACTGAAGACGAGACAAGCGTGAATATGGTTGTCATATCAGTTTTGGAAATACTGATGGAAAGACAAGTTTGATGCATTATATTGTTTATTCTGTTCAGAAGTTTGGGGTCGGTAAGATTTTTTAATATTTCTGAAAGAAGTTTCTTCTGCTCACCAATGCTGTGTTCAATAAAAATAAAATTGTGAAATATTATTCCAATGTAAATCAGCGGTTTCTATGTGAATATATAGTAAAGTGTAATTTATTCCTGTGATCAAAGCTGAATTTTCAGCATCATTACTCCAGTCTTCAGTGTCACATGATCCTTCAGAAATCATTCTGATATGATGATTTGATACTTGAGAAACATTTATGATTATTATCAGTGTTAAAAACCGCTTCATATTTTTGTGGAAATCGTCATACATTTAATTTTTCAGGATTATTTGATACATAAAAAGCTCAAAAGAACAACATTTACTTGAAATATAATCTTTTATAACATTATAAATGTCTATAAATGTCACTTTTGGTCGTGCATCCTTTCTATAGGAATTAATAATTAATTTTTTAATCTTACTGACCCCAAACTTTTGACCAGTAGTACAAGTAATGTGAGTCAAAGCTTAGACAGCTGCATCCATGCTGCATCTTTTTCCTCAACAAATATGAAAATCCATATTTGTTTTTTTGAGTGCTTTGTTTGCACAAAAAAACAAACAAACATAATTTCCCACTTTATTTACAAATATTAATATCCGACATGATTATTTCACGAGAGCAGACCTTGTTGCATGGACGTGCTTTGGAGATTAATATTTTGTAAATAAAGTGGTAAATTATGTTTTAGCACAAACAAAATTATGTTTCGTATTGCAAACAAACAAACAAACGCTCATTCACAAGAACACCACAACGCATACGTGTTGTGTTGACGCGAGAGCGGACGTTGTTGCATGGACGTGCGCTACAGATTCATATTTTGTAAATAAAGTAGTAAATTATGTTTTTTTAGCACAAACAAACAAATAAACAAACGCCTGTTTGCGAGAGAACACGACGCATGCATGTTGTGTTGATGCGAGAGTGGACATTGTTGCATGGACATACGTTAGAGATTAATATTTTGTAAATAAAAGTGGTAAATTATGTTTTTTAGAGCAAACAAAATTATGTATTTATGCACAAAAAAAAATCAAACAAAGTGTTCACAACAGCACCACGTCGCACGCAACGCATGTTGACGCCAGAGTGGACGTTGTTGCATGGACGTGCGTTAGAGATTAATATTTTGTAAATAAAGTGGTAAATTATGTTTTGTAGTGCAAACAAAATTGTTTGTAGCCCACACAAACGCACATTTACGAGAGCACTACAATGCATGTGTGTTGTGTTGACGCGAGAGCACAACAGCACCACAACGCATGCGACGCGTGTTGATGCCAGAGTGGACGTTGTTGCATGGACGTGCGTTAGAGATTACTAATTTGTAAATAAAGTGGTAAATTTAGTTTTTAGCACAAACAAACAAACAAACAAACGCACGTTTACAAAAGCACCATGACGCATGCACATTGCGTTGATGCGAGAGTGGACATTGTTGCATGGACATGCGTTAGAGATTAATATTTTGTAAATAAAAATGGTAAATTATGTTTTTCAGCGCAAACAAGCAAACAAACAAACGCGTTCACTAGAGCACCACGACGTATGCGTGCTGCGTTGACGCGAGAGCAGATGTTGTTGCATGGACGTGCGTTAGAGATTAATGTTTTGTAAATAAAAGTCGTAAATTATGTTTTTTTAGAGCAAACAAAATTATGTATTTTTGCACAAAAAAAAACAAACAAACGCGTGTTGACGCCAGAGTGGACGTTGTTGCATGGACGTGCGTTAGAGATTAATATTTTGTAAATAAAGTGGTAAATTATGTTTTTAACGCAAACAAATGCGCATTTACTAGAGCACTACGACGCATGCGTGCTGCGTTGACGCGAGAGCAGACGTTGTTGCATGGACATGCGTTAGAGATTAATGTTTTGTAAATAAAAGTGTTAAATTATGTTTTTTTTAGAGCAAACAAAATGATGTATTTTTGCACAAAAAAAACCAAACAAAAGCGTTCACAAGAGCACCACGACGCATGCGACGCGTGTTGATGCCAGAGTGGACGTTGTTGCATGGACGTGCGTTAGAGATTACTCATTTGTAAATAAAGTGGTAAATTTTGTTTTCAGCGCAGACAAACAAACGCACGTTTACAAGAGACCGCGAGAGCAGACCTTGTTGCATGGACGTGCGTTAGAGATTAATATTTTGTAAATAAAGTGGTAAATTGTGTTTTTTAGCGCGAGCAAAATTATGTTTTTTAGCACAAACAAAAACAAACAGACGTGCATTTAAGAGAGCACCACGACACATGCGTGTTGTGTTGACGCGGGAGCTGATGTTGTTGCATAGATGTACGCTACACATTCATATTTTGTAAATAAAGTGGTAAATTATGTTTTTTAGCACAAACAAACACGTGTTTAGTAAATTAGATTTTTTAACGCACACAAAGCACTCGCATCGCTTCATAAAATAGACGTTAAACCACTGGAGTTAAACAGATTCATTTTAGGATGTATTTATACCTTTCTTGGTCTTAAAAGTAGTAGTTGACTGTCAATGGAAGGACAGAAGGCTCTCAGATTTCATCACAAAGATCTTAATTTGTGTTCTGAAGATGAACGAAGGTCTCACGGGTGTGGAACGACATGAGGGTGAGTCATTAATGACAGAACTTTCATTTTTGTGTGAACTATCCCTTTAAATGTCCAGCAGAAGAGGAAACGCCCACCTGTATTTGGGTTAGATTATTTTTAGCTTCTTGCAGGGCCAGACTATAATAGAGATCAGAATCTGAACATGTGCATGATTAAATTCGGGCATCTACTGAGGTTATCAAGCGGAGCATCTGTTGTAAACAAACACACACCTGCTCTGACACGGTCCGTTACTGTGACAAACAACCGATAAAGTTGCGAATAAATCGATCACAAACCTTTCCGTTCGCATCAAACGGCTCGTTAGGGTTACTGTCGTCTTCTCCTGCAGTCGAGGACACCATCAGTCCCTGATCCCAGTCCGGGAAAGGGTTTGTGAAGCTGCGCTCCTCCATCTCTGACTCTGAGCCCGTCACGAGCTTCAGCCTCTTCGACATGTTCTCGCCCATCGCGACGGCGGCCCGCCAGGGACACACTCACTACGGCTGGCTTGAGGAGAAACGCGTTTTAGTTTTTTTCCGTGTGAGGACTGACGCTGGTCCTGAAGCTGCTGCTGGCTCAGGCTCCTGGAGCTCAGAAGTCTCGATTCCTTTTGCATCAGATAATACAAAAAAGTGTGTAGGATGTTATAAACACCGAATCCAACAAGTACAAACTGGCTTTAATTGTGCATAGGAAATCATGCCATATCTGAATAGGCAAATATTAAAAAAATTGATACATATGGAAAATATAGTTAAATATAATTAAAATGGTATAATATAAAGGGACATTCACATATTTTTCTATGTGAACCATATTTGTTTGGAATTATTAGTTAATTATATATAATGTGACTTTATTGTTATCAGTTATAAACAGTGTTTTATACTACAGTTTATGTTTAGTTCATGTCTAGTGCATGTGTGTTTTCTCTTTTGTAACTGTTCTTTGTTAGCCTATCTATTATATTATATTATATTATATTATATTATATTATATTATATTATATTATATTATATTATATTATATTATATTATATTATATTGATCACACTCTAAAAAATGTTGGGTTAAAAACAACCCGAGTTGGGTTGAAAATGGACAAACTGGGATGTTGTTATTTTAACCCGGCTAATGGGCTGTTTTAACCCAGCGAATGGGCTGTTTTAACCCAGCGAATGGGCTGTTTTAACCCAGCGAATGGGCTGTTTTAACCCAGCGAATGGGTTGTTTTAACCCAGCGAATGGGATGTTTTAACCCAGCGAATGGGTTGTTTTAACCCAGCGAATGGGATGTTTTAACCCAGCGAATGGGCTGTTTTAACCCAGCGAATGGGTTGTTTTAACCCAGCGAATGGGATGTTTTAACCCAGCGAATGGGATGTTTTAACCCAGCGAATGGGCTGTTTTAACCCAGCGAATGGGATGTTTTAACCCAGCGAATGGGTTGTTTTAACTCAGCGATTGGGTTGTTTTAACTCAGCAAATGGGTTGTTTTAACCCAGCGAATGGGTTGTTTTAACTCAGCGATTGGGTTGTTTTAACCCAGAGAATGGGATGTTTTAACCCAGCGAATGGGTTGTTTTAACTCAGCGATTGGGTTGTTTTAACCCATCGAATGGGATGTTTTAACTCAGCGATTGGGTTGTTTTAACCCAGAGAATGGGATGTTTTAACCCAGCGAATGGGTTGTTTTAACTCAGCGATTGGGTTGTTTTAACCCATCGAATGGGATGTTTTAACCCAGCGAATGGGTTGTTTTAACCCAGCGAATGGGATGTTTTAACCCAGCGAATGGGTTGTTTTAACCCAGCGAATGGGTTGTTTTAACCCAGCGAATGGGTTGTTTTAACCCAGCGAATGAGTTGTTTTAACTCAGCGATTGGGTTGTTTTAACTCAGCAAATGGGTTGTTTTAACCCAGCGAATGGGATGTTTTAACCCAGCGAATGGGTTGTTTTAACCCAGCGAATGGGTTGTTTTAACCCAGCGAATGGACTGTTTTAACCCAGCGAATGGGTTGTTTTAACTCAGCGATTGGGTTGTTTTAACTCAGCAATTGGGTTGTTTTAACTCAGCGAATGGGTTGTTTTAACTCAGCGACTGGGTTGTTTTAACCCAGCGAATGGGATGTTTTAACCCAGCGAATGGGTTGTTTTAACCCAGCGAATGGGATGTTTTAACCCAGCGAATGGGTTGTTTTAACTCAGCGATTGGGTTGTTTTAACCCAGTGAATGGGATGTTTTAACCCAGCGAATGGGTTGTTTTAACCCAGCGAATGGGTTGTTTTAACCCAGCGAATGGGATGTTTTAACCCAGCGAATGGGTTGTTTTAACTCAGCGATTGGGTTGTTTTAACCCAGTGAATGGGATGTTTTAACCCAGCGAATGGGATGTTTTAACCCAGTGGATGACAACCCAAAATTGTTGGAATGTTGGAAATTAAAAATCAGATACATAATTATACAGGCAACAATAATAATCAAAAGGTGAACATTTATTAATAAGCAATTTAATAAATGTTTCTCATTTAATTATTATTCATTAAAGTTATTAATAAATGTTCATTTCAAACATATTTTGGTTCATTTTAATTAAGCAATACAGTAATTTTTAAACAACAGTTGAGTTAAATAAAACTACCCAGCAGGTTGGGCAAACATTTAACCCAACTGCTGGGTTAAAACAACCCAATACCTGGGTTTGTCAATTCCAACCCAACTTGGGGTGTTTTTAACCCAACATTAGAGTGCACAGTTGTCAGTGATCCCCAATTGTACTTTTTCCTAACCACATTAATTTAAAAACTCATAATATGGTAATAAATAAATAAATAAATAAAAGTATTTTGACAAGGAAATGGATGGAAACAAATATCTTATGGCATAAGTAATGATAAAATCATTTTTGACGATCTGTACTTTTGGGTAAAATATTCATAATACATGAATAGGCGCATGCTCAGCCCATTGCACACAGAAATAAACACATATTAATGGCTGTGATTGGTTGGTAGTACAATTAACATCATATGATTTAATGAGCTGTAAAGCATATCAAAATGCTCGTAACATCATCACAGTGTTTTTATGGTAAAGTTCTGGCACGCGCACACAAATGATGCGTCGTCGTAAAACAGCAGCAGTAAATGTTCATGCACACTACAGAGTCCACCTTCATTCGACAGCTTCTCATTCATGAGATCTGGACACGTTTCACGGCAAACGAGCACTTACATTCTCACACTGGCGTCCAGTGCAGCATCATGGAGGGACGCAGAGCTTCAGTCCTGAAGAATATCTTCACTTTTCATTCAGCATCCTCTAGAAGAAGCGATCAATGTGATCTGATCAATTAAAGCCGGTCTGGATGCAGCGTCAATTCCCATATGAAATTTACCAGTCCTTTCCTTCCTCATTTCCGGGCTTTGACTTTCTCTTTACACACACACACACACACACACACACACACACACACACACGCGCGCGCGCGCGCGCACTGAGTGGACGGGAGATCCGGCGGGTGACAACAGAGCAGATGATGATGGTGATGGTGGTGATGTCCCTGCCTCTATCATGAGCACATTTGAGCCATAGGAGGAAACAGATGGCGATTCCGCTCCACCATCCAGGATTATACAGCAAACAAATCCATAAAGCCCTTCTGCCTCATCATGCACCCTCTCGCGCGCGCGCTCTCACACACACACACACACACACATTTTATTGTTTACATAGAGTGAACTATGCAAAAGTGGACATTTGTGACTGAACATTGATGATCTGATTAATTTATCTTACACTCTAAAAAATGCTGGGTTAAAAACAACCCAAGTTGGGTTGAAAATGGACAAACCCAGCGGTTGGGTTAAATGTTTGCCCAACCTGCTGGGTAGTTTTATTTAAACCCACTATTGTTTAAAAATTGCTATATGGCTAGCTTAAAATGAACCCAAAATAGTTGGGAAATTAAAACCAGATGCAATTAGAGGTAACAATAATAGACAAAAGGTGAATGTTTATTAATAAGCTTTAATAGTTTATTAATATAAATTTAATAGTTTATTAATATAAATGTATTAATAAGCAATTTAAGAAATGTTTATTATTTAATAATTATTCATTGGACATTAATAAATGTTAATTTCCAACATACTTTGGGTTAATTTTAATTAAGCAATACAGTAATTATTAAACAATAGTTGAGTTAAATAAAACTACCCAGCAGGTTGGGCAAACATTTAACCCAACCGCTGGGTTAAAACAACCCAATCGCTAGGTTTGTCCATTTTCAAACCAACTTGGGTTGTTTTTAACCCAGCATTTTTTAGAGTGTAATACTATCAGTCTTTTTTGTTTGTTTGTTTGTCTGTCTGTCTGTTTGTTTGTTAGAGAGGGTGTAACCCAAATATAGGCTAAATTATTAATTAGGCTATTAGTCCTCAAATTTTATTATATTGAGTGTAGATATAACAGTACTCTGGGACATTTCATGTATCGGACATTTTATTTGCTCTGTTCGTGGTGTATGTACTGTTAGTGGTTCAGGGAGAAAGTGCAGTTTCTCTCGCTCCTCAGCGGGTTTCTCTCACTAACAGGGAGCAGCAAAAGGAAAACTCAGACCAGAGCTGAAGCCCATTGATTACGGCTTTGATGAGGTTTGATAAGGTGCTCTGTCCCAAATGGCATGGCACCTTAAACACTCGCGGTCTTCCTACGAGTCTGCACTTTCGTGACGTAATGCCACTTTGACTGTCGGGAAGATGTCTGCTGCGGAGCTCGCACCAGTGGTCTCGTGGACTTAAAGGTGCCCAAGAATGCTTTTTCACAAGATGTAATATAAGTCTAAGGTGTCTCCTGAATGTGTCTGTGAAGTTTCAGCTCAAAATACCCCATAGATTTTTTTTTATTAATTTTTTTAACTGCCTATTTTGGGGCATCATTAACTATACACTGATTTTGGCAGCGCGCCGCCCCTTTAATTCGCCTGCTCCCTGCCACACGAGCTCTTGACTATATTACAGTGCATTTAAAAAGTTCACACAGCTAATATAACCCTCAAATGGATCTTTACAAGATGTTTGTATGCATGCTTCGAATTATGTGAGTAAAGTATTTATTTTGATGTTTACGTTTGATTCTGTATGAGTTTGAGGCTGTGCTCTGTGGCTAACGGCTAATGCTACACTGTTGGAGAGATTTATAAAGAATGAAGTTGTGTTTATGAATTATACAGACTGCAAGTGTTTAATAATGAAAATAGCGACGGCTCTTGTCTCCGTGAATACAGTAATAAACGACGGTAACTTTAACCACATTTAACAGTACATTAGCAACATGCTAACGAAACATTTAGAAAGACAATTTACAAATATCACTAAAAATATCATGATATCATGGATCATGTCAGTTATTATTGCTCCATCTGCCATTTTTCGCTGTTGTTCTTGCTGACTTACCTTGTCTGTGCACAGATCCAGACGTTAATACTGCCTTTCCTTGTCTAATGCCTTGAACATGAGCTGGCATATGCAAATATTGGGGTCGTACATATTAATGATCCCGACTGTTACGTAACAGTCGGTGTTATTTTGAGATCCGCGTGTTTTCCGGAAGTCTTTCAAAACAAATGAGATTTATATAAGAAGGAGAATGGAACCCTAAACCCTCTCGGTATTCCTCTGAATCCGCACTTTCGTGACGTAATGCCACTTTGACCACCGGGTAAAATCTTCTGCGTAGCTTGCGAATTTGCGGGCTCAGCTGAAGTGCGCATCAAGTGCGCATAGCGGCCGCAAAGGGGGCGCTCACGAGCACCCTTCTGAAACCTAAAATGATGAATGGGACACCCTACGGTCTCGTGTACTTAACAGACATGCGCACGCAGCAGCCATTGTAGGTCCACAAGACCGAAAGTGTCATGAAGTGTGCCATTTGGGACAGGGCCTATGGCTGCGTTCCACTCCACTTTTTAGACATGCACACACAAACTTCCCTAAATACTTCCCCTCAGGGGAATCCTCAACGTAATTTTGAAGTGCGTTCCACTTCGAGGGAAGTTTATATGGACAGACCCTCGTCCCTTCGATTTTGACTGAGGGAGCGAGTCTACTCTTATGTACACTTCAAGCAGCTCCTATATCCCGCAGTTCAACTCGATTGTGACACAGCAGATCGCGCTTAACTGAAGTGTATTAATTATTTTGAGAATTAATCGCATAATGGTGTATAACATATTAATCATGTTAAGATTTAGTTGCATAATACTTGTAGCTAGCTTATGTTCACAGTCAAAGTTTATACTTTTGATATATTTTCTCCAACAGCTCATACATACCTATAGGATTTTTCCAACAATATATATACAATATATTCCGACAAAATACAACATATTTCTCCCACTTTCGCTGGACAATATTGTCCCCCCTACAAAAATGTACCATGGTAACCATAATTTCTGTCAAGAGCAGTATTTTTCATTATCTTTTATTTGAGCATATATACACAGCAAAATCTCCAGAGTTAAATCAACTCTGCTCAGAGTACACATGCTTCATCTCTAAATAGTGTTAAAATAACACTAAAGCAGATTTAAAGTTAATGAGATAATTAAACAATTAATTAAATATTAGTTGTACATTAGTGATGAACGCCTGCTGTTAACAAGCAGAATCACTGAAGAAAAGAGAAACACAAGAACTACAACTGACTTTAGCCACAGCCTTATTAATTGCTTAATTATCTCATTAACTTTAACTCTGCTTCAGTGTTACTTTAACACTATTTAGAGAGGGACCATATGTGCTCTGAGCAGATTTAACTCTGGGGATTTTACTGTGCCCGTTTCCATTGCAGGTGCTATCAATATTTTTTACTGATATCTTGTGATATCTATTAATTCTCTGCCTAAATAGAGGCTTAAATAAATCCATAAACAAAGTGACACTGGTCATCTGCATTAATGCATTGTGGATGGATAATATTGTAATAACATGAAGCACAAGTGAATCTCATTCTGCTGTCAAAGTCCATCACCAGGAGGGGAAAAACTCATTAGTCTTGTACTGTAAACCTTTTAAAGAGATGAAAGAGTTTGCATTGAGACCTTATACACAGGCTGCTTCTGTTTTGGCCAAATTAACAGTGAATATAGACTCCTAAATATAGACTCCATCTGTGCTTCTTAGCAAGACATCCTCAGTGGAGCTTCTGCTGTTTATTTCCTTTTAAGCGTTGGATTAGTATCTGATGTTATGTGAAAAGCTTCCTAAGTACTAACCTAAAAGTGGTAGACAGAAACGGCGTACTGCAGCACTGGGGAATTGACCTTAGCTGAAAGGTCAGCTGTCTGTCTTTACAAAATATGAATTCTTGACATCTCCATTTGATGTATTCCAGAATGAGGGACAGTAAACGTCTGGTTTCTGGATGGATGATTGAACATGAAATCCTGTTTAATTAATCATGAAGGGAAGGACTGGCAGCACATGCAACAGATGCTCACACATGTATGATGGACGGCACACATATGCATTATGTCATGTGAGTGTTTGCAGACGGGACCACATGCATTGCACTGTGAGTGTGTGACAAAGAACTCTTTCATACCGCTGGATACTAATGGGTTATCCATGGAATCTCACGGTGTGTCACATTTTTGGGTTATATATACACCAAATTAGTAAATGAGATAGATGGCTGTCAAGTCATATCAGTGAGAATGTAACAGATTTAAAGGGGTCCTGACATGAGAAATCAAATTTGCTTTAATCTTTTGACACATAGGAGGTCTTTGTACCATTAAAACATCCTGTAAGTTTCATATCTTATAACATCCTCCTGATTATAAACAAAGCATTTATTTAATCAAGCTCCGAAAACGTTTTGTTTTGATTTTGTGGGATCTGTGTTGTCTCACTGGCAAATATATTTGCATATGCCCACCTCCAGAGCAAGACATCAACGAATAGTTTAACATCATCGCACAATAGGCCCCGCCCACACTCACCATAGGCCACGCCCACTTGCATTCAATTGCTTAATGGCTGACATAACAGCTGTCATTTGTCTACACTGGATGTGAGCGTCACGTCAAAAGCAAAAAGAAGTCATTATAATGACTGATGCTGTCTACACTGATACAGCATACAGATGTGTGTTCAGTTTCTGACATCTGCCGACAAATGAAAGACTGAAAGAACGATTGCTTTGACACGTCCAGTTTGACTCCATATTACATGCTTTGGTCTTACTATCTTCCAAACGCACAATATACAGGAGAGAGAGAAAGTCTAAGTAATAAGCATGATTCTAGCTGCAGGACCAACTCTTTGGATCATTTTGTTGGTGCTCATGTTGCGCATTGCATCAATGTTCCAGCTGGCTGTGTGTAGTGTGATAAACTAGCACCTTCTGTATAATCAGTAAAACCTAGTTAACAGAACAAGCCAATGCTGACAACCCTGCTTTTTGTGAGCGATGAGTTAGTGCCAAAGTGGAATTAATACAGTAGAAAAGACTGGCATTGGCATACAGTGTGATGACTAAGAGGTGCAGATGGCAGCTTTAACTCAGTGACCTTGAAACCTTGCCATACTTGTGTTTAAGCATGTATGATTACTGGAAGAAAACTGGAGAAAGGATGGTAATCAGTCATAGAATGTAGTCAAATGTTTTTTTGTTTTTCTTCTTCTTTTTTTTCAGTTTGCAGTGCTGAAAACTATGGAAGCTTGTTTCCGCCACAGAATAAAAAAATAAAAGAAACTGTGACTTTTTTCTCACAATTCTGACTCTATAACTCACAATTGTAAGTTTATTTCTCGCAATTCTGACTTAATAATTAAGTAGCAGGAAATTGCTAGTCATCCAATTTTTTATATTAGCTATGCATTCCGTTAATTTTGTGAAGAAATATAGAGCTGAGTATAATCAGCGTAACAGTGAAAACTAATGCCATGTTTCCCAATGATATCTCCCAAGGGCAGCATGTACTGAGTGAAAAGCAACAGTCCTAGTACTAAGCCTTGCGGTACTCCATACTGAACTTGTGATTGATATGACATCTCTTCGTTTACTACTACAAACTGATAACAGTCAGATAAGTATGACTTTATAAATTGCAATATTGCAATTCTGACTTTATAACTCACAATTCTGACACTAATCTCGCAATTCTGACTTTTTAACTCGCAATTCCGACTTTATATCTCGCAATTCCGACTTTATAACACGCAATTCCGACTTTATATCACGCAATTCTGACTTTATATCTCGCAATTCCGACTTTATATCTCACAATTCCGACTTTATATCTCTCAATTCCGACTTTATATCTCTCAATTCCGACTTTATATCTCGCAATTCCGACTTTATATCTCACAATTCCGACTTTATATCTCGCAATTCTGACTTTATATCTCGCAATTCTGACTTTATATCTCGCAATTCTGACTTTATAACTCGCAATTCTGGCTTTATATCTCACAATTCTGACTTTATATCTCGCAATTCTGGCTTTATATCTCGCAATTCTGACTTTATATCTCGCAATTCCGACTTTATATCTTGCAATTCTGACTTTATATCTCACAATTCCGACCTATATCTCTCAATTCCGACTTTATATCTCGCAATTCTGACTTTATATCTCGCAATTCCGACTTTATAACACGCAATTCCGACTTTATATCTCGCAATTCCGATTTTATATCTCGCAATTCCGACTTTATATCTCGCAATTCCGACTTTATATCTCGCAATTCCGACTTCATATCACGCAATTCCGACTTTATATCACGCAATTCCGACTTTATATCTCGCAATTCCGACTTTATATCTCGCAATTCCGACTTCATATCACGCAATTCCGACTTTATATCACGCATTTCCGACTTTATATCTCGCAATTCCGACTTTATATCACGCAATTCCGACTTTATATCTCGCAATTCCGACTTTATATCTCGCAATTCCGACTTTATAACACGCAATTCCGACTTTATATCTCGCAATTCCGACTTTATATCTCGCAATTCCGACTTTATATCTCGCAATTCCGACTTCATATCTCGCAATTCCGACTTTATATCTCGCAATTCTGACTTTATATCTCGCAATTCTGACTTTATATCTCGCAATTCTTACTTTATATCTCGCAATTCTGACTTTATGTCTCGCAATTCTGACTATATCTCGCAATTCTGACTTTATATCTCGCAATTCTGACTTTATAACTCGCAATTCTGACTTTATATCTCGCAATTCCGACTTTATATCTCGCAATTCCGACTTTATATCTCGCAATTCCGACTTTATATCTCGCAATTCCGACTTTATATCTCGCAATTCTGACTTTATATCTCGTAATTCCGACTTTATATCTCGCAATTCTGACTTTATATCTCGCAATTCCGACTTTATATCTCGCAATTCTGACTTTATATCTCGCAATTCTGACTTTATATCTCGTAATTCCGACTTTATATCTCGCAATTCTGACTTTATATCTCGCAATTCCGACTTTATATCTCGCAATTCCGACTTTATATCTCGCAATTCTGACTTTATATCTCGCAATTCTGACTTTATATCTCGCAATTCCGACTTTATATCTCGCAATTCCGACTTTATATCTCGCAATTCCGACTTTATATCTCGCAACTCCGACTTTATATCTCGCAATTCCGACTTTATATCTCGCAATTCCGACTTTATATCTCGCAATTCCGACTTTATATCTCGCAATTCCGACTTTATATCTCGCAATTCCGACTTTATAACACGCAATTCCGACTTTATATCTCGCAATTCCAACTTTATATCTCGCAATTCCGACTTTATATCTCGCAATTCCGACTTTATATCTCGCAATTCCGACTTTATATCTCGCAATTCTGACTTTATATCTCGCAATTCTGACTTTATATCTCGCAATTCTGACTTTATATCTCGCATTTCTGACTTTATATCTCGCAATTCTGACTTTATATCTCGCATTTCTGACTTTATATCTCGCAATTCTGACTTTATATCTTACCTTATATCTTGCAATTGCAAATTTATATCACACAATTCAGAAATTAAAATCTGCCATTTTGCTATATTATCACCAAATATTGGATTAAATAGTTTTGTTTACTTGATTTCTTTCAGTTAGTACAGTCATCCAATGGAGTGAGTGTGGGGGAGGGGCTATCCATTTGACTGACCAATGGCAGGCATGGGGAATGTTCAGGAAAACTGTTTGAAAGCAAACATTTTGCAGTTCTTTGTAAAAAAACAAAACCTTTCATTTATTTTCACTTACCTTTTATCTTTAAATGTAAATATACTGAGAAAAGAAAATTCAAACAGAGAAGTCTCAGCCACGCAGGTCCATGATGATTTCTCAGTTATGTGGTTTTTAATAACACTGCTATTTATGGCTTCCATTAATATACCCCTATCTACTCTGCCTCCTGAAGCTGGAGTGTTTTTTTTCCCATCTGCATCCATAATATGCCACATAAATCACAATCTCCCATTAGTGATGCTGTCATGAGGATTAGATGTTACTGAGAGATTTCTCAAAATGTCTTCTTTCCAGTTCCACAGAAGAAAGAAAGTCAGACAGGTTTGTAACAACATGAGGATGAGTAAATGGGAATGTTTTTTGGGTGAACTGTGCCTTTGTAGGGCAGGAACAGCACATCATTATATAGATTGGTTGCTTTGCTCCAATACTCTTAAAGGGCGCTGCCATTAATTCCAGCACAGCTCTTGAACGGCACACGTTCATTTGCAAAACATCAGGGGGCTGAATTTAGTTTGATTAATGAATCCTGTTGCTATTAATGGTGATCAAGGCCTCAAGAACATCATCAGTATCAATTTCTTTTGGGAATGAACGCGTCACAATATTCCTCATATAAATAATTAATGAGCAGAATAAAGGGGCGGGGCCTGGTTGAGTTAGTAATGTGTTGAAACTGGCGCTTATGGTAAGGGGTGGGACATTTCCCAAACACCAATCACAACACACCGCTCCAGCCGACCAATCAGAGCACATTGTGCTTTTCAGAAGGAGGGGCTTCATAGAGACAGGAACTAAACAGAGTGTTACTGACAGACTGGGAAGAGAGGAGCTGCAACAATGTAAAATATGTGGGGAAAATAATCAACAAACATTCAAGCAGGAAAACCTGTTCTAGTGGTTCATGTCTGTACAATAAGCATGGTGACATATATTAAAGATTAATAATAGGGGTTAGGGGTTTGTTCAAATCCTCCTTATAGCTCAGTGTGCAGTAGAAATCCACAAGGAAATGGCATATGTCATGAAAGTGCCATTTACACACAGTGTGCATGTCAAAGCTGATAGCAGAGATTATCTGTGTAAACAGGGTGGCCTTTAGGATGAAAGAATCAGCAGAGAAATGTAATAGCTCCTGCAGGAGAGGATTATGGGACAACAGCCAGACAGTGAACAAAAGCCATTAATCAAGAAGCAGCATTCAGCATATGATCAAATCAGTGGCGCAGCTCCAAGTGCCCCGAAAATGGCTTCATTTGGGCTCGAGTCCAAACAGAAAGTCAACAGTTGTGATTCTGAGGGATCTGATGCACTGCGCTGGCAGATGGCATTTTGATAATGTATATTTTTGTCTAAAACTGGGGTTTCAAAGTTTTTGATGCCACGGACTTGCAGATATGATGATTCCCTTTTCCTAAAATATAAAGCAGTTTTATTTTCTCAGGTGTGTCAAAAATAAATCTGAACTAAATATTTATTTTTTACTTTACTTTTTTGCTTTATATAAAAACTCTAAGATGGATTCAGGTTGTTAGATATATAAGCCTAAAGTGTTAAAATTGTGCTTTCTGATCAGACTTAAAGTGGAATTAACAGTTGATATTAATTTTCTTATTATTCATATTTTTTTTATTTTAATTAATTAAAAATATAAATGTATTTATATATATAATGTATGTATGTATATATACTGTATATACAAACCCGATTCCAAAAAAGTTGGGACACTGTACAAATTGTGAATAAAAACAGAATGCAATGATGTGGAAGTTTCAAATTTCAATATTTTATTCAGAATACAACATAGATTACATATCAAATGTTTAAATGTATTATTTTAAGGGAAAAATAAGTTGATTTTAAATTTCATGGCATCAACACATCTCAAAAAAGTTGGGATAAGGCCATGTTTATCACTGTGTGGCATCCCCTCTTCTTTTTATAACAGTCTGCAAACGTCTGGGGACTGAGGAGACAAGTTGCTCAAGTTTAGGAATAGGAATGTTGTCCCATTCTTGTCTAATACAGGCTTCTGGTTGCTCAACTGTCTTAGGTCTTCTTTGTCGCATCTTCCTCTTTATGATGCACCAAATGTTTTCTATGGGTGAAAGATCTGGAGTGCAGGCTGGCCATTTCAGTACCCGGATCCTTCTTCTACGCAGCCATGATGTTGTAATTGATGCAGTATGTGGTCTGGCATTGTCATGTTGGAAAGTGCAAGGTCTTCCCTGAAAGAGACGACGTCTGGATGGGAGCATATGCTGTTCTAGAAGTTGGATATACCTTTCAGCATTGATGGTGCCTTTCCAGATGTGTAAGCTGCCCATGCCACACGCATTCATGCAACCCCATACCATCAGAGATGCAGCTTCTGAACTGAGCGCTGATAACAACTTGGGTTGTCCTTGTCCTCTTTAGTCCGGAATTGGTGATCCTCTGCCCATCTTGTCTTCTGAGAGACACTGCCACTCTGAGAGGCTCTTTTTATACCCAATCATGTTGCCAATTGACCTAATAAGTTGCAAATTGGTCCTCCAGCTGTTCCTCATATGTACATTTAACTTTTCCAGCCTCTTATTGCTACCTGTCCCAACTTTTTTGGAATGTGTAGCTGTCATGAAATCCAAAATGAGCCAATATTTGGCATGACATTTCAAAATGTCTCACTTTCAACATTTGATATGTTATCTATATTCTATTGTGAATAAAATATAAGTTTATGAGATTTGTAAATTATTGCATTCCTTTTTTATTCACAATTTGTACAGTGTCCCAACTTTTTTGGAATCGGGTTTGTATACACACACATTTATTTACATTTTCCATAATATAATAATAGTGATGCTTTAAACTCCATTAATTATACAGCCACTACCCATAAACAGTGATTTCAGTAAGTGTACACAAAATTAAAATTACATGCAATTTAATTTAAACTTGTCTGATGGCAGATTCATACATTTCTCATTACATGCTGGCTGAAACTAAAGCATGTTAAAATCCAGATGTGCGATCCTGCTCTTGATCTTGTCTTCGTTTAATTAACGGGGTATAAAAAGGCGAAGAGTCGCGGTGGGGAAACATGGAGATTCACATTATCATAACTGAGTTTTGGAGACTTAATGTATTCTGTTTAACTCAATGCACTTTGTTAAGTATAATTCAAAGAGTGGGCTGTTAATTAGACTGAATTTGATTAAACTGGCGGTTTCAGAGATTATGTAAACAAGGCCCAGGACATCTCCCAAAATACAGCTGAATTATACATCCAAATATCTCTTATGAAGTCAATCTCTGTGGATGAGAAAATGTCAGTTCACATACAACAACTTGAATTTCAGTGTGGAATCACATAGAAGACTTAGAATATAGCATATAGGGTGATATCTGGCATTTGTGTATAAATATATAACATCAATATGAGGCTATATGTATTTTAGCAAATGGTCAGCCTGTGTTAAGTGCAAGTGCTCAATCTGCATGCTTAGACAATGCATATTCAGAAGAAGTAAAGGTCATTATTTAAGTCAAGAACCAGACATACACCACATACTGTATCCTGAAGAAATGAAACATGCAGGTAATTGCTTTCTAAATTCATTTCCAATATCTAATCTCACAACGGCACTTCAGAGAAACAGTGATGAGAAACGGCTCTTCAAACATCCAATTATTGGCTTTTACAGATAGTGGCAAAACTCTGATTCTGATCTGTATTCAAATTCCCAGACAGAAGGAATAATAACTACACCTTTCAGATGTAATATGTAATGGAAAAAAAAAAAAAAAAAAAAAACATAATGCAAATTTAAATCTGAAAGAGTATGTTTGCACACACAAGGAATTTGTTTTGGTGACAGAATAATTTGTCTGGTTATTTTCAGGTGCAAAGTCTTGAATATTTATTATTTTTTACATCATAACATTCCTTTGTTTTTAAATGTAAAATATTTTTCCAGGTTTTAAATTGGATTTAAAAATCCCAGATTTTCAGTGTGGTGTCAGATTTCGGATGCCTCTGCATATATGATATGATGCTGCAGTAACTCACGAAACCCATCCATCATATTACAAATGCATGTAAAAATGAAATCTCAAAATGCATTAAATATTAACCGTCTGAGCCTCAAAAAGCATATGCAGCTTAAAAGCCGATGAGATTTGAAAGGTAACAGTGTCCCCTGCTGGAGGAATCTGTGTCTGTGTTCCTTTGGCTTGACACTGGAATCATCCAGTACTACAGTGAAGTTTCTCTGAAGAGCTTTCAGTGCTTACATTTCTACAAAAATATCAGGTGCCTGAGAAATCATTCTTCAACCCCAAAAAAGCTCGGTGACTGACCTTTAAATCACAAAAGCACCTAAAATCAATTCCATATTCTGTTCGTCAGCAGCTTTTTCAACAAACTCCTGCGTTTGGAGAGAAAAGCAAACAGAGGAGAGATGCATCACTGTCAGCAGCAGCTGGACGCGAGCGGGCGCGAGCTATTTCTGGCTTCCAGCTGACAGCTAACATGGCAAATAAACTTCTATAAAGCGTCTATCACACCCACTCAAGGCACTATGACATTTATAGCTTATAAATATAGTCTATTGCATTTATTGTTATTGCTTCCTTCCTTTGAAAAGCCTGTCAGCTTTAATTCAATACATTAAACAATTGCTCCAAAGCTAAAACTCTCACAACTTTCATGAAGTTTTTTTTTGTAAATGTTAAGATAAAATGTTCTTAAAATAATAGTTATAGAACATGTTTATAACATTAATAATATCTGATATCATTATGTTGAGAGAAATGTTCTTAGAACAACGTCTTTATAACGTTTTTATCTGAACATTCTCTGAACATTTTTATGATGTTATTTGTATCTGTATAACCGTCTTGGAATGGTACAAATAAACATTGAAAGAATGTTTTATTGTGAGTAAAAAAAAAAAAAAAAAAATCAAGTTAAGAGAACGTTGTAGTAACATTATTGTAACTTTTTAAATAAAATTCTATTCAAAAGAAGAAAACTATTCTATTCACAGGAATACCCGAGGATCTGATGTGTCTGTTGATCGAATGAAATGTCATTGACTGGGCAATAGCGAAAATCAAAACAGGTTTGGTTGCTATGGAAGACCCTTTCTGTCTCAGAGTTAAAAAAAGAGGGGCTTGGAGCTAAGGTTTAAAATAACACAAATATGATGCAATTACGAGAAACAATGTCACAATGTAAAACATAAGGTTGCAATTATGAGAAATAGTCCCAATGTGAAATATAAGGTCATAATTAAAAGAAATAAAAGTATCATTGTGAGATATAGTCACAATTATGAGAAATGAAGTTAAAATTATGGGAAGTAATTTCATATTGTCAGATAGGGTTAAGAAATAAAGTCACAGTTGTGAAATATAAAGTTCTCAATTTTGAAAAATAAAGTCACAGTTGCAAAATATAAAGTTGCAATTAAGAGAAAGTCACAGTTGTGAAATATAAAGTCACAATTATCAGAAATAAAGTTACAGTTGTGAAATATAAAGTTGCAATTATGAGAAAGTCACAGTTGTGAAATATGAAGTTAAAATGATGAAAAATAAAGTCACAGTTGTGAAATATAAAGTTGCAATTATGAGAAATAAAGTCACTGTCATGATCACCGTCTGTTCCTGTCAGTTCCCGGACTACATCTCCCATCATCCTCTCTGCCACTCACCTGCACACACTTCACACTAATCACCACACCCAGCTGCAGCTCATTACCAGGACTATAAAAGACTCTTACACACATCACCTCACTGCTAGGTCTTGTTTTCCCTGTGTGACATTTCCAAGCGTTATTATTCTGTTTCCCTGTCTGTTCCGGTTCCTGTTGCTGATCCCTGTCTGGTTCTACAGTTCTGTGATTGTTAGCTGCCTGCCTTTTGACCACTGCCTGTTTCCTGACTACGATTCTGCCTGTCTCTGATGTTCCTGTTCGCCCCATTTGACCATGCCTGTACGACCACGCTCAACATTTAATAAAGCTTTGCATGTGGATCTTACTCTGAGTCCCGCCTTCGTTACAGTCACAGTTGTGAAATCTAAAGTCGCAATGAAAAAATAAAGTTGCAATTATGAGAAATAAAGTCACAGTTGTGAAAAATAAAGTTGCAATTATCAGAAATATAGTCAGTTGTAAAATATAAAGTCACAATTATGAGAAATGGTCAGTAGAGAAAGTCACAATTATGAGAAATAAAGTCACAGTTGCAAAATATAAAGTTGCAATTATCAGAAATATAGTCAGTTGTAAAATATAAAGTCACAATTATGAGAAATGGTCAGTAGAGAAAGTCACAATTATGAGAAATAGTCACAGTTGTAAAATATAAAATTGCAATTACAAGAAATAAAGTCACAGTTGTAAAATATAAAGTTGCAATTATGAGAAATAAAGTCACTGTTGTGAAATATAAAGTTGCAATTATGAGAAATAAAGTCACAGTTGTGAAATATAAAGTTGCAATTATGAGAAATAAAGTCACAGTTGTGAAATATAAAGTTGCAATTATGAGAAATAAAGTCACTGTTGTAAAATATAAAGTTGCAATTATGAGAAATAAAGTCACAGTTGTGAAATATAAAGTTGCAATTATGAGAAATAAAGTCACAGTTGTGAAATATAAAGTTGCAATTATGAGAAATAAAGTCACAGTTGTAAAATATAAAGTTGCAATTATGAGAAATAAAGTCACTGTTGTGAAATATAAAATTGCAATTACAAGAAATAAAGTCACAGTTGTAAAATATAAAGTTGCAATTATGAGAAATAAAGTCACTGTTGTGAAATATAAAATTGCAATTACAAGAAATAAAGTCACAGTTGTGAAATATAAAGTTGCAATTATGAGAAATAAATTTACAGTTGTAAAATATAACATTGCAATTATCAGAAATAAAGTCACAGCTGTGAAATATAAGGTTGCAATGAAAAAATAAAGTTACAATTATGAGAAATAAAGTCACAGCTGTGAAATATAGTCACAATTACGAGAAATAGTTACAGTTGTGAAAGTCACAATTATGAGAAATAAAGTCGGTTCTGAAAAATAAAGTCTCAATTATGAGAAATAAAGTCAGAGTTGGGAAATATTAAGTCAGTTATGAGAAATTAATTCATATTGTCAGATATAAAGAAATATCACAGTTGTGAAATATAGTCACAACTGTAAGATATAAAGTTCTCATAACTTTTGTTTTGACTCTGATGCAGAAACTTATGAATTTGAATTCTGTATCCATATCTATATATGAGATGTTTTCAGGGTAAGACATTTTTGCATGAACATCACACAGTGATCATTCTCACTAACCAATTAAAGAGCAATTGAATAACATTTTATTTTAATAAACCAAAACTGCAGTTGTTTGTCAGTTGCATGTCCATGTAATGCCATCAAAGAGACGAGAGTTAGGCTGAGAATGTAATGAAAGAGATTCATCTGAATCTGGTCTGTGTATTTGTGAAGCGTGTTTGTTAACGGCTGTCCTGATCAAGCATGCTGGTGTGTGTCTAATTCTCTCTAAATAAAGGAAATGGTTACAAGGAAACCTTTAAAAGAGTTGGAGAGAGAGAGAAATAAAACATTTTCATCGTTTGAGTTTGCTGAAGTGTATCTGGCAGAGTCACAAGCATCGATCGGAGCTGCTGGACTTTCAGAGCCGTTCCTAAAACACTTCATGATCAATTGCCCCATAAATTAGAAACTGGAGGAAGGGAGAGAGTTTATGCTTGAGAAGTCAATACCAAAGGGCTAAACAAGCTTTCCAATCAGAGACCAATTAATGAATATTTTATCTCTGAGATACAATGAATCATTAGTAGTGTCCTCACTTGACTTCTTCTTATGTTTTGAGCTTCACAAAATAGAAAATGGCTTGTAAAATGTAATTGAAAATCCCCATTTCCATTATCAGGGCATTAATTAAGAAGCTAAAATCAACTAAAGATGTTATGAATCTGCCTGGAAGAGGACGTGTGTCTAAATCATCCTAATGCGCGGTGAGGAGGAGAGTTTGTGTGGACAAAGACTCTCTGAGGATCACAGCTGGAGAATTGCAGAGATTCGTTGAGTCTCTAGGTCAGAAAGCCAAAAAAAAAAAAAAATCAAACAGCAGCTTCATCCCCACAAGTTGTTCGGGAGAGTTTCAAGAAAAATCCTCTTCGCTCATCCATAAACAATCTCCAACATATTCAGTTGTCAGACACGTCTGGAACTAAACATGACTGGGTGTCAGATAAAACTAAAAAAATAATTTTTTGGCAGCAAACCCACCAGATGGGTTTGGTGCACACAGGAATAAAAAGTAATCCATGTCCACTTTTAAATATACTGCTGGATCTTTAATGTTGTGGGCCTATTTTTCTGCCGGAGGTTCTGGATATCTTGTTTAGATAATACCAACAGATAGAAAAAAAATCAAAACCTGACCTTCTCTGGCAGAAATCAGGTCTGGATCTTCCAACAGGACAATGATCCAAAATAAACATCAAAATCAAAACAAAAATGTGTCTCTGAGCACAAAATGAAGCTTCTGCCATGACCGTCCCAGTCTCCTGACCTGAACCCTAAAGAAAACTGAAGAGAAGAAGCATTAACATGGAGCTGGAATCTGAAGGATCTGGAGAGATTCTGTATGGAGGAATGGTCTCTGATCTCCAAACTCATCAGGAAGACTATTATCTTGGGAAAATGAGGTTGTAATAATTGAATGCCAATAATTGTGGCCAATTTAAAATAGCGAAAAACATTTATTAGGGGTCAAGCCCCGGAGTGGCGAAGACCCCTATTGAAATCGTTCGTTTTCTTACAATTCTTCTTCCGCTCTTGAATCTATGGCAGCCTATAAAACCGTATGGGAAAAAGTTTAGCATACAGATAGAGGACAGTCTGACATGGTACCATAGCAAATTTGGAGTCTCTAGCTCAAACCCTCTAGCGCCACCAACAGTTCAAAGATTCACTCATGTTTATGCTCATAACCTTTGATGCTTAAGTCCTATAAATAAAATTATTTTTTCCTCTGATTCCATGGTTCATGCTGATCGAATGCAAAATGAAAAATATTCTGCCATTTTGAATTTTTTTCCGAAAAACCTACTTTTTCAAACTCCTTGTCCAATTTGCACAAAATTTGGTACGTAGCATCTACTCAGACTCAAGGCAAAAAGTTAAATGATTTTTGATCTGCGAATCTGTTCTCGTATAGCGCGTCAACGAATTTGAAGGCGAGCACGCAAAAATGGATTTGATGTATCTTCACAATGATTTGGTGTATTGACGCCAAACTTGGTATATGTCATTACAGGCATGACTTGGGGGTACATGCACAGTATCGTCACAGCGCCACCTAATGGTGCTGAGATAGGAGAATGGGTATGTGGTGACCAGGGCGGGCGAGAGCCATGAGGGAACGGCGCAAGGTTGGTGGTGCGAGAGTTAATGAGCTCCACCTGGGAGGCGCACCGGCCTTGAGTCCATCCGCCATGAAGGGGAGGAGCAGTGGACAGCGGACTCGCTGTCGGCTGCCCTCAACCAGAGGAGCCATCGCCGGCCGCCAGGAGGCGGTTGAGGATCGAGCCGTCCACCGAGCGTCCAGTGCCGCGAGGAAGAGCCTCTTGGCAGGCTGAGGACTGAGCGGCAGTGTGTCTGGGAACCAGACCCAGATTTTCTTTTTTCTTTCTTTTTCCTCTCTCGTCCTGTCACTCCCCTTGCTTCCGTCTCCTTTCTCTCGTCTCGTCTGTCCTTACCCCCAGGTGCTGCGACCACCGAGACAGGCCCCCGGGGGTAAGCACAGTCGCGGGAGTACCTACCGGCCTGTGAGGGGCAATGGGGGTATGTGGCAACCAGGGCGGGCGAGAGCCGTGAGGGAACGGCGCGAGAGTTAATGAGCTCCACCTGGGAGGCGCACCGGCCTTGAGTCTCTCATGGAGGAGCTCCGGAAGCATTAAAGGAGGAGCGACGACAGTGAAAGACGAGAGAGTACCAGGCCTGGACTCTACGTTATGTTTTATTACGTTTGTGTGGCCGGCAGACGTCCGTGAGGCATTACTTTCCTATGGCTTTTGGTTTATTTATATATTAAAGTTTGTTAAATGTTCGCTGGTTCCCGCCTCCTTCTTCCCACATCTACGAACCGTGTTACATGGTATTTTTGCTTATAACTTTTGAATGCCTTGTCCTAAAGGATGAAGATGGTCTCCTTAGATTCCTGGAGGCATGCCGAGTTGAACGATATCCAATTTTGGGTGTCGGCCATTTTGAATTTTGTCATAAAATGCTGTGTTTGAATGCATGAATGTATCGTTACATAACTCAGTACGATTCATCAAGGCCATGTTCTGAGAGGACCTGTAAAATTTTATGTCAGTGGTCAAGAGATATAATGAAATGTATGAATATGCTTATAACATATGAAAAATTCAACATATTGTCATTAAACTTACATAATTAGATTTGTTGGTTTATGCCGAGTCCTACGATACCAAACTTGCCATATTCTGCCATACTTACTGTCCGCCATATTGAATTTTATTCAAAACTTACTTTTTCGAACTCCTCCTACAAAATTTGTCCGAAATTTTGTATGTAGCATCTACAGACACTCATGACAAAATTATATTAAAAGATTTTTGATAGACCCAACCGTTGTTTTATACTGCATCAAAAAATGAACACTGACTAGGAGCACACCAAAATGGATATGTGTTTGTATCTTTGTAAAAGTTGTGTGTATTGACAAGAAACTTGGTACATGTGATCACAGGCATGACTTGAGGGTGCATGCAGAGTTTCGTCACAGCGCCACCTACTGCTCAGAAGTTATAAATCATGTTATTATGTTATAAGTGCTTCAACTGATGTAATTTAAAAGGCGTTATCCTAACCTCATGATCACAGATGTCCACAAATATTTTCCTTTTCTGCCCTTATTCAGCTTGACCCCGTAATTGTTGCTTGCAGCTATATTTTCATAATGAGATCTTCCATCCACTTTCAATACTTTTACTTCAATGAAAGATTAGATTTTTGTAAATATTTTGAATGAAAGATCAAAAAAATTAACAATACAGATTTATTTTTACAGCCATCTGTAATCATATTTACCAACAATTCTGGCCATGGCTGTATATTGTGACTAAGACAATCTCTCATATATGGTTGAGACATTTGTCATGTCTTTCAGAAACAGGCAAATAAAGACAAAAAAAAAAAAACCATAAGAGTTTCAACATCTTGTTTTATTCACACCCATCTCTATCCACTATGTTAGAAAGCAACATGATCTTCACTCTGCTATGATCCTATGCAGTTCATCTGTACGTCTGTACACGCTAGAAAAAGTCAATACATAATGCTTTAGAAATGGAGCGGGGCATCGATGATGCCCCACACACTTCTCATTTCTTTTTGTTTTTTTCTTCTTTCTTTTTCTTTTTCTTTTTTTTTTTTTGGAAAAGAAACAGTACAAGGCATTTCTATACAGCTGAGGAGGCATTAAAGGACAGTATGACATCAGTAAAGCACTTGTAATTCATACAGAACTAAAAAAGAGAGAAAATAACAAAACCAAATAATGGTTTAAAGAAGGAATATACTGTCTGGACAATAATACAATAACACAATGCCATTGACAAGTACCAGCAACATAAAATGTCATTTAGCATTTCAAAAGAAACAAAACTGCAAACTTGGAGTAAACAAATCAAATATATACAGTGAGGTATAAACACATTGGTCTTCGGAGGAGGAGGAGGTATTTTTTCTCATGACTTTTTGACCTTTTCAAAACTCGTTATTGATTTTTTTTTTTTTTTTTTTGTAATTCATTTAATATGTTTTTTTAAAAAAGCAAGTGATGCAAACATTAGAAATAAGTCCCATGCAGTGCATCATTCTAAGTGGAATAAAAAAAACTAAATATAATCAAACATAGGCACCAAATAAAACACAATAAAGCTTTCCACTACCGTCCTCACAATCAACAGCCATACAGGTGAAATAACTCTTCAGCCCTTAAACCACCCAGAATTCTCCAGGATTTTTGGTGCTGCCGGGCCACCGTCCCTCATGGGTCTTTTTCACAGTGTCCGTATAATAGCTGTATAATTAAACAGCACAACGATTGCTAGCGAAGAGCTTGAGGTCTGTGTGACCAAATACATTTGCATAAATGAGTAAAAGACCCGTGTATTTTCATGACACCCCCTTAAAATGGCATAAGGGTGACCTTTAGCGAAATTATGCAAATTAACATTCACATCCGTCACATTTAGACAGGTACATCCACGGCCTCAGCTGGATCACATAAAAAGCTGTCGTGGTTACGTTAATTAGTAAATGTACTGGCATTATTTTGTGCATTATAGTGTGAAACTGCATCTGCCTTTAAAGAATCGCAGGCTTATTAAAGAAAAGCCGCAGGTTTTGAAGTCTGGGTCATTTAAGGGCACAACATTTCAAGCGTCTGGCTGCTGGAAATACGGCCGCTGTCAATTAAAATCTCCTTGAATGAACGCCTCTCCATCGAGGAGGCACAGAAGTTCATGGAGAGGGATGTCGGCTGCGTAGATTCATCTCCAACGGCTCGCTCCTGAATTTGACATAGAAAACTCTGAGCTACAGTGAAAGGGAGCGGAGCGTTTGAGAGGCGCTTGTCATGTGGAACCAGAGGTGCAGCGGTACGGTTTTTATGTCAAGTTGTCGCTGGTGCGGCCAGCGGGTTTCCTGCATGTCACTAAAGGAACACCTGGATGCAAATGTGTGAGTTTGAAACGTAATGCTGGTGATTTAAGATGCGAAACCTGACATCTGTAACAACTGACGTGGCGTGAGCGAGTAAAAACTGTTTAGCCAGTAATGGAAATGATCACTGGTTGTTCCAAACCAAAAAGATATTTTGGAGAATGTGCCGGCTGCTCTTTTCTGTGCAGTTATAGTGATCCAGTGAACTGCTGAAACTGAACCTAATCGCTCCGATTAACCACCAGTTTTGTGAACTGGATCAAATATATTTTTCCATACCTCGCTGTAGATTTTTCAGACTGTATTTAACACAAATGGTTCATAGAGCATTCCATTAGGTATACAGTACAGTCATCTGTAAATATTCTCAGGTTTTTTTCATTGGTTTTCGCAAAGTGATAACATGCGCTTGCATGATGAAAAGAAAGGATCACTAAACTTTTGCCATGAAAACATTCTGCTGGTATGATTAGAAATTCTTAATTTTATATTTTAGAAAACGGAATAAGGTCAATAGTCTGGATAAATATGGAAAAAATATTTGTGTTTCCAGACCTGGAAATGACTCAAATTAAATTCCACACTTTTCCAAACTGTGTAGGAACCCTGAGCATCACTACTGATTTCCAGTGGGGAAAAAAAATAAATAAAAAAATCCTACTTGGAATATCTTTCACGTACCGAGTCCTGCACAGGACACACAGAAAAGAAAATTGTGTGCTTGATTTGCTAAATTGTGAGTACAATTTACTATTTCATTCCCTCGATTTGCTAAATTGTGTGCACTATTTACTATTTCGTTCCTACGATTTGCTAAATTGTGTGCTTGATTTGCTAACTTGCGAGTACAATTTATTATTCCGTTCCCTCGATTTGCTAAATTGTTTGCATGATTTACTTTTTTGCTCCCTCGATTTGCTAAATTGTGTGCACTATTTACGATTTCATTCTCTCGATTTGCTAAATTGTGTGCACTATTTACTATTTTGTTCCCTCGATTTGCTAAATTGTGTGCACGATTTACTTTTTCGTTCCATCGATTTGCTAAATTGTGTGCACGATTTACTATTTTGTTCCCTCGATTTGCTAAATTGTGTGCACTATTTACGATTTCATTCTCTCGATTTGCTAAATTGTGTGCACTATTTACTATTTTGTTCCATCGATTTGCTAAATTGTGTGCACAATTTACTTTTTCGTTCCATCGATTTGCTAAATTGTGTGCACAATTTACTATTTTGTTCCATCGTTTTGCTAAATTGTGCGCACGATTTACTTTTTCGTTCCATCGATTTGCTAAATTGTGTGCGCGATTTACTTTTTCGTTCCATCGATTTGCTAAAATGTGCGCACAATTTACTTTTTCGTTCCATCGATTTGCTAAAATGTGCGCACAATTTACTTTTTCGTTCCATCGATTTGCTAAATTGTGCGCACGATTTACTTTTTCGTTCCATCGATTTGCTAAATTGTGCGCACGATTTACTTTTTCGTTCCATCGATTTGCTAAATTGTGTGCACGATTTACTATTTTGTTCCATCGTTTTGCTAAATTGTGTGCACGATTTACTATTTAGTTCCCTCAATTTGCTAAATTGTCTGCTTGATTTGCTAAATTGTGAGTACAATTTACTATTCCGTTCCCTCGATTTGCTAAATTGTGTGCACGATTTACTATTTCGTTCCCTCAATTTGCTAAATTTTGTGCACTATTTACTATTTTGTTCCATCGTTTTGCTAAATTGTGCACTCTATTTACTATTTCGTTCCCTCGATTTGCTAAATTGTGTGCGCGATTTACTATTTCGTTCCCTCAATTTGCTAAATTTTGCGCACAATTTACTATTTTGTTCCATCGTTTTGCTAAATTGTGTGCACGATTTACTTTTTCGTTCCATCGATTTGCTAAATTGTGCGCACGATTTACTTTTTCGTTCCATCGATTTGCTAAATTGTGTGCACGATTTACTATTTTGTTCCATCGTTTTGCTAAATTGTGTACACGATTTACTATTTAGTTCCCTCAATTTGCTAAATTGTCTGCTTGATTTGCTAAATTGTGAGTACAATTTACTATTCCGTTCCCTCGATTTGCTAAATTGTGTGCACGATTTACTATTTCGTTCCCTCAATTTGCTAAATTTTGTGCACTATTTACTATTTTGTTCCATCGTTTTGCTAAATTGTGCACTCTATTTACTATTTCGTTCCCTCGATTTGCTAAATTGTGTGCGCGATTTACTATTTCGTTCCCTCAATTTGCTAAATTTTGCGCACAATTTACTATTTTGTTCCATCGTTTTGCTAAATTGTGTGCACGATTTACTATTCCGTTCCATCGATTTGCTAAATTGTGAGCAGTATTTACTATTTCATTCTCTCGATTTGCTAAATTGTGTGCACAATTTACTATTTCATTCTCTCGATTTGCTAAATTGTGTGCACGATTTATTATTTTGTTCCATCGATTTGCTAAACTGTGTGCACGATTTACTATTGTGTGCGCATGATTTAGCAATTCAAGGGAACAAAATAGTAAATTGTGTGCAAGATTTAGCCTATTTTTTTCCTGCATGTCACGTGCGGGGCTCCGTATGCACGAGTCGTACGAATGACTTTCATGATGCTTTTACAATAGAGTTCTTGAAAGCTACAATCCCGGATCACTTGAATTGCACGTAAAAGATCTACCTTCAGCGATATTCCCTGAATTCATCTTACAAGGTCATACAGGTTTGGAACTACATGAGTTTGAATAAATGATGATCATTTTCATGTTTGGCTGAACTATTCCTTTAAGTTTGTTGAAGAAAGCTTTCCCTCAGTCCTTCCCTTTGAGCTCTTCTCCTCCTCTGACTGCACTCTCCATTGCTTTTTTTGGGTTTAATTTACACTTTTTCCTTCTAGATTTTCCATTAACAAACTGTACATCAGCCTGACTAACATTATACATACATATTTATACACATTTACACATTATTTATAGAGCTCCTACACACACATTTTGCATTTCAGCATGTAGCAGGATTCATTCATTCATTCATCCATTCATTCATTAATACTCTACTGTCCATCCAATGACTGGCACGGTTTCCTTGCACTAATGCCATCTCAAACAAGCTCAGCATAACTGATCATTTTAAAATACATTGTAAAAATCAATCCGGTTAAAAGGAAATGTTGAACGTGTCATATTTCGTATAGTTCTTTCCCTTCAGCAGGCAGCCTGCAAATGTTATGGAGCAGCCATAACCAGTCTTAAGAATGTAATTCGGGCACTACATGTGATACTAATAACTACCGTGTCCTTTACGTGCTCCAGCAGAGAGACTTGTAATGCATAGCAGCGACGTTTGACCATCAGAAGAGAGACAACCCTATTGCCTGAGCAATCAACATGCTAAAACCGCAGTTATTGCTGAACAAATCAACATATTTCCATTTTTTAAAAAGGAATATTCCAGATCCCATGCAAGTTGCACTCAATTGACAGCATGATAACCACAAGAAATGAATTTCCCACTTTAAAAACTGTGAGACGCTACCAATGGAAATGAATGAAGCCAATCCATAAACATTAAAAGACATGCGCCTTCATAAACCAATCATGCTTAATATGCATAAACCCTAATCTTTTATTGGCATAAGGTCATAAACACTTAAGCATAATCTGATCACCCATTATTAAATAACCAGATTTTTGGTCATTGTCAGCGTATTGGCGTGAATGTAAACATGCTCAATATCAAACATTTAACACAACCGCTGGGTTAAAACAACCCAATCGCTGGGTTTGTCCATTTTCAACCCAACTTGGGTTGTTTTTAACCTTGGGTTGTCATCTAAGTGCTTTTATAAAATTCTAAACTTTATATTTTTGCTTTTAAATCCTCAAAACATTCACTTCCATTTCAAGTAACTCATCCTAACCTCCATTTTTGCTTTTATTAAAGAAAACCAGAGAAAAATCTATAGTTTTTATGGTAATCAATGTTTGATCAATTGATTGAGCTCAACCTGCATTGAATCTGTAATATTCCTTCAATGAAGGGTGCCTAATCTGACTATAAAGATCACTGAAAAGTCACTGGCGATGTTTGTCCATAATAAAAGGTGTCCAAAGTATAGATGTACAAAAAAAAAAAAAAAACTCTGAAGTTGCATGCTTAAATAAGCACCAGAAACTGATACCTTGAGAAAATAGTCAACAGAAACTTGTTCATCCAAGTTCAGCGTGCCGTTTCAGTCTTCATTCATGAGCACAACTATGGGAAACAATGTGATCAAATATCCTGCAGCTTTGATACTCGAGACAGCAAAGCTTGTTTGGGTGGCGATACGGTTCACATCCACCGACACACAACTGCTACATTTATGTATTCAGTTACATACAGTACTGATCCTACCACATTATTATAGTCAGTTCGAACGCAAACAAAACACAAACAACCTCGACATAATCAATTGGTCCCTTAAGGCTTGCTCTTTTAAAGCAGTCCTTGATTTTTTTTTTTCCTCATTTACATTCTATTAGAAAAAGTTGCCACAAAATGTTGGAAAACCTATGGCTTAGTAAATATCAATTTGCTATATTAATCTACCTCGCCATCTTCACGGACCGAGAACGAAGTAATCATATGTTTTCATTGGGCAACTTTCATTATTTTGCTTTCAATTGTGTCCATAGCTAGTCGTTGGCTTGCTATAAATTCCCTTCAGTCCTTTGTAACTTTGTAAAGTTTCCTCCGACCGAAGGCAGGATCACAGCACCAACGATTCAGACACTGGATTCCCAGCATACAGGCGTCCCGCGAAAACGCACAATGTTCCATAAAACAAGCTGTAACGTGAAGAGGTCTGGATTGTTGTTACATCCCTCAGTGCTGCATCAATGAAGACAATGAAGAGGCAGAAAAATGAAGAATGGCACCAGCAAATTGGAGTGTGGCGGCCCCCTTTTGCTCCGTGTGCATAAGAGACGTTCCTGGAGAAAGCCTCTGCTCGATACGCTCAGACCGACGGCGTCCGGCGGGGCCGATCACACCATGAGGGTGGGTTGGTTGGTTCAAAGCAGTGGCACTTTCTGGTAACACCTGGCTTGGAAGGCATGGTTGTCATCGTAGTTGTTGTAGCAGAGCAGTAAAAAATATAAAGTAGATACGTTTTATCTATATTGCATATGTCACAGCATGTTCGCCAAGACTGAATGAGGTCGTGTCCAGTTTTGTTTTTGCAAAAACAGAACCAAAAAAACAGTTAGACTGACCTGAAGAACTGCAGTGATGAGCGGAAATTAAACACAAGGTGCAAATAAGGTCATTTCTTCATGAAAGAAAAAACAAACCAAACTCAAATCAACCCGGCCACTGAAGAAAAACGTTATAAATAATCGAAGAATCCTTCTTAGGTAGCACTTTCGCTGAACCCAGCCCTGCCGCGCTGTTGACGCAGTCTGAAAATGAGATCCCAGCACGACACCAGCTGGACGTGGAAGTGGGTTATTACATCATAAAGTCCGTGTTTTCTACCCACGTCAAAGTCCAGGCGCGATTTAAGACCGAGGCAAAGGATGCAGAAACAAACTGACACTTCATTCAAAGTGCTCGTGTCCTCTCTCGAAGACAGAGGGTGATGCAATAATAAAGGATAATGATAAAGGTGATGATAACTATCATAAATCAGTCTAATTGTTGGGCGGGCAGACCGAGGGCCGCCGGCCTACATCTTGATGCCCTCCTGCTGGCTGAGCTGTGATAAGGTCTTCTTGATGCGCAGGGCGGTGAGGCGCGCAGCTCCGTTGGCGTACCAGCACTCTCTCATGATCTTGGCCATCACACGCAGAGCCTGGACACAACCAGAAAGGAAAAAGGCATGAGTAATAAAGGAAATGTCAGATGCACTGCTGGCTTTGTCACCTTCATGTTGTGTTCCAAGCCCTAGATGGGTGGATAATTGGGGGCTCGTCCGGGAGGATTCTTAAAGGATTAGTTCACTTGAGAATTCAAATTTCCTGATAATTTACTCACCCCCATGTAAAGATGAGAATTTGTGGTTAAGTATATAATTAGAGTTAAAGTATATAATTAGTATTTTTTTTTTTTAGAAAATGTCAGATGGTTTCTCTAGATAAGACTCTTATTCCTCGTCTGGGATCATGTAGAGCTCTTTGAAGCTGCACTGAAACTGACATTTGGAACTTCAACCCGTTGAACCCCAGTGAAGTCCACTATATGGAGAAACATCCATGTTTTCCTAAAAAATTTCTTTTTGACTGAAGAAAGAAAGACATAAACATCTTGGATAACATGGGGTGAGTAAATGATCAGGAAATTTGAATTCTGAAGTGAGCTAATCCTTTAAATTTATTTTATTAAAACTAGTAATGGCTGTTTATATGAAGGTCACATTAAAACTGTCCTGGAAAGTTTTTTCATCATTGACTGTAGTTACTTTTCAAATGTATCCTGTATAGATTTTATTGTTTTACCCTCCTCCCAAATCCAGAATTTCTATCTTCAAGTATGAAAATCCATCACAAAACTGTGAATTAAACGTATAATCTAATCAAAGAGTTATATAAACACATAATTTCAATATTTATTGTGTTTTGTAATAACAATGCAATGAAACATTACAAATTGTGAGACAATTTTCATCCAGACTGTCATACAAATTATGAACATGCAAAAACATTATGTTGTAGATAATGTTTGCTTTTTCTGCACAGTAAAATAAAACCTGAACCTGTAATTTGCTTTTTTTTGCCAGATAATTATGTCAAAACAAATACCCTAACCAAGTTTAGTGTTTTGTTCTTCCCTCATATTTAAAATACTTAAAACATAAAATATTTTCCATATATTTTGATGGTTTAATCAAACTTGTAGGGTCATTAAAAACTAATATCCCCTCTGGACATCATATATGTATACATATATTGGATATTAGCAAACACACACACACACACACACACACACACACACACACACACACACACACACACACACACACACACACACACACACACACACACACACACACACACACACACACACACACACACACACACACACACACACACACACACACACACACACACACACACAGACAATATCCATTCCTTAAAAAAAAGCACTGTTGCAAATTGTTAAAAGATAAATTAAAAACTAGTCAGAATGTGAAGTGTATTAAACCTTTACTTTCTCTTTACTTTATAAAACACACACAAGCACGCATACACAGAAGGTCCATTAAAAGGTTAAAAAGTTTTTAGCTCATGAGAAAAATTCAGTGAAGTGTGTCCAGAAAAATGTCATGTACTTCAACTTGTAATTTCTATTCTAATGTTGTACTGACTACAGCAGTTATTTGTCAAATCAGTGTTTTCGTTCTACTGTGAAGTTCATGCCATCTGAGAAACGCTAGAATAGATACAAATACGCTCCGTTAGGCATGTATTGCAATTATTTGCACATCATCTCCAGCAGAAATCCTCCTCTAAGTGCCCTCAATGAAGTGAAGTGTCTGTCGGAGTACGGCTTCACCACATCTACTCAGCGCTGGGAATTTTATTAGATACAAATTAGGCACGTAAAAGAGCAAATAGCTACAGTTTAATACTTGGCACACTGTTACCAGTGTATGAAATGCACAACAATCTCTAAAGAGATTTGAGCTCTCTTAGGGGTAATTACCGACACCCACATTCGGCTCTCAGGGTGAAAGTATTCCACAGAATGCAAATCAAATCATTTCTGTTACTGCTTCAGATAGAAGAGAGCCAACTATGCACACAGCCATAATTTATCTCATTTAGCTGCTCAGCAAATCAAAACAACTGCAGAGTTATGGAAGGTCATCCGCCTTGAGGAAGAAAATACAGCCTTACACATGCATTATTGAGTTCGCTAAGTTAGCTTCTTGAAGAGGTTATTAATAACAGACCTGCTTTGAATGTGCTCGCTGTTAAAGTCAGGTCATCTAACAGTCTGAAAAACCTGAATTTTAACAAGCGATGCAGTTGAAGGCTTGAGGTCACAACACAACTTCCTATGTGAAGACTTTCTCCCAATGCAACACAAATCGCCTTTTGCTATCCCTCATGCAGTTAAGGCCAACATCAACTTTGATTTAAAGCATTTTTTCAACCATTTAAAGTGTTTTTAGACAAATGAGACTCTTTTTTGCATTGAATCGGTGGCAGGTGAAAACATACTGAGCTGAACGTTGCGAAACGTTTGAAAGCTGTTTAAATGTTAATATGTAGAATTAAAAAAATGTTTTATGTACTTAGTACAACTGACAATCTTAAAGCTTTTGGTCAAACGTAACTTTTTTAGATTTGTTTGGCAGCAGATGCCTAAACATTGCTAAAATGTTGTTTGAATGCTGCTTAACTGTTAATTATATGTAGAATTCAAACTCTGCTTTATGTACTTACAAAACTGACACAAACATCACTTGACAATCATGAAGAGTTTTTAGACAAACGTGACTTGATACAAATGAGAATGAATACTTTATGTACTTTATAACAACTGGCAATTTTAAGGAGTTTTTTTGGACTTTTTGCCGCTTTTTTTGTGGCAGGTGAAAGTATATGTCCAACATATTGCTTAAATGTTGTTTAAATGCTGTTTAAACATTAATTATATGTATAAATATAGCTGCGAGCAGCAATTATTGGGATTCAAGTGCTTTAAGGCCTATAAGTACATGCGTAAAAAGATATTATGTTTTATTTAGCAAGCATGTAACTACTTAGATCATAGATGGAAAAGACCATTGACAGCCAATACAGACAATTTCTTAAGGAAATGCATGGTTTTTAAAGCTTTTTAACAGTTATATCGCCACCTATGGTCTGATCTCTATAAAAGTTTGCATGCTTGTTTAGAATCTTATTTCATGTGTCGTCAACCATTTTCACAAAATTCAGAGTTTTCCTTTAGGATTTATAGGCTTTTGAGTATATTTTGCCACGCCCCTTTTCTAAATGACCATGTTATAGCTACCCAAAAGGCTAAAGTTCAACCTTTTTTGTAATTATTGACCTAGAGAGTCCAGAAAACCACTGGTTTTGGTTTTGATCCGGTGAAAACGGACTAAAAAAAGATGTAAGACCAGTTCGCAAAAGTAGGCTTATTACATACTCGTGAATATTTAATGAACGAATTGATTGACAGCAGTGGTTCCTGAGGCAAAGTGGTTCAGTATGAGGAGATATATTATATAACATGCATATTGTGTGGATGTGTGAAACACCACATGATTACAGAGGCGTAAAACTCATGAGCGCCACCTAGTGATCGTTTTCTTTCAAAATTCTTATAGACCTCTAGGACCATGAGTCGAACATGTTCTGATCAGGCCAAAAACGACTAGTTCACAAAAGTAGGTTTTTCAAAAAAATTCAAAATACCTGAAATTTCAGCAAATCCAAGACATGGATTTTGTCCGTCTTGAGCCAAGGATTCCAATGATGTAATACACTTGAGCCTAATGGTTTAAGAGTTATGAGCCATTTCGTACTTTCAAATGCTGTAGCGCCCCCATCAGGCCGATCGGGGCGAGCCTTGGTGATGTTGTAGGCGGTATTGAGTACTACCAGCCCTCAAAGTTTCAAGTCTCTATGATTTACGTTTGGTTTGCCTGATCACTTTTATGGGAGAATGCTGATCCTTGCAAATTTTAACAATTACAAAAGTGTTTCACACATAATTAAAACTGCTTGCTTTATGTACATTATGATGCCCCTTACAGGTCATTTTAGCCTCCTTTGGGAGGCCTTTAAAGCCCTTGTAAGGCACACCGTGATACAATCTCAGTCTTTACACTGCACTAGGGAACAAACGTTTCCCAAAGACTCAATTCTCCTGCAAGGCATCTGCATGTTCAGGCTAACCTGTAAACAAGAGCAGAATACAGAAATACCATCTGCTTAAAATGCGGTGCCAAACATTAAATGTCACTCGTACTGCAGCTGAGTCACGCTAGAAACAACGCCGTCCTCTAACAGTTCACGAGAAACAAAGACAGTGTATCGGTTTATGCGAACGGAAGGCGAGTAGTAAAGGCACATCTCTATTTCAGAGCCTCTCAGAAACAGTGTTTGGCAGCCTTCAAATACTGGAGTCAGATTAGATTTCACAGCTGTGTTATCATGAACAAATCTAATCAAGTTGTGTCACTTCCCAAGTAATAAAGAGGACAGGAGCAAAGCGCGTCTGATGAAACCCGAGTGAGGCTGGATTGGTTCTCTAGCGCGGCTCCCGTGGGATTGTGGTTTCTCAGACGGCAGCAGGGAGCCAGTGTGGGGATTTCAGCAGGAGAGAGCGGCCATTAGGATTCAGTAATGCTCCGGCGGCCGCATTGATGCGATTACCCCAAACCAGAGGGCAGATCTGTGTATGGTCTAATGAAATGCTGGGAGAATTAACTTCATTGATTTACATGGGGAAATGAAAATGGTTCTTTTGAGAACAACAGGATGTTTTTGAACTCAAGGAAGCCAGGAGCAAATGTACACACACACGGCAACGGTTATTTAACTGTCATCTTAAAAGAAGTCATTTTTTAATATGATTTATGTTTGTTAGGTTTTGCACATAAACCAAAAATTATTTATTTAAAATTAATCATATTTTTGTTCTTGTTTTTGAAAATTTAAAAATTGCTGTAATTTATTAGAGGTTCTGGCAAAATGTTAATTGCAGCAGTCGGTTTAATTTTTTTAAATTGAATGAATTATTTAAAAGAAAATGGGTTTGAATCAAGACTTCACTTTTATTACAGGATGAATCAACTTTTTTGAATGATTCTATTGAGTGAATGATTCAATGACTCTCTCATGAAGACATCACTTCTTTTATTACTGGATGAATCAATGTTTTTGAACGAATTTATTGAGTGAATGATTCAATGACTCATGAAGACATCAATTCTTTAATTACTGGATGAATCAACGTTTTTTAATGAATGAATTGAGTGAATGATTCAATGACTCATGAAGACATCACTTCTTTCATTACTGGATGAATCAACGTTTTTTAATGAATGAATTGAGTGAATGATTCAATGACTCATGAAGACATCACTTCTTTCATTACTGGATGAATCAACGTTTTTTAATGAATGAATTGAGTGAATGATTCAATGACTCATGAAGACATCACTTCTTTCATTACTGGATGAATCAACATTTTTGAATTAATCTACTGAGTGAATGATTCAATTACTCTCTCATGAAGACATCACTTCTTTCATTACTGGATGAATCAAAGTTTTTGAACAAATTTATTGAGTGAATGATTCAATGACTCATGAAGACATAAATTCTTTAATTACTGGATGAATCAATGTTTTTTAATGAATGAATTGAGTGAATGATTCAATGACTCATGAAGACATCACTTCTTTCATTACTGGATGAATCAACGTTTTTTAATGAATGAATTGAGTGAATGATTCAATGACTCTCATGAAGACATCACTTCTTTCATTACTGGATGAATCAAAGTTTTTGAATGAATCTATTGAGTGAATGATTCAATGACTCTCTCATGAAGACATCACTTCTTTCATTACTGGATGAATCAAAGTTTTTGAACAAATTTATTGAGTGAATGATTCAATGACTCATGAAGACATAAATTCTTTAATTACTGGATGAATCAATGTTTTTTAATGAATGAATTGAGTGAATGATTCAATGACTCATGAAGACACCACTTCTTTCATTACTGGATGAATCAACGTTTTTTAATGAATGAATTGAGTGAATGATTCAATGACTCTCATGAAGACATCACTTCTTTCATTACTGGATGAATCAAAGTTTTTGAATGAATCTATTGAGTGAATGATTCAATGACTCTCTCATGAACACATCACTTCTTTCATTACTGGATGAATCAAAGTTTTTGAATGAATCTATTGAGTGAATGATTCAATGACTCTCTCATGAACACATCACTTCTTTCATTACTGGATGAATCAAAGTTTTTGAATGAATCTATTGAGTGAATGATTCAATGACTCTCTCATGAACACATCACTTCTTTCATTACTGGATGAATCAAAGTTTTTGAATGAATCTATTGAGTGAATGATTCAATGACTCTCTCATGAACACATCACTTCTTTCATTACTGGATGAATCAAAGTTTTTGAATGAATCTATTGAGTGAATGATTCAATGACTCTCTCATGAAGACATCACTTCTTTCATTACTGGATGAATCAAAGTTTTTGAATGAATCTATTGAGTGAATGATTCAATGACTCTCTCATGAACACATCACTTCTTTCATTACTGGATGAATCAAAGTTTTTGAATGAATCTATTGAGTGAATGATTCAATGACTCTCTCATGAACACATCACTTCTTTCATTACTGGATGAATCAAAGTTTTTGAATGAATCTATTGAGTGAATGATTCAATGACTCTCTCATGAACACATCACTTCTTTCATTACTGGATGAATCAAAGTTTTTGAATGAATCTATTGAGTGAATGATTCAATGACTCTCTCATGAACACATCACTTCTTTCATTACTGGATGAATCAAAGTTTTTGAATGAATCTATTGAGTGAATGATTCAATGACTCTCTCATGAACACATCACTTCTTTCATTACTGGATGAATCAAAGTTTTTGAATGAATCTATTGAGTGAATGATTCAATGACTCTCTCATGAAGACATCACTTCTTTCATTACTGGATGAATCAAAGTTTTTGAATGAATCTATTGAGTGAATGATTCAATGACTCTCTCATGAAGACATCACTTCTTTCATTACTGGATGAATCAACGTTTTTGAATGAATCTATTGACTGAATGCTTCAATGACAAATACTGTTTTAACAGTCACTTGTCGCCACCTACTGGTGTAACGATGTAATCGATACAATCTTTATTTGAAGCATCAAGTTACTTTCGAAAGGTGATATGCTCTATTTCGATCACCACCGTAGACATTAGTGTTTATATCTGAGCCATAAACTTTAATCCCAGTACTTCAGTGATAATCTTTGGTAATGATTTTGATAATGTTGCTAATAAGGTCAAAAACAGGAAATAAACAAGGATAAATAGAATATCTTCAAGCTTTTAAAGTTGGGATGAACAAGAGTTTTACCCCTAAATTGTAATGTTTTTGTGGACAGGGTATCTGCAGGATTTTTAAAATCAAATTTAAAGACCATTTTTGAGACCAGCACAAATAAAATTAATACCATATGGAAGAGCAATCTATTCTAACATCCAAACCATAAAATGATAGTAAACCTAACGATTTAACTTTACAGTTCAAATAACACCGGTTTAGACAAAAACTAAAAGGTTAATTAAATAATAAACGAGTTTATGCATATGATATAATCCCCATAAGGTAAACATGGTCATAATTCAACAGTAGATCAAAGTAGGGCTGGGCAATATGGCAAAAAAGTCATATCTCTGTATTTTTTGCCTAAATGGTGATATACAATATATATCTTGGTATTTTCTAAAATTTTCTATTTGGATTTAGAAAAAAAAAAATCTGTATTTACTTTTTAAAAATATTAATTCAACATCCTGCCTAATGTTGTCCTACAAACAGTGTTTATATCAAAAGCTATTAATACAAATATAGTGAATGTAACCAGTTAGTCTGGCACGTGCAAAAAAGAGAAAGTTACTTTGCATTCTAACATTGTAACATTACAATATAAAAATAGAAATAATGCTTTTTATTGGCTTTTCCAATACACTTTCCCTCATAATAATATATACATTTTAACCTAAAATCATGAAGTTTTAAAATAAATGTTTATTTGTCAGCTCACATTTACGGGTTGGTTTTCATTCCCATCTCTTTATGCTCAAGTTTGTGTTCTCACCTCACAGCTCTGCCACCTGTTGGGAATGTTGGGCCGCAGCTTCTGCTCACACACGACTCTCCTCATCTCCTCCACCGACGGGTCCGACTGCACCAGGTCATAGTACGGCAGCTGGTAGTCTTCATGAATGCCTGCAGGAAAGTGTGTACGAGGTATGTTAACACAAGGAACAAAACAACAGATGATACTGCTGATATAGATTTCACACAGTACTTGATCTCCCGTACTGAAAAGGGGAATAAAGAAACAATGGGAAAATATAATGCACGTATTTAAGCAGCAGCAGCACTAAAACAGTTATTAAAGCAGAGCGAAGAGTCCTTAATAATACCTCCAATAGAACATCTGCTGGCAATTTCCCAGAAGACGAGCCCCATGGCGTAGATGTCGGCCCTCTTGAAAGACTCAAAATGCTTCATGTTTATTGAATCGTCAAGTACTTCTGGAGCCATATACCTGTTGAAAGACACAAATGAACCCAGTTATTATATTTTTAAAGCAAAGCAAAACAATCATCCAGAGATATAATATGCCCCCTATGATACAAAAGCAAAGTCTTTCTCAAGGTTCAATGTAGCTTCACCAAGGGAGGAAAAAATGCCCTGAAAAGGAGAGAAATCAGCCAGTTTTGAGGTAGTATGAAAATAAATCAATATATAATTAAAATTACATTAAAAAAAGCACAGCAAGCCTGAAATTCACAAGGCTGGTGCATCTATTTGTTGCACATGAATTATTGTTTTTAAATTTGATCCTAAAACATAAAAAGTGCAGGCAAGTTCAAAACATTTCGTAGTGTTTTGTATTTTGGTTGTATTTAAAAGGTAAACGCAAATGGATCAAACCAGAAAAAAAAAAAAAAAAAATAAAAAAAAAATGTATATATGTACTGTGTATTTTTACTACAAAAACAAGTGCATACCAAAGTAATAAAATACATAAAAATCAATTAAATAATACAAAATAAAAAAATTTTCGTGGAACATTTTGCTTTTATTTACGACATGAAAAAGAGATGGCAACACTATTTTACAGTGTCCTTGTTACATGTAGTTACTCTAGTAATGACTATAAATGATGCATAATTTCATGCAACTAACCCGAATAGCCCTATACATGTTATTAATTAATATTACTCAAATGTATAATTACACTGTAACAAGGAACTTTAAAATAAAGTAACCAAAAAGGGTTTCTAAAACAACACAGATTACTGTGAACAGTGCAACATTTTTGCAAACCACTTCTGAAAAGGTGCATTAAAAAATAAAAAAATCACAAGCTTAAAACAGTGGTGTTAATTAGCGGTTACCTGTGAGATCTAACGACACGTCTCGGAGGTAAAGTCTGTTTTATATAACAGCACATGGTTGCTGTGTTATTGTGAAATCTTTCACAGGAAGTCAAGGTATTAACAGACTAATCTCCTCACCAGATTTCGGCAGGGTGAAGTCAGTTTCATGATCCTGATTAATTGGGATAAATTCAAGAGATCTAGCCTTCAGCCCAGAGTCACTGCGTTACCCATGATGTCAATGCTGACCTCTGAGACGCTCGCTGAGCGGAAGTGGAACATGCACTCATTTCATGCTAGTCTGTTGACTTAATTATATTGCCAGGGCAAATGGTAAGTAAACCGAGAGATTGTTCCTTTCCAACACATTAATTCAGTTTGATGCAATTTCATCTGCGACATGCAAATTACAGTGGATGAATCATGAAACGTCCACACGCTCTGCTAAAATAAGAAAGCACTTAGATTTGGGTAACGAACAACCTAAAAGTCTTTAACCCTTTAAGCCCTGTGTTGAAGATTAAAATAATAATTAATAATAATAATTTTACATATACTGCCCTCCAAAAGTTTGGAAACACCCCTGGCAAAGTGTGGTTTTGGACGATATCAGCATAAATCCTTATTTTTTGACGCAAACACATTAAAGTAACTTGACATTATCATTGAAGACCAGCAATAATAATTTTCATTTTGATTACATAATAATGGCAATATATACATGTCAAAGTCAGACACGCCCCTTTGCCAGCTGTGATGCTGGTTACTGGTTTAAACTTGGCTCAGGTTCGTAAAAGATTTTTGGGTCAGCACACCTTAATAGATTCAATAGCTTGATTGCCATTAGATAGCTGCTAATGGTGGATATTTTGAGCAATCGAAAATATGTTATTTCTATGTATAAACTGTTTATGTAATAAAATATGTTTTCGTTTAGTTTGTGTTATCCCTTATCAGTGCAAAATGATCACAAATTAAAAAGGATTCATGCCAATATTGTCCAAAACCCCTCTTTTCTAAGGCGTTTCCAAACTTTTGGAGGGCAGTGTATCCTTCTTATTTGACATGCAATAACTAAGGAAGGAAATAATGCTCTTCTCCTACATGTGAGCTGCATCTAGATCAAATTTTGTGGTGATAGCATAATGTCATTAAAAGTTACAGCATTTGGAACCAAGATAGCATTTTTGTTTAGCCCTTGACACCCCCTAATGGGCATTTTTAAAATTGTTCCTTCATGGATTCAATGGATTATATTGATGTGTGGACTCCTTTTAATCGGAATAATCTGCTGTAAATAATGATGTGCCATTTTCCACAATCAAAGCATGTTTCCTGAAGTTACGAGCGAAAATGTGACATCAGTATATTATTTACATATGGGTCTTACGGTGCTTCACGTACAAAAACTCGCTCAAGTTTAGTCAAAGCTCAAAACAATTATGCTTGATGTATTCAACTCTGTGAGACCTTTCAAATGACATATGACACATGATTATCTGAGCCGTACGATGTTTTTGACACATTGCAGCACATAGTACAAAAAAGTATTTAATAAATTATGAATTTTTTTCTATTTATCAGCAAATAACAGCACTATTTAATCAAATTGGCTGCATTTATTGTAAAGTTCAGATTCTAAACTTTCAAATGACACCTATTTTGTGTTGATGAAGGAAGTAGTTTTGAAAAATATGATTATTTTTTTCACAGCTAGGTGGCGCCTGCGGGCGGTACACTCCGTTTTAGAGAAACTACTCAGCACTCACTAACAGCTAGTGAGCTTAAACCCTATCTGAAGTTCCCTGAGGATCGAGAGGAAGAGTGACGGGAGAACATTACCGTTTGGTGCCCACTCTGTGATTGGGAGCGATGTCGATGGTGTCGGTGGCAGAGTCGTGACGGACGGCCAAACCCAGGTCTGCGATGCAGCATGTGCCGTTCTTCTTGACCAGAATGTTCTTTGATTTCAGATCCCTGTGGGCGATAGCAGGCTTACCTGGAATCAAACGCAGGAACACCAGATTAGAGAAAGAGCTGAGGAGAAAACGGTCACATTCTCACGCAGAGCCACAGACCACAAAGGGAACATAAATTCTCCCTCATGTCGTTCACAAATGAAGTTTGTGTTTTCAATGAAATATGAGAGATTTTTTACATTTTACCAAAATGTTTAAGCCTGAAAAAGGAACGGTCTTCGAAAGAGTCACGATCGCTTTATATGATGAACAGATTTAATTCACTTTTATTCACATATAAACATTGATCAGGAACACACATAGAGCTCATCAAATATGATCAACAGAAGCTCAAGCGCACAACAAGGTTCTGCTAGCATGATTTAACGTTAACATGTTACTAGCATTATTTAACACTCCGCTAGCATGGATTAACACATTGTTACCATGTTTCTAGCATGGATTAACACATTGCTAACATGATTTAATGTTAACATTTTGCTAGCATATTTTAATAGCATTTTTCTAGCATTATTTAACACATTGTTAGCATGTTTCTAACATGACTTACCACATTGCTAACGTGTTTCTAGCTTGATTTAACAAATTAGCATTTTTAACATATTGCTAACCCGATTTAACACATTGCTAACATGTTTTAACATATTCCTATCCCAATTTAATGGTGCTAGCATGTTTCTAACATGATTTAGCACATTGTTAACATGTTTCTAGATTGATTTAACAAATTAACATTTTAACATGTTGCTATCCCGATTTAACACATTGCTAACATGTTTCTAACATGATTTAGCACATTATTGCCATGTTTTAACATGTTCCTATCCCAATTTAACAGTGCTAGCATGTTTGTAACATGATTTAGCACATTGTTAACATGTTTCTAGATTGATTTAACAAATTAACATTTTAACATGTTGCTATCCCGATTCAACACATTGCTAACATGTTTCTAGCTTGACAAATTAGCATGGTTTAACATGTTCCTATCCCAAATTAACCCATTGTTAGCATGTTTCTAACATGATTTAACACATTGTTACCATGTTTTAACATGCTGCTATCCCAATTTAACCCATTGTTAGCATGTTTCTAACATGATTTAACACATTGTTACCATGTTTTAACATGCTGCTATCCCAATTTAACCCATTGTTAGCATGTTTCTAACATGATTTAACATATTGCTAACATGTTTCTAACATGATTTAACACATCAATAACATGTTTTAACATGTTCCTATCCCAATTTAACATGGTGCTAGCATGTTTTTAACATGATTTAACACATTGCTAACATGTTTCTAGCTTGATTTAACAAATTAACGTTTTAACATGTTGTTATCCCGATTTAACACATTGCTAACATGTTTCTAGCTTGATTTAACAAATTAGCATGGTTTAACATGTTGTTATCCCAAATTAACCCATTGTTAGCATGTTTCTAACGTGATTTAACACATTGTTAGCATGTTTTAATATGTTCCTATCCCAATTTAACCCATTGTTAACATGTTTTTAACATGATTTAACACATTGTTAGCATGTTTTAATATGTTCCTATCCCAATTTAACCCATTGTTAACATGTTTTTAACATGATTTAACACATTGTTAGCATGTTTTAATATGTTCCTATCCCAATTTAACCCATTGTTAGCATGTTTGTAACATGATTTAACACATTGTTAACATTTTTTAACATGTTGCTATCCCAATTTAACCCATTGTTACCATGTTTCTAACATGATTTAACACATCGTTAACATGTTTTAACATGTTCCTATCCCAAATTAACATGGTGCTAGCATGTTTTTAACATGATTTAACACATTGCTAACATGTTTCTAGCTTGATTTAACAAATTAACGTTTTAACATGTTGCTATCCCGATTTAACACATTGTTAACATGTTTCTAGCTTGATTTAACAAATAAACATGGTTTAACATGTTGCTATCCCAAATAAACCCATTGTTAGCATGTTTTAATATGTTCCTATCCCAATTTTACCAATTGTTAGCATGTTTGTAACATGATTTAACACATTGTTAGCATGTTTTAACATGTTGCTATCCCAATTTAACCCATTGTTAGCATGTTTCTAACATGATTTAACATATTGCTAACATGTTTCTAACATGATTTAACACATCGTTAACATGTTTTAACATGTTCCTATCCCAATTTAACATGGTGCTAGCATGTTTTTTAACATGATTTAACACATTGCTAACATGTTTCTAGCCTGATTTAACAAATTAACGTTTTAACATGTTGCTATCCCGATTTAACACATTGCTAACATGTTTCTAACATGAATTAGCATGTTGGTAATGTTTCTAACATGTTGCTATCATGATTTACTATGCTATGTAAACAAAATGTTAAAACATGCAAGCAATGTGCTAATTCATGGTAGAAACATGCTAACAAAACAAAAATAAAGACTTTATTCAACAATTTCCTCTCTACCCTGTCAGTCTCCTACGCTGTTTACATTGAAGACACATTGCAGTGCTTCCGTGTTGTACGTCAGAACGGCGACTCCTTATTGCACCACACGCATGCATCATGCTAATCACTTGAACAGCGTCAGCCAATACTGAGCCGGTGTTCTGACATACAACATGGAAGCTCTGCAATGTGCATTCAACATAAACAGCGTAGGAGACTGACATGGTAGAGAGGAAATAGTTGAAAAAAGTCTGGTCTCTTCATAACATTAAGGTTGAACCACTGTAGTCACATGACTGTTTTAACAACGTCTTTAGTACGTTTCTTGACCTTGAAAGTGGTAATTTTGTTGCTTTCTATGGGAGATAAAAAAAAATAAAAGCTCGGATTTCATCAAAACTGTCTTAATTAGTGTTCTGAAGATGAACAAAGGTCTTACGGGTGTGGAACGACATGAGGGAGAGGAATTAATGACAGAAATTTCATTTTAAAACTCTAGCAACCAGCCTGATCACTCCGAACACTGACTGAATGTCTGTGGTCTCCTGTCAAACTCTTCCGCAGGTTCCCTAGTGAGCCTGAAGGTTCAGACTGAGCAACATGTACATGCCGAGGCTGCATCGAACTGTCAGCAAAATAGAGCTACGAATAATGAAAGTGTTTATTGGAGCCACAGTGAATCGCTCCCCTTGGGAACGCCGTGCTGCTGTGTGTGGGTTTACATGCATTATGCATTATGATGCATGCAGTCGTGTGTGTTTCACTGTAACCTGTTGGAAGTTTCCACACTGCTGTCAGTGTCAGAAATCAATGCTAGACAGAGTCCACAGCCGCAATGCATCCGCTCACATCTGCCACTCATGAAGTAGTAATGTACAGAAATGCTATCAGATAGTGTAATATCTACTGAATGCACACCCTGTTAATGACTTCAATATCATTGAATTTTACTAAAGCTCAGGGTTTAAAAATGAGCAAGACTAATAGCAACGCTTGCCTAGTAATGCATTATTTGCAGTCGTAAACAAATGAAAGCTTTGTTATAGCTTTAGTAGTATAGTAGAATAGAGCGTGCTGAATTGAGCTTGATTGTGACTCTCTTGGAGTTTAACAGGGCATTATGTCTCAATTATACGAATGTTATAAAGCTGCCATGCCGATAAATGAAGCTCGCCTTAACAACAAATTACTCATGAAACTTCATCAACTACTCTTGACTGAGATGAAGACATCTATATCAGGCAAAAATGCTTCGATTTTGGACTTCTAAAGGCAAACAGTGACTATTTTATATGAAATTTAAATGAATAAATACTTTCTGGAGCCACTGGTGGATCAATAAGCAAGACCTTTAAAGCTGAACGGTTGATTTGGCATCATGGGAACGGATGCAGCACAGCCTGTGTGAAGACGAGTGAACATCTGCTGCGGCTTGCGTGATCACGACAAGCTGAGGCCGAGCGCGCGGGGAGCCGACAGACAGCCGATGGCGGCCTTTCTGCGCCAAACTACGCTGAAGGAAACAAAAGCTCTCGTTTGATTTCTGCAAGAGTTTCGCCAAAAGCATGTTCAGTGTTTCTGTCCGCACTGAGGGCAGCTGCTGATATCCGCTCATTCCTTACAAGAGAACTAAAAACTACACGAGTAAAGTTTGATGTTGGCCGAAAGCTTGAAGATTTGACAATGAAATACAAAATAATAAATAAAAATAATACAATTTTAGTCAATAAAATACTGTTAACACGTTCCAACACATTGTTAATTTTTAACCCTAAGTTGCTAACATGTTTCTAGCATGAATTCACACATTGCTAACATTTTGCTAGCATTAACACAGCTAGCATGTTTTAACATGTTTTCTAACATGATTTAACACATTGTTAGCATGTTTTTAGCATGATTTAACACATTGTTAGCATGATTTAACATGTTCCTATCCCAATTTAACATGTTGCTAGCATTTTTGTAGTACGGTTTAACACATGGCTAACATGACAACCCATTGTTAGCATGTTTTTAGCATGATTTAACATTATTGTTTTAACATGTTTCTATCCCAATTTAACATGTTGTTAACATGTTTCTAGTAAGATTTAACACATGGCTAACATGATTTAACCCATTGTTAGCATGTTTTTAACATGATTTAACATTATTAACGTTTAAACATGTTCCTATCCCAATTTAACATTTTGCTAACATGTTTTTAGTATGATTTAACATATTACTAACATGATTTAACCCATTGCTAGCATGTTTTTAGCATGATTGAACATTATTAACGTTTTAAAATGTTCCTATCCCAATTTAACAATTTGCAAACATGTTTCTAACATGATTTAACACATTGTTAACATGATTGAACATGTTCCTATCCCAATTTAACATGTTGCTAGCATGTTTCTAGTACGATTTAACAAATGGCTAACATGATTTAACCCATTGTTAACGTATTTTAAAACTTATTTTGTTAATGTAAATTTGCACATTGCTACCATGTACTGTATCTAGCTTGATTTAACACATTGTTAACATGTTGCTAACATGATTTAACATGTTGCTAACATGTTTCTAGTATGATTTAACATTGCTAACATGATTTAACACATCCTAGCATGTTTAACGTGTTTCCTAGCAAAATTTAACATGTTAGCACACATTAAAGAGCCACAAAATGGTATTAATAGCTTGAATTTGAAATCTAAATATTTGTTTCATAAGTATCAAAGCACAAAGATTATTGTGATTATTGAACGGCAGGAGCTACAAGTAATTTTTATTGAAGTTTTGTTAACAAATCTACTGAAAACAGCATCTAAAAGATCAATACTTGATTCAAGAATCAAAATGAGAATCGATTAAAATCTGGAAATCAACCCAGCCCAAATTATTTGTGTTTCCAAAAAGAATCAATTTCACCCAAACACACTCAAGATGCACAGAAGCACAGCATAAGACACAGCGATCAGCGATTACGCTGCTGACTTCGGCTTTCAGGACGCAGGTGAACTAACAAGTACCTTGTGTTCCCACAATCTCCATGTGCAGGTGAGCCAGACCACTGGCAGTGGACAAGGACAGCTTGATCATGCCCTCCACCGTCACCGTGTAGCGGTTCAGGTAGTCGAACAGGGAGCCGTGCTCATGGTAGTCCGATACCAGCCACAGCTGCGTCCACGTCCCATTGTCTGGCGAGAAGAAAAGACAGATTAGATGAGCAAACAGCAGCTGATCTCAACTCATCCCAGCATGCAGCAGTGCCTCGAACCTTTGTTGTCTGCGGCGATGAAGCCGAGGATATTCTCGTGCCGCAGCATGACGGTCTGGTAGATCTCGGCCTCCCGAAACCAAGAGCGTTCCTCTCTGGAGGAGAAGATCTTGACGGCCACTTCCTCTCCTCTCCACTTGCCCCTCCACACCTCTCCGAAGCGGCCCTTCCCGATGCTCTCCTGCAGGATGATGGTTCTGGCTATAGTCCTCTGCACCAGCAGCGGGAGACCTGGAAGAGAGCAGATGCACAGGCTGACTTAATGATACATGCATGTTGTCATATGACACACAAATGTGCATGTTTAACATTGACAGTAACAGTTTGAGTCGGTTTTACTCACAAGTTTGAATTACAGACGTCATTGATCATGCCGTTTGCTCGTAACACAACAGAAATCTGCATTGTCTATTTATTATAACTCCAGGGCTCCAGATTAACCTCTGAGAGCAGTGGCACCGGTGTCCCCAAGATCTACAGAAGGTGGCGCCACCACGTGATTTGGTGGTGTTGGGTGGGGGTTTAATCATGAAAGTAATTTAATCATATTACTATTGTTTTGCATTAATAAGTGCAGTTACTAATAATATTACACGTTTATTTATCGGAAATGTGACAGTAAAGCACTGAGCTTGAATTGAGATGTAGATAAAATTAACTTTTATTGATGACATTAACATGCAAAAAACTAATTTTTATAGGGAAAAAAATTGTAAAAATTCTACTCTCATTCTCATCCTGAACTGACCGACAGCTTCAGTGATTATAAAATGAGTGCTTTTTACTTGCTTTCTGTGTAATTCAGTCACAATTTGAAGAAAAGTTTTTGTTTTTCATGAGACTTTTTGACTTTTCCTACTTTTCCCCATATAGGGAGTGGAAATGGCTAATACTCCAATAAGTGCTCCTCTGCTGGCATCTAATGGTTATATTTTCATGTCTTTTTAAATAAAAGTTTGTTTGCCACGAAGTGTTCCTTCATCTTTAAACTTTTAGTTTTACAAATCGTCACATTAAAATACCATTATATTTAGAGATTTGAAGTGCTGGAAAAAGTGTGAAGCACTTTAAAAGTCCATGAAAAGTGCTTGAATTTCAAATGCATGAACCCTGAAATTTCGTTTCGTTTCGTTTGCCGATAAATGTTTCTTACATGAAACAAAAATGGCAGCTCTTATTAATTGTGGCATCTCTAACTAAATTTAGTTGCACTGGCAGGAAAAATGTTCACAAAATGCAACCATTTAGTCACAGTCTGGAGCCCTGAACTCTCATAACATTCAATTCAGACCACTAGCTCACTATAAAACTAAAAACCGTTTTACCACAAAGCAGCAGATTCAGCAGTAAACACTGGCATCAAGTCACATAGAAAACAATGGCATTAAGTATTTAAGACTGAACTTAGATCTAGTTAATTCATGCTGTTAGTGCAGCGTGGACAACTGAGACGACAAGACCTCACAAGAGCCGAATATTTTCCATCATGACAGTCCGATCGGATGTATCAGTCCTCACCATGATAGTAGAGAGAGGTGATCGTTTCAATTCATTTCAAGCGTTGAGAGGCAATCCACAATCGTGTCGGAGGTAATCGAGCAGATAAAAGTCATGTTTATGATACAGTGATTCACCACAATAACAAAGTGGAATGAGACACAGCCGAGGTCAAGAAAAACACTATCAAACGCAATGCAATCCGCAATAAAGAAGAGCTACATCTCCATTCATTTTGTACGTAAAATAATCAAAAACACAAGAGGTAGAAAGGAATCTTTGTATCTATGTGTGCTGAGGAGTAATAAATCAAAACCAGTAAACCTCAATGGCCAATCGAGAGAGGTGTGTGTCCTCTAGTAACATTACAGTGAGTCATTTTACACTAAAGCCCTTCAGGGACGGACCCACTTCAGAAATAGAAGGGCAGCCATTAGCAGCCAAATGCAGTGAATGTTCTGTATGGGAATGCTGGGAAGACATGGAGACAGTGTGAACCAATCAGTGCCAGCGGCATCACTAGAAACGCCCGATCGTCTCACGTTTGGTGGGACAGGAATACTGCATGAAAGCATGAGTGTGACAGGCTGACATGAAGCTGGAGGAATGTTGATTACCACAGAAAAAGATTTCAGCGTTGATAACAGAAGTAAACGGAACCAGGCAATAAACGATCAAATAAAAAACTGTTTACAGCCAAAGAGTTTATTCATTGAAAAATGAAAATTATCCCATGATTTACTCACTCTCAAGCCATCCTATGACTATCTTCTTTCAGACGAACACAATCTGAGGTACATTTAAAAATATCCTGGCTCTTCCAAGCTTTATAATTGGGGTCGTGATTTTGAAGCCATTAAAAAAGCATGCATCCATCCATCATAAAAGTAATCCATATGGCTCCAGGGGGTTAGTAAAGGCCTTCTGAAGTGAGATTTGCAAGAAAAATATCCATATTTAAAACTTTATCAACTATAATAACTAGCTTCCGGCAGACGGCCGTACTCATACTGCACAAGTCGACTTGCGTCACAAGAGTGAAGGTCCTTGCACACTTAAGTTTTCGAAATTTTCGCACGTTAAAAAATAAACCTCGAAAATAAACCACGACCTCACGTTGTGTCGATCCCATTTACACACTGCCTCCAAAATCTTCGTCTGTCATAAAAAAATTTGGATCGGGTTCAATTTTCCGCGTTTTTTGCATCCGTAGCAAGCATTTTGACAATTTAGAGCCAAGGACATTAACTCCTGACGCGATGTTCAAACTAAAGAAACTCAAGCTCCTCTTCTCTTATATCGAAATCCTCCAACATTTCTCTTTAAAAATTCTTGTTTTAGACTAATTCGTGACCGGTGTTTTGATTCGCTCTCTCCTCTGCGCTTCCACGTTCACCGTTACGTAGGGATGTGCAGCGATTAATCGCGATTAATCGTTTGCAAAATAAAAGTCTGTGTTTATGTAATATATGTATATATATATAAATACAGACACATACATGTATAAATTTAAGAAATATATGCATGTTTAAATAAATATATATTTATATATATTTTATATTACATATAAATATAAATATTTTATATATAAATCTAACATTTTTCTTAAATATATACATGTATGTGTCTGTATTTATATAAACATAATTATTATACACAGAACACACACATATATTACATAAACACAGACTTTTATTTTGCAAACGATTAATCGCGATTAATCGTTGCACATCCCTACCGTTACGCCATGTGTCGGGTCAAGGGTCACTCTTCAGCCACAAATAGATGCAAATAGCTAGATATTACAGACAAAAAAGTTGTAAATATGTATATTTTTCTTACAAAATCCATCGCTTCTCTTCAGAAGGCCTTTATTAACCCCCTGGAGTCGTATGTATTACTTTTATGATGGATGCACTTTTTGGGCTTCAAAATCACACCCACCTTCACTGCCATTATAAAGCTTGGAAGAGCCAGAATATTTTTAAATATATCTCTGATTGTGTTTGTCTGAAAGAAGATAGTACACCTAGGATGGTGTGAGGGTGAGTAAATCATGAGATCATTTTCATTTTTGGGTGAACTATCCATTTAAGTTATGAAAATGTTATTTCTAAACATGTTTTAAAAACATTTAAGGGACCATTCAATTTTATTCCTTTACAAACATTATGGGAACGCTACATTTGAATGTTCTCGGATGTTAGACGCCCATGAACGATGTATAAATAACGTTTTAAGAACATTATTAAAGACCAGATAACTTTGAACCAATGTTCTGTTAATGTTACCGGAAGAACGTTTGTTCATAACTTTGGGAGAACCTTGCCAGAACATTCCGTTAGTTGGGAAACCTGTCTGGGTTTAACTTTACACTTTACACAATCTTTCCAAACTTGCGCAAGAATACCATGAAGGATCTGACTTGTTTTTCAAGATCACAGTCACGAATCAGCAAAGGAACATAAAATTTTTATTTTTATCCTGTTCAACTGTGATGCCTTGCCTTAAAATAAGATCAAATCCAGATATTCTTACTTTAATTCACTCCTTCAACAATTGCTTTGTTTTTTCCTCTTTGAACCAGGTTCCCATCTGAGAGAACATGCATATATGGAGGTACCCAAATTCTAAAAGTGTGATTTCTAGACCTGGAAATGTCATGTAAATTAATAAAATCGAACTCTATGGGCATTTTATAAAGAATATATATTTTTCTAGCTTTAAAAAAATATTATATTGGTTAGAAATTGTGAGTAAGAAAAAGACTAGTCATGGAAATCCATTGGGGGTGAAGGGGCTTTGAATAATGTTGTAAACAACAGGGGGCCTCAGAGGCAAAAAGGTTAAGAACCGCTGCTTTCAGCGCTCTACCATTATACCTCAACATTCACATATCCACCAGCCTCCTGCTCAGAACATAGAAACATCTGAAAATAATGAAAAGCGGTGGGAGAATGTGTGGGCTGACCGTTCCAGTTATAAACGCATCCAACCACTGATTCAATTTGCTTATGACAGAGACGGCAAGGTCAGGCAGACAGACATGAGACACACCAACAGAGGAAGACAGAGGGCAAGAAAGGATGTCTACAATGTGACTCACTCACGAGGTTGTGTCATGTCAGAGAATCAGAGACAGACAAGTTAGTGGCGCCACATCAAGACAGACCCGCAGACTGAGTCAAAAGACACCAGACGGCCAAAGTGCAATAGCAGAACTGGGAGAAAATAGGTTCTCTTATGAAAGAGAGAGGCCTTATATATATATATTTATTACATGTATATGTATGAAGATCTGTACTGCAACACGCTCTCAGGAGAAGTTGTGTCATTATGTTCATCCCTGTTAAAGCACCGATAGCTAAACACGTTCAGACAGACGTCACTGGCTGTTGTTTTACATTTCGCAGCCTTTTTGAACTGCAACTAGCATTTTGTTTCTTGCTGTATCAAGTTAAAATAGTCCAACATTCATCTTTTAAAATGAAGTCAAATTCAGATAAATATTTCATCAGATATAACTTGCTTTGCCAGTGAAATGTCTTCCCAATCCATTAAAGGGATAGTTCAGCCAAAACTCTAAATTCTCCCATCAATTACTCCCCAATTTCTGTCCATCTTCGTAACACAAATAAGGATATTTTAATGAAACCTGAGAGCTTTCTGTCTGCAAGTCTAAAAAATGCTGGGTTAAAAACAGCCCAAGTTGGGTTGAAAATGGACAAACCCAGTGATTGGGGTGTTTTAACCCAGCGATTGGGTTAAATGTTTGCTCAACCTGCTGGGTAGTTTGATTTAACCAACTATTGTTTAAAAATGACTGTATTGTTGCTTAAAATGAACCCAAAGTATGTTGGAAATTAACATTTATTAATGATTTTAATGAATAATAATTAAACTTTTATTAAATTGCTTATTAACAAATGTTCATCTTTTGATTATTATTGTTGCCTCTAGTAATTATGTGTCTGATTTTTAAATTTCCAACATATAGTCATTTACATAGTCATTAATAAATAGTCAGGTTAAATAAAACTGCCCAGCATGTTAAAACAACCCAATCACTGGGTTCGTCCATTTTCAACCCAACTTGGGTTGTTTTTAACCCAGCATTTTTTAGAGTGCGTGCATCCAAAATATTCACAATTCAAAACCAGTGATGTTTGTTCTCGCGCATCACACTAGCGTTTACCATATTTGATGAGCTCCATGCACGTGTGTCAATCAGTCCAAATTAAATCTATTCATCATATAAAGCATTTGTGTCTCTTCAGAAGAGATTAAACTGTTTGATTCATACGGATTACTTTGACCCTCACCATTGGTAAAGTAGACTTGATTGACGGCTTGACATAAATGTTGAGAGAATATTAAAAATATAATGAAAACCATGGGTTTGGAAAGACATGAGTGTGAGTAAATGACAAGATTTCATTTCTGGGTGAACTATCCATTCAAATCAAGCCCTTTTCTACATGTTTTTCCACCTGCATTATCCGGTTCCCCTCAAAAACATGTCATTATGTCAGTTTTGTGTTGACTTTATTGTGAGAGACAGTATGTTCTTCACAAAGAGTGTAAACACTGATTGCTGTTCGAGTTGCTCGACTGACGCAATGACTTGGTGCTGCTAGTGGTGCAAAAAAAAAAACCTAGAAAAATATTGACGAAAGAGAAAACTGTGGGAAGGCAGACATTTTTCAGGTTGTCTGGACACGTTTTATCCAAGTTTCAACCACTTCCACAGACGCAGCTAATACGGATCATTCTCAGGACGTTCTGTCAAGGTTATCTCAACGTTATAAACAAATGTTCTCCCATTAACGTTAACAGAATGCGGTTTTACAGATGCTAGAAATGTGGCTTTCAAATGAAAGATTGGTATCAAAGAGCACACCCTCCTACGTCCTAACTGATGACGAAGACTTAACAGAGCAGCCATCAAGTGTTAGACAGTATTCTATATATTAGTATCTCTGTTTTTTTTTTTGTTTTTTTTTTCAGAATTAAGTAGTAGGAAATTACTGGTCATCCAATTTTTTTATATCAGCTATGCATTCCGTTAATTTTGTGAATTGGCAAGTTTCATCAGGGCGCAAAGAAATATAGAGCTGAGTATAATCAGTGTAACAGTGAAAACTAACGCCATGCTTCCTAATGATATCTCCCAAGGGAAGCATGTACAGAGTGAAAAGCAATGGTCCTAGTACTGAGCCTTGTGGTACTCCATATTTAACTTGTGATTGTGTTGTGACATCTCATCGCTTACTACTACAAACTGATAACAGTCAGATAAGTATGATTTTAACCATGACAATGCAATTCCACTAATGCCAACATAGTTATTTAAAGGTGCCCTAGAATTGAAAATTGAATATACCTTGGCATAGTTAAATAATTAGAGTTCTGTACATGAAAATGACATACAGTGAGTCTCAAACTCCATTGTTTCCTCCTTCTTATGTAAATTTGATTTGTGCAAAAGACTTCTGAAGAACAGGCGAATCTCAACATAACACCGACTGTTACGTAACAGTCGGGATCATTAATATGTGCGCCCCCAATATTTGCATATGCCAGCTCATGTTCAAGGCATTAGACAAGGGCAGCCAGTATTAACGTCTGGATCTGTGCACAGCTGAATCATCAGACTAGGTAAGCAAGCAAGAACAACAGCGAAAAATGGCAGATGGAGCAATAATAACTGACAAGATCCATGATATCATGATATTTTAGTGATATTTGTAAATTGTCTTTCTAAATGTTTCATTAGCATGTTGCTAATGAACTGTTAAATGTGGTTAAAGTTACCATCGTTTCTTACTGTATTCACGGAGACGAGACTGTCGTTATTTTCATTTTTAAACACTTGCAGTCAGTATAATTCATAAACACAACTTCATTCTTTATAAATCTCTCCAACAGTGTGTAATGTTAGCGTTAGCCACGGAGCGCTATCAAACTCATTCAGAATCAAATGTAAACATCCAAATAAATACTAGCGATTAGACATGCTGCATGACGAACACTTTGTAAAGATCCATTTTGAGGGTTATATTAGCTGTATGAACTTTGTTTATGCAATGTATTATAGAGTTACGAGCTCCGTGGGCGGGGAGCGTGAGCATTTAAAGGGGAAGCAGCCTGAATCGGCGCATTTCTAATTATGCCCTAAAATAGGCAGTTAAAACTATGGGGTATTTTGAGCTGAATGCAGCACTGAGATCCAGTAACATTAATAGAGAGATACAACCACAATCTGATGATAAGAGCAAATCATTAGTAACTCTAATGAGAGCAGTCTCAGTACTATGGTACGGCCTAAATCCTAACTGGAAATCCTCAGTTAACAGAAAGTTCATTCAAAGTTATCTGGTCTTTAATAACGTTCTCAACACCTTAGCACAATGTTTGTTTGTTTTTTTTAAGTTTTAGTTTGTCTAACATTTTTTAAATGTTGCTACTTGTTCCGGAATGTTTATAGAACATTCAAAAGTAACATTCCCATAATGTTTGCAAAATGATAAAATGGAATGTTCCCTGTACGTTTCGAACGCTTTCGTTTGCAAAACATTCTTAGAACGTATTGTTGTTAGCCTTCACTAGACATAAGAAACAGTCATTAAAGTCATAGATATTTGGGAATGTGTGACCTTGTTTGTGTTTGTTTGGACCTCGCTCTGGTTCTCATGTGTCTGATAAGGCAGTGACGTTAGCGATCGGCCTGTTTCACACCTACACCACAGCATCGTACTGCTTTCGTGTGTGAAGCACTGATGCAAGTTGAGATGTTGCAGCTGTGACACTACACACGACCTGTACATGTGGTGTCAAAAGTAGAGGTTCACCAATTGATCAGGTTTGCAGATTATCTGCACTGATAACTGATTGCTGGAACAATCGGTTATCAGTAAAAATCCATACCTATCGTTTTTTCGTGATTAGCTGTCAATGCATTTGTTCAGACCAACAAGAACATTCAGATGGCATCAATGTGACAAATCATTTTTTTACAGAGAGTATTCTAACCTCTTCTGCATTGCACTGCGGAAAAAAAAAAACAAAACTGACCAATAAGATTTGTGCTTTTGGTTACACGTCCAGAACCGCTGCTTTTACATAAAACTGACTTGACAGAGTGTTTTGCTAAGTCACAGTGAAGAATTCAAAACAAGTTCTGTTGTTTCTGTACAAAAATCTGAACGACTGTTTGAAAATGTTTAAATATTATTTTCTTCTCTGTGACAAATGGGTGTCAGAAACCGAATATTGTGCAGCATTGCTTTGAGTACCAGGGTAACCGCTTTATTTCTGCTTTTTTTTTTTTTTTTTTTTTTTATATAAACAAACACCACCTACTTTCAGAAGGTGAATTTACATTTTCAGTCAGCTCATCTGCCAATTTTAACACACTGGTCATATTGAACATATGTGTCGGTGTGAACAGGCCTTTACCCTGTTTTTTTTTTTTTTTTACTTTCGTGACGACGTGCCAGTAAAATGACTGGCACTTTATACTGGGCACACAGCCTTTAATCCTGCCGGAGATGCCGTGCGATGCTAAACACAACGAAACAAAGGGAAGGAGAGAGGGATGAAGATCCACAAACTAGACAACAAAGAGAAAATCAGATGCAGACGTAAACATACAGTAAAGGATGCAGGTGTTTAGAAAGACTAACAGGTAATTATATGAAAGAGTGTAGATAAAGCCAGAATAACAGGAATCTCCACAAGAGTTTCTTGTGAATCAGATATGGGCGTAAAAGCAGGACTTGACACCTGAAAGAGGTTTGAGACAAAGTAGTCACAGCCCTGTGCACATTAACAGCAGTGTGGTTATTGTTAAATAAAATAGTTTAAAATCATCATTTGTTAACTGAAATAAAAAAAAAAATTATATATATACACACAAACTAAAAGCAAATTTAAAATATTAATAAATACTATAATTGTATATAAATAATACTAAAATAAGAATTTCTTGTTTTCGATCGTGTCGGTGCACACAGAAACACATAATAAAATTACTAAAACAAACTAAAATAAAAAAAATAGACAAAACAAACTCAAAATATTAATAAAGACTATATAAATAATATTAAAATAACACAGTTTCTTGTTTTCGGTCACGTCTCCGCACAACTGACCACAAGCTATGTGTGTTAGGATAGTGAAAGTGAACGAGACGCACCAGAGCCCGAGCCGGACGTGGTCATGTCGTAGATGAGGTCTTTGAGCGTGGTTCCCACGGTGATGAAGGGGTGGTCCATCGAAGGGTCTTCCTCGTTAGGCACGCGGTGGTGGAGGACCGAGCGGCTGTGGCAGATGTAGAAGACTGTGACCATGAGGAAGCACACCACGCACACCGGACCCGCGATTAGCGCCGCGAAGGCCACGGGCCCCAACGCCGGCGGCTTCTGAGTCGGCACTGAGAGAGAGTCAACACCGCTCATTAGCAAATCATATTTTCATATATACAGTGAGTCTAAAATCACATTGAAAAATTCAAAATCTTAATTGAACCTGAACGTTTTATGGTTATCAAAGACAACACAATTCAAGACAACTGCTGACTTGTTGCACAATAGCTACTTATTTTATTCTTTGAATTTTAGGTTATACTTTATGTTTATGGTGATGTAGTTGCATTGTACTTAAGTACTGAGTAATATTAATTAACTACAGGTACTTAACTACAGAGTTGCGGTAAGGGTTTGGTTTAGGGTTAGTAATTACACAATTTACTAGTACACTCAAAAAAATGCTGGGTTAAAAACAACCCAAATTGGGTTGAAAATGGACAAACCCAGAGAATGGGTTGTTTTAACCCAGTGGTTGGGTTAAATGTTTGCCCAACCTGCTGGATAGTTTTATTTAACTCAACTATTGTATTGTATTTCTTACTTAAAATGAACCCAAAATTAACATTTATTAATATGTTTTTGTTTAACTTGTATAAATAAGTTTAATGATTAATAATTAAACATTTAATTTATGTTGAATGAATGACAATACATTTATTAAATTGCTTAATAAATGTTCACCTTTTGATTATTATTGTTGCCTCTAGTAATTATGTGTCTGATTTTTAATTTCTAACATATTTTGGGTTTATTTGAATCCAAACATATTATTTTTAAACAATAATTGAGTTAAATAAAACTACCTAGTATGTTGGGCAAACATTTAACCCAGCCGTTGGGTTAAAACAACTTTTTTTGGCAATCGGACGGCATGACTGAGACCAGTCAAGAACGTCTTTTCTTCTTGAGAACCATGATAGTTTTTGATAGTTGTTTAGCTGCGAGTTCATTTATCATGTTTATTAATTGTTAATCTTTGGATGTCATGTCTAGCTGTTTTTCTTGCATCTCTTATAAATGCCATTATTAATAAAATCTTTTGAAAGTGCACCTGTGTTATGTTTCATTGCATTTCCCCCCTTTTTACTGTGTATTAATGTCTGTTAATGACAGTTATTATAAAAGACCTACCACTTCTGGCACTGATCTGTACTAATTGTGCATACGCTGATGATGCTTGTTAAATATGAACACCAGATTGCACATATGGGGAAAGCTAATTATTTTTAAACAAATGCTATCTTTGAATCTTCAGAATGCAGCAAATATTGTGTATTTGTTTGTAAACCATATGCGCCATTAACTCACTAGCCTTATAATTGATCTATTCATCAGGCAGTTGACGTTATGTACCGCATTCACTCTTTTAAAACAATCTAAGACGTTTCAGAAAGACTGTTTCGACAGACAGACAGACAGATAGATACTAAAGTCAAAATCCCCACCCAGGTGACCGTTTTGAGTGAAGAGACACAATGAGTCTTTGTAACGCATTTTTTTCACACGGTAATGCCAGACTTTGTGTCTGGTTTCATGTAAACAAATGAGTCATGCTCAGTTCTGCATTATTAACATTTTTTTCTGAAGCCAAGTAACATTATCATTTCATTTTTAAATGAAGATTTTCCTATAAACGAGTGTCTAGACTTCAGACAGATGTATTCCAGGGAAATCACAAGCTCCTGTAAACAGCAAACACGCTCCGTGTGATTCATCCCAAGTGGATATCCATAACATCCATGGAAGACAAGTTAATTATATGAAAAGGGAAAAAATGAGAAATCTGCAAACAGATGGAAGGCCGAGGACAGAAAATAGGGGTTGCAAAAAGTTGATCCCTACAGGCTGAAAGAGGCGGCGAACGGTGTGGGTGGGACCATCTGTTCCACATGACTTTCCTTTGTTTACATGGAAGTCTGTGGTCGAGTAAAGCAGGATTTCTTCATACTTAATTCCTCCACAACAGAAAATCAAATGCACGCTAGCTGCATGTGTGTGAGAAAAAGGGCAGAATTTTTCTCTTCCACTAATGGTTTGCTGGGATTGTTTTTGTCAGAGGTTTATGGTCACAAGCCGCATACAGAATGTGCCACGGCATCAAGATAACAAGTTAATAACAGAGAAGACCTGCAGGCATTCACAGTCGGCTGGAGTGCGAGCGTGTGCGTTCGAGTGTCATGCTGAAAGATGCATGTGACGGCGACATTATCAAGTAATTAATTCCATACAAAAACACACAGTCATTGGGTATGAGTGCATTAACCAACCTGCAAAATATACAGCTGGTTTGGACACTGGGCATCAATGAAAGCCAGTTAGGTCTAATGTCTTGGACCCTTATTGACTTTCATTGTATGAGCAATATTTTTTTTTCAAAATATCTTTTTTTACAGGTTTGGAACGACAATGAAATTGGACAAATGTTTACTCTGAAATGCAAGATCCTTCAGGTATGATATTTTTTTCTGTGTAAAATGTGATTTAAAAAAAGTTTCAGGTGTGCTGTGCTTTCTGCACAATTAGGCCTATCTTTATTTCTACAATTTCAAATATTAAATGTTTTATTTTTTGCATAAAAACATAGGGAGCCTTAAAGGATTAGTTCAGTTTCAAATCAAATTTTCCTGATAATTTACTCACCCCCATGTCATTCAAGATGTTCATGTCTTTCTTTCTACAGTCGAAATGATATCAAGGTTTTTGATAAAAACATTCCAGGATTATTCTCCTTATAGTGGACTTCAATGGCCTTCTGATGGTTGAAGGTCCAAATGTCAGTTTCAGTGCAGCTTCAAAGAGCTTTAAACGATACCAGACGAGGAATAAGAGTCTTATCTAGCAAAATGATCGGTCATTTTAGAAAAAAATACAACTGTATATGCTTTATAAACACAAATGATCGCCTTGCATGTGCTTCCGCTTTCCGTATTCTTCAAAAAGCTTACGCTGTATGTCCTAGACCTTCCCTATTCTACTTATGGAAATGCGATCATTTGTGTTAATAAAGCATATACAGTTGTATTTTTTTAGAAAATGTCTGATGGTTTCTCTAGATAAGACTCTTATTCCTCGTCTGGGATCATGTGGAGCTCTTTGAAGCTGCACTGAAACTGACATTTGAACCTTCAACCCGTTGAACCCCAGTGAAGTCCACTATATGGAGAAAAATCCTGGAATGTTTTCATCAAAAACCTTCATTTCTTTGCAGTTGAAGAAAGAAAGACATGAACATCTTGGATGACATGGAAGTGAGTAAATTAACAGGAAAATTTTATTTGAAAGTAAACTAATCCTTTAAAGCTCCTCAGTTGTTGATCAGCGCTTCAAGCACTGTACATGAAGATGTTTGGCTCATATTTCATTCTCAAATGCAGGTAAAAGCGTCTCAAACTCAGAGTGGATCAGATGTGAAGCAGCATTTACTGTGATCCGAAATCGCAGCACACATATTTGATTAAATCACAGCCTTTGCAATTTGATAAATCAAACTAAACCATATTGTGTTTCGGTTAATAATCTGATTAAGCGTGCAGCCGCAGCGCTGACTCTTACCTGGGAATGATGTGAGGTCAGGGTTCTTGTTGCACCAGTCTGTGTCACAACACATGGGGTAAATCCCCGTGTCGTCCTTGTTGGAGGGCGCGCAGACGAAGGGCCGGTCGCGTGGGATCAGCTCGATGTCGCTGATGCACCAGCTCTGCTGCGTGGTGACGCTGCCCGATCGAGTGATGGACACGTAGCACAGGCCGTCTGTGGCACACGTGTGGTTCGGGCACCGATGACAGTAGCATTGTAAGGCTGAAAACAATCAGAAACACATGACGTGAATGTTTCAGAATTAAGAAAAAAAAAAAAAACATTTTCATTTAGAAAAATACCAATTCAAATAAAAGAGCTTTGAGATCAACAATCTTTACACAATGATTACAATGAAATGTCACAAACAAAGACATCAAATGTGGGCTTTTTATAACCAGTGTTCAAACTGAGTTGTCCTAAAAAACAGTACAGCTTTGTGCTTTGTCTCCTCTGATGTGGTCACGTGACCAACCACAACAAACTCAATCTCGCCAACCTCAACCGCACTATCCTCTTCAACCTCAATTATAGTGTTACAAAAGATTCTATTTCAAATAAATGCTGAACTTTCTATTCATCAAAGAATGCTGAAAATAAAATATATCACTTTTGCCATCACAGAATAAATCACATTTTAAAATATATTTAAATTGAAACAGATACTTTAAATTGTTATTATATTTCACAATATTACGTTTTTTTTTTTTACTGTATTTTCGATTAAATAAATGCAGCCTTGAATAGCAGAACAGACTTCTTTCCAAAACATTAAAAAATATAGCTGCGAGCAGCAATTATCAAGGTTCAAGAGTTTTAGGGCCTTTCAGCACATGCGGAAAAAGATGTGTTTTATTTAGCAAACCTATAACAATCTTGTTCATATATGGAAAATACTAATTACGGCCAATACAGGCAATTTATCATAGGAGACATATGGTTTATAAAGCTTTTTAATGGTTATTGAGGTTGAGACAAAAATCTAGGACTAGTTCGCTAGTTTTGAAATAATCTCCAATATTTAACGAACGATTCAATGGACAGTGGAAAGACAAAGGAAAGGCCTAGAGGCAAAGTTACTCAGAATGAGGAGTTCTACCGTGTGGTAAGAATGTTGTGGGCGTGTGCAAAAAAAATAAATACAAAATAAATAAATAAATAAAAATTGTGCAATACACAATCCTGCGCACATCCACAACAGTCGACCCCCCTGTGGCCGATTTCTTCCTAATTTCTCACAGGCCTCTAGTGCCGTGAGTCAAACAGGCCCAGCGTGTTTTGTTCCAATCAGCCTCCATTAACCTTGAGATACACCAATGTCCTCATTGACAATCATAGCACCTCGGACGAAGACAATGCATGCCAATTTCCAAGTCGATCAGACTAACGGTGAAGTAGTTATAGCCATTTTCATGTTTTTTTTCCCTGTTATAGCGCCACCAAGTGGCCAGTCGCTGCGTAATTTTTCATGCAACCACAGAATGAGCTCTTACATAGATGTGCCAAATTTGGTGAAAATATCTTATTCCGTTCACGAGTTATAGCCATTTTATTAAAAGTGGCTCCGCCCACTTCGAACGTTTTGGCGCCCCTTAGGGACCGTGAATCGGAATTTCAACTGTTTTTGATCATTATTGACAAGCAGACTACAGAGAATCTCACTGCAATGATTTGGTTACGGCCAATACAGGCAATTTACCAAAGGAGATATATGGTTTATAATGGTTATTGAGGTTGAGCCAACAATCTAGGACTAGTTCGCTCGTTTTGAAATAACCTCCAATATTTAACGAATGATTCGATGGACAGTGGCGGTCCTAGAGGTAAAGTTGCTCAGAATGAGGAGTTCTACCATGAAAAACGTGAAGGCTCTCCCTGTGGCCAATTGTTTCCTAATTTCTCCCAGGCCTCCAGTGCCAAGAGTCAAACAAGCCCAGCGAGGTTTCGTTTTAATCAGCCTCCATTAACCGTGTCTGATAGCTGCTCAAACTTCAGTTGCTGACGGCGGCCATGTTTTTTGAGATGCATCAATGTCCTCATAGACAATCATCGCACCTCGGATGAAGACACTGCATGCCAATTTTCTGGTCGATCGGACTAAGGGTGAAGTAGTTATAGCCATTTTCATGTTTTTTTTTCCTGTTAAAGCGCCACCAAGTGGCCAGTCACTGCATCCTTTTTCATGCAACCACAGAATGAGCTCTTACATAGATGTGCCAAATTTGGTGAAAATATCTTATTCCGTTCATGAGTTATAGCCATTTTAGTAAAAGTGGCTCCGCCCACTTCGAACGTTTTGGCGAACCTTAGAGACCGTGAATCTGAATTTCAACTGTTTTTGATCATTATTGACAAGCAGACTACAGAGAATCTCACTGCAATGATTTGGTTACGGCCAATACAGGCAATTTACCATAGGAGATATATGGTTTATAAAGGTTATTGAGGTTGAGCCAACAATCTAGGACTAGTTCGCTCGTTTTGAAATAATCTCCAATATTTAACGAACAATTCGATGGACAGTGGTGGTCCTAGAGGTAAAGTTGCTCAGAATGAGGAGATCTACCATGTCTTGTGAAAGCTGTGGGTGTGCATGAAAAATCGTGCAATACACAATCCTTTACACACGAGAAAAATGCGAAGGTGCCCCCCAGTGGCCGATTTCTTTCTAATTTCTCACAGGCCTCTAAGGCCGTGAGTCAAACAGGCCCAGCGAGTTTCATTCTGATCGTTATTACTGACAATCAAGACTCCGGAGAATCTCACGGCACTGATTTGGTCCCGATCGGGCCAAAAACCTAAAACTAGTTCCCAAAAATTTCAAAGCAAGCCCTTTTGTGTTTTGTTGTAGCGCCCCCGTCAGGCCAATCAGGGTGAGCCTTGGTGATGTTGTAGACAGTGCGAGTACTACCAGCCCGATCACTTTTAAATGCTGATCCTTGGAAATTTTAACAATTACATGCACTTGAAACCCTAAAAAAGTAAGCGCCGTATTATTCGAGTGTGTGTAGTGGTGTTGCAGTAAAAGGAAAGAATTTAAAGACACTTCTCAGAATTTTACTCTGTAAACTGTTAAAAAGCTGAAGCACAGTCGATAATTAAACTGAATAGTGGACCATCATGACCCGTCTCTAATATGTGTGCATGTTTTTCCCAAACTGCATGAGGCTTTCTAAACACAGGACATGATCTTTAAAAACGATGCACTCAATGAACTTGTTTACGCATCGGTCCGGCTCATAAGTGCAACAATTACCCAGTGAGGAGGTGAGGACGGGTTACTCTTAACACACACATTCTGTGGCTCAAGCACTAATGCAGTGTGCAATTTGCATGCTGCACAGACAAGGTTCAAGCAAGGTGACTTATGTTGCTGATAAGTATTTCTGTCCTATTCTGTCAGACCAACCTGGACCAAAAAAAATTCACTTGAACTCCAGCCAGCCTGTCATGGCAGCGCATGCTGAAGCCTCACGAGGGATCACGCTCGCACAGCCGCGAGACGCCAGAAATATCAGCCCACTGACTCTGGCTCTCTGACAAGGTCACGGTGAGGAAACCGTGGAGGTGGAAGGAAACATACAAGACGAGGGGCTGGAGGAAAACAACGTCACAGTCCAGGGGCAGAAGGGAGATCGCTGTCACAAACAGAATAAAAATGTGTGGGAAGGAGATGGTGGTATGACTGTACCGACTTATATTTTGGTTTGTATTCTATTCAACATTGTATCAATTATATTAAAGGTGACCTATAACGCCCATTTCACAAGATGTAATATCAGTCTCTGGTGTCTCCAGAATGTGTGTGTGCAGTTTCAGCTCAAAATACCCCACAGATCATTTATTATAGCATGAATTTTTGAGTGGAAGGAAAAACATGCAGTTTTCGTGCATGTGCCTTTAAATGCAAATGAGCTGCTGCTCCCGCCCCCGCTTACCAGAAAACACAATCTAAACTTCTGAGATATGGACGGCGCATCGTGTGAGTATCAAACTGAGTTCTCATTCACGTCTCTTAAAGTGCCAAAAACACACAAAGTTCACATAAACACAGTAGCTTTAATAAGAATACATTTCTTACTTGAATGCTGCTGTTTAATGCTGTGGTGAGGAGATAAACATGGCGGACTGTGTACAGCTCACTGAGGGCGGGGTCTATGCTAATAGGGCAGATTCTGTGCAAACGGCTTATTCTGAGATACTGCTTATGATTTATGAGGATTAAAAAAAGGATTGGGTGGATTTTTATTTATTTTTATTTTGTGTACACACTGTCAACAAACATTTATGTTCAAACACAATGTAAAAGTGAGTTTTGCATAATAGGTCCCCTTTAATAATAATAATAATAATAATAATAATAATAATAATAATTGTTGTTATTATTAAACAATATAATAAAGATGATGACAATGATTATTATTTTTATTATTATTATTATTAATAATTATTAAATAAATTTAACATTATTCAATTATATATTAATATTATTTTAATAATGATAATAATAATAATAATAATAATAATAATAATAATAATAATAATAATAAAAGTCATGCAATATATTTAATGTAAAATATTTAATAAAAATGTAGGGCTGTCAAACGATTAATCGCGATTAATCGTATACAAATAAAAGTTTGACTGCATAATATATGTGGGTGTACTGTGCGTAATTATTATGTATACATACACACAAATTAATGTATATATTTAAGAGAAATGTTATTTATGTAGAAAATATTTTAATTTATATATAATATAAATTATATAAAAATATGAATAAATATATATACACACTTGTAAATATTTCTCAAATATATACCCATATATATTAGGCAAACTTTTATGCGATTAATCGACAGCCCTATAAAAATTTATTAAACAATAAAGATGACAGTGTTATTAATTCAATGTTATTTAATATTATTTAAATAAATAAAATATAGTATTTATATTTAATTTTATTTAACAACAACCTATGTAATTATTTTTAATATTTTCATTAAATATTAATATTAACAAATATCATAATTTATATTTTATATTACTTTAATATAATAATTAAGATGATGATGAATATTATTGATGACATTGAGATTTCTCAAATCCAACCCTAACTTTTTCCAATTTTAGAAACTACAATTTCAAAGAAAACAAAAAAAATATGCAAGTCATTAGATGATCAAAAACAGACATCACTACATGCTTATAACGCCTGTAAACTCCTTTAATAACAGACCTACACGCTGGGCCAATGAGAGACGACTCTCTCTCCATAAAAACTTTAGTGACAAGACTGCCATGATATAATATTTTGGTCACAGAAGGAGGAACGTGAGAGACAGACAGAGGAAGAGGGAGGTGAAGGGAGTGACTCAGGCAGGGCGAGGCATGAGCGAGAAAAACCACAAGCAACAATAAAGTCAGAATCGCATTTCAGTCTAGACGGCTTCAGAACCGCAAACACATGACGACTGCAGTTTACAGTAAAGATGAAAACACAGAAGGCCATCCTGCAGTGTGTGTCTGGTGTGGTATGAAGAGACGCTTCAGAATCAGGTTTGTGTGTTACACTATTAAAGCAGCACCTGACTGTCTGTGTCATTAAAGAGACTTGTGCAGTGACCCAAAGAAATGTGCATGCCACAGAAGACAGGTCCAGAGTCAGCAAAAGTTTCCTGAATAATGTTTAGTTTGAAAACGCTGACTTCCAACTCCTGCGACGTCTGGACTGACAGCTGTCTGCCAAAAACACGACATTCATAGAGAAACAAACCAGAGCTCCACGAGGAATCAGCAGTATTTGAGGCAAACTCCAGCAGCCGCAATAAATCTGGAACATTCCAGTACGTGAACGCAAGGGAAACTTACTGTAATCAAACTGAGCAACAGCAGATTCATTTATGGAAACGTCACAAACTCCATGTAGCAGATGTGAGCTGTGGATCCCGTCCCTAAACATCATGTTAGAAACTACTGGTCATTCTACATGCCTTTCAGACGGACACGTGCTGTATAAAGATTGACCGATATATACACACATTACCGTTCAAGTTTGGGATCGGTAACATTTTTAATGTTTTATAAAGAAGTTTCGTCTGCTCACCAAGATTGCATTTATTTAATTAAAAATACAGTAAAAACAGTAATATTGTGAAATATTATTACAATTTAGAATAACTCTTTTCTATTGGAATACAGAAATATAATATAAAATGTAATTTATTCCTGTGATCAGAGCTGAATTTTCAGCATCATTACTCCAGTCTTCAGTGTCACATGATCCTTCAGAAATCATTCTAATATGCTGATCTGCTGCTCAAGAAACATTTAATGTGTACAATTGTACAAAATATTTGTGTACAATATTTTTTTTCAGGATTATTTGATGAATAGAAAGTTCAAAAGAACAGTGTTTATCTGAAATCTAATCTTTTGCAACATTATAAATGTCTTTACTGCCACTTTTGATTGATTTAATGCATCCTTGCTGAATAAAAGTATTAATTTCTTTCATTTCTTTTCAAAAAAATAAAAATAAAAATTCTTACTGGCCCCAAACTTTTGAACGGTAGTGTATAATGCTACAGAAGCTTTGTATTTCAGATAAATGCTGTTCTTTTGAACTTTCTATTCATCAAGGAATCCTGAAAAAAAAAGTACACAACTGTTTTCAACATTGAAAATAATCATAAATGTTTCTTGAGCAGCAGATCAGCATATCAGAATGATTTCTGAAGGATCATGTGACACTGAAGACTGGAGTAATGATGCTGAAAATTCAGCTTTGATCACAGGAATAAATTACATTTTATATTATATTCCAATAGAAAACAGTTATTTTAAATTGTAATAATATTTCACAATATTACTGTTTTTACTGTATTTTTAATTAAATAAATGCAATCTTGGTGAGCAGACGAAACTTCTTTTAAAAATATTAAAAATCTTACTGATCCCAAACTATATATATTTTTTTATATATATATATTATATATATTATATATATTATATATATATATATATATATATATATATATATATATATATATATATATATATATATATATATATATATATATATATATATATATATATATATAAACACAAGCTCCAATGGAATTTACAAAAAGTAACATTTACTATCAATTAACTGCTTCCAAACAACTACTGGCGACGATTCAAATACCAATATTTATCACTTGCTCACTTATTTGACCTTTTATCATGAAAATATATTAGCAAACTTCAAAAGCACATGCATTAAGTTACACTACCTTGTACACATATTATAGAACATTCAATATATCTGTAATAAATAGAAAGACATTATACAACTCAGTGTCTTTACACAGTTAATAACTATCGGTTTGTAATTTCATGCTTTGGCTGATATGCAGAGAAAAATTGTGAATTTTCAGTGCATCTCTACTAACAAAAAAAGAGAGAATCAGAGCTGCGGTGTGTGTCAGCGTTCTCATCTCTGTCCACTTAAGACAGAAAAACTGGTAAATAAAAAAATAAAAAAACACAATATATCTGCCTTGCCAATATATTGGTCACATTTCCTGACAGGAAATAAGCTGCAAAATGGACCAGACTTGATGCTGATAATCTGTGCCACTCTTGAGCCATTTATTTGCGTTTACATTTCTGAATTTGGCAAACGTGACTTACATTATCATGAAATCTGAGTGACAATTAAAGGGTTAGTTCACCCTAAAATGAAAATTTCTGTCATTAATTACTCTCCCTCATGTCGTTCCACACCCGTAAGACCTTCATTCATCTTCAGAACACAAATTAAGATATTTCTGATGAAATCTCTTCATAACATTAAGGTTGAACCACTGCAGTCACATGACTGTTTTAACGATGTCTTTAGTACCTTTCTGGACTTTGAGAGTGTTGATTATATTGCTGTCTATGGTTAAGTCACAAACCTCTCTCGGATTTCATCAAAAATATCTTTATTTGTGTTCTGAAGATGAACGAAGGTCTTACGGGTGTGGAACAACATGAGGGAGAGTAATTAATGACAGAATTTTCATTTTGGGTGAACTAACCCTTTAATTGTCATACAGATAATTGCAATTAACAATTTAATTGTTTTGTTCATGTCACTTGCAGTGTAAAGGCCATTCAAGGATGAGATTAGAGATGTAAAAGAATGGCACAGAAGAACTATCATTGGAATCATTTTCACAATGATTTTTTCAGCTGATGAACAATATAAATAAACACCGACAGCCAATCAGAATCCATCCTGTTTTAAAGAGCTCGGGCATTTAAAGCGACAGGCGCTCATAATAAAGAGAGGACCTGGACTCATTGGCAGTCCAGCACACACAGAAAGGAAGCTTCACTAATGGCTTCACTGGAGCTCTGCAAAATGTGTTACGCAATTCCCCTTCAGGAGCTTCTCCACGGCTGACTGAGCAGTGCACACCGTCTGAGAGCGAGACTCCTCTTCACTCCTCAACCTCTTCAGCAGCAGGATTATCAGCATATACGCCATTAGTATTCACACATCACAAACACCTCTTACCACTTCATTACAGCTTTAATGAGGAAAACACACCATAACTATGACCACAAGCCTGGAGGAAGTGCTCTGTGACTCTAAATTTGGTGCAGAAACAAGTTTGACTCTAGTAAGTTTCACAAACACCTGCAGAGAAACAGCAAGTGACACACTGATTTAAAGGCGAAAGTAGAAAATCCATGACACAGTCCAGATCCACATTTTGAAAATGGCTTGCATGAATGACTTTAGTTGGTATTAAGAAAGTATTCAACAACTAAGCTGGTTTTGGGATAAATGTTTTTAATTAGACATTTTGAAAATGCAATGCTGACGAAAATAGCACAAACCACTCCAAAAATAGCAATCTAAATTAACACTGTATTATATTAAATATACAATCGCAAAGACATATTCAAAGCTGTTTAATTAATGTTTAAAACTTGCAACAAAAGTAATAACTCATTTTTAAATGTGACAAACTTCAAATTGATCATTTTAAAATGAGTTAATATATTATTGTTATATTTAACAATTTAAGCTTTAATTAAATAAACTTTATAAAGGGTTTAAAATGCATTTTATTAATATACTGATCAATGATTAAATAATTTTGTAATTTTATTTCTAAGTTGCACTCTTTATTTTAAAGCACTGCATGCAATCAACATGTTAAAGTCAATATGAAATCAAAATGGATTGATAACTCTAAATGATTTATTGGTGCACATCAACATTATTGTGTTTAAGGTGTAATATGTAAAATATCCAAAAACCACTAGGCCAGTGTTATATATTTTGTTCAGTTGAGTACTTACATTATCTCAAATGTTTCCAACTATTTGTAAATCGTAAGAAAATTGCAATTTTAACCAAGAATCCGGGACGTGCGACCTCTAGCGGACAGAAAATATTACATATTGCACCTTTAAAATGCATGTTTCTGGTCATCTTGAATCAGAATATCTTCTCTTCTCTGATGACGAGGGCGGGGCAACCTGTCACTCACATGAGATCCACCAAATAGCAAACCACAACCATCTAATCAATTCCCCACAGACAAAATCAAGCCCCGCCCTACATTTGTTCTTGTTTGAGAAGCAGTTTTACTCTGATATACATCCCTATAGGGAAGAAATGCAACTTCCCTTTCATTAAGACTTTAAAATATCGCTTAAATAATCAAAAAGAATGAGTTGACCTTACTAAGTGACTGGCCCATCTCCACCAGTATAGAAACAGTTATTTACTCAAATGACTCTACTACATTTTTGACAAAAATAATCGCAAGACACCTTTAATAAAATAGTTTTGCTATTGAATCTTGACATTTCTGCATATATATATATATATAATAAAGAATTAAGGATTCTTGGTGACTCAGATAAAGCAATCAGGATAAACCAGGATTGTGAACAGCACAGTGAAGAGGCTCGAAATATGGATTGACAATATTGATGAATCGAAGAGGAATGGAGGTTGACTTGAGCCGCACCCTAACGCAGAGCGGCCACATAAACCTTCGGCACATTTTCAGGCTTAGAGCCGTAGCTAGGCAACAGTCAAACAATGCATCGCTGTCAGGGGCGGTACGGGATAATCAGGGGGTTTCTATCGGATCGCCACATAGGAACAAAGATCTGGACTGATAAGCAGAAACAAAAAGCGAAGTCAGTGCTGTGCAAAGGTGAGGTGTATTGGCTGAGCAGCTGTGGTCTCAATGAATCACACTTCCATTTGCAATGCAGAGAGCTGGGATTATCCTTCTCGACTTACTTAAAAAAAGAAAACCTTGAAAAAGCTGAGAACGTGCATGAAATCCAAAGGCTCCAGGACTCATTTCAGCACTCAAGCTGTTTGAATTCCATTTGTTGCACAAGGTTTTTATTCTCTGAAGCAGCCTTGAACACTGAGAGCAGGTACAGCTAGTCATTTAAACACAGTGTTTGAAAAATAAGCGAGGTGGGTTTGCTACAACACGAAAAGAAAAGGAGCTTTAAGTGCATGTGTGCGTCCCACCGGCACTGTTAGCGCTGAACAATACCTCGGATGCTGCCACTAAACAATGGCTTTTCATGTTGTACTGAAATTTTAGCACCTTTTTGAACAAGTACTTTGACTGTCTTTAGGTTTAAGATATTGGCAGGTGCTTGGATTATGCAAGCTCCTTTTGGTATCGTAGTTGTTCCCAGAGTATGAAAGATAAATTGCTGATCTAATTTGAGTAGTGAATGTTTTAAGGGGTTGGGCTTGTTGTTTGTGGAAGGAAAAAAAAAAAAATAATTGGGTTATTAGTTATTTAGGAAATTATATGGTGAGACAGCAGCATAGCTGTGACACTTGGAGTAGGAATTACAATATTTGTCCATGTAGATTTAAAAGCTTGGTGGGAATTGCTTAGCGTAATTGTATGGAATAAATTACCGGTGTCATTAAACGGTTTAAAGGATTTATAAAGTTTTAAAAGAGCATTAAAAAGATGGTTGTATGGGATAATGAACTTGTCAAATAAATTTAAATCAAATCAAATGAAACAGTAAACAGCTTTAGGCAACAACAAAACAAAACAAAACAAAACAAAAAACATAAAACAAAGCAAAAAAAAAAAAACATTAGAACAAAATAAATAAAAAACAACCACAAAATAAAACAAAACAAAAAACAAAACAAAACAACCACAGAATAAAAAAAAAAAAAACTAAAACACAAAAATAAACAAAATTAAAACAATCACAAAATAAAATAAAAAACACAAAAATGACTAATTTTAAGTTTTTCTTCTTTTTATAGTTTGTTTTTGTTTTTTGTGTAGTTTTCATTTTTGTTTCGTTTAATTTAGTTTTTTTTATTAATTTTTATAGTCATTTTTGTGTTTTTTGTTTTTATTTTGTAGTTTTGTTTAATTTTGTTTATTTTTATGGTATAGTTTGTTGTTTTGTTATTGTTTTGTTTTATTTGTGTAGTTTTCATTTTTGTTTTGTTTAATTTTGTTTAATTTTAAGTTTATTTATAAACAAAACAAAATTAAATGAAACAAAAACAAAAACTACAAATAAAACAAAAAAAACTAAATCACAAAACAAAATTAAACAAAACTACAAATAAAAAAACTAAACCAAAAAAAAGATAAAGCACAACCACAAAATAAAACAAGGCAAAATAAAACTAAACAACCACAAAATAAGCAAAAACAACAAAACAAAACCTAAACCAAAAAATAAAGCAAAACAACAAAAACGACTACAAAATAAAGTAAAACCACAAACAAAAACTAAACAATCACAAAATAAAATAAAAAAAATGAAAAACAATATAAAAACAGCCACAAAAAAACAAAACAAGCACAAAATAAAACAAAAATTAAACAAAACAGCCACAAAAAAACAAAACAACAAAATTAAATAAAACCACTAAATAAAACAAAAACAACAACAACAAAATTAAAACAGCCGCAGAGAAACACAAAGCACTCATCTGCGAGCTTATACTTTATTCGTGCAGATCTATGGGGAATGAATCTGACAAACAAGAGAATAACTTTTCCTTTATTATCCTTTGTGCTCTACTGTGGTCTGTTTTGCGCAATAAAGCTTATGATGAAGCAATATAACAAATAAAAAGTATTCTCTAATGACAGCTTCATGATTCTGCTGATTATGAAACATAATCCTGCTGTCTGGATCGGGATTTTGCTGAGTGATACACTAAAGCCACTCCAAATGGATTCCAGCTTTCAAATTTATATGTGGAACCAAAGCGTTTCTCTTTGTCTTTCTGTACTAGAGCCCTCCTTTGTTTCAGCACGAGAGAGAAAAACGCGACCGCAGGTAAACACAGGTAATAACAGCCCCAAATATTCATATTCATATGTATTTATACAACCTGGGCTGTACAGCACAGTCATCACTGTAGCAAAGACATTGGCTTATTCATAAGACGCGTTTATTTAAAACGCCATAGGTGTGTAATTCTCAAACAAGGAGAAGGACGCCTTGTTGAATTGCTCAAGGCTTGCCCACAGAGTCGGGCATTTTCTGCAGTTCTCCGTACGTGTGTTTTACAGAGCGAGGGCAGTGTGTGCTGGAACAAGCCTATCACACAGAATCTATCCTGATGCCACAGACTGGATATTTTGTCTAGTGGAAATACACTGAAGAAGGTTTGCGTTGACTCTATCCAGTCTAAATCAGCCACTAGATTTCACAAAGAAGAAAGAAAACAGGATAAACTGGGCAACCACATTTTTTCATGTTTAGTTTCCATTTTCTTAACAGTGGTGCTTTAATTAATGTGCTGTGCTTCTGTTTGCACAAGAAATTCATCCAAAATATTGTTATTTGCACCTTACACCAAGGCTGAAACCATGTTTTGACTCTTGAACACTGAACATTTTTTTTTATTTTTATTTTTTTATGAAGCATAAAGAAACAGGAAATTCTAGGTCTAATTCTAGTTGGGAAATAATAATTTTGGAACTAACAAATAATATTTGCATGAATTTGCATTAAAGGGTTAATTCACCCAAAAATTTAATTTCCCTCATGTTGTTCCACACGCGTAAGACCTTTGTTAATCTTCAGAACACAAATTAAGATGTTTTTGATAAAATCCAATGGCTCAGTGAGGCCTGCATTCACAGCAAGTTAATTAACACTTTCAATGACCAGAAAGCTAAAGACATATTTAAAACAGTCATGTGACTAGTGGTTCAATCTTAAATGTTATGAAGCGACAATTTTTTAGCGATTTCAAAACACTGATTCGTGAAGCTTTTCGAAACTCGAAAAGCTCGTTCGATACACACTCCGAACCACTGATTCGAAACAAAAGATTCGTAAAGCTTTGAAGCTTCATAAACCAGTGTTTTGAAATCGCCCATCACTAGATATTGTTAAACAAAGTTGTTATTTTGTTTTTTTTTGGCACACAAAAAATATTCTCGTCTCTTCATAACATTAAGGTTGAACCACTGTAGTCATTAATTACAGAAATTTCATTTCTGGGTGAACTTGTTAGTCCCAGGATTCTTCACGTTAGTGAATAAATATAGATCCCCTTTTAAAATTCGAATTCCCTAGTGGTAGAATTTTTGTTAACCGTGTCAAAGGTTCTGGGTTCTAATCCGCCTTAGTATAGTTTTTTTTCCTCATTAAAATCAAAAATATTCATCAATGATTGTATATCAAGAGCAGGGACACGTTTGTGTGCACTTTGTTTTGTGATTTCACTGGTAGGAATAGAGTCTTCACAACGGCATTAAGCGACGTATTGACGTGTTTATCTCTGTGCACGAGCCAAAAGAGAACATAAACCCCACCTACTTTGATTTGATTGGCCATCTCAATCATTTTGACATCGATGAGCGCTGTTGGATCGCCGAGGCAGACCAGACTAAAATATAACTTTTAAAACTTTGTCATCCTAGCAACTAGGGTTGCAAAGGGGCGGAAAGTTTCCGGTAAATTTCCGGAAACTTTCTACGGGAACTTAACCTAGGGAAATTTGGAAACTTAACAGGAATTTACAGAAATTTATGGGAATTAATTGGAAATTTTGGGAAATTTATACAGATTTATAATATTTATATAAAATGTATCATATAAAAAACAAATATAAACATTTTGTTTGGTCATAACATGAAATAACAGTTATTTATTTTTCGCATTTAATTAATTTTCATTTAGTAAATATGTAAATTAAATAAATTTTTAGTGCAGCAATTATGTGTTATTTATTTCAGTGTCACATGATCCTTCAGAAATCAGTCTAATTTTGCTGATTTGATACTTAACTATTTCCAACAATGATAATAGCAAATGTTTTTGCATGTTAGAATGATTTCTGAAGGATCATGTGACACTGAAGGATGGAGAAATGATGCTGAAAATTCAGCTTTGATCACAGAAATAAGTTATATTTTTATGTATATCGATTATTATACCATTATTTTAAATTGTAGTTATGTTTCACAATATTACAGTTTTTTCCATATTTTTGATCAAATGCGCATGTTATGGACTGGGGGAAGCACATTGCATGCAGGGGGCATCAATAGCCCTGTAGCAAGTAGTGTGCCGTGTGAGGAATGTGAATGGTAAAAAATTAAACTAAAATTGCATTAAATATGGTTGTTTTAACCAAAATTATGTTGCAAGATGTTTTTTTTTTTTTCAATTACATTTAAGTACCCTGTTACAGGCTAACTTGCAATTTTGCAAATTCCCTGTTTATTCCCATTAATTCCTAAATATTCCTGTTAATTCCCATTTATTCCCGTTAATTCCCATGGAAAGTTTCCAGCATTGAAAATTCCCGGAATTTTGCAACCCTACTAACAACATCCAGGGCCCTATTTTAATGATCTAAGTGGTGCATGGTCTGAAGTGCACGGCGCAGGTGCACTAAGGGCGTGTCCAAATCCACTATTGCTAGTTTAACGGCGGAAAAAAATGGAGGCGCATTGTCCAAAAGGGTTGTACCTATTCTCTTAATGAATCATGGGTGTGTTTTGGGCGTATCGTGCAATAAACCAATCAGAGTATCATCTCCAATTCCCTTTACAAGCCAGTTGCGCTTGAAACAGGGCGGATGTGCTATTTACATGGCGGAATTTGCAAGTGGAAAGACTGAAAAACACTGTGCCACTGACTTTAAACCCAGTTTCAGTTGGCCAGTAGTGCAGTCATTTTCAGTTTCCTCAAAATAGCAACACGCCAACAATGCTAATTATTGGGGGGACTTGTCCCCCTCAATATCTATGGTGGTTATGGCCCTGCCTTACAATAGCATTCAAAAGTTTGAGGTCAGTAAGATCTGACTTAAGATTCTTCACTTCTGAATTTTGTGCAACCCTTACATGGATTACAAAGATAAATATGATTAATGAATTTTGACTTCACAGACAATCAGTGATGTTTTCAACAAAAATGACCCAGAGAGATCTGCTGGCTTCCGCCCAACGACTGCAGCATGTCAATGACCTGCAAACGTCTTCCGAGACGGAGATCTCCAGCATCCTCCATTCAGTGTCTCGGCAGCCTGAGTGGATCTTCGCGCTGTTGCACATCCCGCTGGTCGTGGAGGAGAAAGAGTGAAGGAATGTGTAAATACTGACTCAGTGTTTGGCTCAGCCGCGACCTGGTGCTCAGAACACGTCTGAATCTGCAGGGAGGACGGCGCTACAAAGCCAAGACTATTTTGGGAAGGGTCAGCAAACTGAGATGGGCGCTGCCGTGAAAATGATTCGCTCAACCAAAACAAAACGTACAGCCAAACTGGACCAGGGATTCTGGACTTACTCACAGTTTATTACTCCAGCGCTAAATCACAGATACAGTCTTCAGGGGAATGAAGTGGAAAGCTAGATGTTTGTTTCTTTATACCAAGCATAATAACTGTGTGGCGATGATACTTAAGATTGTACCAGCAACCCTAAAACAATGATTGCAATTTCAGTTCTGGCTACTGATTCGTCCACAGTTCATTCATTGATAAGTTTAATGAATAATAAACATTTCTTTAATTACTTTTTAAAAAATGTTCACCTTTTGATTATTATTGTTGCCTCTACTAATGTTGTGTCTGATTTTTAATTTCCAACATATTTTGGGTTCATTTTAAGCCAGACATGTAGTCATTTTAATCGATAGTTGAGTTAAATAAAACAACCCAACACGTTGAGCAAACATTTAACCCAACCGCTGGGTTAAAAGAACCCAATCACTGGGTTTGTCCATTTTTAACCCAGCTTGGGTCGTTTTTAACCCAGCATTTCTTAAGAGTGTACATGTTATATTTTGATTATTATTAAATGCAATATTTTATTTACACATTATAATATTCCTATCTGTTCTCTTAGACTTAAAAACTTGGCAAGTTTTACATCTTTTAAGCAAGGGTTTATCAAACCAACACTTTAAAAAATGCTGGGTTAAAAACAACCCAAGTTGGGTTGAAAATGGACAAACCCAGCGATTGGGTTGTTTTAACCCAGCAGTTGGGTTAAATGTTTGCCCAACCTGCTGGGTAGTTTTATTTAAAGCAACTATTGATTAAAAATTGCTATATGGCTAGCTTAAAATTAACCCAAAATAGTTGGGAAATTAAAAACCAGATGCAATTAGAGGCAACAATAATAGACAAAAGGTGAATGTTTATTAATGAACTTTAATATTTTATTAATATAAATTTAATGGTTTAATAGTTTTGTTAATATACATGTATTAATAAGCAATTTAATAAATGTTTATTGTTTAATAATTATTCATTGAACATTAATAAATGTTCATTTCCAACTTACTTTGGGTTAATTTTAATTAAGCAATACAGTAATTTTTAAACAATAGTTGAGTTAAATAAAACTTTGAGCAAACATTTAACCCAACAGCTGGGTTAAAACAACCCAATCACTGGGTTTGTCCATTTTTAACCCAACTTTGGTTGTTTTTAACCCAGCATTTTTTAGCGTGTACATGTTAGATTTGATTGTTATTAAATGCAAATATTATATTTACACATTATAATATTCCTATCTGTTCTCTTAGGCTTAAAAACTTGGCAAGTTTTACATCTTTTAAGCAAGGGTTTATCAAACCAACATTTATATAAATTTCATTAAAAGTAAATTTTTCTACTTTCTAACAATGCAAGTGTTTTAATGCATATTTGCAACATCATTCAATTCATTCAAATTCAGGAATTCAATTGGAATGTAAAAAGCCCTCTTAATTCGGCTCTGATTGGTGCACACTACACAAACCTGCTGAATCACTGAAATCAATAGGCTGAGGTTCAGTAAGTGAGTCAGATTCAGAGCCGAAGTGAGTTCAATCAGTGAAGGATGGAAAAGCAGCTCACTTTAAAGTCGCTCTATTGGCTAAAGTAAAGAGACATTAGACAGATTTCCCCACACACATCAGAGTTCACTTATCACTTTAGCAACAGTGATGTCTTGACATTACGAGAGTCCATTGAGGATACTGAGCGAAGCCTGTTCAACACCACAGGGCTTAAACAAACGAGCCCGTTTGATTCTCACACTATCTATTTGTGCGTGGCGGCTTGCTGAGCAGAGTTTCACGACACTTTCCTCCTACAGACTGAGACGCTGCCATTGCCTCCATCACTGTCTGTCAGGAAGAGAACTAAACTCCATAAAGAGACACCACAGCTGGAGCGATGCTAGACTACATGTGAAAACATCAAAGCTGAAGGCCGTGTGATGATGAAGACCGAGGGCACCTTTATGGAGGACCTTGCCACGGGATATTGTTTAACTGTCAGCTCACATTCCCCTGCTGTCACCTGCTGACTTTGATACAACTACTAGTGTCATGAACATCCCCGGCTACTCATCTCGTCAGTCAGAACAGCAGCTTTGATTCATATTTATGCATTTATTCTCTTTGTCATCATTTACTCACTCTTTGTCAATCCAAACCTGTTTGACTGACTTTCTTCTGTGGAACACAAAAGATATTCGGAGAAATGTGAACCACTGAATTTTAATGTGTGGACAAAAGCATTCTGCGTGATACTTTTGTTTTGCATTCTGAAGAAAAATTAACCATATTCAGGTCATTTTGTGTCAAATCAAACCAAACTTCAGAAACTTCCCTGGATATTTTATTTATTTTTTATTTTTTTTTCCCCTGAAGAAAGACAAACATTAATAGTGGTAGAGCTGCACAATTGTGGATATTATATATATATATATATATATATATATATATATATATATATATATATATATATATATATATATATATATATATATTTTTTTTTTTTTCCCTCAAACATTCTGAATAGACAACTAAAGAAAATAACATGTAATTTACTGGCAAAATGTTAATTGCTACAGTCTATTTAAAATGTTTATTTAATCTGAATTAATAATTTTTGAAGATTGGTTGAATGAATGATTCAATGACTCACTCATGAAGACTTGGATGAATCAGCTTTTTTGAACGAATATCTTGAATTAATGATTCAGTGAGAAATACATTTTTAAAAATCTCTTGTCGCCACCTACTGGTGTAACGATGTAATTGATACCATCTTTATTTAAAAGAATTGAGTTACTTTTAAAAGGTTTTGATCGCTACCATAGACATCAGTGTTTATATCCAAACTATAAACTTTTATCCCAGTACTTCTGTGATAATTATTGTAAGACAGAAATAGTGGTTGAAAAGAATGAAGCTGTTTCATACCTATACATGACAACGACTCTGAATGATCGCTGTGATCCTACTTTTCAATGTACGATTAATCAACGATTAATCATGCAGCTCTAAATAGTAATGAAAGCCAAAATATTAAGTGCCATGGATGAATATTTACCCATTATAACCCAATGTTTACCCATTATAACCCATTATTATATTATTATAGTAACCCATTATTTTGTAGAAGGAGTCAAAATGACAATTTTCAACTGAGATTTGGAGCCAAATTAAAGAATGGAAATAATTACTTTAAAAAGATGGCAGCATCATTATTATATTTTTATACAGAGATTGGTAGGTCTATTACTAAAATCTGTTGACTTCAGCTATCGCTGTTTCCACTAAATGCAAATGATGACCGTTCAAAAATGGCAAAAAGCATTCTGTGTAGTTTTCCCCCAAAGTTTGCATGCATGCAACTTAAGAAGTATTAAATATATCTTAATATCCTTTCAGATTCTGGTTCTTAACAAACTTTAGTTTCGGTGTCTCCATTTTTAACACCCTAAATATGGTTAATTCCCAGAGATATGGAGATCTCAGTGTGTCTTCATGAGTAAATTGTGCACATTTTCAGTGACCAAAACGTTATGTGGGTCATTTTGCATTCATTGCATACATATCTTGCTTCCCTCTATTTAAAACAATGGCACAGAATGTGCCAAAAATAAATTATATTTAAATATTATTTAATTTCATATTATTATAAAGATATCTCAATATAATTTCAGATTCTGGTTTTCAACAAACTTTTCTCCCCCCTCTACAAAATAGAGGATTACTCAGGAAATATGCATATAGGTCATTTAATATTTTATCTGCATTTCTTTTACAAGGCAAAAAAAAATTAAAAATCTGGTTTGGAATGACATGAAGTTGAGTAAATTATGATAGCATTTACTATGGGGTGGTTATTTGGGGCATTTATTAGTGATGGCCATATCTTCCAATAGCAGAGAGGTTCACTAAATTTAAATTTAAGCACGTCCCTTGAAACAGTCTGAGAGGAATGCTTTAATTATGTTACAGAATAAAATAGGCCATTACATTACTCTGCCATTCAGGAAAAGAATGCAATTTTGAGTCACTCAACTCTTATAATGCTTTCAATTAACTTAATTCCATCAGACGCAATCTGATTAAGACCACCTAAGCCATTGTTAAATGAACGGGAACGGGGCGACTCGGCCCCGCACTTGCCGGGTCTCAAATGTCTGCATTATTTCAGGTCTTAGAAATGAAAAGGACTGAAGAGGATTCATCTAATGCTAAACACAAAGCAAGCAAGAACTCTCGAGACAAAGACTACTGATTTTGGGAATCAATGGCAATTGGATTTCACATCTTGAAGCCTTTGGCTTCAACCTCAAATGCAGTAATTGAATTATCTGGCATTGAAAAGCCAAGTGCTGTTCAATGTCTTTTCCGCGGAGAGAGAAAGCTCTTGCGTGCGCTCAGCTGCGTTTGGCCGCCAAGGCGATCCATTGGTGAAATCCAAGCACGCTGTGGAGAGTTTAATGAATAGGTGTGCTGTTTGTTCACTATCCCTTCCGTTGCCTGAACAGTGCAGGGGATCAATTGAAGAGTGTGTCGAGTTTTCAGAGCCAAGTTAATTAATCTTCATCTTGATGTAAATTGGTAAAGTGGGTTGGTTAGCATTCCCAACAACAAATCTGACAAAATTTGAGCCAAAGTTCCATTAAATTGTAAAAAGACAATATGAATGTATCAAACAGCATTCACTTTACATCCACAATGTGGCATGCTTCATTGAATATTTAACAGGGATCAAAAATAAGTGAGCAGCACACATGATGCGGAAGAAAAAATAGATTTCATGACCTCAAATCGAGAATCTGTGTCCAAAACTTCATAATTTGTGGCCATGCTTTATTAATGCGTTCCCTAAGTTTAGTTACATCATTGCCAAGTTGTGGCCATGATTTAACCAAATTAAAATGAAGGAGCAAATTAGTACAGCATGGCCATGATTTAACTAAAATAAAGAACAAATTTGTGGGAATGAATTCTTAAATTTGTGCTTGGATATCTTGTTTTTCCCCCCACATGTCTGTACTCTGATTCATCAGTCAATAAGAACATGAAACTGACCCAATTCATTTCATATTTTGTTAAAAGAAATGGACCAAACACCTGCTGAAATATTCAATAATTCTGAGTGGTAACACCGTGGTACTTTGATATTCACCACAGTATTGATTACCATGGTGTGTGTGTGTGTGTGTGTGTGTGTGTGTGTGTGTGTGTGTGTGTGTGTGTGTGTGTGTGTGTGTGTGTGTGTGTGTATTGCATGGTACTCCAAAGAACTTAAAGAATACAGTGGTATTACCATGGTACAGGTATATAAACCACCATATTTACATAGAACAAATCAAAAAAAAAAAAAAAAAAAAGCATGGTGTTATTGGAAACATTAATTCTGTAGTGCAAGTTAAGATTGATTTCTCTTGCTAATATTTAATTCTGGCTGATGGAAAAACACTCACGCAGGTACTTCGCACAGCTGTTTCTTCAAAGCCCATAATCCATCTCAATACTTCAAAACCTATCATAAAAGACAGGCTGTTGTAGGCTAAACACTAGAGCTGAACCAGCATGGCAAAATAAACCTGCAGCCCAGATTGAAATCAACAGCTCTGCTCTGATTAGTAAAACAGAAGCGTTCAGGGTCAGTCTGATTTTTAGAGAGCTACAGTAATACATTCATATGGCAATAGAATGCTGCTTGGAGTCCTGTTTGAACGGCTAAAAATGCTTGTGTTAAAACATACACAGTTCAGTTATGAAAAGAAGTGACAATCAAAGAAACCACCTACATTTCCTGAGTGCTGAGAGCTCAATGGATGTGTACTACAGTATACGAACATGCGTACTCGCAACCAAAATCATAAGAGTGCGTGAGTGGAGTCTCTACAAGCGCACTGGACTCGTAACCAAATCAACCAAAACTCTCAGCCAATCAGAAGAGCATGTGGGCGGAGTCTCTCTGCAAGTGCACTGCAATCACAACCAAATCAACCAAAACTCTCAGCCAATCAGAAGATTTTGTGGGCGGAGTCTCTCTGTAAGCGCACTGGACTCGTAACCAAATCAACCAAAACTCTCAGCCAATCAGAAGAACATGTGGGCGGAGTCTCTCTGCAAGTGCACTGGACTCGTAACCAAATCAACCAAAACTCTCAGCCAATCAGAAGATTGTGTAGGCGGAGCCTCTCTGAAGGCACACTGCACTCATAAACAAATCAATCTAAACTCAAAGCCAATCAGAAGATTTTGTGGGCGGAGTCTCTCTGTAAGCGCACTGGACTCGTAACCAAATCAACCAAAACTCTCAGCCAATCAGAATAGCATGTGGGCGGAGTCTCTCTGTAAGCGCACTGGACTCGTAACCAAATCAACCAAAACTCTCAGCCAATCAGAAGAACATGTGGGCGGAGTCTCTCTGCAAGTGCACTGGACTCGTAACCAAATCAACCAAAACTCTCAGCCAATCAGAAGAATGTGTAGGCGGAGCCTCTCTGAAGGCACACTGCACTCATAACCAAATCAATCTAAACTCAAAGCCAATCAGAAGAGCATGTGGGCGGAGTCTCTCTGCAAACGCACTGGACTCGTAACCAAATCAACCAAAACTCAAATCCAATCAGAAGAGCATGTGGGCGGAGTCTCTCTGCAAGTGCACTGGACTCATAACCAAATCAATCAAAACTCAAAGCCAATCAGAAGAGCATGTGGGCGGAGTCTCTGCAAAAGTACTGGACTCGTAACCAAATCAACCAAAACTCACAGCCAATCAGAAGAGCATGTGGGCGGAGTCTCTCTGCAAGTGCACTGGACTCGTAACCAAATCAACCAAAACTCTCAGCCAATCAGAAGAGCGTGTGGGCAGAGTCTCTCTGCAGGCACACTTTTCGCAACCAAAATAAAAAAAAATAATAATTCACAGCCAATAATTTCTTTTAATTCTTTTAAAATAAATAAAGCACATAATCAGTGCCTGAGATTACGTGTCATGTCAGCCATTGCGTGGTTGTTTAGAACAAAACTCTTGATTAACAAGAAAAAGATATACTTTATTGCATGTTGTGGTTAGGACACAGTGTGAAATGGATTTAGGGTTTGCAGGTAGTATAAGAGGGCGGGACATTTCATTACAGAAAGCATCTGATTGGACAAAAATGAGAAGTCAATAATATTTTTGCTCTTTTCCTAGAGGAAAAAGAATGCAATTTTAAAAGCATTTAACAGCTAAATCAATGTCTGTGATCTAACCAAAGCTAGCATCGCCGTCGCTGTGCCTAGTCTCCAAGCGGCACAAAGGAATCGTTCCGGAGCTGTTCGGAGTGATTTAACAGAGGAAAGAGGGCGAAAGCAGGCTTTGCATCTTGTGGGCTCTTCATCAAAGAAAGCCACTCCGCTCAACTCAACTCGCGCTCACCTTCCGTGTGCGGTGGAATTAATTACACCACGTTTCCTGGCAACCACAATCCCTGCGCCCCGCTGGCTCATACATCACACACACACGTCACATGTAAACGCGCATCATCCGCACATGAGATTCCCTTCCCCCTTTTCGTTTGAGTCGAGGAGCGCAACCTTTTCTTACCACACAAGAGATCCTGAAGTCATTTCCATAGGTCAGCGCTCTGGCCCCTAACCCTTTACGCCCATTACTGCCAGGCTTTTGTCCACGACAGATGTGGGTTTGGGTGTGAGGACTCAACCCTCAACCTCCCCCACAAAGCCGTATGTTATATGTGGCTTTGTCTCTTGGTAAGGAAGGACCTGACAGCTCTCGCATACATGTTAATCTATCGCATTTATAGCAGGTTCACACAGAATATGAGATTTCTTTTACCAGTTTCAGAGCTGACTGTTTGTAAAATGGATTTGAATATGGTCAAATGTGTTAAACCCAGCTGAAAATGGTAGCATTACTAAATTAGCCAATATATTTAACCCTTGTGCTGTGCTGAAACCCCTATAACACTCGTGGTGTTCCCTGTCAAAAATGGCCGGCCTGCAAAAAATTGCTTCTAAATCTCTCGTTATGCTACCTTATGACCAAATACTGGATTCAATCTTTTTGTCAGCTTGTTTTATTTCAATTCGGACAGGTTTTGTGTTTATTTTTGGAATTGATCGATCGTAGACCTTATTTATCTGAGCTTATCTACCTCATTTTTGAAAAAAAAGTGTTATTTGTGGATAATTTTGTCAATTTGCATTGTGTATCACACTAGAGTGCTTTAATGTTTAACCCTTAAATGCATGACTGTTTCGCCAATCATTCTTACATTTTTGGGTCTTTATCGACCCGGATCTATATCTAACACAGAAGGATCTCTACCTGTCACGATAATATAAAACTCCTCTGATATTAGAGTAACAATTACAGAAGAATAAAATAAAGCATATTTTGTTACCTTTTGGAGCTTGAAAGGGTTCAGATGTTTTATGCCATCATCACTGTCCTCGTCAGAGCTCATTTCCCAGTACATTCAGCAAATAATAGGCTAGTTTTATGTTTGAGTTCACAAATATGAGCCCATTCGCAATCTCAAACGTATTCTCAAAACTATATAATTTTCAACATCTTCAAAATCAATATTTCGATCGCTAACAGCTTCACCAGATCCATCCAGTAAGAGTTACAGTCATATTTGATTGCATTTAGTACTTGTTCTGCAGTAATCGCTGAGCCATTTCATGTTGTTATTATTATTTCGTTTTCTGTCTGAATGAGTCGTCACTTCAGCATTGTGTATCAGACATTGCCACCTTGTGGAATAAAGGTGAATTGCACTTATTCCGTCATCTAAGATTCAATTATTGTTGTGCAGAAAAAAATATATGTACACTCATACACACCTCGGGTCGTTTGCGACCCTATACAATTTTTTTACAAAAAATGAATACAAAAATAGGCATTCTTTTATAGTTTTATGATTTTCTATATTCTTTATAATGAATTAATTGAGGAATACCAAGAAGGTTGATGTCTAACTTTAAAAAATGAACGAGGAGGAGGGTAGTGAATGACATCCCGGGTCACTAAAGACCCGAGGTATGCCTTTAAGGGTTAACCAGGAAATTTGTTGAAATGCTTTTATTTTATACAAAATGGCACAAAGTCACACTTGTGGTGTTCTCAGTCAAAAATGACTGACCTCCATGCTATTTTATCACCAAATATTGGATTCAATCGTTTTGTCAACTTGTTTTCTTTCAGTTAAGACAGGTTTTGTATGTTTTTGAACATGATGAACACATTCATGAACACTAATTATTTTTATGATTTTCGACACAATTCAATTTCAATATAAGCTCAGATTGACAAGTTGACAAAAAGATTGAATCCGATATTTGGTGATAAAATAGCATAAGATATTTATAAGTTACTTTTTGTAGGCCAATCATTTTGACCATGAACACTTCAAGTTTGTGCCATTTTGTACAAAATAAAAGCATTTCAAAACAAATTTCCTGGTTAAACATTAAAGAACACTAGGTGTGATTAGTAGAGATGTTCCGATACCCCTTTTCCGTTCCCGATACCGAGTGCTGATCCGATACCTGGGTGTGTATCTGTATATAGTACTAGCCCTGTATGAATTGATAGAATTATTTTTATTTTATGGTGTGCTTCAGACTTATCCCTTAATAAAACAAGAACAAATACATACAATGAACTAGAGTATTTTTATTATCTGACATTCATTTGTCAGTTATATTATTTATTTATTTAATTTAAGTGAAAAAAACTTCAAATGCAGCCACAAATCTAACACTGTAAACTGTAAATGCTTGATCAGTTCCATAAAGAAATCCAAAACCTGTCCTAATTGAAAGAAAACAAGCAGACAAATAGATTCAGTCCAATATTTAGTGATAAATCTCACAGTATGCTACATTATAATACATTTTTTGTAGGCTGGCCATTTTTGACCAGGAACATCAGCGTTACAATGTGGAAAAAAAACCCACAAAAAGCTTTAAAAAAATTGGGAATTGTTAGACTTTTGGTGAGTAAAGTCAGAAAACTTGAGTCCAAGGTGCAAAACTTACATGTACGTTTGGATAGATACTGAAACGTACAATATGAGCATATAAACGTAAACATCATAATGTACTTACAGCTAAAAATCATAAAATATTTACAAATCTTTTATATCATAAGGATATTTGCCCTTTTACCATTTTATAAATTGTAAATACCTTAACCCTAACCCAAAAACTAACCATTTTATAGAGTTTCAGTGTGTATGAAAAAGTGTGGTTATTATTATTAATATGTTGAACACGATCACGTTGGGTTATGGTATATGCTTCTGTTGAAGCCATCAGTCCACAAGATTTCAACTTATGTTTTAAATAATCACATTTATCAGCAAAATTTCTAGTGAGAAACTACATTACCCATGATTCTGCAGAGAAATCTCCACCAATCAGAGCACATCACGCCAAAGGAACACTTTAACTCCACCCACTCCTCACATAATACCATTGAATGAGTTCAGTGGAAAATATTCAAATATTTCTTGCATTACAGCATGAGCACTTTTATGATGATTACAGGTCATTTTTGGAGCAAAACAGCATCTGTTCCAATTAATTTCCAATTTATTAAAAACAACCTACAATGTTGTTCCAAATTTTAGAGTTTGTTTTTGACAGAAGTATATTCGTCATAGGCCACAGGAAGTTCAAACCTAAACCCCAATGTTTAAAACGTATACAGCTAAAAAAAATAACAGTGTTCGCACCCAAATATTCATATTGAGCATATTTCAGATGGATCATCAAGTCCTCTTTATGAACATGTTGTCAGGTTTCTTTAAAAGAGGCATCGAAGCAGACGACTGCACAGATGCTATTATAATCAACTGACAGGTCTTTTATGTGAGTCTGAAGCCTGAATAAACACAAGAAAGATAACCGTATCTTCAGTACGATTCTGCCAAACAAGTCGACAGGAACAACTCGGACGAGAGAGGAAACTGGTGTTTTACTGACAGTGACCCAGTTCCATCCGGCTGGTGATCAGAGAGGAGCGTCGGAGTCGGTTTGTGTCTTCAAGATGTGAATACAGCTACAGTCTCACAGGTCTGTCAAGGAGCAGCACGCTCTGTGGGCGTATTGTTCCCGAGTTAGTGTTAGCCGGAGACAGATTTTCTAGGACACAACACTCCAAAAACTGACTTTTCACGTCCACGGCGTTCCGAGCCTGACGCGCTAATAAGCCTTCAGAGAGAAAAGAGCAGTAAACCGCCAAAGAACGTGTTCTCTTCTATGCTCAAACACCAACTTTCTTTGGCAGTCTCGCTGCCTGAGGCTCTGCTAATTGCTAGCGTGTCAGAGCACATGACGGACCGTTCTTTATAAATACCCGGCGCTCCCGGCCGCCTCCGAGCCACACAGGGATCATAAACCTGCCGGCTGCAGAGGGACGCTCTCCATTTGGGGTAACTAGCTCTGAGAGGAAGGAGGGGAACGCTGTAAAACCTGCAAAGCTCCTTCTCAAAGCAGCCAGTAAAACAAATGACTCAAATAGAGGGCAGGACACGGATTCCAGAGCTTCATGCCAACGTCTTCAGGATCCAAAGAGGAACATGACATCAGGGCAGGGCGGATTCTGGACGCCCATTTGTTTGTTTAACAGGTAGAGATTCATTTGACGTATTTGAAAGAAAACGCTGTTTATTTACTCGCCCTCATATGACTGATTTTGACAAAAACACTCATTTAATTTAATAACACTCTTAAATTTCAGAATGAATATCCATTTTTATACTGTACATTATGGAAGTTTGTTTCCACAATGGAATAAAAATGTAAATGGTAATTGGGACTTTTAATTTCACAATTCTGATTTTTCTAAAAACTTTGAGATATAAACTCACAATTGAGAAAAAAGTCAAAGTCAATTGTCTTTTTTTTTTTTTTTTTTTTTTTTTGTTCCGTGGCGGAAACAAGCTTCCAGAGTGCATTGTAATATTGTTAGGGATGCACGATATATCGGCCACCATATCGGTATCGGTTCATTTTTAACGCAATCGATATCGGCCCGATAAGAAAATTTGGCTGATATATTAAAGCTAATAAATAATGGATTATTTCCTTCAGCTGAGACACTTCAGATGTGCATCATGTTCACCATGATGGTGGTTTTGGAATGCTTGAAATATGATTGAAATCACTTTAAAAAGGAAAATACTGTTAAGTGCAAGTGCAAGTCTGTCATATAGACTACATAATATTATAATGAGAACATTATAATTGTGTGCTTGGGACATGACTTCTAATGGTAAAACTTTTTTTTTATAATCAGGCTCTCAATAATTATATAAAAATTTGGATTTAGATTTATCGGCCAATATATCGGTTATCAGCTATCAAATATAAAGAATTATCGGTTAGCAGTATCAGACAAAATTTTCATATTGGTAATGTTGTGACACTTAAATTCACTTGTAGCACATGAAACATTAGTTTTTACTGTTTTAATTTTAATTTATTTAGACAACATAGCATAAACTTTATTATAGTGCATATATCCCATAACATGAAAATAGTAACTTATCGGTATCGGCATTCTCCAGAATAATATCAATATCGGGGAACCCCTAATGAAAGTAAATGGGAACGGATGCTGTTGAGAAAAAAAAAAAAAAGACAAATAATCACCATTAAATATATTCCAAGTTTTCTAAAGGTGTATGATAGCTTTGTGTGAGAAACAAAACAACATTTAAAGTCGTTATTTAGCGGTTTTGATGTCAATGAGCATGTTTACATGTACGCCGATAACCTGAAAATGCAAGTAAACTGAGTTTACATAACTTTATTAATAAATCAGGTTATTTCCCAGTAGTGACATCAAAATGTAATAAATGAGTGTATCTGACTCATTTATGTCGGTTGCGATGTTAAATCAAGCATTAAAAACCGAAGAAGAGTATTGCAACATGTCAGCAGGAAACTTACGGCTCATATATTCTCCTCTCATTCAGTTATTTTGCATTTTGACTTGCTTCATGAGATGAGAACACATCTTTATAATTCTTTGGGTCAAGAAAGTGTCTGAGTTTGCTGTATATGTCCTTACTCCGATAAAGGGAAACAGGTTACATGACCACCACGTGAATTGTCGGCATATTAAGCATAATCAAAATGTGAAGCTTTTCAGTTGAATAATGACTTGGTCTTCTCACATAACGCCATTGAATAACTTCAGTGGAAATAAATCAAATATTTATTCTTGCATTAGATTATAAAGCATGAGTCATACACTCTAAAAATGCTGGGTTAAAAACAACCCAAGTTGGGTTGAAAATGGACAAACCCCGTGAATGGGTTAAATGTTTGCCCAACCTGCTGGGTAGTTTTATTTGACTCTAACCTCAATTACTGTATTGCTTGCTTAAAATGAACCCAAAATATGTTGAAAATTAACATTTATTAATATGTTTTTGAGGTCATTGTGTTGTCATATTTTGTAATGTTTTCAAAAAAAGTCTCATGCTCACCAAAGCATGTACAAACATATTATTACAGTGTAAAATAGCTGATTTGGAACTGGACGTGACAATGCCTAAACTAATTTCTGTGTAAACTCAGGCTTAAACTGTAGTGCATGCATCATTTTATACACACTATGATGATATGTTGACAGTGCAAGTTGCGAAAACACTTGATTTATGTGCTTTGACAGCGTCCATTAATCATGCCACTATCTCCTATTGCATCCAAACCACAAATCCCACAGTCTGAATGTCCAAATAACAATACGCTGTAAAGTGATACGGGATCCCTCCAAAAGGTAAGTCTAGCCAGAGCACAGAGCCGGATCGAATACAGCAAACTGAGAGTGCTGCGGTCGACGGAGAAGCGCTCAACAAGGCCTCGGGTTCATCCCAAAGGAAATGAGTTCTGAAGAGAGATAGTTGACTTCAGATTGCTGAAACACAGGAACCCTAGGAGGGCACTTAACCCAAATCACTTCAGTAAATAAACACAACAAATGGACTGCATCAAAGCAACTCTTTTGAACGGAGCCGTCAGTGTCACATACTGTGCTTCACCAATTTGAGATGAAATACTCAACTAAAAGAAGATGCAAAAGTGATGTTATTAAGTGTGAAACACTTCCATATTCAACTCCTGGAGACAGACAAAAAGACTAACTTGAAACAAAATGGTCAGCCATAATCGTATATAGTCCATTACTTTAAAACCAAAGTTTAATATAAAAAGCTTTAGATGTACTAAAGCCTCGGAGCGTTTTTATTTATTTTCCGACAAATTTAAAAGCCACCGCTGCTGCAAAACACTGGTTGTGCCAAACACAAGACAGTATGAACGCATCACTACCTCTCAATTCATTCACAGCTGGCACTAATGCAACTTCTCAAATTAGTTTTGGTTCTTTAAGCCAGGACAACAGGCATTTGGGGTCACAAAAATACTTCAGATTCTTGTCCCGAAGGCAACATTATTGTAGTGTCCATGTATCAAATGTAACAGACGAGCTTCTGAGGGCTGAACTGGGGTTTAAATCACGTCTCTGTAGTGCACATGCACCGCTCCACACCAACCGGCCTCCATTATTAGTCATGCATCTGGCAGCTGAGACACAAACAGCGCATCGTTTGAAAGGTGCTCAGGTGTTGATCTTTTAAACTCGCTCCAACAAAGCTTTTTTCTCTATTGTATATTAGTGCGATGGCAGCCATTTCACATGGTATGTCCTGGAATAGCAGGTTTCTGGAATATGCGTTCAATCGGAGTTGTAATGTTAAAATTTTGAATAGCAAAGCAAAAATCTGATTTAGAGCTGTTTGTATGCAGTGTAGGGAAAAAGTAACTTATACTAACCTTTTCTTCATTGCAATTCTATGTCAATGTAATGCTCAAAACAGAGCAGAAAATGTATGTTTTTATAGAGTTATAAGAATCATAAGTTTTTTGTAAATGCCTCACTGTAAAGGCCAATTCACACACTATAATGAAATCTATAACTAAAACTATAACTAACTATGAAGTAATAATCATTCTAAATGTGAAAGAATAGCAGTCCACACCACGATGACAACAAAAACCACAGAGAAATGATATCGGAATCACTTTCAAAACATTTTTCCATCTTATGAGTGATAAAAACACTGACAGCCAATCAGAATCCACCTTTAAAAACTCGAGCATTTAAAGCGGCAGATGTCAAAACTGAAGCTCTTATAATAAACAAAACAATATTGTGTGTTGGTGTGGACGCTGATATACACATAAAAATCGGGGGTTATTTTTTCTACCCTGGGTTAAGACCTTGGTTGAGCGTTTTGGGTAATTTTGGGGGGGTTATTATACCAGTGTTTGGGTAGTTTTTGTGTTATCCAGTTCCTGGGTCAGACGTTACAACCCATTGTTTGGGTAGTTTTTGTGTTACCCAGCTCCTGGGTCGGACGTAACAACCCAGTGTTTGGGTAGTTTTTGTGTTACCCAGCTCCTTAGTCAGACGTAACAACCAAGTGTTTGGGTAGTTTTTGTGTTACCCAGCTCCTGGGTCAGACGTAACAACCCAGTGTTTGGGTAGTTTTTGTGTTACCCAGCTCCTGGGTCAGACGTATCAACCCAGTGTTTGGGTAGTTTTTGTTGTTACCCAGTAACAACCCAGCAGATCCTGGGTCAGACGTAACAACCCAGTGTTTGGGTAGTTTTTGTGTTACCCAGCTCCTGGGTCAGATGTATCAACCCAGTGTTTGGGTAGTTTTTGTTGTTACCCAGTAACAACCCAGCAGATCCTGGGTCAGACGTAACAACCCAGTGTTTGGGTAGTTTTTGTGTTACTCAGCTCCTGGGTCAGACGTATCAACCCAGTGTTTGGGTAGTTTTTGTTGTTACCCAGTAACAACCCAGCAGATCCTGGGTCAGACGTAACAACCCAGTGTTTGGGTAGTTTTTGTGTTACTCAGCTCCTGGGTCAGACGTAACAACCCAGTGTTTGGGTAGTTTTTGTTGTTACCCAGTAACAACCCAGCAGATCCTGGGTCAGACGTAACAACCCAGTGTTTGGGTAGTTTTTGTGTTACCCAGTAACAACCCAGCAGATCCTGGGTCAGACGTAACAACCCAGTGTTTGGGTAGTTTTTGTTGTTACCCAGTAACAACCCAGCAGATCCTGGGTCAGACGTAACAACCCAGTGTTTGGGTAGTTTTTGTGTTACCCAGTAACAACCCAGCAGATCCTGGGTCAGTCGTAACAACCCAGTGTTTGGGTAGTTTTTGTGTTACCCAGCTCCTTAGTCAGACATATCAACCCAGTGTTTGGGTAGTTTTTGTTGTTACCCAGTAACAACCCAGCAGCTCCTGGGACAGGCGTAACAACCCATTATTTGGGTAGTTTTTGTGTTACTCAGCTCCTGGGTCAGACGTAACAACCCATTGTTTGGGTAGTTTTTGTGTTACCCAGCTCCTTAGTCAGACATATCAACCCAGTGTTTGGGTAGTTTTTGTTGTTACCCAGTAACAACCCAGCAGCTCCTGGGACAGGCGTAACAACCCAGTGTTTGGGTAGTTTTTGTGTTACCCAGCTCCTGGGTCAGACGTATCAACCCAGTGTTTGGGTAGTTTTTGTTGTTACCCAGTAACAACCCAGCAGATCCTGGGACAGACGTAACAACCCAGTGTTTGGGTAGTTGTGTTACTCAGCTCCTGGGTCAGACGTAACAACCCATTGTTTGGGTAGTTTTTGTGTTACCCAGCTCCTGGGTCAGACGTAACAACCCAGTGTTTGGGTAGTTTTTGTGTTACTCAGCTCCTGGGTCAGACGTAACTACCCATTGTTTGGGTAGTTTTTGTGTTACCCAGCTCCCGGGTCAGACGTAACAACCCAGTGTTTGGGTAGTTGTGTTACTCAGCTCCTGGGTCAGACGTAACAACCCATTGTTTGGGTAGTTTTTGTGTTACCCAGCTCCCGGGTCAGACGTAACAACCCAGTGTTTGGGTAGTTTTTGTGTTACCCAGCTCCTGGGTCAGACGTATCAACCCAGTGTTTGGGTAGTTTTTGTTGTTACCCAGTAACAACCCAGCAGCTCCTGGGACAGACATAACAACCCATTATTTGGGTAGTTTTTGTGTTACTCAGCTCCTGGGTCAGACGTAACAACCCAGTGTTTGGGTAGTTTTTGTTGTTACCCAGTAACAACCCAGCAGATCCTGGGTCAGACGTAACAACCCAGTGTTTGGGTAGTTTTTGTGTTACCCAGCTCCTTAGTCAGACGTAACAACCCAGTGTTTGGGTAGTTTTTGTGTTACCCAGCTCCAGGGTCAGACGTAACAACCCAGTGTTTGGGTAGTTTTTGTGTTACCCAGCTCCTGGGTCAGACGTAACAACCCAGTGTTTGGGTAGTTTTTATGCTACCCAGATCCCGGGTCAGACGTAACAACCAAGTGTTTGGGTAGTTTTTGTGTTACCCAGCTCTTTAGTCAGACATAACAACCAAGTGTTTGGGTAGTTTTTGTGTTACCCAGCTCCTGGGTCAGACGTATCAACCCAGTGTTTGGGTAGTTTTTGTTGTTACCCAGTAACAACCCAGCAGCTCTTGGGACAGACATAACAACCCATTATTTGGGTAGTTTTTGTGTTACCCAGTTCCTGGGTCAGACGTAACAACCCATTGTTTGGGTAGTTTTTGTGTTACCCAGCTCCCGGGTCAGACGTAACAACCCAGTGTTTGGGTTGTTTTTGTGTTACCAAGCTCCTGGGTCAGACATAACTACCCAAACACTGGGTAGTTTTTGTGTTACCCAGCTCCCGGGTCAGACGTAACAACCCAGTGTTTGGGTAGTTTTTGTGTTACCCAGATTCCGGGTCAGACGTATCAACCCAGTGTTTTTTAGAGTGTAGTGTGAAGAGGCCTTATTTTTATAGGCCTTTTTTCCCCTTTCTTTTTTAAAGTGAAAATATTTTTGCGGTTTTCAACATTATGCCACAAATGCTGACTGAGTTTGAGTCCTTTAAGGTGCATAACAGTTCATGCATTTATATGCTCAAGCATAACACGAAAACAAAAACTGACATTATTTAATTGTCTGCTAACCCAAAATGTGTTGTGAACGCCATTTCATGTTGACTTTACGCATCACTGCTCTTTCAAGAAGGACATTTATGATTCATACAGCGCCAATAAAACAACCAGCCCTGATTTAGTGAAGGTGACACAAATGCAAGTCACCTGGCAATAAGTGCACATGACAATAACTGCGCCTCACCCTGCCCGCCAGAGACAAAGCAGAATAAGAATTATTCAACCCAATGTGACATGCTCAAAGCCTGCAGTCATTTCCATCACAAAACTGCATGTGACAAAACGCATCAAGACATGATAAGTGAGCATTTCTGGCCATCACGTGTATGGATTTTGGTGCATATCATACATGCATGTCCTCATCTCATAAATATGACTTAGTTTTGACTTTTCTTCTCATAAAAGACAATTTATGTCATAATTATGATTTACAAAAGCATGTTTTTTCTCATGTGGTGAAAACAGGCTATGTGTAAAATACACTCCCATCATGGAATACATGAAACCCATAAAGGCTGTCTAGATAGACAGCACAGATATGAGACCATATTCACACTCCCACACTCTTCAGTCTGCACACAAAAATCTGACATCATCACCCTGTGTTTACATTACTATTATTATAATTACTACAGAGTGATCGATTTCGCCCTCACTTTACGTGTTTAACAGACTTATTAAACAGTACGTTATAAACAGCAGCACATTAATCACCATTTCTAAAAAATATTTGTAAACGTTAACATATTAGAAACACAAATTGAGACAATCGCTGACTTTGTTTTGTTATTTGTATATTATTTCGCTTTTCCAAACTAGTGAAAACAAGTTAGCCAAACAGCTAACAGCTAATTCAGAAGTCAAACGAGGTGACGGAACACATTTTAAGCGTTTTAAATATACGAAACGTGTAACAAAATACATTAAAGTTACATTCTGAGACAAACGACGACTATTTTTAACTTTAAATGGCGCTAGCAGCATTTAAAGCCCAGTTTAAAACAGTTAACGTTATCTGGAGAGTTAGCACAATCCAGCTAGCGAAATACGTAAAAACCCTTAAATGGCGTATTTTAAGTTTTATTAATGTTTAATACGCAAAACAATATTTTATTGAGTATACAGTGAATAAAAAGGGGGTTGTCTGTCATATTGACAGTTATTATTCTAGACCAAAATAAGTTTCGATTTGGGTTTCAGGAACAACAAACTGATAATTATGACATCCTACGTCACATTTTAACTTCATCATGTATTTCTAAAATCTGTTTAATCGCTAGATAGGACTGCAAAATTTCGACTGAAAATACAACGCCTCGAGGCAGAGACGAGTGTGTGTGTGTGTGTGTGTGTGTGTCTCTCTCTGTCTGTGTGTGTTTGTCACATTCTATGATCTTAAAGACTGATAAACACAACCAACCTGTAATCAGACTCAGACTCAAGCATTAATCACACGTGAATCATCTAAACACATACGCTGGCTTTGTATTCAGTTTATAAGCGCAATCAGGTGTGATGATATGATCCACTTTTCTGCGTTTATCTCCTTTTCTTCTCAGAAAGAGCTTTTCCTGACAGCATCTCTTTCTTTTTCTTTCTTTCTCTCTCTCTCTCTCTGACCTGCGCCATCTTTGCAGAAACACTCTCTCTTTGGGGCTGCAGTTGCTTGCAAACAAAGAGCAACCCTCTGATGGCCCCCAGAACCACAACATTCATTGCAGAAAACCGCACGGACGCACGCGTGCATAACGCAGAGGAGAGCGCGTTGAGCTTACCTTCTGTGTGCTGGATCCTGGCTCCAAAGAAGAGAGCTAAAAACACGAGACGACACGGTATTGCATCCATCATCCTCCTCATCCTCATCCTCACACTTCTTCTGCTAGACTCGGGTTGTTCAGGCAGACTGAGCTGCCGGAGGAGTGAAAGGAATAGAGAGAAAAAAGGGAAGAGAAGCACGTCTGATCATTGGCTGGGACGGACCGACACCGATCCCGCCCAGACGGAGTGAAACCCCCTCACATGTGTGTGTCTCTGTCCGTCTGGAGCTCAGCTGGACGCGATTATTGCATAAGAACACATTCCACGGCTCTTTCTGTCTGATTTGTTTTGGCGATGCTCTCTTCTGCATGCACGAAAACAATATTGTAAATCTGATTTTCCTGGTTAATCTCGGAGTTATAATATCTGACTAAGAGATTATACATTTGTGTGTGTATACACACACACACACAAGATATATATATATATATATATATATATATATATATATATATATATATATATAAAATTGTATGTTAGATGCGATTAAAGGTGGGGTAAGTAATATTTCAAAAATGCTGTTGGACATTGTTGATATTTGAAATCAACCCAAACAAACCCGCCCCTCTCTTCATTGCTCCGCCTCCAAAACTCACCTTCCAATCCTAACCACTAGGGCTGGGTATTGACACAATTTTCACAATTCGATTCAATTACTATTCGCATGCTTTCGATTCGATTACGATTTGATTTGATTTGATTCGATTATGATTTTGATATCTATTATTTTGGATGTAGTATTTCAGTTTCAGTACATGGCAAATTTTCTACATATGGGAGTCAGTTGGTACTACTATATATTTATATATTTATATACAAACACTTAAATTGGTGTTTTTATTATAAATAAAGTTTAGAATTACTTAATCGTATGTCTTTTCCAATTCGTTTTTTTTTTTTTTAATATAAACATTTAAATTGCGGCTGTCATTACTGATTTATTCAAACATGCATTAAATATTGAAGAGCATTAAAAATTATAATGAATATGTAACGGTGCATAGCTATATTTATCAGAACGTTGCTTTCTAGAGCACTTTTCTAGCTGACTAATGAGTTTATGGTCCCTAAATATGTTTTTCTGAGGTAAATGTGACGTCATGTGACATTGAAGCTGTTTTATTGACGTCTTTCCGAGGTTGAAACACTGATTGAGCGATTACACGAGACATGATACGGATTTCATACCTTCAGATGTTCATGTTTATTTCGCTGTAACTGGTATTAAAGCGGAGGAGAGGATGATCACATGCTTCTCTTTAACTGAGGCGCTAAAGCGATCCGTCACGCCACACTAAACAGCGCCAAAACGGTATTTTTTGAATCTCATAATAAGATGGACGTCATTTGAAATTTGAGACTTTGCTTCATATCAAAAGTAACAAGATTATTGCGATTTATTGGATGGGAGGCGCTACATATTCTGCTCATTCATCAAATGAAAACAGCTAGTCTACACACCACATTAAACAGCTAGTCAACTAATCGATTCTTGGGATTTAAGAATGGATATCGATTCATTGAAATGACAAAAGTTTATACTTCAGGTTTAACTTAAATTCAGTGCCTTATGGTGGGGTAAGTTAAAACACTGGCTCAATTTACCCCACAGCATTTGGCTCACTTTGCCCCATAGCTGCCATTTTAGGAAAAGCTAGCTAGCTTACCAATTCAGAATAATATTTGTGCTTCTCCTTTTCACAATCTGGCAGAAATGATGGGTGGTTTTAAAATATATGGTCACATGACAATAAAATGGTACGGTTGCCAAGATACAGGCGGTGGGTCAACTTACCCACTGGCTCATCTTACCCCACTCTCCCCTAGGCTACAGAGATTAAAGTGTTATCTTTCTTTTCTGCGCGCCTCTGATCACGCGCTTCTGTCTTCCACAGAGAGCCGCGCACTCGCGTGATTTAAAAATTAACGGTCATTTCCTTTTACTGACTGGCTATAACATTTGTTTATCGATCTCTTTAGTGAATAATTATTTATAATTAATATATGTACAAGTGTAAATAGTGTGACAGCATTATGTTAACCGAGAAGTTGTTGTTTACCGACCAAAAGAGAGCATGTCCCGCTAATTCAGTGGTAAGAAATTAATGTAATGTTATCCCAGTTAAAGTCACATAATTGTTATTAAATATTAACATAAAGTTAATATTTTAAAAACCCCATATTGTGTCAAAGTCATTGTTTGTCACTTCAGAAATGTAAATCTGCTTGTGGTTCAGTGTCAGTGATACAATTTACTAAATCTTACATATTAATGCATAAATTCAATCTTATTTAATCCTCCATAAATTGTATGTGCTCAGATTATTTATAATATATTTCTGTTGGTTAAAAAACAGAGAACAGAGAACGTTAGGATGTAGGTTCTGGGAACGTTCCCAGAATGTTCTGTCTCATATTTCTCAAAGTCTCAAGTTTCATATTTTGCCCATTTTACTTCGGAATAAAAAAACATAAATACAGTTTTGGCGCTCTTTAATGTGTCGTGACAGATCGCTGCAGATCAAGAAAAGTGCATGTGAACTGATTCCATCCTCTGCTTTAATACCAGTTACAGCGCGAAATAAACCTTGAACATCTCAAGGTATGATAAAAGATACAGTACAACTTAACGAAATCTGTATCATGTCTCTTGTAATCGCTTACTCAGTGTTCAACCGCAGAAAGAAGTTAATATGTCATGTAACGTCACATTTAGTGACCATAAACTCGTTAGTCAGCTAGAAAAATGAACCTATAAATTATAATTTTTAATGTTCTTCATGTTATGCATGTTTGAATAAATCCATCAAGTTGACAGCTACCATTTATATTCCAAAAAATGAATTGCAGTAGAAATAATTTTAAAGTTAGTAGGCCTATTATAACTTTATTATTAGTATAAAAAAATTTCCTTAAGTGTAATTTAAGTTTTTATACAAATCAGTTCATTTTAACCTTCAATATTAATGTAGTACCAACTGATTCGCATGTATATTTTACAGCATTAGTTGAAAGATTTTTTTCTTCTTGAGAAAATTTGCCATGTACTGACCTGATATACAGTATATCCAAATTAACTGATATCAAATTGAATTGCAAGTTAGTGAATTGAAATGCATAACTATGATGACACATTGACAGGAAATGGTGCAAAACAGAAAACAAAGTCCAAACGATATTGTGACATACAGATAAGCTTCATCTTTTCATTATTGTTACACTCTAAAAAATGCTGGGTTAAAAACAACCCAAGTTGGGTTGAAATGGACAAACCCAGTGATTGGGTTATTTTAACTCAAGTTATATTAAACTTAAACTTTGATTAAACTCAACTATTGTTCATTACTATATGGCTCAGGTAAACAAAGCATTAAAGCAACAGAGAATGAAGACTGTAAGCACATATTCTGGATTATGGGGATCAAATGTAATATTTTGAAGAAATAAAAAGTAACATTTACCCTTATTTGTGTGTTAATTTAACACTGCTGTTTTGTTGTGACTTTAGTGGCTTGTTTTGTGATGTTCAGAGTTGAGATGTGTCTGTGTGTCTAAATAATGCAGTACTTTCTGTGCACAGTGTTTTAGGAAATAGATGAGCTGCAGAATCACAGGGCTACAAACATCAATAGAAAAATTACACATCAAGCATATAATCAGAGCTTGAGACTCTGAATGAAATCAGTGAATCAGGTCATCACATGTTTCAATCAATATCAAAACTTAACCATCACGACCTGGTCATAGTTTCTTTTGCCATAACAAATGTGCTTTATAAAGCAGCCAAAGAGAAAACTAATGTTAAAAAGTCAAGAGCCCAACTAAAGCAAACACTCATCACCATAACGGTGAAATGAAACGTTCAATAAAACATCTAAAGCTCTGTTAATTCTCAATGAGAACTTACAGATGATAGAAAAATAAAGTCAAACTGGTTTGTAATAAGTGTAATGGAAGTCAGTACTTCTTGTGTTTCTTCTCATTTCGTCTCTTTTTTCTGTTCTTGTTGTTCCTCTTTCCTTCAGTGATTCTGCTTGTTAACAGCAGGTGTTTATCACTAATGCTATCTATCTATCTATCTATCTATCTATCTATCTATCTATCTATCTATCTATCTATCTATCTATCTATCTATCTATCTATCTATCTATCTATCGTTTTGTCATTTTATCTATGTGTAATGGAAGTCAGTTGTAGTTCTTGTGTTTCTGCTCGTTTCGTCTCTTTTTTCTGTTCTTGTTCCTCTTTCCTTCAGTGATTCTGCTTGTTAACAGCAGGTGTTTATCACTAATGCTATCTATCTATCTATCTATCTATCTATCTATCTATCTATCTATCTATCTATCTATCTATCTATCTATCTATCTATCTATCTATCTATCTCTTTATATCTATCTGTCATTCTATCTATTGTTCTCTCTATATTCTATCTGTCAATCATTTTATCAATCGTTTTATCAATCATTTTATCAATCATTTTATCTATCTTTCTATCTATCTATATCTTTATATCTATCTGTCATTATATTTATTGTTCTCTCTATATTCTATCTGTCAATCATTTTATCAATCGTTTTATCTATCATTTTATCAATCATTTTATCTATCTATCTATCTATCTATCTATCTATCTATCTATCTATCTATCTATCTATCTATCTATCTATCGTTTTGTCATTTTATCTATGTGTAATGGAAGTCAGTTGTAGTTCTTGTGTTTCTGCTCGTTTCGTCTCTTTTTTCTGTTCTTGTTGTTCCTCTTTCCTTCAGTGATTCTGCTTGTTAACTGCAGGTGTTTATCACTAATGCTATCTATCTATCTATCTATCTATCTATCTATCTATCTATCTATCTATCTATCTATCTATCTATCCATCCATCCATCCATCCATCCATCCATCCATCCATCCATCCATCCATCCATCCATCCATCCATCCATCCATCCATCCATCCATCCATCCATCCATCCATCCATCCATCCATCCATCCATCCATCCATCCATCCATCCATCTATCTATCTGGGATTGTCTCTCTCTTTGTGTCTCCTCCGTCTCTGCATATATTCATCAAAGGGCATGATCATCTGACCTCATCAAACCTTCGACCCCCCAAACCCCCACAGGCAGCAGCAGAGATTGATGAAGCTCTATTGTTTGGGCCTGTAGGTCGAGGATCCAGTGTTTGCTCTTATATATGAGGTCTATATGCGTTCAATCCTCTTACTGAGGGCTCCTGATAACACAAAAACTGTGGGTGTGTTTTGGACACTGTGACAAAAATCTAGCAAAGGTGAGTCTTTCTGGGGAAGTCAGGCTCATGGACGGCTGCTTATGCTATATGCCATAACTATTTTTGTCCAAATAACATGCCCTCCACCCCACGGCGGGCTGCCATCTGGACACGGGCCACGCGGCGTGTGTCTGATGTGGACGAGCAGGAGCGGATCGCCGCAGTCGTGTCACATCAGCTCGTTAGTTAATGAGCCTAATAAACACAGTAGAAGCTGCAGCCGCTTTAATTTTAATATTTCTAAATGAGCAATAATTTAAGTACCAAAACAGTAACAAAGTATTAGTATATGAATTAAGAATTATGTTCATTATATTTTTAAGCTTTTAAGCTTTAATTTTTTTTATATAATATTTATATTTTATTTTATTTCACCTTTATTTTAATTACTAAAAAAGATTTGCTGTGGTAAAACATGCGTATTTTAAGGTGCTGCAGGTAGTACATTAATTATAAACGTAGTTGATGCAAATGCTCAACAAGTAGATATTAGCCTGACCTGGTTTTGGCAAAGGATGGGTTTGGTCTTTAACCTTGAGACACGTTAGAAACGGTCCGTCTGGTGGCACCAAACTCAAAAACAGTCATTAATTTACGCTCTAACAGTGTTACTCTAAAAAAACTTTCTCCGGCTATTAAGCAGTAATGGGGTTAACCATAAGTAGGGCAAACAAAAAATGTGTTCACTTAAGGGAATATTTCAGTCCATAGAGTAATTCTTCTGCAAAGTACGTGTTCAAAAGAAGATCACGGTATTTTTGTGCTAATTGGGCAAATAAAAGAAGTACGATGTTTTACATTATTGAGCAGCGTTACAGCTTTAAAATCTCATGCATATGAAAACAAAGCATTTTTAATCTACAGAGATGCTTAGATCAGAAAGAAAGGATTTTCTCAGACACAATCTCATCTGAAGTAAAAGTGAGAGGTGAAAATAAAAAAGGTTTCAATCAACAAAAGCCCTTTATGATATTCTGATATATGGTCTGAAAAGTCGAATCTCTCAGAAAAGTAAAAAGTCTTTTATTATGAGATTAAAGTCTCATGGTGATGTGATATTTGGCTGGTGGTTCATAATTTAGTCTGTTTTTTGTTTCTCCCAGCTCTCTTTTCTTGAGTATTCAGACATGTGAATGAGGAACTCCAGCTAGACGAGCGAATGAATCACGATTTGTCGTCACACGTCTGCACGCGTCTGCCTCCACAAACACTCAGGCTCCCTGGCGTCTCACCCGGGCTGCTGAGGGTCACACACCATTTATCCTTAATTAGTGTTATTTAAGTCTTTCTAAAAACACGCTTTCATCGGAGAGTTATGTTGAGACCAGTGAGATGAATTAATTCCAGGCCCTTTAGATAGCCTTGGTGTTTTAATTATTTTGAAGGCTGAAATGATTAAACTTGTTCAGGACTGTTCGTGCCACGGATGTGAATGAAACTTCAAACCTTGCGACTTGTTGAAGGAAAAGTGTGCAAGTTTTTTCAAGTCAGCATGCAATGAAAATTCAGACTATTTTTTTAATGCACGTTATTTTTTTTGACAATCAAAATTGAAATTTAAATCATCTCTGCCCAGAGTACATATGGTCCCTCTCTAAATATTGTTACAAAAACACTGAAGAAGAGTTAAAGTTAATGAGATAATTAAGCAATTAATAAGGCTGTGACTGTGTTTCTCTTTTCTTCAGTGATTCTGCTTGTTAACAGCAGGTGTTCATCACTAATGCACAATCATCATTTAATTAATTATTTAATTATCTCATTAACTTTAACTCTGCTTCAGTGTTATTTTAACACTATTTACAGAGGGAGCATATGTACTCTGAGCAGAGTTGATTTAACTCTGGAGATTTTGCTGTGTACGCTGGATTCCTCCAATCATTTAGTGCAGTTAACTATGATGACCACATGGTTGTGGTTTGCTATTGGTGGATCTCATGTGAGTGACAGGTTGCCCCGCCCTCATCATCAGAGAAGAGAAGATATTCTGATTCAAGATTACCAGAAACACGATTTTAAAACAATAATGATGTGCACCGATAAATCGTTTAGAATAAACACTGCAACATTCATATATATATATATATATATATATATATATATATATATATATATATATATATATATATATAATATAAAACGAAGAATAGACCATTTTGATTTCATCTTGGCTTTAAATCAAGAGTGTGGAGGTAACGGTCGCATCGCTCTGATCCTGCAGTCCAAACACTGTTTGCAAACAGAGCGTGTAGCACATTATTTTTTCTCGCTCTCATTTTCCTGATTGCTGTTTTGACACGGGCTGCCAAGGCCCTCCCGGTGCTCAGGTGACAGTGGCAGACCTCTCTTTAAGTGTTAATGGGACGTCACCAGCTGTCCGCACAGGTAGATCCAGAGCCCTGCGCCGAGCCATCTGTGCATCCTCCATCATCACTGCCTCTGAACAGAGAAAAGGGAGAGAGAGGGGGAAGCTGGGAGAAGACGGTGGCCGTAGCTGGGAAGAAAGAAACGGAAGGAGGGATTAATAGAGAAAAGGATAATGAGAAAGAGTTGTGAGCTCCCGGTGGAATACGGCCAGCTGTCACTCACTGCCCGGTCGGCCACCTGCACTTCTTTCCCACACTCGCTGATATCAAGCGCTTAATCATGTGATGCAATGCAAATCACATTCAGGCTCTGTTAGGCTGATCTAGGATCAGCTCTCCATGCTGAACTCACGCTTTATTGAACGGTTCAGCTGTTACGGGTCTGTGCTTTTGATAAGATTTGAACTTTGTGGAGCATTTAAACCATAAGTATTAACTAAAATATGATTTTTTATGTAATATATTGAATAACACACATACAGTTAAAATTATAATCAAGTGTGCATAATCTTTAATGCATGACAAAAGATTATTAAAACATAATGATTTAAAGTATACTTCAAAATAAAAAAAAATATTACAAAGTGCACTTTCAGTCATGAAAGATAGAAGATACTAGGAAAGCTTCTGACATTCACATTCACAGTAAAATTCTTACTGCACCCACATTTTCTTCATAAAATGAGAAATGTAGTTTAACTCGTCACAGCATGAATCATTCAGTGCTTTATGAAGAGACAGAAAGGTGAGAGAAACACTCAAGATGGTGAAACAATTACTGAATGCTGCAGGGCAGCTGCCCTCAGAATTAATTAAATTAAATTCATAATTATTTATCATGGCTCAGTCATAAACCATCTGAAAAAAACAAAAAGCATCTTAAATCAACCAAAGCTGGTCTGTTTCAGCAGATAAACCATTGATATAATGAGCAACACACATACTGTATATATGGGCCATTGGTGTAAACTGCTGTCCCACGTCCAAAACACACATTTAATAAGCATTTAAGTATTCAAATCTTCGATGTTCACTAAGATCCTTCTATTATCTATTGAATCCCACAATAATATTTAAAACATCATTAAGCTTTATATATAAAATCATCATTTATTGGGTACTTTCAATTGGGAGGTGTCTGTCCTGAACCATAACTCAAAGTTTCAACTTAATATGATATTTTGCATTTTTTTCCCATTGTTGTTTTTAAAAATATATGCACGAGATATGGCAAGCCAAAAGGGTCAAAATCACGCTGTAGATAAATCTCGTTTACATCCAAAACACTGTATTTGCAACACTATCTCACGACCAATTCATACGTATTTTACGAGGGCGGGGTTTGGGTTAGGCCATTCGTATGAATTCATACGAATTTGTCAACTCGTCAAATATGTACGATTTAGCAAAAAACGTATGAATTCGTACGAGTGAGGTCATATAAATTCATATGAATTAGCCACCTCGTAAAATACGTATGAATTGCCGTGAGATCGGGTTGATATTTGACGCTGTTTAAGACGGTGTCGAGTGGGTTCTGACTACTGAGCACCTCTGATTGGCCGCTGCGTTCACGCGCTCAACAGATATGATTGTGATTGGCTCAACATTTCTAAAAACATGCTGTAAATAGAAACCTTTGATGCTTTGATGCCACTACTGTACTGCAGAAAAGCTGGTAATGTTAACTTTTTTCTTTTTCTTTTAGTACAAACTGGTCCCGGCTACCAAAATCGGGTCTCCTTTAGGACCCCAAGCGATCCCATTGGTTCAAATTGCTTTTAATAGGTACTCTTTTTAGTGCCTGATTACAATTCATACAAAATCATGTTATGATAAGTACTGTTTTAACTACTTTATAATGACCATTTATGTCTGTATTAGTAAGCATAGCATACAGATACGCGATTATTCACAATTATCTTTAATGTAATTACGTGTTAAATTAAATATTAAATGTCCAAATATTTCAGTTTATCAACAAATTAATGATGTTCAGTTATTATTATTATTATTTATTAATTAACAGTTAAAAAATTACATTCAATTGGTTTTATTATGCATTAATGTGTTTTTGTATGCATTATATAGGAAGCTATGCGTATTTTAAATTAAAATCATTTGTATTTACTTAGGATAATCATTGAATGACAGTTTGGGGAGACCCGATTTCAAGCGAGGACCTGATTTGCATGACACCGGTACATTTGAGAACACACTACATCATAATTTTAAATTAAATAGTCAAAATTATAAGATAAAAACTATGACTTTCTTTGTGACAATTATGGCTTTTTAAGTCCTAATTTTGACTTATGTCATAATTTTGGCTTTTCATCTTATAAATATGACTTTGTATCATTTCACATTTTTTATCTTATAGTTATGGTTTAGAAAAGCATGTTTTTTTCTTATGTGGCAGAAATGGCTTCCATAAAATTCCACTATTTACAAACTGACAAAATACTGTTAAACTGAGTCATGGTAATGAAAATACACACATTCATGAAGGCACACAACATTACATCAATCATGATAAATGTCTCTGAGGCCCCCTTGAGGAACGAATATGTAATTACAGAAGCTCAAGTAAATAAACTGTCATAAACTGCAGATGGGGACCCTTTATAGGGCATATTAGAATGACTTGAACAATAAATCAAATATTCCTAACACATCACTCAGGCTTGGTTGAGATTTAAGGAAGACTCCAATGAACGGCTGATGAATCAGAGGATTTCTGCAGTTCTGATGTCGCCACTATTGAGATAAAACAGAAATTTAGATGTGTTTTTAACACTGATAATAATCATAAATGTTTCTTGAGCAGCAGATCAGCATATTAGAATGATTTCTGAAGGATCATGTGACACTGAAGACTGGAGTAATGATGCTGAAAATTCAGCTTTGATCACAGAAATAAATTACACTTTACTATATATTCACATAGAAAACAGCTGATTTACACTGGAATAATATTTCACTTTTCTTACTGTATTTTTAATCAAATAAGTGCAGTCTTGGTGCATGAGCAGAAGAAACGTCTTTCAGAAACATTACAAAATCTCACTGACTTTTGAACAGTGGTGTATTAACTGTGGAAGTTCAGTCAGTTCATTAATAATAAATAATTCACAAGACTGGCGGATTTTCTTTAATGAATACAGCTTTGAATAATGATGAATTATTATTGTCCAAAGGAAGATATTAAAGAAGCAGACACAGACTCACAGTCACGTCTGTCTGATGTTCACATAATCCGACTCTCTCTGAGGCTAGAAGAGGAAAACAAGACTCAATTATTCATTAAATAGATCAGCTAACCAGTTTTTGCTATTTTAAAGCTTTTTTTTTTTTTTTTCCAAATACAAAAATTAAACATGCAGAAAATAAGTATTTACCATATTTGATAAATCACTTTTTTTGGCCAAAGTTGGGCTGGTGGATTTATGACCAGAAGCAGACAGCTGTTGCACACACACACACACGTACAGATCAGTTGAGACTCAAGTATTTCAGTATTCAGTGGTGTTGTACTATAGTATAAGGGGTAAAGGAGAAATGGAGATCTACCTCAGTGTTTCTCTTGAGTTCAGCCATGATTTCATAAGGTCCTTCTCCAGAAGTACCACCATATGACTGGAATTTAACAAGAGAAACAGACAATTCATTTGACAAGAGTTTTCTTTGAATTTGTCTGATCTGTTGTTTCTTAGAATGAAGTATTAAATTTCCCCCAGAATGATTCTAATAGAAGTGCTGAATCATTGTGTGTTGCGTCATCAGAAACAGATGAGGATGATGTAATGTCTCTGAACTCACGGATGAGGATCGGCTCCTGTGCATCGTTATGTACTGACTTTCCTCTTCATTCACAGATGTCAGGCATCCTGAAAGAACAGGTTCAATTTAAAAACAACTGTAGCTATAAAAAAAGTCCATTAAGGTTTGCCAGCCAACAAAAAGTATTCTAAGAACATTTCACTGAAGTTCCCATTAAGTTCTGAAAACATTATTACTCTGAACATTCTAAAACATTCTTGGTATGTGAACGTTAATGGAACATTCCATTTCTTCAAACATTATGGGAACGTTACTTTTCTCTGAACGTTCTGAAACAAGTAGAAACATTTAAAAACCAGAAGAACATCCAACTGAAACATTTAAAACAATAAAATGTTGAATAAATAATGTATAAATGATGTTTTTGTGCTAAGGTCTTGATAACATTATGAAAGACTATTAATGTTACTGGAGGAACGTTTGTTCAGAACTGGACACTGTGACTTTATGTAACTTACTTTCTTTGCAAAATGTAAGTAGTTTCAGTGCTGAGTAAATGATTATGATCAGGAGAATTTCCAAAACCACAGGCAACAGAAAGAAAATAGCCGTCCTAATGCAACAGAATAAAGAAAATATATTAACTTCTGAATAATTGTATCCATACATCAAAATGGCATAATTTCAATGTTAATATTTTTGCAAAAAAAGGGGGAAAAGCTACAAATGCACTATTGGAAGTTCTCAAATTCAAATAGATATAAATGGTTGAATATTCTGTCATCATATTTTAGATATTTTTTACAAATATTCAAGTCGCTGTTTGCCTCAAAATGAATTGAATATCATGTATTATTTTGAAACCACCTGCATTCAATATATGGAAAAGAGCAGCTTGGACATTATTAACAACAGAGACATTGTGGTTTGTAAGTTGATGAAAAGCTAATAAGTAATTCAATCTTAAAATTAAAAAAATAATTATCAAATACTTTCAAACAAACAAACAAACAAACAAACAAACAAACAAACAGATAATAAATATCTTGTTTCATTTCAGCTGATGAAAAAGTTTATGAATCGCTATGGAAGCTTGTTTCCGCTACAGAATAAAAAAGGAAAATTGCGACTTTTTATCTCACAATTCTGAAGTTTTTTCCTCACAATTGTGAGTTTATATCTCACATTCTTTACTTTTTTTTCAGAAGTCACCATTGTGAGTTATAAAGTCAGAACTGTGTGATATAAACTTGACTTTTTCCTCAGAATTGCAAGTTTATATCTCACAATTCTGACTTTAGAACTCACAATTGTGAGTTTATATCACTCAATTCTGAGAAAAAAGTCAGAATTGTGAGATAAAAAGTCGCAGTTACCTTTGTTATTTTTTATTTGCGGAAACAAGCTTCCATATCATATGAGTTTGGAGCCACATGAAGGAGAGTAAATGATTCAAGTGTTTTCACCTCTTCCGGGCTGTGAGTGTGATCCGATCCATCTCTGCAGTGACCAGCGCCTGAGTATGATGTACAGTAATATGAACCGGCATCTGCTGGTCGTTTGTTGAGCACGAGTACCAGCCTGTGTTCTCCTTCTTCAGTCCGCTCATGGTCACAGTCATGTGTTTCTGATCAGATCTGATCTCAACCGAGGCTCCGTCTAAAGTCCCAAACATCCCCGTCACGCAGCGATCTGCAAACTTACACCATTTCACATCGCTTTGCCCATGATGATAGCAGGTGACGGTGACGCTACCGTTCTCAGATCCGCTCACGTTCTGACGGTTCACATAAAGACTCGGAAGGCCTAGAAATGCCATAGAAAACATCAGCTTGCAAGCAGTGTAGCAAGTAGCAGTGTAGTGCAAGTAGTTACAGTCAAAAACAGGCAATTTACCATAGGAGATATATGGTTTATAAAGCTTTTCAACAGTTATTGAGCCAAAAGGACTAGTTCACCAAAGTTGTTTTTTGAAATAATCTCCAATATTTAATGAATGATTCAGTGGACAGCGGCGGTCCCAGAGGCAAAGTTGCTCAGAATGAGGATTTCTATCAAATCGTGCAATACACAATACGCACATGAAAAACACAAAAGATGGTAACGCTTTAGATTACAGCCCGGAAAGTACTGCGTAATTACAACAAATTTACAGCATAACTTTCAATAATTATAGTGTAACTATACAGTAAGTATCTGTAAGTATAGGGGAACAATATGTAAAGTATTGGGAATAAAGGGGTAACAACCAGGGAAAATAACAAATTATTTATACAGTAAATATATCTAAGGGGTACTTATGACATGGGCCGTAAATTAAAGTGGAGCTTGTTACCCTCTTATTTCATGTAGTTACAGGGTAAGTAATTAATAAAATGCAAACAATCTGATATCACTGACTCCGAAACCTTTATTTGAAAAACAACTTTATTAAAAACAGGTCTATAACACTTATTATTCATTTTTTTAAATCAACTTTTCATTTCAAACTCTAAAGTCCTGACAGAAAGTAACAAGATTTGTCCGTTTTTTGGTTGTTGTTGTTTCTCAGCTGATGAATCTTAAGAAGGAATCTCATTGCTGTTCTGTATTATAAGAAAATACAGTACACCCCGAAATTTTCTCATGGTTTAGGCTATTCATCTTTCCGCTTCTGACCAGCTGTCACCAGCGCCTGCATGAGATTCGACTTCGCGTTCGATAAAGCACATTGAAATGAGCAACGTGAAGCTTTCATGACGTTCTCGCGGGAGATTTGTGTGAAACTTGCGCGAGAACTGCTGTCTCTGTTATTCTGTCTTGTTTGTTTCTCATTATCTGTTATTCTGTGTATTTTGTATTACTAAAAAAAAAATAATAATAAAAAAAAATAAAAAAAACTGACGGCATCCAACATGTGCGTGAGTTTCTCGGCACACCTACGTCACGCTTCAAGTTACGTCAAGCATGAACTCTCAACCCTCACGTGCACGCGCAGGAGACAGCTGGTCGGAAGTTTTAAAAATATTCAAATATTTGGTATTTTTCTTACAAATACGTATCGTTTCACTTCAGAAGACATTGATTCATCCATTAGGGTCGTATGGATTACTGTAGTTATTGCTGTTTGTGCTGTTTGATGCTTCGACTTTTAGGAAAACGTGAGCTTGCATTATAAAGCGTTCCCAGATGATCTATTTTTTTCCTAAAATCCTTTTTGTGTTCATCTTAAGAAGGAAAGTCGTATACTGTCACGATCTATAGTGTGAGTGCCCTATCTGCCACTTGAGGGCACTCCATCCTGGACTCTTTCACCCATTGACTACACTACCCATAACGCACTGCCGGACTCATTATCCCTTTATCACTTCATTACCACCAGCTGTCATGCATCATTTAATCAGTGTCTGTCTATTTATACCCTGTCTGTTTCTGTTCACTTCCTGGAGTTTTCAGTTCACTTTCCCAGTCTGTGTTGCTCCCTGTTCCCGTGTTTTGTTTTTGTTATTTTTTATGGACTGATACCTGATTTTTGACTCATGCTTGTTGTGGACTACGATTTTGGATTTCCCTAATAAATTACCTGCTATTGGATCTGTCTCTTGTCTTCGTGTGTGAGTCCGTGACATATGCATCTCAGATGGCATGAGGGTAAAAGATGAGTAAACGGTGAGCACATTCCCGGGTGTTCTGTATTTTTTAAATACAGAATAGCAAATGGGATTCCCTCTTAAGTTTCATCAGTGGAAAGAAAGAAGAAGAGGAACAAGAGGAGGAGGAAGCCAAGCAAGAGAAACGAATAAGAAGTGTTGCAACTTTAAATCTGTTTTGAAATAAGTTGTTTTTCAAATAAAGTTTTCCAAGTGATATGACTGTTTGCGTTTTTATTTATTTATTTTTATTAATTACTTACCCTGTAACTACATGAAATAAGAGGGTAACAAGCTCCACTTTAATTTACGGCCCATAATGTCATACTTACCCCTTAGTTATAAAATATTAAAAGTATGAATAATTTATTTTTCCTGGTTATTATTATTCACATATTGTTCCCCTATACTTACACATACTTACTGTATACACTATAATTATTGAAAGTTACGCTGTAAATTTGTGGTAATTACGCAGTACTTTCCGGGCTGTAATCTAAAGTGTTACCCAAAAGATTGCTGATTTCTTTCAAATTTTTTACAGGCCTCTAGTGCCGGCCTTCATTAACCTTGATAGCTGCTCAAACTTCATTGTTCATGTTTTTTGAGATACGTCAATGTCCTCATAGACAATCATGGCACCTCGGACGAAGACTGCATGCCAAATTTCAAGTCATTCGGACTAACGGTGAAGTAGTTATAGCCGTTTTCATGTTTTTTGTCCTGTTATAGCGCCACCAAGTGGACAGTTGCATCGTTCTTTTACACACAACCACAGAATGAGCTTTTACATAGATGTGCCAAATTTGGTGAAAATATCTCATTCCGTTCATGAGTTATAGCCATTTTAGTAAAAATGGCTTCGCCCACTTCAAACGTTTTGGCGGCCCTTAGAGACCGTGAATTGAAATTTTCAACTGTTTTTGATCATTATTGACAATCAGACTCTAGAGAATCCTGCTGCACTGGTTTGGTTCCGATCAGGCCAAAAACCTAGGACTAGGGCTCCTGTTTGCCACCTGATGTCACCTGTTGGAGTTTGGGTTCCTTGCCGCTGTCGCCTTTGGCTTGCTTAGTTGGGGACACTTGATATTTGATATTCAACAGTGTTTTGATCTGCCTGCATCGACACCATTGTATGCGAACTGAACTGAGCTGGATGATGACGTCACTGTTTACTCCAGTGCTGATACAGATAAATTAACTAAATTAATTAAATAAATTATAATTTTTCATTTATAATTTTAATTACATTTGATGAATTAAACAGATCGTAAACATATATTATGTAAAAAGGGTTCTTTGAAATTGAGTCAAGAACCCTAGAGAGATCCCCACTGAGAGCGTGAGATGGTCTCACCTGCTGTGACATCCAAGAAGAAGCCTGCATGTTTATCAAAACCAGAAGGAATATGAACAGCACACCAGTACTGAGCCGACTCCTGAACATCATCGAAGCGGACAGTGTAGATGTTACGTGATGAATCGTCGGAGATCGATACCTTTTTGTGATGATATCGCTGGTCGAAGGACTTTATATCATTACTCAAAAACCAAATGCCTCCAGCACTCAAGTATTTGTATGAAAATGCATATTTCTGTTCATATAAACAAGGAATTATGACAGACTGTCCTTTCTGAACGGATATTTTCCTGACTGTGGTGACATCTTGAGCCCCTGCAAAAAAGAAATAGTATATATTTAAAAAAAAAAAACGAATTCATACAAAAATCTGTGGCTTTTTATGCTATTTTGATTTTTGAAATAACATTTAAAAACATAACTATAAACATAAATATAGCCCAACAGTTTGATCAAACATATTTTGAATCTTTTTTGAATTTTTTTTCCAAAATCCTAAACTTTAAAGGTTTACTATGCAACTTTTTTTGTTCAATATTAACAACAATATCATAGTTAATATTCTTGAATTTATAAACTGTATTTTATATACAAATCTTTAGATTATTCAAGGAAATGATTCATATTTTGACAGGACAATAAAACTAGTGTAACGAAGCATACGGATGCTGGTGTTAATCGTCTCACCTGAGAGATTCATGAAGATGCAGAGGAGGAGAAGACAATCTAGATCCATTGTTGTTTCATTGTGAAGATGTTTGCATGTGAAAATCTTCTCCCATCTCGAGTTCCTCTTCTTCTGCAACACCCTACCACTATTTTGCAATAGTATTTGTGGACAGTGTGACGAAACCAATTATTTATTTATAACAGTTTTTAAGTCAGGTGATACATTCCCCCAAAGCAAGAACAGAAGCTTTTTTTTGTTGTTGTTGTTGTTGAAAGACGAGCTATTGGCATTTTCTCTAAAAAAGTCTTTCCAATGCTTCACAAAAAACAAGAAATAAGCACTGTTAAACCCACAGTTTTTCCACTTGATGAAAATAAACCACAGACTCTGGTATTGCATTATTCCTCACACAGGCTATCATGAGGTCAAAAACAAACTGAAACAGTGAGAAAAAAAAGTTCCTCTACAGAGAAGAATGAGAGAGAGAACAATACATTCATGTTAAAATTCTGTGTTTGAGTGTTATGTTCCAGGTGAAATAGATTTAATACAATTCAAAAATCACATTATGGGGGACAAAAGACATAAAAATCAGGTAAAACAGTAAACCTTTAACATGAATACTTTCTTAAACATTACAAAAAAACTAAACATGAGAACATATGGTTTTAAAACAGCAATGAACAACATTTTTATTTGTTTAAATGTGAATATTGTATTTTATTTTATTTTTTATTTTCATTTTTTTATGTGCTTTCCTGAGCTCAAACAGTAGAGCAGGTGCTTGCAACGCTAAGATCATGGGTTCGATTCCCAGCAAAATTCACATGAACTGATAACCATTAAATCACATCACAGTCGTAATATGAATTTCATAACATTATAAAACATTATAAAAAGTCTGATTATAGAACTATTTCACTTTTCTGACCATAGATTCATATATGTTTTTATTATCCATCGCAGTCATCTACAACAACACACGAGAACACGACCACAGAGACAAAAACACAACAAAAATAGAGTTATTATTAATACTCTGTAAAATAATTATATTAATAATTATATATATATTACTGTACTTTCTTTACTGTATCAAAAAAGTACCTGCATGTTTTGCTTAATTCCAGTCATGATTTCATAAAGATTTTCAGCCTCGCTGCTTTTCTCATTTCCCTATTAAAATAAAATGTGTAAATAAATTAATATCAACAACCACAACAATTCATAGTGCAAGCAGATTAATGCAACAAACGTTATAAAAAAATTACCTGATTGCTTTTAGTTCCAGACATGATTTCATAGGGACTGTCACATGTTACCTCCTTGTTTTTCTCATTACCCTATTAAAAATAAAATGAATAAATAAATTAATAAGTTTATTAACAACAAACTTATAACAAGTTATTATGGAAGCCCGTTTCCGCCACTAAATAAAAAAAATTAAAACGGTAATTGCAACTTTTTTTTTCTCACAAATGCGAGTTTATATCTCAGAAGTGTGACTTTATAACTCACAGTTGTGAGAAAAAAGTCAGAATTGTGAAATATAAACTTGCAATTGCATGATAAAAAGTACTTTTTACTTTTCAAAAATTACTTTTCAATTAGTTTTTATTTTATTATTTAGTGCAGTAAACGGGCTTCCATACTTTATTGTACAAGCAGATGGATGCTATTAATGTCATTAAAAAAGGACCTGGATGTTTTGTTTAATTCCAGGCTTTGCATAGAGATTTTCACATGTAACCTCATCATTTTTCTCATTTCCCTATAATAAAAATAAAATGAATAAATCATTTAATAAGAACAACAACAGTTTATAGTGCAAGCAGATGTTATAATGATTATTGATGTTATAAAAAAGGACCTGAATGTTTTGTTTAATTCCAGACTCTTCGTAGAGATTTTCACAAGTAACCTTGTCATTTTTCTCATTTCCCTATAATAAAAATAAAATTAATAAATCAATTAATAAGAACAACACCAGTTTATATAGTGGAAGCAGAAGAATGTTATTAATGTCATAAAAAAGGACCTGAATGTTTTGTTTAGTTCCAGACTCTTCGTAGAGATTTTCACAAGTAACCTTGTCATTTTTCTCATTTCCCTATAAAAATGAATTAATAATAATAGTGATCAAAAGCTGTGATTTTTCCAACAGCCATGCATTACAAACATTACTGTGAATGTGAAAGTTGTGCTTCGGACGAACAGTCACTTACTTTGGGCGAGTGTTGATTGTTCATGCCTTCAGAAGGATTTGACGTTTCAACTCTTTGTTCTGCAGATACACACACGTGTAATAAATATGCTGCTAGTCATTGTTTCTCCGTCTGATCAAATAACTGAATCACTTACTTCTTTTGTAGTTTACTTTGATCAGTATCACTGCTGTGCAGATGATCACGGGCAGCATCACCCCCAGGATGGCGAGCCACAGGACGTGCTTCAGCCCAGGCCTGAGTTTGGATGAATCAAGTGAGGTCAACTAATGTCTCGTGAGTATTTTGGAAAATGTGTACAGATGTGTAGCTTACTGGTCTTGACTGGATTCTGTGGTGTGACCTCTATATTGAACAGGGACTCGTCTTGTATTTAGGGCCTTCCTCACAGTAATATGAACCGGCATCTGTGACTCTCCATCAGAGCAGTAGTACCATCCACTGTCCTCTTTCTTCAGCTCGCGCAAGGTCACATTCAGAGCATCACCAATGATATGCACTACAGTTTTATATGAGGTTCTCTGAACACAAGAGCCTCCGATCTGACACCACTCTGACGCCCCGTGACAGACGACGACAGCGTTCCCACCCTCATAGCCTGACACGTATTGACTGGAGACATGGAGTCTGGGTTCACCTAAACATTTCACACAACACGCATTTGCATTTGTTTCTTGCTAATTTATGTCTAAATTTATACATTGCAGAATATGAGAAGAAGAAAACTATGGAAGCTTGTTTGGGCCACAGAATAAAATAAAAAATAAAAAAAGGTAATTGTAACTATTCATCTCACAATTCTGACTTTTTATCTTGCAACTACGAGTATTTATCTCACAATTCTGACTTTGTTGTGAATTGTGAGATTTAAACGTGTTATTACAAGTTATAAAGTCCAAACTGCAGGATATAAACTTGCAAATGTGAGAAAAAAGTCAGAATTGCAAGATTTAAACTTCACATTGCAAAAAAAAATTCAGAATTGCGATATATGAGGATGCAATCCTAAGATAGTCAGAATTGCAAGATATAAAGTTGCAGTTGTGAGAAAGTGAGAATTGCAAGATTTGAACTCGACATTGCAAAAAAAAATCAGAATTGCGAGATATAAAGTCGCAGTTGCAAGAAAGTCAGAATTGCGAGATATAAAGTCACAAATGTACGATAGTCAGAATTGCGAGATATAAAGTCACAAATGTACGATAGTCAGAATTGCGAGATATAAAGTCACAAATGTACGATAGTCAGAATTGCGAGATATAAAGTTGCAGTTGCAAGAAAGTCAGAATTGCGAGATATAAAGTTGCAGTTGTAAGAAAGTCAGAATTGCGAGATATAAAGTTGCAGTTGTGAGAAAGTCAGAATTGCGTGATATAAAGTTGCAGTTGCGAGAAAGTCAGAATTGCAAGATATAAAGTTGCAGTTGCGAGAAAGTCAGAATTGCAAGATATAAAGTTGCAGTTGCAAGAAAGTCAGAATTGCGAGATATAAAGTCGCAGTTGTACGAAAGTCAGAATTGCGAGATATAAAATCACAATTGTACGATAGTCAGAATTGCAAGATATAAAGTTGCAGTTGCAAGAAAGTCAGAATTGCGAGATATAAAGTTGCAGTTGCAAGAAAGTCAGAATTGCGAGATATAAAGTCACAAATGTACGATAGTCAGAATTGCGAGATATAAAGTTGCAGTTGTGAAAAAGTCAGAATTGCAAGATATAAAGTTGCAGTTGTGAAAAAGTCAGAATTGCGAGATATAAAGTTGCAGTTGTGAGAAAGTCAGAATTGCGAGATATAAAGTTGCAGTTGCGAGAAAGTCAGAATTGCAAGATATAAAGTTGCAGTTGCGAGAAAGTCAGAATTGCAAGATATAAAGTTGCAGTTGCGAGAAAGTCAGAATTGCAAGATATAAAGTTGCAGTTGCAAGAAAGTCAGAATTGCGAGATATAAAGTTGCAGTTGTGAGAAAGTCAGAATTGAGAGATATAAAGTCACAATTGTATGAAAGTCAGAATTGCAAGATATAAAGTTGCAGTTGCGAGAAAGTCAGAATTGCGAGATATAAAGTTGCAGTTGCGAGAAAGTCAGAATTGCGAGATATAAAGTTGCAGTGGCGAGAAAGTCAGAATTGCGAGATATAAAGTTGCAGTTGTGAGAAAGTCAGAATTGCGAGATATAAAGTTGCAGTTGCGAGAAAGTCAGAATTGCGAGATATAAAGTTGCAGTTGCGAGAAAGTCAGAATTGCGAGATATAAAGTTGCAGTTGCGAGAAAGTCAGAATTGCGAGATATAAAGTTGCAGTTGCGAGAAAGTCAGAATTGCGAGATATAAAGTTGCAGTTGTGAGAAAGTCAGAATTGAGAGATATAAAGTCACAATTGTATGAAAGTCAGAATTGCAAGATATAAAGTTGCAGTTGCGAGAAAGTCAGAATTGCAAGATATAAAGTTGCAGTTGCGAGAAAGTCAGAATTGAGAGATATAAAGTCACAATTGTATGAAAGTCAGAATTGCAAGATATAAAGTTGCAGTTGCGAGAAAGTCAGAATTGCGAGATATAAAGTCACAATTGTATGAAAGTCAGAATTGCAAGATATAAAGTTGCAGTTGCGAGAAAGTCAGAATTGAGAGATATAAAGTCACAATTGTATGAAAGTCAGAATTGCGAGATATAAAGTTGCAGTGGGGAGAAAGTCAGAATTGCGAGATATAAAGTTGCAGTTGCGAGAAAGTCAGAATTGCGAGATATAAAGTTGCAGTTGCGAGAAAGTCAGAATTGCGAGATATAGAGTTGCAGTTGCGAGAAAGTCAGAATTGTGAGATATAAAGTTGCATTTGCGAGAAAGTCAGAATTGCGAGATATAAAGTTGCAGTTGCGAGAAAGTCAGAATTGCGAGATATAAAGTTGCAGTTGCGAGAAAGTCAGAATTGCGAGATATAAAGTTGCAGTTGCGAGAAAGTCAGAATTGCGAGATATAAAGTTGCAGTTGCGAGAAAGTCAGAATTGCGAGATATAAAGTTGCAGTTGCGAGAAAGTCAGAATTGCGAGATATAAAGTTGCAGTTGCGAGAAAGTCAGAATTGCAAGATATAAAGTTGCAGTTGCAAGAAAGTCAGAATTGCAAGATATAAAGTTGCAGTTGCAAGAAAGTCAGAATTGCGAGATATAAAGTCGCAGTTGCAAGAAAGTCAGAATTGCGAGATATAAAGTTGCAGTTGCGAGAAAGTCAGAATTGCAAGATATAAAGTCGCAATTGTACGATAGTCAGAATTGCAAGATATAAACTTTTTCTTTTTTAAGAATTGTGAGATATAAATTTGTAATTGCGAGATTACAAGATTTTAGAAGTTTATATCTCGCAATTCCAAGAATAAGTCAGAATTGCAAGATAAAAACTCACAATTGTGAGAAAAAAAGAATTGCGAGATAAAAAGTTACAATTACTACTTTTTTTTTATTCTGTGGTCGGAAACAAGCTTCCATCAGAAACGGCTGGATTGGTTTAGAATGCAAAACAAAATAAATGATACCTTTTATAACCTCCAAGTAAAGTTTTTTGCCACAATCATATCCAACTATGCTGATCCCACACCAGTATGTGCCAGTGTCACTCACTTTGGTGTTCCGCAGCGTTGCCGTAAAAAACTTTTCTGTTTGGTTATCCACAATAGACATTCTGTTGTGTGTTACATTACTACTGAAGAACCACACACCTCCAGAACTCATATATTTTACATTACTGACATATTTCTGATCATATAAACAAGGGATTATGATAGTTTGATTTTGTTGAACAGATATTTTATTGACTGTATGAATCTCTTGAGTTCCTGCAGAAAGAAAAATGAATAATAAAAATAATATTAATAATAATAATAACAAAAAGGATAATTCCACTAAAGATTTTATTAAAGCTGAAGTGTACCATTAAATGTAGCAAATGTTAGGCTTACAACGCCTTGTTTCAGTATGCATGAGCTCATCTCAGTATGCATATTCCCATCCATGTTACACACGATCAGGCATAACATTACGACCACTTTCCTAATATTGTGTTGCTGCCAAAACAGCCCTGACCCGTCGAGGCATGGACTCCTCTAGACCCCTGAAGGTGTGCTGTGGGATCTGCACCAAGATGTTAGCAGCAGATCCTTTAAGTCCTGTAAGTTGAGAGGTGGATCCACCATGGATCGGACTTGTTTGTTCAGCACATCCCACAGATGCTCCATTGGATTGAGATCTGGGGAAACTGGAGGCCAAGTCAACACCTCAAACTCGTTGTTGTGCTCCTCAAACCATTCCTGAACCATTTTTGCTTTGTTGCAGGAGCATTATCTGCTTCCGGCGGTGGACAGGGGTCAGCATGGTCACCCTGACTGGTCTGCAGCTCCATACGCAACAAACTGATGCACTGTGTATTCTGACACCTTTCTATCAGAAACAGCATTAACTTCTTGAGCAATTTGAGCTACAGGAGCTCGTCTGTTGGATCGGACCACTTTGATACTGACCACTGCAGACCGGGAACACCCCACAAGATCTGCAGTTTTGGAGATGCTCTGACCCAGTCGTCTAGCATCACAATTTGGCCCTTGTCAAATCCTTACGCTTGACCATTTTTCCTGCATTAACTTTGAGGGGAAATGTTCTCATATATCCCACACACTAACAGAGATAATCAGTGTTCATTTCACTTGTCTGTGGTCATAATGTTATGCTTGATCGGTGTATATTCTCACTGTTCTTAAAAACATGCAGATGCTGCTTTACCAACTGTGAAACCACTCCAAATGATTCACTAAAAACTGAATCACAAATTAATTCAGAATTAAACCTGAACTGACTCAAAAGAATGAATAATTTGTGAATGAATAATTGACATTGTGTGCTTTCATTTTTAACAACTGACAGAAAGGGACACAGATCATAATTGCTGAAATGTTTCTAAAGAAATTCATGTCTGAAGTTTGTCGGACTGCAGCGTTGGCTATATATGTTGATGAATCAACCATCGCTGAAATAACATGCAAAATAAAATATATGCTAAACTTACGATAATGTAATTCTTGACAACACAGTCATGTATTACAGCAAATAAAATATACATGACCATTAAACATTAACGCTGCTTAATGTTGAGGAATATGAAAAATATTTTTGTTTCACAACAGCTAAATTGTACTCAATCGCTTATTACACACTATATCAGCACTGACTTCAACACTTGTTCCCAAAATCACAGACAGACAGCGTAATTGAGTTTTTGTCATACCTGAAGAGTGTTTGATGAGGAACATAACTAGTAGAGTCACCATCATCATGTTGGCAGAGCGTGAATGAGCCGATCTTAGCAGGACTATATTTATTCCACCCTAAAGAGGGGCACAGCATTTGTGAGCGCTCATGCACTGCAAACATACCATGCACTTGACATCCTTTTAACACATTCTTGAACACATAATAATAGTTCGTATTTTAACACTGAATGCTAAATTAAATGGAGAAAAAAGTATAATGCATTGCATGATTTGCATGAGCAGTTTCTGTATATTCTTCCTGTACCACACTACAGTAACCTTTGCTAGTGTTCATAAGAGCTGCATCTACAAGAACATCCTGCTGCAGATCTGATCAAGGCTGAGATAATATTGTTTTTTTTAATTATAGATGTGTTGCAGATAAGATGTTGAAACACATTTAGACCTGCAAACTCACAAGAAGTGAAAAAGGAGATGTTTCCGAATTTAAACCTTATAGGGGGATCTGGGGTGTATATTCCCCCAGTGGAATTTTTTTTTGTGTGTGTGTGTGTGTGTGTGTGTGTGTGTGTGTGTGTGTGTGTGTGTGTGTGTGTGTGTGTGTGTGTGTGCTTTTGTTTATATTACATTGTGGGGACCAAATGTCCCCATGATGTAATATAAACCTGAGTTCACCTACATCGTGGGGACCAGCCAGCGGTCCCCACAATGTAAATGGGTTTATAAATCATATAGAATGAGTTTTTGTGAAAAAGTAAAAGTTTGCACAGTTTCCTGTGAGGGTTAGGTTTAGGGGTAGGGGCAGGGTAGGGGGATAGAATGTACAGTTTGTTCAGTGTAAAATGCATTGAAGTCTATGGAAAGTCCCCACAATTCACAAAAACAAACATGTGTGTGTGTGTGTGTGTGTGTGTGCTTTTATCATGTATATGAAGCATTCTAGTGCATTCTGACTAGAACATAAATAAATAAAAGAAAAGAAAACAAAATTAGTTTCAAGTAAACAAACAAAAAACATTTAATGACACTAGGGCTGGGCATTGACACAAATTTCGATTCACAAGCTCGCGATAATATACAATCTGATTCTATACTGATTAATTTGGGGCTTATCAGGTACAAAAGGAAATTTTCTCAAAGAAGAAAATATCTCTGAATTAATGCTGTAAACTCTGGAAACCCAGGTTGATACATTATAATATTAAATGTTAAAGAGGACCTATAACGCCCCTTTCACAAGATGTGATATGCGTCTCTGGTGTCCCCAGAATGTGTGTGTGAAGTTTCAGCTCAAAATCCCCCACAGATCATTTATTAGAGCTTGTCAAATTTGCCCCTATTTGGGCGTGAGCAAAAACACGCTGTTTTTGTGTGTGTCCCTTTAAATTCAAATGAGCTCCGCTTTCCAGAAGAGGGCGGAGCTTTAACAGCTCAACAACAACAAAGCTGGAGAATCTCACGCAGCCAAAATGAGGAAAGTGTTCAGCCTTACATTGTTCAAACCGGAGTCGACACTGATGGAGAGACTCAGGAAGAAGTTACAACTTTTAGACGTTTCTGAATGGTTAGTGGATAAATTGATGTAGTTGCTGTGGAGTTGATTCAACTCATCCACTAGCATGTGCCGTCATGTTCATCTTTTGTGTTGAATTGATCCTCGTTTGTGAAGCAGTCCGGCGTAAAATGACGGCATGACAACAACACTCTACTACAACAACTCTTCCTCTTCTCTAAAGCAGCCCAACATGGCCCCGCCCCCTTTGTTGAGTGTTCTCGGGGGCGGGGTTTATGTAAATGTTAGGGTTAGTGATGTCACCAACCCAGAAAGAAGCTCATTGTAGTCCTTAAAAAGAGAATTCTGTAAAAGAAAATATCTCCTTTGCATTGAACTTTGAGCGTCATAACTTTGCAGATGTTGTTTATGATCAAACAGCAAAATTACACACTAACTAAAGTTTAAAAAGTCAAATCATAATCAACCACACCTTTAAATTTTAAATTGTTATTGTGAGGAAAGTGCTCAACACATATTTACATATTCATCTAAACGTCTGCTGCAGTTCACTTACTGGCCACCGGTGTCGCTAATAACAAGGGTATCTTTGATTCATATAAACTCTTTAAAGTCATGAAAGTGAAGTTGTGCTCATCTTTTCTTCTCTATTGTGCCGTATATCACAGTGAAATGTCTTCGCAAACAAGAACAAATATAGGGCGGGGCTTGATTTTGTCTGTGGGGAATTGATTGGATGGTTGTGGTTTGCTATTGGTGGATCACATGTGAGTGACAGGTTGCCCCGCCCTCATCATCAGAGAAGAGAAGAGATGCTGCAAGAGGAAGATATTCTGTTTCAAGATTACCAGGAACATGAATTTAACACAATAATGATGATGTCTGGTTGTGTCAGTCCAACTTTCGAACAGTGTTTTTAAAATATCGCTTAGCCCACCTTTAATGAACTAATCTTCATACATCAGAACATTTGAGGAACTCAAATACAGGTTCCACACACAATTGATCTAAACTCATAATTCTTACATTTTCTTCTTTCATAACTAACTCAAAATCTTCTCCCAATAGACGTGACCAAGAAACTGTGCATGAATGCAGCTACAGCACTAAACCTCAGGTGAGTCGAGCCTGTAATTCAGCTGCTTTAAATTGATGAGTTTTGATGAGTAACTTCCAGCTAAATGTCGAGTACATCTTTGTTGTATTTTCTACACAGTGTTATCTTGGTCCAGCATCTCTACTGGTTGCACTGTGGTGGCATTTTCTCAACAACTAATGTTCTCTTCCTGTGTTGGCCATGGCACCTCAGTACACTTAACCCACATACAGACCGTCGGGCACTAATCTAAAAATGACATCCATCACACAAGAGAACAGGAAGAAGACTTTTTGCTTTAAACCCCAACTTTAAACACCACATTCACAAGATATACAGCTGATGTGTTTCCAACACATTGGTCAAACATTTAACCCAACCGCTGGGTTAAAACAATCCAATCACTGGGTTTGTACATTTTCAACCCAACTTGGGTTGTTTTTAACACTTTTCTTTGTTTAAAGAAAGTACTGAAAGTACTTGAAAGTACTTTTAGAGTACCTGTGCCTGGTGTCTTTGACATTTCTCAACGTCTGTTCTCTCAGTGATCTGACGGCTTTTGGAAAAAGAACAAAAATGTTCACATGACACACATCTAAAGCACATAAACATCCCTGAGCTATAACTGTGTGTCAGTTATAGCTCAGGGATGTTTATGTGCTTTAGATTTAGAAACAAGGTTTCACTAACACACATAAAAGAAGGCAATATTTAAAATAACAGTCTGAGGTGAGAGACAGTGAGCTTCTTTAAGTTGCCATTCTCACCAGCACTTGCTCTGTTGAACACAAAAGCAAGAATATGAACTGATAATTTCACATTAATTGTATTACATAAGTAACATATAAATGTGACTGATTTTGCACAGCATGATCATAATCAGAACACGATCAGACTTAATAATGGCCGTCTGTCACTCGAGCTGCAACAGGAAAGAATCAATGAGAAATTCAAACAAATGTGGGTTTAATTTATATTTTCATACATTTGTTTCTTCTGGTTAATTAAGTAACATCATAATTAGACTTTATTATTGCATTTTATTAGTTGTGTGTGTAAGGCCTGATTTTCCTCCTAAACAAAAACTGAGATCAAGCATCCTGCAATAAAGTAATAAAACTTTAATCTGGAAAGAAGATCTCAAAGAAGTAGCAATGGACAACGCCTCGCCCTAACCCCAAAAGGACAATGCCTCCCCCACCACACACACACACACACACACACACACACCTCCCCTTCCTCTGGCTCAAGTCACTGAAAGTTATTCAAAACATATAACGTAACTTGTGTATCTATTGTTTTTCCCTTTTCATGTTTGGTATCATTTAATTTGTCTCAGTGCGAGTGGTAAAACGGTCTCAATTTCATAGCAGTCACTAGAATTATGAAGAAGATTCTGTCCTCTTTTTGGGTGGTGTCTCTTCTCCTCTCCCCCAAAACAGGTCTTGGTGTAATAAACATTTACGATCCTTTTGTTCTGGTTCTGGTATAAAAGGTAAAGAGCAAAGCAGTCATGTGGGATCTTCTGCAGGCCCCCACAGAGATTGGTTAATGTCTGAGGACATTCACCCAACCCTGTGTATATATGATTGTCTTTGAGTAATCGATATTATGCATTTATCATTTCTGAATTGGCTTCTAATTGTCTAATTGTAATGTAATTGGCATGATATATTTTTACTTGACAAATAAAATGTTATATTTGGTTGATTCATTATTATTCTTAATCCATTATTTCCAGTAGACCAAAGCGAAGGTATTACCTGTGTTCAGGATTGTTCATACGGAAGGTTTAATAGATGGAGCATAGGGCACGTCAATTAAGTCCATTTCGATTTCTGACTATCACTGCCTTAAATAAGTTGCAGTTTTCGTAAATATATCAAAACTATGCTTTTTGTTACGAGTAAGCAGAGCGCAACTGACTTAAAGGTATCCAATGTTTAAGGTTAGACTGACGAGTTACATGTGCATTAATAATAGATAACTACACAGCAGATTATTTGATTATAAGATTCGTCTGATTCTCTTTAAAATCACTTTTTAACTTGTAATAAAATCATTAAAGGTGCCCTAGAATTAAAAAGTGACTTTATCTTGGCATAGTTGAATAACAGGAGTTCAGTACATGGAAATGACATACAGTGAGTCTCAAACTCCATTGTTTCCTCCTTCTTATATAAATCTCATTTGTTTAAAAGACCTCAAAAGAACAGGCGAATCTCAACATAACACCGACTGTTACGTAACAGTCGGGATCATTAATATGTACGCCCCCAATATTTGCATATGCCAGCTCATGTTCAAGGCATTAGACAAGGGCAGCCAGTATTAACGTCTGGATCTGTGCACAGCTGAATCATCAGACTAGGTAAGCAAGCAAAAACAATAGAGAAAAATGGCAGATGGAGCAATAATAACTGACATGATCCATGATATCATGATATTTTTAGTGATATTTGTAAATTGTCTTTCTAAATGTTTCGTTAGCATGTTGCTAATATACTGTTAAATGTGGTTAAAGTCATCATCATTTCTTACTGTATTCACAGAGACCAGAGTCATGTTGTTATTTTCATTATTAAACACTTGCAGTCTGTATAATTCATAAACATCTTCATTCTTTATAAATCTCTCCAACAGTGTGTAATTTTAGCGTTAGCCACGGAGCGCTATCAAACTCATTCAGAATCAAATGTAAACATCCAAATAAATACTGTACCTACATGATTAGACATGCTGCATGACGAACACTTTGTTAAGATCCATTTTGAGGGTTATATTAGCTGTGTGAACTTTGTTTTTGCACTGTATTATAGTTGAGAGCTCGGGGGGCGGGAGTGCGAGATTTAACCCTCTGGAGTCTGAGGCTGATTTGGGGCCTGGAGAAGATTTGACATGCCCTGACATTTGTGCTTTTTTCAGTTGTTCATAAACATATTAATGGAAAAAGTGTCATTACACTGTATTCAGCACAAACTAGGCTACAATAATATGTGAGGAACATGTATGTACATGTTTGTGTTTTTAAAGGAATAACGTTTATGCATGGTTATTGAAAAAACAAAAAACTTAAGTCACTGAAATTAGACCAAAAAAAAAAAAGTGTATTAAATCTTTATAGACAAGACTTCTGGGTACTGAAGGTTGTAGACTAGAGTTTTTGCTTCAGAATTATGTAAAAAATATGCTGCCTATTCCTTCATATAAAACAATATATTGATTTAGTTTTTGTAAGACACTTTTTGTCAAGAAACACAGTATGCGTGGAGTCGTGAATCATCATGAATAATGGGTCATTTACACCTGAGAAGACAAAGAATCGCATAATAATGACCTGAAATGACTTGCATATTAATGAGGCCTTTCAGTCAGGTAGGCTGTGAAAAACCCTCTGTAATCATGTCTCAGCTCATCATAAACAGCAATACTGTGAAATATTATTACAATTTAAAATAATGGTAATCTATTATATTCTTTAAAATATAATGTATTCCTGTGATGCAAAGTATCTGAACAATTATGCTACCTCTATGGCATTTCATATACACTCTAAAAAATGCTGGGTTAAAAACAACCCAAGTTGGGTTAAAAATGGACAAACCCAGCAATTTGGTTGTTTTAACCCAGCGGTTGGGTTAAATGTTTGCCCAACCTGCTGGGTAGTTTTATTTAAACCAACTATTATTTAAAAATTGTTATATGGCTAGCTTAAAATGAACCCAAAATAGTTGGGAAATTAAAAACCAGATGCAATTAGAGAAAACAATAATAGACAAAAGGTGAATGTTTATTAATAAGCTTTAATACTTTATTAATATAAATGTAATGGTTTAATAGTTTATTAATATACATTTATTAATAAGCAATTTAATAAATGTTTATTGTTTAATAATTATTCATTGAACATTAATAAATGTTAATTTCCAACATACTTTTGGTTAATTTTAATTAAGCAATACAGTAATTTTTAAACAATAGTTGAGTTAAATAAAACTACCCAGCAGGTTGGGCAAACATTTAACCCAACCGCTGGATTAAAACAACCCAATTGCTGGGTTTGTCCATTTTCAATCCAACTTGGGTTGTTTTTAACCCAGCATTTTTTAGAGTGTAGGCTTTTAACTTAAAACCATGCACATTTGGAGAAATATTGATGGATTCTCATATGTTTATGTCCATTTTCTATACAGAGGAGTAATATTTATTCAGTATTTATTGTCATCACTATGAACGCTGGATTCTGTGTTTTCAATTCATACTTGCAGCCGGAGGGCGCTCTGTACACCTTTAGTCCACAAATTATTCTAAAGAAGAAGAGGAACCAGGAACTAACTGCATGTCTTCTAGAGATCGCTAACCATGGCTTTAACATCCAGATAAACACTTTTCAGGACAATAAATACACGATGCATACAAGTATTGCCTCTGAATTTGCGTCTGAATAGCGCTGGCTCCGTGGGCGTGGCCGCATTAGCGGATAATGAGCTGAATCACGGACTTCTGACATGGCTCTCTTTTCATACAGATTACATAAACACAGAATTTTTGTTTTCGATTTGACTTACACAATTTAAAACCTGACATTTCAACGTTTCTTTAGACATATGTGTCATTTTTTTGTCATTAGTATTCAGTTACAGTTCATTTTCTGAGAACTATCAGATTGGACTTTGTTCAGAGGCAGACGAGAGATCACGCTTCATGTTAGTTTTATTTTTATTTTACAAAAAGCACAACATTGTGTTTTTACTCTGAGTGTACACAAATAAAAGAAGACATTCAACAGTTTCAATTCATATATTACTTGTGTCTCTATGACAAGAAATGACAGAGTATTTTAAGTCTGTTTTGCTGCAATGTGAAAAAAATCCTGCAAAACGCGCCGGTGCGTTAACGGACTCCAGAGAGTTAAAGGGGAAGTGCGCTGAATTGGAGCATATTTAATGATGTTTCAAAATAGGCAGTTAAAAAAATGAATAAAAAAAATCTCCAGGGTATTTTGAGCTGAAACTTCCCCATTCAGGGGACACCTTAGACTTATATTACATCTTGTGAAAAAGCATTCTAGGGCACCTTTAATACTGAAATTAAAGTGAATAAAAACTAAATATACTTAAAAAATAGAAATGTCAAAAAGAGAACAAAAACATTTTAAATGATAATTAATTCAAAATATTAATAAAAACTATAACGATACAAAAAAACATGGTTTAAAGTCCCCTTGTAGCCAATAATAGTTTCCCTTAAAACTCATCTTTGATCATGAAAATGACATATTTAAAAAAAAATTCCTGTGAATTTTTTTAATGCATCAAAATATCATGAATGTAACTCTACACACTTGCCTCATTTATTATACCCAGATCTATGAATATGCTAATTAGCCCCGCCTCCACTCACTCACATAAGCTCACTTGGTCAACTTTATTGAGGTAAATGGTATCACTTTTTACACCATCGAACACATGACGGTAATTAATATAATTAGCCTTTTGCTTGACTATGTTATCAAACAGCTTATAATGTGTTCCTAATGATACACAAACCATGTTCAATCCTTCATCTCAGAGTCAGACAGTGTCTTCAAACAATCAGTATCCTTATAAATGCTTTCAATAACAGAACGTCAGTGGAGAAAAGCATATAGTTCATCATTGCATCGTAGTATACATCAAACACCCGCTATATTGATAAATCTACATGATTTTTCACATCAACAGAAAGATATAACGGGATAACCTTCTTTTGAGACTCCCTTGCACGGTCAGTTAATGATATGCTAAAGCCCGCCCACACATTGATGTGATTGGTTACAAGGTAGTGTGTGACGTCAGAAACACCAGCGATTTCAAACCACATTTTTTTCACTGCAGTTTTAAATAAATAAAAATACTCACAAATTATGTTGATCATGATGAATTTGCACAGAGTTTTTCTTAAAGCATTAGACATAGACATGCTGTACAAACAACAATAAAACTTGATTTTCACCACAGGGGGACTTTAAGACGAAACAAAAGCTTAAAACCGATAGATTGAAGGTTATATAAAATTGTATTGATGTAGCTTGAAACTCAGAGTGAGTTGCAGAAATTTTGGGCTTGATTTAGTTGAAAAAACACCAAAGTTTGTTCAACATCCTGAGCATCCTTTGAGATGTTGGTTGATGGTTGGAAACCACTTTAATCATAGTAATTATTAAGGACACATTCCTGACTCAAAATGCAAACAAACACATTCTTACTGTGGAGTTTGAGCAGATGTGAAGGTTCCTGTGGATTTCAGAGGGATGATTCAGAGTTGAGCCGAGGCGAACGGTAAGGAAGCGTTCAGTGTGAATGTGAAGTTCGAGGTCATCTCGAGTGTAGCGGTGGTGGTTTCTGTTCTCACAGACACAGTGATGTAAACAGGCATCTGTAGTTCCCTCACTGAGCACCAGCACTATCCTGTGTCCTTCGTCTTCAATCACTAACACATTATCATGCCTGACCTCCACAGACAGTCCAAAGTCCCACATGCATCTTTTATTCACATTTACATTCATATTTCATTTTTTGTTGTTGTTGTTGTTTTGTATTGAACCAGTTTTACAAATCATACTGAATCATTCTTTCACAAATTTGACTGATCTGGTTCACAAATTTTGGTCTTTTCATCACACAGAGCGACTGGAAAACTTCACAAATGTGAGTGGAAAATTCTCATTTTGTGTTAGATGGAAAAAATCACAGGTTCAAAACTAAATGAAGGTAAATAATGACATACTCAACCATTTTTGGGTGAACTGTTCCTTTAAAACATTGTTTAAAAAACATGCTGCATCATTTTAATCAATAAATACTATATTCAGACCCCAGACTTTTCAGTTGTGAACAATAAATGTGTAATAGATGCCTGACAGTGACGGATGACATTTGTGGTTCCCATGATTTCTGAAACACTGGGGACATTAGTCAATGAGGAAACAATAAAATTTGCTAAAGGCTGAAAATAAGCTCTGGTGTGAATTAAACACTCTGTTAGATAGGAAGTCACTAGTAGTTTGTCATCAGCGTGAGACTCTTCTGCTGGACCACAATAACCACTTAATTCTTGTGGTCACTTATCTTGCAAGCTTCCTTGCACATTGTGTTTCACACAAATGTTTTGTTCAATTGAGCTTGTTATAATGGACATTTCATTGTGATAATGCTGTTTGCTCCTCTACAAACCTTAGAGATCCAATTTCAAGGCATTTTATAAAGGAGTGATTGATTGATTTTGACTTTTTTAACTTTAGTTAGTGTGTAATGTTGCTGTTTGAGCATAAACAACATCTGCAAAGTTACGACGCTCAAAGTTCAATGCAAAGAGAGATATTTTCTTTTACAGAATTCTCTTTTTAAGGACTACAACGAGCTAACCATAAAATTGACATAAACCCCGCCCCCGAGAACACTGAACAAAGGGGGCGGGGCCATGTTGGGCTGCTTTAGAGAAGAGGAAGAGTTGTTGTAGTCGAGTGTTGTTGTCATGCCGTCATTTTACGCCGGACTGCTTCACAAACGAGGATCAATTCAACACAAAAGATGAACATGACGGCACATGCTAGTGGATGAGTTGAATCAACTCCACAGCAACTACATCAATTTATCCACTAACCATTCAGAAACGTCTAAAAGTTGTAACTTCTTCCTGAGTCTCTCCATCAGTGTCGGTTTGAACAATGTAAGGATGAACACTTTCCTCATTTTGGCTGCGTGAGATTCTCCAGCTTTCTTGTTGTTGAGCTGTTAAAGCTCCGCCCTCTTCTGGAAAGCGGAGCTCATTTGCATTTAAAGGGACAAAAAACGGCGTGTTTTTGCTCACACCCAAATAGGGGCAAATTTGACAAGCTATAATAAATGATCTGTGGGGGATTTTGAGCTGAAACTTCACACACACATTCTGGGAGACACCAGAGACTGATATTACATCTTGTGAAAGGGGCGTTATAGGTCCTCTTTAAGATTTAAAAAGACTGAGAAGATCCTGCTAGACTGCTCAGACCTGTAAATGTGTAGTTAGAGTAATGAGATTTCCATCATATGTGGATCACTGAAATTTCAAAAGACAGGACCCAAGAACTAGAAATCCACTGCCTAGTTTTCAAAGATATCAAGATTTCATTGTTACAACTTAATCTTACACAGAAATTTGAGTTTAAATTACACACAATATTAAGCTGATGTGATGATCACTCAAAATAATGTTTGCATGGTTGTTTAAATAAATCAGTGAATTAGAATTTTTAACTTTTAACCATGCATTTTTTATTTTTTTTATGTTGTGGTGATCTGAATTTCTTTTCAGAGTCTGCACCAGAAATACGTGATTGGGATTTTTCTCTGGTCTTTTATTTTCATAATGCCGTGGCAGATCATCATGTTCTCCAGTGTTTCAGCACCTGTGCTTGTTCCCAAGTGGGCGGATGATGAAAGTTCGTGCAAAAGATGGAAATTCAGTCCTGAGTAAAGGTGACACATAACTGCAGACTTACTGAGATCTCACACACTTGTGTCCTCAGCCTTGTGTTTAGAGAACTGTGAGCGAGTGTTTCCTTAATGATGCGTTTGCACAGCGGTCATCTGATGATGTCAGGGAAACTGTCTTTTTCTTAAGAACTGACATTCACTTCCTCTTTTGGTCAAACTAACCTACTTATGCTGTATCACATATTACCCATAGTATTGCAATAAATGAAAATGGCAGGACTATAGGCTCTAAAGTCTTGGATTCACCATCATAGTGTTCCAAACCTGTGTGACTTTCTTCCTTCTGTGAAACATTAAATAGGATATTTTTGAAAAATCTCTGTTTTTTGTTACATTTTTTATATATTCCTTATTAATAACACTGAAAACAGTTGTATTTATAATAAGCTCCCTGCTGTCACAGAAACCTAGAGAGTCAGCAAATAGATTCATCTGATCTCATTACAGAATTATGTGTTTTCTGGAAGACGAGGAACAAGTCGAGTGATCGCCGTGTTCTAGGTCACTTATAAGTGCTGTTCTTTTCCAAGTGTGCCACATGAGTCCTGAAAAGAGAAGCCAAACGTTTTGATCGCCCCATGTGGCGTGTATATGTCATAAACCCCAGTATAAGTCATAAACCCCGCCCTCTCCATGTAATCTAATAGGACGTGAGACAAACTAAACAATAAAATTACACTTCAAATGATTTTCCAAAGATTGTTTCTGTCATTTTATGTAGTTTTTATCATGCTGATGTGAGTTCTAATGTGTTCGTTTTTTAAATAAGTTTGGTTTTAGCTATTTGATGTTATAAAAATGGGAGTGTGACGTCATGATTGACAGCTGAGATTGACAGCTTCTCTGAGATTCTTTTTCTGAACTTTCAGGAGGAGATTGGAACTAATTTCTACATTTCCATAACTGAATAAGCCATGTTCCGGAATGATAGATCCTAGTGATTTCAGGTAGATGGAGAAGAGAAGAGGTCCCAGCACTGAGCCCTGAGGTACGCCAGTAGATAGATGTTGTGACTTTGACACCTCACCCCTCCACGACACCCTGAAGGACCTACTGAGAGTCAGTTTCTGAGATGCCCTTCATCATGAGGGTTGACAGGAGGATCTGGTGGGTAACTGAGATGAGTACTGATGATTTGGAAGCTGCTCTTGCCAGTATCAGAGCTTCAGTAACCGAGAGCAGGGCAGTCTCAGTTGAGTGGCCACTTTTCCTACTGACACCAAATTTTTGTATATAGATGGATTCTTTATTTGATTATCAAGAAATTGTACGACCAGGACATTAACTGATGAAATCCTTCAGCAATATGATCACATTTATTATTATCATATAAAAATATACATGGGAAGTGTTACACACATACTTTAAGACAGACGGACGGACAGACAGGACACAGTAAGGCCCCTCCCACAATGCTACACAGCTGCCTAAGCCAAATAATACTGATTGAAACAAGGGCCCTTAATGTGGTGCAGACAGAAACACAACATGACAATACAACACATTCTGTAAAAACACTGTCAATCATGCAGGCATTAGCTTTAAAAATGACCTTATCATCAGAAACATCTCAAAATAGAACATTTTGCTTCTCTTATGAACATAAAGGTTTTGTTTTTGCAATACTTCATTTAAAAAAAAAAAAAAATCTATACACATACATTTATTTATATATATAAATTTATAAGCAAGGCATATTGTGTTTACCACTTTACGGATAAGCAGTACGATTGTCATATTTGTTTACATGGCTGGGCTCCTCATTTTGTATTTTTTTAATTGATCAACACTACAGGAACAATAAAATATTTCAAACAATATATCATATTTAAAAAAAACCTTTTCCTCAGGCCATTTGAAAACCGTGAAGCTTGTTTCTGCCACGGAATAAAAAAAAAATTGCGACTTTTTAACTCACAGTTCTGACTTTTTTTCTCGTAATTGCGATTTTTATACTCATATTTCTCACTTTTTTCTCGCAATTGTGACTAACTCAATTCAGATTTTTTTCTTGAAAATGCAACTTTTTATTTCACAATTCTGACTTTTTTTCTCATAATTGCGATTTTGACACACAATTCAGATTTTTTTCTCGTAATTGCATTTTTAAACACAATTCTGACTTTTTTTCTCGTAATTGCGATTTTTACACAAAATTCTGAATTTTTTCTCGTAATTGCGATTTTTACACATAATTCTGACTTTTTTTCTCGTAATTGTGACTAACTCAATACAGATTTTTTTCTTGAAAATGCAACTTTTTATTTCACAATTCTGACTTTTTTCTCGTAATTGCGATTTTTACACACAATTCTGACTTTTTTTCTCGTAATTGCGATTTTTACACACAATTCTGACTTTTTTCCTCGTAATTGCGATTTTTACACATAATTCTGACTTTTTTTCTCGTAATTGTGACTAACTCAATACAGATTTTTTTCTTGAAATTGCAACTTTTTACTTCACAATTCTGATTTTTTTTTCTCGTAATTGCGATTTTTACACAATTCTGACTTTTTTCTCCTAATTGCGAATTTTATACTCACAATTCAGATTTTTTTCTTGAAAACGCATTTTTTTATCTCACAATTCTGACTTTTTCATGCAAATTCATTTATGAATTTTTCAATTTTTTACAATTTTGACTTTTTTCGCAATTGCAACTTTTTAACTCACAGTTCTGAAATATAATCTCAAAATTGCAAGAAAAAAGTCAGAACTGTGAGATAAAAAGTCGCAATCACCTTTTAAATTTCTTCATTCCATTGTGAAAACAGGCTTCCACAGAAAGCTGATATGTGCTTGAGTAATTGGGTCCGTGAGACATCTAAAAGCAGCAATCGTCTGAACTCGACATCTGTCTCTTGCACTCCTGTTTCTTCCATTTCCTGTTTCTTTTGACCTTGCGAAACAGCTTCCTTTTGAGAAGGTCCATAATAGTGGAAAGAACGTCCATCTGCTGATGCTGAATTTGATTGTCCTTGACAGTTTGCAGCGTAATCGTCATTGTCGACCGGAACAGTTTCCTGTCAGGTGACCTTGGAAGGTCAGAGGTCAAACAGGCGGTAGTGTTGCGAGGCAACGGGGGTTAGGAGGAAAAGGGGGTCCCTGTGAAGGACAGGAGGAGAGAGGAGAAGAAGACGCAGAGGGAGAGAGAGAGGGAGTCGGCCGCCGCGAAGGTGATGGTGGAGAGCTCGACCTCCGAGTGCAGGAAGGCAGACAGAGGCACGTGGGACACCAGCGTCGGGCTGCCGGAGTTGATGAGCGAGTCGATCTTCTCTGCCTCTTTACTGCAGGCTTCAATCTGCGGATACACAGGAGACCACAGCACACACATCTTTTAGTTCGACTGGGCAGAAATAGGGCATTAAGTCCTTGTAGACAGCTTTAATATTTTTAGGCAAATTGGAGGAACATCTGGAGCACATGATGCAAGCGCATGAAAGCCTGTGCTGGGGAGTGGAGGAGGGGAAAACACAGACGCTCACTAAAATACTAGTGTTGTGCTTGTAATAGACGGCTGAATGAGAACACTGGATACGAGAAAAAAATTTTGTTAAACAAAGAAGTGCCTAAATATTATTTGATAAGTGAGATTCATCCAGACGTCATTTTTAAAGGTTAGATCTAAGAAAAGAAAAGAAAAGAAAAGAAAAGAAAAGAAAAGAAAAGAAAAGAAAAGAAAAGAAAAGAAAAAAGACGTAGTAAGAGAGTGAATTTGGATAAATTGGGACACTTTTTGAGATGACTAGAAAAAAAAGTCCCAATTATCCTGAATTAACCTCTATAAGTTATTGGCCAAATTAGAGATTTTTTGTGTTAGAAAATGTTATATTGGTTGATATTAAGTATTCATTTGTTTATGCTTGTTTATTTATGCTTTTCACTTTTTTGTACTTTAATAACACTGTTCAATGTAATCTTTAGCAAACTTCAAAATGAATATCCATTTTTCATACTGTACATTATAATTTTGTGGTGCATAAATTCACGTTAGCATTTTAAAAAAAAAATTATATTAATATCTTATTTGTTAAATTAAAAATATTATTGCATTATTTAAACAGTTAAATAAAATAATTAGAATTGTGAGTTAAAAAGTCGTAATTGTAAGAAAAAAGTCAGAATTTTGAGTTAAAAAGTCACAATTGCGTGAAAAAGTCAGAATTGTGAGAAAGTTGAGATTGCAAGAAAAAAAATAGTTTTGGGATAGTCCTGGATGCTGATTGGTTACTGTGCACTATGTAGAAGTAACCTGTTTTCTGCAGAACTGCTTACACTCAAAAAAAAAAAAAAAAAAAAGTCTGGGTTAAAAACAACCCAAGTTGGGTTGAAATGGAAAAACCCAGTGATTATTTTTGCCCAACCTGCTGGGTAGCTTTAACTTTTTAACTCACAATTCTGAATTTTGACTATAAATATTAATGGCTAGTTTTGGGATAGCCCTTGATGCTGATTGGTCACTGTGCAGCACAACCTCTCTTCCTGCGCTGCTCAATTTCAGTGCGATACTACATTGAGATACATCTAAGATGACTTCTGACAGCCCATCATTCGGCACACACAGAAAGACTGCGAAGACAAAAGCTGCGTGATCAGTTGTGATGGTCACACACACCTGCAGTGGCGTCGGCTGCTGATCCACCGGCACGATGAGGATGATGATCTCGGAGTCGATGCTCAGATAGCCGAAGATGTCGCACTGAGGAACAGAGATGTGCAGCCGCAGGATCTTCAGGATGTCATGCAGCGTCACTGGCTGATTGCGGTTCAGCTGAAACACACACACACACATGCAGTGTCAACATCAACACAAATACAGACTAAAACATAAATATGCATTCATCTCTCAGCACATAAACACCTTGAAAATAAAGATGCAACTGTTACCCACAGTAGGGTAAATTTCATACAGTTTGTCCTATTCATCCTACTGATAATATGGTTTTTGGAGGGAGGCCAGAACCCAAATAATAACATTCACTGATAAAAGTTAATAAAAGCAAATATAACACAACGTTTAAAGAGCATGAATATACTCAGAGGAAATTAACGTGCATGTGGTGCAATTCATCCTCCAATAACACACGTAAATGATCAATACTGCCCCCTGCTGACTGACTGATGTCACTGCAACTGAAATCCCTTTAAAACACCAGAGGAGATGGAGTGACACATTTACCTTGGCGAAGATGTTCATCTGCACTTTGTTCCAGAGGATCTGCAGCATTCCTGCACACACCGGACAGCAGGCGCCTAAGAGAGTTCAAGGAGATTTATTTCACTTCATTTATTCCGCTTTAGTTTCTTACACAAATGAGAAGTAAACTGACAATCCAAAGGTTTGAGATGAGGTGTTTACAGTGAAGCGGCACTGACCCGGTGGAGTGACGGGACGGCAGCCGTCGGTGGACAGAGGAGCACACGGTACGGCGTTACAACCCGAGTCAGACGTGAACTCCGACACGGCCCCGACCGCATGACAGCGGCCCTGATAGTCCACGGCCACGCGGTCCGAGAAGGCTTCGCACACCGTACTGTAGGTCTCTCCGTTGTGGCCGCACACTTCTCTGGACCTCCTGCAGGCGTCCTGCAACACACACACACACACACACAACCCATTAAAAGTCTGTTGAACCAATGGGATCACTCAGACTCCGATTCCTAGAGGGACTCGATTTCTCGACACACCGGCAGTCACAGCCTGCGTCTCAAAGTGCATACTATCCATCCTAAATAGTATGTGACATTAGTAATACTCAATACTATTTAGGGCGGATAGCATGCATATTGGGATGCAGGGCCAGTCTTCAGCGCGTCTGCGCCCCCTGCTGGCCATCTGTGACAGTTACTGTGATCTCTGCTGGTACTGTTACACTACATGTGATGAGATACTGTACTGCTGACCACCATTTCCATCAGGGACTAGCAAATGCGATAAATGGATATATAAATGGACTTTACTTCTCTCAAACTCAATTTTAATACGACTTGAGAAAGAATAAATGCCACATAAGCTTAAACAGGTCACACCTGCTGAGAACAATATCATACAAAACACATGAAAACATGAAATGATATTCCACTTCAAGAGTGTTGCATATTTTTGACCTTGCAGTGAAAATAATTAACATTAAACTTAAATCAATAGCCTACATGTCATGTTAGTTTTAAAACCAAACAGGGAATGTTCTGAGAACGTAACATCATTCAAAATTATCCGGTCTTTAATAATGTTCCCAAAACATTATTCATACATATATTTTTTTCTGAAATGTTTTAGTTGGATGTTTGTTTAACATTTTTAAATGTTGCTACTTGTTCAGAGAGCATTCAAAAGTAACATTCCCATAATGTTTGCAGAACGGAATGTTTCCTTAACGCTCTCATAACCAATAAAAAACGTTTAAAGGACGTTATATTTAAAAAAACTGAATGTTTATGGAACTTAAAGTGTCAGTTCACCCAAAAATGAAAATTCTGTCATTAATTACTCACCCTCATGCAGGTCAGACCTTCGTTCATCTTCAGAACACAAATTAAGATATTTTTGATGAAATCCGATGGCTCTGTGAGGCCTGCATCTCTCTCAAGATCCATTAATGTACGGAGCGTTGTGAATCAGCGGTTCGGAGCGCCAAAGTCACGTGATTTTGTCAGTTTGACACACAATCTGAATCATGATTCGACACAAAAGATTCATAACGCTCCGAAGCTTCCTGAAGCAGTGTTTTGAAATCGTCCATCACTAAATAAGTCGTTATTCTGTTTTTTTGGTGCACCAAAAATATTCTCGCGCCTTTATAATATTAATATTGAACCACTGTAGGCTACTCACATGAACTGATTTAAATGTTTTTAGCACATTAACGGATCTTGAGATAGATGCAGGCCTCACAGAGCCATCGGATTTCATCAAAAATATCTTAATTTGTGTTCTGAAGATGAATGTCTTACGCGATGACCTGCATGAGAGTGAATAATTAATGACAGAATTTTCATTTTTGGGTGAACTAACCCAATTATACACAACTGTATTAAGAAGGTCTTGCAAAATTACGAAGCAGACTTTTACGAATTTGCCACCAAAATATTAAATAGTTATACATTTTCCTGAGTGTTGGTCAATTTAGTATCAACTTTAACCCTGTAGAGAAGCTGACATAATGAAATAATAGAATTTTTTTTTTTTTTTTTTAAATGGAACAATTTTTATTTGATACTTTTATGGCTCATATAGTCTGATACAGTGAGAATATGAAGAAAAAACTGCGTGTTTTATTATTCAGAGGCTCAAACAGAGCAAAAATGCTGCAGATGCTGATATTTATATGAAATTCTAATGCTTGTAAATCAACGAGATCTGATATAGCAGATACTCACATAAAATGCATACAAATATCAATATCCGTCAATAGTCTTGATAAGATGATATTTAATGTTTAGTTTTATGATCAAAGCTCTGTAGTTTTAAAACATATAATGCGATTCAATGATGATTGAGAGATGAACAAATAATCCTGATGATCATATTTGACACATAATCAAGTAAACCTGCTTCAGTCCAGATGAAATATTACTAACAATATCAAAGTTATTCTTGCGTTTACTTGATAAAAATCAGTGCAAATTTCACAGCAGAAAGAAGGACGTTTGTACGATTATACTAAAAGACTTTTACTTGATAAAGAGTCAAACTCTCAATCAGATCATCGCTTCATCAGATCATTTGAGGCATCAGAAATGTGCGTCTCAGATATGAAACAGCATCTGATCTGACCTGACAGTGTCCGCTGTACGCCAGGCTCTTGCTCCGCAGCTGCAGCAGACACAGGTTGGCGTGCTCCAGGTTCTCGGTGTCACAAACCGGATCCAGCTGGTTCTGGTCACAGCCGGACGGGCGGGTCACACACTCGTACTGTGGGCAGGGATAGTCCGACAGGTCCGTCAAACACACCTGACGCTTGGGGATACACCTGAGAACAAACACATTTACTGTCATCCTGCTCCTGCTGTTCGAAACATCCCGTTTTTCAAATGTTCTATAAAAGAACTTTTTGGTTTTGCAAACGTTCCATTCCTCAGACGTTACTTTTGAATGTTCTCTGAACGTTCTGAAACGTTTTTCAAATGTTCTATAAAAGAACTTTTTGGTTTTGCAAACGTTCCATTCCTCAGACGTTACTTTTGAATGTTCTCTGAACGTTCTGAAACGTTTTTTAAATGTTCAGAGAACATTCAAAAGTAACATTCCATGAACGATGTATAAATGATGTTTTTGTGCAAACGTTTTGAGAACATAACTTTAATGTTACTGGAAGAATGTTTCTTCAATGTTAGCTGGGGTTATGTAATACTTAGGCTGAAATGACAGTTATTTGAGCTGATTTGTTTTATGAATCCACCGTGCAAAAGTCGAGATCAGTTAACACAGATCCGCAGAAGTCTTGCGTCATGAAAGCACCTCAGTCAGATGTTTAACATCAAAGGTTCGCCATTTTATCATCTTGTTTACAAAAGAACAAACATTTCCTTTGAAAAGCGGGCCAAGCAGATGTTACGCAACACGTGTTACATAAGACAGATGTGGAAAGACCTCGAACAGACCTCTGTGGAGACCCTGGAAATGATGAATCTGTGAATTTAACAGATGCTTTCTAGATATCTTCAGACGAAAATGATCAAAATATTATTATTACTTTTATTAATCATTCACAACAGTTATTTCAGTTGTAGAAATTAATGTTATATTTGACCCACTGTTCCTTACTTTTAAAGTCATTTTGTGTTTATTTTTTTAAAACATAGTTTTTTATAAATTGTTGCATTATTTTAATCAATTTTAGTTATTTTAGTACATTAAGGTAAAATAAATGAGAATTAAAAATGTTTAACTAGCTGAAATAAAATGTTTTATATATATATATATATATATATATATATATATATATATATATATATATATATATATATATATATATATATATATATATATATATTATTTCAGTTCTTGTTTATTTTATTCTAGTTTTAATTTAGTGGCAATTAAACCTGATTTTGCATTTTTTTTTTTAAAAATGTCTTATTACTACACTTTAATATTAGTATCATTATTATTTATTAAACATTGGAGTATTTACATTAATCTATATTTTTATTATTTTTAATGTATTATTATTAAACTGTAGCATCAATGATTATTATTTATTACACATTTGTGTCTTTCATCATATTGTTTATGTTAATTTACAGAAATACAGCATGTTGCAGGAAAAGTTTATTCAAATACGTTATTATTAATAACACATTGATTAATACATTTTATAATTTTTATTTTATAATTTATTTTTACATGTATTAAATTAAACTGGCATTTTGTATAATTTTGCTTGTATTCATTTATGTATATTCATGTGGCAATTTGGAGAAATAAATGATTTTATTTTATTTACAGTTTAATTGCTAATATTTTAATTTAATATATATATTTTTTTATTTCTATTAACTGTACTATTATCAGTTATTATTATTATTTATTAAACATTGGAGTATTTTATCACATTTTTTTATATTAATTTATTTATATTATTGTAGCAATTTATGAATATTAAACCTTATTATTACAGTTATTAATGATTTAAGTGTTGTAATTTTATTATCATTAACAGTTTTTCGATTAATAAATTATTAGATACATTAATCTATATTTTTATTATTTTTAATGTATTCTTATTAAACTGTAGTATCAATGATTATTTTTATTAAACATTTGTGTCTTTCATCATATTGTTATGTTATTTTACAGTAATACAGAATGTTGCAGGAAAAGTTTATTCAAATACTTTATTATTAATTAATTTTATTGTTTATAACATCTTGATTAATAAATTAAGACTTTTTATGATTTTTTTTTACATGTATTAAATTAAACTGGCATATTGTATAATTTTGCTTTTATTAATTTCTTTATATTCGTGTGGCAATTTGAAGAAATATTTTATTTTATTTTATTTACAGTTTAATATTAAAAATATTTTAATTGTAATATTAAAAATTAATACTTATCAGTTATTATTATTCTTTATTAAACATTGGTGTATTTTATCATATCAGCCCTGTTAAAATGACAGCCTTTTGATTTAATAACTGCATATTAATTAGATTAATCGCACTAATGGATTCAGAAAGCACAGTGATGTAAGACTCACACACACACTGAGACACCTGAACAGACACGAGTCCGAGCGGAAGCTGAGAGGTGAACACGCCGGCAGAACAGTGCGACAGAGCGAAGCGTGACGTACCGCAGGTTCCTCGGGCAGGGGTTCGGCAGGCAGGGATCGATGCTTCTGCACGAGCCGAACACAAACTGATTGTCTCTGAAGCCGACGCAGCGTGCCACACACGCGCTGGGATACGTGCGCCCGTTCCCGGCACACACCGGCACAAAATGATCCGCACAGCCGCAGGGAAGACCTGAGGATGAGAACAATCATTCGATTTCAAGATCTTTATTTCCTCAAGCTGTTAATAGTGTTAGAGCCATTTCAAGGCAACACGTCTCTTCTGCTCAACAAAGATGCACTTATGTGTTAAAAATGCAGAAAAACAGTGAAATGTTACTCCAATTTACTGTAAAACTGTGTGAATATATAGCAAATAGTGAAAACATGATTTAAAAAAAAAGTTATTAATACTTTTATTCATCAGAGACACATCAAAAGTGACATTTATAAAGTTCTATTTGAAGATTATTTTGAACTTTCTATTAATCAAAGAATCCTGAAAAATGAAATGCATGACGATTTCCACAAAAATATGTCTGTTTTCAACTGATAATGATCATAAATGTTTCTTGAGCATCAAATCATCATATCAGAATGATTTCTGAAGGATCATGTGACTCTGAAGACTGGAGTAATGATGCTGAAAATTCAGGAATAAATTACACTTTACTATATATTCACATAGAAAACAGCTGATTTACACTGGAATAATATTTCACTATTTTTAACGTATTCTTGATCAAATAAACACAGTCTTAGTGAGCAGAAGAGATTCTTTAAGAAATGTTAAAACATATTAATTTGACTGGTAGTGTATTTTAAAGTTTTATTTGATCATTTAACTAATTTTGTTTCTGTTATTGTGAATAATTGTTAGCATTATGAACTGTATTTGGATTAATATTGAAATCAATATTTCGTACTATTTTTAATATATTCTTATTAAACTCAATTTATTATTTATCAAACATTTATATTTTCTATCATATTGTTTATGTTCATTTATAGTAATACAGCATGAAAAATGTATTCAAATACTTTATTATTAATAACTAATGTTTTCATTTCATTATTAATAACACATTGATTAATAAATTTAGAAATGTAGAAGCAGCACACACCTGTGAAGAGCCGGCGGTCCTCGTCGGAGCCGTCGGAGCGCAGACACTGGCGGGACGAGCAGACGCTTTCCCCGGCGAAGCAGGAGCAGGGCTGACAGTCGAGCCGGAACGACGAACCGTGAGCTGAGACATGAGATCAGACCTTCAGTGTGTGTGTGTGTGTGTGTGTGTGTGTGTTCAATACAGAAGAGCTCAGGACACCTGAGACGGGTTTTCCTCATAACTTCAGTTCTCAAGTTATATGACAAAGAAGATCGCATGAGCTACTACACATTTTGTTTTCATACAAATAAAAATCTGTGTTGAAAGCAGATCGCAGTACCAACATCTGTCTCAAATAAAGCTTCAGAAGAGGAGTAAAAATAAACACGAGAGAAAAGCCAATAAACTCATTCAGGTTCAAACCAACAGGCGTAAAATGAAACACTAATAAAAACAAGAAAGAGAAAAAACACAAAGAACATTTTGCAAACGATGTGCTTTTATTCTAATTAGAAGCAATTAAAAGTTTGATTTGATCTTTTGTATATATATATATATATATATATATATATATATATATATATATATATAATCCTGATTTTTATTTTAAAAATATATTTATTATTACTACATTTTAATAATATTATTATTATTATTTATTAAACATTTTATTACACTGTTTATATTATTGCAGCAATTTATGAATATTAAACATTATTATTACAGTTATTAATGATTTTAAATATTGTAATTTTACTATTAATAATAGTTATTCAATTCATAAATTATTAGATACATTAATCAATTTTGTTTACTATTTTTAATGTAATGTAATGTAATTAATGTAATTCTTATTAAACTGTAGCATCAATGTTTATTATTTATTAAACAATTTTTTACTATTAATTAAACCAATACTTTACTTTACTTTATTATTAATAACACATTGATTAATGAATTTAGATATTTTATTTTATGATTTAATTTTATTCTTTTTTACATGTATTAAATTAAACTTTGGTGTTTTTCATGCGGCAAGTTGGAGAAATATTTAATTTACAGTTTAACTGATAATATTTTAATTTTAACATTAAAAATTCATTGACTAATACGTTTTTTATTTCGACTTATTAAACTGTACACTTATCAGTTATTATTATTATTTATGAAACTTTGCTTCTTTTATATTTTATGTTGTGTGTGTGTGTGTGTGTGTGTGTGTGTGTGTGTGTGTGTGTGTGTGTGTGTGTGTGTGTGTGTGTGTGTGTTTCCTGTTAGAGTTTCTGTGTGTAAAACATATATATTGAGAAAACAGATTTGATGAATTTGTAACTCATGCATCGTCACACCAGCAGATGGCAGCGTCCATCTTTCCGTAGTTTAAGGTTTCTGTCTCATTGCTTGTGTTAAATTTGCAATAATTATTAAATAGAAACAAACAAGAATTGTAGGTGTCTGTAATGTAAAATTATGATGTAAAATACATACAATTTTGAGATTGATGCAGTAAAACCAACACCATCGTTACTGTTCGTATCACTGAGAGCTGAGATTCAGATATGATAATGAGCGTTTGGTTTCTGACCAATCAGAGCAGAGCAGCTCTCAGAGAGGCGGGGCTTAGAGAGACGGAATCTTTGATGGAAGCGTTTCAGACACTGAGAGAAAAGAGCTGATGCTGCAGTGGATATTATGAGAGAATTACAGTGTTTTTGAGCTTGGATGAACGTGAACCTGTGTAGGAGAAAACAAAACTACATCAGGAAGCTCGAAAAGCCTCTTACTCTTGCGCTGTCCGGCGATGAGGCAGGTCTTGGTGGTGTCGAAGCATGGCATCTCAGCGCAGTTCTCCAGCCGGCCGCTCTGACCGCAGGTGCACACCTCGTAGCAGCCCACCTGTCCGCTCCTCGTGGGCACTTGGATACGGGCGTCCATGGGCACCAGGAACTCCGACGCTTCCCCGAGTTTACAGCCTTCGAAACATACAGAAAACACATCTCTTAAATAAATAAATGACTAAAACAAATAAAATTAAAATAAAATGATGAGTTAAATAACAATGTTAAAATAGATAACATTGCTATTCCAATAAAATGAATGAATTAATTAAATAAAAAATATTGATTTAAAAACAATTTAAATAAATAAATGACTAAAATTAATAAAAAATGACTCCAGTGAATAAAATAAATGATAATATAAATAATGATTTAAATAATGTTAAAATATATAAATTATTTATAAATTAATGCTTTTGATTAAATAAATAAATAAATGATTAAAATGAATAAAATACATTTAAAATAATTCAATAAGTAAAATGTTGATTTAAATAATGTTAAAACATATAACAATTTTATTCAAATAAAATTAATAAAATAAATACATAAATTAATTAAATAAACTTAAAATATATAAATGAATGTTTTTTATTAAAATAAATGACTAAATTAAATAAAATAAATTAAAAATAAATTAAACAAATAAGATGTTGATTTAAATAACAATGTTAAAATATATAACATTGTTATTCGAATAGTATGAATAAAATTAATGACATAAATATAAATAAATGTATGATTTTTAAATATAAATATGACTATAAATGACAATAAATTAAAAAATAAATAAACATGTTAATTTAAATTACTAAATAAATAAAAAAATACTAAAATAAATAATTGTGAATGAATAATAAATAAATAAATAAAATGTTGAGTTCAATAACGTTAAAATATATAACATTTGTATTCAAATAAATTAATTAATTAACTAAATGAAAAAAATATTTATTTAAATTTTCTTTAAAAAAAATCTATGTTAATCTTTTTGATTAAATAAATAAATGACTAAAATTAATAAAATTAATAATAAATGACTAAAATTAATAAATAATAATAATAAATTAAATAAATTAAATGTTGATTTAACTATCAATGTTAAAATATATAACATTGTTATTCGAATAATATGAATAAAATTAATGATATAAATATAAATAAATGTATGATTTTTAAATATAAATATGACTATAAATGGCAATAAATAAAAAAATAAATAAACATGTTAATTTAAATTACTAAATAAATAAAAAAATACTAAAATAAATAATTGTGAATGAATAATAAATAAATAAAATGTTGAGTTCAATAACCTTAAAATATATAACATTTGTATTCAAATAAATTAATTAATTAACTAAATGAAAAAAATATTTATTTAAATTTTCTTTAAAAAAATCTATGTTAATCTTTTTGATTAAATAAATAAATGACTAAAATTAATAAAATTAATAATAAATGACTAAAATTAATAAATAATAATAATAAATTAAATAAATTAAATGTTGATTTAACTATCAATGTTAAAATATATAACATTGTTATTCGAATAATATGAATAAAATTAATAAATATAAATAAATAAATGTATGATTTATAAATATAAATATGACTATAAATGACAATAAATAAAAATGTTAATTTAAATTGCTAAATAAATAAAAAAATACTAAAATAAAAAAATAAGTAACTGTGAATAAATAAAAAATAAATAAATAAATAAATAAAATGTTGAGTTAAATAACGTTAAAATATATAACATTTTTATTCAAATAAATTAGTTAATTAACTAAATGAAAAAAACATTTATTTGAATGTTCTTTAAAAATATCTATAAATTAATCTTTTTGATAAATAAATAAATGACTAAAATTAATACTAAATGGCTAAAATTAATAAATAAAAATAAATTAATAAATTAAATGTTGATTTAAATATCAATGTTAAAATATAAAACATTGTTATTAAATTACATCAATTACATCCAAATGAATCCTTTTGATTAAATCAATAAATGACTAAAATGAAATAAATAAATGATGATTTAAATAACCAAATAACTAATAAAAAAATATTAAAATAAATGATTTAATAATGCATCTAACAGTACAGTACTATAGTGAGCAAAACGTTTCAATAAAGTAACAACAGAAAGAAAAATGTTTATAATATGAATTTTTATAGTATTTAGACATGAAAATAGAATTATTTTTATTTAATTAAAATTTTAGGATGAAGACCCCTGTCTCAATAAATCATCATCTCAGTCCATAAGTGTTTACAGTACCAGGAACGCAGAAGTACGGCAGGCAGTCTTGTCCGGGATGGCAGCCTTTCCTGTTGACCTCGCAGAGGTGATTGCTGGGACACGGGTTGGGGTTGCAGGGATGGATGACTTCTTCAATGATGTTGTCAAAGGGACTGGGAGCTGCAGAAGCAGTAAAGAGATCAGATCACACGGACACAATCAGACACGAGGATCGGCGATCAGCGCTCACTCACTGAGGTATCTCTGCAGCGGGATGCAGCGCTCCGGATCGTCGGTGGGCGACAGCAGGTCGCAGATGCGCTCCGGCGTCTGTCCTTCGTGGAAGCGCTTCCGGTCGCCGCACTGGCTCAGGATATCCACACAGTCCGACCTGCACAGATACAGATCGTTCTTGTTTATTATGGAATATTGTAATTGAGTTATCAGCTGTGTGACCCTTTACACCTCTATACACCTGAGCTTTTACTTCATATATTTGCGTTGTGATCATAATTCATCATGAAAGCACACGGCCGCGTCACTCCTGATCACGAACACTCATTACCTGAATCATCTTGTGCACTTTAGTCGTAAATCCATGTATTTCTCCCGGTGTCAGAGGCACAGAACGAGGCCAGAGCTCTTCTCTGAGCGTCTGCCAAGCGTGAAACTGCCGTGACCTTTGCCCTCAGACAGAGGAGATGAAAGCGCGCTTCCTGTTGACTGTACACACCATACTGAGCCTCGCGCTCGCAGTGCTTCAGGACTGCTTTCAACCGCCACATGTCCGTATGTGCCGCTCTCGTGAGAGGCTCGATGTCCTGCGGCGTCTTTTCCCATTCCAGACATGAATTTGTTGTTTCTGCTTCACCCACATTGACAGAAACATTTGTACTGTTTTGTTTAGCAGCACATTGTAAGACACTACTGATGCATCTGAATGACAGGAATAAAGCAGAAATCAATTTTGTGTGTATATATAATTCATTTATATTTATAAATAGTAGAACCACATAATATGTGTTTCACTAAAAAGAACCGGTTCATTAGAGTCATTTGTTCAGGAATCAGACTATAGTTTTTGTGTCATATAGATTTGATTCACTAAAAAGAAGTGACTCGTTTGAATCATTTATTCAGGAATCAGACTATAGTTTTTGTGTCATATAGATTTGATTCACTAAAAAGAAGTGACTCGTTTGAATCATTTATTCAGGAATCAGACTATAGTTTTTGTGTCATATAGATTTGATTCAGTAAAAAGAAGTGACTCGTTTGAATCATTTATTCAGGAATCAGACTATAGTTTTTGTGTCATATAGTTTGATTCAGTAAAAAGAAGTGACTCGTTTGAATCATTTATTCAGGAATCAGACTATAGTTTTTGTGTCATATAGTTTGATTCAGTAAAAAGAAGTGACTCGTTTGAATCATTTATTCAGGAATCAGACTATAGTTTTTGTGTCATATAGTTTGATTCAGTAAAAAGAAGTGACTCGTTTGAATCATTTATTCAGGAATCAGACTATAGTTTTTGTGTCATATAGTTTGATTCAGTAAAAAGAAGTGACTCGTTTGAATCATTTATTCAGGAATCAGACTATAGTTTTTGTGTCATATAGTTTGATTCAGTAAAAAGAAGTGACTCGTTTGAATCATTTATTCAGGAATCAGACTATAGTTTTTGTGTCATATAGTTTGATTCAGTAAAAAGAAGTGACTCGTTTGAATCATTTATTCAGGAATCAGACTATAGTTTTTGTGTCATATAGTTTGATTCAGTAAAAAGAAGTGACTCGTTTGAATCATTTATTCAGGAATCAGACTATAGTTTTTGTGTCATATAGTTTGATTCAGTAAAAAGAAGTGACTCGTTTGAATCATTTATTCAGGAATCAGACTATAGTTTTTGTGTCATATAGTTTGATTCAGTAAAAAGAAGTGACTCGTTTGAATCATTTATTCAGGAATCAGACTATAGTTTTTGTGTCATATAGTTTGATTCAGTAAAAAGAAGTGACTCGTTTGAATCATTTATTCAGGAATCAGACTATAGTTTTTGTGTCATATAGTTTGATTCAGTAAAAAGAAGTGACACGTTTGAATCATTTATTCAGGAATCAGACTATAGTTTTTGTGTCATATAGTTTGATTCAGTAAAAAGAAGTGACTCGTTTGAATCATTTATTCAGGAATCAGACTATAGTTTTTGTGTCATATAGTTTGATTCAGTAAAAAGAAGTGACTCGTTTGAATCATTTATTCAGGAATCAGACTATAGTTTTTGTGTCATATAGTTTGATTCAGTAAAAAGAAGTGACTCGTTTGAATCATTTATTCAGGAATCAGACTATAGTTTTTGTGTCATATAGTTTGATTCAGTAAAAAGAAGTGACTCGTTTGAATCATTTATTCAGGAATCAGACTATAGTTTTTGTGTCATATAGTTTGATTCAGTAAAAAGAAGTGACTCGTTTGAATCATTTATTCAGGAATCAGACTATAGTTTTTGTGTCATATAGTTTGATTCAGTAAAAAGAAGTGACTCGTTTGAATCATTTATTCAGGAATCAGACTATAGTTTTTGTGTCATATAGTTTGATTCAGTAAAAAGAAGTGACTCGTTTGAATCATTTATTCAGGAATCAGACTACGCCGGTTGCACTGTAAAGTTCTGATTGACTAAAAAGAACTGGTTCATTAGAATCATTTATTTGGGAATTGGACAACAGACGTGAATCGTTCTGTTTCATTCACTGATCACTAGTATTTGCATGATTGAATAAGTTTTATATTTTTTAGTATTATTTTTTTCCCTCGCTATTGGAGGAAGAATGCATGTGCGAGAGCTTTCTACAGTGGATGTGTGATATGTGTTTGATTCACTAAAAAGAACCGGCTCATTAGAGTAATTCGTTCATTTTTGATTCAGTAAAAAGAAGTGACTCATTTGAATCATTTATTCAGGAATCAGACTACACTGGTTGCACTGTAAAGTTCTGATTGACTAAAAAAGAACTGGTTCAGTAGAATCATTTAAGGAATTGGAAAACAATCGTCAATCTTTCTGTTTCATTCACTGGCTGTAGATTCACTAGTGTTGTATATGCATGACTGAATAAGTTTTATATTTTTTAGTATTATTTTTTTCCCTCACTATTGGAGGAAGAATGCATGTGCGAGAGCTTTCTACAGCGGATGTGTGATATGTGTTTGATTCACTAAAAAGAACTGGTTTGTTAGAGTCATTTCTTCAGTTTGATTCAGTAAAAAGAAATGACTCATTTGAATAATTTATTTAGGAATCAGACTATGCTAGTCGAACTGTAAAGAATTGATTCACTAAAAAGAACTGGCTCATTAGAGTCATTTGTTCAGTTTTGATTCAGTAAAAAGAAGTGACTCATTTGAATAATTTATTCAGAAATCAGACTACGCCGGTTGCACTGTAAAGTTCTGATTGACTAAAAAGAACTGGTTCATTAGAATCATTTATTTAGGAACTGGACAACAATTGTCACGCTTTCTGTTTCATTCACTGGTCACTAGTACATGCATGATTGAATAAGTTTTGTATTTCAGTATGATTTTTCCTCACTATTTGAGGATGAATGCATGTGCGAGAGCTTTCTACAGCGGATGTGTGATATGTGTTTGATTCACTAAAAAGAACCGGCTCATTAGAGTCATTTGTTCAGGAATCAGACTATAGTTTTTGTGTCATATAGTTCTGATTCAGTAAAAAGAAGTGACTCATTTGAATAATTTATTCAGGAATCAGACTACACTGGTTTCACTGTAAAGTTTTGATTGACTAAAAAGAACTGGTTCATTAGAGTCATTTATTTGGGAATTGGACAACAATCGTCAATCTTTCTGTTTCATTCACTGGCTGTAGAGTCACTAGTGTTGTATATGCATGATTGAATAAGTTTTGTATTTTTTTGTATTTTTTTTCCTCACTATTGGAGGAAGAATGCATGTGCGAGAGCTTTCTACAGCGGATGTGTGATATGTGTTTGATTCACTAAAAAGAACTGGCTCATTAGAGTCATTTGTTCATTTTTGATTCACTAAAAAGAACCGACTCATTAGAGCTCAATAGACTATATGCACACTGGTTACTTCCTGGTTTTATTTAAGCAAGCTTGGGCATTTCCAGTGAACTGTTAGCTGTCATTCTGTACATCAACACAAAACCATCAATGGTTGTCTTTTTAATGTTGTATTTATATTTTAATGCAGTTATCACACTTGCCTAATTTACCAATAAACAGTTTTATTGATTGCAATGAAGACGAATCTAATGGGAACGTCTGAATAAGAAACGCGGTGTCTGTAATTAGACACAAACACACATTATTCCAGCACTTCAAATGTTATTTTTAATGTGATGACCAAAAACATTATTTGTTCATCCTTCTGAGATTGTCCACATTTGTAAAACCGAATATTTCAAGATGAAATCCAACATTTGATAGAAAAAAATAAAAAAATAATTATAACCATCAGATGGCAGCAGAGGAGCATTTACTGGCTCATATTAGCCATTTCCTGTAATAGTTTTTCACTCAGTTTCACTTTTGAATAAATATTAAACATTTTAAAATCACTAGGTTTAAAAAGACATTTCGTCAAAGTGAAGTATGAAGTACTCACAACTAGGCATGCGACGGTATCAAATTTTCATGTTGAAGCTTGTATCACGGTATACGGTATTATCACGATATTAAAATACTTTGCAAAACAATTTTTGTCATAGTTTAACAGGTTTAAGAACTCTTTTTGTAATAAAACAAAAACAACTCTCACTGAAATTTTCAAACAGATTAAAATGCAAAAGAATTAGGCTATAAAGAACAACAGATAACACTTTACTCTATTTAATGCATTAACTAAGATTGAGCAATAGCTACATTTGTTACAGAAAGTTTTTTTTTTTGTTAATGTTAGTTTAGAAACACAACTGATCATTGTTAGTTTTATTTCAGGTCCATTAAATAAGTTATTTAGATTTTAGTAATGTTATTAAACAGTAACTAAGAAATTAACATTAATTAATAATAATTAATACTTTATAAGTATTTGTATTGTCAGTTTAGTGATAATGAATTAACATGTTAACTAATGAAGCTGTAAGTTTTACTGAACAATAACAAATAATCAGAACATTTCTAATCATTAGGGCATGTTGTAGTCCAGATTAAAATAAAAACATGTTTAGGTTTGAAAATAAATATCCTTTTAAGTCTTTTTTAAGTATTCAGTATTTGGTGCTGTGATGAACAACACTGAGATTACAAAAAATGAATGGCTGTTTGAAGCATTTTAAAAACTTCACTAGGGCAGCTGCTTTGTTTGCAGGGTTTCCGGGGTAACCGCTGTATTTCTGATGTTCCATCAGCGCCCTCTGCTGTCAGAGAGTGAACGCGCACTTTCATTCAGCTCGTCTCCTTCACTGGTTCCGCCATGTGCTTCTCGTGCACGTTGGGATTGTTTACATCTGAGCGCGTGTCCTTTTGACGCAGAATACAGCGGTGTTGTGCATTTTATACGATTGATGGGTAAAGTATTCTTAATTGCCTTATAAAAAATTAATAATTGGTAATAAATTATTATTTACGGTATTCTGAAGTGCCGACGATTACAATATCGTGCATATTCATTATTGCGATTTATCGCATTACCGAATATCGGCACAAGTCTACTCACAACATCTCATGAAAAACTTTTCTTGTGTATTACACCGAAAACGATTGATGATTCAATCATCAACGATTTTGGCACATTTTATTCAATGAATCTAACTAAAGTGCACAATAAATCTTTAATTTACAGTGTGTTGATGGTAGAATTGACCTCTTTTTTATGTCGTCTTACGTTTGAAACACTAGGCCTGACTATTTAAGTGACTATATTCTGATTATAAACTAAGTATTGCACTATTGATGCTGTTAAAGTGACATCAGGACAGTGAAGATACCGACACACCAACAAGTGACATTTCGCCGGACGTTTTCCAGCTGGATTATATTATTATAATAACGTTCTGTGCATATGGTCCATTAGACTACACTATAGTGCAGGTAACATTGTTGGAGTATTTTAATACAGTGTTTACATCCACATCGGCAGAACCTGTGGGAACAGTTACCAGAACACTATTCGGAAAATGGCAGCCCTAATTTTGACCTGCATGTTATTTTCCCCACAATGCAAGCATGGAAGCCTGCTGGAACAGGACCTGGAGGTGTCGGATCACGTGTGACAGTTTCAGGCTTGACTGATGCATCGTGGGTCGCGCCCTGCCATTACTCACAGTCACAGCTCTTTATTGTGAGCATCACTGATTCTCCTGCAGAGGTGCGTGAGGACGCCTGATCTCCAGCGGACAAGAGCGCACGTCTGGCTCTATTCAGAGCAGCGCCGTGCAAAGCAAACAGCACCTCATGAACACTACTGACTCTTTCTGATAAGAATAACACAGTTTTGGCTCAACTAGAGTGTTTCCAGTGTTTGAGAAGAATTGCACTCTGAGTCAAAGATTTATAGTGCCCATAATACGTTTAACGTTCAATTCAACCCTACAGGCACTTCTATTTCATGTTATTGGCCACAAAAGATTTGTGCTAAAGCAACATGCTGGTTTAGATCTCACAACCCATCATAAGACAACCTGCAATTACCTGGATATGTTTCACATTCACTGCATTAAAGAAATCTGAACACACACGAATCGCACCACAGAAAACTGGCGTCAACAGGCTGTTTGTGGACAAAAGCGTGGATTACGTGACTTTTATATGGCAACAAAAAGTTTTTTTGGTTTAGTGCATAAAAAAAGATTTCACAAAACCTGCCAATAACAGAACAAAACAGCAGAACAAAAACATTAACTCTTTCCCCGCCAGTGTTTTTCAAAAAGTTGCCAGATATGTAACAGCGCCCCCTACAGTATAACAGTGAAAACATTGGCATAAAATTCCATCAATGGTGGGGAAAGAGTTAAAAACTGCGTTTTTTTTAAGAAAATATAGGCCTTTTTAAGGATCAGCAGGATTTGTTGAATTGTGGAATTATTTTCATGACAATTTAGCACATTTTCCCCCCAAAATGTCAAAATGCAAAAAAAACTCACTTTAATGATAAATAAATAAATTATGCTTAATTATTAAAGTATATATAGCAGCAATGTATTTTACATAATATTATAGTAATATGTAAAAAATAAATCTTTTAGATCAGACTTTTAGATGATTTTACTCTGATTTCATGGTGCAATAAAAATAAAGGGTTGAAAAGGACATTTTTTCTTAGAAGAACCATTTTTGGTTCCCCAAAGAACTTTTCAGTGAGCAGTTCCTAAAAGAAGCATTTATTTAGTAGTTTTAAGGACATTTTAATGATGTACAGAAGCTTTTGTGTGATGGAAATGCGTTAAAGGTTCTTCACGGACCCATGGATGTGTTTAAGAGTGTGTGATGTGTGGAGATGAACACACACCTGCAGATGACGCTCCCTCTGGACTTGCTGTAGCACGGTTTGATCTGCAGGGCACAGGCTACAGCCTTCCACATATCCGGCCGGCATTTCCTGATGTCCAGCACTGGGATGTTCATGAAGGGCATCTTGATGGTTCCGTTGGACCAGAGTTTGAAGTCATTCATGGCGCCCTGGTCTGACTGAACGTTACAGCTCCGAAACAGCTCAGTCGGCCTGAGAACAACAAACCCAGAGAGATGTGAGATGAGAGCGCTTACAGCCTTCCATAAACTCTCTCACAGTATCAGACATTGATTAGATCGATTTACAGAGCAATACAAATGACACACATAATTACTAGACGCAACAATAATTATCAAAAGGCGAACATTTATTAATAATGAATAATGAATAAAGAATAATAAATGTCTATGGTTAAATCCATTAAAACAAATCATTCGCTGTGTCAAAACAACCCAATCTCTGGGTTAAAACAACCCAATCGCTGTGTCAAAACAACCCAATCCCTGTCTTAAAACAAACCATTTGCTGGGTTAAAACATCCCAATTGCTGTGTCGAAACAACCCAATCGCTGTGTCAAAACAACCCAATCTCTGGGTTAAAACAAACCATTCGCTGGGTTAAAACAACCCAATCCCTCGGTTAAAACAAACCATTCGCTGGGTTAAAACAAACCATTCGCTGTGTCAAAACAACCTAATCGCTGTGTCAAAACAACCCAATCTCTGGGTTAAAACAAACCATTTGCTGGGTTAAAACAACCCAATTGCTGTGTCGAAACAACCCAATCGCTGGGTTAAAACAACCTAATCGCTGTGTCAAAACAACCCAATCTCTGGGTTAAAACAACCCAATTGCTGTGTCAAAACAACCCAATCGCTGGGTTAAAACAACCTAATCGCTGTGTCAAAACAACCCAATCTCTGGGTTAAAACAAACCATTCACTGGGTCAAAACAACCCAATCCCTGGGTTAAAACAACCCAATCGCTGGGTTAAAGCAACCCAATCCCTGTGTTAAACCATTCGCTGAGTTAAAACAACCCAATCGCTGTGTCAAAACAACCCAATCTCTGGGTTAAAACAAACCATTCGCTGGGTTAAAACAACCCAATTGCTGTGTCAAAACAACCCAATCTCTGGGTTAAAACAAACCATTCGCTGGGTTAAAACAAACCATTCGCTGGGTTAAAACAACCCAATCTCTGGGTTAAAACAACCCAATCGCTGGGTTAAAACAACCCAATCGCTGTGTCAAAACAACCTAATCGCTGTGTCAAAACAACCCAATCTCTGGGTTAAAACAAACCATTCGCTGGGTTTAAACAACCCAATCGCTGTGTCAAAACAACCCAATCTCTGGGTTAAAACAAACCATTCGCTGGGTTAAAACAACCCAATCGCTGTGTCAAAACAACCCAATCTCTGGGTTAAAACAAACCATTCGCTGGGTTAAAACAACCCAATCGCTGTGTCAAAACAACCCAATCCCTGTGTTAAAACAAACCATTCGCTGGGTTAAAACAACCCAATCGCTGTGTCAAAACAACCCAATCCCTGTGTTAAAACAAACCATTCGCTGGGTTAAAACAACCCAATCGCTGTGTCAAAACAACCCAATCTCTGGGTTAAAACAAACCATTCGCTGGGTTAAAACAACCCAATCTCTGGGTTAAAACAAACCATTCGCTGTGTCAAAACAACTCAATTGCTGGGTTAAAACAACCCAATCCCTCGGTTAAAACAAACCGTTCGCTGGGTTAAAACAACCCAATCGTTGTGTCAAAACAACCTAAGCGCTGTGTCAAAACAACCCAATCGCTGGGTTAAACCAACCCAATCCCTGTGTTAAACCATTCACTGGGTTAAAACAACCCAATCGCTGTGTCAAAACAACCTAAGCGCTGTGTCAAAACAACCCAATCGCTGGGTTAAAGCAACCCAATCCCTGTGTTAAACTATTCGCTGGGTTAAAACAACCCAATCGCTGGGTTAAAATAACCCAATCCCTGTGTTAAACCATTCGCTGGGTTAAAACAACCCAATCGCTGGGTCAAAACAACCCATTTGCTTGGTCAAAACAACCCAATCACTGTGTCAAAACAACCCAATCCCCACAATGTGTTGTTTCCAAATCCCAACTTGGGTTGTTTTTAACCCAGCATATTTTAGAGTGTTTTGAAGACATTAGAAAAACTATCATGAAATCAGTTCTGTTTCTAATTTAAAGCAGAATTTAGTTGTTTTGTGGAATTGCCGTCTAACTGTTCACTACCATTTGTCACTGAATAAACACACTCCAAAGCTTTGGGAAGAGGGACTTCCTCAGGAAAGCTGATGCAGAGGGAACCTTTCCCCCCACTTTTTATTCCTTCTAATGATCCGGCTCTTTTTATAGAGCTCCAGCGTAGGATGGGTGGGGTAATTGTCGGGTAAAGACCAACGGTTCTTTCAGGGCTGAGGCTGCTGGATGTGGTTAGAAGCTGATTCCTGGTCAATTGAAGGTTTGTTTACAGCTTTTTCTTTTGGGTGTGGTGGTGGATTTATAACAGAAAATAAGAGAAAACCTTGACCAAAAGGAAAACATTGACAATGATTCATATATATATATATATATGTAATCATATGTGTGTGTGTGTGTGACTTAAATGAAAAAAATGAACATGCAAGATATGTTATGCATTACATATTTTCTACTGGCTTGAAATAAAGGTTCACAAAATGAATAAAATCAGCTCATGCTTTTTGTATGCTGTACATGAATCATTCTGTCAGTGAAATAAAATCAAGCCCTGCTGATAACCTCGTCTGGTCAGGATGAAGTTATGTCTTCTGCCCCGGTGGGTCTCAGCACACAGGCTGGTTTATTTGTGTTGAGGTAAACACTGCAGGGCGGCTGCAGACCTGCTGTGATCTGCATCAGGGTAAGTATACAGCACCGCAGGCGTGCTTGACACTCAGGGCTGCGTCTGTCCCCTCCGCTTTCTTCCGTATTTGCCTTTGGCGCTCTTTGAAATCCGCAGGAGTGCCCGCCACCCAATCATCCCCAGGAATCCTTCAAAGAAATCAAAGCCAGCGGTTGTTTTCCTGAACTCCAGATCCCATCATCGAAGCAGGGGTGCCATCATCTCTGGCGCTGCGATTCATCAGACTCAGCCAAAGAAAACAATACCCAGAATATTTCACATTGCACTGGATTCCTTCCTCGCCCTGGGGTTCACACTCACTTTAAGGGATTTATCTATCTTATTTATTTATTTATTTGTCGTCGTGACAAGCCATTTCATCATCTGACTAGACTTGTTATGACTCTTTCACAAGCTCTTTGTGTAAGTCACACTCATTGTTTTAAAGGCCTAAATCTCTCTTCGCTCAAACTTTTGAGAGGGCTCATGGGATTGACGAGTGCAGTGCGTAGCCGTCGGTGGGAAACCAGCAGTCCTATCATAGTGACCCATGCCTTTTTGACCTGAAAACAACGCTGTGTTACTGGTGCCATCATAAATCATGCTGTCTGCATCTGTAACCCACAGAGAAAATGGGTCGGCCGGAGAGAAACAATATGACTGCTGGATATTCATTTTTTCATGTAACATAGACCTTGTGTTCAGTTACATAATAGCATTCGAACTTATGAACCTACTGAACTCCTGTCTTATAACAATATTACTGGATCAGAAGATATACCTAAACATATGTTCATTAATTATATGCCTATTTATTTTATATAATAGTCATATAATAATGTTAATGTTGAGTAACATACAATTTAGACTTTTTTTGCTCCGCAATGAAAACAGCCAACAAAACAAAAACATCTCAAACATAGCATTGTGGTGTTTTGTTCCTGAATGAATCAATGCTCTTGAACAAATCTGTCAAGTAAATGATTCAATGACTCACTCATAAAAATAGTCACTTGTTTTGTTTCTGGATGAATCAGCATTTTTGGACAAATCGGTTGAGTAAATGATTCAATGACTCATTCCAGTGTTGTTATTGCAAACTAAAACAGACACTACTGAAAACAGTTTTCATTAATTAAAATAAAGCTGGAATAAAACGTTAGATGAAAAACAATTAAAAAAATAGAAATGCTCCCTTGGCAACTGACAAATATAAGTTGACGTTCTAAATAAGCTAAATATAAAAAATGACAAACTTTAAAATTAAAATATAAAAATACAAGCTTATTCAAAATATAAATAAATACTACAATAATATATAAGCAATACTAAAATAACACTAACTCTTAAAGATATTCACTTGTTTTGTTCCTGAATGAATTAATGTTTTTGAACAAATCTGTCAAGTAAATGATTCAATGACTCACTCAATTCAATGTCCCTTGTTTTGTTCAGCAATAGTTTGAAAAATAGTTTTCATTAATTGAAATAAGGCTGAAATATAATGTCAGATGAACAACAATAAAAAATTAGAAATGCTGCCTTGGCAACTAACAAATATAATAAGTTGAAGTTGAAGTTCTAAAATTACTAAAATGGAAATAAAAATAAATTAAAACCAATTATAAAAAAAATGACTGAAACTTTAAAAATTAAAACTGAAAATATAAAAATAAAAGCTTATTCAAAATATAAATAAATCCCACAGCAACACTAAACTAACACTAACTCACTCTTAAAAACAGTCACTTGTTTTGTTCCTGAATGAATCAATGTTTTTGAACAAATTGGTCAAGTAAATGATTCAATGACTCACTCATAAAAATAGTCACTTGTTTTGTTCCTGGATGAATCAGCATTTTTGGACAAATCGGTTGAGTAAATGATTCAATGACTCATTCCAGTGTTGTTATTGCAAACTAAAACAGACACTACTGAAAAGTTTTTAATTAAAACAAAGCTGAAATAAAATGTTAGATGAAAAACACTAAAAAATAAACAAAACAAAAAAAAAGAAATGCTGACAAATATAAGTTGAAGTTGAAGTTCTAAAATTACTAAAGCTGAAATAAAAATAAATTAAAGCTAAATATTTTATATATTATATATATATATATATATATATATATATATATATATATATATATATATATATATATATATATATATATATATATATATATATATATATAAAATGACTAAAACTTTTAAATTGAAAACTGAAAAAATACAAATAAATTCTTATTCAAAATATAAATAAATACTACAGCAACACTAAAATAACACTAACTCACTCTTAAAGACAGCCGCTTGTTTTGTTTCTGTCAGAGACTACTAAAAATAGTTTCATTAATTGAAACAAAGCTGAAATTAAATGTAAGACTTGTTTTGTTCCTGAATGAATCAATGTTTTTGAACAAATTGGTCAAGTAAATGATTCAATGACTCACTCATAAAAATAGTCACTTGTTTTGTTTCTGGATGAATCAGCATTTTTGTACAAATCGGTTGAGTAAATGATTCAATGACTCATTCCAGTGTTGTTATTGCTAACTAAAACAGAGACTACTGAAAAGTTTTCATTAATTGAAACAAAGCTGAAATAAAATGTAAGTCACTTGTTTTGTTCCTGAATGTGTCAGTATTTTCGAACAAATCAGCTGAACGAATTATTTACTCACCTGTCACCACAGTCTGTCTGGAACAAACACGGAAAAGCGGAGTTACAGAACAAGTGAAAAGATTCAGATTTCAGGACTGAAACTAACTGTTGCATTTGCAGATTTATAGCCAGAAAGTGTTTCCAACCTGTTGTTGAAGTTGGTGCAGTAGGTCAGATCTTTGCAGCCTAACTGGCACGGCTCCCTCACGTCAGCCAGGCAGGTGATGAGGTCCATCTCAACAGGGTTATATTCACAATGCTGGTCAAACTCCTGCCATGTCTGAGTGCCCCAGTTGGTGCTGATCTCCAGACACATATTCCTAACAAACAGTGAAGACATGAAACACATTAGTCTCAGCGCAACGCTGTTCCCCTTCAGAAGGGCTCGGCTGCTGACCTGCAGTGGGATGTGTTGGCTTTCGAGCAGCAATGCAGTTTAGCACAGTCCATCTTGGCGATAGGTGGGGATTCGGGATCAGTTTGGGTGGGAGGGTGCGCGCTACCCAAGAAGCACTGCCACAGCGGGTCCTGCGGGAGCGGCTGACTGCCACATTCTGTGATCAGACCCTCCATGATCTCCTGCTCGGTGGTCATGGTGCGCAGGATACGCTTACAGGCCGTCTGACAGTGAGCCTCCACCGCCCGGTCACAGCAGTACAAACCTGAGGAAAGACACGAGATACTCAGCAAAGGTTCATTCTTATCTTGCATACTAGCGCACTTCATTGGGAATTGGGATGCAGCCATGCACGATTGGCGAACAGTTGTTGTGCTTACTGTCGATAGGGCTTCTGATTGGGTAGGATTTGGTGTAGTTGGCCACACAGCCGATGAGCTGCGGACTGATGCTCTGGCAGTACTCTTTGACAGCGTTGATCTGCGAGACCGTGGGCGACGAGTCTGTGCGGAAGATGGCCTGGCAGTATTCACGGCAGTTCGTGTGTCTCCCTGCGTAACTGCAGCATACTGAGCCCACTGCAGGACAAACACACCTCTGAACAACCACCCATAAACCAATGACTGAAATGATCATGATCACATGTTTAAAGATATCCACACATGTGCAGGGCGGTATGAATACAAATAAGCACTTCATTATGCTGTGAGCTTCAGCAGGGTAAAGGTCATAAAGGTCATGACCTTGCCTCCCAGGCACTTAACTCAATCTCATTTCCTGTTAATACTGGAGAACTGACATCATCAGACAGGAAATGCATCAACTGATGACCTTCTTATGCAGTTTTGCTTACTTTCATTTTTGGTGATACAGCTGTAGAGTGGCTTCTGCAAGAGAACAAAAAATTCATTAGAATATTGCAATGTAGTATTTTTTTTTCTTTATAAAAACAAACATTTTTTTGCTTGTTGATTTCAAAAGACACAAAACATTTTTTAAAGACTTAAATATTGTTAGTTAATATTTTATTTTAGGTTTATTCTTTTTTATATTTTGTTTTATTTTATTTTATAATCTGTTTTATTATTTTATATTTAATTTGATTATTTTATTTAATATTTTATTTCATTTATTTTATTTTATTTTTTTTATTCTTTTTTATATTTTATTTTTATTTTATTATTTTATATTTAATTTGATTATTTTATTTTGTATTTTATTTCATTTTTTATATTTTTTTATCCATTTTATTTTTATTTTATTTTATTTTATTTATTTTTCACGCAAAGCTGTTGTTTGAACAATGGAGTAATGTTGACTACTTTTTATGAAAATTTTATTTTTTCAATGCACTGTCCCTTTAAGACTGCTTCTCCAACAAAAACATTAGCCACTGAATGCATCAGATACTTCCATCACGGTGGTATAAAGAGGTTTGCGGCATCTGTAGAAAACAGGCTTTAACTGAATAAACACAAATAAAGCCTGAGTCACATGTCAGACAGCAAAGCAGCTAGACAAACAAACTTAGAGTCATATTGCGCAGCGAGAGACTCTTTGATGGATTCAGAGATAAAGACTCCCTTCATCTGAACATGGATGGAACAGTTGATGAGAGAAACATTCACTGCATCTGTGAGGATATGTGTAGCTGACTGTACTTTAAACTAGATTTGTGCCGTTACTTAGGGAACGGACACACCAAACCGACCCTGCTGCAGTTCACTTAACGGCCACCAGTGTCACTAATAACAAGGGTTTCTCAATTATAAATATAGCACCTTTAACATTATTAACTTAGTTAAAATGTATTATGGGTACGGACACATTTTCATTCTGTATTTAAGCCTGATTCTACATGGAAGTACAAAAATAAAACTTAATTCCTCATGATTGTAACTTGATTTCACAATATATATATTTCAAACTTAATATAATTAGCTATCTTTTAGGTGGAAACTGGTTTTTAATACACGCGTTATACAAAAAACACCAACATTTGTGAACTCCATGAAGCACTGACTCTCACCTCTGTGTCTTTCTTGCATACTTTTGTGATGTCATTTTTCGACGATGCCTGAACAGAAGAGAAAAGTATTAAAGAAGCACTGTATTCTCTACATCTGAGCGTATATATTCCAAGCCGAGAGCGTTTATCGGACCTGTTTGCAGTCCTTGCGACACTCGCCGGAGATGGCCAGCTCACAACAGCCCAGCCCGACCCAGCCATCCGACTTCTTTGACGCCCCTGAAAATGTTCAGACCAATGTTCAGTGACCTTTACTATAGATTGAACGAAATACAATTACTTTACAGACTGTCGAAACAACAAGGCATTCATTTCATCTTGACATGCTTTTCATGTTCTCAGCTTCAAAGCTCTGGAGCCGATTTTAATGGACATTGCAAGGTGTAGTTTGATTGATGTGAAGTATGATATTTTTGCATCTGGGAGGCATTAGGTCTTCAGAGACTCTAAATCCTCTCTTGTTCTTTTAAGACTGGTACAGGTTGAGAAGACAGGTGGGTTTTGCAGACATCTGGGCTCACGCCTTCACATACCTGGTAATGTGCTGTTGATGCAGATCCAGAGTTCAGTCTGCAAAACAACAAGGAGATGTTCAGCATTACTGAACTGAAAACACCCTCAAATTCTGTCATCGTCGACTCACTCTCATGTCCTTCCAAAGACTTTCTTTTCCCATGGAACACAATAGCAGATCATGATTCACCGAAAACTTGTGTCAAAAATCACGAGGGAGTTGATGATAATGTTCATTTTCGGCTCCGAAAGTCTGAGAACGGATTCAAAATCTGAGGCTCAACATGTCAATATCGCTTGATTAATTACAATAAAGTTTGAATATTTAAACATTAAATCAATAAAAAACAGATTCATTGAGCATTTAAACTCTTGTTTAGTTAAACTTTTTACTCAAATTGTTGTGAAAATTTAGCGAAAATTTATTAAATAAGAAAAACACTAAACAAACGTACACTGCTGTTCAAACGTTTAAGGCCAATACGATTTTTTCAATGTTTTTGAAAGAAGTCTTTTCTGCTCACTATTCGTTTGATCAAAAATACAGTAAAAAATGTGAAATATTATTCCGATGTAAATCAGCTGTTTTCTATGTGAATATATAGTAAAGTGTAATTTATATCCAGTGATCAAAGCTGAATTTTCAGCATCATTACTCCAGTCTTCAGTGTCACATGATCATTCAGAAATCATTCTAATATGATGATTTGCTGCTCAAGAAACATGCATGATCATTTTCAATGTTGAAAACAGTTAAAAAAAAACGGTGATTCTTTCAAAAGAACAGCATTTATTATTATTAATGTCATTATAAATGTCTTTACTGTCACTTTAGATCAATTTAATGTGTCCTTGGTTAACTAAGTGTAATAAAATCTGACCCCAAACAGTGTACAAACAACGCTTTGAAAAGAAAATATTTGGATCTCAGTATTATTAAAGCTCTTATTATGTGCAATGGTGATTTTTTACTCGATGGGGCTCCAAGGAACCTCCTAAAATGACTCAGCTTTAATTAAAAGTAGATGCTCATAAGAGCCACAAAATGCATTATTGAGAGCATAAAACCCTTGTGGTGGGATGGTGTCGGATCAGAGCGCTGGGCAGGGAATATCTGAGGGAACATTCGAGCAGAGCCTGGGCTTTGACAAGATAATCAACCCAACAAACAGGATATTATCTGAGGCTCACATTCCGCATTAATGTTCTCTGGCGTACGCAAAAACAAACCCTTCAAAAAAATTGCAAGGAGCATAAAAACACTGCGGTTTGTGATGCATCCGAGTCAAAAAAACTCGAGTTTGAAAAGCTTTCGAACACATTTAAAAGGCTGCAAGAGATTTTCTATGCTTCCAAAATCCATTTGCATCCATTTGGGCGAATTAGCGTCCAAATAAAATAGGCCTGAAGGCTTCCACTGTGGCTAATTAGAGGCTGGATGTAATTGCATATTGCCGGTGATGGCATTCCAGCTTTGTAAGTAAGGGAAAGAGGGTGGAGGACGTCCATCCCGCCTTCATCCCTGCTTCCTCTGACTGCCAGGTGAAACCACAGCACCAAACAGGAAGCAGCAGCGCGCTCTCTGTTTAAGACTTCCTGTGCTGGCGGGGCGACAGCTTTAATGTAAACAGAGATTTGGAGAGTGGAGGAAATGCCTTACCAAAGACTCCGGGCAGTAACTGGGCAGACGCTGGAGAAGGTGCTTCAGACGGGATTCGCTTCTGATGGTCGAGAGCTGCGGAGAGACAAAAAACATGCACATGTAAATATTTGAATGTTTTTAACTCTACAACATCATGTGACCACTGGAAAACAGCAGATCTGAAAGAACTGAAAGCCTCGCTCTGTTTGCATTTCTCAATCTCTGGATACGAGTGTATGAACGTCTCCAAATGACGTGACGGGTCAGAATCTGGCAGCCCGATCCAGAATGATCTGTTGAGATGATCTGTCTGAGATCAGTTCCAGTTAATTATGCTTGTGCAACAACGACCAGCGTCTGAACGAGGCGCATCAGTGTTTGCTGAAAGATTCCCTCTGTGATGAAGGAGAATTAGTGTCAAACAGGGAGAGAAAATGAGGAAAGAATCCTCATTTTGGCTGCGTGAGATTCTCCAGCTTTGTTGTTGCTGAGCTGTTAAAGCTCCGCCCTCTTCTGGAAAGGGGGCGGGAGCAGCAGCTCATGTGCATTTAAAGGGACACACACAAAAAACTGCGTTTTTTCACAGACACATTCTGGAGACACCAGAGACTGATATTACATCTTGTGAAAAGGGGCATTATAGGTCTCTTTTAAGCATTGATTAAAAATAGGGCTGCCCATTTTACACATTAATTTAGCATTATTAAAAAAAAATCCATAAAAAATAATTTTTTTGACTTTTTTTTTGTAATATCTATTCAATATTTTAATAATCTGCCACAAAAATGTCTTGTTTATCTTCATTATTTGGCTTTTTTTCAAAAGCAAATATTCAATTGCATATTCATGCATATTCATTTGATTACATAAATAATATTATTAAATAAACATGCATAATTCCAATTAATAATAAATAAATTAATTAATCATCATATAATGTAATTAATTTGATTTTATTAAATAAAGTAATTTATAATCAAATTAACAGTTCGACAGCAATATACACTATTTATAACAAATAATTTTTTTGAAGGATTTTGATAATACTCCACTTTCAGAAGTGTGCAAAAGTGACGTCCGGAGGAAATATTAGTTTTTAATGACACTATACGTTTGATTAAATCATCAAAATATGCGGAAAATATTTGATTTTTTAAAACATTTTAAACATAAGCGAAGAACAAAACACTAAACTTGCTTAAGTTAGTTATCTTACAAAATTATTTGGCAAAAATCTACAGCTACAGATTTTATTTTACTTTACAACATAATCAGTTATTAATATTTTGTTGGTTCTCTTGTTTTTTTGCATGTTTTCATAATTTCTTTGTATGACAGTCTGGCCAAATATTATGTTGCACAATTTGTCATGTTTCACTGTGTTATTATTACATTAATAAAACATATTACATACACTAATAAAGCACAGCTACACAATATGACAACAAAATCTCACATTCTGAATAATATTTGAAGATATTCATCATCATTTTTGACCACTACTGTATATGATCCTACAGGATATGAACTGTGGTAAATGCATGCTCACAAGAATATTAAATACTTTATTTATAATCGTCATATGTCTACGTCTATTTGCATGTATTTCTGTAAGATTTAATGTAAAGTTTGCATTGAATGTTTGAACATTATAATAACTGTGCGCTCAGAAGCAAGAACAGCTGCTGCCGCTGCATCAAAGGAGAGCTCTGACTCCGCCCACAAGAGCTGCGACTCCGCCCACGACACAAAGAGCGGCCTCTGCAGATAAACCAACCGTCCAATCCGTTTGGAAAAGTTTCTCTTTTTCACTCTCCTCATGTTTTGTTTTGAGGGTAAATCAATGGCGGGTGCCAGCAGGACTTCTAAAGGAGAGCAGCCTCTTCTCAAAGGGTTGAAGGCCTCGTCTCTTCAAAGCATCGGCCGTCCATTAGGATGAAACGGCCTGGCGATTACCATCCGCGCGTTCCCTCCTCACTCTGCCTCTAACAAGGTGTCATTATTCTCTCCTCCTAATCTCCTTTTTTATAGCCCCGTCTCCCATCTGATGGGCTTTTAGCTTCCTTTGGCTGGTTCTTTGACACTCCTGCCGTCTTTAATGCCGTTATCTGTATGTTTTGATCATGTGGTGTCGTCTGTGGTCACTGGCAGGCCTTGAACAGGACAGTGTTTCTCTGAGGCACTGGGTTAGAGAGGGTTAACGCTCGAGCTACTGACCGACCCGTCTTAACTTCATCAAAAGCTCCATTCAGACGTGTGTTTCATGTCCTTGCAGCTCCAGAGTCTGTGAAAGTCGGTTTGGAACGAAGAGCGAGAAACAGGCCGAAAAACAAACACTCCTCACTAGAAGAGATGCCTTTTATTTATTTATTTATTTTCATAATAACCTGGTTGTCTGGAATTTTTTGCTCTTTTTTCCATCACCTTCAGAGGAAGAACATCTACTCTAAAATATGCTGGGTTAAAAACAACCCAAATTGGGTTGAAAATGGACTAACCCAGAGATTGGGTTGTTTTAACCCTGCGAATGGGTTGTTTTAACCCAGCAATGATTGGGATGTTTTAACCCAGAGATTGGGTTGTTTTAATCCAGCTAATGGGTTGTTTTAACCTAGCGGTTGGGTTGTTTACACACAGAAAATGGGTCATATTAACCCAGCGAATGAGTTATTTTTAACCCAGCGGTTGGGTTGTTCAAACACAGAAAATGGGTCGTTTTAACCCAGCGAATGGGTTATTTTTAACCCAGCGATTTGGTTGTTTTAGTCCAGCTAATGGGTCATTTTAACCCAGCAATTGGGTTGTTTTAACCCAGAGATTGGGTTGTTTTAATCCAGCTAATGGGTTGTTTTAACCTAGCGGTTGGGTTGTTTACACACAGAAAATGGGTCATATTAACCCAGCGAATGAGTTATTTTTAACCCAGCGGTTGGGTTGTTCAAACACAGAAAATGGGTCGTTTTAACCCAGCGAATGGGTTATTTTTAACCCAGCGATTTGGTTGTTTTAGTCCAGCTAATGGGTCATTTTAACCCAGCAATTGGGTTGTTTTAACCCAGAAAATGGGTTGTTTTAATCCAGCTAATGGGTTGTTCAAACACAGAAAATGGGTCGTTTTAACCCAGCGAATGGGTTATTTTTAACCCAGCGATTGGGTTGTTGTAATCCAGCTAGTGGGTCGTTTTAACCCAGCAATTGGGTTGTTTTAACCCAGAAAATGGGTCGTTTTAATCCAGCTAATGGGTTGTTTTAACCCAGTGATTGGGTTGTTTACACACAGAAAATGGGTCATTTTAACACAGCTAATGGGTTGTTTTAATCCAGCTAATGGGTTGTTTTAACCCAGCGATTGGGTTGTTCAAACACAGAAAATGGGTTGTTTTAACCCAGCGAATGGGTTATTTTTAACCCAGCGATTGGGTTGTTTTAATCCAGCTAATGGGTCGTTTTAACCCAGCGATTGGGTTAAATGTTTGCCCAACCTGCTGGGTAATTTTATTTAACTCAACTATTGTTTAAAAATTACTGAATTGTTGCTTAAAATGAAACCAAAATATGTTGGAAATTAACATTTATTAATAAGTTTAATGAATAATAATTAAACGATAAACATTATTAAATTGCTTATTAATAAATGTTCACCTTTTGATTATTATTGTTGCCTCTAATAATTATGTATCTGATTTCTAATTACCAACCTATTTTTGGGTTCATTTCAAGCAAGCAATATAGTCATTTTTAAACAATAGTTGAGTTAAATAAAACTACCCAACAAACATTTAACCCAACCACAGGGTTTGTCCATTTTCACCCCAACTTGGGTTGTTTTTAACCCAGCATTTTATAGTGTAACCAGTGATTTCATATGAGCACACTGACAGTTTGTTTCAACACAGATTTGTCCTTGAAAGGTCTGAGATAAAGTGTAAACATTTTTACACACTTCCATTTGCAGAAGCCTTTCTCTATATGGCCAATGAGGCATTAAAGTCTTCATGTGTTTTGGTGTGAATATTTCGTACCTGTTCACATGCTCCTTTACACTGAGGAAAGAGATCTGCAGCATGATGGCAGCAGGAGGGATCTGAGAGAGAGAGAGAGAGAGAGAGAGAGAGAGAGAGAGAGAGAGAGAGAGAGAGGACAAGTTTAGTCCATTCGATCCAATGTACTCCCAACATATTTCACTTTAAGCGCTGCTGACAGAGAATACCTTTTGTCGGCACTTTGTATTCACCCATAAATAGTCAGTCTACTGTGTAAGTATCTTGAAATGGGCAGTTAGCTGTTAATCATTATGGGATTTCACTTCTCCTCACACTATATATGGACACTGTGGCCTTACTGAAGCTCTGCTTAGATTTAAATCAACATCAATGAAAAGTACGAAAAAACGGCACAATATTAACATGAAGAAAAGTTCTATATCCATTTCACAGATGTTTTACCTGTATTTTGAATCATACATGGCACTGAATTTTCTGCCAAGATATATTATTTATAATTACAAGCACCTTTTTCGTTTTTGCTTTTCTGCTGATTTTTTCTGACAGAGTATGAATTTCCTGAAAACTCCAAATAAAGATAGAAATGGTCTTCATACTGGTGCCACAAAACTACAGGAGAAACATCCGTTTGACGAACCCTGTGACAAACTTCCTACTACACTGTAAAACTCAATAAGGTCAGAATACTCAAAACATTTGAGGAAAATAACTAATTTTTTAAGCGATTGGGATGTTTTAACCCATCGATTGGGATGTTTTAACCCAGCGATTGGGATGTTTTAACTCAGCGATTGGGATGTTTTAACCCAGCGATTGGGATGTTTTAACCCAGGGATTGGGATGTTTTAACCCAGAGATTGGGATGTTTTAACCCATCAATTGGGATGTTTTAACCCAGCTATTGGGATGTGTTAACCCAGGGATTGGGATGTTTTAACCCATCGATTGGGATGTTTTAACCCATCAATTGGGTTGTTTTGACCCAGCGACTGGGATGTTTTAACCCAGGGATTGGGATGTTTTAACCCAGCGATTGGGATGTTTTAACCCAGGGATTGGGATGTTTTAACCCATCGATTGGGATGTTTTAACCCAGGGATTGGGATGTTTTAACCCATCGATTGGGATGTTTTAACCCATCGATTGGGTTGTTTTGACCCAGCGACTGGGATGTTTTAACCCAGGGATTGGGATGTTTTAACCCAGGGATTGGGATGTTTTAACCCAGCGATTGGGATGTTTTAACCCAGGGATTGGGATGTTTTAACCCATCGATTGGGATGTTTTAACCCAGGGATTGGGATGTTTTAACCCGTCGATTGGGATGTTTTAACCCATCGATTGGGTTGTTTTGACCCAGCGACTGGGATGTTTTAACCCAGGGATTGGGATGTTTTAACCCAGGGATTGGGATGTTTTAACCCAGGGATTGGGATGTTTTAACCCATCGATTGGGATGTTTTAACCCATGGATTGGGATGTTTTAACCCAGCGATTGGGATGTTTTAACCCAGCGATTGGGATGTTTTAACCCAGAGATTGAGATGTTTTAACCCAGGGATTGGGATGTTTTAACCCAGGGATTGGGATGTTTTAACCCAGAGATTGGGATGTTTTAACCCATCGATTGGGATGTTTTAACCCAGGGATTGGGATGTTTTAACCCATGGATTGGGATGTTTTAACCCAGCGATTGGGATGTTTTAACCCATGGATTGGGATGTTTTAACCCATGGATTGGGATGTTTTAACCCAGCGATTGGGATGTTTTAACCCAGCGATTGGGATGTTTTAACCCAGAGATTGAGATGTTTTAACCCAGGGATTGGGATGTTTTAACCCAGCGATTGGGATGTTTTAACCCAGAGATTGAGATGTTTTAACCCAGGGATTGGGATGTTTTAACCCAGCGATTGGGATGTTTTAACCCAGAGATTGAGATGTTTTAACCCAGGGATTGGGATGTTTTAACCCAGGGATTGGGATGTTTTAACCCAGAGATTGGGATGTTTTAACCCAGAGATTGAGATGTTTTAACCCAGGGATTGGGATGTTTTAACCCAGCGATTGGGATGTTTTAACCCAGCGATTGGGATGTTTTAACCCATGGATTGGGATGTTTTAACCCAGCGATTGGGATGTTTTAACCCAGCGATTGGGATGTTTTAACCCAGGGATTGGGATGTTTTAACCCAGAGATTGAGATGTTTTAACCCAGGGATTGGGATGTTTTAACCCAGGGATTGGGATGTTTTAACCCAGAGATTGGGATGTTTTAACCCATCGATTGGGATGTTTTAACCCAGGGATTGGGATGTTTTAACCCATCGATTGGGATGTTTTAACCCAGAGATTGGGATGTTTTAACCCATCGATTGGGATGTTTTAACCCAGCGATTGGGATGTTTTAACCCAGGGATTGGGATGTTTTAACCCAGAGATTGGGATGTTTTAACCCAGGGATTGGGATGTTTTAACCCAGAGATTGGGATGTTTTAACCCAGAGATTGGGATGTTTTAACCCAGAGATTGGGATGTTTAAACCCAGCGATTGGGATGTTTTAACCCAGGGATTGGGATGCTTTAACCCAGGGATTGGGATGTTTTAACCCAGTGATTGGGATGTTTTAACCCAGGGATTGGGATGTTTTAACCCAGGGATTGGGATGTTTTAACCCATCGATTGGGATGTTTTAACCCAGAGATTGGGATGTTTTAACCCAGTGATTGGGATGTTTTAACCCAGAGATTGAGATGTTTTAACCCATTGATTGGGATGTTTAAACCCAGCGATTGGGATGTTTTAACCCAGGGATTGAGATGTTTTAACTCAGCGATTGAGATGTTTTAACTCAGCGATTGGGATGTTTTAACCCAGGGATTGGGATGCTTTAACCCAGGGATTGGGATGTTTTAACCCAGTGATTGGGATGTTTTAACCCAGGGATTGGGATGTTTTAACCCAGGGATTGGGATGTTTTAACCCATCGGTTGGGATGTTTTAACCCAGAGATTGGGATGTTTTAACCCAGCGATTGGGATGTTTTAACCCAGAGATTGAGATGTTTTAACCCATTGATTGGGATGTTTAAACTCAGCGATTGGAATGTTTTAACCCAGGGATTGAGATGTTTTAACTCAGCGATTGGGATGTTTTAACCCAGCGATTGGGATGTTTTAACCCAGAGATTGAGATGTTTTAACCCATTGATTGGGATGTTTAAACCCAGCGATTGGGATGTTTTAACCCAGGGATTGGGATGCTTTAACCCAGGGATTGGGATGCTTTAACCCAGGGATTGGGATGTTTTAACCCAGTGATTGGGATGTTTTAACCCAGGGATTGGGATGTTTTAACCCAGAGATTGGGATGTTTTAACCCAGCGATTGGGATGTTTTAACCCAGAGATTGAGATGTTTTAACCCATTGATTGGGATGTTTAAACCCAGCGATTGGGATGTTTTAACCCAGGGATTGGGATGCTTTAACCCAGGGATTGGGATGTTTTAACCCAGTGATTGGGATGTTTTAACCCAGGGATTGGGATGTTTTAACCCATCGATTGGGATGTTTTAACCCAGAGATTGGGATGTTTTAACCCAGCGATTGGGATGTTTTAACCCAGAGATTGAGATGTTTTAACCCATTGATTGGGATGTTTAAACTCAGAGATTGGGATGTTTTAACCCAGAGATTGAGATGTTTTAACCCAGGGATTGGGATGTTTTAACCCAGCGATTGGGATGTTTTAACCCAGCGATTGGGATGTTTTAACTCATGGATTGGGATGTTTTAACCCAGCGATTGGGATGTTTTAACCCAGCGATTGGGATGTTTTAACCCAGGGATTGGGATGTTTTAACCCAGAGATTGAGATGTTTTAACCCAGAGATTGGGATGTTTTAACCCAGCGATTGGGATGTTTTAACCCAGAGATTGAGATGTTTTAACCCATTGATTGGGTTGTTTAAACTCAGCGATTGGAATGTTTTAACCCGGCGATTGGGTTGTTTTAACTCAGCGATTGGGTTGTTTTAAGATTTGCAGAAACAGGTGTAAAATATAGTAAATGACTCCCTCTTTAAAGACAATAAAAACATAAATGTCTTTTTTGACAGTCAAAGCCAGCACTAACACTGCCATGTTGTTTTTGAGCAGCAGGTGAAGGAATGTCAGAGATATCAAGCAGGAAAATGTCTCTAAATGCATGTGAGAATGAGATCAGACCGAGCTTCTCTCGTATTGTGTTTGCTTATAATAATCACAAGGGCTGTGGCTTTGAAAACGTAAGAAAAACATATTCTCATCTGTTTATGCTCCTCCGGAAAAAATCATTATCAGAATGAAGCACTTTCATCTCAGCCCAGACTCATCCAGACTCGTTCCTTTCATCAGTGTGATTTGATCTGTTTCTTCTCGTGAGCCGTGTGCACTGTTAAGTGCTCTTCTTCAGTGCTGTAGTGTGCTTTTCTGGATCATCTGCTCTCTGTCTCAGAGCGTCTGGCTTTCAAATGAGCAGAAGTGAGATTCACCAGCACGCCTCTCCTTTCATCCTTCCCTGCGTTTATCAAGATGACACCAGCGCTTTCTTAACACGTGAAACAGAAGAAAGACGCTGAATGAAAGCAGTCGTCTGAGTGGACGGCTTCACGGCCGTTAGCGACATTCATGATGTCTATGTTGTGTGTACTGTAACGTCAAAGGTTCATTTAACTAAAGATGCATTTAGTGCATGAAGGTAGTGATCTATTAGAAGAGAACATTTACGTCTTCTTTTGTTCCAACATGGCTGACAGCGGGGCTGTTTGAAGCTGCTGAGGCTGAAGATGCTCATAGATTAGATTGTATTTGTAAGAAGAAAACTTCAATGTCTTCAGTGGGTTTGTTTCCTGTTAGATCATAAATGATTAACTCAACAATATCATTAATTTTGCTTAACCAAATGACCTTTTACATACTAAACTAACCATGCCTTATCATAAAAAGATCAAATTATCTGATATTTATCTGATGATTATCTTATTGACCTTTAGACACAGTCTATGACATCATTTCCTGTTTTTGCATGTTTCTGCATTTTGGTCACTCATGACTTTGATTAAGCAAAGCTTTTCAAAAATAAGCAGTCAGTAAATCTTAAAATAAAAAAAAAGTTTTATTAAGATTACTTGTAAATATTTGTAACAACAACAATTATATGTTTTACCTTTTAAATGTTTTATTATTATTATTATTTTAAATAATAATAACAATAATTTGTAACATTTGTAAAATTTTATTATTTAAAATAATAATAATAATAGCTTTTTAATTTATTATTGTTGTTTAAAAACATATTTTTTAACATTTTAAAACTATTATTTAAAACAATAACAATAATTTATAACATTTTAAAATTATTATTATTGTTGTTGTTTAAAAACAATAATAATAACAAGTTTTAACATTTTAAAATTATTATTGTTTAAAAAAAATAATATTTTAACGATTTAAAACTAGTATTATTTAAAATAATATTAATAACAATAATAATTTGCAACATTTTAATGTATATGATTTAAAATGATAATAATAATAACAACACATTTTTAATTTATTATTAGTGTTTAAAAAATAACAACAAGTTTTAACATTTTAAAATTATTGTTTAAAATAATAACAATAATAATACTTTTTAACATTTTAAAATGATTACTATTTAAAATAATAACAACCATTTGTAACATTTTTAATTTAAAATAATTTTTAAATTATTTAAATGTTTAAATGATTAAATATTTTTAATTATTTAAAATAATAATAATAATAATAATAATATTTTTAATTTATTATTGTTATTATTATTTAAAATGATAAATAATAATAGCAATAATAATAATAATAGCAATGTTTTACATTTTTAAGTATAATAATAATAATAATAATAATGCCAAATTACTTTTATTACTTTTTTTTTTTTCATTTTCTTTTTTTCTCCTCATTATTTTAATGATAATGATATCAGGACAGTAGCATCACCCTGACATTTTTACTTTATGCTCCATAAAAATCTATATTTAAAAAAAAATAATAATGATTTAATTAAAAACATGCTCATCATTGATGAGGTGCATTTAAATTACAGTATATATGAACTGCATTTTTATAGATTTTTATTTTTTTTTTACTAAATAAATAAATAGGATGACATTGATCATCATATCATTGACCCTTTAGCCCAGCCTGGATCGTTGGGAACAGATCCCTCTCCAGCATTAACACGTGTGAGTATTCTGAGCTCCCTGTGTTTCTGAGGAACAGTAATAATGCCACATCAAAGGCATTCCTCTCCTCACTCCCGAACATCCACTTCACCTACAGATCACTAACATCCACTGCTTCTGTTCCCAAGTGTACTTCACTCCATCCTTCTCCAGCAGCGGAAAGGTAAAGCCCTCGCCTCCTCGTGCAAACAGTGTTTGTGAAAGTGCAGAGACACCAGGATCTCTGGCAGGAACTGAAGACGACTTGAAAGACAGCCTCAACCGAGGTGATCAAACTCCAATGAGAAGCAGACGAGAGGACCGGTCATGAGTATGTGAACTGAGGATCCCATGAGGATCCCATCAGGTTCAAAGCCTACACACACACTCAACTGGAACCAGTCCTGTAGTGCGTGAAGGTTGTGGGATTGAATCCCAGAGAATGCATGAACTGATCAAATGTGTTGATTGATCCAGTTTGCAAAGTAGCCCTCATTCTGATTCATAATCTGTTCATGTTTGACTTTTTCAGTACAGAGAGGAGGACAGAAAGAGGGATGTTAGTATTTAAAGGGCCGCCGCTCAATTCCACTCCCTGCTCCGGCAAGAAAAGAAAAGCTACTTGAATTCCTTCACAGTGTTTTTGGTCAAAGTGTCGCGCCCTTCAACAATAACAGAGAGGAAGAACATGTCTGAGACAGCAGCAGAGCTCTAGTAGACGCATGCGATGAACTAGCTTTGTCATTATTTTCTGAAACTCTGGTTAACCAGAATAAGACTGGTTATTGCTGAGCTTGGCAACGAGTATATGCTGACATCCACATGGTCAATGAATATTACACCACTTTACCACATTATGACAGTAATAGCCATTACGATAATACAGTTTTGTGTGAAAACAATTTCTGTTGTGTTTTTCCTAACATTTAGATTTAAACTTAGTTGACACATTGAGTCACTGACATGCAGCACAAGAGTCTCCAAAATAAAGAACTAAAAGAAAAAGGTTTTAAAATGCAGTTTTAAAACACACTTGCCACACTCTTAGAAATGTTCTCTTTTTTTAACCTGTTTAAGGTCAAAAGTATGAAAGCTTGTTTCTGCCACTAAATAAAGAATAAAAAAGGTAATTGCAGCTTTTTATCTGACAATTCTGACTTTTTTCTCGCAATTTTAAGATATAAACTTGCAATTGTGAGAAATAAAGTCAGAATTGTTAGTTATAATATGAGAATTATGTGATATCATCTCACAGTTCTAACTTTTTTCTTGCAATTTCGAGATAATACTTGCAATTCTGACTTTTTTCTTGCAATTTTGAGATATAAACTTGCAATTGTGAGAAATAAAGTCAGAAATGAGTTATAATATGAGAATTATGTGATATCATCTCACAGTTCTAACTTTTTTCTTGCAATTTTGAGATAATACTTGCAATTCTGACTTTTTTCTTGCAATTTTGAGATATAAACTTGCAATTGTGAGAAATAAAGTCAGAATTGTGAAATATAATATCAGAATTATGAGATATTATCTCACAATTCTAACTTTTTTCTTGCAATTTTGAGATTTAAACTTGCAATTGTGAGAAATAAAGTCAGAATTGTGAAATATAATATCAGAATTATGAGATATTATCTCACAATTCTAACTTTTTTCTTGCAATTTTGAGATTTAAACTTGCAATTCTGACTTTTTTCTTGTAATTTTGAAATATAAACTTGCAATTGTGAGAAATAAAGTCAGAATTGTTAGTTATAATATGAGAATTATGTGATATCATCTCACAGTTCTAACTTTTTTCTTGCAATTTTGAGATAAAACTTGCAATTCTGACTTTTTTCTTGCAATTTTGAGATATAAACTTGCAATTGTGAGAAATAAAGTCAGAAATGAGTTATAATATCAGAATTATGAGATATTATTTCACAATTCTGACTTTTTTCTTGCAATTTTGAGATATAAACTTGCAATTGTGAGAAATAAAGTCAGAATTGTGAAATATAATATCAGAATTATGAGATATTATCTCACAATTCTAACTTTTTTCTTGCAATTTTGAGATTTAAACTTGCAATTGTGAGAAATAAAGTCAGAATTGTGAAATATAATATCAGAATTATGAGATATTATCTCACAATTCTAACTTTTTTCTTGCAATTTTGAGATTTAAACTTGCAATTCTGACTTTTTTCTTGTAATTTTGAAATATAAACTTGCAATTGTGAGAAATAAAGTCAGAATTGTTAGTTACAATTTGAGAATTATGTGATATCATCACACAGTTCTAACTTTTTTCTTGCAATTTTGAGATAAAACTTGCAATTCTGACTTTTTTCTTGCAATTTTGAGATATAAACTTGCAATTGTGAGAAATAAAGTCAGAAATGAGTTATAATATCAGAATTATGAGATATTATTTCACAATTCTGACTTTTTTCTTGCAATTTTGAGATATAAACTTGCAATTGTGAGAAATAAAGTCAGAATTGTGAAATATAATATCAGAATTATGAGATATTATCTCACAATTCTAACTTTTTTCTTGCAATTTTGAGATTTAAACTTGCAATTCTGACTTTTTTCTTGTAATTTTGAAATATAAACTTGCAATTGTGAGAAATAAAGTCAGAATTGTTAGTTATAATATGAGAATTATGTGACATTATCTCACAGTTCTAACTTTTTTCTCGCAATTTTGAGATATAAACTTGCAATTGTGAGAAATAAAGTCAGAATTGAGTTATAATATCAGAATTATGAGATATTATCTCACAATTCTAACTTTTTTCTTGCAATTTTGAGATTTAAACTTGCAATTCTGACTTTTTTCTTGTAATTTTGAAATATAAACTTGCAATTGTGAGAAATAAAGTCAGAACTGTTAGTTATACTATCAGAATTATGAGATATTATTTTACAATTCTAACTTTTTTCTTGCAATTTTGAGATAAAACTTGCAATTTTGAGATATAAACTTGCAAGTGTGAAAAATAAAGTCAGAATTGTTAGTTATAATATGAGAATTATGAGATATTATCTCACAATTCTGACTTTTTTTTTGCAATTTTGAGATAAAACTTGCAATTCTGACATCTTTTCTCACAATTTTGAGATATAATCTAGCAATTACAAGAGTCAGAATTCTTGACCGGATGCATGTTTCTTACAGCAAATGTACACTGCACAGGTGGCACAGAGGCGCTTCTGAAGTGGCATTAGGTGTCTGTTTAATGCAGCTCAGAGGTGGCATAAATGCATTTACACAGCAATTTTACACAAACTTTATACAGTGCTTTGATACGAGAGACTGAGGTGGAATAATGTAGTTCGGCGGCATCAAGTCTTTACACAATGTTGAAAGGCGGATCTTTCCTTCAGTTCAGACTTCTGAAAATGTTGATGTTACAAAAATGCACATGTGATAAATAAATTCCCTTTAAGAATTTCAAACTGTTAAAGTTGTTCTCAAATTAGCATAAAACGAAGTCCACGCTGTGGTTAAAGGGAAGGAAAGCAGGGCAATTTGTGGCCTCTTTGCGAGGGTCCGTTAACGAGCTGGGACTTTAATGACACAGTTGAAGGTGCACTGGAGCATTCAGAGTTACAGCTCCGTCTGTGGTCTTTGTGCTCGAAGAGAGGAACGCAAGACATTCAGCACAGACCGTTGCTGTGGAAATTGATAAAAGCCATGGCAACTACAGGAGTGTCCCTGCGTCCCTCGTGGAGAAAACACTGCGTCTGTCGCTTATTGAGTTGAGCAGGGCTTTACATTATACAAGGGGAGGATGAATTGTGCAGTGAACCGTACTGCGTCTCGCAGCGAGACCTTTAATGAACAATGACAGTTACACTCAGGCCGGCCGGGATCATAACGCTGAGAGGACTGTATATAATGAGACGCGGCCCATTAGCGGAGCCCGAGCCGGTGAACGTAATATCGGATCAACCAACAGGGTTATACTGAGTAAAGCAAACAAAAAATGAAGATATGCTATTCCTTTAGATTCTAGAAGTGTAAAACAGAGCTACGGATCATCATCCAAATCCATAAGAAGAAAACAGGAGATTGACAGACAGGCGTCTGGGGTCCAGATGTGACCAAAACAGGCCGTATGGATCTCAGAGAAGAATCAAAAGACCTTTTTTTTTCACAGTGATTACATAGAAGAACCATTTTTGGTTCCCCAAAGAACCTTTCAGTGATTGTGCACAATTCAGTGAAAAATGCATGAAATGACGACCTCTTTTAAACTGATAGAAACAGTCCAAGGAAGCATGAACGTTAGCTCAATATGCAAAAACACCCTCACTATTTATTTAAGATATTATTACACTAAATATTCATCACAGTTTGTTGCAGCATCACTTATTTACCAATAAACCAAAACAGTAAACACACAGCGGCACAGGGGAATACTAGAGGGAACGCAGGAGAATCACAATATATAACCGGACCAAAACTTTTGAAAACGATAGCGTGGCTGCCCATGTTCGAGCTGCAATCTTTGCTGTAATTATTAACAGCCATTGTGCAGTTAAACTAACATTTTTAATACTGCAGCTACATGCATTCACAAGATACACACATGCCCAGTGAGCATTAGCATTCATGTGACATGCGTTTTTGGTCATGTAGTGTAGACGGAGATTGTTTCTGAAACGCTGTAGAAACGCCAGTGTAGACGTTTTTAAAACGCCGTTTTAAAATGAAAACGCACTAGTGAAAACTGGGCCTAAAGGGCTAAACAAGGAACAGGTGAATCAAATCAATCAAACAATGAGTCGCTATGGCAACAAATGAGAACATTCTAGAAACCATGGAAACAAAGGCCACATACACACTGCAGCTCAGTTCACCTTTTAGCTCTGTTCACACACAGTTCCGCATTCAACCACCAAATTAACACCCAGAAAACGTAGGTAGTGACAACCATAGATATAATAAATACATAGACGCCATACGTCAACGAGTCCGCCATATTGCTCCGGGCAAGACTGCTCAATAAATTTGGTTATGAATACCAAAACACGTGAGATGCCAAGACGTTGCTATGGTTACCACGATGTCAATCATTGTAGTTTCGGGATTTAAATGCATTTGTCACTCAATGTTGAAAGTCCATGAAAACGAAACGGCTCAATTTTACAAAGTTTATTGAAAATTACCTGAAAAATGGCTTAAACTTCAGTAACTCCATACTAACATACAGTATGTCTGCCTACATTTATGCACCAATGCGTTCAAAATCTTTAAATGTAGCATAGGAAATGAGGATGGTTTTAAATGGTCATGAGAAACTGAATTATGACTTTTATGGTGCTAAAATATTTATATGGACCTCTTGCAAAATATGTCCTTTTAAAAGAAAAACTTTTCTTCCAAGCCCATGCTCTCTCGGTTCAGCATGAGTTTGTTACGCACTTACTTGAACAATGTCTATTGTTACAGGTCATTAGCGTGAGCAGATGATGTCATAGACCAGCAGTGGCTCAGAGGCCTGAATCTGCATCACACTGACGGAGAGCATGAGGCCTGCTGCCTCTATAGTGCCACGGATGGAGGGGAGTCCTGGATGAGCTCGAAAAACAAACAATGACCAGAATCAACAAAAGCACTGAGTGACAGAGGCCGGCGCGGGGCCTGCCGTAATCCTTTCAAGCTGTAAAGAAGCATGTGCTGTCGCCCAGCGGGGCTCCGGCGGGACACAATACAGCAGCGGACAGCAGAAAAGAGCAGGCTGACTCCGGGTACAACACACTCGCTGAGAGCATGTGGACACACACAGGAAAACCACTGTAGACTTTGTTCCTTGACAGGGACATGGAAAGACTTTGTCCAGGAGTTCATGCTTGTCTGTGCAGTTTAATTAAAGTAAGCTGTTAACGACAGCCCTGTGCTTCTTTCTCGTGTGTAACGGAACGGATAAAAAGATGAAAAGATAAAAAAAAAAAAAAAAGTACAATTCATTGATGCAATTATTTGAATACACCTGTTCTATATTCGACATATATATATAGTAACTGATTACATGTAAACTGGATTACATAATCAGATTCCAAAAATGAAGTACTTGCAATTATATCATATTATGTTTGCAATTATATTATATTAATTATATATATTATGATTATATTATGTTATTAAATACTCATAATCACACTACAGTTACTTTTTATTGATTATTTTATTGACATGTCAGTGGCAGTAAATTATTCATAATTCATTGATTCTCCTTACTGTTGTATTTTTATTGTTTTTTATTTAAAATTTTCAATTTTAATTAATTTTTTTTTTTAAATTAAATTTAAACTCACAAACCCCAATCTGAGAAACCCTGATGTGATATTATATTTAATGCATAAAATATAAATAAATATAATATAATAATTTTTTTTTTTTTTTAGTATCTTTAAATCAAAATGGTATAAATTTATTCTATTCAAATCAATGTGATAAACGAGTTAGGTCAAAAGTAATCCAAACGATTACATTACCTTCAATGTACAATGTAATGGATTATGTTACTAATTAGAATTTTTGTCATGTAATTTTTCATACAATTTGTAAGTAATCTACCCAGCACTGTATATTTTATATATGACATATATATATATATATATATATATATATAGAGAGAGAGAGAGAGAGAGAGAGAGAGAGAGAGAGAGAGAGAGAGAGAGAGAGAGAAAATGAATAATAAATAAATAATAAATGAATTAATATTTGTATAACTACAAAAAAAAGTGCAAGGAAAATAAATTAATAAATATATGAATTAATGAAACAGGAAATTATATCATATAGAGGACTGTTTATTAAGTTTGATAAGTCTCTTAAAAAAAAAATCAGATAATTTGAGAATTTTATTAGGTTAGTTCAGATTGTAAAATATCATGTGGTGCAACTGCCCAAAAATACAATGATATACAAATCATGAAATTGACAAAGAATACTTTTTGCCTTAAAAAACAAAACAAAATTAAAAATGTTTTCTATAATGATTAAGTTGTGTATACTCGCACGTATTCAAGGTGTGAGTAAAAATATGACTTTTTACTTAATGGTTACACCACATGACATTTTTAGAGTCATAAAAACAATATTTTCTTGAAAATAGTATTGCAAAATCATATCACACCAACTTGAACACAAATAGGAAGTCTCTAAGAACTTGGCAAGTGTTATATAAACTACATTTCTTTATCGTGGACACACTCCTGTGGCATATTACTGGCCACGTCAAAACCACAAAGAATCTTCCTCTTCCCCAAATCTGCACGGGTGGCGAGTGTTCAGTTAAACTGCACAGTACACACTTTACAGAGACGCATCTCTTCTTTAAGCTCCTCCAGCTCAGCCTGTGATGCCCACATGGAGGACGGCTATCAATCAGGCGGACCGTCGCAGGACATCTGCCACAGCAGAGCCTGGCGATCCCTCCTGGAGCCGGACACACAGAGACACACTCGGATCTGAGAGCTCGACAGATGCAGTCTGAGATAAGACTGATTGCAGATCAGGGCTAATTATGATGAAGTCTTGCAGGAAATTCTTCAAATGAAGTCTTAGAGGAGCAATGGACAGGACAGAAATACCCATTTCAGGTTTACAAAATGCCAAAACGAGATGTTAAAGTATTGAAGAAGTTTGTGCTTTAACTTTAAGATCAAGTTCCACGTTCGGATAAAAAGTATCTAATTAGCATCTAACGTAAATAATTTGCATATTTTAGGTACTTCTACAAAACTGTTCAAAAGTTTGGGGTTGGTAAGATTTCTTAATGTTGCACCAAGGCTGCATTTATTTGATCAAAAATACAGTAAAAACAGTGAAATATTATTAAAATTTAAAACCACCGATCTATGAGCACCTTCCTAATATTGTGTTGCTGCTAAAACAGCCCTGACCCGTCGATGCATGGACTCCTCTAGACCCCTGAAGGTGTGCATCAGTAGATGTTAGCAGCAGATCCTGTAAGTCCTGTAAGTTGTGAGGTGGATCCTCCATGGATCGGACTTGTTTGTTCAGCACATCCCACACATGCTCCATTGGATTGAGATCTGGGGAATTTGGAGGCCAAGTCAACACCTCAAACTCGTTGTTGTGCTCCTCAAACCATTCCTGAACCATTATGGCAGGATGCATTATCCGTTTCCGGCGGTGGACAGGGTCAGCATGGACACCCTGACTGGTCTGCAGCTCCATACGCAACAAACTGATGCACTGTGTTTTCTGACACCTTTAGTTTGAATGTAACAAGCAGAAAACTGTGTGCATTTCTGATTTCTCAAAGTCCTTCACAGGAGGCCCTAAAGTAAGGAGTCGAGATTATTCATGCTCAAAATATGGAGCGTATGTGGTAGAGCGTGTGAATGATTCATTTCAGTTCCACTGCCAAACAGCTTGGGAACGGACACTCCCTTTGACTCGGCCTCGTGGTGTGGAGACTAAACGCAACATTAGAGATGCAGTGTCCTTGGGTCGTCCTCAAGAATCATCCCTCAGTTCCCACTGGACAAATGTTACGAGCTTATATTAAATTATGTAACCGCAACGTTTGGGTACTTGGGCTTTCATTGCATTAAACTGCTCATTTCTGAAAACTCATGCATCTGATTATATGTGTACATGGTGAATTTTCGGGGCGACCACCATCTGCGCTTCCTGCCAGTTCACTTCGGCTCAGAAGCTTGTTTTCTTTCACAGCCGAAGCCGTCTGTCCAGTGAATGCAGGCTGTTACCAGATATGTTTCGACAGCACGGCTGTGAAGAAGACATCACCCTTTGCCCCATCTTTACAATTTAGGGGTCGTAGACACATACAATGTTGAATGGTGGATGATTCTTGTCTGTTTTTTTTTTTTTTCTGCCAGCTCCTGCATTCCTATGTGGCAGAGCCAGTCCTTCAGAATAATGCCTGAGGGTCAAAGGTCATTTCCTGTGCATTAATAATTGAGGACTTTGACATAAACAAGGAAGGATGGAAGGATTGACCAAGAGGGAAAACACAAGGAAAAAAATGTAAAACACTTTCATCATTTTGGCTGATATGAAGACTGAACGCAGTTTAAAAGTGACCAGCCAGAACATTCCGAACCATTTCCCAAAACCATTGCAATGGTTTTGTCAAGTAGGACATTTGACAATAATTGAGCAGTTTTCAAATGTTTGAGTCACATATCTGTGGCGAGTGAGTGAATATTTCAGCCTCGACGGTCTCCAAAACTGGAGATGACAAGCAGAAAAAAAAAACATGTATAATTGCAGAGCGGCAGAAGATAAACAAACCAAGCAATTGTTGATCCCCGGCTAACAGCGAACAAATGTTCTTCCAGTAACGTTCATAGAACAATAATATTGTGTCATTAATAATAACGTCCTTTAAAGGATTAGTTCACTTGAGAATTAAAATTTCCTGATAATTTACATTCTAAGATGTTTAAATCTTTCTTTCTGCAGTCGAAAAGAAATTTAAGGTTTTTGATAAACATTCCAGGATGTTTCTCCATATAGTGGACTTCACTGGGGTTCAACGGGTCCAAATGTCAGTTTCAGTGCAGCTTCAAAGAGCTCTACATGATCCCAGACGAGGAATAAGAGTCTGATCTAGAGAAACCATCGGCCATTTTCTAAAAAAATAAACATTTATATACATTTTAACCACAAATGCTCATCTTGCACTGCTCTGTGATGCTCCACGCATTACGTAATCATGTTGGAAAGATCACATGTGACGTAGGTGGAAGTACCGATCCACTGTTTACAAAGTGAACGTGCAAAGACTAAAACAATGACATTGGAGGAGAAAATGAGATGAGTTTTTCAGTATTTCTGCCGTCACTCGTGACCTTTCCAACGTGATGCAATGCGTGAAGAACTGGATGCTAGTGCAAGACGAGCATTTGTGGTTAAAAAGTATATAATTTTTTTTTTTTTTTAAGAAAATGTCCGATTGTTTCTCTAGATTAGACTCTTATTCCTCGTCTGGGATCATGTAGAGCTCTTTGAAGCTGCACTGAAACTGACATTTGGACCTTCAACCCGTTGAACCCCAGTGAAGTCCTGGAATAATCCTGGAATGTTTTCCTCAAAAACCTTCATTTGTTTTCAACTGAAGAAAGAAAGACATGAACATCTTGGATGTCATGGGGGTGAGTAAATGATCAGGAAATTTTAATTCTGACTGAACTAATCCTTTAATAATGTTCTCAAAACATTTATACATCATTCATGGAACGTATTTTCCTGAAACATTTACTGAAACAAGTTTTTAAATGCTGTAATTGTTACTTTTGAATATTCTATAATGTTCTCATAATGTTGCAAAATGATAAAATGGAATGTTCCCTTAACGTTTGCATAACAACAACAAAAAAAATAAGTTTTTAAAACATTTAAAAACTGGATTGTTTCAAATGCTCTGAGAACGCTCAAAAGTATTGTTTTTATAACTTAATAGGAACGTTCACAAACGTATTTTTGCTGGCTGGGTTACTGATTTTGACAGGATTCATAGGAATTCCTTTGAAATGCATTAAAGACCGAAATAAACTTCCATAAAAAAATCCTACATAAGTGAAACTGACCCTTTGAAACGCTTTTGTGCAAACAGTCAGATGTTCCATTGAAGCACAAGATGCTGTTCAGATCGTTCTCAAATGTTTTTGAAAGAAAGTTTAGTAAGAAAAGCACCTGATGAAAATAAACACGCTTCATAAAGACATATGGCAGTCATCAATTAAACAGCTCTCTGGCACTCAGCGAACAGATGAATTTACTACGAAGATATTTACTATCAGTTGCCCTTCACTATGATCAGCTTGTCTCTATTTTTTCAGTATGATCTGATGAATAAAGTCTGAATATCTTCTGAAAGTTCAGAATGACATGAAAGTGCCAGATGGCTTTAAACAACATGAAAGACATATGGGCATAGCATGTGTCCGGCTGTACGCTCGTACATATGTCTGGCAGATATAAGCATGTCTACGATCAAAACGAAAGCACGTGAGAGCCGGATCTTTCTCAACAGATGTTCCAAACTCACAGCGCCACCCCATTGGCTCTTCAAATCCAATAACAAGACATCAAACACGACAGAAAATGGAGCGAGTCCAGTCCGTACAGACCTAATGACAAAATGAGTACATGGCCGTAATTGTTTGCATGTGTTTAGGTAGAGGAGGTGTTCAGAGGATGAAGGGTCATACGAAAGTGTCCTCCAACGTCACATGAGAATAGGTGCAGAAATGTCCAAACTAAACCTTGAAAAGTTGCAAAAGACATTTCGAATTCTGAACATTGTAGCCCAAACATGTGCTTCATTCCTTATTTCTCAGGATTCATAATAGAAGAATGACACTGATTTTAAACGTGACTTTGATTTCTGCCACCTCGGTTTTTCCTGCTCTCGTCCTGAGCCATACTTGAAGGAACCTAAATTGGTTGCAGATGTTTGCGTAGGGGCAAAAAAGCTTCAAATAGGTACAAAACGTGAGACGCCGCTTGATTTTTCCTCAAGGCAAACACAACATTTCTAACTGGGCTGTGAGAGGGAAAAACTGGCTGGACACTTGTAAATAAAGGTTCAAAAGGTTAACAGCCAACTTTTGCATGCTCACTTTATCTATGTAAGAGCAAGAGTAGCCTAATGCCTTCCTTCTGTGTCCGACGACTCCGTTATTTACTGGAGGAATCCGAGCACATGTTCACAAACACACACTTCAAAGCACTTCGGCATCCAGATGTCAGCTTGACTTTGTTTGACACTGATAGAACATGAAAGAATTTGGCTTTAAGTTTCTTTTGCTATAAACAACATTAACATTTTGCCAGAGGGAAATTTGATGATTTATTTGCCAATGCAAAAATGCAAAGACTCGACCACAACAAATGGCAACTGTAAAGAAAAATAGCAAATGCTTCCAACACCTTCCTTAACACTTTCATATTCCATTCATTAACATGATATTAACTGTGATAGCACTTCATGTAATGCATTATGCATTGCATTTGTTTACTATTTGCTGGTTTATTTATTTTAATTCTACACTATAAAGAAAATATAGCCACATATGGTGTAGATTGTGAATCAATAATAATGCAAAATTAATTCAAAATAAAGTAAATGATGTTAAAGCACCCATAATGGTGACTTTGAATTAAATACAAACTATTATCCCACAATGCAGCACAATATAGTCATTTTTGCATTGTAATTCCTAAAAATGACTGGCATCCTGGTATTTTTTACAGCGTGTCATTATATAGCCTAATGCTTGTTTACGAATGATTATTGAAAGTTATTATTATAAAGTGTTACAGTCCTGACAGGATATGACTGAGTCTAAACTCTCATTCATTCATCTCGGATCATACTGCTTTCAAAAACACATTTATTGATGTTGCTTTGAGTTTATTATGAAATCTGAAGCTGTTATTTCCAATCCAGTCGCCCATATACCAGCATGCATAATGAATTCATATGCTGTCTCGAGCAAGTTATGAGAATATAACGGTACAGTCGAGCGTACACAAAGATCATTATGGACTCAAACAATGATTTAAAATCCATAACCAAATCATAATGCCAGCCACAATTCAATAACTCTTGATACAAACGCTCGCTTCAGAATAACGGTGCAGAATCAACAAGTCCAAACTTGCGATAATGTTGTTAAAATGTCGCTATTATTCATTATTATCATTAGTGCCTCTGCTATTACAACGTATCAACAGTAAAAATGATATTTTAAAGGCTAAAACTAGTCGATTCTTGACATTAAAGCAACTAGAAGCATAACGGGAGAAGTAAAAGCGGACTTACCCTGAGTATAAACGAAGGCGCAGAAGTTGCCAGAGAGAAGCAAAATGATTATCTCAAAACACACATACATCTTATTGAAATCCTAAAGTGCATGGTGGACTCAAACGCAAACGAGACGCGAGCTCCATGAGAGCATGTGTGCTAGCAGGAGCGCATGAGAGTGTCCGCGGCGGGTCCGCACGCACAGGCCGCACAGGAGACGCGGAGCGCGGCGCTGGAGCTCTGAGCATGTGCGGCTGATGGAGGCTGGAGGAGGGCTGGGTTAACGGAGCCATGAGAAATCACCGCACTTATACCGTTATGTGCCCGAGGGGTGGGGTGAGGGGGGCGGACTCATGAGGGGAAGAAAGAGTCGAACAAAACTTCAAAAGATGAGAGACATTTATTAGTTTGCACTTCGCGAGCTCTAATTAACTGAGGCTGATAACAGACTTCAGAACACAACTTCAGATAGAAAGAAAATATATTCATTGAAAGGCCTGTATCATATTAGCTAGAGACTGAGAAAATGATAAAAATAGACAAGACAGACAGACAGAGAGAGAGAGACAGAGAGATGATAGATAGATAGATAGATAGATAGATAGATAGATAGATAGATAGATAGATAGATAGATAGATAGATAGATAGATAGATAGATAGATAGATAGATAGATAGATAGATAGATAGATAGATAGATAGATAGATAGACGAACAAACAGAGATAGATAGAACGACAGAACGATAGATAGAACGACCGACAGACAGACAGATAGATAGATAGATAGATAGATAGATAGATAGATAGATAGATAGATAGATAGATAGATAGATAGATAGACGAACAAACAGAGATAGATAGAACGACAGAACGATAGATAGAACGACCGACAGACAGACAGATAGATAGATAGATAGATAGATAGACAGACAGACAAACAGAGATAGATAGATAGATAGATAGATAGATAGATAGATAGATAGATAGATAGATAGATAGATAGATAGATAGATAGATAGATAGATAGATAGATAGATAGATAGACGAACAAACAGAGATAGATAGATAGAATGACAGAATGATAGATAGAACGACAGATCAATAGATAGATAGATAGAACGACTGATAGATTGACGGACAAACAGACATAGATAGATAGATAGATAGATAGATAGATAGATAGATAGATAGATAGATAGATAGATAGATAGATAGATAGATAGATAGATAGATAGATAGATAGATAGATAGATAGATAGATAGATAGATGACTTAAAAATATTAATATAAGACAAAACAAGGATTAAAATCAGCCTAATCAACAAAAAGACCAAGATATTGATTTATAAGAATATATTCATCACGGTTATGTTAGTTTGGACCTGTTGTGTTTCTCCACCTTCTGTCTGAGTTATGCTGGGAACACACTAAAAGATTCTTGAAAACTTAGAAAAGATTTTCAAAATGCGAGAGACCATAAACATGAGGACAAAACAATCGTTAACCGTTTTGCTCCTATAGTGTGTGTCATCGTGATTTTGCCAAGTAAGACGTGGATCTGTGGACATCCTGGAACAACATTCTTGTCTGAGAATGTAGTCCTAACCCTATTCCTACCCCTAAACCTATCCCTACCTATAGTTTATCCCTAAAATCAGAGGGAAATGACACTGACGTAGAAGCACCTAACCCTGGCTTAAGATTAAACTTGACATAAACGGTAAACTTGCTCCTCAAATCTGATTGGTTGATTGGAATGTTGTAAAATCACGTTCACCGTTGACAAAGACAGCACACCACACACCAACAGAGTCCCGACTGTGAACGCGGGAAATCTCGCAAAATCTCTCGAGACTTCAGAATAAACACGACGGACGATAGGCAGGGAGAAATTGCGTTGATAGTGTTTGGAATGATTTTGGTATGTTTCACTGGACACGTTGGATAAACACTCATTCTGTTGCCACAAATCGACTAGCAAAATCCTCCATCTCTGCTGTCCAAATTCATTTAACTTTGTGCTGCACCATGACTGCGTTTGTTATGCTTCAGTCTTCTGTCAGCTCGCTTTCTGATTGGATATGGTTTCATTCCACGTGATAATCTCCAAGTGTGCACGTGTTTGTCCCCGGGGTTCTCAGGTACCTCAGGATTTCTGATCTTAAATATTTAACGTTGAATATTTACAATTCGTGATTGGGGATTCAGTCACTATTAACACACCTCACACCAAAGGAAAATCTGATAAGATAATGTGTAGAACCATCAAGATAATCAGGACATTATCTAGGATTGTCGGAAGGGGAGAAATCAGCTCAAAATCAGGCCGATTATCTTGTGGTATGTACCAGGTTTGCCAGGTTTTCACAACAAAACCCACCCAATTGCTCCTCAAAACTAGCCCAAATTGCATTTCAGGGGGTACCGTGTTAAAAATCGCGTTCTGGAGCTAAAATTAGCTTTTTTGGTGGGGCTCCCCTGGTAAAATTTGCATTCCAAGGACTAAATATCACGTTATTTTGGGTCAATTCAACCCACTGACATGAAAAACAAGTGTAAAAACCACGGGAAAACCACGGACTTGGCAACACTGGTATGTACCCAGCATTAGTCTTTTGTTGTCATTGTTACTAATTTGATTTCATCATCTTGTTCATCTGTGTTCCCCTCATTATCCTGTGTATATATGTTCTTGTGTTTTATTCCTTGGTTGTCGGTATTGTCTATGTATCGTTGTGTTTCCGTGTCTGGATTACCTGTGGATTATTAAAGACTGCTTTGAACTTTCATCTTCCTTGTCGTGCATGTGATTATCACTACCAACTGTGACAATTCATATTTTGAAGATGTTTATTATTTTTCAAATATTGTTGCAGACAGTGTGGGGTTTTGAAGTCATAAGGGCTGAGATCCTCTGGTATAGAGAGTTCTTAAAAACTACTACTAAGTACAGCAACAATACATGCACAGAGGACGAAATGAGGCCAATTCTCTCCAATTTAGAAGAAAAACTTTGAATTTAGCAATTTCCAAATCAGAGCGTGAGCAGGGCACGAACACAAAGGGACTAATGTTCAGGCTGGAGCGGATGAGCAACCCATTATGTTCATCTGAATGCTGGGCGTTTGCTCAAAAAGTGGTTCAACACATGAAAAAGAATAAAACAAACCAGCTAAATCAGAAAAAGCAATTCAACAAAACCATCCTGAGGTTGAGAAATAACACAAATCTAAGTATTGTTCTGCTGAGGGCTTGTGGCATCTGTATATGATTCCCATGACTCTCCTGACCTTTGACCCGCGGTATCCTGCTCCTTAGGCCATTACAGCACAATCATATTACAACAGATGTCCACTGTTCTTTCCCAAATGCATATATGATCAACACTGGAGGGCAAAATATGATCTTTGACCTTATCACATCAGCACTGATTTGCCACTTAAAAAATAAATAAAATAAGAGATATGCAAAGATATGCTAGGGAAAAAGTCTGAGATAATATCTTTTGAGGCAAATCCAGCCCCCATTATATTAAATGCATGCGTGCATCGCACAACATTGCAGGAATTTTCCTCCACCAAGGTTGACCTCAATGAAGCCATGCACTATGCGGTGCTGAGAATAAAACATGAACGCTATTATTTTGCTGTTATATACATTTAAATATCTGTTTATCAAGCTAATGACACCCTATTTGAAGCCAGACATAAGTGATATATCTTGAGATAATTACAGTAGGTGTTCCAAGCTAAACTAAAATTGGAGACCATAATGTCTTTTTCTGCCGTGGAGGCAAATAAGTCGTATTTAATTAGCTACTTTATAACTCCGGCGCAGGAGCTGCCATGCGCTGCTTCCGTTCCATCTTATGTTGTGCTGTAATTAATACTCACAATTGAAACATTAAGTCTTTGTTGTGGCAGTGCATGAGATGCAGCTTGAAAGAGCATCAGGAAGTGGCACTAATTCTCCAATGTGGTTCACACATGCCGCAACGGCTCGAGGTCCGCCATATGAAACCACCACTATATTTAGCCAGAAGAACCGCACATGAAAGTCAACTGTCACCTTCATTACCCTAATGAGCAGAAACTCACTAATCACAGAGCAGTACATACACACAGCTGGCTCCATCGTACATGCTGAAATGTCAAAGTCACAGTGATTGGACAGAGATAATAACGGGGTTACTGTACTTATTATACAGCTGCTCACCAAATTAATTATTTGATTTGATTTTATAAACTTACCTGTATAGATAGACTATATAATCCTTCCTCTAAAAGGAATAGTACAAAAAAAATCTGCCTAGCAACAAGATGAACACTGCTACAATATTTTTCATTATATTATTATTAATAATTATTAAATCTGAAGTCCTCCAAGGTTATACACTGTAATCGATAAGGAGGTGCCAGCTGTGTCTGTATGAAAAAGTCTGCGAGACCCTCCACATTTCAAAATTTGTACAGTAAATTGTTTTTTTCATTACTTTCTAAAGTCAGTTTATTATAATTTAATTAGAAATTACTCATAAAGCCACACTGACTAAAAATTTATTATTTTTTTCAGTAATTTATTTACAGTCAGTAACACACCCAACCCACTATTTGGCATAATGAATGGTTTTGCCTGTTTTATAGAGAAACATGAAAACAATATAAAAACAATAAGCCTGTAACCATTTCGATCATAGATGGAAAAGACCACTTACAGCCAATACAGGCAATTTACCATAGAAGATATATGTTTTTTAAAGCTTTTTAACAGTTGAACAGGTTGAACCAAAAATCTAGGACTAGTTCGCCGAAGTTGGTTTTTGAAACCAATATTTAACGAACGATTCGATGGACAGCGGCGGTCCCAGAGGCAAAGTTGCTCAGAATGAGGAGTTCTACCACGTGGTATGAATGTTGTGGGTGTGCGTGAAAAATCATGCGATACACAATGCTTTATGCACGTGAAAAACGTGAAGGTGCCCCCGGTGGTCGATTTCTTTAGAATTTCTAACAGGCCTCTAGTGCCATGAGTCAAACAGGTCCGGCGGGTTTCGTACTAATCGGCCTCCTGATCAAACTTCAGTGGCTGACGGCGGACATGTTTTTTGAGATGTGTCAATGTCCTCATAGACAGTCATAGCACCTCGGACAAAGACACTGCATACCAATTTTCAAGTCGATCGGACTTACGTTGAAGTAGTTATAGCCATTTTCATGATTTTTTCCTTGTTATAGCGCCACCAATTGGCCGGTCACTGCGTCCTTTTTTATACAACCACAGAATGAGCTCTTACATAGATGTACCAAATTTGGTGAAAATATCTCGTTCCGTTCACGAGTTATAGCCATTTTAGTAAAAGTGGCTCCATTCACTTCGAACATTTTATAGACCGTGAATCGAAATTGCAACTTTTTTTGTTATTATTGACAATCAGACTCTGGAGAATCCTGCTGTACTGGTTTTGTTCAGATTAGGCCAAAAACCTTAGACTAATTTGCAAAAGTCATTTTAAAAAAAAATCCAAAATACCCGAAAATGTTGCTGTAGTGCCCCCATCAGGCCGATCGGGGCGAGCCTTGGTGACATTGTAGGGGGTCATCACTTTTAGTGGAGAATTCTGATCCTTGGAAAATGTAACAATTACAATAGGGTTTCAGTGCCACGCGCTTAAACCACTAATTACATTGCCAACAAACAATTACAGATGTACTTAGACAGCGCTTCAGTAAATGAACAGCAGTGCGTTTATGGTTTTTTGATGGGTATGGACGGGAGTTCCCCTTCCTTTAGAACCAATATAGACTATAGATATTGTCATATTATGTATTACAGTGCAATAACTTAAATATGCACTATATAAATCAACTACTAGTGGACATGAAAGAGATGAACTGCTGAGCAGAAAGAATAGCTCTTCATAGATGCTTTATTAAAAGTGTGACAAACAATGGTATATTCATCCATAATTCCGTAAATTATCCAGTCAACTATAACTGTGATAACTCCAAGTATTTACTTACTTTAATATGCAAAACCTACCCAATAGGAGCAGTGGGCATTTACTTCCAAGTCTTGAATGAGACACGCCCATCAAAACTGAGTGTTTCAAAAAGAGGGTCAAAAACATTATAAAAAATAGCTTATTACTTCTAAATTAGGATGGAAAAATCTTGATAACCTTAAAAGTGGACCTCTGAGAACATTATAATATGAAAAGAAAAAAAAACTCCTTTAAAGCTGTGACCTCTTAAAATGACTATTTACATGATTTTCCCCCCACAACATTCCATCGTAAGGAGACAAACACTCATACTTTTGGTAAATGATGTGTGTTGGTGTGTGTGGCAGTGCCAGTCTGAGGGTGGCAAACGCTGAAAAACAACCCCAACTCATGCCAACTCCTCAGGCCATCTGTGCTCCGCGTTCAGGAGGTGCAAACTTTCCCAATAAACAGTGTTTCTGTGAGCGTTTCAAGGTTTCCCACTCATGCCCTATCCAGAACATTTGTTCATAAACAGACACAACTTTGAGTTCAGCACAGGTCAGTCACATCAAAATAACAGACACATAAAGATCACATTTGGAAAAAAATGTTTTATTCAACAGACAAAAAACACTTGATTTGCTTTTTAAAAATCTATAAAAAAGGTGATTTGCTTGTGACCTGATCTGCATCTTGTTAAAATGGATGCAATGTCCAAAAACTGCTTCATGACAATAAAAAAAAATGAATGGTAATTCATTTCAGCAGTTACATTGCATATTTATCCGTGACATTCTTGAATCATGTGCGGTCACTGTATAAATAAAACACTGAAATTAAATTAAATACAAACAGAATAACAAAACATAATACATGACATGATAAAAAAAGGCTTTTTTTGGAAAATCAACACCAAAAATACAATATGAAAAGTACAGTGCATCAAAATGTCATGGAGAGGGCCGATCTCCCCTGTCCAACGCTGGGATCTGGCCAATATACACGTTACATTCTAGAAAGACGGCTTTGGTTGGACTAAACGTTCCTGTGCCGGAGCCTGGCGGGGCTGGAGTTCATGTCGTCTCTGTCCAAACTAATGTTCACCTTCTGACAGAGGGCTTCAGTATCTGTAATACCATCTTCTGTGGCGCTGCTGTGCCTTCTGGAGCTCTTGGATGGTTTTGTGGTCGTTGCTGGTTTCGATGCACAGGACGATGAAGTGGTTGGAGCAGCTGCGCGTTTGCTGGTTCAGTAAGCCGCTGTAGAGGAACGACGCCTGACCCGTGATGGCCATGTCTCCAGCTCTCCAGGACTCACAGTTCAGAGCGTCCAGCCGCCGGCCTCTCTCTGAAGAGCCGTGCCATACCGCCTTCTGAGGCCTGAACACACACAACACACACATGAGCGTAACTCAAGACATGTACGGCTGCAAACAGTGCTCAAAACAGCAGTGGAACGAGGCATGCGCAGAACTACTGCTTATATCTTCTGAAACCAAATAGTTGGTGGTTTTTTTTGAAGGACTAACTGACTAGACCTGTATCATGAGGCTGCTGTAGGGACAGAGCTCATATACACTACTCTTCAAAGGTTTAGGGACAGTAAGATTTTTTTTTAAATAATAATACTTTCATTCAGTAAGGATGCATTAAACTGCTCAAAAGTGTCAGTAAAGACATTTCTGTCATGACAGCTCTCAGAGTGTTCGGCATGGTAAAGGATACGACAATGTTGATGTGTTTGGTCGGAATAGATCTGCTACACTGCTGCGGCTGCTATTGTTGCTGCTTCTACTGGTTATTGCTGCTGCTATTGCTGTTATTGATTATTGCTGCTATTGCTGTTATTAGTTATTGCTGCTGTTATTGATTATTGCTGCTATTGCTGTTATTATTTATTGCTGCTGCTGCTGTTATTGATTATTGCTGCTATTGCTGTTATTAGTTATTGCTGCTGCTGCTGCTGTTATTGATTATTGCTGCTATTGCTGTAATTATTTATTGCTGCTGCTGCTGTTATTGATTATTGCTGCTATTTCTGTAATTATTTATTGCTGCTGCTGCTGTTATTGGTTATTGCTGCTATTGCTGTTATTAGTTATTGCTGCTGCTGCTGTTATTGATTATTGCTGCTATTGCTGTTATTATTTATTGCTGCTGCTGCTGTTATTGGTTATTGCTGCTGCTGCTGTAATTATTTATTGCTGCTGCTGCTGTTATTGCTGCTGCGATTGCTGTTATTGATTATTGCTGCTGCTGCTGCTGCTGTTATTAGTTATTGCTGCTGCTGCTGCTGTTATTGGTTATTGCTGCTGCTGCTGCTGCTGTTATTAGTTATTGCTGCTGCTGCTGCTGCTGCTGTTATTAGTTATTGCTGCTGCTGCTGCTGCTGCTGTTATTGGTTATTGCTGCTGCTGCTGTTATTGGATATTGCTGCTGCTGCTGTTATTGGTTATTGCTGCTATTGCTGTTATTGGTTATTGCTGCTGCTGCTGTTATTGGTTATTGCTGCTATTGCTGTCATTGATTATTGCTGCTGCTGCTGCTGTTATTGGTTATTGCTGCTGCTGCTGTTATTGGATATTGCTGCTGCTGCTGTTATTGGTTATTGCTGCTATTGCTGTTATTGGATATTGCTGCTGCTGCTGTTATTGGTTATTGCTGCTATTGCTGTTATTGGTTATTGCTGCTATTGCTGTCATTGATTATTGCTGCTGCTGCTGTTATTAGTTATTGCTGCTGCTGCTATTGATTATTGCTGCTGCTGCCGTTATTGGTTATTGCTGCTGCTGCTATTGATTATTGCTGCTGCTGCCGTTATTGGTTATTGCTGCTGCTGCTATTGATTATTGCTGCTGCTGCTGTTATTGATTATTGCTGCTGCTGTTATTGGTTATTGCTGCTATTGCTGTTATTGGTTATTGCTGCTGCTGCTGTTATTGGTTATTGCTGCTATTGCTGTCATTGATTATTGCTGCTGCTGCTGCTGCTGTTATTAGTTATTGCTGCTGCTGCTGCTGCCGTTATTGGTTATTGCTGCTGCTGCTGCTATTGATTATTGCTGCTGCTGCTGTTATTGATTATTGCTGCTGCTGCCGTTATTGGTTATTGCTGCTGCTGCTGCTATTGATTATTGCTGCTGCTGCTGTTATTGGTTATTGCTGCTGCTGCCGTTATTGGTTATTGCTGCTGCTATTGATTATTGCTGCTGCTGCTGGTATTGATTATTGCTGCTGCTGTTATTGGTTATTGCTGCTATTGCTGTTATTGGTTATTGCTGCTGCTGCTGTTATTGATTATTGCTGCTATTGCTGTAATTATTTATTGCTGCTGCTGCTGTTATTGGTTATTGCTGCTATTGCTGTTATTAGTTATTGCTGCTGCTGCTGTTATTGATTATTGCTGCTATTGCTGTTATTATTTATTGCTGCTGCTGCTGTTATTGGTTATTGCTGCTGCTGCTGTAATTATTTATTGCTGCTGCTGCTGTTATTGCTGCTGCGATTGCTGTTATTGATTATTGCTGCTGCTGCTGCTGTTATTAGTTATTGCTGCTGCTGCTGCTGCTGCTGTTATTGGTTATTGCTGCTGCTGCTGCTGCTGTTATTAGTTATTGCTGCTGCTGCTGCTGCTGCTGTTATTGGTTATTGCTGCTGCTGCTGTTATTGGATATTGCTGCTGCTGCTGTTATTGGTTATTGCTGCTATTGCTGTTATTGGTTATTGCTGCTGCTGCTGTTATTGGTTATTGCTGCTATTGCTGTCATTGATTATTGCTGCTGCTGCTGCTGCTGTTATTAGTTATTGCTGCTGCTGCTGCTGCCGTTATTGGTTATTGCTGCTGCTGCTGCTATTGATTATTGCTGCTGCTGCTGCTGTTATTGATTATTGCTGCTGCTGTTATTGGTTATTGCTGCTATTGCTGTTATTGGTTATTGCTGCTGCTGCTGTTATTGGTTATTGCTGCTATTGCTGTCATTGATTATTGCTGCTGCTGCTGCTGCTGTTATTAGTTATTGCTGCTGCTGCTGCTGCCGTTATTGGTTATTGCTGCTGCTGCTGCTATTGATTATTGCTGCTGCTGCTGTTATTGATTATTGCTGCTATTGCTGTTATTGATTATTGCTGCTATTGCTGTTATTGGTTATTGCTGCTGCTGCTGTTATTGAGTATTGCTGCTGCTGCTGTTATTGATTATTGCTGCTATTGCTGTAATTATTTATTGCTGCTGCTGCTGTTATTGGTTATTGCTGCTATTGCTGTTATTAGTTATTGCTGCTGCTGCTGTTATTGATTATTGCTGCTATTGCTGTTATTATTTATTGCTGCTGCTGCTGTTATTGGTTATTGCTGCTGCTGCTGTAATTATTTATTGCTGCTGCTGCTGTTATTGCTGCTGCGATTGCTGTTATTGATTATTGCTGCTGCTGCTGCTGCTGTTATTAGTTATTGCTGCTGCTGCTGCTGCTGCTGTTATTGGTTATTGCTGCTGCTGCTGCTGCTGTTATTAGTTATTGCTGCTGCTGCTGCTGCTGCTGTTATTGGTTATTGCTGCTGCTGCTGTTATTGGATATTGCTGCTGCTGCTGTTATTGGTTATTGCTGCTATTGCTGTTATTGGTTATTGCTGCTGCTGCTGTTATTGGTTATTGCTGCTATTGCTGTCATTGATTATTGCTGCTGCTGTTATTGGTTATTGCTGCTGCTGCTGTTATTGGATATTGCTGCTGCTGCTGTTATTGGTTATTGCTGCTATTGCTGTTATTGGTTATTGCTGCTGCTGCTGTTATTAGTTATTGCTGCTGCTGCTGCTGCTGCTGTTATTAGTTATTGCTGCTGCTGCTGCTGCCGTTATTGGTTATTGCTGCTGCTGCTATTGATTATTGCTGCTGCTGCTGCTGTTATTAGTTATTGCTGCTGCTGCTGCTGCCGTTATTGGTTATTGCTGCTGCTGCTGCTATTGATTATTGCTGCTGCTGCTGTTATTGAATATTGCTGCTGCTGTTATTGGTTATTGCTGCTATTGCTGTTATTGGTTATTGCTGCTGCTGCTGTTATTGGTTATTGCTGCTATTGCTGTCATTGATTATTGCTGCTGCTGCTGCTGCTGTTATTAGTTATTGCTGCTGCTGCTGCTGCCGTTATTGGTTATTGCTGCTGCTGCTGCTATTGATTATTGCTGCTGCTGCTGTTATTGATTATTGCTGCTGCTGTTATTGGTTATTGCTGCTATTGCTGTTATTGGTTATTGCTGCTGCTGCTGTTATTGGTTATTGCTGCTATTGCTGTCATTGATTATTGCTGCTGCTGCTGCTGTTATTAGTTATTGCTGCTGCTGCTGCTGCCGTTATTGGTTATTGCTGCTGCTGCTGCTATTGATTATTGCTGCTGCTGCTGTTATTGATTATTGCTGCTGCTGTTATTGGTTATTGCTGATATTGCTGTTATTGGTTATTGCTGCTGCTGCTGCTATTGATTATTGCTGCTGCTGCTGTTATTGATTATTGCTGCTGCTGTTATTGGTTATTGCTGCTATTGCTGTTATTGGTTATTGCTGCTGCTGCTGTTATTGATTATTGCTGCTATTGCTGTAATTATTTATTGCTGCTGCTGTTATTGATTATTGCTGCTATTTCTGTAATTATTTATTGCTGCTGCTGCTGTTATTGGTTATTGCTGCTATTGCTGTTATTAGTTATTGCTGCTGCTGCTGTTATTTATTATTGCTGCTATTGCTGTTATTATTTATTGCTGCTGCTGCTGTTATTGCTGCTGCGATTGCTGTTATTGATTATTGCTGCTGCTGCTGCTGCTGCTGTTATTAGTTATTGCTGCTGCTGCTGCTGCTGTTATTGCTGCTGCTATTGCTGTTATTGGATATTGCTGCTGCTGCTGTTATTGGTTATTGCTGCTGCTGCTGTAATTATTTATTGCTGCTGCTGCTGTTATTGCTGCTGCGATTGCTGTTATTGATTATTGCTGCTGCTGCTGCTGCTGTTATTAGTTATTGCTGCTGCTGCTGCTGTTATTGGTTATTGCTGCTGCTGCTGTTATTGCTGCTGCTATTGCTGTTATTGGATATTGCTGCTGCTGCTGTTATTGGTTATTGCTGCTGCTGCTGTAATTATTTATTGCTGCTGCTGCTGTTATTGCTGCTGCGATTGCTGTTATTGATTATTGCTGCTGCTGCTGCTGTTATTAGTTATTGCTGCTGCTGCTGCTGCTGCTGTTATTGGTTATTGCTGCTGCTGCTGCTATTGATAATTGCTGCTGCTGCTGTTATTGATTATTGCTGCTGCTGTTATTGGTTATTGCTGCTATTGCTGTTATTGGTTATTGCTGCTGCTGCTGTTATTGGTTATTGCTGCTATTGCTGTTATTGATTATTGCTGCTGCTGCTGCTGCTGTTATTAGTTATTGCTGCTGCTGCTGCTGCTGTTATTGGTTATTGCTGCTGCTGCTGCTATTGATTATTGCTGCTGCTGCTGTTATTGATTATTGCTGCTGCTGTTATTGGTTATTGCTGCTATTGCTGTTATTGGTTATTGCTGCTGCTGCTGTTATTGGTTATTGCTGCTGCTGCTGTTATTGATTATTGCTGCTGCTGCTGTTATTGGTTATTGATGCTATTGCTGTTATTGGTTATTGCTGCTGCTGCTGCTGATATTGATTATTGCTGCTGTTATTGCTGCTGCTCTTGGTTTTTGCTGCTACTGTTGTTATTGGTTATTGCTGCTGCTGCTGTTGGTTATTGATGCTGCTGCTTTTATTGATTATTGCTGCTATTGCTGTAATTATTCATTGCTGCTGCTGCTGTTATTGGTTATTGCTGCTATTGCTGTTATTAGTTATTGCTGCTGCTGCTGTTATTGATTATTGCTGCTATTGCTGTAATTATTTATTGCTGCTGCTGCTGTTATTGGTTATTGCTGCTGCTGCTGTTATTGGTTATTGCTGCTGCTGCTGTTATTAGTTATTGCTGCTGCTGCTGTTATTGATTATTGCTGCTATTGCTGTTATTAGTTATTGCTGCTGCTGCTGTTATTGATTATTGCTGCTATTGCTGTAATTATTTATTGCTGCTGCTGCTGTTATTGATTATTGCTGCTATTTCTGTAATTATTTATTGCTGCTGCTGCTGTTATTGGTTATTGCTGCTATTGCTGTTATTAGTTATTGCTGCTGCTGCTGTTATTGATTATTGCTGCTATTGCTGTTATTATTTATTGCTGCTGCTGCTGTTATTGGTTATTGCTGCTATTGCTGTTATTAGTTATTGCTGCTGCTGCTGTTATTGGTTATTGCTGCTGCTGCTGTAATTATTTATTGCTGCTGCTGCTGTTATTGCTGCTGCGATTGCTGTTATTGATTATTGCTGCTGCTGTTATTGGATATTGCTGCTGCTGCAGTTATTGGTTATTGCTGCTGCTGCTGTTATTGCTGCTGCGATTGCTGTTATTGATTATTGCTGCTGCTGCTGCTGTTATTAGTTATTGCTGCTGCTGCTGCTGTTATTGGTTATTGCTGCTGCTGCTGCTATTGATTATTGCTGCTGCTGCTGTTATTGATTATTGCTGCTGCTGTTATTGGTTATTGCTGCTATTGCTGTTATTGGTTATTGCTGCTGCTGCTGTTATTGGTTATTGCTGCTGCTGCTGTTATTGATTATTGCTGCTGCTGCTGTTATTGGTTATTGATGCTATTGCTGTTATTGGTTATTGCTGCTGCTGCTGCTGCTATTGATTATTGCTGCTGTTATTACTGCTGCTCTTGGTTTTTGCTGCTACTGCTGTTATTGGTTATTGCTGCTGCTGCTGCTGTTACTGCTGCTATTGCGGTTGCTGCTGTTATAGATTGTTGCTGCAGTTATTGCTGCTTCTGCTGCTGTTGGTTTTTGCTGCTGCTGTTATTGATTGTTGCTGTTGTTGTTATTGCTGCTGCTGTTATTGCTGCTGTTGGTTATTGGTTATTGCTGCTACTTCTGTCATTGCTGCTGCTGTTGGTTATTGATGCTGCTTTTATTGCTGCTGCTGTTATTGGTTATTTCTGCTGCTGCTGTTATTGGTTATTTCTGCTGCTGCTGTTATTGGTTATTGTTGCTACTTCTGTTATTGTTTATTGCAATTGCTGTTATTTATTATTGCTGCTACTTCTGTTACTGTCATGATCACCGTTTGTTCCTGTCAGTTCCCGGACTACATCTCCCATCATCCTCTCTGCCACTCACCTGCACACACTTCACACTAATCACTTATCACCACACCCAGCTGCAGCTCATTACACGGACTATAAAAGACTCATACACACACCACCTCACTGCTAGGTCTTGTTTTCACTTGTGTTACACTTCCAAGCGTTTCTCCTGTCTCCCTGTCTGTTCCGGTTCCCGTTACTGATCCCCGTCTGGTTCTATTGTTCTGTGATTGATCGCTGCCTGCCTTTTGACTACTGCCTGTTATCTGACCACGATTCTGCCTGTCCCTCGCTGTTCCTGTTTGTTCCTGATTGACCCTGCCTGTATGACTACGCTCAACATTTAATGAAGCTTTGCATATGGATCTCACTCTGAGTCCCGCCTTCGTTACAGAAGACCTAGCCACATCAAGATCCAGCAGCTTTGTTGGGCGTCCTAGTCCCAGCATGGATCCTGCAATGCGCCTTGTAGGCCTTCGTCAAGGTAACTGCACCCTGGAGGCACATATTCAGATATTCTTGGACATTTCTCATTTTTCTGATTTACCGGACTGTGCCCTGATTGACTTTTTTGCCCATGGACTAAACGAACCTCTTAAGGGGTATTTAATCGCTAATGGTCCCCGAGGGACGTTTATGGAATTCTTGGACTTTGCCCTGCTTACCGTTGGTTCACGTTTTACTGTGGGTGTCGCGGAGGAACGTGAAACCTCGTCTCCTCATGTAATGGCGGCTACCACAACAACACTAAGTCAAGTCTCCGCTGATCGCCCAGAGCAACGTCAAGTCTCCGCTGATCGCCCAGAGCAACGTCACGCCTTCGCTGATCGCCCAGAGCAACGTCACGCCTTCGCTGATCGCCCAGAGCAACGTCACGCCTTCGCTGATCGCCCAGAGCAAAGTCACGTCGCCGCTGATCGCCCAGAGTCACGTCAGGTCTCTAGATCAGTCCGGGAGCGGAGAGTGTTGCGTTCCAGTGTGACCGATCCACCGTTGATTTCAGTCCGAGCAGCTGGCATCCCCAAGTCTCCGTCGGCCGCTTTGCTTTCAAGCCCGGTGGCCGCTTCGCTCTCAAACCCGGTGGCCGCTTCGCACTCAAGCCAGCCGACCGCTTCGCACTCAAGCCCGCCGGCCGCTTCACACTCAAGCCCGCCGGCCGCTTCGCACTCAAGCTCGCCGGTTTCAACGCTCTCAAGCTCGCCGGTTTCAGCGCTCTCAAGCTCGCCGGTTTCAGCGCTCTCAAGCTCGCCGGTTTCAGCGCTCTCAAGCTCGCCGGTTTCTACGCTCTCAAGCTCGCCGGTTTCTACGCTCTCAAGCTCGCCGGTTTCAACGCTCTCAAGCTCGCCGGTTGCTATGGACTCTCGTTCGCCTATTGCAGTGGACTTAAGCACCCTGGACGCGATGGACGAAATGGCTGCTTTGCCAGTGCCCACGGGCAAGATGGCCGCCCCTGCGGTGCTCAAGGATGCAGGGGTTGTTCCAGCCATTGAGTCCGCTCCAGCCAGTGAGTCCGCTCCAGCACAGCCTGCTCTCCTGGTCTGTCCTGTCTTGGCCCAGAGGGCTGTGCTCACCTTTTATGTCTTGGCTGTCCTACGTGCGTTGAGGAACTCAAGCTCTATTGCCGTCCCGGAGCAGCCCGAGTCCGCTGCCGTCCCGGAGCAGCCCGCTGCCGTCCCGGAGCAGCCCGAGCCCGCTGCCGTCTCGGAGCTGTCTGCTCTCCTTGATACGGCCACGGAGGCCGTTACCGAGCTGCCTGCTCTCCTTGATACGGCCACGGAGGCCGTCACCGAGCTGGCCGCTCACCCTGATACGTCTGCCCTGCTGCCAACGCCACCCAAACTCCTTGCCCACGAGCCCGCTACGGACCACGCTGAAATCCCCAAGAACTTTTTGGGGGGGGGCAGGATACCTGAGGGTGGGGAGCTTGTGGGTGGGGACCTTGCCTGGTCACTGCCGTCATCGGCCTTTGCACTGTTATGGCCACCCATGGACTGTAGCCCACTATGGCCATTAATGGATTCTGACCCACCGTGGTCATTCACGGACTCTGTCTCGCCGTGGCTGCCCAAGCCACCTGACCTGCCATGGCTGCCTGAGCCACCTGACCTGCCGTGGCTGCCCGAGGCTCCTGACCTGCCGCGGCTGCCTGAACCACCTGACCTGCTGTGGCTGCTCAAGCCACCTGACCCGCCGTGGCTTCCTGACACACCTGACCTGCCGTGGCCGCCCGAGCCACCTGACCCGCCGTGGCCGCCCGAGGCTCCTGGACCTGCATTGGGGACCCCGTTTCTGTCTGCATGCAGGTCTCCAATGCACCCACCCTCCCTCCCTAGCTGTTCCTTTTACGCCGCGAGGACGCGCCTTCCGGGAGGGGGCGTTATGTCATGATCACCGTTTGTTCCTGTCAGTTCCCGGACTACATCTCCCATCATCCTCTCTGCCACTCACCTGCACACACTTCACACTAATCACTTATCACCACACCCAGCTGCAGCTCATTACACGGACTATAAAAGACTCATACACACACCACCTCACTGCTAGGTCTTGTTTTCACTTGTGTTACACTTCCAAGCGTTTCTCCTGTCTCCCTGTCTGTTCCGGTTCCCGTTACTGATCCCCGTCTGGTTCTATTGTTCTGTGATTGATCGCTGCCTGCCTTTTGACTACTGCCTGTTATCTGACCACGATTCTGCCTGTCCCTCGCTGTTCCTGTTTGTTCCTGATTGACCCTGCCTGTATGACTACGCTCAACATTTAATGAAGCTTTGCATATGGATCTCACTCTGAGTCCCGCCTTCGTTACAGTTACTGATTATTGCTGCTGCTGTTATTGCTGCTACTTCTTTTATTGCTGCTGCTGTAATTGGTTATTGCTGCAAATTCTGCTGCTGTTATTGCTGCTGTTGCTACTGTTGGTTATTCCTGTTGCTGCTGTAATTGTTGCTGCCTCTGTTGCAAATCAAGTACTGGACTACCTACTGCCAATACATACACGACACGACAGCAAGTAAGACATGCTGCTGCTGTAGAATATAGCATACATCAAATAGCAGATCTATGCAAGTGGAGCTGGGGAAGGTAGAGGGTTCCTGAAAGAGCACTGCAACTACTACAGCAAACGCTGACCAAGTATTTGAAGGATGAGCAATGAGCTCATTGGCTACTGATACAGCAGGAACCAATCAGCTGTGCCCTATGGAGAATGATGTGATTGCAAGCAGATTGAGTTAAGGACCTGTTAGCCCATTGAGAGAAGAATCTTGAAAAATAAAATGTATGATAGTTTTCACAAAGAAATTAATAATATTCATAAATGTTTCTCTGCTATTGTCTTATAGGCTACAATATATCTTCTGATAATTCTGATATGAAGATTAAACAACAGTTACTGAGGGGACAAATTCAATTTGGACTTGGTTTTTAGCATTTTAATTTATATTTTAAAAATATAATTACAATATTTATCTTAAAGTAATTTGTGTCTTTCTAAATTGAGAACGTACCTCCCTCTAAAACAAAACAGAAATAGCAAAATATTGTTTGCAGCTATGACATAAACCAAAGGTTACTGGCTCTTTTATTAAGTAATAAATAAATAAATAAATAAATGAATAGCTGATCAGCAATTATCGTGATGTTGAAATCTGATACTGTCACATGCCTAATAATAAGCTAGAAAACATGCATTTCAGAGACAGCGGTCTTAACATGAGAACTGAGGTACGTCATGTTTATTAAACTGCTAACATGGGCTTTATGAAATGTCTCTTCTGTTTCATGCATTCACACAGTAGCTTTCCTAAAACTCAGTCCATGCAGGGCCCAAAAACATCCCACTTCACAAACAACCTTAAAAAGGCTCCAGCAAACCACAATTGCTGCTGCGCTGTCACTGCCTCATCTGGAGCATCGCACCGCGGGCTATATTTACCGGCCTGAAGTATAAATACACATACAGAGAGAAGGAAAAATACAAATACACGGGTGGAGAAATGTGAGTGCGCGAGGTGTAGCCGCTGTCGTCTGGACTGCGGTCGGTGCGCGGAGGCAGGCCGTGTCTGTGTTTGTGTCGCGTCGGGTCTTGGCAATGCTTGAGAGACTCCTGCTTACCACTAAACCATTACTAGAGTTTGAGCAATTAATGAGGTAGAATGATAGGACTGAACTGAGACGATTTATGCAATTGCTTGACTAAAATGTGCATGAAAGAAGCTTTTAAGCACATGATCGGATCAAGAAGTTGTTGAAGTGTGTCAGAATCACTCCGCTCGCTTGACGATAATCTTCAAAGCTGCATAAGCTGTGAGTGTTTAACACTCGATCTGAATCGGCTGTGATATGTTTACTGACCAGAAGGGGTCACTCATCACGTCCCGCCCATCGAAGGAATAAAGTGGGATGCCGGGAGGGAGGAGATGGTTGGAGAAGATGGACTCCCAGTTCTTGAACAAGACCTCACCCTACACACACACACACACACATGGATATAAGAGATAATATAGTAATCATAATATATGAATTCAAACCCAAAATCGAACTTTACGATTCCTTTACAAAGAAGCATGAGTGATCATGACTAAGAATTATTACCAACAAAGACATTTACCCTGAGGTTGACGACTGGCATGTTGGTTCGGTACATGGGCTGAATGATGTCAATCAGGTCCTGGAGGTGGTGTGAGAGGAAGGCCTTGTAATCGTCTCTGATTCCCATGGCTTGAGCTTGAGTTCTGCAAAGCTTATTCACTGAATGGATGGAGCCCAAATTCCCCGTCAACGGCGCGTTGAGAGCCACCAACCTCAGCTGAGAAAACCATGGAGAAGAATGTGAGGAAACAACAGCATATACCCATAGACAACGCTTGTTTCTGAAAGAATAAATCTCGAAATTCTGAGCAAAAAGATATGAACTTGCAATTCTGACTATTTTTTCTAAATGTACTATATGCATGGCTACTTCCTGTTTGTCGTTAAGCCAGCTCGGGCATTTCCGGTGAACTGTTAGCTGTTCATTCTGTAGTTGCTGTACATCAACACAAAACCATCAATGGTTGACTTTTTAATGTTGTATTCATATTTTAATACAGTTATCACATTTACCTAATTTGCCAATAAACCAGTTTGATTGATTTCAATAAAGACAAAGCTATTTTTATATATTTATATTTTATATTTTTAATGTGATGACCACAAACATTATTTGTTCATCCTTCTGAGATTGTCTCCATTGTAAAACCGAACGTTTAAAAATGTAGGAAATTCAACATTTGATAGAAAACACTTATTTAAAAATAAAAAAGACAATAATTACCACTTTAACAAGCAGGTGGCGGCAAAGTAGCATTTATTTGCACATATATCAGCCATTTCCTCTAATCGTTTTTCACTTAGTTTTTGACTAAATATTAATTATAAAATAACTAGGTTTAAAAATACATTTTGCCAATGTGAAGTATGAAGTACTCAAAAAATCTGATGAAAAACAATAACTTTTCTTCTGAATTACACAGCAAGCAAGCGCCGCACTTTCCCTTTGTAAGCAGCTGTCAGTCAGTGCAGCGCATCAATGATTTCAGCACACTTGTGAAAACTAACATTTTATTCAATTCATCTAACTAAAGTGCACAATAAATAAATATATAATTTTTAAAGCTCTTTTCACATGAAAGTGTGAAAACCGATGGTCGAATTGAATTTAGCCGAGAAGGAACAATGAGGTATATCTTTATTTATTTATTTTTATGTCATCTTACATTAAAATAACTAAATTAATGCTATGCCTGTCTATTTAAGTGACTATATTCTGATTATAAACTAAGTATACACTACTGATGCTCAACACACCATCAAATGAATCTCACCAGAAGTTTTCGAGCTGGTTTAAATTAAATACGGAAGTTCTAAAGAACGCTCTGTGCATATAGTCCATTCTCACAATTATATGAGTGTTTGCCCTCATGTGAAATGTGGATTATTGAAATTACTCGATTTTGACCATGAAATATACAGATATGCGAACATTATAAGCGACAAAAATGGTCCAAAAGTGAAGTAAACAGCCACTTCAACAACACAAACACAAATAATGTGCACAGACACAAAAAGAAGAGGCTCGTGTTGGAGAGCATCTCTCTTCATGAAGCCAGACTGGCTGGGATGATCTTCAACAACAGCAGATGGACGGCACCATAATTTAGTCTAAAACGGGAGCGACGGACACCACAGAGACACTTTTGGAGGCCTGATCATTTTGAGGCTTTTGAGGTGCTCAGACCCAAACCATGACAAATCTCAAATATGACATTAGTCTCTATGGACGACAGCCTGGGAATGTTTGGATGGGGTGAGAGAGCGTTCGGTGCATTGTGGGAGAGCCAGAGATACACTGCAAAATTGTAGGATATGAGACAAACTTTATTTTGAGGTTCTACTGCTGCTGTGAAGAAGTTTCCAGAAGTAGCAGCCAAACCATTGGATACGCATGTAGAAACACACACACACACACACACATGGGGTTATGTCCTCATAAGTAACCCTCTCCTTGTAATACCTATGTCATACCCATGTCATTATACACATTTGTGCCCTGATATGTCACAAACACACACACTCTCTCACACACACACACACTTACTGCTCGTCCAGTGTGTATTTCAGGTGTGTTGCTCAGGTAAGAGTTCAGCATCAGAGGTTCAGCCTGTAGGTTTTACAGAGACAAGCTCAATCCTCTGAGAAACTCTCACACACAGTCACTTTTTCCACATTAAAAAATTTTTTTCTTTCCAATAAAATGTGTTTAAAGAGATGAAAAAGTGGTTCTTACATCATCCTGCGAGAGGACAGGGGACGCGTGCGTCTCGATCAGCCCACCCAGCTGTGGAAGGAAAAATGCTCAAGCTGTGAAAAACTGAACACAATCTATAACTGTGTAATTAATCACTTCATTAATGCGAACGCTCACCTGAACCTCTCTCCAGCCTCCCGGCACTTTAATATAAAGTTTACTAGTCTCAGTAACGAAAGATAACGTCCCGTCCTCAACCACATACGACTGTATCAAGGCACGCAAACTGGCATATTTCTTGACCTGGAAAAAAAAGGCATATATGAAGTAAGATAAACAAAATACTGTATTTACCTGCTTTACCACAGTCAATATCTCATGATTGTGGGAAACTGCCTTCGGCAGAGTGACATTAAAGCAAAAGACTGATTGATTTAACACATCTGAGTGTTTACTCACGGCGCCGGCGGGATCAGCGGCTCGTCCCGGAGGCCCGGGCGGTCCTGGAGGGCCAGGGATCATCACGCCTGAAACAACATAAGACTCACCCTTACTCCATACATATCAAAGTGTGATCACAGCAGAAGTGTTTGTGAAATGAAAAGCACTCAGCAGGGATTGACTGTGAGAGTGTGTGAAGGCCATTTGGTCCCTCATAATCTTAGATCAACAAGACATCAAGAAACAAATAAACAGATGTACTGCTTTCTTGACCTTCATGACCCTCACCTTTGAAAGAGATATCAGCTTTGTTCCTAAATGCATCTTTCTTTATAAATCACAGTTCATCTTAAAGAGGTCATATTGTGCCTGTTTATACAGTCTTGATGTTGTTTTTGTGCTTTGCTTTCTGTACATTGTTACACCAGTAGGTGGCGACAAGTGCCTATCTTTATGAGTGAGTCATCTGAATCATTCATTTAACCAATTTGCTCAAAAACGCTAATTCATTCAGGAATGAAACAAGTGACTGGCTTTGTGAGTCATTGGATTATTCACTCAACCGATTTGTTGAACACCAATTCACTTAATGAAGAAACACTGTGTTGGAGACTCACAACAACTGTGGCATTGTTTAAAGAGGATCTATTATGCCTTTTGATGATGTTTTTGTGCTCTACTAGATTGAATGTTGATTATTCTCCTCATATTCTCCATTGTTGCAGCTCCTCTCTTCCCAGTCTGTCAGTAACTCTCTGTTTAGTTCCTGTCTCTGTGAAGCCCCTCCTTCTGAAAAGCACAATGTGCTCTGATTGGTCGGCTGGAGCAGTGTGTTGTGATTGGTGTTTGGGAAATGTCCCGCCCCTTACCAGAACCGCCAGTTTCAACACACTACTGACTAACTCAACCAGGCCCCGCCCCTTTATTCTGCGCATTAATTATTTAAATGAGGAATATTGTGACATGTTCATTCCCAGAAGAAAAAAAACATGGGGCTAAAAAAGCATAATAGGACCCATTTAAGTTCAAGCACAATATGTATAAGCGCATCGACTCCACCTAGTGGTACGCTTGGCTCTGTTTTCATTTATTGCCATTTTTCGCATCACATAATTCAGTAATCATCATATATTAGGTATCTATGGAAAGCTTAAAAACTCAAAATTCATCCTGTTGAAATTGGACATTGGAAACGGTACTTTAAATCCTTTAAGTGGGCTCCTCCCCCTAGTGGCCATTGTCATGTTTCTTATTACAAAATTTATTTTAACTACTTTATAGTCAAAACGTATCTAATCTCGACAAAACACATATCGTCGGAATCTCAAGCTTAATATTATTGGCCATAGAAGTGATATTTGGACAGAAATTTATTAATTTGTTACAGTAGAATGCATAAAACAATTCAATGGAATATTGGTGACACCCGGTGGCTATTTTTGGCACAGCGCCTAAACAATCTCACATCTCTTTTTGGAACACAACTTGGTTAGACATATGGCTTTGATTTTATATCAATTTTAGAATTTTAAAATATATATTTTATATAAAATAAAAACTTTTTAGTACAGTACATTTGATTTAAACTTCTGTAACTTTTTCATACTTACATTTTTCTTCTTTAAACAAGACCAAACTTAGGTCTATATTCAAAAGCATTCTTAAATTACAACAATTTAAGTTTAGATAGTGCCTTTTCACGTCTTTGCTCAAAAAAGGGCGTGACAGTATTATATTTAGGGCTGTCAAATGAATAATAAATCAAAATAAAAGTTTGAGTTTGCATAATATGTGTTTGACCACTGTGTGTAATTATTATGTATATATAAATACACACACATTAATGTATATATTAAAAAGAAATATGTTATGTACAAAATATTTATATTTATATATAATATAAATTATATAAAAATATAAATCAATACATTTACTCGTAAATATTTCTCAAATATATACATGAATGTGTTTGTATTTATATATACATAATAATTACACACAGTACACCCACATATATTAAGGCAAACTCAAACTTTTATTTTGTATGCGATTAATCGCGATTAATCGTTTGACAGCCCTAATTATATTACATTTTATTATACTATTATTTTATATTGATGCATATGGCGATTGCCTGTTTATGTTTACATTTTCATAAACAACTGAATTATTGTTATATGAGTTAGTACACATGCTCTTTGGTCTGCATAAGCATATTAATCAGCTTCTGCCTTTATAAATCCATAGGATAAAATCCATGGTATTTAGGATCAAATCTGATCATATGTGCATTTTTTAAACGATGCGTCAAGACTGTCCTGAAGATAACTGAGGATGTGCGAAATGAATAATACACAATTCTGTACTTGGGTTAGACTTTTGAGAATGGATTGTGCTTTAAGGTTTTTCTCACCAGAGCTGTATCGTCCAGGGGGTCCGGGAGGTCCCGGCGGGCCAGGAGGTCCAGCGTAACCAGTCCTCCCGAAACCTGGTGCACCAGGGGGTCCTCGTGGTCCTGGATGACCAGGAGGTCCGACAACAGATTCCCCTTTAGGTCCCTGCTGACAACACCCTAAATTATTACACACTTCACAGCATTACAACTGAATCATGTCACAAAAACACCAGACATGGTCTAACTAAATCTTTCCTCTGAATAGTAACAGCGTGTGGATTTTAAAATTAAACACTTGAATTCATTTTATGAACTATTCCTTAAAAAAAAAAAAAATCCATAAAATAACAATCCATAATGATCAATTATTGAGATTTTCCTGCTCTAGGTCTGTTATTAAGGACTTGAGAATGACTTGCAATAGCTGAAAAAGAAGTTTATTTGTCACGTGTTTCACTCTAATTTGGATCAAAGTCGGAAAGTGAGCACAAGTAAACGATCTCAGTCGTTATCCTCACAGTGATTGGCAGGTCATGTGCTTTAGTTATCAGATGTGATGTTTGTGATCAGGCTGTGTGCAAATCATCATGTCAATTTATTCATGAAAATAAAACAGCTTGAATCACACAGAAAGATCAAAATGCGCTTTGAGTTTCGAGAGATGTGTGAGAAGCGTGAGGAGAAATCCAGACACGGGAAGAGAAAAAAGCGGCATAGAAATGAGAATGAGAGACGGACAGCGGAAAAATAAAAAGATATGAACTGGGTGCATTAACCCTGTGAAGCCTGATATATGATTTTTGTTTTGTTTTGTTTTGTTTTAATGGCACAGTTTATACTTTTATATTTAAAAAACCCATGGCTCATATAATCTGATAAAGTGAGAATATGTAGGAAAAACTGCTCAGACTGAGCAAAAATATGCTGTTTGCTGCATATTTATATGAAATTCTGATGCTTGTAATGTAAATCAGTGAGATCTTTATATGAGCAATATCACACGAGTAGCTGTGCGATATGGCTGTATATCAGCACGGCTGTAGGTAATCACAGTGTGCTGATATACAGCCATAATACACAGCTACGAGTGAGATATTGCATTTATACAACAGTTTGATGGCACGAGTGTGTAAATAAATAAGAAATAACTATGGAGTGTCTTTAAAACCCTCTTTTGTGCAGAACTACTTCCTTCCACCACGGGTTCAAATCTCAAGTTGAAAATTTAAAAGTTGAGCCCAATCACTTTATAACGTTGATTCGCTTCATTGAAACTCATTGTATTTTGTACAGTATTAGAGAGAGAGCATTACCTGTGTCTGATATAACATTCATTCTTCAGGTCGACGTGCATAATATTATATCATTATAAAAATCCACTGACGAAAGCAATCTTTGTATTTGTACTTTTTACACTTAAGGGAATTTTCCATAAGCGTTAAAACAACGTCCTTTGTTTACAAAAGTCCCTTTCAATTTAAAAGTTTCCTGCGACTGACTCGGTCACTCGTAAAGTTTGCCGCCATCTACTGGCGTATTAATGTAACTTTCACTCAATCCATATTACACACTAATGGACCCTTTCTCAATTCCAAATACAATATATTATTTATACAAAATAATATTTATTGAACAACAATATTTAAATGAACACAATAGTCATTATAAATGACAATAGGAAATAAACAATTGTACGATTCAGTCAAACATACAAAAGCAGAGCTCTACAGGATGTTAACTATAACCTTAATATTAAATTATTAAATTTAACATAGCACAATTCGATTTGCTCAGGAACAAGTAACAGATTTTATGTACCCAAAATGAATTATATCTCATGTTTAACCACTATAAAAGGCAGCAGCAAATCCTCCAAGCGCTGGCCGAGATGAAGCTGTTCTCAGCGGGTACTCGAGCACTGGAGCTCGCATCTCCGAAAACGTCTAAACAAATAGTAAAATTGGCGCTATGATTAAATATAAGTCCCATATTTTAGGTCTAAACAACTACATTCTCACCTAAAAACTCTTAAAACTACAGTTCGTGGTACAACAAGTGCAGTATTTGTAAAAAATACGGTGGATTTGATCGACCACCATGACAGCGGAGTGATACAAACTGTGAAAAAGTAGGAGTGCTGTTATCACTAGAATTTCACACGGCTCTCAGCCAATCAGATTCGAGAACTAGAAAGAACTGTTGTATAAATACTCACATAAAATGCATATAAATATCAATATCTGTCAATAACATGTCTTAGTAAGATGATATTTAATGTTTACTTTTATGATCAAAGCTCTGTAGTTTTAAAACATTTAATGCAATTCAAGGATGATTGAGAGATGAACAAATAATCCTGATGATCATATTTGACACATAATCAAGTAAACCTGCTTCAGTCCAGATGAAATATTACTAACAATATCAAAGTTATTCTTGCGTTTACTTGATAAAAATCCGTGCATATTTCACAGCAGAAAGAAGGACGTTTGTACGATTATACTAAAAGACTTTTACTTGATAAAGAGTCAAACTATCAATCAGACAGAAGGACTGGAGGAGATTGTGTGAAATCAGATCATTAATTCATGATCAGATATGATGCAGTAGCTTTATAATGAAGAACTGAAGCAATAAGTGGCTCAGAGTCACATAACTGAAAGCTCTTTCAGAGGTTTTATATACGGCCACATGTATGTATGCCACTCACCACCAAACCAGATTTCCCAGGATCCCCCGGCATCCCTGCTTCACCTTTCTCTCCTTTCTCTCCTCTGAAGTCTCTATCAGCCTGTTACACACACATTCAGGAGCTCAGGGGATCATTTCTCACAACAAAATGCTGGGAATATCTGTGAGAGTAGATGAAACTCACAGTGAATTTGGTTCCCAGTGTGCCGCCTATAACAGAACAGATCAGACACTCATGAACACGTGTGATTTGACAATGACACGCATGAAGTCAAGACTTCAAGTACGATAATGTGATGTGATGTGCACATTGATGCGGACGTACTCAAGGGCGATGGCAATCCTGGAAGACCCGCCTCCCCTTTCTCCCCTTTGGCTCCAGACGACAAGCAGACAACGCCCTCTACAGGCGAGGAAGACACAACTACTGAAAACAAATTATACTCGTTATAAAAGTGTTCATATATCATATTAAAATAATACATGTTAACTACTCGAATAAAACGAAAATAGTATTGTCGCTATTTTTGATAATATGTTTGGTGCATAAATTATACACTTACAAAAAAATTACATTATGTGTTTTTAACAAGAAAAGTGTGACTTTTAATCAATTTAATGCATCCTTGATGAATTAAAACATTAATTCCTTTCAAAAATGTAACTTTTGAAGATTAGTGTATAAAATAAGTCACCTTGTGTAGAATCTCCATTAACCTGAACAAAAGAAAAGAAAGAAAGACAGATGTGTGTTAATGTGACTGCTGTTCATTCAGTGCATTAATATCTGCATGTGAATCAAATGCTGGATGAAGAGAGTGGAAAAAGGACAATCATGCTCATGTGATAAAACACACTAGAACTGCCAAAAATGGGAAACCAAACAACAGCTGATCTCCATCTGAGGAACATGATATAGAAAATCACAGCAGGTTTTATATTTATTTACTGAAGTCGAGTTAGTCCAGCGCACACCGACACCACGATCCACGTGACATGCGGCCATAAACACGCCTGCTGTGGATTATGGACCATGCAGACTGAATCATGGGATATGCACATCTCTACGGCCTTCATAGAACGTCTCATCTGTGTTATGTGCTGTTATTTACAGCATAGAGCCTTGATGTATCAAACAGATAATGTGTGTTTGCTATTAAATCACTCATATAGTAGTTATGAGCTGATAATGTAGCGCAGCCTTGAAAGGGAACTTTAAATCAATGTTGAGAGATTTACAATTTGTAAAATCTATAAAGGCCAAGAACAAAGTTATTATGCACTGTCCATAATCCATATCAGCCCCTTAAATGCATCTTAAAAACGACAACAGACACACACATGCAGTCATTCCAGATGAACGAACCCATGCCATGTTAAAGGGGAAAAGGTCAAAGGAAGAAAGAGATTGACATTATGGGCCATAAACACATGGTGCTTCTGCTAATGTAAGTCAAATTATACGTTACATTATATGGTAAAACTTAAAGTAGTGAAATATAGCTGCAAGAAGCAAACAAGGAACCAAATGGCGCAGTCCCACCACTTTTTTGTGTGTGTGTGTTCTCAAAGTGTCTCCATACATATGTCAAATTTGATGAAAATATCTAATTTTGTTTAGTAATTATAGATATTTATATGGATGAACACATAAAAAATGACCACACCTGACTTTGATAGAATTTTTTTGGCACTTACTATCAAAATTTTGACGTTTGGCCATTAGCGTAAGCCAGTGATCTATGTTTCCAATTTTCCTACGGTGGTTTTGTCTCGATCGGACTAACGGTTTCGAAGATATTCGCAACAGTTGTTTAAACGCTAAATGACAACGTTGCACTAACCATAAGTCGAAACCTAGCATGTTGGGTATCGTTGGACTCGGCAAGGATTCAGGAATCCAAGGATATGATTCCTGGGAAAATAAGTCAACCACATCCAAAGTTATAAGCATGTAAACATTTTACCACTAGGTGGAGCTGGTCCGAAACTTCTCAGACTCCTTCATGGCATCGTGCCAATAACCCATATCGAGATTCGTAATGATGTTCAAAATTTTGGCATTTAACTACAAAATTAAAAATGGCGAAATGGAATTTTTGGCAAAACTGTTCAGAAGTTATCTGCTTGTTAAGTCGTGTTGTAAGGAACGTCGTTTTTGGGTCCAAGCCTCAACTCGTTTCACTTAAGAATGCCATCGACGGCCGTTTATGAGTGCTATTTATACATATTAAACATCAGACAGTTAAACATTTTAAATACTTAGAGTCTACACAAAATTCTCCATGCTCACAGCGTCACAGACATTAATATTTTAACGATTTATAAAAGATGAATCACTGTCTGGCCATCTGGAATTTTGGTATGGAGATAAAGGTTATGATTATAATTTTTTTTGCAGTATTACACCACATTGTGCGTGTATATTAGCACCGTTTGTTGTTTTTCTTGTGGTATGAGATAGAGTGTTTGGACCCGGAAGCGCTGCCGCTTGAAAATATAAATTTTTCGTATCTCCGGTCCAGTAGGTGGCAGTGTGCAGAAACGCAGCATGTAACTTCTGGTCATGCTTGTGATAACATGGACCAAGTTTTGTCTGAATACGATAAAGCGTTGAGGAGATATAGCATTACGTCTATATTCACGAGTGTTACGTAAAATATGCGCGTTTTTCAAAAACAATTTGACAAATCAACTTGAATTCCATTTTTTTTTTTTTTTTTGTCGGCATGGTCTAAAGATGATCTGGTTCAATTTTCAAGAAAATCTGAGTAATGGCCTAGGAGGAGTTTGAAAAAGTATGTTTTTTGGAAAATTCAAAATGGCAAAAAAAGTTCATGACGGAGCCAAGGAATTTTGTTTCAAATTTGGACAGTTGGTGGCGCTAGAGAGATTGAGTCAGAGACTCCAAATTTGCTAAGCTGATAGCTCAGACTGGCCTCTATCAGTGTGCCAAATCTCATAACTTTCCCACAAGCGGTTCTATCGGCTGCCATAGACTTCCAGCGCGGAAGAAGAAGATAAGTAATAAATAATAATAATATGAACGCCAACGATGACAATAGGAGCCTACAAACCTTCAGTTTTTGGCCACTAATAAATAAAATATTAAGGTAACAATTTATTTTACAGTGTCCTTGTTAGACATTTTAATGTAGTTACTATAGTCAATCACTAACACATGTAGTTAATTAATATTTCTCAGTGCTTGAATATATAATTACACTGTAACAAGGACACCTTAATAATAAAGTGTAACCAACATTAAATATTTAAAAAAAAATACTAATAATAATACTATCATAATTTTGGTTTTTGCGTAGAAACGACAAACTTCTCCTTTAATCACGACAAATAATCTTATCATTTAGAGGAGTAATTATTGAGCAGAGTTAGAGTGAGAGAGTTTAGAAGTTAAGATGATGATGATGAGGAAGATGATGATGACAACATTATACAGCGACTCAATCTGTGCGTCACTTACAGGCTTTTTGCAGTTGGGTCGAGGAGGGACGGGAAACACTGTCTATAGGAAGGTGGAGGTAAAGTGACACTGAGCAACGGCATTACAGAGAGTCTGAATGAGACAGAAGCGCAGAGACGGAGACACTTACTCCTCTGGGACAGGTGAACGGTCCTGGACGTCCCGGTGGGCCTGGAGGACCCGGCGGACCCTTTGGGAAGAAACATGATGGAGATATTAAAGACGGAGGATAAATGCAAAAGACAGATGCTGTTTACCATCACCAAACAAAGACTTAGAGCTTGTGATGGATGGGATTTCAACACACTGCAAACATCTTAATGACAGCCAGAAGTGACGTGTAAAACAGACTGGTTCTGAATGATTGGAGACGCTTCGTGTGTTTGTTGTTGCGATGTAAAGTTTGCGCATCTGCCCTAAATGGTTGTATCTCTTAGATAAAACATGAGTATACTCACAGGTAATCCGACAGACTCCCCTTTCTCACCCTTACGGCCGTTAATTCCTGGACGACCCTGAGGACAAACACAATTACATTAAACTGAAGACATTTATAATGTTACAAAAGACTATTTCAAATAAATGCTGTTCTTTTGAACTTTATATTCATCAAAGAATCCTAAAAAATAAATGTATGATGGTTTCCACAACTGTTTTCAACATTAATAAAAATCATAAATGTTTCTTGGGCAGCAAATCATCATATTAGAATGATTTCTGAAGGATTGCCAACCCCAAACTTTTGAACGATGCAAAGAAACTGCATGTCAATTTTGAAGTCAATCAGACCAATGGTACTGTAGTTAGAGGCAATTTTGTTTTGTTCAATTATAGCGCCACCAACGAGTTGCACAGTCCCACCACTTTTTTTGTCATTGATACATAAGTGTATCAAATTTGGTAAAAATATCTCATTTTGTTTAGTAGTTATAGACATTTATATGTATGAACACATAAAAATGACCCACACCTGACTTTGATTGCAATTTTTGCCATTTACTTTCAAAATTTTGACAACTGGCCATTAAAGGGTTAGTTCACCCAAAAATGAAAATAATGTCATTAATTACTCACCCTCATGTCGTTCCACACCCGTAAGACCTATCAAATTAAGATATTTTTGATGAAATCCGATGGCTCAGTGAGGCCTGAGCAATGACATTTCCTCTCTCAAGATCCATTAATGTACTAAAAACATATTTAAATCAGTTCATGTGAGTACAGTGGTTCAATATTAATATTATAAAGCCACGAGAATATTTTTGGTTCACCAAAAAAACAAAATAACGACTTATTTAGTGATGGTCGATTTCAAAACACTGCTTCAGGAAGCTTCGGAGCGTTATGAATTTTTTGTGTCGAATCATGATTCGGATCGCATGTCAAACCGCCATACCACTGAAATCACATGACTTTGGCGCTCCGAACTGCTGATTCGACACAAAAGATTCATAACGCTCCGAAGCTTCCTGAAGCAGTGTTTTGAAATCGGCTATCACTAAATAAGTCGTTACTTTGGTTTTTTTGTGCATCAAAAATATTCTCGTCACTTTATAATATTAATATTGAACCACTGTACTCACATGAACTGATTTAAATATGTTTTTAGTACATCAATGGATCTTGAGAGAGGAAATGTTATTGCTCAGGCCTCACTGAGCCATCGGATTTCATCAAAAATATCTTAATTTGTGTTCTGAAGATGAATGAAGGTCTTACGGGTGTGGAACGACATGAGGGTGAGTAATAAATGACAGAATTTTCATTTTTGCGTGAAATAAACCTTTAACATATGACCAACGACCTATGTTTCAGATTTTCCTATAGTTTTACGGTTTCGAAGATATTCGCGAAAGTTGTTTATACGCTAAATAACAATGTTGCACTAACCATAAGTCGAAACCTAGCATGTTGGGTATCGTTGGACTCGGCAAGGATTCAGGAATCCAAGGAGATGACTCCAGTGAAAATAACTCAACAACATCCAAAGATATAAGCATGTTAAAAAAGTCACCACAAGATGGCGCTGGTTTGAAACTTCTCAAGACTCCTTCAGGGCATCGTTCCTATGACCCATTCAGAGTTTTGTAATGATACGTGCATGTGTTCGTGAAATACAGCAATTTAATACAAAATTCAAAATCGCCAATGCCCAAAATGACCAACATGGGAAAAATGGACTCTAATGAGACAAGTTTAGTGATTTTTGGCCAAACCGTTCAGAAGTTATAAGCAAAAAGAGTCCATTAGTTGGCACTGCACTGAAACGCAGCATGTAACTTCAGGTCATGCTTGTGATGATATTGACATGAAGTTTTGTCTGAATACAATAAAGCGTTGAGGAGATACAGTATTATGTCTATTTTCGCAAACGCCGCGTGATATTTGTTTGCATGTTTTTCAAAAACGGTTTGACAAATTGACTTGAATTCCATATTTTTTTGTCGGCATGGTCTGAAGAGTATCTGTTTAAATTTTCATGAAAATCGGAACCACGGCCTAGGAGGAGTTCGAAAAAGTATGTTTTTCTGCCATTCAAAACTTTTCATGACAGAATTGCATCATTTTCAGCCAGGAATCACAGGAAAAAAGCCCTTACAGTTCAAAAGTTATTAGCATAAACGTGAGTGCAACTTTGGATGTGCTACTGCTCATCTTGTTAAAGGATTAGTTCACTTTCAAATTAAATTTCCCTGATAATCTATAATCCAAAAGGTTCATGTCCTTCTTTCTTCAGTGGAAAAGAAATGAAGGTTGACCTTCAACTGTTTGGTGCCCATTGAAGTCCACTATAAGGAGAATAATCCTTAAATGTTTTCATCAAAAACCTTCATTTATTTTCGACTGAAGAAAGAAAGACATGAACATCTTGGATGACATCATGGGGTTGAGTAAATTATCAGAAAAAGTTTATTTGAAAGTGAACTAATCCTTTAAGCATTGCATAAAGTCTGTTAATGACAGTTATGATATATAGTATATTGAGTCTGCAAGAGTTTTCAGACTTTCAGTAACTCACCGGACGTCCTGGAAATCCAAATTCCCCCTTTGGTCCAGTTGGTCCGATGGGGCCCTGGATTAGATTAACAACACAAAGCACAGATCAGACTGAACGCAAACACAACACTGTTAAAGCAGGTGCGCTGCGGGCGAACCCTGCGCCTCTGTGTCATCCGTACGGGCATCTCTGGCCTCACTACTTTTTCCAAAACATTTTGAACAGAAGCAGCTGTACGAAAAACAGCAAAGGCACTTGAAAAGAGAAAAAAAAATATGAATTGGAAAATGGCAGGAGAGTCAGACTGACTCCAGTCTAGAGGGGAAATAGTGAGTTTAAGGGCTTAGACCAAATTCTTGTTCACAAGTTATGTGAATTTAAACACATTTCTATTGTGTTTTCTATCAAGAGCAAGATTTGCATGTCAATGCAAAATTAGGTTTAAGATAAACTTCTATTTTAAGTAATCTTTGTTGCATTGCGATGTGTAGCTCCGCCCACAATGTATTCTCATTGGTCCATTTTATATAGGAATATTTTAAATGTTAAGTGTGTTCTGATTGGCTGTCGCTTCTATTTTTGTTTTCAGTGTGGACAGAAAAAAATGACTTCAACCAAATAAATGAATTATTAAAGTGATGGAGAAGTGACAGAAATGTTTGATGGGATTCATTGAACACGTTCCCTATAAACTTTCATTTGGAATATTCATAATAAAATATATATGTCAAAGTTATGAAAAGATTACAGTCAGGACGTCTTCCTCTCACCTTTTCACCAGGCGGTCCAGGAACGCCACTGTCTCCCTGGGAGAATTTAAGCAAAAAGCAAAGAAAATAAATACTTTAGAAGCATGACAAATCTATCTTAAAAGTCTGTGTTAAATTGCTATACTCTGATCTTGAGTAATCCAGTGGTTAAAGGATTGTGAAATGGCAAAAAGAGAGAAGTTTTCAGTGACCTTTAGTCCTTTTGGTCCCTCTGGCCCAGAAACTCCAGACGCAAACCCCGGCTCCCCTTTCTGACCCTAGAAGAGAGTTCAGTGCAGAATACAGATTTAAACACTCACTTAATTAAAAACACACTAACATCTTTATTCATCAACAGCAAGAACTACTTATGATAATGTGTGGAGTGAGAATATGATACACACGCAAACCTCTGTAGCCATTTGAATTACACTCCCTCACACACACACACACACACACACAGGTTTGTTTTTGTGAATTGTGGGGACAATCAAATTACAGTTACATTTGAAAAGTATTTTAGATTACCGAAGTGATTACTTTGAATTTCATTTAAACATTAATGTAAACTGTGACGGGTAATTCATGTAAAAATCAATTGGTGATTCTCCGACTCTGATCTGCAAAAAGCATCAGCTCCATTTCTGCTCATAAGTTTCATTCCTCTTGCAGAATATGCAACATTTTAATCATTTTCACCAAATAAGAGGGATCATAACAATTGCAAGTTAATTGTATTTAGTACTGTCCTGAATAAGCTATTTCACATAAAATATGCTTACATATATTCCACAAGGCAAAATGACTGAATTTATAAAAATTGCACCATTCAAAAATGTATATACCTTTGAATCTGAACTGTCCTGTCATTACCTGATAATCCTCGACTGTTTTCATGTTTTATGATAGTTGTTTGTGAGTAACTGTAAAAAATGGTAATTGAAACTTTTTATATCACAGTTGATGGAAATTGCGAGTTTGTATCTTACAGTTCTGAACTTTTTCACAGAATTGCGAAAACTTTGCGAAAATCTTTTGCGGAAAAAAATTAAAAACTTGCAATTCGGACTTTTTTCTTGCAATTGCGAGAAATCTCACAATTCTGACTTTTTTTATTGGGAAGTTGCAAGTTTATATCTCACAATTCCGACTTTTTCCTGGCAATTGCAAGTTTGCATCTTAGAGTTCTGAACTTTTTCTCAGAATTGCGAGATAAATGCAAGTTATAAAGTCAGAATTGCGTGATTAAAAACTTGCAATTCAGACTTTTTTCTTGCAATTGCGAGAAATCTCACAATTCAGACTTTTTTTACTGGGAAGTTGCAAGTTTATATCTCACAATTCCGACTTTTTCCTGGCAATTGCAAGTTTGCATCTTACAGTTCTGAACTTTTTTCTTGCAATTGCGAGAAATCTCACAATTCAGACTTCTTTTCTTGCAATTCGGACTTTTTTACTGGAAAGTTGCAAGTTTATATCTCAGAATTCTGACTTTATAACTCGCAATTGCAACTTGCAATTCTGAGAAAAAAGTCAGAATTGTGAAAAAACTACCTTTTTGTGTGTTACATACTTATTAGTATTCTAAAGTATTTAGATTAAGTTACAAAACTTGGGTAATCTAACGGAATACGTTACACATTACTTTTTAAAGCATGTATTTTGTAATCTGTAGTGAAATACATTTTGTCCCTGGTAATACCTATGTCATACCCATGTCATTATACAAATTTGTGTCCTGATATGTCACAAAATCGTGCACACGCACGCACACACACACTCGCTCACACACTCACTCTCTCTGACACACACACTCTCACAAACACTCACGCACACTGCATTAAAGTAATCAGATATTGAACTTTTGTAATGAAACGTGTTTGATCTTGCAAGTGGAAAGTCTCCTCCTGTGAGAGGTGTGTGTGTGTGTGTGTGTGTGTGAGTGTGTGTGTCTGTGTGTGGTCTGATAGCATGTATTCTGAGGGCTGCATCTGGTAAACCTCAAACAATTAGACTCTTGATTACACACCAATAAAGAGCTCCACTTTGAGTCGTCACGGTCCACTCTCTCTGCTCTCAAAGCCAGCACACACACACACACTCATTCACACCTGCTGTATCGTCTCGTCTCTTACCTTCATCCCTGAAGGTCCCTGGATCCCCGGGGCCCCGCTGTCACCCTTTGGACCTCTGGGTCCCTGGTGGAATTAAAACAAAACTTCTTCATTTCGTCATCAAGATAATTAAACATTTTCTGAAGTGCAAAAACCACACAAATATCCAAATGATCCAAAGCTCTCAACTTTAACTACTTCTATTAACTTAAAAATACACTTAAAATATCCTTAATTTCAGATGTTCAGATGTTAATTGTTCCATCACAACACAGAGTCTGTTTCTGTAGCTTGTGAAACAATGTCTGGGTCATTATCTCAAACCACAGGGCACGTTTGGAAGCTTTAATGCTTCGGTATTTGGATTTGTGTATTGTGGCATAAAATCTAAAGATCTGTGAGCATTTGACAGTGAACCAGAAAGCTCTCCTCTGAGAAACCTTTCACACTTGAAACAAAAGCGGGCGTAGCTGTTTACGCTCTACGCCGCTCTCTGTTTATTTCGCTTCGCTTATGCCTGTCAATGCCTGTAAATTCCATAATAAAGCAAAGCTAATGTGTTGTAATTGTTTACGATACAATTTCACAAGCAGCTCAACGCAGAATTCAATGACTTATTGTAAATAATGCAATTACACTGTAGAGAGTTTACATTCCTGCGCGTTCGATGAAGCGGCCGTGTGGTTTAGAGAGTTATTGTACCAAAGTCTCTGCGCTCGTCTTTAATGAACTCTTCTCTGTGGGAAGTAGTTTAGGAATGAAAATCAGCGAGAGAAAATAATGGTTGGAAAACTATGTCCAGAAGTCACTGGAGGGTTTCAAGCACAAGATGACACCCATATTTTAAGACCTAAAACAGTAAGTGATATATCATTCTTATTAAGCTTGTATTAAATTTATATTCAACCGTACAAAGAGGGAAAATTACTTTACGTTTCTTAATTGACCCTTCTGGATTTCATTTGGAGTTTTTTTTTTTTTTTTTTGTGAATCTTCATAATAACTGCTCATTTAATAATATTAATGTGTTTTGTGTTTTCTGATTCAATGTTGTGTTTTCTGATTCGCTGTTGTGTTTTCTGATTCGCTGTTGTGTTTTCTGATTCAATGTTGTGTTTTCTGATTCGCTGTTGTGTTTTCTGATTCAATGTTGTGTTTTCTGATTCGCTGTTGTGTTTTCTGATTCAATGTTGTGTTTTCTGATTCGCTGTTGTGTTTTCTGATTCAATGTTGTTAAATGTGATTCAGTGTTGTCTTTTCTGATTCGCTGTTGTTTTCTGATTCAGTGTTGTGTTTTCTGATTCACTGTTGTCTTTTCTGATTCAGTGTTGTGTTTTCTGATTCACTTGTCTTTTCTGATTCAATGTTGTGTTTTCTGATTCAATGTTGTGTTTTCTGATTCAGTGTTGTGTTTTCTGATTCAATGTTGTGTTTTCTGATTCGCTGTTGTGTTTTCTGATTCAGTGTTGTGTTTTCTGATTCAATGTTGTGTTTTCTGATTCGCTGTTGTCTTTTCTGATTCAGTGTTGTGTTTTCTGATTCACTGTTGTCTTTTCTGATTCAATGTTGTGTTTTCTGATTCAGTGTTGTGTTTTCTGATTCAATGTTGTGTTTTCTGATTCGCTGTTGTGTTTTCTGATTCAGTGTTGTGTTTTCTGATTCAATGTTGTGTTTTCTGATTCGCTGTTGTCTTTTCTGATTCAGTGTTGTGTTTTCTGATTCACTGTTGTCTTTTCTGATTCAATGTTGTGTTTTCTGATTCAGTGTTGTGTTTTCTGATTCAATGTTGTGTTTTCTGATTCGCTGTTGTGTTTTCTGATTCAGTGTTGTGTTTTCTGATTCAATGTTGTTAAATGTGATTCAGTGTTGTCTTTTCTGATTCGCTGTTGTTTTCTGATTCAGTGTTGTGTTTTCTGATTCACTGTTGTCTTTTCTGATTCAATGTTGTGTTTTCTGATTCAGTGTTGTGTTTTCTGATTCGCTGTTGTGTTTTCTGATTCAATGTTGTGTTTTCTGATTCAGTGTTGTGTTTTCTGATTCGCTGTTGTGTTTTCTTATTCATTGTTGTGTTTTCTGATTCAGTGTTGTCTTTTTATTCAGTTTTGTCTTTTCTGATTTGCTGTTGTGTTTTCTGATTAAATGTTGTGTTTTCTGATTCAATGTTGTTAAATCTGATTCACTGATGTGTTTTCTGATTCACTGTTGTCTTTTCTGATTCAGTGTTGTGTTTTCTGATTCACTGTTGTGTTTTCTGATTGTTGTGTTTTCTGATTCAGTGTTGTCTTTTTATTCAGTTTTGTCTTTTCTGATTCAATGTTGTGTTTTCTGATTCAATTTTGTGTTTTCTGATTCAATGTTGTGTTTTCTGATTCACTGTTGTGTTTTCTGATTCACTGTTGTGTTTTCTGATTCAGTGTTGTGTTTTCTGATTCAGTGTTGTCTTATCTGATTTGCTGTTGTGTTTTCTGATTCAATATTGTTTTCTGATTAAATTTTGTTTTCTGATTCACTGATGTGTTTTCTGTTTTAATTTTGTGTTTTCTGATTCAATGTTGTGTTTTCTGATTCACTGATGTGTTTTCTGATTCAATGTTGTCTTTTCTGATTCACTGATGTGTTTTCTGATTCTGTGGTGTCTTTTCTGATTCACTGTTGTCTTTTCTAATTTGTGATTTTCATTTGCACTTCAGGGTCTCTGTATAAATATGACTAATATGTTTCTGGTTTGGCATTGATGAAGGGTACTATAGCCTTCTGGACGATCGGGCTGTGGACATAAGACAAGAAATTTGGGCAAAGCTTCTTACCAGTGGTCCTTGTGGATCAAAAACCCCTGAGAAGTTGAAGATTCCTTCAGTGTCATTGAGCATTAACTGAGGGTGAGAAAGAGTTCAAAATTCAGCACTGTAATTAGCACCCAGTAATGAATCAAGTGTGACTTTGAAGAAATTAACACATTAATCGACTCACCTCATGAAAGTTGATGACCGGTCCAGGGGGTCCAGGAGGCCCTGGAGGTCCAGGTAAACTAACTCCATCCAGACCTCTCTCTCCCTGAAACGCATAAACTATTAACATCAAAGCAGACACTCTGAGAGAGAGATACGTCAGAAATGTGAATTGCCTACAAACCTTCTGACCCATATCACCTTTCTCTCCCCTTTCCCCCTGAAAAAAAGTAAACAAAAAAATGTAAACATTTTTAGATGTTTTTCTTTATTTTGATCAAAAAAGTTGATGGGGAAAATGATGACTAGATTGTGCAAATTTATATAGTGTATTTTGTTTTGTATGTTTACTTGTGGCCCAGGCAGTCCAGGTGACCCAGGTTGTCCATCAGCACCTTTGACACCTTGCTCCCCCTAGTGGAGTTGAGGAGAAATGATTTAGCAAAGTTAAAACTTTAAATGTTAAATCAAATGTTAAATGAATGTCTGTGTGTCTTATATTTTTGATATAATATATAAAATATACACTAAATAATAAATAATATAGTTCTGCTGTGCAGAACTTCTATGAATTTGTGATGCTATATTAATGGTGTTTATGACAGATAATGAGAGCAATTTATTTACGATATATTAAGTGGAATCCTGAATCCAACTTCTGCAGCTTTGTGTATTATGTAATATAAAGCCATTATAGTGTGTTTTTTACTCTGGGGTTCAAAGCCTGTGCTGCAGTGATTTCACTGACCCTCACACATGTGTTGAAGATAGAGAGGCTAATGGGGAACACGTGGGTGGGAACAGCATGCTTCCTTTGGAAAGCGAGAATGGAAACAGTTGTAGAAGTGTGTGTATGAATGTGATGATGCTTTTGTGTGAACCGACCTTCACTGAAACGCCCGGAGGGCCGTCGGCTCCATCTTTCCCCTAAAAGTGTAGAGTTGGGTTCATTTAAACAGAGGAACAAATCTAAGGTTTTGCACATCTAACAGTAATGACAGATATGCATTCCCTAAATGTTGATTCCCAGGTGTAAGAACTCTGGGAGTGACAGGTAAAATCACAAGGCAGATGTTTTTACAGTATTGATAGATCATGTAAGCCAGATTTCTTTTTGTGCAGATGTCCATTAGTGCATCTACCTGTGGTCCTGGTGGTCCTGGGAACCCAGGAAGACCCTGAGGGTGAGAATATGCATGAGAATGAGCTACAGTTCGGCTGTAACACCCAGAAAAGTCTCTGTGAGTGTAAATGTACGTACGGGTGGTCCTCTGGGCAGCACAGGTCTGAAGCCACTGTTTCCATCGAGACCTGACCCCTCCAAATCCTGCGGCAAAACAACAACAAAAAACAAAAAAGACATTGCAGCATCTTTTGAAAGGCTTCACTTTCAATCGCAAGTATCAACTTTACTTTCAAGTATTTTCAGTTCTTTACACAAAATCTAATATCCGATAAAAGAAACATATGAGAACAAACAAACACAAAGTTCTACTTTAATAGAACATCCAACACTCGCATGTAAAAAAGGATAAATAACAAAAAAGAAAAGAGAATAAACAAATAAATAATTAAAAGGATGAATAAATAAAAGAATACATTTTTTTTTTAAAAATAAATCATTTTAAATAGAATTAAAAAAAAAACAAATATAAATAAATAAAAGAATAATGGAATAAATAACAAATAATACATTAATGGCTAAGTAATTAAAATAATGAATAAGTAAAAAAAGGATAAATAATAAATAAATAAATAATTTAAATTAAAAAATATTAAAAATAAATAAATAATAACCAACTAAATAAATAAAAGATAAACAAACAAAAGAACAAAAAAATAAACACATAAAAATTTAATCATTTTAAAAAAAGAAACATGCATATATGCAGAAATATAAATGGTTAACTAAATAAATAAAATAAATAACAATATATTAGTAAATAAATAACTAAGATATTGAAAAAATAAAAAGTATAAATAAATGAAAAAATAAAAATAAGTAAAATAATTGAGTAAAAATTATAAAAAATAAATAATAAATAAATAAATAAATAAAAGAATAAAAAAACCTACATAAATATAAATAAATAAATGAATACATAAATAAATACAAGAATAAATAACAAAGAATACATTAATGAATAAATAACTAAAATAATGAATATATAAACACATAAATAAATAAATGAATAAATAAATAATAATAAAAAATAAACAATATATAAATAAAAACATAAATACACACATACATTCATATTAACCCTAACCCACGCATGCATGCATTCTCAATCATTCCACTGATTTAAACCAGACAAATATACACACAATCTGAAGGCCTGTGAAACGCACCATCATGTCGAAGCTGAAGGCTTTTCCTGGCAGTCCGGGGGGTCCAGGAGGCCCCGGCTGCCCTCTGGGGCCCTCAGGTCCCTCAGGCCCTCGCTGTCCCGCGACCCCTGGATCACCCTAAGAGACCAACAAAGAGCAACATCAGTTCTAAAGTTACGTAATAAATCTCAGACTTGTTTGCTAATGTTGTTAACTCATAATTTAAAGTCACAGCATCAAAAAAGCTTCTCCAATCTGAAACATTACGATGATCCAAATGAAATTACCTTTGGTCCAATGATTCCAGGTAAGCCTGGTTCACCCTGCCAAAAAAACACAAGATGTGTTCTGTCAATGGAAAATGGATGGAAAAGAGCATCTTCAGCAGTTTCCATATTTCCTATAAAAACATCTTACTTTTTGCCCTTTTTCTCCGTCTTTCCCTGGTTCACCGTCTCGTCCATTCGCACCCTAAAGCGACAGAAACCACCACATAAGCACCTCCTGCACTTCACACACACACACATTAAGATCAAATATAACACCAGAGACAGATAACAGTCGTGTTTTCACACTTCTCAAATCCCATTGTCATTTCTTCACTCAGGTGTCAGCCTTTTGTTGACCGCTCTTTCATGATTTTACATTGCAAGGTTAACACAAGCTGTGGCTTTAACCCTCTGGTCCTCTTCGTTTAGGGGTTACACTTAATGACCGAAGCCTTGAAATGTAGCTTTTTTTGGTTTTTCAGGGAAACCTGAAAAAAGAAAATGTATTATTTTTAATGGGGGTAAATGGCTAATAAAAATTATGTAAATATTGAATAGTATATAAAATCCCCTCAAAATTTGAAAATAATAATCAAAAAATATTATTGAACAAAAATATATTACATTGGTTTCCATGAAAAATAAAAAAGTTACATTTCAAGGCTGACCATCCTCTGGTCCTCTTCATTTAAGGGTCACACTTGGCTCCTTCGAAGCCTTGAAATGTAACTTTTTTTGTTTTTCAGGGAAACTAATGTAATATATTTTTATTCAATAATATTTTTTGATTTTGATTTTATGATACTATGCAATATTTACACAATTTTTATTAGCTATTTTTCATCATTAAAAAATACGCAATTTCTTTTCTAATTTTTTTTAAAATTATTTTTCAATTAAAGCAGTTTTCCGTGTTAAAATAGAGACAAGGCATTTAAAATCCAATTTTTTGAAGGTAGATTAGTGCCATCTGGTGGGGGTAAAAAAAAGAAAAATTAAGTAATGACATGGTGTAACCACTAGATGACAGTATAGTTCTATATAAAGTGGTATTTTTTTATACATAAATACTTATTTTTATTAAGTAGTGGGTTTGGATTTATACTTAGACATTCTCAAAGACTTTTTGTCAAGGTTTAGATTTTTTTTGTTTGAAATGTTGATTTGAAGTGTCAGTTTTTGCATTAATTTTACTACAGTCAAACCTCAACACAGATGATTCTGTTACACATAACACCAAAATTCAATAAAAAATGTAACAAAAATGAACAGGTGTTTTATCACAGCTTAAGAAATCTGATTTCAACCTCTTATTTGACACTTTTGGCTCAATTTTACCATATTTTTATTTATTTATTTATTTATTTATTGCTTTGTGGCTATTATTTCACACATTTGCAAAAACTTGGTTATATATATATATATATATATATATATATATATATATATATATATATATATATATATATATATATATATATATAATGTCCTTTGCCCTGTCATTTTTGAAGGAGCCAAGGAGCCGTTAACATATCCGAATGTTTTTGTGATTGCATTGCTAATGCCACAAAAGTCATCAAGTGTCATCCCATTCCGATGAAGCAAAACATTTTTAAAACATAAAATGTTTTGGTCATTTTTGACCGAAGAGGACCAGACAGTTAAACAGAAAACAGGTAATTAGTTGAAGTTTAGCGTTAGGCCGCATTTCAAAAGGCAGCTTCCCCCATCGTAACCTGTTCCATGATTCAAGCTGAGCAGATGAATATCAGTTCATATGAAGAAGAAATGAAGCCCAAACTCCTTCATCTTCACCCAATATTAGTCCATCACTCTCCTGCAGGCTGATCTGAGCTTGATTCACAGCTTTATGGGCCAGTGTTCATCTGAAAACTTTATTGGATTATTACACTATCTGATTTTCACCCAAGACAAAACATTTGGGAGCAATTACATCAATCTGGAGGTCTGGATAACTGTGTAATGTCATGTTTCACAGAGCTGTAATAACCCTTAAGACGGAGCGAGAACAGCAATGCCAAAGCATCTATAAAGGCCTTTTATTAAGTATGACTAAATGAACAGTATCTGTTTTAAGAGCGCAGTGCTTTCAGTTCATACAGGACACAAAATGCTTTGATTTCATTCAAAACAATGTTATCTTCTCAAAATCATGTTTCCATTATAGTTACACCCTGAGAACCATCCGTCGAAGGATCTACTACAAAAGCATGACACTTCCTCACACAACACCTCATTCTGACGTGGTTCCCCCGTTCTGAAGCGTGAGTGTGAAGAAAGCAAAAGCGTTAAGATTATGTGTCTGGAACACGATGGGAGGAAACAACTGCCTTTTTGGCCCATGGTTTCATTTTACCATCTGGGACCAGGAGCTCTACCTCGGCTGAGTCCAGCTCAAATCCAGACCCACTAACCCAGTCCTCAATCACCTGTAACACAGGGCACATGCGTCGGCCTTGAAATAAAGGACTGAGCTAGATAGTCAGGACTGCTGACACCTGCTGAGATGAACAGTTCTCATCTTGTTCAAACCTGTATGACCTTCTCTGACAGATGCTTGACAGAATGTTCATGCTGCTCTTTTCCACACAATGAAAGTGACTAAGGAAGCTACAAATGACCAGAAACACTACAAAAGGTGCCATTATAAGTGGACAAACATGTTTTGTAAAGAGTCTCTTCTGCTCACCAAGACTGTGTGTATTTGATCAAAAATACAGTAAAAATTGTGATATATTTTTACGATGTAAATCAGCTGTTTTCTATGTGAATATATAATAAAATATCATTTATTCCTGTGATCAAAGCTGAATTTTCAGCATCATTACTCCAGTCTTCAGTGTCACATGATCCTTCAGAAATCATTCTAATATGATGATTTGATGCTCAAGAAACATTTATGATTATTATTATTGTTGAAAACAGTTTATGTTTCTGTGGAAACCATCATACGTTTTATTTTTCAGGATTCTTTGATGAATAGAAAGTTCAAAAGAACAGCATTTAATTGAAATCGAATATTTTGTAACATTATTGTAATATTTTGGTCAATTTAATGCATTTTAAATTATATATTCATATGATATCTTTTAAGACTCAGTATTTGTATATATTTTACGGCTTCAGAAGTCTTAGTATACAAACACAATGTGACTACTTTTAGGTTGTTTTCAAACTAACCTAGGCTGGTTTTAGCTTTTTTTTTTTTTTACGGTTTCAGACAGTTTTAGCCATTTTTCGCTGATTTGGTTTTTAGCTGGCTTTTTTACTAAATCAGCTGGTTTTAGGTGTTTTTTAGCTGGATTTTTTCCCCCTTCATGTTGGCAATATGTGAAATAATGGTAAAAACATGCTAGCACAATGTTAATCATGCTAGAAACATGCTAATTACATGCTAATCATGCTAAAAACATGCTAGCAACATGATAATCGTACAGAGGCTATGCACGTGACATCACCGTCGACCGGTAGGACTGTGGTCACGCACGCTGAGTGGCAAAAGACTGAGCAGCAGCATTGGTTTTTAGCGCGAAAAACACACAAAACACATTCAAAACGGAAAAGAGCTTTGTGATTGACTGTACAAATAGCTTTGATACAAAACCTGAGGTATATATTTAAAAACTAGAGAAAGCAACAGAAAAAGAAGCAAATGGATCACTGCATTTCACAGAAACAACTGGACTCTAGCAGAGAAACATGGATTTGCAGTTAACATTTTGTGTCGAATTGTTGGATTTTGAGGTAAAATCATACCGTATATATTGTATTGTTATATATTATGTTGACGACTCATCAATTAAATATTTTCCATCTTATATTATGCATAAATGGGTGTTTTTAAATAAACAACACTGTCAAAAACTATACTATAAAACTATATATGTTTTAGGGCTGGACAATATGACGATATAACATTGATATAAGTGATTAAGCAGATTTAAACCTACCAATATTGTAGTTATATAAAATATTCACAGGCAGATTTGCTTTATGTATTTCCCCTGCGTCAAATCAGACACATATAAATGTCAGGAAACACGACTCCTGGCTGCATGTCAATATCCATGGATTAGGTTTATTTGACAAGTTGTAAGAAACACTTTCGAGTCCAACCTTTAGGGTAATTCGTTAGTTTTACTTGCGTTTTCGCCGTTTCTCCTATTAATCCAGTTACGCAGCAGGTTCTTTTGCCACTCAGTCCAGCTGAGGGAGCGCGTTTTTGGCGGGAAAGTGACGTCGATGCATACCCTCTATTCAAAACATGCATGCAACATGCTAGAAACATGCTAATCATGCTAAAAACATGCTAGCAACATGCTAATCGTATTCAAAACATGCATGCAACATGCTAGAAACATGCTAGTAACATGCTAGAAACTTGGTAATCATGCCACACACTTTAATATAGCTGCGTCCCATATGACGCACTATACACTATGTACTTATGCACTATGTACTCATCCATGTAGTGCATGAATTGTGTATTTTGTCATTTAACAACAGAGTCTGATAACCCCTCCCTCTCCGCTACGTAATTAAAGCTGCGACAACATTCACACTTCATTTTTTTCCTTTAATTTAGTGCATCATCTGGTATTTAAAGTGCACTTTTTCTTTTTGTAATTTTAAACTTAAAAACGTCACAGAATAGTGCATAAGTACGCGAAATGGGACACACATTATGCTAATCATGCTAGAAACTGGCTAATAATGCTAACATGTTAGTAACATGTTAATCATGCTAGAAACTTGCTAGAAACTTGCTAATAATACTAAACACGTGTTAATAACTTGCAAATCATGCTAGTAACATGCAAATAACATGCTAATCATGTTAGTAGCATGCTAACAACATGCTAGCAACGTGCTACACATGCTAGCAACAAGCTAGTAACATGCTAATCATGCTAGAAAAAAACGCTAGCAACGTGCTAAACATGCTAGCAACATGCTAGTAAAATGCTAATCATGCTAGAAACATGCTAACAACGTGCTACACATGCTAGCAAAAAGCTAGTAACATGCTAATCATGCTAGAAACATGCTAGCAACATGCTACACATGGTAGCAACAAGCTAGTAACATGCTAATCATGCTAGAAACATGGTAGCAACTCAGGCTTTTAAAACTACTAAACTAAAACTTAAACCAGGGATTGTGAACTGGCGCCAATCATCTTCATCCGGCCCGCGTCGCCCCAATCTCCCTCCTCCTCTTTTCTTGGCGGTGCGGCTAAATTTGGTTAGATCCGTGGCCGCAGTGGCACCTGCAGCTGTACGGCTATATATATGTTTTTATCATGCACGCTCCGCCGACTGACCTGAGAAACGTTTTCCTTGCGAATATTTCAGCAAGTATTATGTGTGAATATTTATACAGAAAACTATGTTACAGCCATTAATACTGCATTATATTGCATATTTATTATGTGAGATGGGGAATGTATAATTCATGTCTTTGTTAAGGTGTAGTTTGTACCTGTGTTTAGGCATTTTTTCAGGCCTATATAACATAATATAATATCATTTGGCAGTAGTACCGGGTAGCCATGTATGATCTTACGTGTGTAATATTTTCATTTAAGCCTAATAATTAATAAAAAAATTATCAATAAGACTTTTTGATTTGATAATCCGGCCCTCGAATTAAACTACTTGAAGAGCCCTGACTTAAACTATTTCAAACTGAAAACCTTCAAACTTCAAGCTTTTAAAACTACTTCTAACTAGGCTTTGTCTACGAACTTTACTCATCTAGTTTTAAAGTGAACTATTCCTTTAACTTTAGCTTAGTTTGAATGATAGCTCTATAACGTCTTGCTTAAATGCCAGAGGTTGTTATTTCTATGATGCAGCAAAGTACAAGAAGCTTTACTCACAGCAATTCCAGGTTTACCCATCTCCCCATCTGCTCCAGGAGCTCCTGGGGGCCCGACTGGCCCTGGATGAAGGCCAACGGAAGGACCAGGAGGGCCCGGCCGTCCCGGTGGCCCCGGTGGACCTGGAGGACCCTGGTGGGAGTCCAGCAAAACACTTAGTCTTGCAATTCATATCTTACACATTCATATAATGACTACCTCATGTCTCATTTTGTTCGGTGTTAAATCATTTTACGAGTTGACTTATGGCCGTTCATTCATTTTACAAGTTGACTTATGGCCGTTCATTCCGAATGGAATCCAGCTCCTTTGATTAATTTATCCCAGGAGCCAAGAGGTCGCATCAGCAAAGACAACTTCATTTTCACAGACTATAACTCACCCGTATCACCTCTGTGTCACTGTCCAAGTCCACGAAGCTCGAGCCCGAGCCATCAATGCCGTCCTGCACATGGGAAAGCCTCAGTGAGCTCACTTACAGTCCATCTGCTGTTATGGAATTGTTCAGTGAGGTACATAATTATACAAATATATACATCACAATGCACATACCGGATACTTAAATGTCCCTGGACGTCCTGGCGGCCCCGGAGGTCCAGGAGGCCCTGCAATGCCCACACCAGGATCGCCCTAGTGAACAAAACATCAGTGGAAAACAGTTTGCTGTGATTGGTTGAAAATCATCACATTATAGAATGCATCCGTGTTTCCCATTCATTTCTTCCATTCAGATTTTTAAAAAGTCCTCATTTAAGACTTATAACAAGCCATGAACTGAACAAACCAGCTAAGATAGAATGGAGAAATTAAATGAAGTTCTGGTACTCTAGAGGTTTGTTAGGCAAAAATATTCAGGAAATGTGTGTCCTACCTTGTCACCTTTGGGACCCGGATATCCAGAAGTGCCTGGGAATCCCGGTGGTCCAACCTCTCCCTGCATGTGATGGAAAAAGGAACAAAACAAAGCAAATGTTCAAATTGATTGTTGTTATTTTGGGTCCAAGGGAAAAGAATTGTGCATATGTGTGCAGCAAAGCCTCAGATCTAACGGAAGGAAAGCGTGGTCACGACCCCTGGACTGGGGTTTAATCAGCCGTACAGGTGCACGGACAGGTGCGCACACACTCCCACTCGAACACAGCCGCAGATGAAAGCCTCACACACCCAACAAGCTGCCCCCCAATTTGCTGACCGTGCCTCACAAATAATGAGGCTGCGTTGATTAATGTTACTAAATCATTTCCATGTATTTCCTCTGTGAGGCAAGCATCTGGTGGGAGTGAGTTTAGACGGGCAAGACATAAATTAAACATAGAGTCTATAGTGTGCTAATGAAGCAGCAATTTAGTATAAAATGATGAAGTGGCACTTACATGTTACATGTCTAATCTGCTCCCTGTGACCCAGTTTTCCTGATTTGTCATTATTTACACCTGGTGTCTAGTTAATTATCTCATTAGTTCCCTTGTTTGGTCTATTTCCTAGTGTTTATCTTCGTCTTTGTGAGCTTTATTACACAAACAATTACAGAAGAACCGACCTAAACAGTATCATTGCAGTGTTTTTCCTTCCAGTTTGATTTAGATTTTTGTAATCCCATGGACCTTCCCGCAGTCCAGCTTCTCTGCTTGGAGCAGGGAGACCGTCCGCTGGAAGAACACACTCAGAACTTCATCCATCTGGCGTGCCTTACACAGTACCCTGATCGCTCGCTCTGTATTTTTTACCATGCCAGCCGGTGTCCAGTGGACAGTCCAAAAGGGTATTTTGCCACTTTTGTGGAGTGGGTGCTGGTGAACAACAACTCCCGTTCACCATCAGCCCCATGGAGGATGACTCCGCCACCAGCCCCACTCCATCACCGCCAGAGACCAGCCATCCACCACCGGCAAACAATGCAATGGGGATGTTGCATGTGCCCACCGCAGACCGCGGAGACCAGCCTGCCGCAACTGGCGATCCCGAACCGAGGAAGAGGTTGGAGAAAGTCATCGCCCAGAGTCCAATCCACAACAAACATCTGTGTGTTGTGCCGAATTTCGACTCCCTGCCAAATTATTACCCCCCTCGTTGAAGTCGCAACCTGATTGCCTAATCCTAACCCCACCCCTAATCCTAATCCCTCCCCCACACATAATCCTACACCAACCAATACTAGGAGTAACAATTTGGCAAGGGTCAGAATTCGGCACAACACCGGAAACACTGCGGATCGTCAAGGAAGTACTTGTGGAACTTGACGGCTTGGAGGGAAACCACACCCCCACCGCAGTTAGTCAGTTGAGCCTGGCCTCTGGAGATTATTATGAGGAACTAAAGTCAAGTCAGTCAAGTCAAATTTATTTATATAGCGCTTTTACAATTGGTAATTGTTTCAAAGCAGCTTTACATATTAGAAGCACAGAAAAAAGGGAAGTGGTTAAAAATAAGCTGTACAAACAAGTGTGGTAATATGTAACATATACAAGATGGTGCTACATTAAGCCAATGTCGGCTGACTCCCAGGGGTGGAAAAACCCCCCTAGGAGAAAAAAGTCCTAGGAGGGAAAAAAATCCCTTGGAAGATATATATATAATATATGGATATGGAGATCAAAATCTGAATTATAAAGGACATTTTTGAGGTAGATCTTATTTATTTTTTGGAGGAGTTATACCCAGTGCACTTGTAGCTCCTGCACCCCCTCTATCTCCAACGTCCCTTATAGCTCCAGTTTATCCTGTTTCTCCAGCGCCCCGTGACCCCAGAATACACACCCAGCCTGCTTCTCCCACTTCCTCAATCATTCTCGCCTCCGCTGATGTCCTTCTGCCTCTCTAGAGCTCCCATATGTATTGAAGACCAGTGTCTACAGGCCATCAGCTCCACCCAGCACTAGGCATGTGACGGTATCATATTTTTTATGTTGCGATTAAAGGCAGGGTAGGCAAAAAATTTTGTTCCAAATTTGTTTAAACTTTCTATATATATCCATGCATAATTAAAATGTAAGAATTCTGATAAAAAGAGTATAAAAATCGAGTGACTCTAGACCGTTTAATCTGTATTAAACACAGCTCATTATTTCCATCCGGGACGAAACATAGGATTGGTTTAGGCGACTGTCACTCTCTCGCAACCATGGCAACCACCCTTTTGATACACATGACCTGCCCACTTGCGCGCACACGTTTGATTTGGGGAATTCAAGAGGCATGGATCCTAGGAATACCAAAACAAGGGCAGAGAAACAGCAAGCAAAATTCACAGTTCCGGCCTATGCAGTTAGTGAAGGCAAACCAGGCAAAAAAAGGAAGACAGTAACAGTACACGAAAAGGCAATGAACAAAAAGTATTTGGATAAACAAAGAAATAAAACGCGAGTTAATATCGGCGTGGCTTTCCAGCGATGGCGAGAACTGATAGCAGGATTGTGCACAGTTTGCACTCATGCATCAATCGGCATTTATCATATATGCATCATATAACAGTGGCAGGTCCCGAGGCAGGCGCATATAACCACGGAAGGTCCCGAGGCAGGCGCGCAGAACCGTGGCAGGTCCAGTGGCAGCTCCCCCTGCCACGCAAAGATTTTACTCCCTCTCAACTGAGGGAACTCAAGGGGCTGAAAAGTGACTCCTTGATGGCTTTATTTCTGCTGGACAGGTAAATCTTTCTTTTTGTATTTTGATCATACATATTTTTTTGTTTATTTGTTCATGAAGCATGTGTCATTAGCACATGTAGCTGCGTAATATAGCTAACATAACATTACTCAGCGAGCCGTAGTAGAGACGATAAATAATCTATAGGCCTAGCTCAAGATGATAGCTATAGTGTTGAATTGTGCATAATTTTGCTTAAGATAACTAAATACATGTTTAACAGATAGTAGGCCTAACGTTACTCCGCATCTAGGAACTTTTCTTAGAACTATATTTACCCTCTGTCTAACTCTTTTACCATGTTCACCTGTAAGTTTACCTGCACGTTTTTTTCGCCTTTGTTTTGTTTTTATATTCTCTACCTATGTTTACTGATGTCTTTATCTTGTATCTGTGTGTGTCGTACACACTTTGTTGTATGTGTGTGTTATTATTTTGTGTCTGCAATGCAGTTGTGAGTTGATATTTGAGTGTATGTTACTCTGTTTATCTGTAGAACAACGTATATGTTATGAATCTTACACGAAATTCATCTTCATCACAGTGTAAATGATGGTAATGGAAAAATGTGTATCATGCAACCTGTTTTTAGCTTTGCCTTATAGATAACTAGCTCGTTAGCTAATCAAAAAATATATATTTTAAACTTTACCAATATCAATATGCTAGCTTGATAGTGAGTACTAAAATACATCTTGTTTGTTTATCTTCATAATTATAAAGTTATTTTTATTACATGTGATTCTGACATGATGTCACTACATGCACTGTGCTCCTTCCTCTCCGCTTGTCTCAGGTAAATAATGCGTCTTCCAGCTCAGTGGCCGGAGTCACGCGTTCATGCGTTTTGGGGGCGTGGCTTTGGAAGGAGCCCAGAAGGGAGGGGGTGGAGTGAATGGAAATAATGAGCTGTCTTTAAAACAGTCGTGAGAGGTCTACAGACACTCGATTTTTATACTTTCTTTTTCAGAGTACTGACATTTTAATTATGTATTGATATATAAATAAAGTTTAAACAAATTTTGAAAAAAAGTTTTTTTTATACATTTTTTGCCTACCCTGCCTTTAATTGCTGAAGCTTTTATCACGGTATACGGTATTATCAAGATACTGAAATAAATTGCAAAAAAAGTGTTGTCACAGTATAACAGGTTTAAGAACTATTTTTGTAATAACAAAAAGAACTCTGAATGTTTAAGTACAATACACAAAAAATATATAAAGTATATTTTCAAACAGATTAAAGTGCAAAAGTATTAGGCTATAAAGACAAATAATCAGAACTTTTCTAATCATTAGGGTATGTTTTAGTCCAGATTAAAATAGGAAAATGTTTAAGTGTGAAAATAAATAGTATTTAAGTATGAAGTATTTGGTGCTGTGATGAACAACATTGATATTACAAGAAACTGAATGGCTGTTTGAAAGCATTTTAAAAACTTCACTAGCGCAGCTGCTTTGTCTGTGGGGTTTCCGGGGTAACCGCTGCATTTCTGCTGTTCCATCAGCACCCTCTGCTGTCAGAGAGTGAACGTGCACTTTCATTTAACGCGTCTCCTTTCTGCTATGTGCTTCTCATGCACGTTGGGCTTGTTTACATCTGAGCGCGTGTCCCTTTGACGCCACATACTTACATATATTTACATATATTATATATATCTTCCAAGGGGTTTTTTCCCTCCTAGGACTTTTTTCCCAGTGCTAGCACGCTGGGTTTTTCTCCCAGGGGGTTTTTTCCACCCCTGGGAGTCAGCCGACATTGGCTTAATGTAGCACCATCTTGTATATGTTACATATTACCACGCTTGGTTGTACAGCTTATTTTTAAACACTTCCCTTTTTCTGTGCTTCTAATATGTAAAGCTGCTTTGAACAATTACCAATTGTAAAAGCGCTATATAAATAAATTTGACTTGACTTGACTTGACATACAGCGGTGTTGTGCATTTTATACGGTTGATGGGGAAAGTATTCTTAAATTATTTAAATAATTGGTAATAAATTGTTATTTACGGTATTTTGAAGTGCCCACGATAACAATATCGTGCATGTTCATTATCGTGATATATATCGCATTACCGAATATCGGCACAAGTCTACTCAGCACAGACGATCCGCTGGTTCCACGCCCATCGCTCCACCTCGACCTGTTGCCACTTCCGCTCCGCCTTGGCTCCTCTCTCCCTCGGCTCCACCAGAAACCATCGGCCATACGGCTTCCCTGGGGACCTTCGTCCCTCTGGCTCCACCTTGGTAAGCTGTCGACCTGCCTGCACCTTCGGCTCCATCTGGCTTCGACTTCATCCTCGGTCCTCAGCTCAGCCTGTCCTCTGGTTTTCCGGCTCCACCTCAGAGTCTTGTCACCGCGGTTCCACCTCAACTACCATCAACATCAAGTGGGCTCATCAGTTCCACCTGGTTCTCTTCAGCGGTGGTTTCTTCTCTGTCGGTCGTCCCCAGGGTGTATACTATCAAGTCGGGTACACCATGGTTCCTCCTGGGGCCTCGTCCTGGCCGGACTCTGGCATGTCATCTGGCTCCTCCTTCTCCTAGCTCCCCACTGGCTCCTCCCCCTATTTTTGCTATTTTCCCTTGCTCCGCGCCCTCCCTCCACAGTTGTACTCTGTTTTCTGCGTTGCGAGGACATGCCTTTCCAGAAGGGGGCAAACTGTTACATATGTAATCTGTTCTGTAGTTCTGCTTTCTGTGACCAAGTTCTCCTGACTTTGACATTATTTTCACCTGGTGTCTAGTTAAAGGTGCCCTAGATTCAAAAATTGAATTTATCTCGGCATAGTTAAATAACAAGAGTTCAGTACATGGAAAAGACATACATTGAGTTTAAAACCCCATTGTTTCCTCCTTCTTATATAAATCTCATTTGTTTAAAAGACCTCAAAAGAACAGGCGAATCTCGACATAACACCGACTGTTATGTAACAGTCGGGATCATTAATATGTATGACCCCAATATTTGCATATGCCAGCTCATGTTCAAGGCATTACACAAGAGCAGCCAGTATTAACGTCTGGATCTGCACAGCTGAATCATCAGACTAGGTAAGCAAGCAAGAACAACAGCGAAAAATGGCAGATGGAGCAATAATAACTGACATGATCCATGATATCATGATATTTTTAATGATATTTGTAAATTGTCTTTCTAAATGTTTCGTTAGCATGTTGCTAATGTACTGTTAAATGTGGTTAAAGTTACCCTCGTTTATTACTGTATTCACGGAGACAAGAGCCGTCTCCATTTTCATTTTTAAACACTTGCAGTCTGTATAATTCATAAACACAACTTCATTCTTTATAAATCTCTCCAACAGTGTGTAATGTTAGCTTTAGCCCCGGAGCACTATCAAATTAATTCAGAATCAAATGTAAACATCCAAATAAATACTAAACTTACGCGATTAGACATGCTGCATGACAAGCACTTTGTAAAGATCGATTTTGAGGGTTATATTAGCTGTGTGAACTTTTTTTATGTTGTTTAAGGCAAGCACGAGCTCTTGGGGCGTGGAGTACCAGATTTAAAGGGCCACACACCCTGAATCGGCGCATTTCTAATGATGCCCCAAAATAGGCAGTTAAAAAATTAATAAAAAAAATTTTGAACTGAAACTTCACAGACACATTCAGGGGACACATTAGACTTACATTACATCTTTTAAAAACATGTTCTTCGGCACCTTTAATTATCTCTTTAGTTCCCTTGTTTGATCCATGCTTATAAGTCATCAAGTCTCCCTCAGTGTTTGTTGGTTCTAATTTATTTTGGCATGTAATTCTTTCCTGTCTCCAATATATTTGTCACTAAAGTCTATTTCCTAGTGTCTATCTTCATCTTTGTGAGCTTTATTTCATGAAACGTTACAATAAAAGGTTTGATGCTCGGTTTGTTGTTGGCTTTAGTTTTAGTTCACTGGACATTAAGTGTACATTTCACAAGCATTTCTGTATTTAGTTCCATTTCAAGTTACTCAAGCACAAAAATCTTACTGACCTCAACCTTTTTTTTTTTTTCATTTTTGATATTTAATTGTTTTGTATTTCATAACTCTACCATATGCATCTATACAGAAACTGACTTTCACAAATCGTGGATCTGAGTTGAAGATACTTACAGCAGCTCCATCTTTCCCTGGATTTCCCTGAAAGACAAAAACAACCTTAATTCAGCATATATGTCCATTCTCTTGTGGTTTCAGCTCACTAAGAATATGAAGGATTACATGGAATCTGGGAGACGTGTGAACATTTGCTTATATGAAGGACATTTGTGAAGCGTGAGCGCTGCATTCTTCATCACGGTCCGGTCAGGGTTACTCACCGCCTGGCCGTCTTGTCCTGGTGCTCCTGGAGGTCCAGCCGGCCCCTGCGGACCCCGGGGCCCTGGTTCTCCTGGACTCAAAGGTATTCCAAGTGGACTGATGGGAGCTGGCGGTCCGGGCGGTCCAGGTGGTCCTTCTGGACCTCGATCTCCTTTTTCTCCTTTCTGCATAGTAATGACCTGTGAAACAACAACAGTCAACGGTTATTATGACAAGAGAAAGCGTGAAAGACAAGAGAATAAATCAGACTCTGTGACTCACATTTCTGTCTTGAGAGGCTCCCGCTGATCTGATAGGCTCTGAAAAACACAAACAGATATCATGATGGATCTGTTCCTGTCATACTTTAAATAACATAAATAAATGCAGCAGTAGCATATAAAAAATCAAATGATTTGCAGGCTCTTTGATTGCTTGCGATGTAAAACATCATCTAGTGAAAAAATTATTGCTCAAAAGACTATATGAAAGAAAGGGAAAATTGACATTTGACAATGTAAACGCTTGAATCGGTCTGCTGCGTTCACCTTTTGGGCTGTTGAGAAGCACGTCGTCCCCAGAGCTCTCTGCCCAGTCTTCATCATCTGTTTGCGTGTAGAATGTGGGAGTTTCAGTAGGTGGCGCTCTCACTGGACTGCTCTCAACATCCTCCGTCTGAACGGCAAATAACCAATGAAAATACATCAAACACATCTGGCAATCACAAAATAACCCTGTAGAAGTGAACAATCCATCACACAAACATTTAAAGACCCTGTGAAATCAAGATCTTGTGGCTTTTAAAGATAAATAGTAGCATATAAAATTTATATGACAAAAAATAATGCAAGGATATCATATGAATTTTTGGCCTAATATATATGCTATGTACAAAAAAGTGACAAACGCAATGCAAAAGCATCACTCAGCATTAGATGAGATTTCCCTGTTCCCCACAGCTTCTGTAAATGTGTTCGGTTGAATCTGTCTCCCCCTGCTGGACAGAGTCTGTATTCATCATCTGCTAATTGTGTGTGTGTGTGTGTGTGTGTGTGTGTGTGTGTGTGTGTGTGTGTGTGTGTGTGTGTGTGTGTGTGTGTGTGTGTGTGTGTGCTTTTGTTTATATTACATTGTGGGGACCAAATGTCCCCATGATGTAATATAAACCTGAGTTCACCTACATCGTGGGGACCAGCCAGCGGTCCCCACAATGTAAATGGGTTTATAAATCATATAGAATGAGTTTTTGTGAAAAAGTAAAAGTTTGCACAGTTTCCTGTGAGGGTTAGGTTTAGGGGTAGGGGCAGGGTAGGGGGATAGAATGTACAGTTTGTTCAGTGTAAAATGCATTGAAGTCTATGGAAAGTCCCCACAATTCACAAAAACAAACATGTGTGTGTGTGTGTGTGTGTGTGTGTGTGTGTGTGTGTGTGTGTGTGTGTGTGTGTGTGTTTATGCCTACACGGATGCCAGCAGAACTGATAGCTTTGAAGAGGACATGGAAAACAGGACTGTCCTCTTAAAACATTTTACTTTGAAACAAAAGAGTCTGCAAGGATAAACATCAAATGCTGCTGTCACTCACCATGGTATATTCTCTCTCTTCAAGCACTTTCTTCACTTGTGTCTCTGTGTCATCATAGATGTCATCACCGCTTCCGTAACCCGACTCCTGAAACAGCATTGAGACGCGGTTTATTTCCTGTTTATTTGTGATTCATTTTAGTTTTCTTTTTAATGCATTTGAAACCAAATCCATGATTTAAAAAACAGATTTACAATCCATTTGTTGTACTCCATAGCAAAACACCAATCTGCGCTGTGCAGCTGCAGCCACAGGAGGGCGCTATGACTCCACTGTACCAGTGACATCAGCACATACACACTGACACTTGTGCTGCAGGTGATAAAGTACAGGGTTTTGGGGTTTGGAAAAGCTTTTGAAGCATTAGAAACACACAGTCCAATCCATTTTGAATCAAACTATTTAAAGTAATGTAATATTAACCATTATCTAAAATATAATTAATCTAGCATAAAATATAGCTGTATTAGTTTCAAACACATCAAATGTCTTTTAAATTTGATCAAAAATACAATAAAAATTGTGAAATATTTTTAAAATGTAAATCAGCTGTTTTCTATGTGAATATATAGTAAAGTGTAATTTATTCCTGTGATCAAAGCTGAATTTTCAGCATCATTACTCCAGTCTTCAGAGTCACATGATCGTTCAGAAATCATTCTGATATGATGATTTGATGCTCAAGAAACATTTATGATTATTATCAGTGTTGAAAACAGTTCATGTTTTTGTGGAAACCATCATACATTTAATTTTTCAGGATTCTTTGATTAATATAAAGTTCAAAAGAACAGCATTTATTTGAAATAGAATCTTTTGTAACATTATAAATGTCTTTACTGCCACTTTTGATCAATTTAATGCATCCTTGATGAATTAAAATATTCATTTCTTTTTCTTTTTTTTTTATTTACTGACCCCAAATTTTTGGTGATATATGTCATAATTGTAACTTAATCTGTTGAAATTGTATATATATATATATATATATATATATATATATATATATATATATATATATATATATATACATATATACATATACACACAGTACAGTCCAAAAGTTTGGAACCACTAAGATTTTTAATGTTTTTAAAAGAAGTTTCGTCTGCTCACCAAGGCTACATTTATTTAATTAAATACAGTAAAAAACAGTAATATTGTGAAATATTATTACAATTTAAAATAACTGTTTTCTATTTAAATATATTTGACAAAGTAATTTATTCCTGTGATCAAAGCTGAATTTTCAGTAATTTGGCAGTAAAGACATTTATAATGTTGCAAAAGATTAGATTTCAGATAAACACTGTTCTTTTGAACTTTCTATTCATCAAATAATCCTGAAAAAAAATATTGTACACAAATATTTTGTACGATTGTACACATTAAATGTTTCTTGAGCAGCAGATCAGCATATTAGAATGATTTCTGAAGGATCATGTGACACTGAAGACTGGAGTAATGATGCTGAAAATTCAGCTTTGATCACAAGAATTAATTACTTTGTGAAATATATTCAAATAGAAAACAGTTATTTTAAATTGTAATAATATTTCACAATATTACTGTTTTTTACTGTATTTTTAATTAAATAAATGTAGCCTTGGTGAGCAGACGAAACTTCTTTTAAAAACAATAAAAAATATTAGTGGTTCCAAACTTTTGGACTGTACTGTATATATATATATATATATATATATATATATATATATATATATATATACATATATATATATATATATATATATACATACATACATACCATAGATATATTTATATCCTTTGTACATCACGACAGGAAATAAATATTTTCATTTTGTTTTCTATATTGATATTAATACAATCATAGTTATTATAAGAAAAGGCCTTATTCATATATTATATTTGACAAAAAGTGTTTTTCGTCTCTTTAAAAGTCCACAGTCGTACAGAACATCAGCACAGATGTGACGACACAACACACTCACGTAAGGCTCGTCCTCCTCGCACTGCTCGTTCGGCGCTGTGGGATCTGCCGTCAGAACCAGCTGCTGGATCGAGCCCTGAAGAGAGAGAGAGAGAGAGAGAGAGAGAGGTCATGCACTCATTTCTCCCAGAATTTAATCAGCCTGAAACTGATTATGAAATGAATGTGGAAACTCAGCCACTGCGGCTGTAAATCACAGTACATACACACACATCCACACAACACAACACACAGAAACACAACACCAATCCACTCCGCCAGAACTCGAGCACTGCTCACAATCTCAAGAGTAAACGTTTCATTCATCTGAGCATGAAAGGTCATCGTCAGTCCTGCTTTAAAGACTCATGTTTTCTCAAAGATCTAACGAGATGAAGTCCTGATTAACAGAGGCGAGGTTGGAGAGCTTCATGAGCAACACATCCAGAGGACAAGCACCTGTTTCCCATCCGCTACAGCTGAAAGTGTGGGAAAGAAAGTAAGGAAGGAAAGAAAGAAGGAAGACCTGATAGACTGCAAAAAGACCAACTATAATGCATCAAATTTCAAAATTTGGCTTAATTATTAAGAATTGTCATAAGCTATAGCGCCCCCTATCGCTGATGAGATGTGAGGCAAACCTTCATTAAAGATTATGATTTCACTTTTTTAACTTTAATTGGTGTGTAATGTTGCTGTTTGATCATAAACAACATCTGCAGTTACGACGCTCAAAGTTTAAAGAATTCTCTGTTTAAGGATTACATCGAGCTTCTTCCCAGGTTAGTGACATCACTAACCCTAAAATTTACATAATCCCCATGTTGAGCTGCTTTAGAGAAGAGGAAGAGTTGTTGTAGTAGAGTGTTGTTGTCATGCCGTCATTTTACGCGATGATTCGCACTTTAAATGTTAGTCTTTTCCTCACATGTATCGTAATGCTTCAGAAGACTTGGGATAAAGTTGCATGGTCTGATTTTACAGTATCATTTTTTGACATTTCCCATTTCTAGTTCACTTTAACTGTACTGTCAAATCTTTTGTTGATAAATAAAAATAAGACATTTTAAATTGGTCCTTGATTATGATTTCATTGTAATTTTGCTGTTTGATCATAAACAAAATCTGCAAAGTTGCAACGCTCAAAGTTCAATGCAAAGGAGATATTTTCTTTTACAGAATTCTCTTTATAAGGACTACAATGAGCTTCTTCCTGGGTTTGTGACATCACTAACCCTAACATTTACATAAACCCCGCCCCCGATAACACACAACAAAGGGGGCGGGGCCATGTTGGGCTGCTTTAGAGAAGAGGAAGAGTTGTTGTAATAGATTGCTGTTGTCATGCCGTCATTTTACGCCGGACTGCTTCACAAACGAGGGTCAATTCAACACAAAAGATGAACATGACGGCACATGCTAGTGGATGAGTTGAATCAACTCCACAGCAACTACATCAATTTATCCACTAACCATTCAGAAACGTCTAAAAGTTGTAACTTCTTCCTGAGTCTCTCCATCAGTGTCAACTCCGGTTTGAACAATGTAAGGCTGAACACTTTCCTCATTTTGGCTGCGTGAGATTCTCCAGCTTTGTTGTTGTTGAGCTGTTAAAGCTCCGCCCTCTTCTGGAAAGCAGCAGCTCATTTGCATTTAAAGGGACACACACAAAAACGGAGTGTTTTTGCTCACGCCCAAATAGGGGCAAATTTGACAAGATATAATAAATGATCTGTGGGGGATTTTGAGCTGAAACTTCACAGACACATTCTGGAGACACCAGAGACTTATATTACATCTTGTGAAAGGGGCGTTATAGGTCCTCTTTAACATTAGTTAATGCATTAGGCAGCCAGATTAAATAATAAATGATGATAATAATAATAAAGCGCTGACAAAACTGACATAGAAAACAATATGTAGGCTAGTGATAAATATTGTATCATGCAATCATTATATCATTAAAATCTAGACGTCCCCATCAGCTCAGATCTCTCACACGTCCACGGCGTCTGCTTCTCCATCAGTTCTGTTCATTTCAGACGAACATTGAGATCATTCATTCAAACATCTGATCAGCTCTGCTATCTTCTTCTATTGAAAGTGTGGTTTTCAGTTTCAAACTCATTCTAATGTGTTTGCCTGATGAAACAGGAGAACCGAATGAGAGCAAGCAAATGTTCCCATGATTATCTCCATAAAGCAGGAGAATCCAGTTCCAGAGATAAGAAGCAACACACTCCATCATTACGACAGTGAGGAGTTTCTGACTCTCTGATGTTTCTTGTAACTGGTTATAAAATCTACTCAAAACTTTTGGTTAAACTTCAAAAAGTTCATCTCCAGCAGTTTTCTCAAAGAGTGAACTTAGAATTGCTTAAGGTTTTCACTTAATAATTTAAATTATTTCAGTGTTCTGTAATTTTGTGAACATAAAACAAAAAAAACTAGTTCATATGATTGGATGGTGTATTTATAGAGTCACGTGAAACTGTTTTACAGACGGACTGCAGCTGTACGAGCCATTGCTGTCAAACACTCGTTTATTCAGACGGACAGATGAACAGCCTGCAATGTTGACTCAGCAAATGCAACTTACATCCACACACTCAACAGTCTCCGGCCGCCCACACACACACACACACAAACACACACACACACACACACATGTGCTTGTTTGTGTCTCTGTTGCTGGAGCATTTGTGTATAAACAGTAAAGCACTCTGATCCACAGAAAAATCAGCCACTAAACTGATTAACTCTAAACAAAAGATGGAAAACATCCATTACATTGGACAAAAAGCATCCAAGTCTCACATCCCGGTAGAAACATGTAATGACAGGATGTTTCTGCAAAGCAAAACACTATAAACCTAGACAGAAATTCTGCACCAATAGTCACAATTTCTCAAGTAAATGTGTCCTTGCTAGACAATAAAGATACGCAGTAACACTTTATTTCGAAGGTCCCCTTTAGGCATTCTGTTGACCATAAGTAACGTCGCACCTACATGTCTACTAACTCTCATTAGACCGTTAGGTTATGGTTCGGATTAGTAGAATAAGTTGACAGGTAGTTGCAAAGTTACTCACAGTTAATAAAATGTCTGAAGGCCTTAAAATAGTCCAAATAACTGAATATAAAACATCAGAACTGAACTCAAACACTGCTGGTCATGTGATTTCAAAATGTAGAATTAAAATAGCTTCTGATATGACTGTCACCATTGCATATCACTTTAAACATAAAACCGAACATAAAGTTAGGTTTGAAACATTTTTAAGTGAAATAAAGTGTACTGGAAACGTGTATATTCCACAGCAGATTGAGAACTGACATTCTATGAACACATGAGGCGGAGATGAAGACTGTTCGGCCAACGACTGCATCAGAGCTATGAAACAACGACAGCACAGCTAATGCAGTCTGATTTATAAACTCTGAGAGTAGGCCAATCCTGCTGTGTGTGTGTGTGTGTGTGTGTGTGTGTGTGTGTGTGTGTGTGTGTGTGTGTGTGTGTGTGTGTGTGTGTGTGTGTGTGTGTGTGTGTGTGTGTGTGTGTGTGTTCTGTCTCTTGGCATGTACACTGAACTACAGGGAGACAGCCGTGTGTCTGGCCTCGTTTCCAAACATATTCATCTGGTCAACAAAAAAGAATGAAAGATCGCATTTTGCAACCACTTAACACAACTGTTATGCATTTTTTAGTCTCCAAAGCAGGATTTTTGACTACCAGCATGAAGTCTGGTGCACACTGTAGATGTTTCTAGCCAAAAATGGACTGATGGATGAAGTCCTTCCTATGTCTAGTTACTGTTTTGCTTTATCTAATACTGTGTCTTAATTAGACGTGATGCGATTCCAGCAACAAACAATCTGTCTGACCAAACTCACAGCCAATTAAGAGACAGTGTGGGCGGAGTCTCTCTGCAAGTGCACTGCAATCACAACCAAATCAATCAAAACTCACAGCCAATCAGAAGAGCGTGTGGGCGGAGTCTCTATGCAAACGCACTGCACTCGCAACCAAAACAATCAAACCTCACAGCCAATCAGAAGAGCATGTGGGCGGAGTCTCTCTGCAAGCACACTGCAATCACAACCAAATCAATCAAAACTCACAGCCAATCAGAAGAGCGTGTGGGCGGAGTCTCTCTGCAAGCACACTGCAATCACAACCAAATCAATCAAAACTCACAGCCAATCAGAAGAGCGTGTGGGCGGAGTCTCTATGCAAACGCACTGCACTCGCAACCAAAACAATCAAACCTCACAGCCAATCAGAAGAGCATGTGGGCGGAGTCTCTCTGCAAGCACACTGCAATCACAACCAAATCAATCAAAACTCACAGCCAATCAGAAGAGCGTGTGGGCGGAGTCTCTATGCAAATGCACTGAACTCGCAACCAAATCAATCAAACCTCACAGCCAATCAGAAGAGCATGTGGGCGGAGTCTCTATGCAAACGCACTGCACTCGCAACCAAATCAATCAAACCTCACAGCCAATCAGAAGAGCATGTGGGCGGAGTCTCTCTGCAAGCACACTGCACTTGCAACCAAATCAATCAAAACTCACAGCCAATCAGAAGAGCATGTGGGCGGAGTCTCTCTGCAAGCACACTGCACTTGCAACCAAATCAATCAAAACTCTCAGCCAATCAGAAGAGCATGTGGGCGGAGTCTCTCTGCAAACGCACTGCACTAGCAACCAAATCAATCAAAACTCACAGCCAATCAGAACAGTGTGTGGGCGGAGTCTCTCTGCAAGCACACTGCAATCACAACCAAATCAATCAAAACTCACAGCCAATCAGAACAGTGTGTGGGCGGAGTCTCTCTGCAAGCACACTGCAATCACAACCAAATCAATCAAAACTCACAGCCAATCAGAAGAGCATGTGGGTGGAGTCTCTCTGCAAGCGCACTGCACTAGCAACCAAAACCTTTTGATTTATTTCCAAGATCTAAGGTGAATTATCCATTTTCTGTCTCTAGTCACTGTATACTTGCATTGCATGGAAAAGAGCAGCTTGGACACTGTGCTAAACATCTTCTTTTGTGTTTTATGTAAGAAAGAAAGTCATACAAGTTTGAAACAGCATGATCAGAGTAACTGAAGAAGTTTTGTTTTGAATGAACTATCCTTTAAAAGTGTTTTCTTCCTTTTTGAGAGTAGAGGACAGGGGGAAAACATAAATTCATGCACTTTAGGATCCAAAGAGGGGAAAAAAATTAAAATACAAGTCAATTCTCATGTCTCCAGTCGTATAAGACTGCCACGTTGTCGGTCTTGTGGCGAGGCTGATGTTGTCCAATGTTGTTCAGAATGTGAACGAGCCACAAATCAATGTCTTGGCATCTCTGCTGTGAGCGGCGACGGTTATATGGCACATCTGTGTCATGACGTATCTTGAACTGCTTGTGTTAATGTATGCACTTTCATTGGTTTAGAGACCATGCATGTCAATAATTGTTTTCATTTATGAAAAAAACAACCATGCACAACCATGATCATCCCAACATTCCTGTAATAAACTGTTTAATGTGCTATGTAAGTTTATTGTGGTTTATAGTATTATACAGTGAGGAAGTTCAGTTTAAAGATAATCAGACACAAGCCAGTCTACACTACAGGATCTACTATGAAGAAGCTGCATTGAGTTCAACAGCCTCTATCGGGTTAGTGAAACAGAGAGATATGATCATTAAACATTTTAGCTTTGTTCCAAACCTTGTAAGCAGCCAAACCAGGGCATTAAATGCATTTATCCATAAATATCTCATGTAATAATGATACAAATCCAGCATCGAAGCGAGTGATTTGGGTGACTCGCCAGCCCAATCACCGCATTTTGAGGAGTTAGTGGAGGATGTCACTCGTGCCATGTGCACTCCAGTGCTTCCTTTAATCAGCTTCACAACCTCCAGGTCAACGTTTGCCATTCTTTCAGGATCTCCACACTTCATCCAGGCTTTCGAGTCCCACGGTTCATAATTATTCCTCTATCGGGGGACTCAAGAGAACAGGGTTGAAGAGATGTTGGCATCTTAACTATCCGCTGATGCTGCATCATCCCTGAAAGCCCTGGCATTGCCCACCAAGACTTGCCACACAACATCATCACTGGTGGGCAAGGCATATATGGCAGCAGGCCAGACCTTACAGGCGTATCAGGCTGACCTGCTGAGGGACTTAGACGAGGGTGAAGGTGTGGGGCCTGGGGCAGTGGCCGTACTGCCCAGCCCGAGTTTTGTTTTCAGGACTGGTAGCCCTCTTAGACGGCCTCCCGTGTGAGATTCCCATCAGGAGGGACCTCCGAACACAGGTAGGAGGCTCAATATTTCACCCTCGGCCAGAGATGTGGAAACTGTGGGTCTGGCCTTTGAGGGGGATCAGCTCCTAAACACAGGTCTCTCTCTCCTCCACAAGGAAACTTTATGCTCTGAAATAGAGAGTATTCACTTTATGGGGTAGGAGGTATCTATTTGACCCAGTTAACTGCCCGGTGGCTTCAGTGCTGGAGTTCTTCCAAGACCGTTTATCTGCTGGTCTTTCAACATCCACATTGAAGGTGTACATGGCGGCCATATCTGCCTTTCATGCACCATTAGATGGTCATCTCTAGGGAGACACCATCTTATGAATCGTTTCCTCCTTGGTACCTCCTTGAGGATGAGGCCTATGGCTCAAGTCAGAATTCCAACCTGGGATCTTATTGTAGTTTTGGAAAAGTTATCCTTGGCACTCTTTGAGCCATTGGACACGGCATCTGACAAATGTATGGCTTTAAAGATGGTGTTTCTGTTAGCGATCACATCCCTTAAGAGAGTTGGTGACTTACAAGCTCTGTCAGTTGCCCCTCCTGTCTGGAGTTTGCTCCGGTTGGAGTTGGAGACCTGGTTATGTACCTAAAGTACCCACTAATGTGGCCCGGTTTGTAGTCCTTCAGGCCTTTCTTCCTCCTCATGTGTCGGCTGATCATGAGAAGCTACAATTTCTCTGCCCTGTTAGGGCACCTAGAGGTGTATGTAAGAAGGTCCTCTCAATGGAGAAAAATGTATCAATTGTTGGTATGCTTCAGGCCCAAACCTACCAAACCTACTATAAGCAGATGGATTGTCAAGGCTACTTAAGTATGGCATCTTCTAAGGCTTTCCTGCAGGGGGCATCCCTCCAACATATATGTCATGCAGCGGGGTGGTCCTCCCCGCACACCTTTAAAAGGTTCTATAGCCTGGACCTGCCGGCCACTCCGGGGTCCCAAGTGCTCATGTCCTGAGCTGTACCTTAATTGCTTCACACCAGGACAGACATTTTGTCAACATGGCAACGTGGGTATATCATCCCCAAAAGTGTCGTAATACGGGAGTGGCTTGCTTCAGTCGATCAGATGTCTAAAACAGCTGTGATGCCGGCTCCTTTTATAGATTCTGCATTCTGTCAGCACACATCACGGGATGACGTTGCACCAATCAGAATTGGACTAAGTTGCACACGTGCTTCAGGAGTGCTTACGCTGAAGGGATTCACCAAAGTTTCGTAATATGAAGCAGTGTCTCGTTCCCTCAAACCATGGTTACATGCATAACCTGAAACGATCAGTTTCCAATTTAAATATGTTTTTATTTCATAATAATTTAATGGTTAAACAAAAAGCATGGATGAATCACCAGGGGGCAGAAGATGCCATTAGTTCATGTCAGTTCAGATCCATTAAACCAGGGATGGACAACTCCGATCCTGGAGGGCCAGTGTCCAGCAGAGTTTAGCTCCAACCCTAATCAAACACACCTGAACCAGCTAATCAAGGTCTTTAGGATTAGTAGAAAGTTATAGGCAAGTGAGACACTGGCCCTCCAGGACCGGAGTTGTCCATCCCTGCATTAAACAATGTGAACTTTTGATTTAGTGATAATTTTTGTGACTAATATAATAGTAAATGTTGAAAATCATATTAGCTAAGATATTTTTTTATTTTTTATTGTTAGTTCATGTTAACTAATGTTAACAAATGAAACCTTATTGTGAAGTGTTGCCAAAATCAACCTTGAGTGTTTAGTTGAGTTTCTAGTGCTCTCCGCTCGGATATTTATTCCTAAAACAAGTGCTTCAAATAACCAAAGCTTCAGCTCTAGAAGGCAAGAGTTTGGATCAGAACTGGTGTGTAAATACTCCTTCCCAACAAAAGCCATCAGGTAGAAACTCACCACAAATCGCTCCAGCCGAGTTCCTCCAGCATTCCCGATGAAGATGCCGGAGCTGGGCTGGAAGGAGAGTCTGTCATGACTCCGGCGGAAGGCCACGCGATGGTGCTCCTCACAGTCCATGTACAGCTTCACCTCTTCTCCCTGAACGGCCAGTGTAAATCTGGCCCATCGTCCCGTCAGCTCACTCATCTTGAACGAAGCCGCCTCCTGTGTGTGTGCGTCGCCGGGTTCGCTGTAGTAAAGAACCACACGCTGCGATCCATCCTCCACCGGCGCCAGCGCCACCCCCAGCTGAACGACCTTCTGTAGGGCGTCAGTGATGGCGAACAGGACTCCTCCACGCCGAGTGATGGGTTTGGCCGTGACGATGATGGCGAAGTCGCGGAAGAACGGGTCAGGGATGAAGGAGCGAGTGAGGCGGCCCACGTTAGCATCCGGCCCGAAGCTGTACGCAGGGAAGCCCTCGAAGCCAGTGATGAAGGCGACCGAAGGAGGCAACGGCACACCGATGAGCTCCGTCAGGTCCAGCTGCCCGCTAGAGCCATTTTCTGCACAGAAACAGACCGAGAGCAAATAACATATTAATACAGGGCCATTCTACAACCTCAAGCCACAATAATAAAATAATAAGCCTAGGTGAATATGTTGAGCTGTGGTGCTTGTTTAAGCTAAATCTGCATGCAATCTCTGAATTTTCAGCATCATTACTCCAGTCTCACATGGTTCTTCAGAAATCATTCTAATATGCTGATTTGCTGCTCAAGAATCACTTCAGATTATTATCAACAGTTGCTTGAGGAATCAGAGTTTGACTCCAGCTTTTCCGATCCCATCCACAGACAATGCATGCTTTACAAAACAAAATAAGATACATTATTATAAGCTCCTGTGTAAAAGTATCTTTCCTTCTCTAGCATTTCTTCAAAGTCTCAGTCCAGCTAATTCATCTCAAAATTATATTCACTCCATGCATTTTCCTGTTTATGTGCTGAGAGGCAGCCAACAGTCCTGCAGTTTTATTACCACACACACTTTATCCGGGGTTGTAAACTCCCTCCAGGCCTCCCTGCAGGTCCTACATCTTCATTCCTCTCCACATCAATCGGCTTCTGTTTCGAGGAAAGAACTCTGTTTCCTTTGCAGATGAGAAACCAAAACAGCCCCATATGACCAGAACTAATGTACCAGACCCTAATCACAGATCAGCATCATTTACATTTAACTAACAACCTGAGCACATCAAACAAAAGCCTTATCAGCAGATGCTTGAATCATAAGTCCTCGTCACTGCTGAAGACCTGGATCCACACACATGGTCTTGATTAGAGTCGAGGAGACCTGCACAAACAATTGCAAGCTCTGTAACGAAACACAATCATCTGGAAGCTGTTAGAGTGGGCTAATAGAACTGCTGCGAAGAACGTGCCTGTAAATTTGGACTTGTACCTTGAGGGCACACAACAACCCAAATTAAGATCCACCACTGCTGTCTAACTCACACTACAACTTAAAGATAGAACTATGGATTTCTGCTAGTATACTAATGCTAAAGTATACTAATGCCAAGTCAAAAAGCATTCTGTCCCAAATGGAGTTAAGGAATTCCCATTTCAGGTTCATTAGCTATGTTTACATCCAAAGCGGCGAACTTATGCGCAAAATTGGAATATCGCTTGGAATATCTGGTTTTAAAAAAATCGTCACTTCATGGGATATTGGTGCAAAATATCAGAATAAAAAATGGATGAGGCTGCAATCTGGCTCTTTTTCACTCCATCATAAACGAGTTGCATCTCAGAGTGACGAAAGACAAAAAAAGCAGTCACATTCTTTTGCATTCGGATGCTGGTGTTTGGGAACGCAATCATGTGAGACACTTCTGGAGGGAATTAAATCAAATCATTCTGATGACAGACTTTGGCTCAGGAGTTTCAGAACAACCAAACCAACATTTGAGTTGGTCCGCTGGATAGTTATCCAATCACAGCCTCTGCTGAGGCAGTCACCTGGGGTTTTGAGGGATTTATTCGGTAAATGTGTTGTAGTTTGGATGGAAACAGCTATTGTTAAGACTGTTTTAATTAATGATATAAAACAATCTAAACACAAATTTATAAGTTAGTGCTTATACACAAGATTTCACTGCAGCTGGGCTCAATAAAAGCAATAAAGAGACTATTAAGTCAGAAAGCTGGCAATGGGACCACATTGACACCAAATCCAGCTTTGGTTACGGTCACTGAAGAGTTAGACTTGTATATGATCAGACGCAGTGTGCACACAGGAACACATATAGACCTACATTTTATCCTAACATCATGATGTTGGGAACAATTCATGTTCATGTTGTTAGTCAACAACACAAATGCTGAATTTCAGCTCAGAGACTCGCTGGACTCAACATCTGCAGGGTGTAGCTGACGCCCGCTTGAAACCAGGATTCCAATCAAGGTCGGGATCTTGACTCCAACACAACTATATACACCAGTGAGAAGCACGAGAGAATGGTACGTTTAGATGAGAAAAGGATATTGCAGGTCAGGTATCATGTTCAGGATTATTGTTTGGAAGTTCAAACATGTAGGGCGGAACTTTTATCTGTCAGTTGTCGATTGGATTGTGAAAAAGGAGAGTAAACCAAATCAGATGTGAAGCAGATTATTATGTAAAAAATATTTTTTTCTTTTATGAAGAGGAAGTAAAAGGCATTATGATGTGCACTTGAATGGTTATGTGATTTTTTTTCCTATTTACATGCATGAATTAATGCAAAGCTTTGAGACTTGTATGCATCTTGGTGTAAATGTTTAGGTGCACAATCTTATGCCAATAACGCTTAATAACCATCATGTAAGGTCAGGTCAGTGTTGCATGTAAACACTCTCAATAATGACACCAATAATCTGTTCATAATTTATTGACATGCGCAAATTTGGTCGTTCATGAATCAAAGACTCTATAGATGATCCCAGTTTTGCCAGTCAGTTGTGCAACTAGTGGAAACACTTAGCAAGTATAAAGACATTTGAGCATTTATTGCACTTTTATGAACAGAGAGGTGACTCCAGAGCAGATGTGCCGACAGCTGAGTGGCCTGAGGATCGGACAATCCAAGGCTTCTGGATGAATGGATGAAGGTTTGAGTTATTGAGCGCCTAGTGTGTCGAGGTCAATGTCAGGATGAGTAACAAGGAGCACATTATTGCTTATTTGGAATGTTATCCGTGGAATGGACCAAAGGTTGAAGGCCTGTCTGTGGGCAGATGTGTTTATCACATGACCACAGGACTCAAAACCACCAGACGAGCTGATCATCATGGCTCCCAGTAGTGATTTTTTGGAGCGCATTACAGTATATGAAGTGACTGTGGAAATGAGCAAAGGCAGCAGAATGAAGGGATCTCAGCAGTCCAAAATGAGGTATTCAATTTGGCAAACCAGCTGATTTTGGGAGGAGTGTTAAGTCATTATTCAGTGCCCTGAATCGAAAGAGCGTTCCCATGAGCCTCGAGCTGAATGAACGGCATGCCTTCCGTCATCCGTGAGGATTGTCACTTGATGAACACCAAATGTATAACAATTCATGAGTAAGTATAGCATATAAAATAAGTGAATAAAAGTCCAATGAGCAAAACAGCATATGTTTTTGGTAAAATTTGGCGAATCGTACTGTTTATTATGGGTTTAGCAACGCTGACCTTCGCTTCAGGACAAAGAGAGACGAAGCCAAATCGGCCTTATCACAGTCTGAACGATTATGAACTTCTGCCACTCCCTTCAGAAACCAGCTCAAGAGTCAATGCCAACCAGAAATATCTGCCATTTACCAGCATTTCCCTTCTTCACCCACTTTAATCCAGACACAAATAGTGGATTTCCTTCCAGCAGCCTTTGATTTCAGAGTGTGCTCAGTAGGGAATCGGTGAAAGTGTTATCGTCAAAGATTATGATTATTTGAACAAATTCTAGCACTTATTCAAAGAACTAGAATCACAGATTACAGATGCTGTAAAATCTGTGAAATGATTGGCTGCAATGACATTTCAATCACACACTGTACTACTACAGGGCTAAAGAACAAACACACACAGCTTTCATTTCTACCACCAAGGCATAAACAAGCATGCATTCTGGGATGTCTGTGGTTTTATACATTGCTGAGGTTGACTTTTCCAGCGAGGAGCTCAATGAAGCCCCAGTCAGCCTTGAGTTTCAATGAACTTTCACATAATAACATTACTAGGAGAGCAAACTAATTCAACACACATGTTCCATACGGCCTCTGCTTTATCATGACTGCGTCATAAATTAGCAACAGTTACAGAATACCAACAGTAAAACTCATGGAAAATGAAAAGTTGTTAAATGACGTCATTCACAGAGACCTAATCTAATATACTAGCAGAGTTTCTCAGAGACTGATAATAAAGTATCCACTATTAAGTTCAGACAAACCACTGAGCATCAGCATCTCTTCTCTTCTCTGATGACGAGGGCGGAGCAACCTGTCACTCACATGAGATCCACCAATAGCAAACCACAACTATCCAATCAGTTCCCCAACGGCAAAATGAAGCCTTGGATATACATCACAATAGAGAAGAAAAGTCTTCCCTTTCATAGAAATAGCAGTTTTGACATATTTATCCATTTTTAGTGCATCACAAATCCTACGGTTTTACCTTTCAGAATCAATTGGTGTAATGCTTTTGCCTGGAAGTGTGAATGAGAAGGCTAATTATTTTCATATTTTCTGAAGAAAATGTATTGCTGACATTATATCAGGTGGTTGCGAGGGTCGTTGATATGCAGTTGCTAATAGATTTTATGTAGTTGCTACTGTTCTGGATGGTTGTTATAGTGGCCCAAATCAAAAGTGCCAGTTTAAGTGCCAGTTTTCTAGAACCACGAATGAGAGTCAAATTTAGGAAAATATTGCAAAGTTTAGCAGTTCCTCCAAAACAACGCCTCATGAAATGTCATTTATGACGTCTGCTGTCGTATGGGATAATAACACACTTTGTGTTCATTGGATGTGAAATCACTCACTGAATGGCAGTTCTGTGCAAAACTGTGCCATTCTGACAAATAAATGGCCTTTAACTGGAAAAAAGGATGGACAGTCACTCAGATCACATGACCATTGGACCAGCAGCAGACCTGATGAGCACAAGCATGTGAATCAGTGTGAACGCCACACAATCACAAGTGCAATCTGAAGAGCATCTTGTTACGAGTTTACATCTCGCAATTCTGACTTTATATCTCGCAGTTCTGACTTTATATCTCACAATTCAGACTTTATATCTCACAATTCTGACTTTATATCTCACAATTCTGACTTTATATCTCGCAATTCAGACTTTATATCTCACAATTCTGACTTTATATCTCACAATTCTGACTTGATATCTCGCAATTCTGACTTTATATCTCGCAGTTCTGACTTTATATCTCACAATTCAGACTTTATATCTCACAATTCTGACTTTATATCTCACAATTCTGACTTTATATCTCGCAATTCAGACTTTATATCTCACAATTCTGACTTTATATCTCACAATTCTGACTTTATATTTAGAAATTCTGACTTTATATCTCGCAATTCTGACTTTACATCTCGCAATTCTGACTTTATAACTCGCAATTCTGACTTTATATCTCGCAATTCTGACTTTATATCTCGCAATTCTGACTTTATATCTCGCAATTCTGACTTTATATCTCGCAATTCTGACTTTATAACTCGCAATTCTGACTTTATATCTCGCAATTCTGACTTTATATCTCGCAATTCTGACTTTATATCTCGCAATTCTGACTTTATATCTCGCAATTCTGACTTTATATCTCGCAATTCTGACTTTATATCTCGCAATTCTGACTTTATAACTCGCAATTCTGACTTTATATCTCGCAATTCTGACTTTATATCTCGCAGTTCTGACATCATATCTCGCAATTCTGACTTTATATCTCACAATTCTGGCTTTATATCTCACAATTCTGACTTTATATCTCGCAATTCTGACTTTATATCTCGCAATTCTGACTTTATATCTCGCAATTCTGACTTTATATCTCAATTCTGACTTTATATCTCGCAATTCTGACTTTATAACTCACAATTCTGACTTTATATCTCGCAATTCTGACATCATATCTCGCAATTCTGACTTTATATCTCGCAGTTCTGACATCATATCTCGCAATTCTGACTTTATATCTCGCAATTCTGACTTTATATCTCGCAATTCTGACTTTATATCTCGCAGTTCTGACATCATATCTCGCAATTCTGACTTTATATCTCACAATTCTGACTTTATATCTCGCAATTCTGACTTTATATCTCGCAATTCTGACTTTATATCTCGCAGTTCTGACATCATATCTCGCAATTCTGACTTTATATCTCACAATTCTGACTTTATATCTCGCAATTCTGACTTTATATCTCGCAATTCTGACTTTATATCTCGCAATTCTGACTTTATATCTCGCAGTTCTGACTTTATATCTCACAATTCTGACTTTATATCTCGCAATTCTGACTTTATATCTCGCAATTCTGACTTTATATCTCGCAATTCTGACTTTATATCTCGCAATTCTGACTTTATATCTCACAATTCTGACTTTATATCTCGCAATTCTGACTTTATAACTCGCAATTCTGACTTTACATCTCACAATTCTGACTTTATATCTCGCAATTCTGACTTTATATCTCACAATTCTGACTTTATATCTCGCAATTCTGACTTTATATCTCACAATTCTGACTTTATATCTCGCAATTCTGACTTTATATCTCGCAATTCTGACTTTATATCTCACAATTCTGACTTTATATCTCACAATTCTGACTTTATATCTCGCAATTCTGACTTTATATCTCGCAATTCTGACTTTATATCTCGCAATTCTGACTTTATATCTCGCAATTCTGACTTTATATCTCGCAATTCTGACTTTATATCTCACAATTCTGACTTTATATCTCGCAATTCTGACTTTATAACTCGCAATTCTGACTTTACATCTCACAATTCTGACTTTATATCTCGCAGTTCTGACTTTATATCTCGCAATTCTGACTTTATATCTCGCAATTCTGACTTTATATCTCGCAATTCTTACTTTATATCTCACTATTCTGACTTTATATCTCACAATTCTGGCTTTATATCTCACAATTCTGACTTTATATCTCGCAATTCTGACTTTATATCTCGCAATTCTGACTTTATATCTCGCAATTCTGACTTTATATCTCACAATTCTGACTTTATATCTCACTATTCTGACTTTATATCTCGCAATTCTGACTTTATATCTCACAATTCTGACTTTATATCTCGCAGTTCTGACTTTATATCTCGCAATTCTGACTTTATATCTCGCAGTTCTGACTTTATATCTCGCAATTCTGACTTTATATCTCGCAATTCTGACTTTATATCTCGCAATTCTGACTTTATATCTCACAATTCTGACTTTATATCTCGCAATTCTGACTTTATATCTCGCAATTCTGACTTTATATCTCGCAATTCTGACTTTATATCTCGCAATTCTGACTTTATATCTCGCAATTCTGACTTTATATCTCACAATTCTGACTTTATATCTCGCAATTCTGACTTTATATCTCGCAATTCTGACTTTATATCTCACAATTCTGACTTTATATCTCGCAATTCTGACTTTATAACTCGCAATTCTGACTTTATATCTCGCAGTTCTGACATCATATCTCGCAATTCTGACTTTATATCTCACAATTCTGACTTTATATCTCACAATTCTGACTTTATATCTCGCAATTCTGACTTTATATCTCGCAATTCTGACTTTATATCTTGCAATTCTGACTTTATAACTCGCAATTCTGACTTTATATCTCGCAGTTCTGACATCATATCTCGCAATTCTGACTTTATATCTCGCAATTCTGACTTTATATCTCGCAATTCTGACTTTATATCTCACAATTCTGACTTTATATCTCGCAATTCTGACATCATATCTCGCAATTCTGACTTTATATCTCACAATTCTGACTTTATATCTCACAATTCTGACTTTATATCTCGCAATTCTGACTTTATATCTCGCAATTCTGACTTTATATCTTGCAATTCTGACTTTATAACTCGCAATTCTGACTTTATATCTCGCAGTTCTGACATCATATCTCGCAATTCTGACTTTATATCTCGCAGTTCTGACATCATATCTCGCAATTCTGACTTTATATCTCGCAATTCTGACTTTATATCTCAATTCTGACTTTATATCTTGCAATTCTGACTTTATATCTCGCAGTTCTGACATCATATCTCGCAATTCTGACTTTATATCTCGCAGTTCTGACATCATATCTCGCAATTCTGACTTTATATCTCGCAGTTCTGACTTTATAACTCGCAATTCTGACTTTATATCTCACAGTTCTGACTTTATATCTCAATTCTGACTTTATATCTTGCAATTCTGACTTTATATCTCGCAGTTCTGACATCATATCTCGCAATTCTGACTTTATATCTCGCAGTTCTGACATCATATCTCGCAATTCTGACTTTATATCTCGCAATTCTGACTTTATATCTCAATTCTGACTTTATATCTTGCAATTCTGACTTTATATCTCGCAGTTCTGACATCATATCTCGCAATTCTGACTTTATATCTCGCAGTTCTGACATCATATCTCGCAATTCTGACTTTATATCTCGCAGTTCTGACTTTATAACTCGCAATTCTGACTTTATATCTCACAGTTCTGACTTTATATCTTGCAATTCTGACTTTATATATCACAATTCTGACTTTATATCTCACAATTCTGACTTTATATCTCGCAGTTCTGACATCATATCTCGCAATTCTGACTTTATATCTCACAATTCTGACTTTATATCTCGCAGTTCTGACTTTTAAGATGTAAACCCGCAATTGGGAGAAAAAAGTCAGAACTTTGAGATAAAAAGTCACAATTATACTTTTTTATTTTTTTTTTCAGTGGCAGAAACAAGCTTCAATAGTAAAGAGAAAGACTACACAAGAAATCACACAATCAGGTTTACATTTATATTAAAAATATATATGTGCATTGTGCCCCTGACCAAATAAACAATTATTATTTCTATTACAGTGACTTAATAAAATTAAATCATTGTGACAGAGGAAGCAGGAGATTCTGTGTCTGTTTGTTATGACTGATGATGATTGATAACGTTTGGCAGAAGATCCTCTTTTTTAGCAATACTGCAGTTGTTCTGATCCTTTGCTAAAACTACAAACCATCTCTCGAGTCAGATTCAGTTTCCTCCAAGTTTCTGATTAATTGACCGCCAGCTGTGTACGGAGACAGAGTAAAAAGAAGACAATGGACCGATATCAGCCGCTGAGGAACCAAAATAATACAGATGCTGTGGAATTAAAGGGAGCGTGTTTACTGTGGCACACGACGAGGCGCTGACGGCAGGACATCAGACACGGCTTATTAGTGCACATCTGTTTCTCTGTTCATTATGTGGATCTGTCACAACTCCCTTCAGATCCACAGAGAAATCATTCCACTAAGATCTGTTTATACCTGAGCCAGGGTCGCTGCACTAATATTAGCTTGATCTGAGGGGAAACCACAGGGCAGTCTTGCCAAAATCATGTATGGAGTGAAAATCATTTTAAATGTTTCTGAAAGAAGTCTCTTCTGCTCACCAAAGCTGTGTTTATTTGATCAAAAATACAGTGAAATATAATTCCAATGTAAAACACTGTTTTCTATGTGAATATATAGTAAAGTGTAATTTATTCCTGTGATCAAAGCTGAATTTTCAGCATCATTACTCCAGTCTTCAGTGTCACATGATCCTTCAGAAATCATTCTTATAAGATGATCTGATGCTCGAGAAACATTAATGATTATTATCAATGTTGGACATGTTAGCAGAAGACGGACACTCCTCGAGCTGCACATTCTTGTACAAATTTTCAAGAAACAGAAGCAGCGTCTCCATCCTGAACACTAAGACTGCAGGCCAGCGTTTCACAGGCCGGTCAGTAGCCACTACCCGGCTAAATCAAGCCTTCTGGATTAAAACAGTAACATGAGTTTTCAAACACAATCCTCTGCCCTAACACTCTCCAGATCTGTGTAGCGTCTCCTTTATTGGAAATCCTGTCAAGCTCCAGAGTCCAGGGCTAATAATGGAAGATAAATGCACTTCCATCTCAGTCTAGAAGGAGATCAGGTGAAGCAGATATCATGCCCTCAGTCACTTCTGATTCTCAGTTTAGACACTGACAGGTACAAACATGCAATTTCTTGCTTATAAAGTGAAAAATAAAGGAGAATTTTGGGGATTTTTTAGAGGACTTTTGAAAGTCTTGACCAAGAGACATGAGACTAACAGTTTAAGACTTACAATTTGAGTTTGAGGATTCAAAATTATGTTCCTGCTTTGACTGTAAAGCTGCTTTGAAACAATCTGCATTGGAAAAAGTGCTCTATAAATAAAGGTGACTTCACTCACCTGCTTTCTTTCCTGCTTATGAGGGAGTTTGTAACTTGTGCCGTGGCCAAGTTAAACATCGACTGGCCGGCCGAGGAGCAGTAAGTGTGTTATTATAAGTGCTTCCTGCCTAGTAAATCGCAACCCCCATGTCGAGGCCTGCCGATCTTTGCAGACCTCCACACCAAGGCATCGAGGTCCTGGAATAAACCTTTCTCAAGGCCCTGATATACTTCAAACGAAATTGAAGAATGAACTGATGTGACATCATTTCGAACAAAATCAGGCCAAAACAAAGTGCGAACACTAAACAATTTCATCTGTTGAGTCCGTCGAGGTAAGATCTCCGCAGGTGGAAACATGAACACACTGGATAGACGCTTTATAGTAGAAAATTAAGTTGTGCTTCTGATGAAATGAGGCACTGTGAGCGGCGTCAGATGTTCAATAACAGTATATCGCTGCTCACATATTTCGAACTTCGTTTTACCCCTAAATGAAGAACGAAACAGAACTTCTAGTCCAACTGTCTACTCTTCGATCATGCTAGTTATCTCTCCCGAGTCTGCATCATCCATGAAGGCCTTGACATTGCCGACCAAGCTCCAGAACAATGTCTTCATTGGTGGGCAAAGCTTATGTGGCCGCTGGTCATGAGGCATACCAAGCCGATCTGCTCAGGGACATGGATGAAGGCGAGGGTGTGGGTCCCGACATGGTTAAAGAGTTGTGTCGGGCCACAGATTTGTCTCTCCGGGCCGCACCATGGCAGCTTGTGGCCACAGAGAGGGATCTCTGGCTGAACCTCTCCGGCATCAAAGCAGTTCTACACACTAGACCGGGTTAGTTTCCACTAAAATAGCACATTCAATATTTCTGCAGGCCTTTTGTGCTCCTCCATTTCAGTCGGCGGACCAAGAGAAGCTAAACCTGCTCTGCCCAGTTAGTGTGCTTCAGTTCTACATCCACCATTCTTCCCAGTGGCCTAAGACTGATCAGTTGCTGGTTTGCTGACGTTGCACCAATGAGATTGGAGGGTGCTTCAGATGTGATCACGCAGGAGCGTTCCCAATTAGGGCTGGGAAAATAAATCAATGCATCGCAAATCGAAAATGTTTCTGGATCGATTCTGAGATTTTCCGAATTCATTGCGATTCTCTCTCAAATCGATTCTGAACTTAGTTTTTAACAGCAATTCCTTTCACACACCACTTGAACCTTCAATAAAATAATAATTCACAAAGTTCGAAAAGGTTGAAGCAAACGTGTGTTTGCAGTTAAAGGATTAGTTCACTTTTAATCAAACTTTTCCTAATAATTTACTCACCCCCATGTCATCCAAGATGTCCATGTCTTTCTTTCTTCAGTCGAAAAGAAATTAAAGTTTTTGATGAAAACATTCCAGGATTTTTCTCCTTATAGTAGACTTCAATGGGCACCAAACAGTTGAAGGCCAAAATTACACTTACACTGCAGCTTCAAATTGTTCTACAAAATCCCAGATGAGAAATAAGGGTCTTTATCTAGTGAAACCATCACTCATTTTCTGAAAAAAAAATGAAAATTATTTTAATCATAAATGCTCATCTTGAACTAGCTCTCTTCTTCTTCTCCATTAGAATTCCAGCAGTGTAGACGCTGCTAAGTGTATTACTGCCCTCCTCAGGTCAAAGTTTGAACTAATTGTTATATACTATTGAACTAGCATATTGCATATAAAAATTAGTTCAAACTTTGACCTGTGGAGGGAATTATTCTGGAATTCTAATAGAGAAGAAGAAGAAGAGAGCTAGTTCAAGATGAGCATTTATGATTAAAACTTATATAATTTTCATTTTTTTTTTCAGAAAATGAGTGATGGTTTCACTAGATAAGACCCTTATTTCTCATCTGGGATCGTGTTGAACAATTTGAAGCTGCAGTGTAAGTGTAATTTTGGCCTTCAACTGTTTGGTGCCCATTGAAGTCTACTATAAGGAGAAAAATCCTGGAATGTTTTCATCAAAAACATTAATTTCTTTTCGACTGAAGAAAGAAAGACATGGACATCTTGGATGACATGGGGGTGAGTAAATTATCAGGAAAAGTTTGATTAAAAGTGAACTAATCCTTTAATCTTGCATCATAAAAGCTTTCTGAGATGCAAGCACATTCTTAGACTCAGCCGAATGCACAAGCACTCTTCTTCATGAGCACTTGAGTGTGCAGTTAAAAACTAGCCTAGAGCGCCATCTGCTGTTAAAAACTAAGCTCGGAATAGATTTGAGAGTGAACCGCGGTGCATTCGGAAAGTCTCAGAATCAATCCACGAATCAAGAAGCATCGATTTATTGTTGCAGCCCTAATTCCCATAGTGTCAACATTCTGGCGCAGCGTCTCGTTCCCTTCTCAGGGAATCTGGGTTACAGTCATAACAGAGAGGTTTAAGAGATATAATATGGTAGTGAGCCAAATACTTTTTAAACAATACTAATAAACTTGCATTTGCTTATTGCAATTACATTAAATCCAGTGAGTTTAAGAAATGTCAAGATAAGATCAAGGGGAAGAAAAGATTTTTAAAATTATTAAATAAAACAAATGATAATATCAATAAATTAAGCTACTTTTATAAAATAAATACAGCATTAGTTCCCTCTAGGTCAGTAGTACACTCAGGATTGTGGACAGAGTGATTCAGAAAGCCAAAAGAAACTGGAGTTCATTTCTGACTCGTCATTTACATTGGCAAAGAAATAATGGAAAATCCAAGGAAAGTTGCAGTCGATGCCATGTAGGGTCAGAAAGCACTCGAATACTCTCACTGCAGCACTAATGCACAGACAAACAGATCAATACAAACACTGACAGCCAATATGAAGCTGAAGAACCAGCAGCTCACGGTGAAGGCAGTATATGGTGTAGTTGATGTAAACATCACTCCGGCTATACGGCCTACAGCTGTGTTTAAGCAGCTGTGAGCTCACAAACTCGAAACAAACTGTTATAGGAATAGCATTCGGACCCAAATTACTCTCAACTTTAGAAGCCTGTTTCCAAAATGCAAAGCCTTTAAGCTTAAGTGTGAAGCTTTTCAAAGGAACAGGAAGAGGAGAAAAAGAAACTGAAAAGAATAATGGAAGGAAAATGGGAACTGACTGTGATCTTACGTAACTAACAGGCATGACAGTTTTCAGGAAAGTTTTTGCCTCTTGTGAAAATTCAATCCATAACATGCTTGTAAAATTATACACACACACAATTAAATCATTAATAAAATCCTAAAAACGCTGGATCAAAACTGGCATGAATTGCAACAATGAAAACTGAAGCAGACATCTTATATTCCTTTCAAGGGGAAAACGGTTACGTTTCCAGTGATGTATGAGGCGAGAATCTTCAGCTGCAGTGAAGCTGTCATTCTTTAGGCTGTTCTTTATGAAGATAGTCATCCTAGTTCTGAGTTGACTGAAAAAAATTACAAAAGCACAGATGGGCCAAGACACACTGATTATACTTCATGAATCTTAAGAGTCGCTGTAAAACAACCACAATCCCAGACCCACTTATCACTGCACAATTGACCCTTCGCAAAGACCCGCCCCCCCTTAGTTACAGTTGCTTTGTCCGACAAGCCATGACGCTGTCACGACACGCACAGTGAAAAATACATCGCAGAGCAAAGAGGACACTGACAACACGTCGACAGACAAGACCAAGCAGGTTACTTATGATATTAAACAAAGTCCCAGCTTTCAAATTGTGTCATTTTTTAAAGAAATTCAAACAATAAAAACCGTTTTGTGGCTCTTTAATGTGTCGTGACAGATCGCTGTATAGCGCCTTGTGCTCGTGAACCGATCATCTCTTCCTACTAGTTAATTTATAGCATCAAATAAACATGCATGAACATCAGAAGGAATGTTGTTTCAAACGCTGAAAGACGTAAATACACGCCATTTTTCAAGTTCAAGTCCACCGAGGTTAATCTTCTAACTCCTGACTGCTTTGTCAGACAAAATGACGGAATCGGCATTATGATTGGTTAGATCACTTGTCAATCAAACTCCTGGCGAAGGGTCAATTATGATACAGATGATAAAAATTATCTCTGCAAACCATTCATACAACACAAAACTGAAATTAGCCAACTGTAAGTAATGTATAATCAGTACTATATTGGTTAATGGTCAATCAGACTTTTTTAATCATAATGGTCAATCCAAGGTCAAAAATAAAAAACACTTTAATTTTCTCATAATATCCACTGCAGAATCAGCTTTCAGTGTCTGACATGTTTTGTTTGAAGATTCGGTCTCTCTAAACTCCGCCTTTCTGAGAGCCTGCTCTGCTCTGATTGGCCAGACAGCCAAGTCTGTTGTGATTGGTTGGAAATGAAACGTTCATTATAATCTCATATCATAATCTCAGCTCTTCCTCAGCTCTTGATTCACAGTGATACGAACAGTAACGATGGCGTCAGTTTTACCGTATCAATCTTCTCTTCCAGTCTCAGATACAACTACAGTGATTGAGGGCGGGGCAAAGCAGCCAATGGGTGGATATTATGCAAATGAGTTACAAACCAACCTAGGTTCAGCAGGAAGTGAGACTGGAATTAGAGACGACTCGTTTCGGCAGTTTAGAATCACTTTCTTTTAGGAGACAATAAACTTTGCAGACTGTTTACACTCACAAACAGCTTTATTACACACTACATGAAAGGCAATACTTTAACTAATACAAAACTTTGATTTATTTAGACAATATAGTAAAGAATTTTAATATCAGCAATTGACCATTTATCGACCATCCAAAGGTCTCTCTCGTGCCAGCTGTGTAACAACAGCTGATTATAATTTCTGAAAAGTCAGAAATGAGAAAACTACACACCACTGAGGGACACTTAGCAGTAAACCACTTACACATCTGCTTGTGCCGGGAGATTTACACACACACACACACATACAAGAACAAGGCTTTTCTAGCTTAAGGAGGAGCAATAACTTGGAGCGCTGCATGTGATTAAATTTCTTCAATCCCTGAGTGCGTTGGGAGGGTTTCCCAAGAACTGCTCAATTACAAACAGGCCTTGCGAAGCCTATGGCATCCTATGAGCCTCATTTTCCACATCACATTCATTTTTGCACTGTTTAGGGAGGCGTCTGTCTCTAGATCACAAGCTCCATCTACATCTGTAGTTTTATGGTTTTACACATTACAGCTAAGTGCACTTGCGAATGACAAGGTCCAAATGTTATGACTTTACACAGTCGCTGCAACATCTCGAAGGTATAAGCATGACATGCTCTACCAAATGACAAATTGAGTTTGAAACATTGCACTCAAACAGTGTGATCTAATTATAAAATGATTATATATAAGAATTTCTTTTCTAGCCTCATAAATCTGATTGCTCAGTATTTAACGAGAGACCTGCTATTGCTTCTCTTTGATGATTGATGAACTTAAGCTTGTGTTTGAACTCCACGTGTGCATCCATATATAAATCAGAAAATCCAGCTGTACAAATCCAAACCTGAGGGTCTACAAATGATCTGGAAAGCATTTGACAGGTTTGTGGCAGTTCTCTGGTTATATATGACATATGAGGCATTACAGCACAGACACTTCAGGAAAAATAGAAACAGGAACTCATAGAACATTTTTCATTAGCTTTTCGTAAGGGAATTTTTCTGCTTCTGCACCCTGATGTTTCCAGGAAAAAACACTGGATCTGCACAGTTTAAGTATCTTCAAATGAAAAACAACTTAGTTTGTTAATCTTAGCTGGTTAAATCAGCTGTGTTAGCTATAAAGGCCACCTGGTTTCTCATCTTGACTAGTGCAAAAAACATCAAATTTGGCAAATTCTTTTGAGGAAGAGATTTGATGCATGATTTCAAATCATACTTGTAGGAAAAGTATATCATGCTCACTAATCACAACAACCACAAAAACCAGCTGAACTCAGCAAACGGCATCAAACAAAGCCCTACTGTGGCTCTTTTCTCCATTTCTCAGATTACCCCTCGCTCTAAATCCAGTAAATCCTCCTTATGACACTTGCTTTCACCGGCTTCTCCAAGCTTGTGTTGCTTCCTTTAATCGTTAATCTCTTCTATACTGTTTGAAAAGCAACACTAAACTTTATGAGTTTTGAGAAATACCGTCATTGCCAGAAGAAGTCATAGGGAAAAAAAGTAAATAAAAGGGATAGTATATAAAACGTGTCATACGAGACAAAATATCTTCCAATACAATGTAAGTGAATGAGGACTGAAGTGTTCAAGCTTCAAAAAGGACATGAAAGTACTAAAAAGTATCATAAATGTATCATAAAAGTCTTCTAAAGTCACATTTAAAGTGGACCTATTATGCTCCTTTCAGAAGATGTAATATAAGTCTCTGGTGTCCCCAAGTTTCAGCTCAAAATCCCCCATAGATCATTTATTATAGCTTGTCAAATTTGCCTCCATTTGGGCGTGAGCAAAAACACGCCGTTTTTGTGTGTGTCCCTTTAAATGCAAATGAGCTCCGCTTTCCAGAAGAGGGCGGAGCTTTAACAGCTCAACAACAACAAAGCTGGAGAATCTCACGCAGCCAAAATGACGAAAGTGTTCAGCCTTACATTGTTCAAACCGGAGTCGGACACTGATGGAGATAAATGATCATTAGCCTATATGGCACAAAAACAATGGATCATCTGACCGTCTCTGCAAGTGACTCAAAGTAATGAAAATAAGCGAACTGTGTTGAACCCTGCGTGGGGTAAGAGCCTCTGCTGCCATCACAAACACACCGCCGGAGATATGTGATGAATGGAGGGATCATCCGGTCCGCTGTCAGCCACTGTTACCAAATATACAGCCGTTTGCCAATGTAACATTGGGATACAGCCAAGAGCTTTACAGTAAACACTGCTGCTTTTCCAGTAGTGGAATCTCTGTGTGCTCAGTTTAACTAAAAATAAATCCCTGGATTTAATATGCCGTTTTGGACATGAAGCGATTTAAGCCCAATAAAACTCAGCATATTAGCTTTTTAATTATTTAAACTAAAGAAAACACATTTAGGAAATGAAATGGCCTGGGCATGACCATAAAACAGCACATTTTATTTATTACATATTACAAATTGCACATTTCAAGTGCTTAGAAAGCAATCTGCCCATTCATTTTCTCAGTCTTACAGAAGCTTTTATTGCTCTTTCTCTTAATCTGATGTCCTCGACTAGATGCTTGGGAACTTTTGGGAAAATTGTCTTTGAGTTGGCCTCTAGTCTCAGGTTCCAGAGGCCCAAAGAGTTCCTTATGAAAGAGCTAGTGTCTTTTTTACTTTTATAGGGCCACCAACAGCATGTCGGCTCCGAATAAGCAAAAATGCCCCCGAGGATGCAACTGTGCAGATGATCTGAGGACCTCGAAGAAGAGGCGTATGGTTTCATCACCCTTTGCCATCCAGGCTTGTCTTGAGAACCAATGGATCACTGATGGATCAACTATAAGCAATAAAGTTGTTTTCAAACTTATTTATATGATAGCTTTACTTTTCTGAGGTTTGAATTTGAGAATAATGTGAAATTACAGTCAATTCTGATTTGCTGCTACAAGCATGTTTTCTTTTCATTAATCATATTTTTCCAGTTGTTGTTTTGAAAAAGGCTCAAATCATATATCATATACATGACTCTCAGTTTGGATGGAAAACAACTCAAATAAACCATGAGCTTTTATGTAATACTGTAACTCATAGTGCTGGCTCTCAGTTATTGTAACTCTGAGACTGGCAAGAGCTTACAAATCCTCAGTACTAATCTTGCTGGATCGGTCTGCTGGTTTGACACAGTTAACCACCAGATTCTCCTGTCAAACCTCATGACGAAGGGCATCTCAGAAATTTCCTCTCATTTAGGTGTCATGGAGTGTCTAATTCGCAACATCTAGCTACTGGTGTACCCCAGGGCTCAGTGCTTGGACCGCTTTTCTTCTCCATCTACATGAAATCACAAGGATCTGTCATTAAGAAACAAGGCTTTGCCTATCACTGCTATCCAGCCACATGATCCAACAGTAGCTGCTCGCATCTCAACCTGCCTGACAGAAGGACCACCACCTTCAACTCAACCTTGCGAAGCAGAACTGCTTGTGGTCTCAGCCAACCCAACACTTCATCACAACTTCTCCATTCAGCTAAGTTCGTCATCTATAACTCCTTCCAGGACAGTAATGAATCTTGGAGCTGTGATTGATGATCAATTAAGCTTCACAGACCACATTGCTACAACTGCCCGGTCCTGCAGATTTGCCTTATACAACATTCAGAAGATCAGACCCTTCCTATCGGAGCATTCGATACAACAACTCCTTGTTCTGCAAGTGAACGGCGCCTTGTGGTGCCATCCCAGAGAGGCATAAAATCATTCCCTGCTGGTGGAACGACCTGCCTAACTCATCCCGAGCAGCTGAGTCTTCAAAAAACAGCTAAAAGACATCTTTTTCCTCAACACTTGACCTGTTAATATTAGCACTTACTTTATTTATGTTGCTTCTCTATTTTTTTGTTTGACAAAGCCTGACAAAGCATTTGCCCTCTTGTTGATTTATTGTTCTCATTTGTAAGTCGATTTGGATAAAAGCATCTGCTAAATGAATAAATGTAAATTCAGCATTGATCACAGGAATAAATTACATTTTATAATATATTCACTTAGAAAACTGCTATTTTTCATTGGAATAATATTTCACTGATTTTACTGTATTTTTGATCAGTCAAATAAATGCAGCTTTGCTAAGCAGAGAGAAACATTGCCAAATCTAACCAAACCCAAACTTTTGAATGTCCAACAAATCAAGCTCTTAGTCAGAATAATTCACATCCATGTCGTCAGCTCAATAAAACAGTTTTCATCCCCAGGAGTAAATGTAGATTTGCTCTCGCAGGAGACGAAGTGTTGTAAACAATGTCATTAACATTGCATGCTGGAGTGTTGTTCCATGCACATTAAATCCTCGACAATTATGAACTGACAGACATTTCCACTGGGTTATTGACCTCAACAGAGGAAGTCCTAAATACCGGAGTGGCCTTTGAATGTTTGAATTAACCAATCGGACATCATCTCAGCAATGAAGCCGAGAAGGACTGAGGACAGCGTAAACTTCCCCCAGTCTGAGGTAATCTATTGAACACACATCGCAGCAGAGCCACTAAAAAACACGCTGAATGAATCCCTGCTGTGTAGATTTTATGATGTTGGCTGGTATGCATTTTACCTCACGAATGAAGGATGTGATAATGAGATTTTTAAGCTGCCCTTGCAAGACTTTTCTTTATGTGATGTGTATATAAATCAGTTTTGCATCTGACTGCATGTTACTTCTGGCGCGTTTTGTGTTTGGTGTAGACAGTCTGTTCTACACAAAAGAAATGTACCTTATCTTAAATGCCAATAGTGGCTTCCTCCATTAAGCTTTTAACACTCTAATCAAGACAGCAGGAAAGCTGTGATTAGCAGATCTGTTTGGGTTTGGAGTGAGAGGTTTGGAGGAGAAAACTGCAGCTGGAGCTGGGTCAGGACAATCAGCCAGCCAATGATGTTGTGTTTGTGGGAAGGCGACATGCATTACAGTGATGTTGTACCTTAGAAATGTGATGCAGCTGCAAATCGTCTGAGTGTCTAACATTTTGACACTTTACAAGACAGCAGGTGTTCGCTCTGTGTCCAAAGAGCCAGAATATGAGCTTATGCTGATCAAAGCCAATCGCAGACATATCTGATGAGTGCGTGAACACAGTGGCCAATCAGAGGTGTATACGAATCCACTCAACAGCGCTCAAAGCATCATATATTTTTTTTAAATTTAGTACCATCTTGGTGGTCGGTACTTTTGACAACACTAATAACGATACAAATATAATTCTAAAAATCTTTCTAAATGTCAAAGAATATATGAAAGAGTCCACAATAACGATAACGAAACAGTGAAACAATATCGTTGGAATCACTTTCAGAACAATTTCTTCCAGCTGATAAATGATAAAAACACTGACAGCCAATCAGAGTCCATCCTACTTTAAAGAGCTCCGGCATTGAATATGCAATATGAATTTGCGCGAATTAGCCACCAATTCATCAAAACGTAATATTGTCAGGAGATCGTGTTGGTATTTCACAAGTCTGACACGCAAAAATATACTTTTACTAATGTAACTTGGCTTTGAACACTGAATGACTGCGTCAGAAACCTTCAATATTCACCATCAAATACATTTTAAACAGGAAATTAAAAGTAGTAGGAGCTCATTGATGCATCTGTTCACAGTATCATTGAACATTCCCTGTCACCGATTTCACTTCCTTCATGTAACAACTCTATAAATGTCAACTTTTATTGCATTTTGCCAGTGTTGCTGTGAAGCTGTATGGCTATACATTTGAAGGCAGGAAGGTCATATCCTGTCTTTGTTGGCAATGTTAAAAACATTTACTCCACTAGACCTCCTATTGTCCAGAGCTGAGGAGAAATTTCCACTGACTCATTTCTGACTCACTATACAAAAAGTTACACAACAAGTTATGTATTCCATACGTAGCAACCAACAGAGTTCAAAGTCCTCATGAAATCAAAATGTACAATTATTGTTTGTATGTTTTTATATGGAATATTGTTCATCATCATTATAATATAAATAAATTTTAAATTAATATTCCGCATCTTGAATCAGAATATCTTCTCCTCCCTCTTGCAGCATCTCTTCTCTTCTCTGATGATGAGGGTGGAGCACCACAACCATCCAATCAGTTCCCCACAGACAAAATGCATGATTTGTAAACTGCATAAGCAGCTCCATTTGGCTTTTCTGACTAAATAAATTTGCTTGGTCGCTCACCTGATACAGCATTGCTCTTGTGATGTGAATCGCTCGGGTGCGAGTCCTGTGAAACATGACTTGCAGAATCAACTGAAATGGTTGTGTTTTTATTGCATGTTTGCTTTTGTTAACATCTGTCTGGTTTAATGCAATGCATTAATCTTTTTAGCGGCTTTCACCAGACATTTCATTTCTGAACTGCCATGATACAACAACCAACATAATACAGTGTTGCCAGATTCACATTCACCTGTTTCACTTTGAAAGTGTAATGAAACGTGCAAGAAGTAATGAAATATCATTTCGCCACAGGCACGTTTTTCCAGTGCGTCTGGGTTGAAATAAACAGTGTCTCTCATGCTCTCTGAAAACCTCTACACTCAATCATCTTGGTGTCTGAGTCATGAAAGTCCAGCCTAGTGAGTGTTTTACTGAACAGTCAACCTTTTAAGAGCGATAAATGCAAGTCAAAAGAGGCTAAATAAAGAATGATGCCTTGAATAACCAGATACAAAGGAGCATTACATTTAATAGCTAAGAAGTATTCTACTGAAAAATAGCATCTATACAGTGTCTTTCAAACAACGTCTCTCTTTAAAAACTCATAAGACAACAACAAAAACATGTATTCACCTAAACTCTAAAAAATGTTGGGTTAAAAACAACCCAAGCGAATGGGTCAGTATAACTCAGCGAATGGGTTGTTTTAACCCAGCGAATGGGTTATTTTAACCCAGCGATTGGGTTGTTTTAACCCGGTGAATGGGTCAATATAACTCAGCGAATGGGTCATTTTAACCCAGCGAATGGGTCAATATAACTCAGCGAATGGGTTCTTTTAACCCAGCGATTGGGTTGTTTTAAACTGGCAAATGGGTCAATATAACTCAGCGAATGGGTTTTTTTAACCCAGCGAATGGGTTATTTTAACTCAGTGAATGAGTTGTTTTAACCCAGTGATTGGGTTGTTTTAACCCAGTGAATGGGTCAATATAACTCAGCGAATGGGTCATTTTAACCCAGCGAATGGGTCAATATAACTCAGCGAATGGGTTCTTTTAACCCAGCGATTGGGTTGTTTTAAACTGGCAAATGGGTCAATATAACTCAGCGAATGGGTTTTTTTAACCCAGCGAATGGGTTATTTTAACTCAGTGAATGGGTTGTTTTAACCCAGTGATTGGGTTGTTTTAACCCAGTGAATGGGTCAATATAACTCAGTGATTGGGTTGTTTTAACCCAGTGAATGGGTCAATATAACTCAGCGAATGGGTCATTTTAACCCAGCGAATGGGTCAATATAACTCAGCGAATGGGTTGTTTTAACCCAGCGAATGGGTCAATATAACTCAGCGAATGGGTCATTTTAACCCAGTGAATGGGTCAATATAACTCAGCGAATGGGTTGTTTTAACTCAGCGAATGGGTTGTTTTAACCCAGCGAATGGGTTGTTTTAACTCAGCAAATGGGTCAATATAACTCAGCGAATGGGTTCTTTTAACCCAGCGATTGGGTTGTTTTTAAACTGGCGAATGGGTTGTTTTAATTGTTAAAATGCTTATTAATAAATGTTCACCTTTTGATTATTATTGTTGCCTCTAGTAATTATGTTTAATTTCTAACCTATTTTGGGTTCATTTTAAGCCAGCCATATAGTAATTTTTTTAACAATAGTTGGGTTAAATAAAACTGCCCATTACATTGGGCAAACATTTCCCAATCGCTGGGTTTGTCCATTTTCAACCCAACTTGGGTTGTTTTTAAGCATTTTTTAGGGTTTATCTATATTTTCCAAAGGTCAAAGATCAGTAGGGCTGCTCCATTTACTCAGACAGCTATATGTCGAAAGCAAACAATGGGAATGTGTTTTTCTAATGCTGTGATGTGTCATCAAGGCCATGGAACTATCCAGTCATGCTTTCCTGTTTTGGTTTGTGTCTCATGGACATTTCATCCGTGCTCTGCCTTCATTCCTGCCCGGATGGCAAAAATATTCCTCATCCCGGGGAACATTCCTGTTGTCATGACATAATAGGAAAAGGAGTACAAACACTCTCCATCATCTATTTTAAAGATCTTTTCATGCTTTTTGGAGAAATGAGAGCTTAAATACTGTATGTCATAGATCAAGTGTATCTATATGTGAATGGGGAGGATGGTTTATAATATATATGCTTGTTGTGAAGTCCACTTGCTATATCTACACTGTGATGTACACAACAGCAGCCTATTTGTCCTAGGAATGGGTCCAGCGAGCCGCAACAGCTTGTGTGTGTTGATACGAAGCATACTAGAGATGGCACAGGCCTCTCAGGAAGGACAGCTTGGATTGCTCAGCGACAGATGATAAACAGGCATCATTAAAACTTCTTCACAGTGGCCTTAAACATATCTCAGCTAAATACGGTCACCCCGTTCTGGATGCTGTTCTTTGACTGAGTCTCTCATGTTTAAACAGCCAATAAACCAGTAGACCATGCCACTGTCTCTCTCTTCCAGCACTGACTCTCAGGTCTCCAGCCAGTGAGGGAAAGGATGAGACGTCTTTTACCATTCTTGTTTGGACACTGTTGCACATTTCCTTTGATGGAGTTTTATCCGTCGCCTAATATTTTCCAGAAATTGGAGGCAGACGTGTCAGAGTGGAAGAAGAAAAATCTCCTCACGCCGTCAATCCGAACCTTTCACATAACACAGCGTCATAAAACATTCCCTTACAGCAGCTACATTATGCAACACACATCTGACTGAACGCCACATACACACCCAGACAAACATCGCTACAGATTATATGAAGGAAAATCTAAATATTCATGGTAGTGTCCAAATAGTATTGGTCTTCACATTATAAAAGAGAGGAAGAAAGGCTGTCAGGCAGCTGGGTTTAATTATTTGATCTCTTAATTGGAAAAATTCAGACACTTGATTCTGTTCTACTCACAAATGGCGATCTCTATCTTCTCAAAATGTCTAAGGAAGAGCGTAAAGCCAAAGAATAGGAGGAAGTCATTTTTATGATATGGTTTAGCCGGCTAATTACTTTACCTCATTAAATCAGCGAGAGATCCTGTCAAGAAACCCTAAAGAAATGTGATTGCATGACAGACTTCAGGAAATGACAGCTAGAATTTAAACAAGTTGGGTTGAAAGTGGACAAACCCAGAAAATGGGTTGTTTTAACCCAGCAGTTGGGTTTAATGTTTGCCCAACCTGCTCGGTAGTTTTATTTAACTCAACTATTGTTTAAAAATGACTATGTCGTGACTTAAATATGTTGGAAATTAAACATCAGACACATAATTACTAGAGGCAACAATAATAATTAAAAGCTATGCAATTTAATAAATGTTTATTGTTTAATTATTATTCATTAAACTTATTAATATATGCTCATTTATTAAACATATTAAAAAATGTTAAATTCCAACATACTTTGGGTTCATTTTAAGCAACAATACAGTAATTTTTAAACAATAGTTGAGTTAAATAAAACTACCCAGCAGGTTGGGTGAACATTTAACCCAACCACTGGGTAAAAAACAACCCAATCACTGGGTTTGTCCAATTTCAACCCAACTTGGGCTGTTTTAACCCAGCATTTTCAGTGTATAATCAACAAATTAAAGGTTAGACAATTAGACAAGGGGTTGACCGATTATCGGTGCCGATATTAAGCATTTTTATGGTTATCGGTAATTTTTAAAACTGATTTGCCGATAAAATAATTTAATTTTGAAATGCTCTGTTTGGCTCTGATGCAGCCAGCTCTTTTGGAACTAATTTGTTGCTTGTTGTTGTTTACTTCTTTAAATTTTACAAAACGTTTACAGAATGCTGCAGCACTTTTAATGTTATTATTATTAATGTTATTATTAACAGTTCTCAGAATTAAAGATATGTTTAAAAGTCAGAGCCCTTGTTATTCTTAATTTTGACATTGATTTTCATTTTTACACCATATCGGTTCAAAACATCGGTTATCAGTCTACTTGATCTGTAATAATCGGTATCAGCATCAGCCCTGAAAAACACATATCGGTCGACCCCTAAATTAGACTGCTTTATTATTGGTCTTAATAACTTTTCCTGGATACTGTACAGCTAATACACTCTTAAAAAGGCTCCATGAAGAACCTTTAACATCCTTGAAATCTTTCCATTGCACGAATGCTTCTTTATAGTGGAAAAAGCTTCTTCAGATTATTAAAACGTCCTTTGAACTAAGAAAAACATGGTTCTTTTAAGAACTGAAAATGGTTCTTCTATGGCATCGCTGCAAAAAATCCAATTTTTAAGAGAATAAACCCCTCATTGACATTAGGAGGCCATGACATATAAAAGCCAATGTAGGACATCTGGTCAGGACGTCAAGGTTAAACTCATAAAGAACTTCAAAAACCTGAACCTCAAATGAACATCTCATTCAAAAAGATGTTGCCTTTTACAGTACAGTAGTTTTCCCAGGAGGTCTTCAGTCTAGGACTGAACAGCTTCGGTGGAAAAGCAGTCGAGAGTCTCGAGATCTCGGGTTTGTTTTCTGAGAGTGGGGCAAGGTTTTGAATGTTTTAAGACAATTCTTCAACAGTTGGATCCATTACATAAGGTTGGCCTCCATTCCTGCGGTTAATACAAGCTGTCAGCATCCACACTAGGGCCGATTCTGAAGTTAAGGAGATAAGTAACTGTAATACAAACTAAACAAGAACAGAGGAACCAAAACTACAGGAAATCAAAGCCCTGGAGAACACGACTAAAACTCTCCATTTGCATCTCCATGTGCATTGAGCCAGGCTAAAGTTGGGTCAGAGTGATATAAAGACCTCTTGAGGGAAATTCAGTGGGAAAAGGTTTTTGAATCCAGGTAGATTCTACACTCTAAAAAATGCTGGGTTAAAGCAAACCCAGGTTGGGTTGAAAATGGACAAACCCAGTGAATGGGTTAAATGTTTGCCTAACTGCTGGGTTTGTCCATTTTCAACCCAACTTGGGTTGTTTTGTTTTTAACCCAGCATTTTCAGTACTCTATTACATTTAACTGGCACATTAAACAAGAGAAGTCAAGCAGCCAATGAAAACTCTGGACACAGCAAGAGACCTAGAGCAAGAGGCCAATCGCTGTTTAAGATGTGAAGTTTGTGCATCAAACAAACATTTGAATTAGAAAAGCAGCTGCTTCTCTTACAATACATTCAAAAGGGTCGTTTCTGTGGCAACAGCTCTATTTCCTTTGTGTTTACAGCTGGGGCTGGAAATATTTGTCCCAAATCAGTCCGTTTGCTGGCCGAGCTCTGCACAATGATCTATCATTATATATTGCAGGAGTTCTTGTGAAATTCGAATCACAAAAGATATAATCTCATAATCTCACGCCACGCTCTTACAAGGAAAGTTCACCAAAAGATGAAACTTTTGTCATCTTTTACTCACACTCATTTCATTCCGTGTTTTGGAGAATGTTTCAATGATTTTTGTCCATGCAATGAAAGGCAATGGGATCTAAAACAACATTGGACCCAAATTACTTTGATTGCTTTGAATGTGAATGTGACGACAGAATTTTCATTTTCAGGTGCACACTTTTTGCCTGCATTTGGTGTAATGTGTCAAATATCAGCTGATTTCCAAGCAGAGAGTTATTAAAGCCAAGCAATTCCTCAGAACATATTAAGTTCATCATGAACATAACCCAAGGTCAAGAATGCAATCCTCTGGCACACGTCCCATCTGGAGTGAGAATGAACAGCTCTGCATTATTTTACAGATGGAACACAATATAGCTTTTGTGGACATGATGTCATCCTTAGGGAAAGATTTCTTGGGCTTCGCCGCTTGTCATAATGGCAAATTGCTTGCTGTTTCGACCCAACAGAGTAACTGTGCCAACTATCTGTCATTATGAGGGTAATTGAGGTAAAGAATGGGGGTTTATCCCACTATGGCACCTTCTGTGACCTTGAGCTCCCTCACAAAACTATGAGCCTCACCTGGATACAGTAATGGAGTCATTGTGCCTTAAAACTAATAAAGAAAAACTATATAGCACAAAATGAACAGAAATCCATCTGGACATCATAATGAATCATTGCACCAACAAGAAATACAGAGAAACAGCCTGTCTGTAATGAGGGATTATGGGTCTGGTATCACCCTGAAGGGGTTTGGTTTTTAATTAGGCTACTACACAGCTACTTACAAAGTACATGTACAAAACATTGATTTGATATGAATCTTAATTGTAGATTTGATTAAAGTTTACATTAACAGAATCATTCCATTGCAAAAATATGGAGCTCCTCATATGATGTGCAAGAAAAAAAGTAAATCGTGTGCTTGATTTACAATTTCGTTCCCTCAATTTGATAAATCATGGTCGCGATTTACTATTTCATTCCCTCGATTTGCTAAATTGCGCTCGATTTACTATTTCATTCCCTCGATTTGCTAAATTGTGCTCGATTTACTATTTCATTCCCTCGATTTGCTAAATCATGCACACGATTTACTATTTTGTTTCCTTGATTTGCTTAATCATGCGCTCGATTTACTATTTCGTTCCCTCGATTTGCTAAATTGTGTGCTTGATTTACTATTTCATTCCCTAGATTTGATAAATCATGCGCTCGATTTACTATTTCGTTCCCTCGATTTGCTAAATCATGCGCCCGATTTACTATTTTGTTCCCTCGATTTGCTAAATCATGCGCTCGATTTACTATTTTGTTCCTCGATTTGCTAAATCATGCGCTCGATTTACTATTTTGTTCCCTCGATATGCTAAATCATGAGCATGATTTACTATTTTGTTCCCTCGATTTGCTAAATCATGCGCTCGATTTACTATTTCGTTCCCTCGATTTGCTAAATCATGCGCTCGATTTACTATTTTGTTCCCTCGATTTGCTAAATCATGCGCTCGATTTACTATTTTGTTCCCTCGATTTGCTAAATCATGCGCTCGATTTACTATTTTGTTCCCTCGATTTGCTAAATCATGCGCTCGATTTACTATTTCGTTCCCTCGATTTGCTAAATTGTGTGCTTGATTTACTATTTTATTCCCTCGATTTGATAAATCATGCGCTCGATTTACTATTTCGTTCCCTCGATTTGCTAAATCATGCACACGATTTACTATTTCGTTCCCTCGATTTGCTAAATCATGCGCTCGATTTACTATTTCGTTCCCTCGATTTGCTAAATCATGCACTCGATTTACTATTTCGTTCCTTCAATTTGCTAAATCATGCGCTCGATTTACTATTTCGTTCCCTCGATTTGCTAAATCATGCACTCGATTTACTATTTCTTTCCCTCGAGTTGCTAAATTGTGTGCTCGATTTACTATTTCGTTCCCTCAATTTGATAAATCATGCGCTCGATTTACTATTTCTTTCCCTCGATTTGCTAAATTGTGTGCTTGATTTACTATTTCGTTCCCTTGATTTGCTAAATTGTGTGCTTGATTTACTATTTCGTTCCCTTGATTTGCTAAATCATGCGCTCGATTTACTATTTCTTTCCCTCGATTTGCTAAATTGTGTGCTTGATTTACTATTTCGTTCCCTTGATTTGCTAAATTGTGTGCTTGATTTACTATTTCGTTCCCTCGATTTGCTAAATTGCGCTCGATTTACTATTTCATTCCCTCGATTTGCTAAATTGTGCTCGATTTACTATTTCATTCCCTCGATTTGCTAAATCATGCACACGATTTACTATTTTGTTTCCTTGATTTGCTTAATCATGCGCTCGATTTACTATTTCGTTCCCTCGATTTGCTAAATTGTGTGCTTGATTTACTATTTCATTCCCTAGATTTGATAAATCATGCGCTCGATTTACTATTTTGTTCCCTCGATTTGCTAAATCATGCGCCCGATTTACTATTTTGTTCCCTCGATTTGCTAAATCATGCGCTCGATTTACTATTTTGTTCCTCGATTTGCTAAATCATGCGCTCGATTTACTATTTTGTTCCCTCGATATGCTAAATCATGAGCATGATTTACTATTTTGTTCCCTCGATTTGCTAAATCATGCGCTCAATTTACTATTTCGTTCCCTCGATTTGCTAAATCATGCGCTCGATTTACTATTTTGTTCCCTCGATTTGATAAATCATGCGCTCGATTTACTATTTTGTTCCCTCGATTTGCTAAATCATGCGCTCGATTTACTATTTTGTTCCCTCGATTTGCTAAATCATGCGCTCGATTTACTATTTCGTTCCCTCGATTTGCTAAATTGTGTGCTTGATTTACTATTTCATTCCCTCGATTTGATAAATCATGCGCTCGATTTACTATTTCGTTCCCTCGATTTGCTAAATCATGCACACGATTTACTATTTCGTTCCCTCGATTTGCTAAATCATGCGCTCGATTTACTATTTCGTTCCCTCGATTTGCTAAATCATGCACTCGATTTACTATTTCGTTCCTTCAATTTGCTAAATCATGCGCTCGATTTACTATTTCGTTCCCTCGATTTGCTAAATCATGCACTCGATTTACTATTTCTTTCCCTCGAGTTGCTAAATTGTGTGCTCGATTTACTATTTCGTTCCCTCGATTTGATAAATCATGCGCTCGATTTACTATTTCTTTCCCTCGATTTGCTAAATTGTGTGCTTGATTTACTATTTCGTTCCCTTGATTTGCTAAATTGTGTGCTTGATTTACTATTTCGTTCCCTTGATTTGCTAAATCATGCGCTCGATTTACTATTTCTTTCCCTCGATTTGCTAAATTGTGTGCTTGATTTACTATTTCGTTCCCTTGATTTGCTAAATTGTGTGCTTGATTTACTATTTCGTTCCCTTGATTTGCTAAATTGTGTGCTCGATTTACTATTTCGTTCCCTCGATTTGATAAATCATGCGCTCGATTTACTATTTCTTTCCCTCGATTTGCTAAATTGTGTGCTTGATTTACTATTTCGTTCCCTTGATTTGCTAAATTGTGTGCTCGATTTACTATTTCGTTCCCTTGATTTGCTAAATCATGCGCTCGATTTACTATTTCTTTCCCTCGATTTGCTAAATTGTGTGCTTGATTTACTATTTCGTTCCCTTGATTTGCTAAATTGTGTGCTTGATTTACTATTTCGTTCCCTTGATTTGCTAAATCATGCGCTCGATTTACTATTTCTTTCCCTCGATTTGCTAAATTGTGTGCTTGATTTACTATTTCGTTCCCTTGATTTGCTAAATTGTGTGCTTGATTTACTATTTCGTTCCCTTGATTTGCTAAATTGTGTGCTCGATTTACTATTTCGTTCCCTCGATTTGATAAATCATGCGCTCGATTTACTATTTCTTTCCCTCGATTTGCTAAATTGTGTGCTTGATTTACTATTTCGTTCCCTTGATTTGCTAAATTGTGTGCTTGATTTACTATTTCGTTCCCTTGATTTGCTAAATTGTGTGCTTGATTTACTATTTCGTTCCCTCGATTTGCTAAATCATGCGCTTGATTTACTATTTTGTTCCCTCGATTTGCTAAATTGTGCCTGATTTACTATTTCGTTCCCTCGATTTGCTAAATCATGCACACGATTTACTATTTCGTTCCCTCGATTTGCTAAATCATGCGCTTGATTTACTATTTAGTTCCCTCAATTTGCTAAATTGTGTGCTTGATTTACTATTTCGTTCCTTCCATTTGCTAAATTGTGTGCTTGATTTACTATTTCGTTCCCTCGATTTGATAAATCATGCGCTCGATTTACTATTTCTTTCCCTCGATTTGCTAAATTGTGTGCTTGATTTACTATTTTGTTCCCTCGATTTGCTAAATCATGCACTCGATTTACTATTTCGTTCCCTCGATTTGCTAAATTGTGTGCTTGATTTACTATTTCGTTCCCTCGATTTGCTAAATCATGAGCATGATTTACTATTTAGTTCCCTCGATTTGCTAAATCATGCAAACGATTTACTATTTTGTTCCCTCGATTTGCTAAATTATGTGCTCGATTTACTATTTCGTTCCCTCGATTTGCTAAATCATGTGCTCGATTTACTATTTCGTTCCCTCGATTTGCTAAATTGTGTGCTTGATTTACTATTTCATTCCCTTGATTTGCTAAATTGTGTGCTTGATTTACTATTTCGTTCCCTCGATTTGCTAAATTGTGTGCTTGATTTATTATTTCGTTCCCTTGATTTGCTAAATTGTGTGCTTGATTTACTATTTCGTTCCCTCAATTTGCTAAATTATGTGCTCGATTTTCTATTTCGTTCCCTCGATTTGCTAAATTGTGTGCTTGATTTACTATTTTGTTCCCTCGATTTGCTAAATCATGCACACGATTTACTATTTTGTTCCCTCGATTTGCTAAATCATGCGCTCGATTTACTAATGCTTGATTTACTATTTTGTTCCCTCGATTTGCTAAATTGTGTGCTTGATTTACTATTTCGTTCCCTCGATTTGCTAAATCATGCGCTTGATTTACTATTTTGTTCCCTCGATTTGCTAAATTGTGCCTGATTTACTATTTCGTTCCCTCGATTTGCTAAATCATGCACACGATTTACTATTTCGTTCCCTCGATTTGCTAAATCATGCGCTTGATTTACTATTTAGTTCCCTCAATTTGCTAAATTGTGTGCTTGATTTACTATTTCGTTCCTTCCATTTGCTAAATTGTGTGCTTGATTTACTATTTCGTTCCCTCGCTTTTATAAATCATGCGCTCGATTTAATATTTCTTTCCCTCGATTTGCTAAATTTTGTGCTTGATTTACTATTTTGTTCCCTCGATTTGATAAATCATGCGCTCGATTTACTATTTCTTTCCCTCGATTTGCTAAATTGTGTGCTTGATTTACTATTTCATTCCCTCGATTTGCTAAATTGTGCTCGATTTACTATTTCATTCCCTCGATTTGCTAAATCATGCACACGATTTACTATTTTGTTTCCTTGATTTGCTTAATCATGCGCTCGATTTACTATTTCGTTCCCTCGATTTGCTAAATTGTGTGCTTGATTTACTATTTCATTCCCTAGATTTGATAAATCATGCGCTCGATTTACTATTTCGTTCCCTCGATTTGCTAAATCATGCGCCCGATTTACTATTTTGTTCCCTCGATTTGCTAAATCATGCGCTCGATTTACTATTTTGTTCCTCGATTTGCTAAATCATGCGCTCGATTTACTATTTTGTTCCCTCGATATGCTAAATCATGAGCATGATTTACTATTTTGTTCCCTCGATTTGCTAAATCATGCGCTCGATTTACTATTTCGTTCCCTCGATTTGCTAAATCATGCGCTCGATTTACTATTTTGTTCCCTCGATTTGATAAATCATGCGCTCGATTTACTATTTTGTTCCCTCGATTTGCTAAATCATGCGCTCGATTTACTATTTTGTTCCCTCGATTTGCTAAATCATGCGCTCGATTTACTATTTCGTTCCCTCGATTTGCTAAATCATGCGCTTGATTTACTATTTAGTTCCCTCAATTTGCTAAATTGTGTGCTTGATTTACTATTTCGTTCCTTCCATTTGCTAAATTGTGTGCTTGATTTACTATTTCGTTCCCTCGATTTGATAAATCATGCGCTCGATTTACTATTTCTTTCCCTCGATTTGCTAAATTGTGTGCTTGATTTACTATTTTGTTCCCTCGATTTGATAAATCATGCGCTCGATTTACTATTTCTTTCCCTCGATTTGCTAAATTGTGTGCTTGATTTACTATTTCATTCCCTCGATTTGCTAAATTGTGCTCGATTTACTATTTCATTCCCTCGATTTGCTAAATCATGCACACGATTTACTATTTTGTTTCCTTGATTTGCTTAATCATGCGCTCGATTTACTATTTCGTTCCCTCGATTTGCTAAATTGTGTGCTTGATTTACTATTTCATTCCCTAGATTTGATAAATCATGCGCTCGATTTACTATTTCGTTCCCTCGATTTGCTAAATCATGCGCCCGATTTACTATTTTGTTCCCTCGATTTGCTAAATCATGCGCTCGATTTACTATTTTGTTCCTCGATTTGCTAAATCATGCGCTCGATTTACTATTTTGTTCCCTCGATATGCTAAATCATGAGCATGATTTACTATTTTGTTCCCTCGATTTGCTAAATCATGCGCTCGATTTACTATTTCGTTCCCTCGATTTGCTAAATCATGCGCTCGATTTACTATTTTGTTCCCTCGATTTGATAAATCATGCGCTCGATTTACTATTTTGTTCCCTCGATTTGCTAAATCATGCGCTCGATTTACTATTTTGTTCCCTCGATTTGCTAAATCATGCGCTCGATTTACTATTTCGTTCCCTCGATTTGCTAAATTGTGTGCTTGATTTACTATTTTATTCCCTCGATTTGATAAATCATGCGCTCGATTTACTATTTCGTTCCCTCGATTTGCTAAATCATGCACACGATTTACTATTTCGTTCCCTCGATTTGCTAAATCATGCGCTCGATTTACTATTTCGTTCCCTCGATTTGCTAAATCATGCACTCGATTTACTATTTCGTTCCTTCAATTTGCTAAATCATGCGCTCGATTTACTATTTCGTTCCCTCGATTTGCTAAATCATGCACTCGATTTACTATTTCTTTCCCTCGAGTTGCTAAATTGTGTGCTCGATTTACTATTTCGTTCCCTCAATTTGATAAATCATGCGCTCGATTTACTATTTCTTTCCCTCGATTTGCTAAATTGTGTGCTTGATTTACTATTTCGTTCCCTTGATTTGCTAAATTGTGTGCTTGATTTACTATTTCGTTCCCTTGATTTGCTAAATCATGCGCTCGATTTACTATTTCTTTCCCTCGATTTGCTAAATTGTGTGCTTGATTTACTATTTCGTTCCCTTGATTTGCTAAATTGTGTGCTTGATTTACTATTTCGTTCCCTCGATTTGCTAAATTGCGCTCGATTTACTATTTCATTCCCTCGATTTGCTAAATTGTGCTCGATTTACTATTTCATTCCCTCGATTTGCTAAATCATGCACACGATTTACTATTTTGTTTCCTTGATTTGCTTAATCATGCGCTCGATTTACTATTTCGTTCCCTCGATTTGCTAAATTGTGTGCTTGATTTACTATTTCATTCCCTAGATTTGATAAATCATGCGCTCGATTTACTATTTTGTTCCCTCGATTTGCTAAATCATGCGCCCGATTTACTATTTTGTTCCCTCGATTTGCTAAATCATGCGCTCGATTTACTATTTTGTTCCTCGATTTGCTAAATCATGCGCTCGATTTACTATTTTGTTCCCTCGATATGCTAAATCATGAGCATGATTTACTATTTTGTTCCCTCGATTTGCTAAATCATGCGCTCAATTTACTATTTCGTTCCCTCGATTTGCTAAATCATGCGCTCGATTTACTATTTTGTTCCCTCGATTTGATAAATCATGCGCTCGATTTACTATTTTGTTCCCTCGATTTGCTAAATCATGCGCTCGATTTACTATTTTGTTCCCTCGATTTGCTAAATCATGCGCTCGATTTACTATTTCGTTCCCTCGATTTGCTAAATTGTGTGCTTGATTTACTATTTCATTCCCTCGATTTGATAAATCATGCGCTCGATTTACTATTTCGTTCCCTCGATTTGCTAAATCATGCACACGATTTACTATTTCGTTCCCTCGATTTGCTAAATCATGCGCTCGATTTACTATTTCGTTCCCTCGATTTGCTAAATCATGCACTCGATTTACTATTTCGTTCCTTCAATTTGCTAAATCATGCGCTCGATTTACTATTTCGTTCCCTCGATTTGCTAAATCATGCACTCGATTTACTATTTCTTTCCCTCGAGTTGCTAAATTGTGTGCTCGATTTACTATTTCGTTCCCTCGATTTGATAAATCATGCGCTCGATTTACTATTTCTTTCCCTCGATTTGCTAAATTGTGTGCTTGATTTACTATTTCGTTCCCTTGATTTGCTAAATTGTGTGCTTGATTTACTATTTCGTTCCCTTGATTTGCTAAATCATGCGCTCGATTTACTATTTCTTTCCCTCGATTTGCTAAATTGTGTGCTTGATTTACTATTTCGTTCCCTTGATTTGCTAAATTGTGTGCTTGATTTACTATTTCGTTCCCTTGATTTGCTAAATTGTGTGCTCGATTTACTATTTCGTTCCCTCGATTTGATAAATCATGCGCTCGATTTACTATTTCTTTCCCTCGATTTGCTAAATTGTGTGCTTGATTTACTATTTCGTTCCCTTGATTTGCTAAATTGTGTGCTCGATTTACTATTTCGTTCCCTTGATTTGCTAAATCATGCGCTCGATTTACTATTTCTTTCCCTCGATTTGCTAAATTGTGTGCTTGATTTACTATTTCGTTCCCTTGATTTGCTAAATTGTGTGCTTGATTTACTATTTCGTTCCCTTGATTTGCTAAATCATGCGCTCGATTTACTATTTCTTTCCCTCGATTTGCTAAATTGTGTGCTTGATTTACTATTTCGTTCCCTTGATTTGCTAAATTGTGTGCTTGATTTACTATTTCGTTCCCTTGATTTGCTAAATTGTGTGCTCGATTTACTATTTCGTTCCCTCGATTTGATAAATCATGCGCTCGATTTACTATTTCTTTCCCTCGATTTGCTAAATTGTGTGCTTGATTTACTATTTCGTTCCCTTGATTTGCTAAATTGTGTGCTTGATTTACTATTTCGTTCCCTTGATTTGCTAAATTGTGTGCTTGATTTACTATTTCGTTCCCTCGATTTGCTAAATCATGCGCTTGATTTACTATTTTGTTCCCTCGATTTGCTAAATTGTGCCTGATTTACTATTTCGTTCCCTCGATTTGCTAAATCATGCACACGATTTACTATTTCGTTCCCTCGATTTGCTAAATCATGCGCTTGATTTACTATTTAGTTCCCTCAATTTGCTAAATTGTGTGCTTGATTTACTATTTCGTTCCTTCCATTTGCTAAATTGTGTGCTTGATTTACTATTTCGTTCCCTCGATTTGATAAATCATGCGCTCGATTTACTATTTCTTTCCCTCGATTTGCTAAATTGTGTGCTTGATTTACTATTTTGTTCCCTCGATTTGCTAAATCATGCACTCGATTTACTATTTCGTTCCCTCGATTTGCTAAATTGTGTGCTTGATTTACTATTTCGTTTCCTCGATTTGCTAAATCATGAGCATGATTTACTATTTAGTTCCCTCGATTTGCTAAATCATGCAAACGATTTACTATTTTGTTCCCTCGATTTGCTAAATTATGTGCTCGATTTACTATTTCGTTCCCTCGATTTGCTAAATCATGTGCTCGATTTACTATTTCGTTCCCTCGATTTGCTAAATTGTGTGCTTGATTTACTATTTCATTCCCTTGATTTGCTAAATTGTGTGCTTGATTTACTATTTCGTTCCCTCGATTTGCTAAATTGTGTGCTTGATTTATTATTTCGTTCCCTTGATTTGCTAAATTGTGTGCTTGATTTACTATTTCGTTCCCTCAATTTGCTAAATTATGTGCTCGATTTTCTATTTCGTTCCCTCGATTTGCTAAATTGTGTGCTTGATTTACTATTTTGTTCCCTCGATTTGCTAAATCATGCACACGATTTACTATTTTGTTCCCTCGATTTGCTAAATCATGCGCTCGATTTACTAATGCTTGATTTACTATTTTGTTCCCTCGATTTGCTAAATCATGCACACGATTTTCTATTTAATTCCCTTGATTTGCTAAATCATGCACTTGATTTACTATTTAATTCCCTCGATTTGCTAAATCATGCACACAATTTACTATTTAGTTCCCTCGATTTTTTAATCACATGCATGATTTATAAATCGAGGGGACACAATAGTAAATCGTGCGCACGATTTAGTAAATCGAGGGAAAAAATTAGTAAATCATGCACACATTTAGCTTACTACTTTTTTTCCTGCATGTCATGTGCGAGGCTTCATACAAAAAAAGTTGAAAACAATGATAAAGTACTTAAATTACCTCAGAAACAGAACAGGGTTTCATTTTTGTTGCCCCCTAAAGTTTGACATTTTTCAGTCGAATTCGCCTCAAAGAATCGCTTCGAAAAAGTGATATTTAACGCCATGACGCAATTACGTCATCCAGTTCACAGGCTCAAAAACACCTAAATAAAAAATGTTGTATAAAGTCACATGTTGCGTTTTTGCCCCCAAAATGTGTTTCAGTTCATATAAACAATCATTTAGAAACTAAATATAATTAGCCATTTCATTCATCAGTAGGCTAATAAAATTAATTTGCATCGGTTGAAAAAAAAAAAAAAAACATGCACAATTTTTTTTTGCGCGTAATAAAATGCTGTCACTTAATAAAATCATCTCCGTTTCGTCGGTAGGACAGATCCAATCAACTCACAAACAAATCTATTAGTCCTTTACTTTTCGCCCAATCAGTCAAATTTCTCAGCTGCTCTTCCTAATCCTCTTGTACACGCAGAATTCTGCCATAAAACAAATGTTCGGCTTCCCACAGGACAGGTTCAAAAGACACGATTCATTCGCAGTGAGTTTCAGACCGATTCTAGATCGGTACTGCAACCGGTTCGACAGATTCATTAAGAAGATCCGACTCAAAAGAACGAGTCGTTCATTAATCGGACATTAATACACCACTAACTGTATTTTCTGCAGCGTAGGCTATATATATATATTTGTATAACCCATGGGTCTGGTTTAATTTCTCACAGTGTTAATGAAGTGCCATACCTGAGTCGAAGGAAAAGGCGCTCGCGGGAGGACAGAAGCAGCTCACAGTAATAATGATCCTCCAGATCCAGACTCTGCTGATCAGAAATACAGATGAAGATGAGCTCAGGCCAGATGTTTCTTAAAATGAAATGAATGAAATACAGAAAGCACATGGCAGTGGAGGAAAGTTCATTCACCTGAGCGATGAAACTCTTGCGCGAGCCATGTCTCGGGTTCAGAAGGTGTCGGTCCCGTTAGAGACTCGTATCTCTCTCTCTCCGCACACCCACCGGGACTGAGAGCAGCTCCACGTGAACAAAGGCAGTCTCAGTTCGAACAGACTCCCTCAAACTCTGAAATACGAGCCGTGGAGCAGCACCCCACCTCCTCAACCTTCCACATCCACTGATTCAGATTTAAATCCCTCAACAAACATCACACCGTTCGTCTGTGATCTCATGCTCTCTCCTCTTCACATGATTCTGCTGGACTGCAGTCTATATAGATGATGTGCTTCATGAGACAGAATAATGTGTATTTGTGTGACCAGAAGCCAAAGTAGTCCCAAAAATACACAAAAGCTTCTTAAAAAAAATTTTTCAGAACTAACTTCACCCAAAATGCAAGGTGCTTTATTGACCTTCTTACACCAAATACTTCATGTAGTCTATATATGGAGAGCAAATCTCCACACATGATCTGATCACAACTATAAGGTCAATAAAGCATGTTTTTGTATTTGGTACCTTGCATTTTTTGCTGTTTCATGAATATTTTTTTGAGTTTTTTGTACTAAAACTGGCTTCAAAAGTATTAAATAGCACATATTTAATTGCTTACTTTAGTGTGACAACACGCTTCGACTGTCAATTTGCCTGTTAAATTCACTTTATATTATACAGATAAAAATGCTGGGTTAAAAACAACCCAAGTTGGGTTAAAAATGGACAAACCTGGCGATTGGGTAGTTTTATTTAACTCAACTATTGTTTATAAATGACTGTATGTCTGGTTTAAAATGAACCCAAAATATGTTAGAAATTATAAATCAGATGCATTATTACTAGAGACAACAATAATAATCAAAAAGGTGAACATTTATTAATAAGCGATTTAATAAATGTTTATTGTTTAATTATTCTTCATTAAACTTATTAATAAATGTTTATTTATTAAACATATTAATGTTAATTTCCAACCTACTTTTGGTTCATTTTAAGCAACAATACAGTACTTTTTAAACAATAGTTGAGTTAAATAAAACTACCCAGCAGGTTGGGTCAAACATTTAACCCAGTCGCTGGGTTTGTCCATTTTTTGTCCATCTATACAGGAGTAAATAGTAAATTAAAATAATAAACAATAATACATTGAACTAAAAAATGCTGGGTTAAAACAACCCAAGTTGGGTTAAAAATGGACAAATCCAGTGATTGGGTTGTTTTAACCCAGCTTTTGGGTTAAATGTTTATCCCAACCTGCTGTGTAGTTTAACTATTGTTTAAAAATTACTGTATTGTTGCTTAAAATGAACCCAAAATATGTTGGAAATGAACATTTATTAATTTTAAGCATTCATTTTTAAACAATAGTTGGGTTAAATAAAACTACCCAGCAGGTTTGGCAAACATTTAACCCAACCACTGGGTTTGTCCATTCCAACCCAACTTGGCTTGTTTTTAACCCAACATTTTTTAGAGTGTACTGTTAGAGTAAAATGTTGATACTAATATTTTTTTATAGTATCTTCCCTAAATTATTATTGAAATAAAAAAGTAATATCCTTATAATAAATTTCAGCGTGGCTTACTTCTCCAAATGCTTTTTGGGGTCTTAAAAATGGCATCAAACATACATAAATTACATAAAAGAAAAGAAAAAGAAATAGAGGAGTGATGACTGAGAGTTAAAGACATCTCATGCATCATCACATTAAAGAATGAGGGACTGACAGATGAACAGAAATGAACACTCATGCCTCTTCATCATTGTTTCAGTGAATGTTACCTTCCAGGACTGAAATGACTTGCTAGTGAAGCGATGGCAACACAAGCTCCACTGGAAAGACGCACTCACTGACGGATCCGCTCAATTATTCACTGTTCACCAAAGACCACAGAAGATCTGCCAGTCATTCATAAACCTGCTGAACCTCTGATGTCACGTCTGCATGTCCAACCCAATGGACTTGTGTTAGTAATATATTTCCAAAAGGGTGGACATGCATTAAAAAAAGTAGATGGAGTGATTGCATGCATTCATTTACTGGACACTATATACCTGCAGTCATGTGACAATTAAATCATATTAATAAATGTTAATTTCCAACATACTTTGGGTTTATTTTTTAAACAATAGTTGAGTTTAATAAAACTACCCAGCAGGTTGAGCAAACATTTAACCCAATCACTGGGTTTGTCCATTTTCAACCCAATTTGGGTTGTTTTTAACCCCAGTGTAATAATAAGTGAAATGTTGTAATTCTCAGAGGATCTGCATGAATTTATGTTTTCTTCCAGTTTTGAGAATGACAGGGGTTTTCCCAGAATTGCTGCCCAATTTTTAAGGGCGTTACACCATCTATAGCAACAAACAGCAAACACATTTTGAGATACATGAAGCATAGCTTAAACATAAATATGTGTTTAAAAAAGTACCAAAAAATGATTTATTAAAATATCATTTAATATGAAGCATCAAAAGGTAAGTTATGTTAATGTTCTTTTCTATACAAAACACACAATAAAATGACCATAAAAATACTATGTTTCGAATCATCTGAACCTTTACAATATCTTCATGCAAGGAACAGACTGAACTGTTATTCTGTGCACCGTCAAATGTCGTTAAAACGCGTCAAGGGCGGTACGGTAAATTGCTCAATGGCAGATTTCTTTTGCAATACACCTAAACTTTTACGACAATTAGCACACTATTTTTTCAGAAACATCTAACTGGATGGAAACCAAGTGTGCTGCACAAGTCCTGAAAAGTGAAGTCAAAACGTTTCGATCGCCCCCATGTGGCTGGATGCAGAATAGGTCATAAACCCCGCCCTCTCCGTGTAATCTAAAAGGACGTGAGACAAACTAAACAATCACACTTCTGTCATTTTAGGTAGTTTTTAATCACGCTGATGTGAGTTCAAGTATTTGTTTTTTAAATAAGTTTGGTTTTAGTTAAATTTGATTGAAAATGATTTAAAATCAGTGTGACGTCACGATTGACAGCTTCTCTGAGAGAACTTTTGTCTGGATTTTTAGGAGGAGATTGGAGCTTTAACTTTAATTTGCAACTGGCTTTTAAAGGGAATGGGAGATGAGACTCTGATTGGTTTATTGCACGTTACTCCCAAAACACCCATGACTCATTAAGAAAATAGGGACAACCCTTTTAGACCATGCATATGGAGAGCCAACCATTTTACTTGTCGTTAAACTAGCAAAAGTGGATTCGGACATGTGCTAAATGCACCTGCGCTTCAGACCATGTGCTTAAATCGTTAAAATAGGGCCCGTAGTTTCAAACGGCTTCATAAGAACTGAACTCCAGCATGTTTTGACTATATAAAGCGCAGCATGAACATGCTTCTAAACATCTTCTTTTATGGTCCACAGGAGAAAGAGAGTCGTACAGGTGTGCAACGATGTCAGAATGATTATTTTTGAGTCTAGTATAGTCAGGTTAAAGGAATTTAGCCAAGAGCATGAGCTCAGTGTGAGGGAAGACCTTGAACAAACCACTGACTGGACGTCTCTTTGACTCAGAGATGATTTCATTTAGTCTGGGATCTTCAGTCATCACATGCCAGGAGGTTGAGTGAAGATAAAAGCGAGATGACATTCCTGCTGCCCAGCAGCCTGATACAGCGGAGTCGCGGATCCTGATAAACCTCACGAAGCTTCGAGAGCGTTCCTCAAGACACCACACACCTCTGACAGACTCGAGAGCTGCTGTGTTCAGAGCAGCGTGTTTGGTGTCATGGATGCCCGCTTGTCTGTTGCAGGATAAAGTGCCTGTCTGCAGACGTGTTGCTAACTCGGCGCCGATCAACACTTGACTGGATCTGCGAGTCGTCGTATCTGCAACACAGAACATCTGGGAGATTCCGCAATTGCTGGCACAGTCTCATGGGTTTGTGTCTCAATGATTTTCTCACTCTTAACACAAACATATGGACCCTGACTAGAATGGAAATACTACCCTATCAGTTTCTGAATGTCTTCAAAACGAAATGTCTTTTTAATCATCAAACTATTTTGCTGAGCACATGTGGCAAGGCCTTCTGGGATTGAGAAAGTAGGTTAACTTGCTGGAAGAACGATCTCCATGGTAATATGGTGTTGTTGTATGAAAATACTTGCGCGAGAGAGGCTGAGAAGGGCAGCGTGGGACTGTGTGTGGCTCGTCTGAAGCTCAAGGTCCGGCGTGACTCAGCTTGACTCAGTCCTGAGAACCGAAAGCATTCCTGGACTGGACAGATGTTTAAAGAGATATTTTAGAGGCCATTTTTTGGACATTTTTATTTGATGAGTACTCAAAACAAGTACACTTCAGGATATCCTTAAACAAGAAGTTTGTCCATTTTCAAGCCAGCTTGGATTGTTTTTAACCCTGCATTTTTACATTTGACATATATTAATATTGAAGTACACACTACAGTTACAGTGCTTTACAGTCAACATCAAAATAAGTGTACTTCAAATCATGACAAAAGATTATTAAAGTACTTTAGTGTAGGAAACATGGTCATTAACATGTGCTCTGTTAAGTGGCCTTTTATTTTATTAATATATTATCTACAAGTACAGTTTTTTAAAAACACACTTTAAAGATTACTACAAGTGCACATTCATTACAATTAAGGCACACTTCATGCGCACTTGAAGACTTACATTGGCCGACAAATGAAGACTTGAAAACAACAGCAGCCTATAAAACATATAATACATCGATCAAATCATCTAATAAATCATTATTTGACGACTCATCTGACGACTGAATCACATGTGTGGCTGTTTAAGTGACTCAGAATAGAGAGGTTTACTTTAGCTATGTCTGACTCCTTTAACGTCCCTCCTGCCGTGTGCTGAGATTAGAACAGAGGAACACGATGAACGTACAGTCTTTGATTGCTGTGCCAGTGGACCACACACACACACACACACACACACACACACACACACATACATATTCACAGGCGCTGTGTTCTCAGCTGCCATTGGTAAAGTCAGGATTCAACATAGAGATCTTTACATTAGCACTGACAGGTATGGAAGTTTGTTTTTAAAAAGTAATTACAACTTTTTGTCTCACAATTCTTTTTTTTTTCTTCTCAGAATTGCAAAATTTAAAGTCGCAATTCTGACTTTATTTCTCGTAATTCTGACTTAGTAACTCACATTTCCGAATTTATAACTCCAACTTTATAACATGCAATTCTGATTTTATATCATGCAATTCCAACTTTATAACTCCAACTTTATATCACACAATTGTGACTTTATATCACGCAATTCCAACTTTATAACTCCAACTTTATATCTCGCAATTCTGACTTTATATCTCGCAATTCTGACTTAATAACTCGCAATTCTGACTTTATATCTCGCAATTCAGACTTAATAACTCGCAATTCTGACTTTATATCTCGCAATTCTGACTTTATATCTCGCAATTCTGACTTTATATCTCGCAATTCTGACTTTATATCTCGCAATTCCAACTTTATAACTCCAACTTTATATCTCGCAATTCTGACTTTATATCTCGCAATTCTGACTTTATATCTCGCAATTCCAACTTTATATCTCGCAATTCTGACTTTATATCTCGCAATTCCAACTTTATAACTCCAACTTTATATCTCGCAATTCTGACTTTATATCTCGCAATTCTGACTTTATATCTCGCAATTCCAACTTTATAACTCCAACTTTATATCTCACAATTCTGACTTTATATCTCGCAATTCTGACTTTATATCTCGCAATTCTGACTTTATATCTCGCAATTCTGACTTTATATCTCGCAATTCTGACTTTATATCTCGCAATTCTGACTTTATATCTCACAATTCTGACTTTATATCTCGCAATTCTGACTTTATATCTCGCAATTCTGACTTTATATCTCGCAATTCTGACTTTATATCTCGCAATTCTGACTTTATATCTCGCAATTCCAACTTTATAACTCCAACTTTATATCTCGCAATTCTGACTTTATATCTCGCAATTCTGACTTTATATCTCGCAATTCCAACTTTATAACTCCAACTTTATATCTCACAATTCTGACTTTATATCTCGCAATTCTGACTTTATATCTCGCAATTCTGACTTTATATCTCGCAATTCCAACTTTATAACTCCAACTTTATATCTCGCAATTCTGACTTTATATCTCGCAATTCTGACTTTATATCTCGCAATTCCAACTTTATAACTCCAACTTTATATCTCACAATTCTGACTTTATATCTCGCAATTCTGACTTTATATCTCGCAATTCAGACTTAATAACTCGCAACTCTGACTTAATAACTCGCAATTCTGATTTTATATCTCGCAATTCTGACTTTATAACTTGCAATTCCGACTTTATATCTCGCAATTCTGACTTTATAACTCGCAATTCCGACTTTATAACTCCAACTTTATATCTTGAAATTCAGACTTAATAACTTGCAATTCTGACTTTATATCATGCAATTCCTACTTTATATCACGCAATTCCAACTTTATAACTCCAACTTTATATCTCGCAATTCTGACTTTATATCTCGCAATTCTGACTTAATAACTCGCAATTCTGACTTTATATCTCGCAATTCAGACTTAATAACTCGCAATTCTGACTTTATATCTCGCAATTCTGACTTTATATCTCGCAATTCTGACTTTATATCTCGCAATTCCAACTTTATAACTCCAACTTTATATCTCGCAATTCTGACTTTATATCTCGCAATTCTGACTTTATATCTCGCAATTCCAACTTTATAACTCCAACTTTATATCTCACAATTCTGACTTTATATCTCGCAATTCTGACTTTATATCTCGCAATTCTGACTTTATATCTCGCAATTCCAACTTTATAACTCCAACTTTATATCTCGCAATTCTGACTTTATATCTCGCAATTCTGACTTTATATCTCGCAATTCCAACTTTATAACTCCAACTTTATATCTCACAATTCTGACTTTATATCTCGCAATTCTGACTTTATATCTCGCAATTCAGACTTAATAACTCGCAACTCTGACTTAATAACTCGCAATTCTGATTTTATATCTCGCAATTCTGACTTTATAACTTGCAATTCCGACTTTATATCTCGCAATTCTGACTTTATAACTCGCAATTCCGACTTTATAACTCCAACTTTATATCTTGAAATTCAGACTTAATAACTTGCAATTCTGACTTTATATCATGCAATTCCTACTTTATATCACGCAATTCCAACTTTATAACTCCAACTTTATATCTCGCAATTCTGACTTTATATCTCGCAATTCTGACTTAATAACTCGCAATTCTGACTTTATATCTCGCAATTCAGACTTAATAACTCGCAATTCTGACTTTATATCTCGCAATTCTGACTTTATATCTCGCAATTCTGACTTTATATCTCGCAATTCCAACTTTATAACTCCAACTTTATATCTCGCAATTCTGACTTTATATCTCGCAATTCAGACTTAATAACTCGCAACTCTGACTTAATAACTCGCAATTCTGATTTTATATCTCGCAATTCTGACTTTATAACTTGCAATTCCGACTTTATATCTCGCAATTCTGACTTTATAACTCGCAATTCCGACTTTATAACTCCAACTTTATATCTTGAAATTCAGACTTAATAACTTGCAATTCTGACTTTATATCATGCAATTCCTACTTTATATCTCGCAATTCCGACTTTATATCTCGCAATTCCAACTTTATAACTCCAACTTTATATCTCGCAATTCTGACTTTATATCTCGCAATTATGACTTTATATCTCGCAATTCCAACTTTATAACTCCAACTTTATATCTTGAAATTCAGACTTAATAACTTGCAAGTCTGACTTTATATCATGCAATTCCTACTTTATATCTCGCAATTCCGACTTTATATCTCGCAATTCCAACTTTATAACTCCAACTTTATATCTCGCAATTCTGACTTTATATCTCGCAATTATGACTTTATATCTCGCAATTCCAACTTTATAACTCCAACTTTATATCTCGCAATTCTGACTTTATATCACACAATTCAGACTTAATAACTCGCAATTCTGACTTTATATCATGCAATCCCGACTTTATATCTTGCAATTCCGACTTTATATTGCACAATTCCAACTTTATAACTCCAACTTTATATCTCGCAATTCCGACTTTATATCACGCAATTCAGAATAACTTGCAATTCTGACTTTATATCATACATTTCCGAATTCATAACTCCGTCTTTATAACTCGCAATTCCAAATTTAAAACTTCAACTTTATATCACGCAATTGTGACTTTATAACTTGCAATTGTTACTTTATATCATGCAATTCCGACTTTATAACTTTATAACTCACAATTCCCACCTTATAACTGATTTTATAATATATTATGATTATTTTATTATAATGCAATTCCTACTATATAACTCTGAATTTATAACTCGCAATTCTGACTTTTTTTTCTCACAATTGTGAGTTTATAATTGTGAGTTTGTAACTTGCAATTCTGAGAAAAATGTTGCAATTAACTTTATTTTATTTTTTTTATTCCATTATTCCTCCCAGCTAACAGGGAATGTTCTGGCAAGGTTCTCTCAACGTTATAAAAAAAAAATGTTTCAGTAACATTAATAGAACATTCGTTCGAAGTTATCTGGTCGTTATTAATGTTCTCAAAACATTTTTTTATACATCTTACATGGAAAGTTTTTTCTTGAAAATTTTAATTTGTCTAAATTTTGTTTTTTTTTAATGTTGCTACTTGTTTCAGAATGTTCCAAGAACATTCAAAAGTAACATTCCCATAATGTTTGAAGAATGATACAATGGAATGTTCCTCTAACATTCATATAACCAGCATTCAGAAATAATGCTTTCATAACTTAATGGGAACGTTGGCAAAATGTTCTTAGAACATATTTTTGACAGCTGGTCAGTAACTCCAGTGAAGGAAGTCGTCACGGAGGCAGATTTGTGTTTGAAGTCAGTTGCTGAATTCTCTAAGACCAATACGTATCAAAGGACTGATTAAACGGACCAAACAGAGATAATAATAGCTGTTAAGGGTTTTTCCTGTAAAGGTCACAGCAGTAGACGGAGGAGGAGGTGCAGTGCTGGAGGTCTGTTGATCTTCTCCCTGGGAGAGAAGACTTTACGTTTGCAGACTGCTTTTCACAGTCACCTCACCACACACACACACACACACACACACACACACGCACACACACACACACACACACACACACACACACACACACACACACACAACTGTAGTTGAACACTCAGAGTTGTGCTGCTAAATAAATCCCAATTTTCTGAACATTAAAGGAGACATATGCACTTCTGAGGGGATTTGCACAGCTTTTATGACTAAAACATGTTGCCATTTAAAACAGCCTTTTGTAATGTTGCATTAAGTTACTCCACAGAGGAAAGATCCAGCATGTTGTGATCCATGAACAGAGCTGAATATCATACACTTCTACTCAAACATGTGTATAAACATGGAAACCTGGACTGTAACTGGGTTCCATGAAAGCTCAAATGAAGGTCAGATCCAGCATAGCCTTTAGAACACTGCAAAAATACAAAAAATATTTATATATTTTATACTCTAAAAAATGCTGGGTTAAAAGCAACCCAAGTTGTGTTGAAAATGGACAACCTTTGACCCACCCTGCTGGGTAGTTTTATTTAACTCAACTATTGTTTAAAAACGACTAAATGTCTGGCTTAAAATGAACCCAAAATTAAAAATCAGACACACAATTACTAGAAGAAACAATAATAATCAAAACGTATTAATAAATGTTAATTTCCAACCTATTTTGGGTTCATTTTAAGCAAGCAATACAGTCACTGTTAAACAATAGTTGAGTTAAATAAAACTACCCAGCAGGTTGGTCAAACATTTAACCCATCGCTGGGTTTTCAACCCATCTTGGGTGGTTTTTAACCCAGCATTTTTGTAATATTCCACAGCAAAAGCAATATTATGATTCAAACATTCTGCATATCATTATACAAACTCATATTGGGAAAACTTCCCATAATCCAACTAAACAAAGCAAGACTTTGTGTTTGTGATCACGCCCTGTTTTATTTCTCCCTAAATCTTCTCACTTATGTAAATGCTTTATATTTCCAAGCTTTTAATACTTTTTCATGCAATTCTTTGTCACTGGTTACAATTACAGAGTTACACTTATTTTTACATTGTACATTACAAACATTGCAAAAATGAAATAATCCGTGCACGACTGACGCTATCTGAACTCAAACGCTCATCAAGAGATGATCTTCACATCAACGTCTGTTGAAAATGCTGTCGTTCAGTTCTAATGCTTGTTGTTCCTGCGTGATCGGTGTGAAAGATGCCAGGAGAAAACACAATGAAGCAATTACTTCAACTCGCTACCTCAAACATTGTGAAACATTCTGGCATTCAGGTTGAAAATGCAAAGTGTGACTTTCTGTTGTGGAGGCAGGGTGATGTCAGTGTCAAAGGAACGCCAGATCTTCAGCAATCATAAGATTGAGAACCTGCAAACAAGGCCGTTTCACCCTTAACATGAAGTGAGATGTGTCTGGCTGGACTTCAGCAAGTTTCCTCTCTAACACAAACACTCCTCCTCTCTCATCTAAACCTTTCTGTCATTGAGCAGATGATTGATGTTCATCAATATTTGCTTCTCTCCTTTATACTAGCACTGCATGAAACCACAAACTCCATATAATCTGTGCATTTAGCTAAAGGCCTTGCGTGAATGTTGTTGCAAACTGTTGCGTATTGTGACCGAAACAGATCTGTGATAGCTGGAGAAAGACATGTGCTCCCGTTCAGCACGGCTGAATATTTTTAAAAACACATTTACCAAATTTTATTTTATTTTCTGGTCAGAAATCATGAGATTAAATCACAATGATTTACTTTTTCTTTGGAAAAACCAAATATGTTTTTTAAAGCTTTGAATATCTAACGTAACTCTAGTGAATAGGATATTTAATCAAATAAATGAATATGAAATGTGTTTTCATATATTTTTTAATTAAAATACAGTTTTTGAAAAAATTAAATTTTTACATTTTTATTTAATTATGATTTGACTTTTTTAACTTTAGTTAGTGTGTAATGTTGCTGTTTGATCATAAACAACATCTGCAAAGTTACGACACTCAAAGTTCAATGCAAAGAGAGATATTTTCTTTTACAGAAATCTCTTTTTAAAGACTACAACAAATGGCTGGTAGGGACTACAATGAGCTTCTTCCCGGGTTAGTGACATCACAAACCCTAAAATTTACATAAACCCCGCCCCCGAGAGCACACAACAAAGGGGGCGGGGCCATGTTGGGCTGCTTTAGAGAAGAGGAAGAGTTGTTGTAGTCGAGTGTTGTTGTCATGCCGTCATTTTACGCCGGACTGCTTCACAAACGAGGATCAATTCAACACAAAAGATGAACATGACGGCACATGCTAGTGGATGAGTTGAATCAACTCCACAGCAACTACATCAATTTATCCACTAACCATTCAGAAACGTCTAAAAGTTGTAACTTCTTCCTGAGTCTCTCCATCAGTGTCGACTCCGGTTTGAACAATGTAAGGCTGAACACTTTCCTCATTTTGGCTGCGTGAGATTCTCCAGCTTTCTTGTTGTTGAGCTGTTAAAGCTCCGCCCTCTTCTGGAAAGGGGGCGGGGAGCAGCAGCTAATTTGCATTTAAAGGGACACACACAAAAACGGCGTGTTTTTGCTCACACACAAATAGGGGCAAATTTGACAAGCTATAATAAATGATCTGTGGGGGATTTTGAGCTGAAACTTCACAGACACATTCTGGAGACACCAGAGACGCATATTACATCTTGTGAAAAGAGGCATAATAGGTCCCCTTTAAGCTTTATTTACCCAGGATAATCTCTCTGAGATTAAAAATCTCTTTCACAGGAGTGTGCTGGCCAAGAATAGGCAGTACAATCAGTTGCAATCACAAATTTACAGAACAAAACAACATTGAGTCTTCTTCAAGTGACTAATAATAGATTTAAAACATTCCATAGACACCAAAGTTTGTAATTTCAATTTCAGTTGGAGTAAATTCCAATCAAACAGAGCTGCATACATAAAAGCCCCTTTTCCCAGTTCAATTCGGAGAAATGGAACAGAAAGAGTGTAACAATTTTGAGACCGAAGGGAATATTTCCCAACACTGTTCTGTTGAATGAGATATCAGAGGTATAAAGGCAACAACCCCAGAATAGTTTTATAAATAATTAGATACCAATGAATTTTCCATCTAATGGACAGAGAAGGTTTACAATCCAATATAAATCTTAGAGCGCCATGATAAATGGCATGCAAAAAAGAGAGAAGATAAGCAACTTGATACACTACATTACTGTAATCAAGGTAGAAAGGTAGCAGAAACTCATTTCTTTCTTATATTAAATGAAAAAAAAAAAAAAAAAAAACTTGTTTCTAAAATAAAACCCAAGTTTTATTTTAACAATCAACAATGATGCCGAGATATTTATACTCTTTTACTAACTCAGTCACATTTCCTTGTAAGGTCTGGAGAGGAATAAGATTATTTACTCTTTTTTTTTTTCAAGCTTAAAAATAAGTTTTAGTGACTGAATGGCATCAAAAGCCAATCAAAGCTAATGCAGGGCTTGCTGTTTAGAGGGTGCACTACAAAACATGACTGTAGCATCTCAATAAATGTGAAATTTGCATCCTGATATCACAATCAAGACTATTAATGTAGATAGTGAATAAAAGAGCCCCAACACAGATCCTTGGGGAACACCTTTAACAATCTCCAACAGTCCAGATCATTTACCTTCATTAAGTTCTTCCTCTTAAATAGTTTTAAACAGAAAATAACATGATTCAATAAACCAACAATCTTTAATATATGCACCAATATTTCACGATCCACTGTGTCGAAAGCCTTTGATAAATCAATAAAAAGGGAAGCGCATAATCACCTTCATCCACAGATTACACAACATCATTTAAAACGCTCAGAGCGGCTGTTGTGGTACTGATCGATTATTAGATAGGACTTTCTTTACATTCTGTCAGCTGTTCACTAATAAGACTTTCTAAAAAAAAATTGAAAGGACACAAAGTTTTGAAATTGGCCTGTAATCATCTAATATAGTGGGACCTCCCCCTTTTAATAAGGGAACAACTAAAGGTTGATTTCCAAATTCCCGGAATAACAGCAGTATCTAATGAAAGATTAAAAAGAAAAGTTAAAGGGTTAGTTCACCCAAAAATGAAAATAATGTCATTAATTACTCACCCTCATGCCATTCCACACCCGTAAGACCTTTGTTCATCTTCAGAACACAAATTAAGATATTAAATTACTTAGCGACCAACCTGAGTACCCTAGCAACACCCTATCAACCACCCCAAGTACCCTAGCAACCGCATAGCAACACCTTAGCAACAACCCCCAAGTACCCTAGCAACCACCCCGAGTACCCTAGCAACAGCATATCAACACCTTAGCAACCACCCCGAGGACTCTAGCAACTGCATAGCAACACCTTAGCAACCACCCCGGGTACCCTAGCAACAGCATAGCAACACCCTAGCAACCACCCCGAGTACCCTAGCAACAGCATATCAACACCTTAGCAACCACCCCGAGGACTCTAGCAACTGCATAGCAACACCTTAGCAACCACCCCGGGTACCCTAGCAACAGCATAGCAACACCCTAGCAACCACCCAGAGTACCCTAGCAACAGCATAGCAACACCTTAGTAACCACCCCGAGTACCATAGCAACTGCATAGCAACACTTTAGCAACCACCCTGAGTACCTTAGCAACCGCATAGCAACAACTTAGCAACCACCCCGAGTATCTTAGCAACCGCATAGCAACACCCTTGCAACCACCCGGAGTACCCTAGCAACCGCATAGCAACACCCTAGCAACCACCCCGAGTACCCTAGCAACACCATAGCAACACCCTAGGAACCACCCAGAGTACCTTAGCAACCTATCAAAACTGAAACTTTCAAACTAAAACCTTTCAAACTGAAAACTTTTAAAACTGCTTCAAACTTTCTGGACCGGCTTTTTCAAGCCAACTTAAAGTTTGTCTTTAAAGTTTTTCATCTAGTTAAGCATTTACTCTATCAGAAATGCTAATAGAATCCATATTTTAAGCCAAAATTTAAGATTGAAAACAACATTTTAACGTTTATTATTTTAAGTAGAAAGTGGGTCTTTATGCATGAAATTATATCGCTGGCATTACATTTTTGGAGCTGGATCTTTCGCATTTAGCATCAGAAATTTTGAAAACCTGCTTGCAAAACGAGAACATTACGGTTCAGTGTGGTTGAAGATCTCAAATGCTCCATCTTTCCCTCCATCTTGCTCATATTTCCTAATGAAACCATATAATGACGCTCCATGTGGTTTTCTCTTGAGGATGTTCTGGGTGTTCGGGAGCAGGTTTGGCTTTAGTTGTGATGACTGACATCATTCCCAGAGGACTGAGACTGATGACCAGATCACATGGCATCTGATGTGTGTGAGAGCAGCCAGAGAGACTGAAGTGAGTTATCTGAAGAGGACCTCCTCTTGACTCAAACACACCAGCGTTCATAGTTCACAGTGACCTCACACATCAGAAGAACAACAGCGATCTCACGGCCTGAGGCGGCTCTGGCAGCTTCATCTGCTCACATGACGTCACTGTAGAGCTTCTGCATGTGCAGCGTTTGATCCTCAGCAGCTCGTCTTTGTTCCTGACCAGAAGAGCGAGTGCCAATATCTAAGGTAAGGTTAAGATTAAGATCAAGATTAAGGTAAGAAGTCCTGCAAGGTGAAACTGTTTATTAGTGGTGTTTGCCGGAAAGCAAAGCACACTTACTATTCTGTGGGCTTATATATATATATATATGGGAGAAGTGTGATATGACTGACATCATGCTAATCATGTTAGCAACATGCAAATCATGTTGGCATCTTACTTAACATTATGCTAGCAAAAGGCTAATCGTGTTAACATCAAGCATGCTAATGCTAATGCTAATGCAACATGCTAATCATTTTAGCATCTTGTTTAACATCATGCTAAATACATGCTAGTCATGTCATCGTCATGTTAGCACCATGTTAAACATGTTTGCATAATGCTAACAACACACAAATCATGTTAACATAATGCTAATCATGTTAGCTTAGGTTAGCAAAAATGCTAATAATGTTAGCATCATATTAACAACATGTTAATCATGTTTGCATCTTGTTTAGCACAGGTGTGCCTCATACGTCCTGAAAAGTGAAGCTGTGTGCTCTTTGATCGCCCCCTGGTGGCTGGATGCACTACAGGTCATAAACCCCGCCTTCTCAATGCAGACGAATGAGACTTAAGTTAAAACATAAAAATAAATTATGCGTCAACCATTCTGACATTTTAGAGTTGTTTCTAGTGGCATATTACATTGAGTTTATCTACTGAAATATATTTGCTCTAGAAACAGAATAGCCTATTATTTTATAGTTAGAATTTTAAATTGTGTATAATAGCCTATTTAAAATTCATCAATGATGACGCAGTTGTCTGGGCGGAAGTTTGATACCGCGACTCCGCCTCCGGGCTCCACTGACGATTCTTTCTGCGCATGCCCAGGCTCCAAACTTTTTTTTTTTGACGTTTTTGGGTAACGTGTCAGCGCCCATCGGCGTCCGTTTTGGCTTCAGTTCAATACAATGGAAGGAAGCGGCGTCGCAGCGTCCATCTTTTTTTACAGTCTATGGTTTGGATCATGTTAACAGCATGCTAATTGTGTTAGCATCTTGCTTTGCATCATGCTAACACCATGCTAATTGTGTTAGCATAATGCTAACAGAATGCTAATCATGTTAACATCTTGATTAACATCATGCTAGCAACATGTTAACCATGCTAGCATTATGCTTACAAAATGGTAATCATTAACATCTTGATTAGCATCATGGTAACAACATGCTAATTGTATTAGCATCTTGCTTTGCATCATGTTAACAACATGCTAATCATGTTAACATCTTGATTAACATCATGCTAGCAACATGTTAACCATGCTAGCATTATGCTTACAAAATGGCAATCATTAGCATCTTGATTAGCATCATGGTAACAACATGCTAATTGTGTTAGCATCTTGCTTTGCATCATGCTAACAACATGCTAATCATGGTAACACCATGCTAATCGTGTTAGCATTATGCTAACAGAATGCTAATCATGTTAACATCTTGATTAACATAATGCTAGCAACAAGTTAACCATGCTAGCATAATGCTTGTAACATGGTAATCATTAACATCTTGATTAGCATCATAGTAAGACAGATATAAATTAATTTAAAATAAAGCCCCTTTTGACTTATTTTAATATATATATTCATTTACTTATTATTTTATTTTATTTATTTATTTTTGTCAGTTTGTTTTATTGTGATCTATGTTTGGCTATGCTCAACCTATGGTTGATCATTGTAATGTTATTTTGTGATTTGATTATGTACCTTGTTTGTTTGTTTGCTTGTAACTGGTTTCAAACAAAAAAAAAGATTAGCATCATAGTAACAACATGCTAATTGTGTTAGCATGATGCTAACAAAACATGCTAATCATGTTAGCATCATGCTACCAACACAGTAGTAGCTGCACACGGCAAGCACCACTCACAATTTCTTCAGAAAATATACATATCTTGCTTCCTTTGAAATTGCGTTCACAATGGTTGGTTAACCCACACGAGGAGGTCTGTGTCATTCTGAATGGGCCTGAGATCTCTCTCTCATGTAATATGAAGTGGTGCGTTGATTATCCCTGCATCTCCCTGTTCCTCGACACAGAACACTGAATCCCGCCGGACCCTGATTCACCAGTCGGAGTGTGAAAACATATGAAGCTCGTGGAATCAAGCTGCCGCCAACATTCAGGGAAATGCTATAAAAATTATTTATTCAGGGAATTAACTCGACAGATTCATCCAGCTGCCCAGCCAATTCACAAGCAGCGCTTCATCGTCACGGTAACAGGAAGTGGAAATGACCTCCTCCTCCTTCACTGACCACAGTCATTCCATTACACGTGTTACACGGGAATAAACACAGGGACATTCAGCTCATGCCAGCTTGTGCTTCATGTGTACATGGAAACCTTCCACTGCAGTCTGACTCTGAGCTGCTGGAAACCTTGATGATGACATTATTTATAAATTAATGAAAGAAAAAAAAAAAAAGAAATGAAATAAAAATAATGTAAAAAATAAAAATATATTAAATAAATAGTTTTTCTTTTTTTTTCTTTTCAGAGATTCTTGCCTTAATTTCCAGTGTCTTATTCAATTTGTTTGTCATGCTGGGGTTGCATGATGAAGAACTTTTAATAGAGAAATCTGAACTAAAATCAGGGGAAATCACCAGGAAATCAAATAAACAAAGCTAGACAAAGAACAGACTGAAACTAAGGGCTTAAATATAAAGAAAACAGGCTAATTAAACAAACACTGCTAGTAAACAATAATTATAATTAAGGTGACCGCTAAGGAGTGGCGGGAAACTAAACAAAGGAACAAAAGAACCAATGAATATCAAACAGAGTTCAGAACAAACAGATATGTGGCATTGTTGTTATTACTTGAAAATATTTCAAGACATGAATAATTGTTAAATAAAAATAATATACACTACCAGTCAAAAGTTTGGAAACATTACTATTTTTACTGTTTTTGAAGTCTCTTATGCTCATTAAAGCTGCATTTATTTCATAATAAATATAGAAAAAAAAACAATAAAATTGTGAAATATTATTACAATTTGAAATTATGGTTTTCTATTTTAATATACTTTAAAATATAATTTATTCCTGTGATCAAAGCTGAATTTTCAGCATCATTACTCCAGTCTTCAGTGTCACATGATCCTTCAGAAATCATTCTATATGATGATTTATTATCAATGTTGGAAACAGTTGTGCTGCTTAATATTATTTCATAACCTGTGATACTTTTTCAGGATTCTTTGACGAATAAAAGGTTAAAAAAGAGCAGCATTTATTTAAAATATAATTTTTTTGAAGAAATTAACACTTTTATTCAGCACGGATGTGTTAAACTGATAAAAAATGATAATAAAGATTTATATTGTTATATTTTGTGAATAAATGCTGTTCTTTTTAAATAATTAAATAATGAGACCTTATTGTAAAGTGTTACCTGTTGTTCTTTATAGTCTAATTCTTTTAAATCTGTTTGAAATGAGTTCTTAAAAGTACACATGAAATCAAAATTGACCTTATTTATTTTGTTAGCTCAAATTGCTAGTCTTGTGGTGAACAATTCATCCGTGCAAGTCAATCCACACAAAAAAATAGTTTGGCTTCGTAATATTTAATCAAAATCTGAAAATGCTCCTTCCCTCTGCAATGGTGCCCCTCTCTGATGACATCAGTTTGACGGTTGAAATTGCCTAAAGCACTCTCTTCTAACCATAAACCTCTTTCTTCTGAAGGTCAGCATCTCTGCGGGGCGCACTAGGATTCATCCCAAAACAGAGCCGGATCCATCCCGGTCCCTGAAGAGTCTCAGCTGCGTCCTCTTCCCTTCTGAGAGAAGAAAGACTAACTTCAAAGCCGCAAGAGACATACATTTACACACATTTGGGCTTATTTGATGCACAGAATGCTTTGTGTTTGTAGTTTTTCAGAAGAAAATGTGAGTTGTGTTAGCCTGTGAAGTCCCCGTCACAATAGTAAGGTGTTGTGGATGTTTTTGTGTGTTTCTATGTGGTTGGTAGGGTTTTAGGGATGTTTCTAGATTGTTAATAGGGTGTTTCTAGATACTATATGACTTCTATAAATGAAAATCAATAGGATTTGTGGCTGTTTTATTGTCTACCAAGAAAAAACATACTGAGAGAAATAGAAAAATGTTTGCCGCACAAACAACTTACATGTAATACTAGTAATAGAGACACTTGCCTTAAACACCAATAATAACTACTAGAATGTTGGTCCATTCATTTTTCTCTGAGTAAAATGTAGATTAAAGATACCATCATATTTATGGTTGTTTGGTGAGTTTTCACAGGTCAAATCCAGTCATTTTAATAGGAATACAAAGTAGAAAATTTCACATGAGGGTTAAAGATTTCCATAAGATTTTGCAATTGGTTGAAGTTGGTTGAAGGTGACATTTCATTGAAATTTGGCGAATATGACCGCACTTTAAGGCTAAATATCTGTGGATGTTTTAGAAGGGTTAGTTTGGCAAAAGACCACCAGGCATGTTAACAAACACCATCTGAGTCTATAGACAGACCGGCTCACAACAAACACACACACACACACACACACACACACACACACACACACACACACACACACAAATCAATATGTTACAGATGTAGGCTACATATTTTTATTGCTATTTGGTATGTATTGTTTTTATTATTGTGTTGTTCGAGGAATTGAAAAGCTTTTGTGCTTTGTGATTTCAAAGTATACAGGCATAATGCAAATGTGTTTAGTTTTTGATGAAGTTTGGTCTAATTAAGATGGATTATCTTGTGTTTTTTTATAGAGCTTGGTCTATTTCATTAATAATAAACAAGGGATGTTATTGTTTTGGTGAAATTCTTTTTCTCAGAACACTATTTTCAACTAAAAACTGAAAACTTTTTACACATCTTGGCTGTTCATTTACAGGATAACAGTGCCAACGGGATTCAAAGTTTAAGTTTCTGAAAACAATACCATTATAGTCTCTTTGTAAACTACAAAAACATAAATCTGCTAAAACTTTGACAGCATGCATATGCATGTTTAGTCTATAAATCGCACGTACGGTTGCCAGATTGCAAAGATTAAGAAAAACACTGGGCAGAAAATGCATCCTTTAAAGAGAAAAGCTCTGATTGGAGGATTTAAACTTTTGAGATCTATCAAACGCAAGCATGAAAGCTCGTTGAAGCTTGTTAAAATCAGCCTGTAATATTCTTTCTGCCATTTTTTTGTTGAAGAAAATATAGAGAGATTTCAGTAAACTACATTTTAGTCTAGTCTTTTTTCGTTGGGAATAATGCTTGTTGATATAGTCACAGTTAGTGTTTAAAGTCAGCATGAAAGGGAAGTTGCGCTTCTCACATATATCTGAGTGAAATGCTTCTCAAACAAGAACAAATGTAGGGCGGGGCTTGATTTTGATTGGATGGTTGTGGTTTGCTATTGGTGGATCTCATGTGAGTGACAGGTTGCCCCGCCCTCATCATCAGAGAAGAGAAGAGAAGAGATGCTGCAAGAGGGAGGGGGAGATATTCTCCAGCTTTCCATGTTTTCACTGTTATACAGTAGGGGGCGCTATTACACATCTGCTGAAAGAGTACAGATCAAAACACAGGCAAAAAAGAAGAGGAAAAAAAGCAATAAAAGCTTTGCTTATGCACACCGTAGTCTTTGGAAGAAAAAAAATACAAATTTTCTCAGCTTTTTGTTCAAAATGTTGCTTTTTTATGAAACTTACCAACATTTAAGTGTTGATAAAATGCATGTATGAATGCATGAAGCTAGAATAAAATATTTAGTTTTTTGTCGTTTGTTTAAAAGCAGAAGCTCTGTTCTTTCTTTTGATATACTGCATGTTCATATATTCATACAACAATATTCTGGTGGCCATGAAAGTTTTGTGAAAATGATCAAAAACGCTGGCACTGGCAGGGAAAGAGTTAAAGAGTTAAAAACAGCTTCAGTCGTGTCACTTTTGGCACACTTTGAGAAAGCTGACCACAATCGCAGAATTAATAACAGTTGCGATGGAAACTATTAAGGGCTTAAACATTCTCAGATGGGAAGACTGGAATATGTCTAGACCCTCAAATAGCGAAAATTCACTCGCATCAATACTCTAGTATTGTGAGGCAGTGTGTGGCATGTAAACACAACACAACTTTCAAAACATGCAAAGGCCTCGCGGGCAAATGAAAAGTTTTAATCTGGGCTCAATTCAGCCGTTAAACTGCACTGAACGACACTGATCTGTATTAGTTATGATGACAGATTTACTTCCCTGCAGGTCATTTGATGCCCAATACTGTGATCATAATTGTAAGTGAGGAACTATTCATTTTCAGTAGGCTTATTCTGTGAAGAATGATTCAAACATGAGCGTCTGGGACCAATGGACATGTTGACATTGGATCTCCTCAAATAATAATGGACAATATCAAACATGAAGAATAAGTTTTTTTCATCTTCAATGGACTGCAAAGAGGTGGAAACTAAATTCTGGCTTAGGCCAAACACTGAAGTCAATGTGACTTTATATTTCACAACTGCAACTTTACTTTATTTCTCATTCTTAACTTTATCTCACAATGACATTTTTTTCATTTTTAACCCTTTCGACAGAGTTTCAGACCTGAATTACAGTAACATTCATTATTCAGACAGTTATCGACTCCGTCTGACAGCTGAATGAGAACAAACCCTCCTCTCCGTACTGTGGGATGAAAGTCTTTTGTCGTTTGTGTTCTGAAGATGTGAGCTTCTACAACTGTGTCGGCTAAATGAGAAAATAGTTTGTGTAACTTAACGCTAACGAGTTACAACTGGGAGTACAAACTCACAAATCACTTTGAGCGATTCAGCGTGGAGGAAATGAAAGCAAGTTGTTTGTTCCTGTTAGTTCCGTTGGGTTAGAAGATGGAGGCCATTAAGATGAAAGCGTTTCAGGATCTGCGTAGATGGCTGTCATGATACGAGACACCGGGCAAATACTGGAACATCCGCTCAACAGAACGAGCCTTAAAGTGTGTGCAATGCTAGCTTTCAAGACATTACAAGCAGCAATTACAAACGTGCTTGGCAGAAGCACACATTCTGTTTACAAATCCTCCTCATTTTCAAGCACTCTAAGGGTTAAGTGAGCATGACTGTAGAATAGCTGTAAAACGCTCACATGCAGATGCTCTTCGGCAGCTTCAACGGGAGCCTGCAGTGCGGATGTTCTCTGGTTTCCAGAGCAGAGGGAGTGAAACTCAGATACTGGCCCTTAAACTAATGTAACAACGAATGTGACACTCATGAGCTAAATACATCCATTTCAAGGCAGATCTGCTGGGTTTTACGGGCATAAAGAGCGCCATTCAACAGCCTGAGATGAATCGCTCTCAACAGGAGGAAATATGAGCCCTCAAAGGTCAAAGGTCAAAGCAAGATATATAGTTATACATATGATGCTGACACAAAAAAAAATGAACAGGTGCGCACTTCTCTGATTGGATCTCTGAGGAAGAAAACATCCATCAGTCCTGACAGAGATATGCTGGAAGAAAAGCGAATGCCAACACAGATCAATGAAGAGATTTCTGAAACTCTAATACGCTGCAAAAACACCTTTTTAATCAGCATTGTCTTGTTTTTCCAGTAAAATATCAAAATATTCTTTAATCAAGATAAATATGTTTATGAAATTAATATTTAATACAATGTTTTATATTATGTTAATGCATAATATATAATTTATAAAATATATATAAATTAAATTTATTTTCTCATCCCAATGCCAAAGTTTTTCTTGCATCAAGCAAAAACCTTACTTTACCAAAATATATTGAAACTCAAATGTAGTACCTGCTCAGACACACGATCTTTTAGTTATTGCAGCAAATAAACCAGAAGTCTCTGAATCGGGTCTCATTTAGGACGTTTAATGCCTGATCAAAAGTTGTTATTGTGATGTCTTGACTAATTATAACCTATTTCACTATTGTATGATGTTTATTTACGGAAGAGGATTAGGGCGAAGCAATAATAAAAAAATAAAACCATCTCGAGATTAAAGTTGTTAAATTTCGAGAAAAAAGTCAAAATAAAATGTTGAGAATAAACTTGTTAAATTACGAGAAAAAAGTTGTTAAATTTTGAGAAAGAAGTCGTTAAATTTCGAGAAAAAAGTCTAAATAAAATGTTGAGAATAAACTCGTTAAATTATGAGAAAAAAGTTGTTAAATTTCGAGAAAAAAGTCGTTCAATTTCGAGAAAAACTCGTTAAATTTTGAGAAAAAAGACGTTAAATTGAGAAAAAAAAATTTACATTTCGAGAAAGAATTCGTTAAATTTCGAGAAAAAAGTTAAAATAAAAAGTTGAGAATAAACTCGTTAAATTATGAGAAAACAGTAGTTCAATTTTGAGAAAAAAGTCGTTAAATTTAGAGAAAAAGTCATTAAATTTTGAGAAAAAAGTCAAAATAAAATGTTGAGAATAAACTCGTTAAATTACGAGAAAAAAGTAGTTAAATTTTGAGAAAAAAGTCGTAAAATTTCAAGAAAAATGCCGTTAAATAAAAAAAGTCGTTAAATTTCGAGAAAAAAGTCTAAATAAAATGTGAATAAACTCGTAATTTAACTAGTTTGTTCTCATAATTTAACGACTTTTTTCTCGTAATTTAATGACTTCATTCTCATCGTTTTATCTCGACTTTTTTCCTCTAAATTTAACGAGTTTATTCTCGTAATTTAACGAGTTTATTCTCAACATTTTATCTCGACTTTTTTCTCGAAATTGAATGAGTTTTTTCTCGAAATTTAGCAACTTTAATCTCGAAATGGTTTTATTTTTTATTATTGCTTGGCCCTAATCGTCTTCTGTAGTTTATTACATTAACAACATGCTTGAAATATAAAATGAATGCCTATGTATTGCACAATAAAAACAAAATGGAAACACCATCATGACAATTACGGTGTATTCAGTGTCTAGATTATAAAACACAACTGCACGAGGGGACAAAAATGATTTTAACCGATCTTTTCAGTGTTATTAGATCATAAACACTGGACAGGAAAATTAAATCGGGCAAATTCTTCATGTACACAAAACATTGCGAACAAAAACAGATGTGGATTCCCTTTAATTCTTGTACAAGTGCAACTGATTTATTTTTTATTAAATTATACATTCAATATAGAAAGTTTATGTACGGCATATTACATTTAACATTTGACAATGGCACTAGTCTTTCACATACATTTGTAATCAGAGTCAGTATGATTTGTTCTTTGTCCTTTTAGAAGCTCATTTTCAGTTGGTCTTTATTTTTTCAGTAGGTTTTCAACTTAATTCAGGATGTATTCTATAAAAAGGCATTTTATTTTGATTTATATAATCTCTATTGGAAGCATATTTTACTGGAAAACAGGCCATTTTTGTTTATTTTTGTCCAATAAACAATGCTAGAGCTGTGTTGTGTCACCACCAGATGTTCAACTTAAAATGGTTCGTCCATTCAAAGTGCCAGAATAGCTGTTTCCATCCACCTGATTTTATGTGCATTTTGGAATATTGCATTAAAAAAAAAAAAAAAAAAAAAAACGCTGGTTGCAATTCTACTGAAGCAGAGGCCTAAATATTTCCAAGCTTCCCAGAATTCTTCAACAGGACGTATTAAACGTATTATTGTTACAGAGGCTCAAACTGATTACATTTGGAGTGAATCATGAAACTATGGTGCAAAACGTCTCGTTTACAGTAAAACAGCCAACATTTCTTGTACTTTTTCTTCATTAGTTGCACTGACTCCTCCAAACATTCACTGTTTAACAAGCAAAGCATCTGCTACGAGAGCAGAATATGTTGCAGTCTTGATTTGATTTGCCTCAAAGACAATCTGGAACATTTGGAGACGTTCCCTTGAGATCTTCAGAAAGTTGACACTCCAGTTACAAAATAACAAATATTCAGACTGACTGTTGTGAAAGCATTAGGCCACAGAAAACAACCTCCACACTTCTCTCAAACGTGTTTCATATCTTTCATGCACAGGCAAGAAGGCTCCTGAAGCTAGTTTAGATACTACTGGGTCAAAGGTCAGAAAACAATCCTCACATGTGCATTGAATGCTGGATGGAAAACGAAGATGTTACGACAAACTGTTCATTTTGACACATCATGAAATTTTCACTAATTCTTCCGTTCTACCAATTAATAAACCAAATATGACTCTGAATCACAACAAACGGATTCTGCCGTCCATATGTGTGGGTCTGACAGAAAGACAAATGTTTTGTGCTGAAAGACTCGATTGTAGATCAGGAGCACAAGATGTTGTTTACTCATTTCTGACAGCTGCAACTGTAAAAATGCAAATGATCTGCAAGTTACGAAAGCCCGTTTCCCATGGAAGCTTGTTTCCACCACTAAATAAAAAATGAACGCAATTGCGACTTTTTATCTCACAATTCTGACTTTATATCTCGCAATTCTGACTTTATAACTCGCAATTCTGACTTTATATCTCACAATTCTGACTTTATAACTCGCAATTCTGACTTTATATCTCACAATTCTGACTTTATATCATGCAATTGCAACTATCTTGCAAATTCTGAGTTTATAACACGCAATTGTAAGTTCATATTACACAATAACTCACAATTGCTACTCTATATAACTCGCAATTCTGACTTTATATCTCGCAATTCTGACTTTATATCTCGCAACTCTGACTTTATATCTCGCAATTCTGACTTTATAACTCGCAATTCTGACTTTATATCTCGCAATTCTGACTATATCTCGCAATTCTGACTTTATATCTCGCAATTCTGACTTTATAATTCGCAATTCTGACTTTATATCTCAATTCTGACTTTATAACTCGCAATTCTGACTTTATATCTCGCAATTCTGACTTTATATCTCGCAATTCTGACTTTATAACTCGCAATTCCGACTTTATATCACGCAATTGCGACTATCTTGCAAATTCTGAGTTTATAACACGCAATTGTAAGTTCATATTACACAATAACTCACAATTGCTACTCTATATAACTCGCAATTCTGACTTTATAACTCGCAATTCTGACTTTATATCTCGCAATTCTGACTTTATATCTCGCAATTCTGACTTTATATCTCGCAATTCTGACTTTATATCTCGCAATTCTGACTTTATATCTCGCAACTCTGACTTTATATCTCGCAATTCTGACTTTATAACTCGCAATTCTGACTTTATATCTCGCAATTCTGACTTTATATCTCGCAATTCTGACTTTATATCTCGCAATTCTGACTTTATAATTCGCAATTCTGACTTTATATCTCAATTCTGACTTTATAACTCGCAATTCTGACTTTATATCTCGCAATTCTGACTTTATATCTCGCAATTCTGACTTTATAACTCGCAATTCCGACTTTATATCACGCAATTGCGACTATCTTGCAAATTCTGAGTTTATAACACGCAATTGTAAGTTCATATTACACAATAACTCACAATTGCTACTCTTTATAACTCGCAATTCTGACTTTATAACATGCAATTGTGACTTTATATCCCCAGTGAGATATAAATGTGAGATACACTACCAATCAAGTGTTTTAGTAATATTTCACAATATTACTGTTTTAATGTATTTTTGATCCAATAAATAGTAAGCATAGAAACTTCTTTTAAAAATATTAAAATCCCCAATGACTCCAAACTTTTGATGCTATAGAGATCATATTGCAAGGCATTAATCCTATGCGAGATATAAAGTCCAAAAAACAGTAACTATGAGTCACATGACTGAACCCAACCAATGAGAAAAAAGGACTGAAAATATTAATGAAATAAATGACGTCGAACACGTGTGATGATGGTTAAACACTGAGTAATTGAGTTCAACAATAAATTCCCAGTCAGACAAAACTACTGCAAACCGTCTCCTCCACAGAGCCAGAATCATCCGTCATGTACCTGCTCTCAAATCTCATTGTTTTACTCATTGTTCACTTTTATGAGGAGAAATATATGAGTCATTGGCAGATGTGAGGTTACTGTGTCAGGATGAGGAAACATCGAGTCTGGGATCATTGTGTGCTTTAGCTATCAAAGAGACCAAAGAAAACACCTATACAGCTTTTAAAAAAGGAATTTCCTTCCTGCAATAAAACAATAGTTATAATGGGTCAAAACACCAATTCCTGCCATCACGGCAAATCAGGATAAATACAGTATTTCTTAATTACCATATTCTCAAATATAGAATTACTAGATCAAACAAACAAACCAACAAAAAACACCCTAAGGAGTCTATAAAGGTTCTGAATTCACCTTAAAATTAAATCATTGGAAACAGAGCAGGAAGTGAGAAAAGAAGCTGAAGGTCAGAATAGTTGTCACTGGAAGGTTTTTGCATGAAAAGTATATCCTGAATCAATTAATATTTTTTCTTGGTTCCATTTTTTTTATTGCTATTTACTCATGAACATTTTGCCCCTGAATCATCAGGTTTATTTGTAGAAATCCCCTGATGTTTTAAGTAAGGACATGGCTGCTCGCCAAATAATATGTGGATGTGAACTCATGATATGAGTTTAATGATTTTACACTCTTATCTGAATATTTCCGCTAAAAATAAGACAGTCCACTACAACCGTCTAGCAACACAGTAATATTAATACTTGCGTCTTGAGAGGTCGTTTCCACCAGAAAACATAACGGAGAAATGCCGTTTTCTTCGTGTGGACCGAGTCCGCGGACTGATACCAGAGACATGAAAGTAGCGCCGGTTTGAGTTTCGCGGGCAAAAAAGGATGACGCGTTTAACGGTCAATAGGCCTTTATCCATATCATGTGTACTGACTGTGTTAACGAGCCGCGCGCAGCTCAAGTTACTGCCAGAGAGAGAGAGGAATAATCGACTGATTTCATTTTATTTGTAATGTTATTTTGTTTATTTTTGCAATATATAACCACCCATTATTGTCTAGAAGCACAATGCTATCCAATATTGCACTAACACACAGAGGATATATAATTTGTTTACAATAATCGAACCTGTTATTTTTGAATAATCGTCTATGGTCTGGACATATTCCTAAACAACTTCAATTTGATGCCAGCATCGTAAAATAAGTTCATGAAAAAAGCAAATATTTTTAATACTTAAATTTCTTCCAAACCTTTTAGCACCCAAAATAGACTTTATAGTTGTATTAATATTTTAAGCTTTGTCTAATTAAAGCTCTTTAAAGTGAAATGTTGTTTGTATTGTATTTTTGCAGTTCTGTAAGGTGATAAGACTCTTAAGTATAGAGGGTACGCACGTGACGTCACCGTCGACTGTTACGACTGCGGTCACGTCCACTGAGTGGCAAAAGACTGAGCGGCAGCATTGGTTTTCAGTGTAAATGTCGCGAAAAACTCACAAAACACATCCAAAACGGGAAAGAGCTTTGTGATTGACTGTACAAATAGCCGACACAAACCCTGAGGTATATATTTAAAGACCACCGAAAACTACAGAAAAAAGAAGCAAATGGATCACTCCGCAATTCACAGAAACAACTCCAGCAGATAAACATGGATTTAATCATTTTGTGTCAAATTGTTGGATTTTGAGGTAAAATCATACCGTATATATTGTATTGTTATATATTATGTTGACGACTCATCAATTAAATATTTTCCATCTTATATTCTGCATATTGGGTGTTTTTAAATAAACAACACTAACAAAAACTATACTATAAAACTATATATGTTTTAAGGCTGGACAATATGACGATATAACATTGATATTGTGAGTACGCGGATTTAACCTACCTATATTGTAAAATATTCACAGGCAGATTTGCTTTATGTATTTCCCGGGCATCGAAATCAGGCACATATAAGTGTCTGGAAACACGATTCCTGGCTGCATGTCAATATCCATGGATTAGGTTTATTTGACAAGTTGTAAGGAACACATTCAATTCCAACCTTTAGTGTAATTCTTCAGTTTTACTCTCGTTTTCGCAGTTTCCTCTATTTAATCCAGTCCGGTTCTTTTGCCACTCAGTCCAGCTGAGGGAGCGCGCTTTCGGCGGGGAAAGTGACGTCGATGCATAGTTGCGCATACACACAAAATGGCTTCCGCGCTCCCCTTTAAATAAAGAAATATGCGTCAGAATATTATGACGCGTTTTTTCTTTGTTTCACAATACTCAATTAACGCTTGTAAACAGAGGTTGGTGTCTTTAGAATAAGTATCTGTGCTAAATTTTACAAAAATAAATCACAACATTCCTGTGCTATGGGCAGCGGAAGTTTTTTACACTCCTAATCGAAGCTTCCGTTTTTCAAATGCGAGTGTGATATAAAGGCCTATTAAATCTCAATCATAAATTTCGAAAAGTTTTTTTACATTTTCATTTTTAAAAATTTATAACAATATAGGTACTTAGTATTACCTTTTCATCAAATTGAGTTTTTCTTTTGCTATTTGAGAAAACGGACACACACACACACAATTTATGTATTCTCTCATTCACTGCCATAGAATTTTACCCAACTATTACGACTTCCTCTTCGAAAAACAGACATGTGAAAAGAGTCTATAGAATAGAGATGCAAGAATCAAAGCTTCCACCGAAGACACTTTCAGCAGCGTCTGTTGGTCAAATTTCGCCGAGCAAATGTAAAAGTGAACGAAATTTTTTCTCGGAGCGGATTGATATACAGCGCTGCCGTGGACGAAGGAACTATCTGTCCGCTAGATGTCGCAATTGACCAATCAGAATCGAGAATTCCAGAGAACGATGTAATAAAAACAATATTAACTAAATTAAACAATATTGAATTAACGTCGCGGTTTCAAACTGATAAATGCGTTTATGTAGCCCACTATACAGTTAAGATGGTTTAGTATGGCCAATGCAAATGTTTCGTACTGTGTGTCTAACACCATTTCAACAGAAAAACATATTTAATGAGCTCCATTGCTGCTTGATCACTGACATTTCACTGGACTGGAATAGCAGGGAGTTACTGGTTCTCACACAACTGGACAGACTTTTCCAATTCAGCAGATCCGAGTTCTGAATGAGTCAGATTTACAAGAGTGAAGAATGAAAGGGATCTTCCAGCACCTGCACTGACGGGTGGAAAAACTGAAGGGGTTTTCCTGAGGACACACACAGAGCTTCTGAGCACTTTCATCAGGAAAGACTGATGTCAGCAAAATGCTGTGCTGATCAACCACACCAAATCACATCTGATGCAAATGTTACACAGCATAAAGTGATGCACAATTAGATCAAGATTTCTAGGGCATGACATGAAGCACTTCGGATTTGTTAAAAAAAAAAAAAAAATGTTGCTTGTATGATTTGAGTAACTTTGGATTCTGGAAACGGAATGAATCACAAAACTAAACTAAAGAGTTGCAGAGGCTAATATATGAAGATCTGTCGCCCTCGTGTGGACATGCAATGTAACGCAGACAATGAAACCTGACCACACGACTCTTTCTGACCACCTTATTTTAACATAAGAGCGGATATTTTTAATTTAATGTGGTGTCATCCGTTTCAATTTAATTAACTGTACAAAACCAGTCATTATGCTGCTTGATGTTGCAAACTGGTATTTATCATATTTTAAATTATTATATTGATTTTTAAAAGGTTTGCAGCTAGAATTTCACCGCTTACTGCATGTTGTTATTAGACTGGCTCGACTTGAAGCGGTGCTGCGCAGAACGCTTACAAAGTAAATTCAAATTTCCTACTCAGTATGTGATTTTTTAGTTGTTGCGGCAAATGAATCAGAACGTTTCACACGTACATTCCCAGGAAATGACTGATGATGAGATGAGAGGGAAAATGCGCGTTCTCCCGAGAACCGTTTCGTTCGCTCACAAAACGGTGTCGTGAGAAATTGAACCCTTCGTTCATCTTCAGAACACAAATTAAGATATTTTTGTTGAAATCTAATGGCTCTGTGAGGCCTGCATAGCCAGTAATTTCCTCTCTCAAGATCCATTAATGTACTAAAAACATATTTAAAAGTTCATGTGAGTAGCCTACAGTGGTTCAATTTTAATATTATAAAGCAGGGGTACTCAACAGGCGGCCCGCGGGCCGCATCCAGCCCGTCAGCATTACATTTGTGGCCCGCATCATGCTACATATTTTATTATAATTTGCGATCAAAATTAGCGTGAACACGTTTTTACACGTACACAAGGGTAGGCGTACAGTGCACGTGACGCTGTAATCATCAGCAGAGATCGCGTATAGTGTACGCGCGCAGCAGTTTTTCTAACCGCAAAGAACAATATAAACTGAAGGCACTTTGCACGCGCGCATTGAATAGTTTTTGCACTAATTTAGTTTGTCCACAAGGTGTCAGCACTGAAACGGGCTGTTGTTTCAGTCTGAAAAGAAACGGAGAAGACAGAACAAGAGTAACAACAAACACCTACCGTGTTGAAGAGCGCTCGTTTGAGGGGATTAAAAGATACCAGCAACTCTTATTTTAAACAAGTACAAAGAGATTTTATTGTAACTATTTGAGCGAAAAAGACTAGACAAGCATGAATCTCTCTAGTACGCATGTGTCGAGCACTTGTGTTCGTGAACGCCACCAAAGGCTCGAGACTGTGCGCGCAAGTAAAAAACAAAGTAACCTTATTTTTCCATGATGAAATGCAGTTGACATTCCTCAAACTTTGCAGTGTGTAAGTTGCCAAGCAGCATGAAAAACACACGTTTTATTCTTAATGTCAATGTGTTATAAACAGAAAGCAAGCAGCGCTCCCATTACAGATCTGTCATCACATCATTGAGCTCACGGAGAATATCTGATTTATCATGTTTACAACGTTGGTTATAGTTAGATAATTCATAAAATTGTGATTGAACATTAAAAAAAAGAAAAAATATTTTTGGATTCTGACCAAATTAAAAGGTAGGTAATAATTCAAATAATAGAACATTTATTCTCTGAGTATAAATAGGTGCTATAAAAAGTGTTAAAAAGGTGCTATGGAGTATAAAAAGACTATAAAAAAGTGCAATGTTTTCGTCTTATGGACAAACTCTCATCAGCCAGTGAACAACAGCCAGGCCCTAAAAACTGCACTTTTAGTAAATAAACAGTAAAACTACAAATATTGTCTTAAGTAGGCCTAAATAAAAGTCTTACGATCCAAGTTATAATTTGTGGCCCTTCGCGTTTCATTTGGTTAAAACGCGGCCCTCTTGTCCTCTGAACTTGAATACCCCTGTTATAAAGCGACGAGAATATTTTTGGTGCACCAAAAAAAACTAAATAACGACTTATTTAGTGATGGCCGATTTCAAAATACTGCTTCAGGAAGCTTCGGAGCGTTATGAATCTTTTGTGTCGAATCATGATTCGGATCGCATGTCAAACCGCCAAACGGCTGAAATCACGTGACTTTGGCGCTCCGAACTGCTGATTCGACACAAAAGATTCATAACGCTCCGAAGCTTCATGAAGCGTTTTGAAATCGGCCATCACTAAATAAGTCGTTATTTTGTTTTTTTGGAGCACCAAAAAATATTCTGGTGGCTTTATAATATTAATATTGAACCACTGTACTCACATGAACTGATTTAAATATGTTTTTAGTACATTAATGGATCTTGAGAGAGGAAATGTCATTGCTCAGGCCTCACTAAGCCATCAGATTTCAACTAAAATATCTTACTTTGTGTTCTGAATATGAATGAAGGTCTTACGGGTGTGGAACGACATGAGGGTGAGTAATTAATGACATTATTTTCATTTTTTGGGTGAACTAACCCTTTAAGTGCACAAACAACATGCTTGAAATATAAAATTAATGCCTATGCATTGCATAATAAAATAAACTGGAAACCGATATTGGAAGCAAAAAACACCTAATATAATATAAGCTAAGCTAGCAGGCTAATCGGGTAGATGTATGCTATGCTAGTACATAAGATAACTAAAAAAACAGCAAGAACGATGCTTGATTTCACAAACTATAGCATCAGTTATATACTAGTATGTCCTTTAAAAGACATTAACGGTCATTATAACACATTTTAAACGATATAAATCATAACGTGATTTCGCAGGAATTATAATCAGGTGCTAAAAATACCACTCTGGGGGGACTCGATTTGTCACCACAACAGTTTAACGAGAATACAAGCGAATACAAACTAGTTTTCAGTGTTATTAAACACTGGACAGGAAATTCTTCATGCACACAAAACATGGCAAACAAAAACAGATGTGGATTCCCTTTTATTCTTAAAATTTTATGTACAAGTGCAACTGATTTATTTTTTATTAATGTACATTCAATATAGAAAGTTTATGTACGGCATATTACATTTAACATTTCACAATTGCACTAGTCTTTCACATACATTTGTAATCAGAGTCAGTATGATTTGTTCTTTGTCCTTTTAGAAGCTCATTTTCAGTTGGTCTTTATCAACTAGTATAAATAGTCTAGTGCTTGCTGGGGAAGTTATAGAGGACAATGATGAGAGACTGGGAAACAGGACAGACTGCAGCCGGTGCGCTTCTCACATAATAATCACAGTTTCACAGGCTCCTTCTCGAGAATACAGAAATGCAAGGCTGCATTTTATAAAATGGAAAATGCAGAGGACTCGTTGAGATGAGGACAGACATCGCTTGAGACACGGGCTGAACGTGAGATGCAGGAAGACGAAGACGTATCGGATCCATTCATCAGCTCACTCGAAATGAAGAAAACAAACAAATGCATAAAAATATCTCAATACAAAAGTAAACTATTTAGCTCTCCATGGAAAGAAAAGATTTACGAGATGCAACAGAATATAAAATGAAAGAGGAGGAAGTGTTGATGTATTAAAATGAAGGAATCACTAAAGACCAGAGGAAACGACCAGCCCTCCATTCCCTCTCTCTGTCCGTCCGTCACTCCGTCGTCTGTCCTTGAGGATCAGGTGCTGCTCCAGACAGGCTCGCTCATCTCTGCGTCCGGCTTCGTCTGATGTTCTGTTGGTCTCATTCAGCCCAGGTCTCCGATGTCGTTGTCTACGGGCGGAGGGACGCTGGGCAAGACTGTGGAGCCGGTGCCTGCTGTCAGATAACCCGCCACTCCTGGACCTGAACATCATCATCATCATCATCATCACCATCAGCACAAACCACAGCCTGAACTCAGCTCATTTCCAGTCGTGTCAGAAGACTGACGCTGGATTGAACACGCCTTTGCTACTTGGATCATGTTTTTAAAGAAATCCACACCACCAGTCAAAAGTTTGGAAACATTACTATTTTTAATGTTTTTGAACAAAGTCTCTTATGCTCATTAAGGCTGCATTAATTTCATAATAAATACAGAAAAAACAATAAAATTGTGAAATATTATTACAATTTAAAATTATGGTTTTCTATTTTAATATACTTTAAAATGTAATTTATTCCTGTGATCAAAGCTGAATTTTCAGCATCATTACTCCAGTCTACAGTGTCACATGATCCTTCATATTATCAATGTTGGAAACAGTTGTATTTTTTGGAAATCTAATACTTTTTTCAGGATTCATTGATGAATAAAAGGATAAAAAGAACAGCATTTATTCAAAATATAAATATTTTCTAACAATATAAATCTTTACTATCACTTTTGATCAATTTCACACATCCATGCTGAATAAAAGTATTAATTTCTTTCAAAAAAAAAAGAAAAAGAACAAAAATACTGACCCCAAACTTTTGTACGGTAGTGTATATTGTTAGAAAATATTTTTATTTTAAATAAATTCTGCTCTTTTTTAACCTTTTATTCATCAATGAATCATGAAAAAGTATCACAGGTTATAAAATAATATGAAGCAGCACAACTGTTTACAACACTGATAATAAATCATCATATCAGAATGATTTCTGAAGGATCATGTGACACTGAAGACTGGAGTAATGATGCTGAAAATTCAGCTTTGATCACAGGAATAAATTAAAAATTAAAAATAGTAATGTTTCCAAACTTTTGACTGGTGGTGTGGATTTGAAACAACGTGAGGGAGAAGGGCTGCATGATTTGGGGAAAAATTCATACTGCAATTTTTCTCATAAAAATTGTGATTAAAAAAAAAAATCCAGCACAATTTGGCCAAAATGTTATGATTATATATCAATATTGCTATAAAATAATAATAATAATAATAATAATAATAATAATAGCAACATTAATAATATATTTATACAACAGTTCTTTCTGGTTCTCGAATCTGATTGGCTGAGAGCCATGTGATATTCTCCCAGCATCAGCACTGGAACCGTTTCACCGTTTGCATCACTCCGCTTGCAGCGACTGTCATAGCGGTTGAGGAAATCCATCATATTTTTTATAAATACTACTGATGTTGTGTCACGAAATGTAGTTAAAGGGTTAGTCCACTTTTAAATAAACTTTTCCTGATAATTTAGATGTCCATGTCTTTCTTTCTTCAGTCGAAAAGAAATGAAAGTTTTTGATGAATACATTCCAGGATTATTCTCCTTATAGTAGACTTCAATGGGCACCAAACAGTTGAAGGTCATAATTAGATTCACTGCAGCTTCAAATTGTTCAACACGATCCCAGATGAGAAATAAGGGTCTTATCTAGTGAAACCATCGCTCATTTTCTGAAAAAAATTGAAAATTATTTAAGTTTTAACCTTAAATGCTCATCTTGAACTAGCTCTCTTCTTCTTCTCCTCTATTAGAATTCCAGCAGTGTAGATGCTGCTAAGTGTATTACTGCCCTCCACAGGCCAAAGTTTGAACTAATTTTTATATGCAATATGCTAGTTCAATAGTATATAACAATTAGTTCAAACTTTGGCCTGTGGAGGGCAGTAATACACTTAGCAGCATCTACACTGCTGGAATTCAAATAGAGGAGAAGAAGAAGAGAGCTAGTACAAGATGAGCATTTATGATTAAAACTTATATAATTTTCAATTTTTTTCAGAAAATGAGCGATGGTTTCACTAGATAAGACCCTTATTTCTCATCTAGGATTGTTTTGAAGCTGCAGTGAAACTAATTACGACCTTCAACCGTTTGGTGCCCATTGAAGTCCACTATATGGAGAAAAATCCTGGAATGTTTTCATCAAAAACTTTAATTTCTTTTCGACTGAAGAAAGAAAGACATGGACATCTTGGATGACATGGGGGTGAGTAAGTTTATTTAAAAGTGGACTAATCCTTTAAGAGTTTTTTTAGGCAAGAATGTAGTTATTTAGACCTCAAATATAAACATAGCACGTATTTTACAATTTGTTTAGACGCTTTCACAGATGTGAGCTCCAGGCCGCCAGCGGTCGTTCAGCGCTCATGCACCCGCTGAGAACAGGAATTTTCCGTTAAAATTGGGGTATATCAAACAGACAATCTTTGATCTTATTAATCTATTACTTATTCCAGAGCAAAATTATTTAGGTTAAGGGGAAAATAAAGTTTCATAACTTTTTATTCAAGCTATATTTAACCATAATCCTGTACTGGAGCGCTACTTTTGTATGTTTGACTGAATTGTTTGCTTGTGTTTTTTATTTATTTGCTTGTGTTTGTCTTTTATAATGGCTATTGTTGTTCAATAAATATTATTTTATATAAATAATATGGCGTATTCGGTTTTGAGAAAGGGTCCGTCAATAGTATCAGTGAGAGTTACATTATTACACCATTAGATGGCGGCAAAGACGAAGTTGTTTTAGCACTGTCGGAAATCCCCTTACCTTTTAAAAGGACAAAGACAAAGATTGCTTTCCTCAGCGGACGTTCAAATCGGATCTTGGGCTTAACTATTAAACTCTCAACTTGAGATTTGAGTCTGTGGTGGAAGGAAGTAGTTCCTCACAAAAGAGTGTTTTAAAAGACACTCAATTGTTGTTCTTATTTATTTACACACTCATGCGGTCGAACTGTTGTATAAACACAATATCACATAGCCATCATGCAGCCCTAGTATAAATGATGACATTTTCATTCATGGAACATAACAAACATGGATGAAATGTTTTGTACCGATCACTTGCTTTAGTGGAAAACACTCGACACAACTAACACACCATCAGTGCTGCATGGGAAGGTGGAAATGAGTTTGAAATGCAGTGGAAGGACAGATGAAGACGTCAGGAAGGGGAGAGTCTACCTGCTTTAAAGTGAAAGAGAGGAGGGTGGGAGAAGCCCCGCGGGGCGACTAAAGCCCACTGCGCAGCGGACTGCTGGCGGCCAGGAGAGAAGGAGTGGACACACCTGAAGAGTCCGAGGAAGAGAGTAATAATACAGCAGAGAGAGAGGGAGCAAGCAGACGTCAGAACCAGCAAACGCAGAGACAGGACAGAGCAGGTCATATCAGTACTGATGCAGATTATTCATACATAAAGCTGGTCACAGTCTACAGTCAATGACAAAACCAAGCACAAAAACAGGGTACAATAATGCAATGAAGACAGAAGTCTATGGAGCAACTGCAGAGATGAACTCCAGACACACACAGCCGTTAGACTTCAACATGGGACAGAAGCTCATTTACATCTGCATGTCTTGCCCATACACTTCCATTGTAAACACATATTTCAATGTGTCAATCTCAACCAAAGCGACAGATTCTTGGAGCAGATGAATGTGAGCTGGACGCACCTGTCAGGTAACCTGCAGTCTGGGAGTCGGAGATGAAGAGGTCGTGTTTCTGGTCTTTGAAGGCACTCCACACAGTGGAACGAGAGAGGATTTCATTCACCTGCAGCAAAAGCACAGCATGACTTGTGTTGTACGGTGTAAAGGCCACTGGTTTGAGCAGCTGAACGTGGATTATACCTGCTCTCCGAACTGCAGGCTGCGCGTCATGGATTTCAACGCTTTGACGATCTGAGCTTTGGTTGCTGAAGGGTTATCAAGAGTCTCCAACCCAATTCCCTCCAACAGCTTTAAAAGATACGGCACCAGCTCCACTCGAAGAGCCTTAACACACACACACACACACACACACTTTAATAATAATAATAATAAATATAGCTGCAAGCAGCAATTAAGGGGTCGAGCACAACAGAAGCAATTAAGTAAGCTAGCAGCAGACCAACAATGTCATAATGGACTTTGATTGCAACTGAGAGAAAGACACTGCATGTCAATTTTGAAGTCAATCAGACCAACGGTACTGTAGTTAGAGCCAATTTCATGTTTTGTTCAATTACAGCGCCACCCAGTGGCACAGTCCCACCTCTTTTTTGTGTGTCTTTTCAGAATGCCCTCATACATAAGCATTAGGGCTGCACGATTAATCGGACGATTAGAAAAAAACATTGAAATCGTGCTTAAACGATTTGGCTTAGTGTGATTATGAAATCGCAAAGCTGCGATTATTTTTTTTATGCGTAGCTTGTCAATGAAGTATGGCTCCAAATGCTGAAAGCACTGCGAGTTTGAATCGCTTATAATGTGCATTTGAAAAAGCAACACGCGTCGAACGTCTTTCCAGACTTGAGAAGCATTTATTATCTTGTCCAACAAAACACAACATTTAATAACGTTTTTACTCCAAACTCACTTCATAACGACAATTGAGATGATGTGGCTTCTCACACAGAATAAGGCAGTCGTGTGTTTATTAGTCATGTTTAATCAATCAAAACATTTCAATCTTCTGTTTATTCAGCTACAGCGATAGTATGGGATTTCCTGGAATGACGCGTGTTCTACTTCGGCAGCTGGGCATATTTGCAGTTTCTGCGCAAGAGCGCCCTCTGGCTTTCAGATGGAGAATTATTTACTACTGATCACATACAGCCTTGACAAGCGGTGCATTAAATAATCGCAGCCTTTGCCAAATCACATGAGATAAATCGTGCAGCACTAATAATCAAATTTGGTGAAAATATCTCATTTTGTTAGTTATAGATGTTTATATATATATGAACACGTAAAAAAAATTACCCACACCTGACTTTGATTGCATTTTTTTGCCACTTACTATCAAAAATGTGACATTTGGCCAGTAGCGTAAAGTCAACTGCTTATGTGTCCGATTTTCCTACATTGGTTTTGTCTCGATTGAACTAACTGGTTCTAAGATATTCACAAATGTTGTTTAAGCGCTAAATCACAACGTTGGACTAACCATAAGGCAAAACCTAGCATGTTTGGTATCGTTGGACTTGGCAAGGATTCAGGAATCTAAGGAGATGACTCCTGTGAAAATAAGTCAACCATCCATATTTTTTTCACCACTAGGTGGCGCTGGTCCAAAACTTCTCAGACTCCTTCAGGGCACTGTGCCGATGACCCATAGCAAGTTTCGTAACAATACGCTAATGCATTTATAAAATACTTCAAAATTCAAAATGGCAGACACACAAAATGGCCAATATGGAATCCAATTTTATACCATTCGACTCAGCATGCCGCCCCAAATCTAATGAAACCAATGATTTTTGGGAAAACTGTTCAGAAGTTATAAGCAAAAATAGCCATTTTTTCTCTGTAGGTGGTGCTGCGCCAAAACGCAGCATATAGCCTCAGGTCAAGCTTGTGATGACATGTACCGAGTTTGGTCTGAATGCGATGAAGCGCTTTAGAGATACAGCCTTATTTTGTTTCTAGCCCTTTCGGTTCGAAACCTAAAATGCAAATACAAATTTGGACAGTTGGTGGCGCTAGAGCTATATAGATTCCAAAGTTGCTATGGTGACAGTTTAGACTGGCCTCTATCTGTGTGCCAAATTTCTTAACTTTCCCACAAGCGGTTCTATGGGCTGCCATAGACTTCCAGAGCGAAAGAAGAAGAATTACACCAACAATTACAATAGCTGCCTACGAACCTCCAGTCCTTGGCCCCTGATAATTATTATTATATATCCTTACATATTGTGGGATTTTATCCATACATATTGTGGGATCTTCTTGAACCCACCTGTAGCGCGTGACTGCATTGTTTACCTGTGCGACGAGTTCGTTCTGCTCTCGCTGGAACATGCGGTTCAGCGCCTCACAGGCCAGTCCTGCCATATCAGCCCTCACCTTCATCCCCGTCATCAGCGGCCCGATCGTTTCCAGAGCCGCCATGGACCGCACACACAGCTACAGGACAAACAAACATCTTAGTATTATTATTATAAAATGCAGGAATGCATTAGCTACGAACTATGGAAGCTTGTTTCCACCACAGAAAAAGGAAATTTCAACTTTTTCATTTCACAATTTTTAGTTATAAACTCGCAATTGCGAGATATAAAGTCGGAACTACGAGATGTAATGTCAGAACTGCAAGATATAAGGTCCGAATTGTGAGATATAAAGTCGGAACTGCGAGATATAAAGTCGGAATTGCGATATAAAGTCGGAACTGCGAGATATAATGTCAGAACTGCAAGATATAAGGTCCGAATTGTGAGATATAAAGTCGGAACTGCGAGATATAAAGTCGGAATTGAGAAATATAAAGTCGGAACTGCGAGATATAAAGTCGGAATTGCGAGATATAAAGTCGGAACTGCAAGATATAAAGTCGGAACTGCGAGATATAATGTCGGAATTGCGAGATATAAAGTCGGAATTGCAAGATAAAACGTCGCAACAACCTTTATTTTTTATCGTGTGACGGAAACAAGCTTCCACATTGAACAACCAGAATTGTGTCCGAATAACAGTAACAGTGTGTGTTTCTGTGCTGCACCTCGTTGTCTGAGAGCACGTGTATGAGTCTGATGGCGCTTTTGGGCACAGCGTTGTTCTTGTGGTTGAGCGCCGTCAGCACACGCGGCAGATGCCCGAGAGGGGGGACCTGATCGGCCAGCTGTGTCTGCGTGCTGAAGAGACACACAGCTGCGGTGGTGACCGTCTCCAGCGCCTCGCCCTGAGAGGATGAGAACACAGCAAATACATAAAGCATCTATAAGCATGCAGTTATGTGTGTCTCCTATAGAGGGCTCACTCACATTGGGGTTGTTTTTCTCCAGCAGTGTGGTCAGAGTGTCCATTAATGACACCAGGAACTCTCTGGGTTTCCGTAAAACCCAGCCAGGCTGAGCGATGAAGATCCGCAGAAACACTCCGCCGACCTCCAGCTCTCCCTGTCCCGCTCCGTATGCCACAGAAAATTCCTCGGGCAGCTGAGACACACATGACAATAGTACACACACACACCCTTTGATAAAACCAAACTACGCCTCTGCTCAAACGTTTGGGGTCAGTAAGATTTTTTTGTTTTTGAAAGAAATTAATACTTTTATTTATCAAGGATGCATTAAATTGATCAAAAGTGAGAATAAACATTTATAATTTGAAAGAAGATTTCTATTTCAAATAATGTTGTTCTTTTGAACTTTCTACTCAAAGAATCCTGAAAAATATAATGTATGACTGTTTCCACAAAAATATGAATCAGAACAACTGTTTTCAACATTGATAATAATCAGACATTTTCTTGAGCAGCAAATCAGCATATTGGAATGATTTCTGAAGGATCATGTGACACTGAAGACTGGAGTAATGATACTGAAAATTCAGCTTTGATCACAGGATATATTTTTTCTAAGTGAATATATATTTACTATAGAATGGTGAGTTATAAAGTCGGAATTGCAAGTTATAGTTGGAATCGTGTTATAAAGTCAGAATTCCGAGTTATAAAGACAGAATTCCGAGTTAGTCGGAATTCCGAGTTATAGTCGGAATTGCGAGTTATAAAGACGGAATTGCGAGTTATAGTCGTAATTGTGGTATAAAGTCGGAATTGCGGGTTATAGTTGGAATCATGTTATAAAGTCAGAATTACGAGTTATAAAGACAGAATTGCGAGTTATAGTCGGAATTGTGTTATAAAGTCGGAATTGCGAGTTATAAGGACGGAATTCCGAGTTATAAGGACGGAATTCCGAGTTATAAAGACGGAATTCCGAGTTATAGTCGGAATTGTGAGTTATAAGGACGGAATTCCGAGTTATAAGGACGGAATTCCGAGTTATAAAGACGGAATTCCGAGTTATAAAGACGGAATTCCGAGTTATAAAGACGGAATTGCGAGTTATAAAGACGGAATTGCGAGTTATAAAGACGGAATTGCGAGTTATAGTCGGAATTGCGAGTTATAGTCGGAATTGCGAGTTATAAGGACGGAATTCCGAGTTATAAAGACGGAATTCCGAGTTATAGTCGGAATTGCGAGTTATAAAGACGGAATTCCGAGTTATAGTCGGAATTGCGAGTTATAAAGACGGAATTGCGAGTTATAAAGACGGAATTGCGAGTTATAAAGACGGAATTCCGAGTTATAAAGACGGAATTCCGAGTTATAAAGACGGAATTCCGAGTTATAGTCGGAATTGCGAGTTATAAAGACGGAATTGCGAGTTATAAAGACGGAATTCCGAGTTATAGTCGGAATTGCGAGTTATAAAGACGGAATTGCGAGTTATAAAGACGGAATTCCGAGTTATAGTCGGAATTGCGAGTTATAAAGACGGAATTGCGAGTTATAAAGACGGAATTCCGAGTTATAGTCGGAATTGCGAGTTATAAAGACGGAATTCCGAGTTATAGTCGGAATTGCGAGTTATAAAGACGGAATTGCGAGTTATAAAGACGGAATTCCGAGTTATAGTCGGAATTGCGAGTTATAAAGACGGAATTCTGAGTTATAGTCAGAATTGCGAGATATAAAGTCAGAATTGTGAGTTATAGTCGGAATTGTGAATTATAAAGTCGTGATTGTGAGTTATAGTCGGAATTGTGTTATAAAGTCGTAATTGCGAGTTATAAAGACGGAATTGCGAGTTATAGTCGTAATTGTGGTATACAGACGGAATTGCGAGTTATAGTCGTAATTGTGGTATAAAGTCAGAATTGCGGGTTATAGTTGGAATCATGTTATAAAGTCAGAATTACGAGTTATAAAGACAGAATTGTGAGTTATAGTCGAAATTGTGAATTATAAAGTCGGAATTGTGAGTTATAGTCGGAATTGTATTATAAAGTCGTGATTGTGAGTTATAGTCGGAATTGTGTTATAAAGTCGTAATTGCGAGTTATAAAGATGGAATTGCGAGTTATAGTCGTAATTGTGGTATAAAGTCGGAATTGCGGGTTATAGTTGGAATCATGTTATAAAGTCAGAATTACGAGTTATAAAGACAGAATTGTGAGTTATAGTCGGAATTGTGTTATAAAGTCGTAATTGCGAGTTATAAAGTCGGAATTGTGAGTTATAGTCGGAATTGTGTTATAAAGTCGTAATTGCGAGTTATAAAGACGGAATTGTGAGTTATAGTGGGAATTGTGAGTTATAAAGTCGGAATTGCGAGTTATAGTCGGAATTGTGTTATAAAGTCATAATTGCAAGTTATAAAGACGGAATTCCGAGTTATAGACGGAATTGCGAGTTATAGTCGGAATTGTGGTATAAAGTCGGAATTGCGGGTTATAAAGTCGGAATTGCGGGTTATAAAGACGGAATTGCGGGTTATAAAGACGGAATTGCGGGTTATAAAGACGGAATTGCGAGTTATAGTCGGAATTGTGTTATAAGGACGGAATTGCAAGATATAAAGTCAGAATTGCGTGATTCTTGCATGATAAAGTTGGAGAATTAAAGAATTGCAGAATTGCATGATAAAGTCGGAAAAGTGAGATATTGTCGCAATTGCAGATTATGAAGTCGGAATTGCAAGTTAAAGTCAGAATTGTGAGATGAAAAGTTTATTTAGTGGCGGAAACTAGCTTCCATAGAAAACAGCTGTTTTACATTGTAATATGTCACTGTTTTTACTGTATTTTTGATCAAATAAATGCAGCCTTGATGAGCAGAAGAAACTTCTTTCAGAAACATTACAAATCTTAATTATTGCAAACTTTTGAACGGCAGTGTATATGTTCAGATCAGGGCTGTCAACTTAAAGTTTTAATCAAATTAATTACATGATATGCTGAATATTCATTTATCACAAATTAATTGCAGGTCAATTTTTGCAGAGAAAAGCCCCCAAATGATAATTCAAGACTGTGAATCTAAATTCCGACTCAATCCAACACCTCACCTTCCAGTTGACATCAGGATTGTCTTTCTGTTGCTTAAAATGCCTGCAGGAATGAAGGAAGAGTAAATGAGCAGGAGAAATAACAAGGGAATGAGAATAACTGATTGCTATGATGTGAGAGCGTCTCACTCCAGCATCATTTCTCTGACGGTGGTGGAGACGGTCTCTCTCGAGCTGTCGTTCCAGATGAGCTCAGGGTTCTCGTGCGTTCCCTCGAATATGTGCACGGCCGCCTCTGGATTGTCACGCATGGCGTCCATGAAAACAGCCGGCAGGAATCGCATCAGGGTCAGACGCACCTGGTTGAGAGAAACTCAACACTCAACACAGGCAGAGAGTCGATCAAGCTGAGCTTTATTGTTATTAAACACATGTGCAGTAACACTCCTACAGCTCCAAGTTCACATATACACGGTCACTGCAACTGGTCAGACACGGTGTAAACTGAAGAAGTCTCACCTTGGGTCCCACCAGCTTGTCTGAGGTCATTTTGGAGAAGAGCTCTGCAGTCTGTGTGCGCACCTGAGGGTGGGTGGAGTTACAGAACAGATCTAACAGGTAGATCAGTGAACCTGAGAGGAGAGAGGTCAGAGGTCACAGATGAGCTTCCAATTGCCAATGATGTTTAAATGTGTGCTTCAGCTGCGATGCACAGAAGAAATCTGCTCTAAAATCAATTAAATTAGAGTATTAGTAAAGGAAATGACACGCTGACCTTTGTTCATGGCCTCTGTGATGATCTTAGTGTTTGAGGTCAGAGCGTAAAGCGTCTCTAGCACCAGCTGTCGGCCTGCGAGGACACAGAAAAGAGTCGGAAGAAAAACCCTAAAACCTTCAAAGTTCAGTATCATCAACTCTGACAGGGATTTATTTTATTAATATCTCATGAATAAATATTAGTATTTCATATTTGAAGATATTTGAAGTTTAAGGCTATGTTTTATTAATAAATATGCATAAATAAGTTAGATATTAAAAATATTTACCATAGTTATAGGACTATATTTTATGAATAAACATTCATAAAAGTTTTAAATAATAAAAAATGTTTACTGTAGCTTTATAACTATATTTTATAAATAAATATGCATAAATATTAAAAATATTTACCATAGGGCTATATTTTACCATGGGGCTATATTTTATGAATAAAAGTTATAAATATTCATAAATATTTCAAATATTAAAAACATTTACTGTAGCTTTAGAACTATGTTTTATGAAAAGATTTTCATAAATATTTTAAATATTTAGAATATTTACCATAGTTAAATATGGACTATCTTTTATTAATAAATATTTACTTATCTTTAGAACTGTATTATATTAATAAATATTCATATTCATATTTAAAATATGATTTTACTATAGCTTTAGGTCTATATTTTATGAATATTTATTCTATATGAATGATTATTCATAAATATTTGAAATATAAACAATATTTAGTATAGCTTTAGAACTATATTTTAAGAATAAATATTCATAAATATTTGAAATATTAAAAAGTATTTACTGTAGCTTGAGAACTATTTTATGAATATAAATAATGTAAATATTCAAACATATTTTTACATTTTAAAAATATTTACTATAGCTTTAGAACTATATTTTATGAATAGATTTTCATAAATATTTGAAATATTAAATATTTAATATAGCTTTAAAACTATTTTATGAATATATTTTATGAATAAATATGAATAATGTAAATGTAAATATTCATAAATATTTTTAAATATTAAAAATATTTACTATAGCTTTAGAACTATATTTTACGAATACATTTTCATACATATTTTAAATATTAAAAATATTTACCATAGACAGTCATATGTTTAAGAGCAAGAAATCAGCTATAAAAACTCTTTATCATGGATTTTATGCCCAAATGAATTAAGGTAAAGACAAAATTAATTGAAAGTGCTTTAAATAGGATTATTAAATAGAAACAGATACAAAGACATAAAGTAGTGTAAATGTCTTTAAATAAATATAGACTTTTATGAAAGAATATGTATAAAAGCATGTAAATTGAAATCTAATAATGTCACTATGAGTGCTAAACGCCTCACACAGATTAAAGCAGCTTTTCTAATGTACTGATGTCACAGTCGTCATGTCTTACTGGATGGCAGAGAGTGCAGCAGCACCAGCAGATTGGGAAGAACCAGCGATTCTGCGATGTTGATGACACAGTCCTGGTTTGATGTGACAGTATTCACCACCTACAGCCAAACCACAAACACATGTGATCACAGACAATCTCGCCATCACAGTATTTTGTCAGTACTGTGTATCGCACGACACGCGCACCTCCAGAGCAAGCTGCTGAACCTTGCCGGCGCCGTGAACTCTCAGCAGAGAGAAGAGGAGCTTGAAGTGTCCGATGCACTCCGTCTCAGAGCCTATGGTACGGATTAAAATCATCAGTATTATAACAAACATCTGATCATCTGATCATCCTCTGACGCTCTCAAAGCACCTGGGTTGTTCTTGATGACGTTGCGGAGAGCTTCGAGAGCCATCTCGGCCCAGCGCAGTCTCTGAGCGTGTTGCTGCGACTCCACTTTATTGGTCTGCGTCATGGCGAGGAGAGTGTGCAGGTACTGCGCCTGAGAGCCCACGTAGTCCAAGAGACTCGAGGCCAGCGCTTTCGGATACTGGCGAGAGAGACAGACACATTACGGCGTTTCATTGACCTGAACACAAAACATCATTGTCACAATCTTCTCACCTCCAGAGGAAACGTAGGCTGCTCGTTGTAAACCCGGATGAAGATCTCTCCCACGATCAACTCCTTCCCGTGTTCACTGAACACAAACTCCGATCCGAAACTCTTGTCACACTCGCCCTACAGACACAGGAGAAACAGTGAGTGAAGAGATGTGAGGAGGCGAATGTGAGGAGGTCTGTAAGAGGACGAGCGTCTCACTCTCTTGATGTTGCTCTCCTGCTGCGCCTCCAGGAACTCCATCAGCTCGGCTCTGGTCCCGTTGTTCCAGATCAAATACGGGTTCTCCGAGTTGCTATTCAACAACTTCAGAATCTGATGAACATTAAGAGAAAACAGACGAATATTAAAATATCCCCCTTCAATATGTAAAGCACTTTGAGTACCCAGAATAGCGCTGTATAAATGTAAAGAATTATTCATTTCTATAGCTTTAGAACTATATTTTATGAATAAATATGAATAAACATTTTAAATATGAAAAATATTTACATTAGAATTAAAACTGAATTTTGAATAAATATTCATATATACTTTAAATATTACAAATATTTACCATAGTTATAGGACTATATTTTATAAATAAATATTCATAAATATTTTAAACATTAAAAATTAATTACCAAAGTTAAGGCTGTATTATTATGAATAAATATTAATAAATATTTTAAATATTAAAATATTTACTATAGCTTTAGAACTATATTTTGTGAATCAATATTCATAAATATTTTAAATATTAAAATATTTACTATAGCTTTAAACTATATTTTAACAAATAAACATTCATAACTATTTTAAATATTAAAAATATTTACTATAGCTTTAAAACTATATTGTATGAATAAATATTCAAAAATATTTACTATAGCTTTAAAACTATTTTTTGAATAAATATTCATAAACATTTAAAATATTAAAAATATTTACTATAGCTTTAAAACAATATTTTGAATAAATATTCATATATACTTTAAATATTAAAAATATTTACCATAGTTATAGGACTATAGGAATAAATATTTTAAACATTAAAAAATAATTACCAAAGTTAAGACTATATTATTATGAATAAATATTAATAAATATTTTAAATATTAAAAATATTTACTATAGCTTTAGAACTATATTTTAACAAATAAACATTCATAACTATTTTAAATATTAAAAATATTTACTATAGCTTCAGAACTATATTTGATGAATAAATATTGATAAATTTCTTAAATATTAAAAATATTTACCATAGTTATAGGACTATTTTATGAATAAAAGTTATAAATATTCATAATTATTTTTTATGAATACAAACCACAAATGTACAAACAGGCACGTTTGAACATGTATTTTGTAAAACAGATGCGTGTTAATTTTTCAGATGCACGTTAAGCGACTCAAACTCGCAGTGCTTTCAGATGAAGTAGCAGTTTTGAAGTTGAAAAGTGTTGAAATAATATTTTCGGGCTTCTTTATATTACTTATTCTTATTTTCAGATATTATCATCATCAATATATTTTATTTCATTATCTTTGCAGACATCACTAGAGTCGATCATGAAAGCGTTCATCACCTCCGCCGGTGAACTGCCGCCCAGTTTGCGTGAGATGTAGGGCGTCAGCATGGCCGCCAGGCTCTTCCTGATGGCGGGATTCTCAGGAGGGTGTCCCACTCCGTTGGCCTCTCCGGCGGGGCCGTCCTCTGGGGTGAGCGCAGACGTGTAACCCGCGAGCCGCCCCAAGGCCACCAGACTGAGCTTGGCCAGACTGTTGGCCACCTCCTGCTGGTTAGTCTCCTGACTGGCCTGGACGCCGCTCTCCTCTAAGGTGAAGTCATAGTTGAAGAGGTTGACTAGCAGGTGCCACAGAACGCCGGCCTGGTACAGGTGCGTTTGGAGGAAGAAGTCTACGGCGAAGGAGCTCACGCACTGAACGGTCACTGTGCCCAGACGGGGCAAACCCTGAGAGAGAGCAAACCAGAGCAGAAATGTTTATGGAAATTAATATACACTATATATGCATGTTCTGGTGAGACAAAAAAAAAACTTGACAAAAAACAATTGATTAATTTATAACTAAAAAAATAAATAAATGCAAATTCTAAAATAAAGCTGCAAGCAGCAATTAAGGGGCCAAGCACAACATAAGCAAACAAGGAAGCTAACAGTACTGTAATTAGAGCCAATTTCATGTTTTGTTCAATTATAGCGTCACCAAGTGGTGCAGTCCCACCGCTTTTTTATGTCCTCAGAGTGCCTCCATATATTAGCGTGTCAAATTTGTTGAAAATATCTCATTTCGTTTAGGAGTTACAGGCATTTATATGTATGAACACAATCGAAAATTATCCACACCTGACTTTGATTGCATTTTTTTCCACTTACTATCAAAATGCGTACAGTCAACAATATTTTCAGTTTTCCTATGGTGGTTTCGTCTCAATCGGACTAATGGTTTCTAAGATATTTGCAAATGTTATTTAAAGGTTAAATCACAACGTTGCACAAACCATAAGGCGAAACCTATCATGTTTGGTATCGTTGGACTCGGCAAGGATTCAGGAATCCAATGGGATGAAAATAAGACAACTACATCCAAGGTTATAAGTTATAAGCATGTAAATAATTTTTACACCACTAGGTGGCACTGGTCAGAAGATTCTCAGACCTCGTTTCGTAATGATACCTTCATGCTGACGCCCAAAATGGCCGATATGGGAAAACTTGATTTCATTTGACTTGTCATGATGCCCCGAATATAACGAGATCACTTTTATAATTTTTGAACAAACCGTTTAGAAGTTATAAGCAAAAACATTTTGGTATCTCCAGACCAGTAGGTGGCGTTGAGCTGAAACGCAGCATGCTTGTGATGACAGGGACCAAGTTTGGTCTGAATTCGATAAAGCGTTGAGAAGATAGAGCATTACATCTATTTTCGCAAGCGCTACGTAAAATTCATTTGCACGCTTTTCAAAAACGGTTTGACAAATCTGACCAATCAGAGCAGAGCAGGCTCTCAGAAAGGTGGAGTTTAGAGTGATCCTTTTCTCTTTGAGAAAAGAGGTGAATTTTTACCTTTGATGCATGTAAACCTATTGTAGGAGACTCTAAAACAAAATAAGGATCCTTTGAAATATCCTAATTGTGGGCTAGAGTTTGTAAAGTTTTATACATATTCCATAATTCAATTATATAAATAATTATGAATTTCTATGTCCAAAGTGTGGGATGTTTCATGGTTTGTGTAATAAAGCGATGGGTTTTCTTACCTTGCCGTAGTAGAGAATGTGACACACATCTCTAATAATGTTGGGAAGCTCAACAATTTTCTCCCTGCATTCCTCGAACTGAGCAGCTACGCTATAGCACCTACAGACGTGCCCGCACACCTGAAAAACACACAATCACGCTCAACATATACTACTGTCAGCTTACTTTTCACTCTCTCAAAGATGTGGTTGTGTTGCTGTACCTGTACTGCCATGTCTTCAGCTTTGCTGGATGCCGTGAGCACAGCCACACAGCGAGACAGAGCCTCCATCAGAATCTGACACAGACACACAGCAGTCATCAATGCGTCACTCAGATCTCAGTCGGACCGAGTTAACTGTGGTTGATCAAGTTCTCACCTCGATGCCGTTCTCCCTGCGGAGCTCCTCGGCGTTGAGGGCCGAACAGTTGACGGTGTGGAAGGCCAATTCAGCGGCTGCTGGTAACAGCGGTGAGGTTTTGGAGAAGAGCTGTTCGTCACCCGTCTCCATGGTGATAGTCTTAATTAGCATGGGGTAACCGGCATATTTATACGGCTCCAATTCTGAGAGGAGAGAGAGTTAATCACTCATTCACTGTGTGAACGTCAGGCAGGAGTAATCTGATTCTGTTTTAAGGCCCCGATTTACTTCAAACTAAATTTTAAAATTCAAGTAACTTTCTCCGAACTCCCATTGGTCTGTGTGGTGATGATGTAATAGATGGGTGTGGCTCTAAGGCTCCTCCTTCTTTAAGGTGCAAATCTTCTCAGATTCATTTCTTCTGTTCGGTCGGTCGAGGACAGACGCGAGTACACACATGAACACACTGGAGCGCGGCTTTAAAGTAAAAACTAAAGCTGTAAATATAGCTGCGAGCAGCAATTATCGGGGTTAAAGCGCTTTAAGGCCTTTAAACACGTGTAAAAGGTATTTAGCAAGGATGTAACTACTTAGATCATCGATGGAAAATACCATTTACAGCCAGTTAACTAAGGAAATGTGTGTTTTTTAAAGCTTTTTAACAGTTATAGCGCCACCTATAGTCCAATCTCCATAAAAGTTTGCATGCTTGTTTTGGATTTCTTTCGAAATTCGTACAGACCTCTAGGTCCATGAGTCAAACATGCACCTTGTCTAATAGGTGCTCAAATTTCATTGGCCGATGGCAGCCATGTTTTTTGAGATACACCAATGTCCTCATAGACACTTGTGGTCCCTTCGACAAAGACACTGCATGCACATTATCAAGTAAATCGGACTAACGGTTGCGTAGTTATAGCCATTTTCATGTTTTTTCTTGTTATAGCGCCACCAAGTGGCCAGTCGCTGTCCTTTTTTCGCGCGACCACAGAATGAGCTCTTACACAGGTGTGCCCAATTTGGGGAAAATATCTCCATTCATGAGTTATAGCTATTTTAGTAAAAGTGGCTCCGCCCACTTCAAACATTTTGGTAGCTCTTAGGGACCGTGAAACGGAATTTCACGCCTCAGATTTGCTAATCGTTCGTTTTCGGGTATTTTGGAAAAACCTACTTTTGCAAACTAGTCCTAGGTTTTTGTCCCCATTGGAACCAAACCAGTCAGGGCAAGATTCTCTGCAGTCTGATTGTCAGTAATTATTTTTAAAAAAAAAGTTGAAATTTCAATTCACAGTCGCTAAGGGACGCCAAAAAGTTACTGGCCAGAGCCGCTTTTACTAAAATAGCTATAACTCGTGAACGGAGTGAGACATTTTCACCAAACTGGGTACACATTTTTATAGGCTCAATATTTGGTCACAGCAAAAAAAAAAATTGGACACTTGGTGGCGCTATAACATGAAAAAAAAACATGAAAACAGCTATAACTAGGCAACCATTAGTCTGATTGACTTGAAAATTGGCATGCAGTGTCTTTGTCCGAGGTGCAATGATTGTCTATGAGAATATTGACGTATCTAGAAAAACATGGCTGCTATCGGCCAATGAAATTTGAGCAGGTTAACGGACGCTGATCGGAACGAAACTCGGTGGGCATGTTCGACTCATGATCCTACAGGTCTGTGAGAATTTTGAAAGAAATTGGCCACTAGGTGTAATCACGTGGTGTTTCACACATACACACAATATTCATATCATTTATTAGATATCCTCATACTGAACAACTTTGCCTCAAGAACCACTGCTGTCAATCAAATCATTCATTGAATATTCACGAGTATGTAAAAAAACCTAGTTTTGCGAACTAGTCCTAGGTTTGTTGCTCGATCAGAACCAAACTAGTGCAGTACAATTCTCTGGGCTCTCCAGATCAATAATTATCAAAATAAAGTTTACCTTTTGGATATCTATAACAGGGTCATTTAGAAAAGGGGCATGGCAAAATACACTCAAAAGCCTATCAATCTTAAATGAAAACTCTGAACTTCACAAAATTAGATGAGCACATGACATAAGATTCTAAACAAGCATGCAAACTTTTCTGGAGATCAAACTACAGGTGGCGCTATAACTGTTAAAAAGCTTTAAAAACCATATATTTCCTTACAAAATTGTCTGTATTGGCTGTAAATGGTCTTTTCGATCTATGATCCAAGTAGTTACATGCTAAATAAAACATGGTACCTTTTTACGCATGTGCTTAAAGACCCTAAACCCACTTGAACTGCTATATTTCTAACTGAAAGCGACACTGTTTTTCATGTTTAATACTGTAAAGTTGCTTATTTTCAAGCAATGTATTGCATAAAGTGCTTTATAAATAAACCTGACATGACTGGAGTGCTGAATTGTGTTTTTATGTTGTTATTGAGAGTAAAGAGCGAAGCACATATTTACATATTCATCTAAACGTTGCTCTCAGCAGCATCGAGAACAGTATATTGCTGAAAATGTATTAACCGAAGCAAAGTGAGTAAATCAGGGCCTTTAGCATGTATGTTAGGGTGCTGTCTGACCCTGTTTGTGTCTGTTGAACAGGATGCTCTGGGCCTTCAGGATCAGGATGATGTTTTCTGGGTCAGGGCCGTCCACGATACGGGCTGATTTAGTGCACAAGAACTCGTAGGCTTTGTTCACCTTCTCAAACATGTCCTGAACACACACATTTTACAGTTATAGATTCTTACATCGCTTTATTCACTGATAATCAAACTGAATGTGTTGAATACTCACCCTGCCCTCGGGATTTTTGTCTGGATGGTATTTTTGAGCCAATCTGAAGTAAGCTTTCCTTATTTTACTCTCGTCATGCCTTTAAATAAAAGCACAAACACATACTCAAATCAAATGACAAAGATTACCAACACTGTCAGAGGTCATAGTGATATATAAAGTAAAACATGGCCTCTAATAAAAAGAAGCATGTGAAGCAGAAGGTGGACTCACTGTCCCTGTCCTTTAGGGAGGTTCAACACCTCATAGGCGTCATCCACAGACATGGAGGGCGGCTTCTTCTCCACCTCTCTCTTCCACGCGTCCAGAGTGTCCTTCAACAGCTTCACCTATAAAAACCAACAAAAGATCACTGCATGATACTGGAAAGCGGATAAATCAGCCATTGGGTCTGTGTGCTGATGTGCATACAGGGTCTCGTATGGGCCAGTTGGGGAAGCGGTTGGAGTCGCACAGGTGTCGGAGGTAATAGATGTTGCAGAAGAGCTCGTTATCCAGCTGAGGGAAGCTGACCACAGGGATGGGGCAGTACTGATACAGAGCTCGAGTGTTGCTCTGCAGACGAGGAGAGAAGTCTGCCAGGTGAGCGGCGATCTTCTCGATCATCATACGCCTGCATATGCACAGAAGAGTCCATAAAATATCAGCAGGGTCATAAGTATATATGCAATTACTGGAATTAATTACATGCATTTATCATTTAAATACAAGTATGAGTACAAAATATTTATGTATACAATAAATGCATTGCATCAAATTATTAATTTAACCTCAGTTTGTGTTCGGGTCATTTTGACCCGGAGAGGATTTTCCTGTACCCAAAAGTGCTAGTTAGTGTTATTGCATTGGACTAAAATTGACTGATTTACCCAGAGTCTAACAACTTCCCAAAAATGTTTTGATAATTTTTGTAATTTGTGTTTGTTTGTTTTTTCTTTTCACAATGTAACACTTGTGATGTTTCCGGTCAAAAATGATCGGCCTACAAATCTTGTTATACGATTTTATCACCAAATATTGTATTCAATCTTTTTGTCAACTTGTTTTCTTTCAATTAGGACTGGTTTTGTATTTCTTGTTGGAACTGATCGATCAAAGGCCTTATTTATCGGAGCGTATGTACCTCAGTGAAAAAAGCGTTATTTGTGGATAATTTTATAAATTTAACATAAAATATGAAACAAAATTTGCACTGTTTATCACACTAGTGTGCTTTAATGTTTAACCAGGAATTTTGTTTTGAAATGCTTTTATTTTGTACAAAATGGCACAAATTCACACTTGAGGTGTTCATGGTCAAAAATGACCGGGCTGTAGAAAAATCACTTGTTAGCCTATTTTATTACCAAATATTGTATTCAATCTTTTTGTCAACTTGTTTTCTTTAAATTAGGACAGGTTTTGTATTTATTTTTTAAACTGATTGATCGTAGGCCTCATTAATTTGAGCTTATATTGGTCAAAAATGACCCACCATTGAAAATGAACGGGGGAGCCGAACATCAGAGGAACAATTAGTGTTCAGGAGCATGTTCATTATGTTGTTAAAAACATACAAAACATGACTTTACTGAAAGAAAAGAAGTTGTCGACAAGACTGAATGCAATATTTGGTGATAAAACAGCCTAAGTGATTTATAAGCAATTTTTTGAAGGGTTTTCAACAGCACAATGGTAGTACATAGCAGTCAAAGACACTTAATATAAAGTAGCATCAGTTTTATAGTCATAAAACATTTTAAGACAAATGCAAGTATTACAGAACACATGTGAAGCATAAAAAGATAATCAGAAATGTACAAAGATTCACAGAACAGGAAGTCTAGGAAGAAAAAGAGGCGTTTAACCTCATTTCGCTGCTCCAGATGGCTTCAGGCGTGTCAAACTCTCCCAAGAAAATCTCAGAAAATCGCTCGGCCTCGTAATTCTCCAAGTAACACACCATGGCCTCGGGCAGCATCGGGCCTAAAATACTCCTCTGAACGATGTCCAGACCTTTAGCCTGCGATCGTCACACAAAACACGCTCTCTCAGAATTAAGACAAGATTTACTGTGTTATGAATAAATTAAAGCTTGATTTATGAGAAGCTTTACCTCCTCTGATTTAAAGGCTTGTTTCAGGTGAGTGTACTTCAAGAAACTACAGAGAACAGTATATGCACATGACAAGTTATCAGAAATAGCATTTCTCTATCATCAAGTTTAAGGATTTAACATGCATTTCAACAAAAGGCGACCGTGTACCGTGCGACAGGCAGCACGTTGGAGCCGGTGTACATCATGATGAAGAAGAAGACACCGGTGAGGTAGAGCCGCTGCAGGTTAGGGTTATCCTGCATCACCAGGTACAGCAGGTTGGCTACTTTCTCCACCAGGATGGGGTCAAAGGTCAAGAGCAGCTGCCAATGAGAGGAAAAGGAAGATTACAGTCAGGCTGAAGCGCCCGAGCTGCTCTACATACGGTCAGTATCTGTACCTGGACGATGTGAGGAAGGCAGGTGTTGTCACTGATGAGTCTCTTCACCTTCGGCAAAGGCCTGATGATAGCATTATCCTGGTCCCTAAACACATGAAAGTGTAAATGTTATTATATGGATGAGTCATATACCTCTCAGATTTCATCAAAAATATCTTAATTTGTGCTCTGAACATGAATGAAGGTCTTACGGGTGTGGAACGACCCATAAGTCAGTGGAACACAGAGAGAGATCGAGGATGTACCTGCTGGGGAAGTAGGAGCACATGGTGATGAGCATGTTCAAGATGAGCGTGGCCAGGTCGGTCTCGTTCATCACGGCCTGTCCACCGGCCAGCAGGCACCACTTCAGCTGCGGGATGGCCTGCAGGGGGCGCCAGCCGTCCATCCCTTGAGCCCAGCAGCGCGTCTTGGCCGTCAGGGTGCCGGCACTCCAGAACTCCTGCATCTGTGGGACACATTTAAAGAGGTTAAAGCATGTAAAGTACCTCAAAACGGTCCAGCTCTCCTGTAAAGACATGGCACCTCCTCATAGCTGAAAGGTCCTCTTCTCTCTTTATCTGCGTTACCGAAGTACCACTCCTTCTCGCTCTCTCTCTTCATGTCCGGCGAAGCCTCTAACACGTTACTCTGAAACAAGACCAATGACAGAGAGATATGAGCATCAAGTGACATTCAATGCATCATATATACAAAATGTTTGGGCTCAGTAATAGTTTCTGAAAGAGTCTTTTCTGCTCACCAAGACTGTTTATTTCAAAATACAGTAAAATTGTGAAATATTATTCCAATGTAAATCAGCTGTTTTCTATGTGAATATATAGTAAAGTGTAATTTATATCCGGTGATCAAAGCTGAATTTTCAGCATCATTACTCCAGTCTTCAGTGTCACATGATCCTTCAGAAATCATTCTAATATGATGATTTGATGCTCAAGAAACATTTATGATTATTATCAATGTTGAAAACAGTTCACGTTTGTGGAAAATATCATACATTTTATTTTTCAGGATTCTGTGATGAATAGAAAGTTTAAAAGCACAACATTTATTTGAAATAAAAATCTTTTGTAACATAAATGTCTTTACTGTCACTTTTGATCAATGTAATGCATCTTTAATGAATAAAAGTATTGATTTCTTTCAAAAAAAGCTAACTAGGGCTAGTTATTGACAAATTTCACAAGTCGATTCGATAGGCTTTAGATTCATATCAGGTACAGTACATACATTTTCTAGAAGAAAAAAAACTGTATTAATGCTTTAAATTATATAGGCAGTCAGTACATTACTATAATATTGAAGGACAAAATGATTTGTATACAAACAATTCACACAAGGAAGATTTTATAATAATAACGAGCAAATAATTAATGAGTGTATGGTCACCTGAGGTAAATGTGACGTGACATTGTTCTCAAGCCGTTTAGTGACGTCTTTCAGCGGCTGAAACACTGATTAAGCGATTTCATGAGACATGATACGGATTTTTGTAAGTTGTACTGTATCTTTTAACATACCTTCAGATGTTCATTAATCATTAATGTTTATTTCGCACTTAACTAATATTAAAGCAGAGATTATCAAGTCATGTGCCTCTTCTCTTGAATGGGCCATATGTACAGAACATTCTTAAGAACTTACTCTATAATATAATCCAGCTGGAAAATTTCGGTATCTTCACTGTCCTGATGTCGCTTTAACAGCATCAATAGTGCAATACTTAGTTTATAATATGAATATAGTCACTTAAATAGTCAGGCCTAGTTTTAATTTAGTTATTCAAACATAAAACGACATAATAAAAAGAGACGCGTGTCAGTGTTCCTCCTCGGTGAAATTCAATTCGGCCATCAGTTTTCACACTGTTGTGTGAACAAAAGCATCAACACACTGTAAATTAAAGATTTTTTGTGCACTTTAGTTAGAAGCATTGAACAAAATGTGAGGTGTGCTGAAATCATTGATGAATGAATCACTTTCTGTGTAATTCACAAGAAAAGTTATTGTTTTTCATGAGATGTTGTGAGTACTTCATACTTCACACATACTTCACACTGTCTTTTTAAACCTAGTGATTTGATAATGTTTAATATTTATTCAAAAGTGAAACTGAGTGAAAAACTATTACAGAAAATGGCTAATATGAGCCAATAAATGCTCCTCTGCTGCCATCTGATGGTTATAATTAATGTCTTTTTTATTTTTTTCTATCAAATGATGGATTTCATCTTGAAATGTTCAGTTTTACAAATGGAGACAATCTCAGAAGGATGAACAAATAATGTTTTTGGTCATCACGTTAAAAATAACATTTGAAGTGCTGTAAAAATGTGGCGTGTTTGTGTCTAATTACAGACACCACGTTTCTTATTCAAACGTTCCTATTAGCTTCATCTTTATTGCAATCAATACAACTGTTTATTGGCAAATTAAGCAAGTTTAATAGCTGCACTAAAATATAAATACAACATTAAAAAGTCAACCACTGATGGTTTTGTGTCAATGTACTGAACGACAGCTAAGAGTTCACCAGAAATGTCCAAGCTGGAGTAACTATGCATATGGTCATCTGAGGCAGCTGCAGCGATTTGTCACGCCACAGTGCCAAAACGGTATATATTTTTGAATTTTGTACCAAAACAGGCAGAATTTGAAATCAAAATGACACTTTGTTGCATATCAAAAGTAACAAAAGCTTACTGCGAATTATATGATGGCAGGCGAGCTAACAATGTTCTGTTCATTCATCAACCCAGCCCCAGTGTATAATGACATTATGTGAACACACACACACACCTGCAGTGGTACGGTGGCCCTGTTGGTGTGAAGGTGAGCGAGCGTCAGCAGGTCCACTAAAATACGCACTCCATTTGAGTCCATGATATCCTTCACGTTTTTCTGTCAGAACAGAAATGGTTGAAGCATGAGCAAAGAAACATGCACAATATTACATTCACAAATATTCAGATTTTTCTTCACACATATCTAATCTCACCTTGTTAAGAATAAGTTTGTTGAGGAAAAGGATGAGCCGGTCTCTCTCCAGCTTGTCTGTACACTGGAGATTCACAGGAAGGAGATAGATGACATAAAAACACCCTGAATCTGGTGATATATGGCTGATACAGTTATCCATACATCAGAAAAGAACAGTCATAAAAGTCGCAGCTGTTATTTCAGTCCAACCATGTTCGTTTAGACAGATCCTACAACCAAACATTCATGGCTGGAGCTGAATACTGACCCGGTCCAACATGCCCACAATGTACTTGGTGTCAGTGAAGGGTCCGATCTCCTCACAGCACTTGCCGTAGACGATAGTGAGCGCTTGAAGACACAGACACTTCATGGCTACTTTGGGAGTCAGCAGGAAACGATGGTAGAGCTCGTTAAAAAACTCATACCTAGAAAGAGAGATGATTCAAATCATTCAGAGCGTCTAGTGATGGCTGATGCAAAATAAAAATCTGACACATCGACCAAACTGAAAAACTCGTAGGCCAATTGCGATACTTAGAAACTGCCGATATATCGGTCGACCTCTAGTTACGAAACGCAAGTGAAACGTACGATCTCTTGATGGCACCAGACTCGTCGTTTTCATCTTCCTCCAGCAGCAGACGCAGGTAATAATCGCCGATTTTAATCTCATCAGAAAGGCACTCGTACTTCACCTGAACACAATTCAACATGGAATTATTTACCTTCATATTTGCTTTGAATGATCGGTTCTAGCTATTATTCAAATGCAATAAACTCCATTTATCCAGTCATCAGATGTGCAGACCTCAAACTCTTGGTGGTTCCAGGAGATGACGTTGGTGCTGCCCAGCTCTCGGTCCACGGTGAAGGAGCGCATCTCTCCCTCCAGAGCGTCTCGCAGCTCCTCTCTGGTCTTCAGATTCCAGATGAGATTAGAGCGAGTGTGATCCTGCTGAAACCTGCACACAAACACAAGAATCCAGACAGGAACACACTGAAACTGACTCAAGACTAGTGATCGACCGATATTGATTTTTTAGAACAGATACAGATAATTTGTGCGTTTATGTATAAACTAGCTACATTTCAGGCGTTTATGTATCACATCTAATTTGTGCATTAATGGCTGTTATGTTAAATAAAGTTTACTAATTACAGCAGAGCAGGTAAATACTTTACCTGTGCACGCAGCTGCCTCAGATGCACTCTTTAGTCATTACTTAAATATGTATATTGTTGTGAAATAAAAAAAAATCAAGTTCTGAAATGCTGTTAGACTTTTTACTTAATAATTGTTATTTTATTGAGCTTGGATGACACATAAATTATGCCTGTTGATTCGGTATACTATCATGACTTGTCATAGTTTAACATTTTCAGTTAGTCAAAAACGTATTTAATTTTAAGTTCTGTTAATGTAAAATACATTCTGATGACGTGTAAACGTGTTTCATTGTTTTGAGTTGTATGAACACTTCTTTTAACTGGGCTGGGCTTTATATTTCCCATCATGCTTTGCCCATGGCACGTGAAAGGGAGAGTAAATGCTAAAATTAAGTGTTATAAAATGTTTTTTGCACAAGATTAATGGTAAGGGAGATTTAGCAGTAATTAGTGTTGTGTTATGCTAATTTAGAAGAGTTAATGTGTTAATGTGGGTTTTTGGAGATTTACCATCATGGTGACAAGCGATGCTTGGTAAGTTCATGTTAGAAATGCGTTTTATTGTGTCCAAAAAGCATCTTCACCTTACTTAAAACATTATGTTGGATCAACGTAAATAGTTGCATTCATGTTGACAATTTTTAAGTTCATGTTACTTAGAAATGTGTTTTTATTGTGGCAAAAAATCGTCTTCACCTTAACTTAAAACATTATGTTGGATCAACTTAAATAGTTGCATTCATGTTGATAATTAAGTTCATGTTACTTAGAAATGCGTTTTTATTGTGGCAAAAAAGCGTCTTCACCATAACTTAAAACATTATGTTGGATCAACGAAAATAGTTGCATTCATGTTGATAATTTTTAAGTTCAAGTTACTTAGAAATGTGTTTTTATTGTGGCAAAAAATCGTCTTCACCTTAACTTAAAACATTATGTTGGATCAACTTAAATAGTTGCATTCATGTTGATAATTAAGTTCATGTTACTTAGAAATGCGTTTTTATTGTGGCAAAAAAGCGTCTTCACCATAACTTAAAACATTATGTTGGATCAACTTAAATAGTTGCATTCATGTTGATAATTAAGTTCATGTTACTTAGAAATGCGTTTTATTGTGGCAAAAAAGCGTCTTCACCTTACTTAAAACATTATGTTGGATCAACGAAAATAGTTGCATTCATGTTGATAATTTTTAAGTTCAAGTTACTTAGAAATGTGTTTAGATCAACTCAAAATATTGCTTTGAATTAATGTAATTCTCCCAATTGGCTTAAGTTAAAAATTCTAGTGGAAAACGTTAACATTTTTTTTTTGTTGTTGAACCAATGTTTTTTTTTTTTTTTTTTTTTAGAGTGTGCACTTTAAGGGCAATCATGCACACAATTCTCAAAACACCCACAAGATGGCAGCGTTTATCGATAAACCCGATATTACAAAACCAATAACTGATAATGGTAAATTCCTTAAATATCAGGAAACATATTGGTAAAAATCTCAATATTCTCTGAGGTTTGATTGTTTAGGAAGTTTTTAACCTTTTATGCAAAAGCAACTTGACGTGACTAAATTGAATCTCAGAGCTGGTGCAAACATATCCACATCACTGATGATTTCTGAACTGCCATTTTCTCATTTTTGTTGTGGTTATTTAGTCATTGAGAGGAAAGCGCAGCAACACATTTACATTTTGATCTAAACATAAATTTACATATTCATCACTCTCAGCAGAACTGGGATGTTCGCTAACAGTATATCGCTGAAAAGGAAACTTTGTTGTGAGAATATCAGGGCTTTTAGTTTTAGTAACAATGTAATTTACCTGTAGTAAAACAGCTCCCAGTTGGACTCGATCTTGATCCGCTGTCGTCTCTTCCGCAGGATGACTGGTTTTTGGTTTGCGTTCTACGATCAGTAAGACAGAATGAATGCAGTGGCTCTCTGAACACAGTGTTGGTTTATAAGAACTGCAACTATATTATATTAATAATGGACATATGGATGTAAGGGTAATGCTGATGACACTAGAGCTGATATGATATGAAGTTATGATCCTGCTATTAACACATAAACAAAGGTGCCGTCCTGAAAAGAGACACGGATGACACTGATCTAATGCAGTACGTGTGCAACACCAGACTGAAAACCCAAAACATGTTACATGATAAAGTGACTGACATGAGAGAGGGAGGGTCTAACAGAGGTAGAGGCCTCTGATTGGACAATAATACTCACCAGGTTATTCCTGTCCTGCTGCATTGATTGACAGCAGAAAACAGCAGCAGAGGGGCAGAGATAAGAGAGGTTATTGGTCCTGAGGTCAACCAATCACACTTCTGCTGAATAATAGCTGTTCATAATGAACATTTTTTGAATTTCAATAAGGCTGGCTTTCGGTGGAGAACAATGAAATTGTGCGATTGGAGTGAAGAAAATATGATAATGATGATCAATTTGAAGCTCATGCTCATGATTCCAAAGCTGTGCTTCATCTTCATATCAACAAAACATCACTGCCCAGAATTATTCTTCTCGGGAATAAACCGAAGATTTGATCAGTGGTTCTCAACTGGTTTGGCCATGTGACACACATTTTCCTATTTTTTTGTTGATGCAATAAAGTTAGTAAGTTGGTATGAGTCACCACAGTCATTAAAAAAATATACAAAATAACACAAAGTGAAAATAAAGTGCTATTTTAGGGGTTCAGGAAACAAAAGTTACCATGGTAAATACACAATACAGGCATGAACTGTTAATGAAATGTATGGAAACTAATGCTGATGAATAAAATTGATGCATGCAAATCCTTCTCAGCTAACACATGAATTACAGGTTATGTAATTTATTGGTACTTTTTGGTAATTTAATGGCGATGTTGCATGCTCGTAACTTTTTTTTCTTTGCTTTTTATTTATACTGAAGAGATGCACTTCTGAGGTAAGAGGCTTTTTATTTATTAACAAGTTCTGAAAATTATTTTAATTATACTGACATATAGCCTGTCATCTCACCTGACCGTAAATTCTGAATCGGAACAATGCGTTCTTCCCAGGCACTCTTAAACTGCATCTGACAGAAGTGTTAACTTCAGGTTTTCACAACAAAACCTGCCCAATTACTACTCAAAACTAGCCAGATTGCATTTCAGGGACAGACGAATTTGTTGAATAAAGTCGTTATTTTATTGTTTTTGCACACAAAAAGTGTTTTTGTTGCTTCATAACATTAAGGTTGAACCACTGTAGACACGTCGACTATTTTAACGATGTTTTTACTACTCTTCTGGACCTTAAATGTGTAATTTCATTGCTTTCAATTGAGGATAAAATATATTTCTGTTCTGAAGATAAATGACATGAGTGTAAACAATGACATAATTTTCATTTTTGGGTAAACTAACCCTTTAAAGTAGCCCAATTCCATGAGAAAACTGCAGACTTGGCAACACCGGTTAACAGCTTTCATGCACGTCTTTCAAAATAAAAGTCTCGCATCAGAAAAGCACAGAACTGACTATATGCACGGAGCGTTCTTTAGAACTTCAGCATCAATATAAACTAGCTCGAAAACTTCCGGTGATGTCATTTGCTAGTGTGTTGAGCATCAATAGTGTAATAATTTATAATCAGAATATAGTCACTTAAATAGTCAGGCATAGCATTAATTTAGTTCAATTATTTCAAACGTTCAATTAATTCAAACGTAAGACAGCATAAAAAATAAATAAATAAAGACGTGCCTCAGTGTTCCTCCTCTGCTAAATTCAATTCGACCATCAGTTTTCACACTTTTATGTGAAAAAAGCTTCAAAAATTAAATATTATTAGATGAATTGAATAAAATGTGAGTTTTCACAAGTGTGCTGAGATCATTGATGCGCTGCACTGACTGACAGCTGCTGATTAAAGTGAGAGCGCGGTGCTCTCATTCATTCACGCGATTCACAATAAAAGTTATTGTTTTTCATGAGATTTTTTAGTATTTCATACCTCACATTGACAAAATGTATTTTTAAACCTAGTTATTTTATAATGTTTAATATTTAGTCATAAACTAATTGAAAAACGATTAGAGGAAATGGTTGATATATGCGCAAATAAATGCTACTTTGCCGCCACCTGCTGGTTAAAGTGGTAATTATTGTCTTTTTTATTTTTAAATAAGTGTTTTCTATCATATGTTGAATTTCCTACATTTTTAAAAGTTCGGTTTTACAATGGGGACAATCTCAGAAGGATGAACAAATAATGTTTGTGGTCATCACGTTAAAAATAACATTAGAAGTGCTGGAGAAAATAATGTGTGTGCGTGTGTCTAATTACAGACAACATTTTTAAACGGTCCCAATAGCTTCGTCTTTATTGCAATCAATAAAACTGGTTTATTGGCAAATTAGATAAATGTGATAAGTGCATTAAAAAGTCAATAATTGAAGGTTTTGTGTTGATGTACAGCAACTACAGAATGAACAGCTAACAGTTCACCGGAAATGCCCGAGCTGGCTTAACCCAGGAAGTAGCCGTGCATATAGTCCATTACGTTTGTTGTTTCTTTGAACCACCAGTTGAGAAACACTGAATTAGATGACAATTAAAATGCAAGATGGTGCATTTAATGTCATTTAACACCCAATTTAGGTGCTGTTATTGGTTTGGTGTAGTATCACAGGATGCACAATATATTGTAACATATGGGTTATCATTAAATAACAGAATTGGATAATGCACTTTTCCCGTGTGTATACATTTGCAGTCATCTAACGCTCAGCTAAAGTTAATTTTTATAAACATGAATGTACGATGTAATAAAGTTAACACTAATAATTTAATATTATTATTTTTTTAACATACTGATTTTAGCTTTTTTGGTTTTACCTAAGATTTTTAGATCAGTGCATCCCTAAATTACTGAACTTTTTTTACCTGTAAAATTCTGAATAGTCCTATCAGATGGCACTAGATGTTTAGCTGGACACGAGAACTTGAGAATCAGACCTCAAGCCCAAGTGTGCAAAGTTTATTATTAATAAACCAGAGACAGAAGAGCAAGAAAATTATAGAAAGACAACCCAACAGGGTCCTTATCCAAAAGCACTACACATAACGCAAACCACAAAGGACAAGTGCTTCAACCAGAGCAGCAAAATAAAAAAACAGCCCAGCCTTATGCAGTGTAAACACACCTAGCATTTACAAAAGGTCCCAGCCAACAGCCGAAAGCTGACAGTGTGCAACACATGCAGCAGGTGAGAGGTTAAAGGTCACTCACCTCCTTCTGAGCGATGCCCATCTTGTCTCTCCAGTGCACCAGCACTAAGTCGGCCTTCTCTTTGGCGAACTTCTCGACCTCTTTAGCAGCTTTACCTGCTAAACGCTGCCACTCGGGGACTTTATTCCTCCCAAATTGGTCCTGCAAAAAGAGTCATTAATTGTTTATGGGACTAAAAGAGGATATGTGAGAGTAATGACTGGTGATCATTCCATACTGTGGCGATCTTGACATTGTCACGTATGTGCATCCTATCGACATCCTTCTCAGGCACGGGGTCAGAGCTGTCCAGATACGACAACAGACCGGTGGGCTAAAACACAACGAGAGACGACACTTGAGCTTTCTGTGGTACTTTTAAACGAAACAATAAATAAATGTACAGACTGCATGTGCGGCTCACCAGTATCCTCTTCAGGAGGTTCAAGGCAATGGGGTTTTCTGCCGTCCACAATCCCACGAGATGTCGACTTAACTGTCTGCATGACACAAAATGAGTGATTACCAGTATAAGACGGCTGTAATCTCCTGTAGTGAACAGTGAGGGAGCGTGACCTGTTGGTGAGCATCCGCTGGTCAGCGCTGATGGTGAACATGGAGGTGTGGAGGTGTCTGGGTAAAGCACCTTCGCTCAGGGCTAGATCCTGCATCTTAGTGGCGATCTCCTTATCTCCTTCCTGACAGATGACACACACACACACTGTCTAACAGACATATAGAGAACAAACACAAACATGCTGCAGGACCTGCAAGTCTCACCTCAATGATGGCCTTCATGATCAGACCGGCTCCTTTCACGATGGCCATAGAGGGATGCTGTGGAGAGACGGAAATATACACTAGTGTTCACAAGTCTGGGGACAGTAAGACAAAAAACTGATACTTTAATTCCCACTTTATAACTTTGAGTTTATATAACTCGCAATTCTGACTTTATAATTCTCATTTCCGAATTTATATCTCACCATTCCGACTTTATAATTCTCATTTCCGACTTTATAATTCTCATTTACGACTTTATAATTCTCATTTACGACTTTATTTCTCGCAATTCCGACTTTATTTCTCTCAATTCCGACTTTATAATTCTCATTTCCGACTTCATAATTCTCATTTCCGACTTTATTTCTCGCAATTCCGACTTTATAATTCTCGCAATTCCGACTTTATTTCTCGCAATTCCGACTTTATTTCTCGCAATTCCGACTTTATTTCTCGCAATTCCGACTTTATTTCTCACAATTCCGACTTTATTTCTCACAATTGCGACTTTATAACTCGCGATTCTGTCTTTAAAACTCGCGATTCTGTCTTTAAAACTCGCGATTCTGACTTTATAATTCTGATTTCCGACTTTATTTCTCGCAATTGCGACTTTATTTCTCGCAATTGCGACTTTATTTCTCGCAATTGCGACTTTATTTCTCGCAATTGCGACTTTATTTCTCGCAATTGCGACTTTATTTCTCGCAATTGCGACTTTATTTCTCGCAATTGCGACTTTATTTCTCGCAATTGCGACTTTATTTCTCGCAATTGCGACTTTATTTCTCGCAATTGCGACTTTATTTCTCGCAATTGCGACTTTATTTCTCGCAATTGCGACTTTATTTCTCGCAATTGCGACTTTATTTCTCGCAATTGCGACTTTATTTCTCGCAATTGCGACTTTATTTCTCGCAATTGCGACTTTATTTCTCGCAATTGCGACTTTATTTCTCGCAATTGCGACTTTATTTCTCGCAATTGCGACTTTATTTCTCGCAATTGCGACTTTATTTCTCGCAATTGCGACTTTATTTCTCGCAATTGCGACTTTATTTCTCGCAATTGCGACTTTATTTCTCGCAATTGCGCAATTCCGACTTCATAACACGCAACTGAGTTTATATCACACAATTCTGAGAAAGAGTCAGAATTGTGAAATGAAAAGTCGCAATTATACCTTTTTTATTTTTTATTCCGTGGCGAAAACAAGCTTCCATAGAAAACAGCTGTTTTACATTGTAATAATATTTCACTGTTTTGACCATATTTTATCAAATAAATGCAGCCTTGGTGAGCAGAAGAGACTTCTTTCAGAAACATTAAAACATTCTGAACTTTACAGAAGGCAGTGTTTATGAAAGCACATTTTTGAAACTGCATATTTGACTGCAGACCTGGAAGAGCTTGAAGAGCGTCCGTCCGTTGGACGCCACCATCTCCAGCAGCATGTCGAACTGCTGACCCTCCGTCGTCTCGCTGTAGGGAGCGCAGAGGGCAAAGGTCAGGAAGTCCAGCAGCGAGCTGATCACTAACGCTCCTGTGCCGTGATCCTGATGAAACCACAAACAAACTGAGTCGACTTGTTCAACCTTCAGGCACTCAACAGGGTTATTCCTGGCTCAAAATGAGGTGGAGGTGGTAAAATCCTGATCATGCTCACACATGCAAGTGATAAATTCATTAATCTGGTGCAAAATTAAGAGCTCCAACCCATGTTCAGTGTGCAAACTGAAGAAAGAAAAAGTCTGTGTATTGACTTGTACCCCTTAAAGGGGACTAAACCCAGATATATCGTCAGTCTACATTGCATTCACACTGGTGTTTTAGGAAGCCAAACAATTAGAATATAACAATAATAATAATTTTATATTATTATGTGCTATCTATGTTTATATTAATAATTGTTTATTGTTATGCACACACACGTGACGTACCACATTACTGATGAACTTCTCCAGCAGGTTCTCCAGAAACTTCTTGGAGGAGAGTAGAGAGGCTTTGTTCAGCTGCTCCTGCCGCAGATCGTAATCATCGTGCATCGGCTACACAAACACACAGGCCCCGTTAGGATCTGTTAATGTACCTGGGAAACCTGTCAGTGTTTCATTATGGTACGGTGTGTGTTTTACTTACACACATCAGAGCGCAGAGCATGTCTATGGCAGCGTGGGTCACACCGTCGTTGTTCCTCTTCAGCGCTTTAACAGTTTTTACTCCCAATTTTTCTCTAAACCTGCAACACAACCATAAAGCAATTGACAAAAAAGACAAAAAAATTGTTACTCACATTTTTGTAACATAAATATTATATGTATAACATTATAGATGGCCCAGAAAAATAAATAAATGGCTATAGATAGATAAGATAGATAAGATAGATAGAACGATAGAAAGATGAATAGATGGATAGATAGAATGATAGAGATAGATAGATAGAATGATAGAGATAGATAGATAGAATGATAGAGATAGATAGATAGAATGATAGAGATAGATAGATAGAATGATAGAGATAGATAGATAGATAGATAGATAGATAGATAGATAGATAGATAGATAGATAGATAGATAGATAGATAGATAGATAGATAGATAGATAGATAGATAGATAGATGATAGATAGATAGATGGGATGGATGGAACGATGGATAGACGGATGGATGGATAGAATGATAGATGGATAGATAGACAGAGGGATAGATAGAACGATCGACAGATGGATAGATAGATGGATAGAATGATAGAAAGATGGAGTGATGGATAGAATGACAGTTAGAACAATAGATGAATAGATGGATAGAACGATAGATAGAACAATAAAAATGATCGGTGGATAAAATATAGATAAAACAATCAATACACGGATGGATGGATGGATGGATGGATGGATGGATGGATGGATGGATGGATGGATGGAACGATAATAGACTGATAGATGGAGAGAATGATAGATAACAGATAGAACAATAGATGGATAGACAGACGGATCAATAGAACGATAGATGGATGGAACGATGGATGGATAGAATGATGGATAAACAATAGAAAGATGGATAGATGGATAGAACGACAGAGATAGAACAATAGATGAATAGATGGATAGACAGAATGATAAAAATGATCGACAGATAAAAGATAGATAAAACGATGGATGGACGGATGGATGGATGGATGGATGGATGGATGGATGGAACGATAGAGTGATAGAACGCTAGATAGAATGAGATATAGATAGATAGAACAACAGATAGAGATAGATAGATAGATAGATAGATAGATAGATAGATAGATAGATAGATAGATAGATAGATAGATAGATAGATAGATAGATAGATAGATAGATAGATAGATAGATAGATAGATAGATAGATAGAGAACGACAGAACGACAGAGAGAACGACAGATAGAACAGATAGAGATAGAACAATAGATAGATAGAACGATAAATAGATAGAACGATAGATAGAACGATAGATAGAACGATAGATAGATAGATAGATAGATAGATAGATAACGACAGATAGAACAGATAGAGATAGATAGATGGATAGAACGATAGAACGATAGAACGATAGAACGATAGAACGATAGATAGATAGATAGATAGATAGATAGATAGATATATAGATAGATAGATAGATAGATAGATAGATAGATAGATAGATAGAGAACGACAGATAGATAGAACGATAGATAGAACGATAGATAGATAGATAGAACGATAGATAGATAGATAGATAGATAGATAGATAGATAGATAGATAGATAGATAGATAGATAGATAGATAGATAGAGAACGACAGATAGAACAGATAGAGATAGATAGATAGAGAACGACAGATAGATAGAACGACAGATAGATAGAACGATAGATAGAACGATAGATAGATAGAACGATAGATAGAACGATAGAACGATAGATAGAACGATAGATAGAACGATAGATAGAACGATAGATAGAACGATAGATAGAACGATAGATAGAACGATAGATAGATAGATAGATAGATAGAGAACGACAGATAGATAGATAGATAGATAGAGAACGACAGATAGATAGATAGATAGATAGAGAACGACAGATAGATAGATAGAACGATAGATAGAACGATAGATAGATAGAACGATAGATAGAACGATAGATAGATAGATAGATAGAACGATAGATAGAACGATAGAACGATAGATAGAACGATAGATAGATAGATAGAACGATAGATAGATAGATAGATAGATAGATAGATAGATAGATAGATAGATAGAACGATAGATAGAACGATAGATAGATAGATAGATAGATAGAACGATAGATAGATAGATAGAACGATAGATAGATAGAACGATAGAACGATAGATAGAACGATAGATAGAACGATAGATAGAACGATAGATAGAACGATAGATAGAACGATAGATAGATAGATAGATAGAACGATAGATAGATAGAACGATAGATAGAACGATAGATAGATAGAACGATAGATAGATAGATAGAACGATAGATAGATAGATAGAACGATAGATAGAACGATAGATAGAACGATAGATAGATAGAACGATAGATAGATAGAACGATAGATAGATAGAACGATAGATAGATAGAACGATAGATAGAACGATAGATAGATAGAACGATAGATAGATAGAACGATAGATAGATAGAACGATAGATAGAACGATAGAACGATAGAACGATAGAACGATAGATAGATAGAGAGATAGATAGATAGAGAACGACAGATAGATAGAACGATAGATAGATAGAACGATAGATAGAACGATAGATAGATAGAACGATAGATAGATAGATAGAACGATAGATAGATAGATAGAACGATAGATAGAACGATAGATAGATAGAACGATAGATAGATAGAACGATAGATAGAACGATAGATAGATAGAACGATAGATAGATAGAACGATAGATAGATAGAACGATAGATAGATAGAACGATAGATAGATAGATAGATAGAACGATAGATAGATAGATAGAACGATAGATAGAACGATAGATAGATAGATAGAACGATAGATAGAACGATAGATAGAACTATAGATAGAACTATAGATAGAACTATAGATAGAACTATAGATAGATAGATAGAGAACGACAGATAGATAGAACGATAGATAGAACGATAGATAGATAGATAGAACGATAGATAGATAGATAGAACTATAGATAGATAGATAGATAGATAGATAGATAGAGAACGACAGATAGAACAGATAGAGATAGATAGATAGATAGATAGAGAACGACAGATAGATAGAACGATAGATAGATAGAACGATAGATAGAACAATAGATAGATAGAACGATAGATAGATAGATAGAACGATAGATAGAACGATAGATAGAACGATAGATAGATAGAACGATAGATAGAACGATAGATAGATAGATAGATAGATAGAGAACGACAGATAGATAGATAGATAGAGAACGACAGATAGATAGATAGAACGATAGATAGAACGATAGATAGATAGAACGATAGATAGAACGATAGATAGATAGATAGATAGATAGAACGATAGATAGAACGATAGAACGATAGATAGAACGATAGAACGATAGATAGAACGATAGATAGATAGATAGAACGATAGATAGATAGAGAGATAGATAGATAGAGAACGACAGATAGATAGAACGATAGATAGATAGAACGATAGATAGAACGATAGATAGATAGAACGATAGATAGATAGATAGAACGATAGATAGATAGAACGATAGATAGATAGAACGATAGATAGATAGAACGATAGATAGATAGAACGATAGATAGAACGATAGATAGATAGAACGATAGATAGATAGATAGAACGATAGATAGATAGAACGATAGATAGATAGAACGATAGATAGATAGAACGATAGATAGATAGATAGAACGATAGATAGATAGAACGATAGATAGATAGAACGATAGATAGATAGAACGATAGATAGATAGAACGATAGATAGATAGAACGATAGATAGATAGATAGATAGAACGATAGATAGATAGATAGAACGATAGATAGAACGATAGATAGATAGATAGAACGATAGATAGAACGATAGATAGAACTATAGATAGAACTATAGATAGAACTATAGATAGATAGATAGATAGATAGATAGAGAACGACAGATAGATAGAACGATAGATAGAACGATAGATAGATAGATAGAACGATAGATAGATAGATAGAACTATAGATAGATAGATAGATAGATAGATAGATAGATAGAGAACGACAGATAGAACAGATAGAGATAGATAGATAGATAGATAGATAGATAGAGAACGACAGATAGATAGAACGATAGATAGATAGAACGATAGATAGAACGATAGATAGATAGAACGATAGATAGATAGATAGAACGATAGATAGAACGATAGATAGATAGAACGATAGATAGATAGAACGATAGATAGAACGATAGATAGATAGATAGATAGATAGATAGATAGAGAACGACAGATAGATAGATAGATAGATAGAGAACGACAGATAGATAGATAGAACGATAGATAGAACGATAGATAGATAGAACGATAGATAGAACGATAGATAGATAGATAGATAGATAGATAGAACGATAGATAGAACGATAGAACGATAGATAGAACGATAGATAGATAGATAGAACGATAGATAGATAGAGAGATAGATAGATAGAGAACGACAGATAGATAGAACGATAGATAGATAGAACGATAGATAGAACGATAGATAGATAGAACGATAGATAGATAGATAGAACGATAGATAGATAGATAGAACGATAGATAGAACGATAGATAGATAGAACGATAGATAGATAGAACGATAGATAGAACGATAGATAGATAGAACGATAGATAGAACGATAGATAGATAGAACGATAGATAGATAGAACGATAGATAGATAGATAGATAGAACGATAGATAGATAGATAGAACGATAGATAGAACGATAGATAGAACTATAGATAGAACTATAGATAGAACTATAGATAGAACTATAGATAGATAGATAGATAGATAGATAGATAGATATAGATAGAGAACGACAGATAGATAGAACGATAGATAGATAGAACGATAGATAGATAGATAGAACGATAGATAGATAGATAGATAGATAGATAGATAGATAGATAGATAGATAGATAGATAGATAGAGAACGACAGATAGAGAACGACAGATAGAACAGATAGAGATAGATAGATAGATAGAGAACGACAGATAGATAGAACGATAGATAGATAGAACGATAGATAGAACGATAGATAGATAGATAGATAGAACGATAGATAGAACGATAGATAGATAGAACGATAGATAGAACGATAGATAGATAGATAGATAGATAGATAGATAGATAGATAGATAGATAGATAGAGAACGACAGATAGATAGAACGATAGATAGATAGAACGATAGATAGATAGATAGAACGATAGAACGATAGATAGATAGATAGATAGATAGATAGATAGATAGAACGATAGATAGATAGATAGATAGATAGATAGAACGATAGAACGATAGATAGATAGATAGATAGATAGATAGATAGATAGATAGATAGATAGATAGATAGATAGATAGATAGATAGAACGATAGATAGATAGATAGATAGAACGATAGAACGATAGAACGATAGATAGATAGATAGATAGATAGATAGATAGATAGATAGATAGATAGATAGATAGATAGATAGATAGATAGATAGAGATTCTGGCAGTCCATTCAACATTTGTCCGGTTGGACACAAACACTGAATGAACTCTAGATGTGCAGATAGTGGACAGGAACACACAGTCGATTCATACATCTCAGTGTCCCAGAGGAAGACAATAAAATGATAAATGACCGTTGAGAGAAAGAGAGAACGCAGATGTGAAGCGTCCAAAAAAGAGGAAATGTAAAACAGCAAGACAAGTGAAGATTTCCTTAAAATGGTTTCAGACAGGAAGGCCAATGGAGAGACAGATGTGATGTGAGATATGAGAGGGCACACTGAGATATATGGACTAATATTTACATTGTGGGTTCGAGTCCACCCATGAGACCAGACCTTAAAACAACAGAGGGCTTTCATTAAAACCCAGACAAACATGTGCGGTTCAGACACAGAAGAGCATGTGGAGAATAAGACAGCGAGAGTCAAAGCGAGTTTGAACTGAGAGGATTCTTGACAAGCTTAACAGTGTCTAAAATGTTTGATCATCATGTGTGAACACAGATTGGTCTACAAAGATGGAGTCGTACTTCGGGAGCTGCGTGAAGGCCTGGAAACCGGCTTTAGAGGCCACCAGCCGCCTGATCGCCTGAAACTGAGCCTCCAGCTCCGAGTTCGGCCCCGGCAGGTCCACGTCTTGAGATAAGAGAGCCAGGATGGCGTTGCTGATCAGTTTCTCTTTATTCTCTGAGAACAGACCCTACAAAAGACAGAACAGAAGGACGGGATAACACTAAAATACTCAAACCCAATGTACATGAAGCCACGAACAGAGCTGATTGGACACTTACGTCCTGAGTGACGGCATGCAATACTCCACTGTAAGAGATGTTGGCGTTAAATCTGAACACTGCGTCTGCAAAATTGCAATCTAGAATAAAGAACAACAAACACACAAACATCATGAGCACTGACAGGTGAAGTGAATAACACTGATCATCTGTTCATCACGGGTGGGAAATATAGGTAAATATAATCAAATAAAATCCGTTTTATTTTTTTTTCTGGATTCCATTTTTTTTTTATTTTTTTTTTTCAGTTTTCTTTTTTTTTATTTTTTTTAAATTAACAACAGAGCTTTACTGTTAAAATTAAAATATGGAAGAAAAACTGATTATTCCTTAAAAGATTTCCTTAATTAATTTATCTAAATTCTTAATATGTTTAGGAAGTTAAATCGAACTTCTTATATAGCGCCCTATGATTTCCGCAGAAAATGCAGACGGAATCGCGGAATTCATTCATAAAAATGGAAATATGGGTAAATATAATAAAATAAAATCAGTTTTATTTTTCCCAAATTCCGTTTTAATTTTTCTGGATTCCATTTTTTTTTTTCGGTTAAAAAATTAACAACAGAGCTTTACTGTTAAAATTAAAACATGGAAGAAAAACTGAGATTATTCCTTAAAAGATAGTTTTTAATAATGTATTAAATTAAATTAATTTATCTAAATTCTTAATATGTTTAGGAAGTTAAATCGAACTTCCTATATAGGGCCCTATGATTTCCACGATGCGGAAAATGCAGACGGAATCGCGGAATTCATTCATAAAAATGGAATTTACTATATAACGCGGAATGTCACGGAATTTGTCAAATTTTGACGAATGAATTAAAAGCAGGTCAGTACACTTAAATTAAATCGCGATACTATGGAAGCCCGTTTTCGCAAAAAACAAAAAAAAAATTAATTGCGACTTTTAATCTCACAATTCTTGCGACTTTTTTTCCCGCAATTGCAAGTTTACATCTCTTTATATATTTTATATCTAAATTAAATCACAATATAGACTAGTGTCTGTGAATATTAAACCGCAAAAAGACTATTTAAACATGAATCCTGCATGTCTGCGTGTCTCTGAAATTAATGGTGCAGAAACACGTGTTACGCTCGTGGAGTTTTCATCTTCTGTCGCCTCACTATATGAGGACATGAACGCACAAAATTCATCTCCAGATGAATCACTTCATCAGCATTTTACCGCTTTAAGAAAATCTATCGTCATATGGTGCGTTCAAGTCATGTCGGAAAGATTGTATTTACGAGCTGAACGTACACGAACGCCACCACAATGTCATAATACCAGTGGGGAGCTCGGGATTTTCTTTAAACTCCGATCTGTACGAGTTGGGGGCGTGTCAGTCAGAAACATAGTGAAATACCACAATACTTACAGGTACAGACATCGTCAGGCTTTTCTATTTACAACAAAATATCACAATATAAAAATGTAATATGTAACAATAAAGTTTACAATAGCTTCTACATTTTTTTAGAAGTAAAAGTGTTGTTATGTTGTGTATTTAATTTAGAGCAGGCACACCACCATCATACTCCGAACAAAGTGACTTGAACACATCTACCGTCGTACACACGACTTCCCACCTTGTAAATACGAACTTCCCAGGAGGACTTGAACGCACCGATAGACACGCAGAAACTCAAAGCTACCCGTCAAAATAAAAGTTCGATTTAACTTGATAGAAACATATTACTGTTGTACAGCAGAATTTAGATACGTTTCAATGTAATAATAATAATACTAACACTAATAGACTTAATAATAATAATAATAATAATAAATTATTAAAACTATATTTTTAAGGAACAATCTCAGTTTTTTTCCCATGTTTTAATTTTAACAGTAGGCCTAATGCTCTGTTGTGCAGCACTTTGTGTTTAATTTCATGGTTAAACGATAAATTAAATTAATATTATCCGTTCATTTGATTGCAAGAAAAATGTAAATGAGCAACAGAATTTCTGAAAAAACAAAAATTCATAAAAATACATTTTTAATTAGTAAATTTATTGTTTTTTAAGAATTCAATTAGTTAGACATTCTTTTTGATTATTAAAATTTAATTGAATCATTAAAATCGAGTCTAAAAAATTTAAATGGAAAAAAACGGAATCCAGAAAAATAAAAAAAATAAAATGTTTTCATATGGCCCTAGATATATTAAGCAGCAAGTGAACATTTTGTCCTCAGAGTAGTCAAGCGTAAGGATTTAAGTGATTTTGACAAGGACCAAACTGTGATGGCTAGACAACTGGGTCAGAGCATCTCCGAAACTATACGATCAGTTAAAATCACTAAATGAGCAACAGCCCAGTCTAGTGAAGTCCGTACTTGGCGGCGCCGCGAGGAATTTCAGGTGAAGACTCTCCACCTCCTCATCCACAGGCATGCTGAGCAGACCCCAGCGCTGACCCCTCCGTGTGGGCGCCATCTTCACACACACATCCCTGTTCCCAGACGCCCTCACGCTGTCCAGCAGACTCGCCAGCAGAGAGTCCCTGCAGACAGCACAGAGACGGCTCTAACACACAGGCTTATATCAGGCAGAGAAGAGCAGAAGCAGCGTCTGTGGATGCGCACCTGTCTGTGGAGCAGTACTTCCGGATCTGTCCTCGGATGAACTCGATGCTGAAGATCTGAGGATTCTCCGCATCACAGATCAGAGCGAAAACCTGCACAACACACACTCGACATCAGCTTATTCTGATTAGCAATTTATACAGAATATAAATACAAATTACTTAAAGGGTTAATGTAACGTTTGCTCAAATTAAAATAAATGGTATCTTTGTCCAAATGACATGAAGCTTTGTACAGTTGTTAACACTTTCTAGATTTACAAATAAATACAAAAAATTGGAGTGATATCTTGTTTTTATGTTAGTGTAGAAAATAATTCACACTCAGGGTCTTTGGGGTCTTCAGAGACCTCAGGCAACAAAATGTAATTTTACTCTGTTTATTAATGTTTTTACTTCATATTTGTGCAGTTTTTGGAGGATGTATCATATCTTTTAAATTTATATAAATAAATAAATACATATTTTGTTGAGGAGGTTTATATACAAAAAACAGCTTTTTTTATGTAAAATTCACTTTATAACAGACCCACATTTCTAACTTTCATTCATGGGGATAACATGGATAATTTGACATGGTTAAGTGTAAGATTTTTGCCCATCTTTTGGAAAATGCAGTTTTAAAAGTAAAAAATGATCACTTTTACCAGTATATGGCAGCAGAGCTCCACTCTTTGCTATTTGACTGACTGAAAGACATCTTTTCACAAGTATTCTTCAGTTGGATTTATATCTAAATATTATGAAATCACAATTATGACAATAAAAATTACTTTGTCAAATTTTAGCTTTTTTTTTGTACTGAAAAAAATAATTCTCAAACATGTTAATTTTGAGGATGATTTTTGTCCATTTTCTAAGTGTCTCATCATAATGTAACAATATTGAAAAAAATATTTTTTTCATTACAAAAAAATACTAAACTTTGACAAAAAATAGCTTTTTTGTTATAATTGTGATTTCATAATATTTATATATGAATCCAACTGAAAAATACTTGTGAAAAGAGTCTTTCAATCAGTCAATAGCAAATAGTGGAACTCTGCTGCCATCTACTGGTAACAGTGATATTTGTTTTACTTTTAAAACTGCATTTTCCAAAAGATGGGCAAAAATCTTACACTAAACCATGTCAAATTATCCATGTTATCCCCATGAATGAAAGTTAGAAATGTGGATCTTCTACAAAGTGAATTTTGCATTAAAAGCTGTTTTTGTATAAAAATATTTTTTATTTATTTATATAAATTTAAAAAATACGATAAATCCTCCACAAACTGCACAATGTGGAGTAAAAACATTAATAAACAGAGTAAAATTACATTTGTTTAAAAAAATATATAAATATGTTTTTTGTTTCAAAATTACATTTTGTTGCCTGACCCTGAGTGTACTTCCTAAACGAAGACCGCACAAGGGTTAATGTCAATTCTAATGTTAGTTGACATGTAGTTGCAAAGCTACTTAGTAGTGACTAAAGTGACCATCGAAATAAAGTATAACCAATATTTAACAGCCCATTTTACTCTGAAATATATCACATTACTAAAGTAAAATGGATGAAAATAGTTAATTTGATGTTGTTTCACTAGACCAAGTGTTTATTTGCTGCGTTTGTTCTGTTTTAAAAAGACAGACCTCTCCGAAGGGCTTAACGGTGACTATGTTGTAGGAGCCAGGGTCTCTCTCCACCAGACACGTCTCTGTGAGGGCCAAGATCCGCTTCACCGGCTCCTGAGACCAACACAATCACCAATCACATCATCAGAGAGCACATGACTTCACGAGCATGTGTGGATTCGGCTGTCGCATCTTACCGTGTGCCGCGGCGAGAGCTTCTGCACGATGAACTCGGTGAGCGAGGTGATGCACTCGTCTGAACCGTACTTCCCCAGACGCTCGCCGAGGAAGCCCTCGAACGTCAGCTGCTCCTTACGGAGGCGTAACGTGATGCCGATAAAGTTGCCGGCGTGCTCGATCGCGCTGCGAATGATCTCGTCACGATGCTCAGATGCAAAAAGATGCTGCAGAGAGCAAAAGAGAAAGAGCGTCAGTAATACGTTAATGGGAGTGTTGAACTCTGTGTTGAACAGGAACTGCACACAGACCAGTCTGCCGAAGCCGCCGTACAGCACACAGAAGCCGCCCTGGTAGTCGGAGACCTCGGCGAAGCCCTCGACACAGCGGTAGTCATACGAGCAGATCACGCGGTTGGTCTGGGGGTCGATCTGATCGATGCCTCCGGGAGTGACTTCCAAACACACGCTCTTCCGTGTGTCGCTCCAGTGATGCTTGTAGCAGTTATAGCGCTGAGGAAACACCAGCAGAATTAGCAAAATACAAAACACTAGCATCATGAAAACATGCACAGTCGGTTCTGACCAATCCTGAACTGTTTTACTTCATGAGGAGCTACAGAAAGTGAAGAATATAATTGAGAGTTATAAAGTCATAATTGCATTATAAAGTCAGAACTGTGAGATATAGCCCCAGTTTCACAGACAGGGCTTAGTCTAAGCCTGGATTAGGCCTTAATTCAGTTAGGGCATTTAAATAGCTTTTATGAATATACACTAGAAAAAAACAGTACTGGTGTGCATCTTGAGACAAAACAATAACACTGACATATTTCAAGATATGTCAGGGCAAGTTACTTTCAGTTAAAACAACTCAAACGTGCATTTTAGTCTAGGACTAGCTTAATCCTTGTCTGTGAAACCGGGGGATAAAGATGCAATTGCGTGTTGTGTCAGAATTGCAAGATATAAAGTCACAATTGCGATATAAAGTCACTATTGCGATATAAAGTCACTATTGCGATATAAGTCACTATAGTGAGATATAAAGTCAGAATTGCAAGATATAAAGTCAGAATTGTGAGTTATAGTCACAATTGCAAGTTATAAATTCACAATTGCGATATAAAATCACTATAGTGAGTATAAAGTCAGAATTGTGAGATATAAAGTCAGAATTGCGATATAAAGTCACAATTGCAATATAAAGTCACTATTGTGAGTATAAAGTCAGAATTGTGAGATATAAAGTCAGAATTGCGATATAAAGTCACAATTGCAATATAAAGTCACTATAGTGAGATATAAAGTCAGAATTGCGATATAAAGTCACAATTACGATATAAGTCACTATAGTGAGTTATAAAGTCAGAATTGCGAGATATAAAGTCGCAATTGTGAGTTATAAAGTCGCAATTGTGAGTTATAAAGTCAGAATTGCAATACAAAATCACTATAGTGAGATATAAAGTCAGAACTGCGATATAAATTCACAATTGCAATATAAAGTTACTATTGTGAGTTATAAAATCAGAACTGCGATATAAGTCACTATATTGAGATAAAAAGTCAGAACTGCGATATAAATTCACAATTGCAATATAAAGTTACTATTGTGAGTTATAAAATCAGAACTGCGATATAAGTCACTATAGTGAGATAAAAAGTCAGAATTGCAAGATATAAAGTCAGAATTGAGTATTATAAAGTTAGAATTGTGATATAAAATCACAATTGCAATATAAAGTCACTATAGTGAGATATAAAGTCAGAACTGCGATATAAATTCACAATTGCAATATAAAGTTACTATTGTGAGTTATAAAGTCACAATTGCGATATAAGTCACTATAGTGAGATAAAAAGTCAGAATTGCAAGATATAAAGTCAGAATTGAGTATTATAAAGTTAGAATTGTGATATAAATTCACTATTGTGAGTATAAAGTCAGAATTGTGAGATATAAAGTCAGAATTGCGATATAAAGTCACAATTGCGATATAAGTCACTATAGTGAGTTATAAAGTCAGAATTGCGAGATATAAAGTCGCAATTGTGAGTTATAAAGTCAGAATTGCAATACAAAATCACTATAGTGAGATATAAAGTCAGAACTGCGATATAAATTCACAATTGCAATATAAAGTTACTATTGTGAGATATAAAGTCAGAATTGCAAGATATAAAGTCAGAATTGAGTATTATAAAGTTAGAATTGTGATATAAATTCACAATTGCAATATAAAGTTACTATAGTGAGATATAAAGTCAGAATTGCAAGATATAAAGTCAGAATTGAGTATTATAAAGTCAGAACTGCAATATAAATTCACAATTGCGATATAAAGTTACTATTGTGAGTTATAAAGTCACAATTGCGATATAAGTCACTATAGTGAGATAAAAAGTCAGAATTGCAAGATATAAAGTCAGAATTGAGTATTATAAAGTTAGAATTGCGATATAAATTCACAATTGCAATATAAAGTCACTATAGTGAGTTATAAAGTCAGAATTGCGATATAAAGTCACAATTGCAATATAAGTCACTATAGTGAGATAAAAAGTCAGAATTGCAAGATATAAAGTCAGAATTGAGTATTATAAAGTCAGAATTGCGATATAAATTCACAATTGCAATATAAAGTCACTATTGTGATATAAAGTCAGAATTGCGAGATATAAAGTCACAATTGCAAGTTATAAAGTCACTATTGTGATATAAATGTCGCAATTACCTTTTTATTTTTTATTCAGTCGTGGAATAAAGTTATGGTTGTGGTTAAGTTATTGTTTCTCATGCAACTGTAAAAATAAATTTACGTGGCAGTTCAGTGATCAAACTCATGCATTCGGATGGTGATTTATTCACGCTGGAGGAGCACTGCTTTTGTGGTCAATCACATGACTGTGAAGGTGTAAACAATGTCACATGCTTGGAATAAAATGGAAAAAAAAATCCTATTTCATTTATTAAGAGGAAAATAATATTCTATTTATTGTCACACTATTGTTAAAACTGTTTTGCATTTTATCTTTCAAAATGATGTCATTTTTAGCAGAAATAACTGATTAGTTGCACAAGCTCACAATTTCATAAAGAAGCATATAACAAATATATAAAAAAAAAAAAAAAAAATACCATATTCAAAACCATAATAATGACCCATTTGAACAGCATTAACAGCTAATGCTCACTGTAGTGGATCGGTGATGTAATGTTATTCATCAAAACAGCATTTCAGTAATAAAAGTGTCCAGATTTCAAATGTGTTCACTACCCTGAATTTTTGAAAATGAATTTTGGACTGATTTCTCTCTTAGAAACACAGAAGGCAAATTAAATTACCAAACAACCTTGGTGTTTGTCGAAAAACAGTAGAATTTTTTTACGCAGGTGGTGGGAGAAAAACACTGTTTATATGTAAACCATGAATCAGGATCAGATGGGATTATACTCACTCTTCCGGTGATTTTTCCCTCTGAGAAGTCTGTTCTGAACCTCTGTGGAGCAGAGAGAGACAAAATCAGCATTTCAAGAGCCTTTCTGGATCAGTGTGATGAAACCTGATTCTAATGAAGAATGATGTGGAATGAAGTGTCTTAAAAAAAACAAAGAATCGATTGAGAAGACGAGATCTCTCACCAGTGCTTCTGTCAGCAGCTCAGTGCGATGCTCAGTGGAGAACTTCAGCGTTTCGGACTTCTTCCCGCTGCCCTTGCGGAACGTGAGGTTGAACTCGGTTCCCTGGCCTTTCCCCGCCGGAGCGATGCCACAGATATCGCCGTACGGCCACTGGACATGCAAGACAGATAATATCACACAATATGTATTAAATATATCAATGTTTGACATATTGGCATTTGAAACTTAATATTTATGAGAAAATAATGCACTAATGTTTTATCCATCAGGATTTGACTGGATTATGAAAAGAGGCTATGATACTATTGGTTAAATTTTCCCTGCCCATATGGCCTTTGTTATGTCAGAAATGTATTATTAGTTTATTTTTTATTATTAAAAATGATGTAAAGAATTTATACTCGTCCTCAGCTCTTAATCTGTCAGCAGTACCTGGTTTGTAACTTCTAAGGTTGTTGGATTGTATGTGGTGATGCCATGAGTCCCCACGGAGAACACACGCTTGTACCTGAAGAAAGAAAAACATTACATTCTCTTGTGTGTCGGATACTGCATGTAACTTAATAGCAAAACAACTGGTCATCCATCAGTGCAGAGAGTTCAGACCGATCAACATGAAAAACCAGACGAGCTCAAAGATGGCATTGTTATCGGTCTTTGTCCAAAAACAGTTTCTCCCAGACGGTCTGAAAATAACAATGGCAGTAATTAGAGAGGAACGTGTGTGTGTGTGTGTGTGAGACAGAGTTACAAAACCCTGATCTCAAAATGGAGAAGCAAGGAGGAATGATCCGAGTGAGTAAAGGACTCTAATCAGGGCTCTACAGTGTGATCCATCCAATCACAGACATATCTGTTGATTTCTTAAACACAATGGCCAATCATTTAAGTTCAAATCCACAAACCTTCTCAAAACGTTTGTTTAGTGCCGAGTTATGCAAGCTCACAAATCCTCTCATTATAACAAACAAAGTGCAGAGTAGTCAACTTCACTGACTATAACGGACGTTTGTGAGATTGCGATGAACTGAGACAAGGGAGTATGCAAATGTAATACTGATAACGAAGTTAATATAAAGTGACTTACATTTTAGGAACAATATTGTCAGATTTCGTCAACGAAAATAGTTCCCAATAGTTTGCATCTCCAAGCAAACAGGTGTTTAGTTTATGAATGAATCTGCGTTTTCAAAATGAGTCTAGTGAGTCAATGATTCAATGACTCATTTATAAAGACAGTCGATGCTTTGCTCCTGAATGAATCAGTTGTTTGAATGAATCGATTGAATTAATGATTCAGTGACAAATCCAGTGACTTGCCGCCCCCTACTGGCAATTTTACTTACATTTTTAAAGTACCATTTCAGTTATTTAAATCATTTAATTAGGGATGCACCAATATATCGGCAAATATTCAGTATTGGCTGATAAAAGCACATTTTCACTCTCATCAGCTGATAGTTTAAAAACAGCCAATAGTCAGAGACTATATATCCTGTCAATCAAAAGAGGGCAGGAAAATGCACTGAATTTGTGCTTTGTGTAAAGAAAATGCTAAGAAACCAGTTTAATGTTGAGTATTAATAGTAATTATATGAATTAATTTAGTTAATATGTGTTAATATTAATTTGAGTAATGTGCTTGTTTATACCAGTTACTCTGAAACAAGTTGATGAAATGGAGAGAATAAAGTTTTTATTTGCATTTCTTTCAAAATATAGTAATTTAAAATATAATGATTATATTGTTTGATTGATTGATTAATCTTCCTGATTGTGTCTTATTATTCTTCTAACTCAATTTATAAATATAGAAAAGATGACACATATACTAAAGTTTGTAAAAATGCCCTTACAAAGAAAAGAAAAGGCCACGGCAAATCATTTTAAAGAGTCAAATATCAACTCATAGTGGGAAGGTTAATTTCTGTCATTGATCAGAAGGTGAAAGTCCTACATTTTTGACTTTCCTAATTTTCTTAAAAGAAACAACAGATAATGAATGATCCAGAAACACCCAACAAACACCACTGACAGCTTGAAAAAAGCGTCTTCCACCCACAAACATCCTCGTCATTGTTTTATTACATGCAAATGGAACAAAAGACAGCTTGACAGACAACAGTAGCTTAACAGGCAGGAGGAACAACATCACTTTCACAGGAAGAGAAGAGACGAGGCAAGATGAATGCAATGCGTTTCAGGTTCACGGACACAAAGATTAAGAGAAGTGGCATTAATCACTTCACTACACACAGAATCACAGATCTATTACAGAGAAACTTGCCAAGTCAGCAGTTCATTCTTCTAAAGCCTTGTTCAGACTGTCAGTACAAACCCAGTGTTCATATCCAACTGGAATCAGATTATATTTAGTATTACGTGTGAAAGGCAAACAGACATGAAATAGAATTTGTTTAACCAACTGATTTCACGCTACGTTCGTACGTGGTTTGAAATCCTATCAAAGCACATTTCTGTTTCAGTCTGACCGGATTCCTTATGCCACGTAAAAATGTAAACATGCCAGACGTTGCTGTAAGAAAACATGCATAAACAAGTTTGTGTTGTTGTGAAGTGCACAATACCACAATATACTGCTAGTCTCTATCTCTATCTAACTAGTCTCTAAGTAATCAAATCTTTTAAATTGTTTAGACTAGTCTTAGTCTTCTTTTTTCTTCTTCAAGAATGGTCACAGCTTTATGTCAGTTAGATAAAAAGGTAGACTGGGCTAATTTGAATCTGAAAAGTAAGACTGATTAGTCCTAAAGATGCATTCACACTAATGACAATAACTATACAGATATAGATCTATAAAGGCATTCTAAATGTGAAAGTTCACAGCAAAACTAGAACGATAACGACATATTGGATATAATTGGAGTCACGTTCAGAATTCTTGAATCATAAAAATATTGACGGCCAATCAGAATCCATCCTGCTTTAATGAGCTTGAGCATTTAAATTGACAGACAACAAACTGCAGCGCTTATAATAAACAGAATGATACTGTGCGTAATTTTTCTGCATTCTGTTTTTTTTTTTTTTCTCCGTTTTAATGTTTTTGGACCCAATTTTAACAGTTAATTTAAATTTCAGTACTCAAAAAGCATGTCTAATTAATTGAAATCATGAAACTTATACAATTCAACAACAATTTATTAAAAGTTTAACAAAAAATAATCACATTCCATTTGATTTTTACCAAATTCTGTTTTCTGGATTCCATTTTAATGGTTTAATTACATTTTAATAATCAAAAAGCATGTCTAATTAATTGAATTTATAAAAAAAAAAATTAAAAAAAATGTTTTTTCAGAAATTCTGTGTTGTGTATTTTAAATTTTTCTGACAATCAAATGATGGACAACAGAGCTTTGCTGTTAAAATTAGCATGTTAGAAAATGTGTGATTAGTCCTTAAAATATAGTTTTAATAATGTATTATTATTATTATTATTATTATTATTAATGTTTGTATTATTATTGATACATTGATACGTAGCTAAATTCTACTGTATAACAGAAATATATTTCTGTCATCATTTCTTTACGTTAAACCAAACTTTTATTTTGACGGGAAGACCATTGAGTTTGTGTGTTTATGAAATGACGATAGTCTTAAATGAAACTGTAAAATGCTCATGAAGTGACTCTGGAGATGAAGTTCATGTCCTCATATAGTGAGTGCAGTTTAATATTAACAGACACTTGTCTATATCGCAATTTGATTTAAGTGTGCTGACCTAATTTAAATTTTTTCACAAAAAATTGACAAATTGTGTGACATTCCACGTTATACAGTAAATTCTGTTTTTATGACTGGATTTCGTGATTCCATCTGCATTTTCTGCATCGCAGAAATCATTAGGGCCCTACCTTAATTGCTAGTTGTAGGGCCCTATAATTTCCGCAATCACGGAATCGCGGACGGAATCACAGAATCCATTCATAAAAACGGAATTTACTATATATACTATATATTTACTATATAAACACAGAGAAACTCAAAGCTCTAGGCAAACCGTCAAAATAAAAGTTTGATTTAACATATTACTGTTGTACAGTAGAATTTGGATAAATTAATTTAACAATAAATTATTAAAATATATTTTTAAACAATAATCTCAGTGTTTCTTCCATGTTTTAATTTTAACAGTAAAGCTCTGTTGTGCAGCACATTGTTTGACAAAAAAAAAAGTTAAATTTCATAATTAAAAGATCAATTAAATGGTATGCGTTCATTTGATTGCCAGAAAAATTTAAATACACAACAGAACTTCTGAAAAAAAAAAAAAATTCATAATATATATTTTTTAAATTAATAAATATTGTTTTTAAGAATTCAATTAATTAGACATGCTTTTTGATTATTAAAATAGAATTAAACCATTAAAATGGAATCCCGAAAACAGAATTTGGTAAAATTAAATTTGAGGGTAAAGAATAAAGTGTTTATCATAGGGCCCTAAAAAAAAAAAAAAAAAAAAAAAAAAAGTAATTTTTTTGTTAAACTTTTATTAAATTGTTGGTAAATTGGACAAGATTCATTATTTCAATTAATTAGGCATGCGTTTTGATTACTAAAATTTACTTTAACCATTAAAATGGAGTCAAAAAATAAATAAAACGAAAAAAAAAAACAGAATCCAGAAAAATTAAAATGGAAAAAACGGAATTTTGGAAAAAATAAAACAGATTTCATAGGGCCCTATAGTTGGTCAGACAGTCTTAAATTAGCAGCTACGTTTGTGCAACAGCAGTTTCCTGGACTGACAGTGTCTAAATGTCTAATATGGGAACTAAACTAATTCTGTAACGACCAGAACAAACACATACTGTATGTCACCAAGATGCTTGTGAAGGAGCATCAGGTGTGACAAAAACATCATAAAAACAAAAACACAAAAAACTCAAACGACAACATTCTTCAAAAACTGTACTGCTCTGACAGACAGAGGATAATGTGTTCATTATGTCTTTATGTCGACACTGAGAGCATCCTTTGTGAGTGACAGGAACGTTTTCAACACCATCTCATCCGCTACGCAGCTGACATGCTTTCAGCAAGTGTGAAAGATAGCAGTAATAACAGATACCGCAGTTTACCAGCGTAACATGATAAACGATAGCAAATAATACTGGGAACAACAGTCAGAGACTGACTCGTACCCTTATTTCAGAAATAAAAACAGTCGTTTTATATTTGTTCAATTTTGATTAGACTGAAAATTTGAGTCTTAATTATTGGCAGTATGCAGCTTACATACTGCAAAAATGGATGATAGTTTGCTATTTCAAATACTTATTATTTCCAGCTGAAGGCCACACCCGTCCATCCAGTCTCCTTTCTGTCTCTGTGACCTCGTAGAATAATACTAGCTCCAGTCACAAGACTGGTTAATTATTCATTGTCTGTGGCTTTTAACATCTTCCCCGGGACAAGTGCATCACATACTCATCACATGACTGGACCCAACAAATCCTCCTATCGTTTGATTACATATATCTTCAGCTTACAGTGAAAGCTTAGGCTCCGAGTATATTATATATGTGAAAATGAAATAACTGAAATAAATGTTTTTCTCTAATACACATTGGCCACAATTAATCATACTCTTTTATTCAATCGTTTTTTAAACCTTTTCCCAAGATAACAGCTCGAGTCTTCTTCTATAATGTCTACAGATCATTCCTCCATACAGACTCTCTCCAGATCCTTCAGATTCCAGCTCCATGTTAATGATTCTTCTCTTCAGTTTTCTTTAGGGTTCAGGTCAGGAAGACTGGGACGGTCATGGCAGAAGCTGCATTTTGTGCTCAGTGACACATGTTTGTGTTGATTTTGATGTTTGTTTTTGGATCATTGTCCTGATGGAATCCATGATGCCATAGATGTCTAGAACCTCCAGGAAAAAAAACAGTGCCTGGTTGCATAAGGCACCTTAAGTTTTTCCCTTAAGTATGACACTTAAGGCCTGATTTCCCCTTAACTAAGGGAATGACTTAAGGGTGTTGCATATAATCTCTTAAAATCTTCACTTAGGTAAGGGAAACCGTTAAGTGTTTCACGGCAGCAACCCAGGTTTTGCCGTTATAAAATGTTGCTATGGACACGTTATTTGTTAATACATACCGTGATAAGTTTTCACAGAAAACAACATAAGATGGATAAAGAAAACAAAAAAGAAAGCCAAATATGAAAGAACAACCAGACAAGAAACTCCAAATCCATAAGATATGGTTCCAAATCCATAAGACTTTCATTCATCTTTAGATAACAAAGATATTTTTAATATTCTCTCATCGTTCATGTCTATTTATTGAAAAACATCCATATGATTACGGCTGTGTCGGAAGCTCAAACGTGCACGCAAGAACCAATGAGATTTGTTTTTGCGTGTGATGTACGCACATTTGCGCTTCTGTTGACTATATAAGATATGTGCTACATATGTGATTTCATCAATGTTTATGTGAATAAACCACTAAAGTACAATTTGTTTATCATATATAGCGGTCGATCGTGTCTCGTTAGAAGACTTGGATTGAACCTGCTCACTCCGTGTAACACTTAAGGTGAAGTTTTCCTAACCTTATGTTATACTTAGGGAAATCACGGTTAAGGGGCTTTATGCAACACTTACGGTTTTTTAAGGGATTACTTGAGTGAAAAATACATATTTAAGGGAAATTCTTAGGGTTTATGATGTTTCACCTAAAGAAACCCTTAAAGTAATACTTAAAAGGTTATTTTCTGTAACACCCAAGTTTAAGTGTAACATAAGGGCGATCTTAAGGGAAAATTACACTTAAGGTGCTTTATGCAACCGGGCACAGGCCTATAACATTAAAGATCCAGCAGTATATTTAACCATGGACATGGGCTACTTTTTATTCCTGTGTGCACCAAACCCATCTGGTGGGTTTGCTTCCCAAAAATTTTTTTTTAGTTTCATCTGACCAAAAAACCCAGTCCTGTTTAGTTCCAGACGTGTCTGACAACTGAATATGTTGGAGATTGTTTATGGATGAGCGAAGAGGATTTTTCTTGAAACTCTCCTGAACAACTTGTGGGGATGAAGCTGCTTTTTGGTATTTTTTTAGGCTTTCTGAGACTCAAGACTCAACTAATCTCTGCAATTCTCCAGCTGTGATCCTCAGAGAGTCTTTGTCCGCTCAAACTCTCCTCCTCACCACACATTAGGATGATTTAGACACACATCCACTTCCAGGCAGATTCATAACATCTTTAGTTGATTGGAACTTCTTAATTAATTATTGCCCTTATAGTGGAAATTGGGATTTTCAATGCTTTAGCTCGCTCTTTAGCATTGTTTCACATACTGTTGAAAATAGTATACTACGATAGTATTATTCTATACTAGAGGTATAAATACAGACAAAGAATAAGACAACTTTGGAAATCAGGAACTAAAAAAAGTTTCACAATCTAATCTTGGCCACAAGTTTGTAACCAATAAAATTTGAAAAAGAATGAAACTGAGCAGTGCTGATATTGTCCAAAAGCTTAATCATCGGCTCAGATGCGGTGATAACAGCACATGCATGAGGAATGATTCTCACAGATCTCGGAATAACAGCAGGCAGATTATATCATCTCAACTGCACAGCTGAAATTTATCACTGGAAGACTCTCTTAAACACTTCTAGTGTGGTGAAAACTTCTACAGCCGAGACGACAAGTGAAGGGACAGCCCTATAACACTAACAAAACCACATCTATAATCATTCTTCCGGTTCAGTTTTACCGTCTTATGTACTAATATAGAGTAATAACAGCATACGTATAAGTTGAGATGCATCAATAACACTCATAGCTTACTGCATTACAGGAATGTAACAGAGTCTAAGAGAGTGGGATCACAAACCATAACAAGGAAAACATAGTACTACATGTCTACAGGGGAAGCAGATTTGGTGGACGTGTCAGAGCTCGTTTTACTTTCGATTCTAGTCTCTATTTTTGTCTCAACAGCTACTTTTCTTTTATTAGGAAACTGATACCCACCCATCTTCCCCAAACCAATGAAATCTTGTCTCACATGCTCAAAATTATTAAATCAGGGTTGCTGTCTTGTCAAGGTAGGAAAAGTCCCAGGGTTTTAAAGAAACTGCTTTTAAAATATCTTTTAGAAGAAAATTTTGTAGAAGAAAGTCCTACAGGTTTGAAAAGACATGAAGGAGAGTAAATGATAACAGAATGATCACTTTCCCTTAACATTATCTACTACTATATCTCTGACAACTAGAACTGCACGATTAACCATTAAAAGATTGCAATCTCCATGTCGATTCAATCACACAGGTGATCTTATTCCTAAATGACAATGATAAACCTTTGACAAGTATGATCACAGCGAACATTCAGATCTGAGTTCTGATCCAGCGAGAGCCGTTGTCATGTTTGGGTATGAACCAGCTTCACAAACAGCCTTTTCAACCACACAGTGCCATTATTTCTGCCTTACAATAATTCATTCATTCATACTGAACACAACTGGACTTGAGCCGAGAAAAAACAGCTATAGAGGAGATCCACTGAGCCAGAGAGGGAAAGATCTAGACTGAGAACTGCGTATGCAACACTTTCATATAGCTGGAGTTTTGACTTTTGGCATAAAGTCTGGTCCACGCTGCTGGATGTCATCTATCCAGCTGAATGGCAGGTAAATCTAATCGCCAGTCTTTACTGTTAATATCACCTAAAAATGCCAAATCTCATAGAAAATTAATAAATTCAGTTTCCTTTGTCACTACAAATCACTGTCAGTGTAAACGCCCCTTGAGAATTAGACTATCTGCATTCGGAGGGAACAAGTTTGAAATCAGGTTGGGTTAAATGTTTGCCCAATATGCTGGGCAGTTTTATTTAACCCATACTCAGGTTATTTTTTCTACCCAAGTCCTAAGTCTTTTGGGTCATATTTTTGGGTTATTTTTCCAGTGTTTGGGTAGTTTTTGTGTTACCCAGATCCTAATCAGATGTAACAACCCAGTGTTTGGGTAGTTTTTGCATTACTCAGATCCTGGGTCAGACGTAACAACCCAATGTTTGGGTAATTTTTGTGTTACCCAGATCCTGGGACAGACGTAACAACCCAGTGTTTGGGTAGTTTTTGTGTTACTCAGATCCTGGGTCAGACATAACAACCCAGTGTTTGGGTAGTTTTGGTGTTACCCAGATCCTGATCAGATGTAACAACCCACTGTTTGGGTAGTTTTTGTGTTACCCAGATCCTGGGTCAGACGTATCAACCCAGTGTTTGGGTAGTTTTTGTGTTACTCAGATCCTGGGTCAGACATAACAACCCAGTGTTTGGGTAGTTTTGGTGTTACCCAGATCCTGATCAGATGTAACAACCCACTGTTTGGGTAGTTTTTGTGTTACCCAGATCCTGGGTCAGACGTATCAACCCAGTGTTTGGGTAGTTTTGGTGTTACCCAGATCCTGATCAGATGTAACAACCCAGTGTTTGGGTAGTTTTTGTGTTACCCAGATCCTAATCAGATGTAACAACCCAGTGTTTGGGTAGTTTTTGCGTTACTCAGATCCTGGGTCAGACGTAACAACCCAATGTTTGGGTAATTTTTGTGTTACCCAGATCCTGGGACAGACGTAACAACCCAGTGTTTGGGTAGTTTTTGTGTTACTCAGATCCTGGGTCAGACATAACAACCCAGTGTTTGGGTAGTTTTTGTGCTACCCAGATCCTGATCAGATGTAACAACCCATTGTTTGGGTAATTTTTGTGTTTCCCAGATCCTGGGACAGACGTAACAACCCAGTGTTTGGGTAGTTTTGGTGTTACCCAGATCCTGATCAGATGTAACAACCCAGTGTTTGGGTAGTTTTTGTGTTACCCAGATCCTAATCAGATGTAACAACCCAGTGTTTGGGTAGTTTTTGCGTTACTCAGATCCTGGGTCAGACGTAACAACCCAATGTTTGGGTAATTTTTGTGTTACCCAGATCCTGGGACAGACGTAACAACCCAGTGTTTGGGTAGTTTTTGTGTTACTCAGATCCTGGGTCAGACATAACAACCCATTGTTTGGGTAGTTTTGGTGTTACCCAGATCCTGGGTCAGACATAACAACCCAGTGTTTGGGTAGTTTTTGTGCTACCCAGATCCTGATCAGATGTAACAACCCAGTGTTTGGGTAGATTTGTGCTACCCAGATCCTGATCAGATGTAACAACCCATTGTTTGGGTAGTTTTGGTGTTACCCAGATCCTGGGTCAGACATAACAACCCAGTGTTTGGGTAGTTTTGGTGTTACCCAGATCCTGATCAGATGTAACAACCCAGTGTTTGGGTAGTTTTTGTGTTACCCAGATCCTGGGTCAGACGTATCAACCCAGTGTTTGGGTAGTTTTGGTGTTACCCAGATCCTGATCAGATGTAACAACCCAGTGTTTGGGTAGTTTTTGTGTTACCCAGATCCTAATCAGATGTAACAACCCAGTGTTTGGGTAGTTTTTGCGTTACTCAGATCCTGGGTCAGACGTAACAACCCAATGTTTGGGTAATTTTTGTGTTACCCAGATCCTGGGACAGACGTAACAACCCAGTGTTTGGGTAGTTTTTGTGTTACTCAGATCCTGGGTCAGACATAACAACCCATTGTTTGGGTAGTTTTGGTGTTACCCAGATCCTGGGTCAGACATAACAACCCAGTGTTTGGGTAGTTTTTGTGCTACCCAGATCCTGATCAGATGTAACAACCCAGTGTTTGGGTAGATTTGTGCTACCCAGATCCTGATCAGATGTAACAACCCATTGTTTGGGTAGTTTTGGTGTTACCCAGATCCTGGGTCAGACATAACAACCCAGTGTTTGGGTAGTTTTGGTGTTACCCAGATCCTGGGTCAGACATAACAACCCAGTGTTTGGGTAGTTTTTGTGCTACCCAGATCCTGATCAGATGTAACAACCCAGTGTTTGGGTAGTTTTTGTGCTACCCAGATCCTGATCAGATGTAACAACCCATTGTTTGGGTAGTTTTGGTGTTACCCAGATCCTGGGTCAGACATAACAACCCAGTGTTTGGGTAGTTTTTGTGCTACCCAGATCCTGATCAGATGTAACAACCCAGTGTTTGGGTAGTTTTTGCGTTACTCAGATACCGGGTCAGACATAATAACCCAGGGGTTGAGTTATTTATAGCAGGCTTTTTGCGCCCTCTTCAGGAGAGAGCAGTGCAGCTCCGTCAAATTGGTGCATGTCTTCGGTAAAATACAGGTTTGTGTAGGTTTTATTATTATCTAAAAGTTTGTTATTGTTCTGTATATCATGTAATTTATGCAAAGCAACAGACGGGTGCGATGTGAGTGTGAGTCACATGAATTAGTGTCGTGTCTTTTCGCGTCATGGAAACATCTGATGCCTTGCATAAAATTTTAGGATTTTATTCAAAAATATACAGAATATAAATGCTTAGGATGTTAAAATATGTTCTCAGAATTGTACACTGATTATTTATGGACAGGTTATGGAGTCAGTCACAGCATTTTTTTGGCTACGAGTGAAACACAGGGCGACGGTCTAAAGTTATCAGTTCCCCCGCTGAACGACAGTCATCTCCAGCACGAGATCCAGCGCCGTTACGGTGGAAACAGGACAACAGAGACTGGTCCATTACACTTGAATTACTTCTAAATGTTTAATTTTTACTTCTAATATTTGGTTGGACAAACATTTAACCCAACTGCTGGGTTTGTCCATTTTCAACCCAACTTGGGTTGTTTTTAACCCAGCATTGTTTTAAGAGTGTAGGATTCAAAAGAAGCAAACAGATCAAAAATTCAGGAAAAGAAAAAAAAAAAAAACTAAAATCAATGTGTGATCTTCCCAGTTGTAAATCTCACTGAAGCCTGAGATCTGAAAACAAGGTCATGAAACCCAATAAGCAGGTCTGCTCTGAATGAATTGCTTCACAGTAACGGAGAGCAGAAAGAGGCACTTACTTCCCCCTCCAGGAGTGTTTGGTTGTGTAGAAACAGGCCAAGTCTTTGTTGTCTTTGAGGACGTTCATCTTCAGGCAGGGCCTGTGAAAAGAGAAGAAGAGGGTCACCGTCTGTAACTCAAACACAACATCTATCTGATTTACTTCCTGCTTAGAGACGACAAAAGCATGGTATATGATCACGTAAATAAGCTGCCATGGGCAAATCTGGAAACACATTTAGCAGTTTCTATTAGTATGACTATCAAATTGTAGACTTCTGCTAGACATTACTAGAGGCACTCAACAAATCAGTTTTGAAGCCAGTAATTAGTTAAAGGGATAGTTCACCCAAAAATGGAAATTCTGGCATCATCAACATCTATTCACCCTCAGGTCGTTCCAAACCCTAAAATATCGACCAGCACACTTCACACGGGACACACAGATTCCACACCTCACAGCCAAACTAGTGTTTGCTTCTGAGCCAGGCCAGAGTTTCACAGACTGAAGCCATGACTGAGGCATTATGGGTAATTCTGACACAAATTAAAATGAAAAATACAAACGCAAAATGAACTTTTTACGAGTTTCGATGATGGAAATTACTTTGAGTCATCCATAAAAGTAGGTCATGAGTTTCACTCTGGAATTAAATATAACACAGAGAACATTTATATTGTATTTAGAGAAAAAAGTACATGCAAACTTCGGTAGAAGAGAGAGGAGGAAGACAGAAAAGCAAGGGTCAGATTTACCTAGAGAGCCACAGTGCAAACAAACAAGACAGGGAAAGTAGGAAAAGGAGAGGAGGGCGTAAAGAGGTGTTGATCTGTGAACCGTGTTGAACAGGAGGGCATGAATGTCTCTGTCAGCATTCTGCAACACAGCTGACTGCATCCTTCCTTCCTTCCCCTCCACAATCCAGCACTAAAAGGCCATTACAGGAGCTCAGAAGTGTACTGCCTTACAGTATATGCGAGCTAATCATTCATCACAGAGCATGTTAACCACATCTCCCAGTGAAAACTAACTGGGGCTTTTCACTTAAATGTGAGAGCTTTCTGGCCTCCGATAGTAACGTTATCACCACTTTCAGGGCCCAGAAAGGTGGTAAAGACATCGTTAAAATAGTCCATGTGACTACAGTGGTTCAACCTTAATGTTATGAAGCGACGAGAATACTTTTTGGGTGCAAAAACGAAACTAAAATAACAAAATTTATTTAACAATATCTTCTCTTTCCCATCATTCACCTATGCTGTTGACTAGGGCTGGGTATTGACAATTTTCACAATTCGATTACTATTCACATGCTTTTGATTCGATTATGATTTCAATTCGATTAGATTATTTTGGATGTAGTATTTCAGTTACAGTACACGGCAACTTTTCTAGAGGGAACTAATGCTGTGAACTACACATGGGAGTCAGTTGGTACTACTATATATTTATAAATTTATATACAAACACTTAAATTACACTCAATTATCTGAATATGTTTTTCTGAGGTAAATTTGACGTCACGTGACATTGAAGCTGTTTTATTGAGTCTTTCCAAGGTTGAAACACTGATTGAGCGATTACACGAGACATGATACGGATTTCAGTAAGTTGTACTGTATCTTTTAACATACCTTCAGATGTTCATGTTTATTTCGCTGTAACTATCTGGTATTAAAGCGGAGGAGAGCATGATCACATGCTTCTCTTTAACTGAGGCGCTAAAGCGATCTGTCACGCCACATTAAACAGCGCCAAAACGGTATTTATTTTTTGAATCTCATAATAAGATGGACGTCATTTGAAATCTGAGACTTTGCTTCATATCAAAAGTGACAGATTATTGCGATTTATTGGATTTATTGGAGGTGCGCTCATGTTCGGCTCATTCATCAACTGTAGACAGACTAGACTAATTGATTCTTAGGATTTAAGAAATTATATTGGTTTGTAAAAATGAGAATCGATTAAAATTTTTTTTTTTTAAGAAAGTCATTATTTTTGTTTCGTTTTTGTGCACAAAAAGTATTCTCGTTGCTTCATAACATTAAGGTTGAATCACTGCAGTCACATGACTGTTTTAATGATGTCTTTACCTTCCTGGGCCTTGAAAAGTGCAATGACATTACTGCCTATGTGTGGTTCAAAATAGGGTTGTTCCGATTCCGATACTAGTATCGGAAATACCACCGATACCACAAAAATTTCTGGCATCGTTATCGGCGAGTATTTAAACTCACGTAAACTACCCGCTATCTTTGCTTAACGCACCAAATCGGAAATCAATTCTTCTTCGCGGCTCAGAATGCAAACACAGGAAGTTGTGCTGTGTTGCCACAAGCAACCACTGTTTAGAGCAGCGGAGAAGTGAAAACGCGCTAGCAGTATGTCTGCTGTTTGGCAGTATTTCAGACCAGTAAAACGGCGACATGTCTCATATGCAATGCTGCAATTTCGAGTGGCACAAGTATTGGCAACTTTAACACAAATAACTTAATAAAGCATTTGAAGACATGTCACCCCGCGCAACTCGATGGTTACAGAAAGGCTAACGCTGCGTTCACACCAGACGCGAATGAAGCAATGAGCGCGAGTGATTTACATGTTAAGTCAATGCAAAGACGCGAATTGACTCCCTGCGGCGCGCTTAAGATGGAGAAGGATGAGGTGTGCCAGCTTCATTCAAACAAAGAGAAAAGTTTTCAAAAGACAAAGATAACCGAGAAAATTGTCGGGTTTATTGTTCTGGATGACCAGCTGCTGTCAGTCGTCAAAAACGTGAGATTTTTATTTAACAAAATTGTTTCTGGACTTCAAGTTTTAAAGAGATTATTTTCTTATATAGCTAATTATATTCCTAGATGTATTTGTTGCACTGTTTTTATAGTTATATTGTAAAACTAATATACCTTTTTCAGTTTACAGTGTTAAATTTGTGGCTGCATTTGAAGTTCTTTTTCACTTAAAATAAATAAATTATATAACTGACAAATGTATGTCAGATAATAAAAATACTCTAGCTCACTATATGTTTTTGTTCTTCTTTTATTAGGGATAAGTCTGAAGCACACCATAAATAATTATATCAATTCATACAGGGCTAGTAGTATATATATATATATATATATATATATATATATATATATATATATATATATATATATATATATATATATATATATATATATATATATATACACACAGATACACACCCAGGTATCGGATCGGTACTCAGTATCGGCCGAAACCCTGAGCTCAGGTATCAGAATCGGTATCGGGAATGGAAAAGGGGTATCGGAACATCTCTAGTTCAAAAACCTTCGGTTTTATCAAAAATATCTTAATTTGTGTTCTGAAGATGAATGAAGGTCTTACAGGTGTGGAACATTATGAGAGTGAGTAATTAATGACAGAAATTTCATTTTTGGGTGAACTAACCCTTTAAAGCTATTAATCAAGGGTCAAATTTAAACTTGGATTAATGTAATCCTGGGTTATCTTGTTCCATTGTCTTCATACCGTTATTCCTAAATTATTACGCTACTGTGTAGTCAGATTTTGAGATTTTACACTGTACATTGGTAAACTTTGAGCTAAAGGTTTTTAATTAGCACATTTAGTCAATAAAACAGTTTGGAGAAGGATCACCATATAAATGCACTCCAGTTGTCTTAAAATTGTAAAAATAACATTTTTCACCATTTCAACCCTGATCTAGAGATACAAACGCTACAGTAACATCTTTCCAAAATGACTAAATCATAAATGTGTAAATCAATTTCTTTTTGAGAAATAGCTTCTTGTTATAAATGCAAGAAAGTAAATTGTAACCCATTAAAAGGAAGTGCTGGAGGAAGATGCAGTAATCTCTTGTCTATGCAACCGGACAAACGGCCAAAGCCAAACTAGCATGCCAACTAAAATGAATGTAATTAACGATAAACCCAGCGATCTGATATTCTGGATTAAAATACTACTAGGCCATCAGTGGCAGAAAGTGACCAAATCTGCCCTACATCTCTCATAGAATGTGTAATCCTGCTAGTGTACTGTACGTCTAATGGAATTACAGCACTGGGATGTGATGCATTAATAGCTTAAGTACGTAAAAAAAAAAAATCCAGTACCAATTCCTGGATGAAGTCACATGATCAATCTCAACAGCTCTTAGCATGAATCAGTACAAGCAGTTTACAGACTGCACAGAAACACACACAATCTTTAAGAGTTGCCCTTCATTCTGCACAGAAGCATTACAGAAACACATTTCTATCCACAGTGTCTGTCCTGTACAGTGGAGAGTTTCTGCCAAACTGTGGAAACATACTTTTTCCACATAATATAAAGTGTTTTTAAAGGGTTATGAATGCAAAGCTCAGCAGACACTGAAAGCAATAAATGTTCTGATGAATCTGTGGCTCTGTATCTGCAGACTTTCAATAAAACAATGACAGTCATGATTGTGTTACATGACATTTACACTAACATTACATAACTGCTCACAACGAGCTTGAGGGCATATTGCCTGTCAGATAATAGACATTCCTACAAACACTCACACACACTAGTATAAGTGGTTTACAGGACTCGTAATGTTTTTTATACTATACAAACCTACCCACCACAGAAAACTTTCTGCATTTTTTGAATTTCAGAACACTGTTTAATATTTTTAAGCCATCTGATTTAATGAAGTGTCCTTATAAACCATGTTTGTTTACATTGCAATACTCATGTCATTATACACATCAGTGCTTCCCACACATAGACTATACTTTGGCGGGCCGCCCAGGTATATTAACGGCTGCCCAAGTATATTTGGAGACACATTTTTGCTTTTATTATTTTTATCATCTTATACTTTTATATCCGCCCAAGATAATGAAACCATCCGTGATCGATTAACTAGTCGTTTCGTACCTGCTTGGTATGTGTGCGTCAGAACTCCCACTAACATTCCCAAGGGGGCGCTGTTGCGCGTTCTACAAGCTCGCGCAACAGCACTTCAGACTACTTCAAAGTTATTCTCAATCAATGAAAAGCGCAGATTTATGCCCAGTGATTGCTAATGAACTCAAGTTGATGAATTATTACAATGTCTACTTTATGTACTTTATATATAAAATGTTTTATACAGTTGTAAGAATCTGAAGGATCAGCCTGCAATAGTAGACATTTCAAAATAAGAGTCCCGGTGCATTTCGGGCTTGTTTATAATTAAAAGTCACACGTTAAGTTTTTAATTTTTCTTTTGGGCATTATTGGTATTTATGTTACACAATAAATTGTGTTCAATTTGATTTCCATTTAATTCATAGTAAATTATTGTAGTGTCCCACACAGGAAGAAAACACTAAGAACATTATTTGACACAAATATTATTAATTATATAAATTACTATTAAAATCTGTGTCTCATTCACTCAGAGAGAGACTATATGACAGCAAGGAGAAAATAGGAAAAGGAGAACCATTTAAATGCTGTAATCTTGCATAATTTACAATGCATAATAATACATAATATTAGTACGTAATTAAATGTAATAGTATGCAATGCAATTAAAATTTATTTCAATAAATAAAAATACTGTTAAAAATCACACATTATTTGTATTTCACATATAGCAGATCATTTTTGTGCAGTGGGTAATAGTTTTTCACCCATATATATTTCAAACCTGTGGGAAGCACTGCACATTTGTGTCCTCATAAACCAAGAAAACACACTAACACTGTTAAGCATGGGAAAAGAAATCAAAACAAATCTGACAAAAAAAATCATTTTGATGGTTGAATATATGTAGCAAAAAAGGAAATAAAACAAATCAACAGTATGATTTAGAAATTTGTCAAACTATTAACTGGTAAAGCAGTAATCCACCCGACTTCAGCCAGTTTCCTGCCATGTGTGTTTGAAATGTACAGAGGCTCTGGTCTCAGAGGATGACAGTCACATGATCAGTCATGTGATCAGTGTCCATGTCAAAACCCAGACCTCAGAAAACCAAACGCCAACTGATTAAACACAACCCTGGGAAACAACAGAACTGCCATTATTTCCTTCCACTTTCCAAATTACAACAAACATGACAAAACACTCTCCTTTTTTTCTTTCTTTTTTCTTTTCTTTGATGATTAGAAAATTGATGGGAAAAACCAAGATAACACAAAACAAACTGGATGCATAAACCCATTCTTGTAAACATATTCAGCCCAGCTGAGGTTTTTTGGGGCAGCAGAATGTTCAAGAGTATAGTTTATTTACTTCAGCTGCTGGGTAGGAAAAACAGACATAAATAAAGTACACAAAACATCACATCGAATGCTTACAAATACATCCCCCCAAAAAATAAAACTGCAAGTAAGCTGCACTATGATATTACATAGCTAAAATAGATGGATATAAAGTGATCAGCTGAACCGAGCTCAATAATATAACAGGTTACCAGATTGCATATATCGTTCAATGATCACGTGTTCGGCTCATATTGAGTGTGTGTGTTGTGAAACAGAAATTGTGCAGAAGTATTAAGCCTATAACTTTTTTACACTTTTTTTTGCTTTCACTTCTGCAGTAATCTGTCTTCTTTTAAAAGACACCAGACTCAGGTCTGCATTCATTAATCAAGTTCAGATCTGTGCGCAAAAGGGTAGACAGTAATTAGTGAGTTAAGAGTAGACCATAGTTAACCCGTTAACTACTAGCTACTCTTAACCCGTTAACTATGGTCTGCTCTTAACCTATTAATGATGGTCTAGTCTTAACCTGTTAACTACTGGCTACTCTTAACCCGTTAAGAGCAGACCATAGTTAACAGGTTAAGAGTAGACAGTAGGCAACAATAGACCATAGTTAACAGTAGACAGTAGTTAACAGGTTAGGAGTAGACTGTAGTTAACAGATTAAAAGTAGACCATAGTTAATGGGTTAAGAGTAGACAGTAGTTAACAGGTTAAGAGTAGACCATGGTTAACAGTAGACAGTAGTTAACAGGTTAAGAGTAGACAGTAGTTAGCAGGTTAAGAGTAGACAGTAGTTAACAGGTTAAGAGCAGACAGTAGTTAACGGGTTAAGAGTAGTTAGTAGTTAACAGATTAAAAGTAAACCATAGTTAATGGGTTAAGAGTAGACAGTAGTTAGCAGGTTAAGAGCAGACAATAGTTAACGGGTTAAGAGTAGTTAGTAGTTAACAGATTAAAAGTAGACAGTACTTAACGGGTTAGGAGTAGACAGTAGTTAGCACGTTAAAAGCAGACAGTGGTTAACGGGTTAAGAGTAGCCCATAGTTAACAGTAGACAGTAGTTAACGGGTTAGGAGTAGACTGTAGTTAACAGATTAAAAGTAAACCATAGTTAATGGGTTAAGAGTAGACAGTAGTTAGCAGGTTAAGAGTAGTCAGTAGTTAACGGGTTAAGAGTAGTTAGTAGTTAACAGATTAAAAGTAAACCATAGTTAATGGGTTAAGAGTAGACAGTAGTTAGCAGGTTAAGAGTAGTCAGTAGTTAACGGGTTAAGAGTAGTTAGTAGTTAACAGGTTAAAAGCAGACAGTAGTTAACAGATTAAAAGCAGACAGTAGTTAGCAGATTAAGACGCGCCTCATCTGACATCATCATGGCTGAAACTGTTCTCAGATTAACAATGAAACTGTAGAGGATTCAATGCAGTTTAATTTTCCACTGTGTGGGAATGTGCAAGACTCCAGAAATGAGCAATGCATTCTGAATACATTCATGTCAGCCATAATCTAATAAAGATACTGACACATTATGCTGATATTATTAAAATAAAACATCACTCTAACCATAACCACCCTTACAAACCAGTTTCTGTCAAAATACCATAGTTTCCTATTCATACTACTTGCATCAATACTGAAATGACAGACAGATAGTGAAAGCGTTTTACATCCTCTCGTATTATAGTGTCTATGGTTTTGGGATATTTTACTGTGGTATTTTCACTGTAATGTTTGCTTATATTACAGTAAAGGTTGACTGTCAGGCGTCACTGGCCTTATCGAGCGCTGTGAATGCAGTGCAGGAAAGTGAGTCTCGCCGGTGGGTTTTACCTGGATATATGATATCAGAAGCGGCTCGGTTCTGTCCCTCAGCCCCCCGCCCTTCTTTATGCGTGACTGCTGCGGCTCAATGATCCCGAACTGAAGCCCAAACTGGCCGACTGCGCTTCCCTCAATAAGAAACTCAGGACGCCGCCATCTTCCTTCTGCCACCAGCAGGGCACTGCGCATGCGCACGACGGCCGCTTCTCACGCGTGTGTCAGCTGATGGGTTCGTCAGGAAGTAATGATCTAAGGTTTAAAATCTGTTATAATATGATCATCCTCGTGTGATGGACCCCATCATAACAGTAAAAAGGCTGCTGTACCCAGGTGGAAAAAATACTATAGTAAATACTATAGTGTTTTTGAACCATACTATAGTAAATTGTAGTATACTGTATATATTATACTGTATATATTATAGTATTTACAACACTTTATTAATGAATGCATCAGCATACTGTAGTATTAACTATAGTTAACTGATGAACTGTATTAAATACTATAGTATACTTTACATAAAACTGTAGTGCATAATTGTAGTGTAATATACCCTATAGTTGTAGAAAACGTAGTACAGTATTGGGTAAAGTAATTTGTTTATATTACTATAGTTGTTATATTACCACAACAAATTAATTCAAGTACTTTACTATAGTATGGTTCAAAAACACTATAGTATTTACTATAAATTACTATAGTATTTTTTCACCTGGGTATACTGAAAATAATTATATATACATGTGTAAAATATTTAGAATATCTAAAACATAACATTATTTAAAATATGTAACATTACGTTTTAAGTGAAATGTATTTTATTACATACAAATCTTTATAAAATTATTTTGATCACATTATTTATTTAAATCAAATTTCAAATATTTTAATAATATTTTCATTTTTAATTCAACATTTTTGATTATATTTTACTTATTTATATTTTTTATTTTATTATTTTTATTAACTAGTTTTATAAAATGTATTTTATATATTTTAATAATTTTTATTAATTTTAATCAACTGTTTTCATTTATGTAGATTCTTTGTGTACATCAAATTTATTTTAATTTATCTAATTACTTAATTTAATTTTAATTAATTAATTTATTTTATTTTGTTGTAATCAATCTGAGTTTGCACAGCTTTTCCCTGAATGTTTCTGTGGAGCAGCAGCGCTCCCTTGTGGCCCCTGTTGGCCCCGGTCCCCCGGTCTGAGAGAAACCCATAGAAGTGTGTATTATTGATCTGTTTTTGTTATTTGGAAAACAGTGAGTTATTATTATTATTATTTTATTTTTTTTAACGTCTTGAGAATCTACTGAATTGTTTCATATATTTGTAAAAAAAAAAAAAAAAAAAAAAATCAAATTCCAGTGGAAAGTCACTGGGAAATGCATTTTATGATAAATAAAATGAGGTTCAGGTTAAAAATGAGGATCATGTGCCTTCCTGCACTTTCAATCATTCATCACACTGAATGAATCATAATATGACCACAATTTTACAGCTTTTAAATGTGATCAATTTTATCTCTTGCCCATCAGATAACTTTATTTTTTTTATGAATGAGTTCTGTATTTGTTACATTAAGCATTGAGCAGCATGACATCATACTGCTTAGAAAATCAAAACCGCTTGCTCTATGAGACTGTTGAAGTTTTATGATGATTAAAAAAAGGAGTGGGTGGACTTTTATCATTATAGGGTGGTTGTGTACACACACTGCTGACACACATTTATGCCCAAACACCATGTAAAAATGAATTTTGCATAATGGTGCCCTTCAAATCATATCCTCACTGGGTTCAGGTCCTTCATTTGTTGAATGTGTGGAACACCTGGACATTCTGCTAGAAACTGCACTGGAAGACCAACCACAGGTTCTGGTTGTGGGGAAAAAATGTCATATAAAGCGATTTTGTAAACAAAGCAAAAGGAAGTACTTCAGAGAACCACACATGATAATGTGACTGAATGAATCTAATCAATAAGAAGAGGTCATCGACCCTCAGGAGACAGAGAATACACTGCTTTGATCAGGACACTGGTTGCTTCACATCAAAGACGTTGTGCACAAAAACAACATTTATCAGTTGGTTCTTTTATCTTCTTTATAACTCGCAATTCTGACTTTATATCTCAATTCTGACTTTATATCTCACAATTCTGACTTTATAACTCACAATTCTGACTTTATATCTCACAATTCTGACTTTATATCTCACAATTCTGACTTTATATCTCACAATTCTGACTTCATATCTCGCAATTCTGACATTACAACTCGCAATTCTGACTTTATATCTCGCAATTCTGACTTTATATCTCACAATTCTGACTTTATATCTCAATTCTGACTTTATAACTCACAATTCTGACTTTATATCTCGCAATTCTGACTTTATATCTCGCAATTCTGACTTTATAACTCACAATTCTGACTTTATATCTCGCAATTCTGACTTTATATCTCACAATTCTGACTTTATATCTCGCAATTCTGACTTTATATCTCGCAATTCTGACTTTATATCTCGCAATTCTGACTTTATATCTCGCAATTCTGACTTTATATCTCAATTCTGACTTTATATCTCACAATTCTGACTTTATAACTCACAATTCTGACTTTATAACTCACAATTCTGACTTTATATCTCGCAATTCTGACTTTATATCTCGCAATTCTGACTTTATATCTCAATTCTGACTTTATATCTCACAATTCTGACTTTATAACTCACAATTCTGACTTTATAACTCACAATTCTGACTTTATATCTCGCAATTCTGACTTTATATCTCACAATTCTGACTTTATATCTCGCAATTCTGACTTTATATCTCAATTCTGACTTTATAACTCACAATTCTGACTTTATAACTCACAATTCTGACTTTATAACTCACAATTCTGACTTTATATCTCGCAATTCTGACTTTATATCTCACAATTCTGACTTTATATCTCACAATTCTGACTTTATATCTCACAATTCTGACTTTATATCTCCCAATTCTGACTTTATATCTCGCAATTCTGACTTTATATCTCACAATTCTGACTTTATATCTCAATTCTGACTTTATAACTCACCATTCTGACTTTATAACTCACAATTCTGACTTTATATCTCGCAATTCTGACTTTATATCTCGCAATTCTGACTTTATATCTCAATTCTGACTTTATATCTCACAATTCTGACTTTATAACTCACAATTCTGACTTTATATCTCGCAATTCTGACTTTATATCTCACAATTCTGACTTTATATCTCGCAATTCTGACTTTATATCTCAATTCTGACTTTATAACTCACAATTCTGACTTTATATCTCGCAATTCTGACTTTATATCTCGCAATTCTGACTTTATAACTCACAATTCTGACTTTATAACTCACAATTCTGACTTTATATCTCGCAATTCTGACTTTATATCTCACAATTCTGACTTTATATCTCAATTCTGACTTTATAACTCACAATTCTGACTTTATAACTCACAATTCTGACTTTATATCTCGCAATTCTGACTTTATATCTCGCAATTCTGACTTTATATCTCGCAATTCTGACTTTATATCTCACAATTCTGACTTTATATCTCACAATTCTGACTTTATATCTCACAATTCTGACTTTATATCTCGCAATTCTGACTTTATATCTCGCAATTCTGACTTTATATCTCACAATTCTGACTTTATATCTCGCAATTCTGACTTTATATCTCGCAATTCTGACTTTATATCTCACAGTTCTGACTTTATATCTCACAGTTCTGACTTTATATCTCGCAATTCTGACTTTATATCTCGCAATTCTGACTTTATATCTCGCAATTCTGACTTTATATCTCGCAATTCTGACTTTATATCTCGCAATTCTGACTTTATAACTCACAATTCTGACTTTATATCTCACAATTCTGACTTTATATCTCGCAATTCTGACTTTATATCTCACAATTCTGACTTTATATCTCGCAATTCTGACTTTATATCTCGCAATTCTGACTTTATATCTCAATTCTGACTTTATATCTCACAATTCTGACTTTATATCTCGCAATTCTGACTTTATATCTCACAGTTCTGACTTTATATCTCGCAATTCTGACTTTATATCTCGCAATTCTGACTTTATATCTCACAATTCTGACTTTATATCTCACAATTCTGACTTCATATCTCGCAATTCTGACATTACAACTCGCAATTCTGACTTTATATCTCGCAATTCTGACTTTATATCTCAATTCTGACTTTATATCTCACAATTCTGACTTTATATCTCGCAATTCTGACTTTATATCTCGCAATTCTGACTTTATATCTCGCAATTCTGACTTTATATCTCGCAATTCTGACTTTATATCTCACAATTCTGACTTTATATCCCACAATTCTGACTTTATATCTTAATTCTGACTTTATATCTCACAATTCTGACTTTATATCTCGCAATTCTGACTTTATATCTCAATTCTGACTTTATATCTCGCAATTCTGACTTTATAACTCGCAATTCTGACTTTATAACTCGCAATTCTGACTTTATATCTCGCAATTCTGACTTTATAACTCGCAATTCTGACTTTATATCTCGCAATTCTGACTTTATATCTCGCAATTCTGACTTTATATCTCGCAATTCTGACTTTATAACTCGCAATTCTGACTTTATAACTCGCAATTCTGACTTTATAACTCGCAATTCTGACTTTATATCTCGCAATTCTGACTTTATATCTCGCAATTCTGACTTTATATCTCGCAATTCTGACTTTATAACTCGCAATTCTGCCTTTATATCTCGCAGTTCTGACTTTATATCTCGCAATTCTGACTTTATAACTCGCAATTCTGACTTTATATCTCGCAATTCTGACTTTATATCTCGCAATTCTGACTTTATATCTCGCAATTCTGACTTTATAACTCGCAATTCTGACTTTATATCTCACCATTCTGACTTTATATCTCGCAATTCTGACTTTATATCTCGCAATTCTGACTTTATATCTCGCAATTCTGACTTTATATCTCGCAATTCTGACTTTATATCTCGCAATTCTGACTTTATAACTCGCAATTCTGCCTTTATATCTCACCATTCTGACTTTATATCTCGCAATTCTGACTTTATAACTCGCAATTCTGACTTTATATCTCGCAATTCTGACTTTATAACTCGCAATTCTGACTTTATAACTCGCAATTCTGACTTTATAACTCGCAATTCTGACTTTATATCTCGCAATTCTGACTTTATATCTCGCAATTCTGACTTTATATCTCGCAATTCTGACTTTATAACTCGCAATTCTGCCTTTATATCTCACCATTCTGACTTTATAACTCACCATTCTGACTTTATATCTCGCAATTCTGACTTTATAACTCGCAATTCTGCCTTTATATCTCGCAATTCTGACTTTATAACTCGCAATTCTGACTTTATAACTCGCAATTCTGACTTTATAACTCGCAATTCTGACTTTATATCTCGCAATTCTGACTTTATATCTCGCAATTCTGACTTTATATCTCGCAATTCTGACTTTATAACTCGCAATTCTGACTTTATATCTCGCAATTCTGCCTTTATATCTCGCAATTCTGACTTTATAACTCGCAATTCTGACTTTATAACTCGCAATTCTGACTTTATAACTCGCAATTCTGACTTTATATCTCGCAATTCTGACTTTATATCTCGCAATTCTGACTTTATATCTCGCAATTCTGACTTAATAACTCGCAATTCTGACTTTAAATCTCGCAATTCTGAGAAAAAAGTCAGAATTGTGAGATATAAAAACGCAAAATATAATAAAATATAAACACTCTCTTCTGACTGCCGTTATCAATCGCTCTCTATTTTTCCTCTTTTTAAAAGTTGTGAAAACACTGTTGTGGAGTTTTTCTTTTGCTATTTGTTCAGAGGGAAACAAAAATATATTTAATGAAGTCTGTCATTCACTGCTATAAAAATTTATCCAACTATGACGACTTACGCTTCAGAGACACCCAGAAATGTGAAAAGGGTCTATTACCTTTTTTATCTTTCCTAATGTTTCTATTCTGTAGATTCCGTGACTCAAAAGTCACACGAGAACTGCATCATATAGGATCTGTATAGATCACATACAGTAGAGCGATGAGGTATAATAAATGCTGTCATCTTTAGTACAAAATTTGAAAAGATTCTGAATTTGTTTAAACCATAGGCTGTAAAAAAAAGAAACCTTTAGTTCTTTGTGTGTGAAAGGAGTCAGGTGAAATCAGCAAGACACATGGTGATGGTTGAAATCATTTTTGAAATGTAACGTACATTAAATTAAAAACAAATGGTCAAATCCTCTATTCTACATCATTATACTAGGCATGTGATGAACATCTGGTTCCATCATTCAGATCATCAGTAATTCACTACACCATGCAAGAAGATGCTCACTGGATCACGTGATGTGCCTGTCCAAACGTGAGTTCTGTCATTGTCTGATATTTCTCAACAGATCCATGATCGTGCAGCTGGATATAGTAAAGCCTCAGGAACTCACCGAGACTGGAGGTACAGGGGAAACATCTTGTCTTCTGCGTCGGGTCCACATGAGCAGTGCTGAGAGCGAGTGAAGCGTCACGTTATGAAGCATCTGATCTCGAGCATGTGCTGCCCGTTACTCTAATGCAGTTAGTGAGCTTCTCTGCCACACAAAACACACATTGACAACACTGAAGACAGACACGGATGGATTTGAAGCGCTATGAACTTTTATTAAGTTCACATGGAGTCAATGGGACAGTGGCTATAGTCTGACCTCATTTCACAACTGCAGACATCAAAAATAAACTGGAGGCTGATGTGTTTTAAGGGTTAATAATTTAAAAGTGGCCGTCTGTAATTCCAAAGAAAGAGAAAGAGTTATCAAAAAGCACAATGAATTGACATTCAGTTAGTTTGAGAAGCACTGTGAAGAGAAACTCCCTTTTGAACACAGATCTCACCTGTTTTGTAAGATCAGCAGGCCATTAATGAACATCTGATTGCCACAGCGCCCTCTACTGTCCTCTCGGTGTCAGTAACCACACGCACACACACTCTTTATATTTACTTTATAATTAGAGATATGGGTTTGATTTCAATACCCCTGTGTATAGTTATTCATCCTTGTTATTTTGTTTTATATATATATATATATATAATTTTTTTTTAATAAAGTATTTTAATACATTTTGTATTTACATTGTATTTCCGTTTGCAGTCTGGTTGGAAATAATGAAATGAAATTTGTTAGTAATGTTGGTACTAAAGTTGATATTGTTAACTAAAGCTAAAACTATTTGTATTTATTAATTTAAACAAAATTGCTGAAAAAAAAAATATATATATATATATATATTAGGTAAAAAGGTTTCAAAATTTAGAAATGTTGTCTTGGCCACTAACTGTGATTACATTAAGTTGAAGTACTAAAATTATTGAAAAAAATAAATAATGAAATAAAGGAAATTAAATTAAATAGAAATATAAGAAACTGATAAAATTACAAAGCACATACAATTACAAAAACTTGCACTAAATAAAATAAAATCCATTAAAAAGATTAATAAATACTTTAATAGTATAAAATAAATAATACTAAAATAAAAAAAAAATGTATATCTCAAAATGTTAATTTTAAGTAGGTAGAAAAATATGTTGTCAGCTTTAAGATAATATTTCATTATATTTCATTAATTTTATTTGGCTTCAGTACAGTGACTTGATAAAAAAAATAATCAATTATGTCCAATTATTCAATTATTTAACCAATTATATTCATATCACGTCATATTTCTTTAAATAATAATAATTATAATAATAAAATATTGTTTATAATATGACACCTAACATTTTCCTCACACAATATAAATGGTTCTTTATACATGAAAATCTACAGCTGACTTTATATCTTAGGAAGATATCTCATCATATTTTGGGGGTCATTTTATCAAAAGAAGTTGAAAACATCAAATTTGCTTTTTACACTATTATTTTATTGTCATTTTTGTATATATTTCAGATAAACATTAAACCAATATAAACTTTAATGAATCAAATTTTCCAAACAATCACATATTTCAGGCATCAAAGACCAAGTCCTGTCTGTCTGAATGGGGGAACTCCTCAGTGAACTCACCACCATTAACATTCAAAATGTTATAAACCAAGAGCTCTGACACAGTCCAGCACTGCTTGATATATACCGTAGTAATGTACGGTTTGCATTCTGTTTACATTCTGCAACCGTTTCATGCCTTCTGATTCCTTCATACACTGTGTCTTTTGTGGGGTCAGAGTGCTATCCTTGTGTGAATGTTTAATATTTAATCAATGTTTATATAACACCAGTGTTAATTAATCTGTGTTGTCACTGACAATAATAATTGTTTATGTTGACAAATAAATAAATACACAGTTTATATTATATGATTTTATTATACATGCATTCATATAAAGCATGTAAAATATTAAATATGTGAAATCACAAGAAATTTGGCGAACATGCGGCATAAATCATCAATCTGCTCTGAATCCGGCTGTTGGTCCAAACGCGGCTTTTTTGGCGGAGGAGACTGATCCACTCCTGCACTGTCCTGTTGGAGAAACACACATAATCATGTGACGCTGACCAGATTTACAGGGGTCTGATTGAAAAAGGATGCTATTGTCCCAGATGTTTAATTTCTAAATCTAAGTAAAACTGAGAGTCTAACCAGAGCTCTTTTCCGGTTCAGATGGGAACAGGTTCTCTGGTGCATTTGATGATTTTGGCTCCTCGGTTTAGGATTCAGCTGCACCTTGTTGTGAATTTGCTCATATTGTTTTAGTGGAGGTGTCCGGTCCACACCTGCATCGCCCTGTTGAGGAACAGATATGATCGTGTAACGCTGGGCAGGTTTAATGAGTGCTTCTAGAGACAAATCTTTATATATTCTTTTGAAATTTTGAATAGAGAACCAATATATTCTGACAATCCTCATTTTGGCTGCGTGAGATTCTCCAGCTTTGTTGTTGTTGAGCTGTTAAAGCTCCGCCCCCTTTCCAGAAGAGCAGCTCATTTGCATTTAAAGGGACACACACAAAAACGGCGTGTTTTTGCTCAAATAGGGGCAATTTAGATAAGCTATAATAAATGATCTGTGTGGGATTTTGAGCTGAAACTTCACACACACATTCTGGAGACACCAGAGATGCATATTACAAGGCATTATAGGCATTATAAATCTTAAAATAAGTAAAAACAAGAAATTGAAGGCACTTACAGAAGTCGGTGTTCTCTGTGGGGTCTTCTGTTCCCTCCACTGCATTGGGAACTTGAGGTTTGATTCCTGTTCTGGGGAACCTTCGGGCACATGTGCTCCTTGTCGGGTCCCAGAAAGCACAGGTGATCCCTGAACCGAAGAGGCTAGAGGCTTCTGCTTGAGCAGCTCCCGTCTCAACGGCTCAGGGATTGTGAGTTCTGGCCTCTTCGGGGCTTCATTTGGTGCCACAGGCGCTCTAGGAGTTTCTTGCGCCTGTTGGGATCCAGCAGCTCCCAGATCAGAAGAGGCCCTTTGTAGGTGCCTAATCAGATGTTCGGGGATCCTGAGTTTACCTCTTTGTTGAGACCCAACGGGAACAGCTGGTTCCTCTGGGGATTCAACAGGCGCTGCTTTTTGCTTTTTCTTCCTAAACTGTCTCCTCTTGTCTCTGGCATTCAGTGATGAAACCGAGATAAACTCAGGCTTCTCCGATGCATCACTGGATGAGGCGAGATCCCCTTTTTTTGAGTTCTTCTGGGACCTGTGGAGCACCGGAGCTCCCTGTGAGGACCTGTCAGGTGCTTTTGGTGGCTTCTGCCTCCACTGCGGTGACTCCGATCCATCACCGAGGACCGGAAATGAGGCGATCTCAGACACAGGTGCCCCCTGTGGCTTTTTTGATTTCTTCTTCTTTTTTTTCTTCTTCTTTGTAGTCTTCAGTGTTTCATCTGAGTTCGGGATCTTCTCAGGTGCACCAGTGAACACCGGGGATGAGGTGTAGTCTCCCTTCTCAGGCATTTCCTTCTGCCTCCACTGCTTTGTAGACTTAACGGATTCATCTGCGAAGCCCCAGTGTTTGGACTTCCTCCAAGCCTTCTCAGATGCACCACTAAGCAGGGATGAAGTTCCTCCAGCCTCCACCGTTTCCCCCCACTGGCCGGAGATCAGGTCCACATACTCATTCTCCGCAGATATGGGGTCTGAAACCTCCATTATGGCCCACCAGCGTCCCTCAGCGAGAGCCGTGGCGAGCTCATCCGAGAATTCAGATGACGACTGCTCTGGACTCATGGTGGGAATGGATGAGACGCTCATGTTGATTTTGAATTCAATGATAAAAGACAAACAATACTTTTCTCAATCTCTGTCTGTGAAACACTATGAAAGAAAGAGATGAGTTAAGGCAAGAGTAAACCCATGTTCTGCGATTTTTGTCATCAGAAGGTCTACAGACGTTCGTGTTTTGTGTTCACACTGACAGCATTCGCTTGGTGAATGTTAAAGGGATAATTCACACAAAAATGAAAGTTTTGTCAGATCTCGCCCCCCTATTGACTACCATAGTATATATTTTCCTGCTATGATAGTCAATGGGGGGCGAGATCTGCTTGGCTTCAAACGTTCTTCCAAATATATTCAGCAGGACAAAGAAATGTATACAGATTTGAAACAACATGAGGGGATTAAATGAGTTTTTGGGTGAACTATCCCTTTAAGACAGGAAACTGTTCCCTTGCAAAAATTAACCACAATGACAATCAACAATGAAATGTAAATTATCAACAATTATATATACAGTATATATATATATATATATATATATATATATATATATATATATATATATATATATATATATATATATAGATAGATAGATAGATAGATAGATAGATAGATATATATAGATAGATATGGGTCAAAGACAGATGTCTGCATCATTAGAAATTTACACAAGTGATCTTATATACATATAAAGCTCATTAAATGCAAGTAAAACGTCTACTTTTAAGGTTTCAAATAAGTTTTGGGAGAATAAAATGTCAAAATGTGGGTGAAATAATGTTCCATTGTCATTCAGTCTAACACGTGTTTATGTAAGAATGGAAACAACATACTTATTCTGACCTGTACGTATTAAAATATATAAAAGAATAAGTGAGCATACTAAATTTTATTGCATTTTAAATGAGTAAACATTTCTTGCTTACAAATGGGCAAAACGTATTAACTAGGAATTAGCATTTGGGGTAAAAGTAATAAGTCTTTAATAGGCATAAATAGATTTTTGTTGTAAATATCCATGACACGATTGTTAAACTGTGACATTTTAGTGGGTGTCTTCTGTAAATCACGCTAAAAATATATATTTAATTTAATTTTTTTTAATTTAATGTATATTTAATTGAATATATTTAATTGTTGCTCGGAAAAAAATTATTATATAACAACAAAGCTATATAACCATGTATATAGTTTGATCGTTATTGATTTACATATCAGCCTCCCATTTCCACACAAACCTCCACTATAGCTTCATGCCTGTTTATCTAAATGTACAGTAAATCGAGCCAATAACATTCCACTGTTTAAGCAAATTCTTCTCCGAGTTATAAAACTATTAAAATTCATATCCCAGACCCTGAGTAAAAAGCATGTACTCACGATCACTCTCCGACTCGCTACAGAACTCGAACATTCGATCACAGTGACGTCACAGTGAGGAACATGCAGTTCAAACACAAACAGACACTTAACATCTTTAATCAATGATTGATCTTACTGACACTAGCGCTGTTTATTAATTTTAGCATTTGCAGCTGGAGAATAAATGGGAGCGGATCAAACTGTTTATTAAGCATAACATTTTAAAACATTTCTGAAACAGACTATTCACAATATATTTATATGATTATAAGCCGGTGGAATAAAATGGGAAAAAAAACACATATATGAAACTTGTAAATAAAATTATTTTATTTTATTTTATATATAAAATAAATGTTATATATGAATGGTGTTTGTCCGTCGGAGCCCAATAGTTTTGCTGTAGCCATACTAAAAATATGAAAAGCAAAACACACAAAAAGCATAGAAAAAGCAAAGTAGTAAATGATGTAATAAATATACGAGCCATTTTTGTTTTGTCAAAATCTTTCGTACATGACGAATAACAAAAAAAAAAAAAAAAACATTATGCAGCTTACCAAATAAATTAGGCCTGTCATTTAATGAACAAATAATTCACTGATTAAATAGCATATGCACAGTTTATTATGTAATATATAATTTTTATTTTAAAAGAGGAAAATAAAGAGGGTTGAATAAAAGGAGAATTTTAGAATCGTTATATGAATGTCCAAATGTTTACATTCAAAAATAATAAGCAACTATATAAACACTTTAAGCGTTTCCCTTCACATTTAACCCTATATTCAGAACAAAACAAGAATGAAAAAATATAGCTAAAACGAATTAATTTAGCTAAAGCAAAACTGAAAGTAACGTCTACATCTCTCATTCGGCACAAATCCACATTTGTCCATATTCGCGATGTATTTGAAGTTAAACTATAATTTATTAGGTAAAGTTCAGTCTTTGTGCTTCACGCGCGCTCCCGATAAAATGGAAATTTCATGAAATCATCTAAAGCATGAGAAATTATCTGTTATCGAATGAAAATGAGAATTGTAGATCTTCTTTAAAGTGAATTTTACCGCACAACTAGAGTTAAAAAAATAAATAAAATGTTTAATTTAATATATATTTCATTATGGGGAAGAGAAGAATGATATTATAGTAAAAATATATTTTTATTTAAATCATGAAGATGGTGGAACAAATACTACACAAATATGTCTAACTTTAAATATTTCATATTTTACTACTATAAAGTACTAAAATATTTTTGTAATATATTTCTTTGCATGGCATGTTATTATAGTGTTTGGATCAATGTTTATTATATTATTAAACTAATGAATCCTTCACTTTGAAATTAGTTTGATAAACTTTATGACTTTTATAAAGAAAGATTGGATCCAAAATACAACAAATCTCATAAATCACACTTGAAATATTGTTAAAATTGTAATTCTTATTGATTTACCTGTGGAAAAAATATATATATTTACAAAGTAGATGTAAAGAAATCTTAATAGATCAATGTAACCCTTCTTATTAAATTATTTATTATTGTGTTTCGGTCGTGAGAGGAAAAATATTCCAAAATACAATATGAGAATTAACTGCACAATTTTAGAAATGTGTACCTTAGATATACAATTTGCATACAAACTAAATATGTGGAAAAAACACCTTTGTATAATATATACATATATATAGGCCTATATTATTCCATGTCAGAAACAAGCTTCCATATTGAACGTTAATGTATAACCATCTAGTATTTCTGCAGAAAAGGTTTGAATATTAATGATATTTCATGCCATCTTGAGGATTGGATCAGCAGAATCTCAAACACAGTTTAATATCAGTGAGTTCAGGTTCATTTCTATAGCAAATCAAACAGCATTTTTTCACAAAACATTTTTTCAACTCTAAAACTTCAAGAAAAGCTAAATAAAAAAGTTATTTGCTTTACATGCTCATTTGTAGTTACTTACAGGGTAGTAAAAATAAATGAAACAATCCCTTAATGTCCGAAATTGTAATTTTTTCGCGCAAAAAAATGAACATATTGTTGCAACATTTTAACAAAAATCTACATTTGGTTAAAATCTCATGTTATAAATAACGAAGTGCTATAGAGGATAATTAAGACAATATTGGCGGATCAGACTGCAATACAGTTTGCCACATCTCACACCTCAAATACATCAAATATTACCCATTATGGACAGTAATTTTAAAGAGTAAAGAAACACTGTAGCACTTATTGAAACAACCAGTTCAATATTTATCCTTGTAAGACCTCCTATAAAACACTTTCTCATTGGCTCTATGCAAATCCCAGGTGACCTATTTTGATCTCAAAAAGGTCAAGAGTTTGCATCTAAAAAACAACTTTCAGTAAGAGATTTTGTGCGCAGTACCAAACTTCTCCACTAGATGTCATCCAGACTCCACCGTGACCATATAAGGACTTCCACTTCAGTGATCTGAACCATATATTTCCATAATAATATATTATATTTCTAATATATAATATATTTCTCAACACATTTATGAAGTAGACTTCCTATTCAGAAGAAGTTTGTGCTGTAAAGTTAATATTTGATGTGAATTCAGTCCCTGAAACATGAAAAACACCGAAAGAATCAGAGCATCTCTTGCTGATTCTCTATTGCTTTTCATCAAATATGAAAACTAGAAGCTTTCAAATGATGTATAGTTTGTTAATATTAGGTTTAGACTTTGATATTAATGTTATGAATGTATAATAGCGAGTGTCCCACAGGTGCGGGGAGGGACAGTCTTAAAAAAAGTGGTTAAAACATTTTTATAATCATTAATTCAGATATTTATTCCTTGTAATGTTTTTGGGGAACTGCATTGAATCCAAAATCCAGGAATCAAAACCTGCAGATCTCAGAGATGACTCAGTTTGACCTCCAGAGGTCATTTTTATTGACCTTTCAGCTCCATTTTGTAGCTTTTTATGAAATTCTGTGAATATGACGGTATGATGTAAATCTCACAAAAGTGAGAGTAAATGAACAGACGCAGGCTTTACATAGAATGATTTATTATAAAAGACTGTACAATTAAATTTCAATTAACATTATAAATACAAACTCCGTGCCGAGACGAGCTTCAGCTTGAACTTTAATTTAAAAGTTGAACTTCAAATGTTTCAGTACGACAAATAAAGGCATGAATTATCTTTAAACTCCAGCGATTAACGCCAGACCTGACGACCTTTGACCTCAGTGCTGGAGCGTAAGCTCACGCAGTCACATGACTAGAGTCCAGCGTGGGAAGAGTTGTGATCGACTGATTAGAGAGATTGAGACACTTACAGCCTATCGACACACAGTTCATGTTTGTTCATCGTAGCAAATACTTTAATCATTGTGGCTTTAACTGAAAATATTGACATGGAGGGAAAATTAAGTTCTGTGCTTCGCATTCGTCATCCAAATTAATACAAAATTTGATAAGAAAAATTAGAGCATAAACACAAGTAGTCTACAAACGCCTATATTAAAAATAAAAAGTGTTCTGTAAATAATACGAAGATGAAGCTGAGTGGAACTGAACGTTTAGGTTACGATACATATTTGATTTTTGTACGCATGCTTTACGTTAAGATTCTGATACACTTTGGGGCGACGACATGATAAAACACTAAAATCAATTCGTTTATGAGATCCAAAACTCAAATAATCGGACGACTTTCAGTTAGAAAATCTACTTGTGATTGACATTCATTTTATGTACACTGACTTCCTGCGTCCCGTTTGCCCACATCACCATCACCGCACAGTAAAGTTCAGAGATTCTCATCGGGAACAAACACAAATGATTTCAGGTGCTTCAGTCGGCGTAGTGCATGATGGACTCCACGTAGTTTCCGGGGAACAGCCCCGTGACGCCGTTACAGACGCCCTCGAACCAGCCGTCGTCGTTCTTCTTGATGATGTAGATGATGGCTCCTTCCATGAAGCTCAGCTCGTCGTCCTTATCCTTGCTGTAGTCGTAGATCGCCACCACTGCAGACATGAATACTTTATTAGTTATTAAAGCAGTAACTGTGTGACACGTCGAGGCTTTAATTCACAGCTGTAGTATTTCTACTTCCTTTTGCTGCTGTAAAACTGACAAACGGATGTTTTACTGTGTCTTGTTGTCTAAAGAGATGGACTTAAAAATAAAATAAAACAAAGACAGTCATATTTGTTAAACACCAGTGAATTGACTAAAGTGACATTTTTCAAAATAAGGCATTTCAATAAGAGACCAATAACCTTCATTGCCATTAAAGTGAAATTACGATGTCCGATGGGGTTTTTGCAATGGAACTCTTCATATATAAATAGTTATTATATGTTAATAAAATATCAATAAAAAATAAAATAATGTTACTACTACTAATAATAATTTTATAAATATATCATTACATGTTGATTTCAAAAATATAAATGTTACATACATAAAATAATGAAAAATAATTAAATAAAAAATAAAAATAAAGATATAATAATCATAAAAGCAATAAAAATATAAACGACATTAGTAAAAATGTTAATAAAATTAATGATAATTTAAAAAAATATTTAAATAATTACTTGATTATTTCGAAAATATATTACATGTTAATAAATAAAATGGTAAATCATATTAGTTCTAATAATAAAACAATATAGATTAATGTTATTTCAATAAATAGTTACATTAATAAATAAAAAAAGTTTATAAAAATATTTTAAAAATAAAAATAATATCAATACAAACATAAAATGACATGTTAATAAGCATGTTAATAAACCAATAATAATAATAATAATATGAATATAATTAGTTATGTTAATAAATAAAATGTTATAAATGTGTCAACATGTGTATGTTTAAAATAAGCAAAATAAATGTTAATACATTTATAATAATAAATGTTATATAAATAGTTACATGTTAGAGAATAAAATGTTAGAAATATATCAGCAAATACATGTATGAATGTAATAAACAATACATGTTATGTTAATAAATTAATACTAATATTATCAATAAAATATAATTATATGTTAAAAATTAATAAAATGTTATAAATATATGTATATTAAATGCTAATAAAAGTAAATGTTAATACCAATATAATGATGCATGATAATGATAATTTAATAATAATATTTATTCTGCTGCTGCAGTTTACTTTTTTTGTTACACATTTAATGTTTTTCTTTATTTTTTAACAAAGCCTATTTAAATGATTATCATGTTAATGTTATATTTTTAAAATGAATATATTATTTTGAAAAGTGTATTTAGAGCAGAAAAACTCATTTGATTTTGCCTGTGTTGGTTTTCACTCGCGGCAGTTCAGGAGGAAGATGAGGAAGGTGAGGGAGGATCTAAAGGATCATTACACAAAACTTTTCTGTTTATATTGTAAACTAGTATATCACAATTAAGGTTTCTTACAGGACTGGTTACGAGAGAGGAAACGGTATGAAATTATATATCAGATTCCAGGAGAAACATTATGAATGAAGCACTTGACTCTTAAAGAAGCTTTTCCTGCGATTTTAGACTAGATAGTTACAAAAAAACCGTCTAAACGTTAATGAAATGAGCGGTTGTGCTCATCTCCAGTGTTGCTGCAGATTAATATAGCAGATGAAGATCTTCACCTTTCTCCATGTAGGACTTCGGGGCCCACTGAGGGTCTCCGTCTGCATAGGGGTCACTGTAGTGCACTACAGCGGCATCTTCATCTTCATAGTCGACTGGAGGAGGCGGCGGTGGAGGCGGAGCCTCGTCAAACATGGGTATGTCATCAGGGGGAGGGGGAGGAGGCGGAGTCGGGGTATCTGCAACTGGACACCATCAAATTAATAACCACAAGCTCCACACTGAGACACACACACTTCTCATGCAGACGGGTTAGTACACATGCAGGTCACATGATCAACGGAGAAACAAGTCTCATGCCGGTGCTGGATCACACACACACACACACACACACACACACACACACACACACACACACACACACACACACACACACACACACACACACACACACACACACACACACACACACACACACACACACACACACACACACACACACACACACACACCTACGGAGATGACTGAATATGCATGAAGGAACTCAAGGATATGAATACTTACCGGATTTACATGGAACACAGACAGCTAAACGATGGAAATATTATGGGATCATTCCTCATGATACGTACTATACACACTAAACACTCAAACTAGAACGACACTAAAGGGGTTTGTGGGATTTGAAGGAAACAAAAAACAAAAAAAACAATTCTAAATACATTTTGTATTTCCATTACAGTTTGCTCTCTAAAGTCTGAATGGAATTAATTGAATTAATTTGATTCTACTGACAGAAGAGTTGGTATTGTGAACTAAAGCTAAAACTATTTGTATTTATTAATAAAATATAAATATTAGATAAAAACTTAAAATTTAGAAATGTTGTCTTGGCCAAAATTAAGTTGAAATACTAAATTTATTGAATAAAATAAAATAAATAAAATAATAATTTTAAAAATTACATAAAATAAACAAAACAATGGTAAAAATAATTGTTAACAAATAAAAATAAACAAAAATATAATAATAATAGCAATAAAAACAAAGATGTTAATAAAAATGTTAATAATACTAATAATAATAATAATAATAAGCCAAAAAAATAATTCAAATCATTACATGTTGATTATTTAATAAATAGAATAAATGGTAAATAATACTAATTCTTATAATAAAACAAGATAGATTATTATTTCAATAAATAGCTACATTAATGAATTAAAATAAAAAATTAATAATTTAATACAATATAATATCAATGCGAATATAAAATTATGTTAATAAATTAATAATAATAATAATATAATTAGTTATATGTTAATAAATATCTGTCAATATGTGTATGTGTTAAATTAAACAAAATACATGTTCATAGATACATTTATTATAATAATAATAAATATAGTTAAATAGTATTAAATAAAATGTTCTAAATATATCTGTAAATGTGTATATCTGTAAAAAAAAAAAAAGATTAATAAATAATTTAATAGTATAAAATAATACTAAAATAATAATTTAAAAAGCCTAAATGTTTATCTCAAAATTAACAGTAGGCAGAAAAATATGTTGTCAGCTTAAAATGGAAGATTTTCCAGATAATATTTCTTTATATTTCATTAATTATTTGGCTTCAGTACAGTAACTTTATATAAAAAAATCAATTATGTCTAATTATTCATGAATGTTGTGAATAATTGTCGCCATAATTTCTTTAAATAATAATAAATATAATAATAATAATAAAATAATATTATAATATGACGCCTAACATTTTTCTCACACAATATAAATGGTTCTTTATATTTTAAGAAGGAGGTCATCATATTTTGGCGGTCCTTATATCAAAAGAGGTTGAAAACATTGAATTTTCTATCATATATTTCAGATAAACTTGCGCCTACATGACACATAACTCTTCACAGTACCAGAATGCACCACAAGAGGGCAGCAAAAACCACTCTGTAGTATTTTAAGAGAACTTCATCAACCCATCCTTCTTCTTCTGAACATCACTGTCAGCAGTATTCCAGTTGGGCCAGTTAAAAGGTTTAAATCCTTCCCATGGTGCATCAGTGCGGCTCAGCCCTACCTGAAGCTCGCTGGGAATAAATCAAACAAAAATCCGTACACAAACGTACCGCATGAACCCATGTCTCCATCACACACAGGGAAGTGTATATACGAGACACGCTTTATCGCCATTGAATAAAGACAAACAATGAGCCTTTCAAGTACAGAACGGTAAGATCTCGCCCCAAACCGCCGGTAAGCCTCTTTTAGGTTACATAAAGCAATACACACTTATGTAAATGTGTGACACACTTTTGTTTGTCAGGAAAGGCTTGATGTGGATCTGTTGCAATCATACAATGGCAATACGCGTGACCTGCTACAGACTGTGATGACTACTGGAGCACAGACACACGGTGACACGAGATGAGGTGAAGCTCATGCAGCACATGCTGGAGTGAGGCACGCTGGGAAAGGTGGCCGTTAGACTTACTGTTTTCCTGAACTCTGGCCACAAACCCTGTGAGAGGAATCTGTGGGGTGAGCTGGGGCATGGGCGGAGGGGGCGGGGCCATAGACACTGAACACACACACACACACACACACAGTCAAAGAGCAGGAGAGACAAAGAGGAAAGAGAAAAAAGCAGGAAGAGAAACACATCAGTCCCATAATAAAGGTGGGAAAGCAATCCTATAGGGAGAGGAATCCTGTATAGACTGAACATGACTTTCTCTCCGGTGATTCGACCTCAAATAACTGATACATCAGCAGTGATCTCACCTGTTGACCAATGAATTTTCAGTAACACTTTCATGTGACGTAATTACATGTTACTATAGTGGATAATTATAAGCAACAAACCCTAACCCTAGAGTTAATCAGTATTACTCCGTACTTGTTTGTGTAGTTTCACTGTTACAATATATTTTATATTGTAATAATTTTACTGTTACTCTCCAAATTAATTTAGAAAAAACTTATTTATTTATTTATTTCTGAAGACTACTTTGCAATGAAACATTTAGCAAAAAATATTCAAATATATTCTATATTCAAATACCTAAAAATATCTGGACATTTTTGCTCAATTGTTTTACATTTAATTTAAATTGGAAGATTCAGGCTTGAAAAAAAACAAAAAACAAACAAATAAAACAAAAAAACATGGAACAATATTGAATATGTTTAAATATACAATCTACATTAAAGCTATCAATTTCAACATTTATCAAGCTTAAAAAATAAATAAATAAATATACACATATATATATATACACACACATATATATATATATATATATATATATATATATATATATATATATATATATATATATATATAGATAGTCAAACCAAAATTTATTCAGAAACCTTGAACATTTAATTTATTAATACAATTTATTCACTATAGTTTAAAAATGTCATAAAATATGACAAGATCTTAGAGTTAAACTGTCCGAAAAAATGAATCTTAATACTGTAATCATAATAATTATGTTATAATTATCTTAATTATGTCAGATAACACTTAAGCAAAACATGGTCAGGAATGGAAGATGGAATAATTTTTGGTCCCAAATTATCATCAATTTCACTGGTCGTCCACTGTATGAATAATTTTTGGATATAATATGTCACAGTTTACTTTATTTTGCTATCCTCACTTACAGAAATGAACTATAGTGTCCTGAACCCACTAGTGAAAATATATCAAAATTTCTGAATAATTTTTAGTTTGACTGTATATTTGTAAATTCCATAACTACAAACATATTAATCAATATTAAAATCCCATAAAAAAAAATAAAAATAAATAAAAATAAATAAAAATCCCTTTTTTTTTCAGGCCTGAATGTTCAAATTTAAATATATTTAAATTAAACATAAAACAATTTGAACAAAAAACATCCAGATATTTTTAGAATATATTTGTTTCATTGTAGTCTTCAAAGATAAATAAGTAAAAAATGTGAAACTTTGCAGCGAAAAAGTAATAATAATAATAAAAAAATAAATAAAAGTATTGTATATCATAATATATACTACAGTTCAAAAATTTGGGTCAGTAAGATTTCTGCATTTATTTAATCAAAATAATAACTACTATCAAAAATATTTTGTATTTTAATATATTTTAAAATTAATAAATATTTATTTCTGTGATCAAAGCTGAATTTTCAGCATCATTACTCCAGTCTTCAATGTCACATGATCCTTCAGAAATCATTCTGATATGATGATTTGATGATCAAGAAACATTTATGATTATTATCAATGTTGGAAACGTTCATCCATTTTAGTTTTAGGATTATTTGATGAATAAAAAGTTCAAAAGAACAACATTTATTTGAAATAGAAATCTTTTTGTGACATTATATATGTCTTTACTGTCACTTTTGATCAATTTAATGTGTCCTTGATGAATAAAAATATTAATTTCTTTAAAAAAAAAAAATCGTACTAACCTCAAACGTTTGGAACGGTGGTGTATATCATCAACAACCAAAATAAAATGCTGTGAAAAAAACTGTTCTTATTTCGCCCACCACTAACCGCAGACAAACACCTCAGAAAAAATACACACAAAAACAAAATGTTGCACAGTCAGACTAATATAATCCCTGATCAGACGGTGTGATAGTGGCCAGTTTGTCCAAATGAGCAGGATATTTTCCCTGAATGCATGAATGATGTGTGAGTTATTAACGCTGATATGACCGTCACTCACTCTAAAAATCTCGGCTTTAATGCGTCGACGACAATAAATCTCCATTCATAAACAGGTGCGCTCTCTATAATAAATCTGAGGCTTTTCCGCTCTTAATGACATTACAGCCGCACACCTGTGGGAAGAGACAGGCTGTTCCCTTCTCCACAGACGGGACGCGGCTAAAATAACTGGGTTTTATGATGCTTGGATAAAGTTAAATTTTACAGGAATTAAAACTGTTTGATGTGAGTTTGTATATTCGTTCTTCGTCTCTTACTTGCGTTCGTTCCCCCGTTAACGTGCGGCTGCTGCAGGGAGAACTGGGAAGAGACGGACGGGGCTCTGCGGTATGTACCCGTGGCAGAAACCATGGAGACGGAGGAGGAGGTGCTGGAGTTGTGTCGGGAGATCTGCCGAGATATCGTGCCGAACTGGGACATGGGGATGGGCCCGAGACCTGGCCCAGCAGCCACGACTGTTCAAGCCCAGAGAAGAAGGTGCAGAGACAAGAGAAAATCCAGAAGAGGACAGTGAATCACAGGAAAGCTTCCCGAGACTGAATGATTTAACAGATTCATTTGAGGGAAGAAGAGTGAATCTAACGAAACACGTCAAGCACATTTCCAGGTCATATTTTATACTTTTCATACTTTTTTTTTATAGTGCTGTCAAAACGATTAATCAGGATTAAAGGGACAGTTCACCAAAAAATGAAGTTTCTTTCTTCTGATGAACAAAAAAGAAGCTATTTTGAAGAATATGGGCAACCAAACACCATTGACTTCCATAGTAGGGAAAAACAAAACACTATGGAAGTCAATTTGGGCCAATCAACTGTTTAGATGCCCATATTCTTCAAAATATCTTCTTTTTTGTTCATCAGAAGAAAGAAATTCATACAGGTTTGGAAACCATAAAAATTTGTATATATTATATTATTTTTGATTTTGGGCTTGAATATGACCTGGACGTGTTTCACCAGATTCACCAGGAAAAATAAAATAAAAACATAAAATGGGCTTGAGAAACCCAACGTCAGATGAACACACATTTTGCTTCAATAACTACAAACAATGGCAATATAATTATCCAACACTACAACAGGACCTGCAATAAAATGCACCAAGTTAGAAAAGGCCCTGAGAAAGAGTACCATACTGTAGTTGTGTTTGTAATATAGTCCTGCGTGTGTTTACTCTCCAGATGGGATTTCCTCTATAGGAACATTTCCTGTTGACAGGGACAGATAACAGGGAAGCCCTGGAGAGACACGGTCTCCCTGATAGTGATGGCGGAATGAAGCGAACAACAAACACCCCTGACAAACATCACTGTGGCAGCAGTGACAGTTGGAATGAGAGGTTCATCTTTAAATGAGATGTTCATATCATATGTGTCCAGTCTAATGAACAGAATTATGGGATATGATATACATTTAAGCATTTAGCTTTTATCCAAAGCACTTACAAAACAAGAACAAAAGCAATAGGATAACATGATGTTTGGAAGATGCAAAGTAGAAGGAAAACGATGCATCTTCCAGTGAGGAAGTCTCTGACAACTTACCAACATAACGCTAGGGTGTTGAGGGTGGTTGCTAAGGTGTTGCTATGCAGTTTCTATGTCTGGCTTGAGTCAAGAGAGCCCACCCTCAAGATTCTACAACATTTTGGTTTCTAGATACAGATTGAGATACTCCATGTCAAGGTGTGGTAAAACTGTGAAATTTCACAGAAAAATCAAGTTCAGGTGTATATGAACAGCCAATTTCGTGTTTTGTTCAATTTTAGGTTAGATTTGGGCCAGGTATCATATATCATTGGATATCATTTGACTCTGCATGCCACCCCAAATCTAACGATCCCACTTGTATGGTTTTTGGGTAAACCATTCAGAAGTTATAATTTTGCATATCTTCGGACCAGTAGGTGGCGCTGCGCTAAAACGCAGCATGTAGCCTCAGGTCATGCTTGTGATGACATGTACCAAATTTGGTCCAAATATAATAAAGCATTGCGGAGATACAGCCTTACGTCTATTTTCGCAAGCGCTACACAAAATACGTTTGAGTGTTATTAGAGAACGGTTTGACGAATCGACTTGAATTCCACAACTTTTTGTCGGCATGGTCGGAAGATGATCTGGTTAAATTTTTGTGAAAATCAGAACAAAGGCCTAGGAGGAGTTGAAAAAAAATTGTTTCTAACCTTTATGGTTCAAAAGTTATATAGCTAGGGCCCTATAATTTCTGCGATCACGGAATCGCGGAATCCATTCATAAAAACGGAATTTACTATATAACGCGGAATGTCACGGAATTTGTCAAATTTTTGATGAATGAATTAAAAGCAGGTCAGTACACTTAAATTAAATCACGATATAGACTAGTGTCTGTGAATATTAAACCACAAAAAGACTATTTAAAATGAATCCTGCATGCCTGTGTGCCTTTGAAATGAATGATGCGGAAGCGCGGTTTCATTTACCTCACACACAATCGCGCGGATGCACACGTACGCTGAAGCACATGCGACGCTCGCGGTGTTTTCGTCCTCTGTCGCAGCACTATATGAACACACGAATTCATCTCCAGAGTTGCTCTGAAAGTCACTTCATCAGCATTTAGTTTCGTTTGAGAAAACTACCGTCATAAACACAGAGAAACTCAAAGCTCTAGCTTTTGACTCAAACCGTCAAAATAAAAGTTTGTTTAACTTGACAAACATATTACTAGAATTTAGATAAATTAATTTAATAATAAATTATTAAAATATATTTTTAAACAATAATCTCAGTGTTTCTTCCATGTTTTAATTTTAACAGTAAAGCTCTGTTGTGCAGCACATTGTTTGACAAAAAAAGTTTAATTTCATGATTAAAAGATAAATTAAATGGTATGCGTTAATTTGATTGCCAGAAAAATTTAAATGCACAACAGAACTTCTGAAAAAAAAAATTCATAAAAATATATATTTTTTAATTAATAAATATTATTGTTTTTAACAATTAAATTAATTACACATGCTTTTTGATTGTTAAAATGGAATCCAGAAAACAGAATTTGGTAAAAATAAAATTTGAGGGGAAAGAATAAAATGTTTATCATATCTCTAAAATTTTTTTTTTTTTTTTTTGTTAAACTTTTGGTAAATTGGACAAGATGCATTATTTCAATTAATTAGACATGCTCTTTGATTACTAAAATTTAATTTAACCATTAAAATTGAGTCAAAAAATAAATAAAATGGAAAAAAACAGAATCCAGAAAAATTTAAACAGACAAAACAGAATTTGGAAAAAAATGAAATGGATTTCATAGGGCCCTATATAACATGAGTGAAAATTTGGACATGTGGTGGCGCTAGAGGCATTGATTTACAGACTCCAAAATCGGTGTGGTTAATGTTGGGACTGTCCTCTATCTGTGTGCCAAATTTCATAACTTTCCCACAAGCGCTTCTATGGGCTGCCATAGACTCCCAGAGCACCATCGTTAATCAGCTAGAAACAATCGTTCCTAAAATGATTCCAGCAACATTTTTCCTCTTTGACATTATCATTATAGCTGTGGTGTGGACTCTATCCTCTGTTATTAGTTACTAGTTATTAGAGTTAATAATGTTTTAAATATGGATATTTTCTTACAAAAACCCATCACTTCTCTTCAGAAGGCCTTTATTAACCCCTTGGAGCCGTATGGATTATTTTTACGATGGATGGATGAATTTTTTTGGACTTCAAAATCATGCCCCCCGTTCACTAGCATTTTAAAGCTTGGAATAGCCAGGATATTTTAAAATATATCTCCGATTGAGTTCGTCTGAAAGAAGACACCTGGGATGGCTTGACGGAGAGTAAATCATGGGATATTCTTCATTTTTGGGTGAACTAACCTTTTAAGTCTACAGGATTTTTGTCCTCATTAAACAAAACTAACAATCCACCCATATATCCTTTATGAATTATGGGAAATACTCCCAGGCAGTTCAGAGACTTCCCCACAGTGCGTTGATTTAAATTGGTTGATTAAGCACAAAACCACCACCCAAAACAACAATTATCAGCACCAACATCCCCGAAGTGACACCCACAGACAGACAGGTGGACGGTGACGCCGGTGTCGCCCGGAACAGACGTTGTGCAGGTGGCGATGGGATTGGGGGAGGGGCTCACCTATAGCAGCGGCTGGCATTGGTGGACCCTGACCGGGGAGGGGGGGTGGAGGAGGAGGGGCTGGGGGAGGAGCCAATGAGGGTGCGACTGCGGGTCAGAACGTCACATAAGAGAAAACACATCTTGAGCGCGATTCATCGCACAAAAATTTAAGCTCTGTTCCAAAACCCAGTGAGCTGCCTTGCCGTCTACATAGACATCCTAACCATCCCATATCCTCATAAGTGACTGAATTTAAAAATGGGAAGCAACTCGACTCCACTGGAGTTTGATGCTAAGCTATCAACACAGTGCTAAAAACAAACATTGGGTAAAATAGATTCATTATATAGAGTGCTGCAGTGACATTTTTGACAAGCACCCGGTTCCCAAGACAAAAACCCAATATGATTTTTGCTTTTGGATTACTGCAGGAAAAAGCTCTGTTTATGATTCTCACACCATTATAATCTTCATAAATGAACACTTTTTTTAATCTTTGTTTAAAATCTACAAGCTGTAAAGTTTGAATTAAGCCCTATTTGGATGGGACTAGTTTTTGAGTTACAGTTCTTATCATCGACGTCGGTCATTTCATGGACTGATTCAGGCAGGACTAACATCTTTGTGTTTATTACAGAGATGGGAGTGTGTGTGTTACAGAAGCTCATGTGATGTGTTTACATGCATCATTTACTATGTCTATATCGATAAATGTATTGCTATAATTATATATTACTATTAAAACCCTATGCAAGTAAACTTCACAAGTGGCTTTTTATAATAAACCCACATATGTGAGCAGTGAAATTGGCCAGTCTTCACAATTTCTGCAATATGACTATTTGTTAATTTGATCTTTTGTACTTTCGTCGGATGCTATCCATATTGAAATGAAAGTATATGGAAGATTAGTGTGTATACGGTAGCTTGTGTAGGTCAAAAAGCATTGTTAAAAGAGTTAGTATATAAAAATTTTCAGAAATCACAGACATTCGCATTCAGACGGGATTTTACATCTGTAAATCGTCAAATTTCTCTAATGTCTCTCCGGAAAACTGGTCCCGTCTGAATAGGGCTTTAGAATAGTTTGCAAGAGTGCAATTATAAACACAGTGAGGCAGTAAAAGCAGACTAGTGAGTAGATGAATTTCCTGTGAATTTCCTTGATTAAGGCACATAAAGTAGGGCTGGGTAAAAAATATCAATTTCTCAATTTTAATCAATTTTCATTTTTACGAACCGATATCGATTCTTAAATCCCAAGAATCGATTAGTAATAAATAAATCGCAATAATCTTTGTTACTTTTGATATGAAGAAAGTCTCAAATTTCAAATGACGTCCATCTTATTATGAGATTCAAAAAATAAAAAATGTTTTGGCGCTGTTTAATGTGGCGTGACTGATCGCTTTAGCGCCTCAGTTAAAGAGAGAAGCATGTGATCATCCTCTCCTCCGCTTTAATACCAGTTACAGCGAAATAAACATGAACATCTGAAGGTATGTTAAAATATACAGTACAACTTACTGAAATCCGTATCATGTCTCGTGTAATCGCTCAATCAGTGCTTCAACCTCGGAAAGACGTCAATAAAACAGCTTCAATGTCACGTGACGTCACATTTACCTCAGAAAAACATATTCAGTGACCATAAACTCATTAGTCAGAAAGAAAAGTGAACAACATTCTGATAAATATAGCTATGCACCGTTACATATTCATTATAATTTTTAATGTTCGTCAATATTTAATGCATGTTTGAATAAATCAGTAATGACAGCCGCGATTTAAATGTTTATATTTAAAAAAACAAAAAAAGTTGTATTTTTTTTTTTAGTTTTAGTTTTTTTTTTCCTCTAGAAAATTTGTCATGTACGTAACAAATCACAAGCATGTGAATAGTAATTGAATCGAATCGTGAAAATTGTCTCAATGCCCAGCCCTAACTTAAAGCTTAAAAAAAAAAGGGGTTTTACTGATATATTTTATGCTGTAGAATAAAATGTGAGAATATCTAGAGCTTTTGTTAATCACAGACCTTATTTCAGGCATTTAACCATAAAAAAAAATCCAGTGATTTCTGTACAATGGAACCGGAAGGGTGAAAATGTTAACTCGTTTACGTCTTTTACGACTCCTGCAGCACTCAATTGGACAGTTTTTTTTTTTTTTTTATACTTAAAATAGTTTGACTTTAGCCTGTTTTTAGCTATTTTTGATCAACCTGTTTATTATATATAAACTATTTCGTGTTTATCAAGTATTCAGTACTGAATGATGTAAATACAATCAACACTCCCTCAACTCTCTCCGCCATCCTGGATTACATTTTTCACTGAGTTTGTAATGATGCTGCCTAATAAAAGCTACAAAAATTTAGAATATATGCCAAAATGCGTTTAAGATGCCTTAAAGTGTTGCCTAAGTAGGTAGCTCACTAGGATTTGGATGCCAGAATAGCCTACAAGAAAACCTAGAGGAAAAGCCTGACATTTTATTATACAAATACACAACAGATAAATAAAAGGGTACAAGGACAGTTCTGTCAGCACTAAATAACATTAATCCAGGAAAGGTAATCAGAGGTGCAGATGCGGTGTTGCTATGGTGACTGTAAGGATTCAGGAGGTTGGGGGGGGGCTCTTTTCTTGGCAAACTCTTTTCTTTTTTCCCTGCTCTCTGCAGACAGACCACCCTATAGAGTTTCCCTACTTCCTCTCTCTTTCTACCTGTCCTTGTGCTGTGTTGTGGCCTACTTCAGCTGGAAGAATCAGGCCATGAAAGCTGTAGGCAAACGGTGAACGACTCCGTTTCTCACTCTGGAGAACAGGATATACTGCAGCGTTAAATACCCACATGTGGAGAGTACGTCTCATTCTCAAGTCGGCCATAACCTGTAGGGCATTGTGCAGCAGTTGAATGTGGGTTGCAGCTCACCTGGGACTGAGTTGGGAATGGAGGGAGTCGGCACAGCGATGGGAATGCCGATGCTGCTGCCGCCACTGTTCTCTCGACTGCCGCTTCCTCCGCTGCTGCCACTATAAAGAGAGAGACAGGAAGTCAGATACAGTTCTTAGCGTACTGTTACACATATGATATCAGTTCTGAAGTATGCAGTATGCATGCTGTGTGTAGAGTGTGCATTTTTCTACACCTGGTTGATATACTACATTTACCAAAACAGAGAATACTTTGAGGAGTACTGTATCCCACAATGCAATGTGATGGAAATATCAACAGTGATCTTTATCTCAACACATTTGATTAGACTGTCAGAAGATAACATGTTACTGCACAAAAATAAAAATTTGTGAAAAAAATAAAATAAAACATTAACAGGGCTGGAAAAAAACACCACAAAAAACCCAACAAAATCAGTGCAATTTTTCTGTTAAAATGTTTATAAAAATAATAAAATATATCACTGACTGCAAACTATTCATATTAATACATATAAATATTAAGTATTAATAGAATTGTGCTGTAAATCAAATAATTATTACTAAATTAAAATAATAATTATTATTGTAATATTTCACCATAAAATTAAAATGACAAGAAAAATATAATAATAATTATAATAATAAAAAATTATTTTGCAGTACAACTGTCTGTCTTAATTTCTTCATTTTACTATTACTAAATTAAATGAATAAATACTACTATTGTAATATTTCACTGTAAAATAAAATGTCTATAAGAAAAATGGTATAATAATACAAGTTTTATAAATAATAATAAATATTAATATTGTACTATTTCACTGTAAAATAAAAATGACAAAGAAAATTATAAATATTTTTATAATAATTTAAGAAAAATATAATAATAATTATAATAAAAGTTTTATTTTTACAGTACCCCTGTCTGCCTTAATTTCTTCATTTTACTATACTAAATTAAAATGATAAATATTATTATTGTAATATTTCACTAAGAAAATGACTAAGAAAAATATAATAATAATAATAATAATAATAATAATAATAAACTTTTTATTTTCCAGTACAACTGTCTTAATTTCTTCATTTTACTATTACTAAATTAAATTAATAAATACTAATATTGTAATATTTCACTGTAAAATAAAATGTCTATAAGAAAAATTGAATAATAATAATAATACAAGTTTTATTTAACTGTCTTAACTTCTTCATTTTACTATTAATAAATTAAAATAATAACTATTAATTTTGTACTATTTCACTGTAAAATAAAATGACAAAGAAAAATAAAAATATTTTTATAATAATTTAAGAAAAATATAATAAGGATAATAATTATAATAAAAGTTTTATTTTTACAGTACACCTGTCTGCCTTAATTTCTTCATTTTACTAATACTAAATTAAAATAATAAATATTATTACTGTAATATTTTATTGTAAGAAAATGACTAAGAAAAATATAATAATACTAATAATAATAATAATACAACTGTCTTAATTTCTTCATTTTACTATTACTAAATTAAATAAATAAATATTACTATTGTAATATTTCACTGTAAAATAAAATATGACCATTTAAGAAAAACATAATAATAATCCAAGTTTTATTTTACAGTACAACTGTCTGTCTTAATTTATTCATTCTCAAATAAAGCTTTTATTTTGTCAGAAAACCGCAGCGAGCTCTTAAATCTTCTCGTGTGACAACAGACGCTTAAGCGCTTTTCATAACAAGTTCGAGAAGATCGTTGCATTCCCAAAAACTCAATGCTGGATCATGAGGCGTCAGTGTGTGAATGAACCGTGTGCGAGTCACACAGCACATATATACTGTTTGAATCACATCAAGCACACTGTTCCACATACTATTTTAGAAGCACAGTAAGCAGAACACAGTACACTGTGTAGAATTCAGTAAGGAGTAAGCTAGTGCTCGGTTCTGAGCATCACATGGTAAAGTGACCTAAATACACCATTGGCTTTGAGACACATTAGCCATACGTAGTTACGTGTACATTCAACACAGATCAATCGGTGGATTATTCAACACTGTGGAGCTATGAACATCATTGCATCAGTTCCACCCACACATGAGCACAGCTTGAGAGATCAGCCATGATCCTCTGCTGTGTGTCCATGTCGAAACAGAGCAGCAGGGGCTCCTCGCCGCACTGCAGGACATCTCATTATCGCAGCTCCACTGTCTAAACACTGAGATCCAGTTAAATGATCCGATTTTTAACGAGAAATGTGCATCTTTTCAAAGCCAACTGGTCTGTGGGTCGTCTGAGGTAGAAAGAATCACCACTAAACCTCACCATATCACTAGATCCATCTGTAAATTTAACCTTTTTAGAGACATAAAATGGTTAACCGACACGGTCGTAACCCATAATGCATCGGGAACATGAACTTGAAGGCAGCATAAAAAGAGCTGAAGCAGCAGCAGCGAACGCCTCTGGAGAGCAGATAATGGCTCAGGTGGACACATGAAATCATACTCCATCATAATCACACATCAAGTGCACATACAAACTGCTGACGCTGCAGGAATCGAAGTGTTTGATAAACACTGTCGGCCACACATCAGTACTTGATAACAGCATTCAGATTATTCGATAAAACTATATTGAAGTTAAAACAATGAATCTCTCGCTCTTTATCTTAGGACAGAGGCTGTCAAAAGCATCATACCGTTCAAAAGTGTTTTGATTTGTTTTAAAAGTTTTAAAAGTCTGTCATACTCAACAAGCCTACATTTAGAAACAAAAATAAAAAGTTGTGAAATACTTTTACAATTTAAAATAACAGATTTTCATTTAAAGCCCTCTGGTGCTCTTCACATGTCGGTCAAATTTTTTTATTTCAATGAAATTAATGTACTATATTTTAGTTTGATTTTTTTTTTTTATTTAATATGTATTTTTAGGGGATTTTATGGTAGTAAATTATATTTATGCTATAGTTATAATCCATTTATTCGCTTTTTGAGCATAGACGTGTAAATTGAATTTCCTACTTAAACGGTCATAAATTTAAATTTAATTTTGGTCTCTTTTCAACACCAAAAGTGGACACCAAATTATTGCTGAAGTGAAATAGTTTTAAAAATTTAACTTAGAAAAAAAGTTACAGAATTTTACATTTATTGTTATGAAAAATGCTCAAAAATACTATTTTCAATTTTTATATGAAATATACACTACCGCGCAAAAGTTTGGGATTGGTAAGATTTTAAATGCTTCTAAAAGAAGTTTCGTCTGCTCACCAAGGGTGCATTTACTTAATTAAAAAAACAGTAAAAACAGTAATATTGTGAAATATTTTTACAATTTAAAATAACTGTTTTCTATTTGAATATATTTCACAAAGTAATTTATTCTTGTGATCAAAGCTGAATTTTCAGCATCATTACTCCAGTCTTCAGTGTCACATGATCCTTCAGAAATCATTCTAATATGCTGATCTGCTGCTCAAGAAACATTTAATGTGTACAATTGTACAAAATATTTGTGTACAATATTTTTTTTCAGGATTATTTGATGAATAGAAAGTTGAAAAGAACAGTGTTTATCTGAAATCTAATCTTTTGTAACATTATAAATGTCTTTACTGCCACTTTTGATTGATTTAATGCATCCTTGCTGAATAAAAGTATTAATTTCTTTCATTTCTTTAAAAAAATAAAAATAAAAATTCTTACTGACCCCAAATTTTTGAACGGTAGTGTATAATGCTACAGAAGCTTTGTATTTCAGATAAATGCTGTTCTTTTGAACTTTCTATTCATCAAGGAATCCTGAAAAAAAAAAAAATACACAAATATTTTGTACAATTGTAAACAATAAATGTTTCTTGAGCAGCAGATCAGCAGATCAATCATCAGAATTCAGCTTTGATCACAGGAATAAATTACTTTGTCAAATATATTTAAATATAAAACAGTTATTTTAAATTGTAATAATTTTTTCACAATATTACTGTTGTTACTGTATTTTTACTTAAATAAATTAAGCCTTGGTGAGCAGACGAAACTTCTTTTAAAAACATTAAAAATCTTACCAATCCCAAATTTTGGGCGGTAGTGTATATTTTTAAAAACACATTTTACTCTAAAACTGCAAGAAAATCAAAGCCATAAATCTAAAAAAGTTGTGTTCCAAATTTGAGGTTGATATCTCAAAAGATGATCTTTCAGTAAGAGTTGGTTTGGCCGCAGTACCAAAAGTTTCCACTAGATGAAATCCGTCTCCCGTTCATTACCGATGCGCTCATTTTTGACCGCGGGAAGCACAAGTGTCAATATTTTTTTTTTTTTGAGATCATTTAAAATCATTTCGAATCATGTCCATGATTTTTTTGTTTGTTCAGAGGGTTAAAATGTAATCATTACTCCAGTCTTCAGTGTCACATGATCCCTCAGAAAACATTCTAATATGATGATTTGATGCTCAAGAAACATTTATGATTATTATCAATGTTGAAAACAGCTGCGCTGTGTGATATTTCCAAAAGAACAGCATTTATTTGAAATATTCTTTTTTAACATTAGAAATGTGTTTACTGTCACTTTTGATCAATTTAATGCATCCTTGATGAATAAAATATTAATTTCTTAATTAATTTCTCAAACTTTTGAACAATATTGTATGTAGTTAAATAACACTTGCACTTTCATGGTGCTTTTTGCACCTCTGCATTCTACAGTCATTGTTATTTTACCAGTATAATCCTTCAAAATGTCTACTTTGTGTTTTTACGGAGGAAGGTTTGGAACAACATTCATTTTTCCCTATAAGACAAGCGTTTTGATGGATTCAGCAGGCCACCCTCACATGGCCTGGCGCTGTGTTGCCACTATTTGCACAAATGAAAAGTTGTGTATTATTTATGGCATCACAGTCAGCATTAACTAATGAGGCCGTTCATTCTCAGCATGAAGCGCTGCAGTCCTGACTGAGGGTGGGATGAGGGTTATTCCCTCCGGTCTGGAGTGCGGCTGAGGTGTGATGACATTATTTACAGATGTTAGATGAGTGGGTGTGAAGAGTACTGATCGCACGCTAGGAACGTTCAGAAACACCCAGATCAGGCCTGTCATTTAGACGTTAGCAACAGGAAGAACATGAGCGAATGTTAAATCCCCTAGAGGAAGTCAAATATGCTCTGACATTCAAAAATAAAACTGTGGAGGCTGATGGAAAAGTGTGGGAGAGGACTAGAGGAAAAAGACAAATTAAGAGAGAAAATGAGATTTCTGATTCATTAGTGAAGCCCTCGCACATATTACAGTGTCTGCAGGCACAAAGGCAAATAAGGAACACAAAATTACTCAAATTAAATTAAATGAACTTCAAATTAAAAAAAAAATATTGTTATTAATAGCAATAATAATAATAATAAAACATAATATTAAAAATGTGAAAAATTGATAGACAAAATGATAGATAGAACGATAGATAGATGAATTTAAGTTGTTATAATATATTCTTCTATTATTTTGGTCTTTTTACTACTATTCTAAGCTTTGACAATATTTACATTCATGCCAATAAAGTATTTTAGACAGACCTGTGGGTTCTCGGTCTCTGGCTGAGAGACGCGGTGCGTCCTGGACTGTGTTGGCTGCCGAGGCGAGCTGGACTCGTCATGTAATCATTGGGCACAGTTGGAGGTTTCACCGGCTCAAGCGTTTTATAAGGAGTGTTACGCCTGCATGTGCATTTAAAATGAACAGAAAAAAAATATTACAAACAAAACAAATGATATATGATTTCCAAATTTGCTGCCAAAAACTGTCATCGGTGCCAAACTATTGTCTGATAGATGTATATGGAAGCTTGTTTCCGGCACTACATAAAAAAAATAAAAGGGTAATTGCAACTTTTTATTTTATTTATCTCACATAAAGTCAGAATTGCGAGATGTAAAGTCAGAATTGCGAGATATAAAGTCAGAATTGCGAGATATAAAGTCAGAATTGCGAGATATAAAGTCAGAATTGCGAGATATAAAGTCAGAATTGCGAGATATAAAGTCAATTGTGAGATATAAAGTCAATTGTGAGATATAAAGTCAGAATTGTGAGTTATAAAGTCAGAATTGCGAGATATAAAGTCAGAATTGCGAGATATAAAGTCAGAATAGTGAGATATAAAGTCAGAATTGTGAGATATAAAGTCAGAATTTCGAGTTATAAAGTCTGAATTGCGAGATATAAAGTCTGAATTGCGAGATATAAAGTCAGAATTGCGAGATATAAAGTCAGAATTGCGAGATATAAAGTCAGAATTGCGAGATATAAAGTCAGAATTGCGAGATATAAAGTCAGAATAGTGAGATATAAAGTCAGAATTTCGAGTTATAAAGTCTGAATTGCGAGATATAAAGTCTGAATTGCGAGATATAAAGTCAGAATTGCGAGATATAAAGTCAGAATTGCGAGATATAAAGTCAGAATTGCGAGATATAAAGTCAGAATTGCGAGATATAAAGTCAGAATTTCGAGTTATAAAGTCTGAATTGCGAGATATAAAGTCTGAATTGCGAGATATAAAGTCAGAATTGCAAGATATAAAGTCAGAATTGCGAGATATAAAGTCAGAATTGCAAGATATAAAGTCAGAATTGCGAGATATAAAGTCAATTGTGAGATATAAAGTCAGAATTGCGAGTTATAAAGTCAGAATTGCGAGATATAAAGTCAGAATTGCGAGATATAAAGTCAGAATAGTGAGATATAAAGTCAGAATTGTGAGATATAAAGTCAGAATTGCGAGATATAAAGTCAGAATTGCAAGATATAAAGTCAGAATTGCGAGATATAAAGTCAATTGTGAGATATAAAGTCAGAATTGCGAGTTATAAAGTCAGAATTGCGAGATATAAAGTCAGAATTGCGAGATATAAAGTCAGAATAGTGAGATATAAAGTCAGAATTGCGAGATATAAAGTCAGAATTGCGAGATATAAAGTCAGAATTGCAAGATATAAAGTCAGAATTGCGAGATATAAAGTCAGAATTGCAAGATATAAAGTCAGAATTGCGAGATATAAAGTCAATTGTGAGATATAAAGTCAGAATTGCGAGTTATAAAGTCAGAATTGCGAGATATAAAGTCAGAATTGCGAGATATAAAGTCAGAATAGTGAGATATAAAGTCAGAATTGTGAGATATAAAGTCAGAATTTCGAGTTATAAAGTCTGAATTGCGAGATATAAAGTCTGAATTGCGAGATATAAAGTCAGAATTGCGAGATATAAAGTCAGAATTGCGAGATATAAAGTCAGAATTGTGAGATATAAAGTCAGAATTGTGAGATATAAAGTCAGAATTGCGAGATATAAAGTCAGAATAGTGAGATATAAAGTCAGAATTGCGAGATATAAAGTCAGAATTGCGAGATATAAAGTCAGAATAGTGAGATATAAAGTCAGAATTGCGAGATATAAAGTCAGAATTGCGAGATATAAAGTCAGAATTGTGAGATATAAAGTCAGAATTGCGAGATATAGTCAGAATTGCGAGTTATAAAGTCAGAATTGCGAGTTATAAAGTCAGAATTGCGAGATATAAAGTCAGAATTGTGAGATATAAAGTCAGAATTGTGAGATATAAAGTCAATTGTGAGATATAAAGTCAGAATTGCGAGTTATAAAGTCAGAATTGCGAGATATAAAGTCAGAATTGCGAGATATAAAGTCAGAATAGTGAGATATAAAGTCAGAATTGTGAGATATAAAGTCAGAATTTCGAGTTATAAAGTCTGAATTGCGAGATATAAAGTCTGAATTGCGAGATATAAAGTCAGAATTGCGAGATATAAAGTCAGAATTGCGAGATATAAAGTCAGAATTGTGAGATATAAAGTCAGAATTGTGAGATATAAAGTCAGAATTGCGAGATATAAAGTCAGAATAGTGAGATATAAAGTCAGAATTGCGAGATATAAAGTCAGAATAGTGAGATATAAAGTCAGAATTTTGAGATATAAAGTCAGAATTGCGAGATATAAAGTCAGAATTGCGAGATATAAAGTCAGAATTGTGAGATATAAAGTCAGAATTGCGAGATATAGTCAGAATTGCGAGTTATAAAGTCAGAATTGCGAGTTATAAAGTCAGAATTGCGAGATATAAAGTCAGAATTGTGAGATATAAAGTCAGAATTGCGAGTTATAAAGTCAGAATTGCGAGATATAAAGTCAGAATTGTGAGATATAAAGTCAGAATTGTGAGATATAAAGTCAGAATTGCGAGATATAGTCAGAATTGCGAGTTATAAAGTCAGAATTGCGAGTTATAAAGTCAGAATTGCGAGATATAAAGTCAGAATTGTGAGATATAAAGTCAGAATTGTGAGATATAAAGTCAGAATTGTGAGATATAAAGTCAGAATTGCGAGATATAGTCAGAATTGCGAGTTATAAAGTCAGAATTGTGAGATATAAAGTCAGAATTGCGAGTTATAAAGTCAGAATTGCGAGTTATAAAGTCAGAATTGTGAGATATAAAGTCAGAATTGTGAGATATAAAGTCAGAATAGTGAGATATAAAGTCAGAATTGCGAGATATAAAGTCAGAATTGCGAGATATAAAGTCAGAATTGCGAGATATAAAGTCAGAATTGCGAGATATAGTCAGAATTGCGAGTTATAAAGTCAGAATTGCGAGATATAAAGTCAGAATAGTGAGATATAAAGTCAGAATTGCGAGATATAAAGTCAGAATTGCGAGATATAAAGTCAGAATTGTGAGATATAAAGTCAGAATTGTGAGATATAAAGTCAGAATTGCGAGATATAAAGTCAGAATTGCGAGTTATAAAGTCAGAATTGCGAGATATAAAGTCAGAATTGTGAGATATAAAGTCAGAATAGTGAGATATAAAGTCAGAATAGTGAGATATAAAATCAGAATTGCGAGTTATAAAGTCAGAATTGCGAGATATAAAGTCAGAATAGTGAGATATAAAGTCAGAATTGCGAGATATAAAGTCAGAATTGTGAGATATAAAGTCAGAATAGTGAGATATAAAATCAGAATTGCGAGATATAAAGTCAGAATAGTGAGATATAAAGTCAGAATTGCGAGATATAAAGTCAGAATTGCGAGATATAAAGTCAGAATTGTGAGATATAAAGTCAGAATTGTGAGATATAAAGTCAGAATAGTGAGATATAAAATCAGAATTGCGAGTTATAAAGTCAGAATTGCGAGATATAAAGTCAGAATAGTGAGATATAAAGTCAGAATTGCGAGATATAAAGTCAGAATTGTGAGATATAAAGTCAGAATAGTGAGATATAAAATCAGAATTGCGAGTTATAAAGTCAGAATTGTGAGATATAAAATCAGAATAGTGAGATATAAAATCAGAATTGCGAGTTATAAAGTCAGAATTGTGAGATATAAAATCAGAATTGCGAGATATAAAGTCAGAATATTATATTATATTATTTAATGGCAGAAACAAGCTTCCTTATCATACTGCTCAGTAACGTCGTCATCTTCTCACACTGAAGCATATGATAAAATCACATCTTACCCCAGAGTGCCTCGTCCTGTCATGGGTGGGCTGGGAGGTTTCTGTGTCGGGGGATTGGTCCTGGAGAGAGTTCCTCCTCTGATTGACTGATTGTTTCCGTGTTGCTGATTGGACAAGCAAAACATCAGTTTGAGTATCACAATTACCACAATCTCAAATTACAACTATTTGAACTACATGTAGTGTGGAAACTTCCGAACCATAGTATAATATAAATCTATAATAACAAGAAAAATGAACTACATAGCTGTTTTAACCGCTTTTGTTTACCAAATACATTTATTTTATTTTTTTTTACTAATTCATTGTGTCACTATATATATATATATATATATATATATATATATATATATATATATATATATATATATATATATATATATATATATAATTATAGTAAATAGTGTTAACAAAATGCAAAAGCGTTATGTTGTGTAAACAACACAAATGATGCATGAAATATCTAAACATTTTATGTATGGAGTACATTTTTTGATGATTCTGTCTTGCAAAATAAAGTGCAAACAAAATAACAGAAGCCCAAATACTTCAATTACACAGTGTTTCAGCCGCATATGAACATGATTTACTGTTGAAACATGTAATGATCTTTAAATAATACAGCTATGATGGGATTGATCTACAACTACTGCACATGACGAGTGGGCCTGTCACGATCACACATGTACTGATGATTTTTACTTGGAATCGTATATAATAAAATGCATTATTTTTATCACATCACATCACATCACATCACATCACATCACATCACATCACATCACAACACAACACAACACAACACAACACAACACAACACAACACAACACAACACAACACAACACAACACAACACAACACAACACAACAACACAACACAACAACACAACACAACAACACAACACAACAACACAACACAAAATAATTTCCCTTATTAGACTGAATAAGCAGATGAATAATCGTGACAGGCCGAGTTATGAGGAAAGGATGAATGCAGGAATATGAATATGTAAGAGGATCACAGGGAAGATTGAATCAGTTGATCAGTGATAGACTAAAGCAGGAGGGGTTCATGGGTTCAAGTACACTTACCTTGGCTTTAAGCCACTAGCAAGGGCAGGAAAAGACAGTGTGATTTATAGAACAAGAGAGAAAGACAAAAAGAGAGAGAAAGAGAGAGAGAGAGGCACGTCAACAATTGGCATGTCTCAGTTCAGAGCTCTTGAAGCAGGACAAAAGCACTTTAAATCTCTAAACCTACATTTTACTGCACTAGAGCTGAGAGCGCTGATGCTAAAATGCCCTTTCCTGTTTTTTTGATTGAGTGGTCTGAAGCGGACATTAATCCATCCCTCCGCCCCCCACAGGTCTCATTTCATACTGTGTTATTTGGGACTGAACTGCAGTGCTTTTGCACTTTTGGATTTCCCACCCAAACTTTTCATGCACACAAAAGCCGCATATGCATGGCAAGATGAATATGAGCTTCTTCATGAACATAAGTTAGTTATGCACGTATTAAATACCGTACTAAAATGTTGATTTCACGCAGAAACGTTGAAGTCCACATTGCAGAAACTGCAGTGGCAAAGCGTCTCCTCACAGCAGAGGCTGTGTGTGTGACTGTTCTGCGCTACATGCAGACTGTGGCATTATTAATGCGCTGTCCCGTATGAGCAATGAGGGCAAAAGTAACCCAGACAATGCTCATACATTAAGTAGGCAGAATAAAGAAACCTGAGCTTCAGCAATAAGGCACTTGAGGCCAGGCTATATTGTAAGTATAAAGGATGATGTGAGGCACATCACCACCTTATTGCTTTTAATAAGGTGTAAATAAACCAACAAATAAATAAACAAAAGTAAAAATAAATACACTGTCAGAGCCATCATGGGCATCACGCCGAAATGTAATGTGGTTCCGGCTCGCGGACTTTTCCCAATCCCACCCTCCTCTCTCTCCCACTTCACTTCCTGTCTGAAAGGCAAAAACGTTACAAATAAATCTAAAAAAAAAAAAAAAAAAAAAAAAAAAAAAAAAAAATCTAAAAAAATAAATAAACAACAATAAACTAAATAAATAAACACCATATAAAAACAAACAAACAAATAACGGCAAAAATAAATCTTAAAAAAAATAAACCAATAAAATAAATCGAATGATAAATAAATAACAATAAGCCAAATAACCACCAAATAAAAAATAATAAAATAAAATAAACCAAATAATACAATAATAAATAAACCAAATAAAATACAAAAACAAACAAAATAAATCAAATGATGAATAAGAAAATAACCACCAAATAAAAACAAATAAACAAAAGAATAAATAAAATAAACAAATTAACCAAATAATATAATAAAAACCAAATTAAAAAATACCAAAAAACAAATGAATAAACCAAATGAAATAAATAAACCAAACAAAAATAAAACAACAAAGCAAATAAAATAAATCAAATGATTAATAAAAATAAACAAAATAAACACCAAATAAAAGCAAATAAACAAAATAAATGCCAAAAATAAATCTAAAAAAAAAACAAACAAACGAAAATAAATAAATAAATAAATAAAAATAAACAATAACAATAAAATAAACAATAAATTAACCAAATTATAAACCAAATAAAAATATATAAAAATATATATATAAAAATATATATATATATATATATATATATATATATATATATATATATATATATATATATATATATATATATATATATATATATATATATATTATATATATATATATATATATATCAAATAAAATAAAATAAATAAATAAACTAGATAAAAACATGAAGAAAAAAAAAAGAATAAATAAACGAAAGTTTAAAAAGAATAAACCAAAAAATTTAAAAAATAAAAAATCTATCCTAGAAGTATTCCAGTAGTTTACAAAGTAGAAACATCTAATGTGACTATTTTAAGATTTGGTAATATATTATGACAGAATTTAAAAATTTTAACCGCAATATATATATATTTCACAACACACATGAAAACGGTGAATGTTCTTGTAGTCTACACGAAGACGATAACGGTATCATTTTCAAAAACTTGCAGTTGGAAACCTGTTTTCAGGTCCCCAAAGCGGACAAAACGCATATAGTTTTACATTTTTAGTTGTTGTTTAAACGTCCCCTGAATCTTGCACAACATCAGTTGCAGGATCAGATTCAACCCATCAAGCAAACATACATGAGGTGTTCATTTAGCTCTCTGCAGAATCAGTCGAGAGCAGAAATCCTCCCTCAGCCAGACAATAAAAAAAGGTTTAATGCATCATACTCTGACAGCGCCAAAATCCTGTGTTTAAGACTGCGAAAGCGCTTAATGTTCACTGAAACAGATATATGAGCAGGCAAAGGATCCTGATATTTTTCCTGAACAGGGAAAGGAAGTAAAATAAACTAGTAAAAAACCATCTGAGAACTCCTCTGCATTCCTGCGGCCGCTGACGAGATTAAGTGTCAACTGACATTGAAAATAAATCTCATCTTTTGCAAACTCAGTCAATTTGGCTGAAGACACTGTAATCCCCGTCAGGTGACTCAAGGTTATGGCTTCTGTTACTGAACGACATCACAGGTGTAATAAAACACTGCCAGGACATTCTGTGACCGCATACGCACTGTAACAGTGCTGGATTTTTGATCAAATCAGTCTGGGTGAACACAAAAGGCAAGAGTTTGTTTCCTGATCACTGAAACAAGGCCACAGTTTTGTACATTAATATGGCTGAATATGGCCAGTGGCTCAATACTGAAGCTACACAAACAAACAGCGGTTAGGCTTAACCCCAATAAATGTAAACAACACATACATTAATATTGATTATGCACGAGGCTCATCCTATAAATGCTCGTAATCGATTGGCTGTTGGGCCACAGGCGCTCATTTCAGCCCTAATCCCTCATGAACGCCCATGACTCTCACAATCCTGCCAGATTAACCACAGATGGAGGGTGATGATGTCACTGGGTCAAATGTTTTTACATTTCAGCACATCAGACGACACAGACGCATGCTGTCAACATGGCATCTCATTCGGCTCATTTTGCTGTTAACTTTCAAACTTGATTTTAAAAGACATAAGTAATCAGAGAGAGCCATCACATGACTTCTGAACTCCAGCACGGTCTCAGCTGGTGAGTTTACTAACTAATAGTCGACCAATAGTGATTTTGATGGCCGATATCTTAGAGAGCAGGGCTGATATAAAGCCGATTAGGGTGCAATGGATCACAGAACTCACGGATCGGATCATATTGTGGTTACTGAGTCACAGATCTGTTCGTTTTTTGTATGGGGGGAGACACATATCACTTTGCTTTCCATTTATTATTTAAAGAAAACTTTAAGTACTTCATAACCAATGTGTTTATGAGGAAACTTGCAGAAACAGTATTTTGTCACCATTTTGTGTGTATGCGTCACTTCAAGCGCAAGGAGACATGAAGCATACAGCTGATTGGCTCACTCTCTCCTCCCCCATCATGAGTGGACACGCCCCTACTGCTGATTGGCTCTCTCTCCTCCCCCCTCATGAGTGGACACACCCCCTACTGCTGATGGACACACCACCTACTGCTAATGGGCTCACCCTCTCCTCCACCATCATGAGTGGACACGCCCCCTACTTCTGATTGGCTCACTCTCTCCTCCCCCATCATGATTTGACATGCCCCTACTGCTGATTGGCTCACTCTCTCCTCCCCCATCATGAATGGACACACCCCCTACTGCTGATTGTCTCTCTCCTCCCCCATCAAGAGTGGACACGCCTCTACTGCTGATTGGCTCTCTCTCCTCCCCCATCAAGAGTGGACACGCCCCCTACTGCTGACTGGCTCTCTCTCATCTCCCATCATGAGTGGACACACTCCCTACTGCTGATTGGCTCACTCTCTCCTCCCCCATCATGAATGGACACACCCCCTACTGCTGATTGGCTCACTCTCTCCTCCACCATCATGAGTGGACACACCCCCTAGTGCTGATTGGCTCTCTCTCATCTCCCATCATGAGTGGACACGCCCCCTTAATGCTGATTGGCTCACTCTCTCCTCCCCCATCATGAGTGGACACACCCCCTACTGCTGACTGGCTCTCTCTCATCTCCCATCATGAGTGGACACACTCCCTACTGCTGATTGGCTCTCTCTCATCTCCCATCATGAGTGGACACGCCCCCTACTGCTGATTGGCTCACTCTCTCCTCCCCCATCATGAATGGACACACCCCCTACTGCTGATTGGCTCACTCTCTCATCCCCCATCATGAGTGGACACACTCCCTACTGCTGATTGGCTCTCTCTCATCTCCCATCATGAGTGGACACACCCCCTACTGCTGATTGGCTCTCTCTCTCCTCCCCCATCATGAGTGGACACACCCCCTACTGCTGATTGGCTCTCTCTCCTCCCCCATCATGAGTGGACACACCCCCTACTGCTGATTGGCTCACTCTCTCCTCCCCCATCATGAGTGGACACACCCCCTACTGCTGACTGGCTCTCTCTCATCTCCCATCATGAGTGGACACACCCCCTACTGCTGATTGGCTCACTCCTCCATGAGTGGACATGCCCCCTACTGCTGATTTGCTCACTCTCTCCTCCCCCATCATGAGTGGACACACCCCCTACTGCTGATTGGCTCACTCTGTCCTCCACCATCATGAGTGGACACACCCCCTACTGCTGATTGGCTCTCTCTCATCTCCCATCATGAGTGGACACACCCCCTACTGCTGATTGGCTCACTCCTCCATGAGTGGACATGCCCCCTACTGCTGATTTGCTCTCTCTCATCTCCCATCACGAGTGGACACGCCCCTACTGCTGATTGGCTCACTCACTCCTCCCCCATCACGAGTGGACACGCCCCTACTGCCGATTGGCTCACTCTCCTCCCCCATCATGATTTGACATGCCCCTACTGCTGATTGGCTCACTCTCTCCTCCCCCATCATGAGTGGACACGCCCCCTACTGCTGATTCACTCACTATCATCCCCCATCATGAGTGGACACGCCCCCTACTGCTGATAGGGGAGGAGAGAGAGTGAGGTATCATGTATGGACACGTCCCCCTACTGCTGATTGGCTGCAAGTTTGTTGTGGTGCTCGGTCTGATCCACTTTCAATAGCATCTTTTCAAAAATCTCTTACTGCGCCTTTAAACAAGTGATTTGATTGTGCTGTAAAGTGTAACAACAATCACCAGACCTTTAGCGCCCTCTGCAGAAATTTGTGAAAATACATAATGTACATAAGTTGAATGTTTATTTTTTGTATATGACATTATGTATTTTAACAGCGTTGTTCAATAAAACCACATGATTACTTGCTTTTAGTACTTTATTTTAACCTATTATTATTGCCTCATTGTTGTTATAATGTATTTAAGTCATTTTAAAGGCTATTGATCAGTATTTTTACCACCACAAAAAAATCTGATTACTTGATTAATCGTCAAAATAATCGTCCGAAATACCAAAATAATCGTTAGTGACAGCCCTAGATATCACACTATCTTATTTAAAGATAACTAAAACACATGCATAACAATTGCTGAAATTAAATTGATATTTATTTTACATAATATTTACTAAATAAGAAAATATGGAAAAAAAAAAACATCTGTAAAATATACAGATTTTTTCTGTAGATTGCAACTTCATTCTGTAATCCCTATTATAGTATTTCACAAATAAAGAAATTGTTAAAAATATAAAAAGAGTTGGAAGCAGTGGATACAGATTTAAAAGCTGTATTTACCTTCACTCCATGACCCACATCGTCCAGTACTGTGTAGTCGATGGGCTTCCTGATGTACCTCACCGGCCGCTCCATGTTGGGTGGAGCGATGATCTTATGAGTCCTTGATGTGTTCTTATTTGTTGTCAGGATGCCAATCTCTCGCCGGGCGACCTTCTCCTTATGGATGTCTACCGTCTAATAAAGTCACAAGACAAAAAACAAGAGGAAAGATTGACAACAGTGTCCAGAGACCCAGTCTATGATTTGATTACATGCTTGTCATAAAGCACAGCTGTATCTCCAGCATCTTAACCCTTTTTCTACTTTGGAACACACTAAATGAACTATGGTGAATGCTATTCTTCTTCACAGAGGTTTTGGAGACAAGATCTGATATGCCAGACAGTCGGACCGTGCACACATGCAGACTACAAGACCTTAAGTGTGACATGATGTTAATGTGAAATTAGTGTGGTGATGCTGAGAGCGGTGTGCAGCTCTAAGTGCCGGACACGGAAGGGTTTCTTCGGCAGTGTGATTCACCGCAGTGTCTGTACCCTGCTGGGTGAGACATCCTCCGGGTGTTTTAAAGGAGCTTGTGAAGAAGTGAAACACTTTTGACCTTAAAGAGACCATTAAAAGAGAAAAATACCCCTAACGGTGTATAAAACACCAGGCAGCCTCTGTTTTTCAAACTAATACGGCACAAAAATCACATGCTGTGTCTCAATTTGCCATTCTAAGCATTAAAAGTCTGCCAGACATACTACAGCATGATAAAAACATTACTTTAAGTAATATATTTAAAAAATGGCATGGAAGCTTCAGCCTCAGCAGCCATTTCTTGCCAATTTTCAATGTTCAGAAGCAGAAAAAGTATTTTTCCCATTCATTTCTGCCTTGGAGATTAAAGCCAACCAGCTTATTTGAGTTGATGCAAAAAGTATTTGAAAATCTAACAAAAATACAAAAAGGTACAAGACTTTGATCAATATATTTATACTAATATAACAATATATTTCAAGTTTATTGCACAATATATATACAAATAGTGAAGTATTCTGAGGCGTGGGGCTTCATGGGAGTGGGAGGAGCTAATTTTGGCGAGTTTTGATTGTGGCGACTCTCTGATTGGTGGAATTTTCTGTACAGTGTCATGGGTTTATGATAAAGATAATTTAATCATATTACTATTGTTTTGCATTAATAAGTGCAGTTACTAATAATATTATATGTTTATTTATGGGAAATGTGACCGTAAAGCACCAAGCTTGAATTGAGATGTAGATAAAATTAACTTTTATTGAGAAGAGTAACATGCAAAAACCTAATTTTTTATAGGGAAAAATGTAAATATTATACTCCTATTAAATGTGCCATACTGAACTGACCAACAGCTTCAGTGATTATAAAATGGGCACTCTTTGTGTGCTTTCTGTGTCAATTTGCTTTCAGTCTCAATTTGAAGAAAAGTTTGTGTTTTTCATGAGACTTTGTGACTTTTCCTACTTTTCTCTCATATATTAGGGAGTGGAAAAAGTCTAAAAATTAATTGCATGTCTTTTTAAATAAAAGTTTGTTTGCCACAAAGTCTTCCTTCATCTTTAAACTTTTAGTTTTACAAATAATCACATTAAAAATAACTTTAAAATGGGATAATATTTAGAGATTTGAAGTGCTGGAAAAAGTGTGAAGCAGACAAAAAGTCCTTGAAAAGTGCTTGAATTTCACTCCCAAAAGGTTTGCATGAACACTGAAATGAATAATGTAAAAAAATGCTGTTAATTATTGTCCGAGCTGATAAATGGTCCACGCTTCGCAGTTCAAACGAGTAGTTTTGTTACGCTTTCGTTTCTTTTGCTGTTTGATTTTTCTCATATGCATTATGTGCAACAGAAATGGCAGCTCTCATCATTTGAGCAACGTGGTGGTGCACAGACAAGAAAAAAAGGTCGCAAAATGCCACTATTTTGTCACAGTCTGGAGCCCGGCAGTGATTTGAATTACTTTAGCCCTACATTTGATTTATTGATCCAAAATTTGCCAAATTTGGTGACATTTGACAATACCATTTTTAGATTGTGGAAAACGCAGACAGAATTGCGCATTGTGGAAGTCATAGGTCCCTATGTTTTTGTTCACAAATCAGGAATTTCCCATGGACCCGCTGAGATAAATAATCCACTCTCTACGAAACTCATTTGTCATCTTTAACATAAAACAGACATAGGAAAGTGGTTAATGTGATCACGTAAAGCTCTGAGAAGAATATGAAAAAATTCCCTCATATTGGAAGAATGTCATTATATTTTATGTTTGATGAATGGCTTAAAAAGATGCACATCATGTTTTTAACTCATTCTATCTACAGTTCACCCAAAGGCCAAAATCACTGCCATAAAGGGCTGACACAATGAACTCTGGGTGTTTATCTGAACAGCCCTGCATCACTTGCACTCAGTAGTGCTGAGGTTTCAGTTCCCCATAAAGACACAACTTTATGGATTCCTCAATTAGGCTTCATGGGCAACAAGTTTACCAGTAACACACCATACAGCACCAATTAAAATGTTTATTGCCATCTGCTTGATCTGTAGTCTCTCTCACAGTGCTCTCTCTGGCACACGAGAGGCTCAGAGCAGATGCGGCAGGCCTTCTGTTGGAGATGAAAGGGCAGCAGTGTCTGCAATGCAGAAACACAGAGGATCCCATTCATTTCTCAAAGATGTGGAGCCAGAGCAGCTCCGGCTCCTATTCAACATCAGGAAGAAGAAGGCTTCTTTAAAACCTCTAAAGTTTAAATTCATCTGCTTGTTACTTTATCATCTCAAAAGACGCTGGTTCAATACTAGGGTAATATTAGATACAGGAGCCCTTTATTTATACACGCAGCTGTGGTACGGACGTCAAGGTTCGGTGCAAGAAGTCAGTCGATCCACACTCCAATCCAGAAGGGGGCGCATGTGGTAATGCAACGCTTTTTCAGAAAAGCTTACTAAATCTATAATATATTAAACCTAATTACTCAATTCATACATCCTCTTGAATTTTTTTTTATGGACTAGAGTCCATTGTAGCAAAAAGATAGACAAGGTTTTTTTCTAGTGGATGGACGAAAAATAGAAGTAGACTTTAGAGAAAAGCAGTAGCTCTTTTTTTGAGCTGTACATTCAGCAGTGCAGCTGGAGTTGGGGGAAGTGGGAGGGCAGCACAATCTGACTTCATCTCCTTCCTGTGAGCTGAAAAATAGACATGCTGAAATGTGTGCTGCATATTGCACAATGTGTGCAGGTCCAACTTTATCAAAGGTCCTCAAAAAAAAAAACCCAAATGACGTGTGCCATTGTTTTGGAATCAAGTATTGAGAGCGTTCTCCTGACTGACAACAGTTCAACGAAATGCCTGCTTGGTTTCAAACTGGGAGTATTTCAACATCATATGTTGAAGGCCAACTCTGCTGCCAAAACAGTTCAAATGCACACTCCATCACTCTCACATTCATCCCTTGAGCCCTGGATGGCTTTCACACATTGCTAATCAGCATGTGGATCTAACTAATTACAAATCACAGTAGGTCATCTGAGTTTGGCAAGACCGTATCTGCTCTAGTCTTGTGAAGCCAGAGTTTTGACAGTTGCCATGAAGTCTGGTCCACATTGCAGCTTATTCTAGCCAAAAACTACTGACTAATATATAAAACACAGTTGTGTTTTTGTTTTGTTTTTCACTTTCGGATAAGGGTGAGTCAATCTGGTAGCAAATAAACTACACATGCATTAGCAAATCCAACCGCTTATTCCCAATGGAAGCATTCATTGACCCTCAAACTGCAGTTGCTCATGCAAACAATTTCAATATAAATTTTATGTTCAATTCAGTGGAACCTGACTCCTGCAAACTGCGCATTAGCCAGCCAATCAGAATGGAGCATTTATATGCTTTATGTTTTCTGCTTTATATTTTCTGTGCAATAAGAATCAGACAATATATGTCTGTAGGTGCAATGTCTGAATCTGAGCTCTAACATATTAATGGAAAAAGTGTCATTACACTGTATTCAGCACAAACTAGGCTACAATAATATGTAAGGAACATGTATGTACATGTTTGTGTTTTTGAAGGAATAACGTTTATGCGTGGTTATAGAAAAAACAGAAAACTTAAGTCACTGAAATAAAGCCAAAAATATATATTAAATCTGTGTTCACAAGACTTCTGGGTATTGGAGGTTGTAGACTAGAGTTTTTGCTTCAAATGAGGTAAAAATTATGCTGCCTGCTAGTTCATATAAAACAATAGAGAGATTTAAATTTTCTAAAACATCTTTGGTCAAGAAACAAAGTATGCGTGGAGGATAATGAATAATGGGTCATTCTCACCAGAGAAGACACAAGAATCGCATAAAGAGCTCTAATGACCTGCATAAATAATGAGCTCTTTCAGACAGGGAGGCTGTGAAAAAACCCTCTGTTGATCATGTCTCAAATCTCATCATGGTGTAAATCAAACATACAGAAAAAAACGGCAATACTGTGAAATATTATTACAATTTAAAATAATGGTATTCTATTATATTCTTTAAAATATAATATATTTCTGTGATGCAAAGTGTCTGAACAATTATGTTACCTCTATGGCATTTCATATAGGCTTTAAGCTTAAAAGCATGCACATTTGGAGAAATATTGATGGATTCTCATATGTTTATGTCAATTTTCTATACAGAGGAGTAATATTTATTCAGTATTTATTGTCATCACTATGAACGCTGGATACTGTGTTTTCAATTCATACTTGCAGCCGGAGGGCGCTCTGTACACCTTTAGTCCACAAATTCATACAAAGAAGAACAGGAACCAGGAACTAACGGCATGTCTTCTAGAGATCGCTAACCATGGCTTTAACATCCAGATAAACACTTTTCAAGACAATAAATATACGATTGAGACGATGAATGCATGTATTGCCTCTGAATTTGCGTATGAATAGCACTGGCTCCGTGGGCGTGGCCGCATTAGAGAATAATGAGCTGAATCACAGACTTCTGACATGGCTCTCTTTTCATACAGATTACATAAACACAGAATTTTTGTTTTCGATTTGACTTACAAGATTTAAAACCTGACATTTCAACGTTTTTTTTGACAGAATTCTCATTTTTTTGTGATTAGTATTCACTAAGTTAGTTCATTTTCTGAGAACTAAACTTCAGAGGGAGACGAGAAATCACGCATCATGTTAGTTTTCTTTATTTTGCCAAAAGCACAACATTTTGTTTTTACTCTGAGTGTACACAAATAAAAGAAGATATTCCACAGATTAAAATGGTGTATAACTGTACACATACTATAATTGTATGTGCAACATTGACAGAGTATTTTGAGTCTCTTTCACACTGGTAAGAAAAAAAACGTGGTGAACGCGTGACCGCCGACCCGAGGAAGTTAAATAAAAGTGGCAAGAAATATCTTTAAACTTTAATGGGCTGCACAATTTGGGGTGGAAAAATATAATTGCGATTTTTCCAATAAAAATTGTGATTACAATTATAATATTATATTATTATAATAATACATCCGCCTTTTGCCAAACTCGCTCTACTCCATTTTCCCATCACATATCAGATCGGAAAGGTATTTATTTTCAATAAATATGAAGAAAATTTTCAAAAAGTAGAAATAAAGTTTCTTTAATAAAGTGTGTTTAATAATAAAATGTTTATCGAACAGGATTAGGTGTAGGGAGGGCTTTATTGTCTCAATGTGGCATGCATTTAATAATTTTAATAAATGTAATCATTTCCACTATGTTATCATTGCATACCACTTAATATACAACAACAACTGAGGTGCAAATAGTGGCCAAGTGGAATGGATTTGAGGAAGGAGCAGCGTGGAAGTCAAGGCTGTAGCGAAAACGTGGAATGGAGTTTAATTTATTAAGTATTCCTCAAGTCAAATAGATTTGACTGACGGCGCTCTAAAAAGTGAACAGACATATGCGCTGAATTTGAGACGGTAAAAGTGAGTCTTAAAAAGTGGGTGAGTCTTGTCCCACCGATATATAATGGTTCGGACGCCCATGTATAGCTGTCTTAAACCATTAAACTTATTTTGACGGAAAAATGCAGGGAGCCCTTAAAGCTTCTCTTTTGTTAATTGCTTCTCACTGCAAGTATGAGAAGATGGTTGACGCATGTTTTGTTCCCAAAAGCAGGTTAAAGTGACCCAAAATCAGATGATCAGATGAAGAGAATGCATTACTGCGATCTACTCTGAGACACTGGAAACACTGGCTGATAATGATCTACTTGCTTGTAAAAACCCAGTGACACACACTTCACTTGTAATTTAATTTGCGACTAAATCATATAGCGATTTCATTTTTAGCATGCGTCTTACAACAGGATGTATTAAGATGCATTATCTCAACATGAAGTGACTTCACACTGAGCTCACTGGAGAATGATGTGAAAGAGCCTTTACTGTGTTATCTGTCACTTAGAAGATCATTTCCTATCTTAAGAAACTCAATGTACACTTTCTGCAGGCACGGTCCTGGAGCAATTTCTTGCTCAAGGGTCTTTCACCACCCACAGAAGACAACAAGAGGGTGCTTACTAAAACTGCTCAACATTAAAAGAATGGTTGCCACCAAACTTGCTTCTCTGTGCACTTCTGAGGTCAAAAGGATGTGATCTGTGTGACCTAAATGATCCCCAGTAGGGTTGTCCCCGTAACAGTTTTAGCAGTCAATACCAATATTAAGTAAAATTCTATTATTCAAAACCGCAGCAAAAACTAGTATGCAACTAAACAAACTTTTTTTTTTTTAAGAATAAATATTAACATATTAAAACAATGAAATATAGTGTTTGTCAAATAAATAATAAATTAAAAGTTTGAATAAGTAGTAAAATTAAAATAAATTACAATCAACAGAACAAATATTTAGTAAATCAAATGTAAAACAAAACTACTTAACATGTAACAATGTTTACACTGCATTTCACATTTTATATATACAGTTCAGGCTTAGATATTGCACAGAGCAATGAGATGGCCTCACGAACATAGATCTGTGTGTCATAAAAGCGATACTTAATACCCAAATTTCATAAGAGTTTTCATAAGAGAAGACCAAGTGGAATAAATAAAGACTAAAAAGTAAGGGTCCTAAAACGGAGCCCTGAGGGACGCCAGTAGAAACTGACCCAATATCAGACCTGTATTCCCCTAAAGCAACAAACTGTCTGCGTCTGATCAAATAGGATCTAAACCAGTTTAAGACGGTGCCGGAAATACCAAAAACTGCTTTAGGGCAATTCAGTAAACGAGTAAGATCTACAGTGACGAAAGAGGCACTAATGTCTAAGAGAATAAGAATAGTGTGAGATCAAGTATCAGAGGCCTAAAGTAAGTCATTAGTCACTTTAACCAGGGCCATTTCAATGCTATGAAATCTTCGAAAATTAACAGAAAGATGATTATGCAACTCTAAAGCTACAACTCCAAAAACTTTAGCCAGGAAAGGAAGATTTGATATAGGTTGATAGTTATTTAATTGATCCGAATCTAAGTTGCGCTTCTTGAGTAGCAGGGTAACATCAGCAATGCAGCTGAGACAACAACAGTACTTAAGGATTCGTTAATTATGTTAAGCACTGCTGGACACAAATGTTCACAACAAGACTTAAACCAGTAGGAAGGGGATCAAGTATGCAAGTAGTAATGATCTGAATCTGTAATTATAATAAGCAGCTGCTGCTGAAAACGGTTTCTTTGTATGGAAAGTTGCATGTTAGTTACTTGTGCTATTTTGCATTAAAAATGTTGTCTTCTCATTACCATTTGAGTGAGAGCACTGGCTCTGATAGACACAAGCATGCTAAGAGAGAGAGCGAGAGAGAGAGAGTGAGTGTGACAGAGAGAGAAGCCGCATACATGCAAAGATGGTTGAAATAGAAACTAATGCGCTATGTTTAAATGGTTGTCGTAAATGACAGAAGATTTTCGGTTGAAGCACCTTCGAATAGTTTGAGTGTGTTGACATTAATAACTTGCTAAAAGGAGCATTCTGACTAAGACACACATTTGACCTGACATGCATGTAGCCATGCCAAAACTGCATGTGCTATTCACAGGACACACACACACATATACGCACAGACAGCCCTTGTGTACCGGATTGTGTCCAAACTTGGTTTTACTGAAGGGTCAATGACATACTTTCATTTTGTTAGACAGAAACAGCAACAGCAAAAAAAATATTTTAAAACAATCTGTAGCCCATCCAATTTCTTAGAAATTTACTATTTATATTCATTTATTAAAAACTTGTATACTATTTGAGTTTTCATTTGAATGACTATAAAAAGGTCATGAGATATAACAATCAACACTGTAAACCCTAATGCTCAAAATACTTCCTTGGTTTGAGTAGGACAAACTTAAAATAGTTGAGTATTTAGAACTTTCTTTTTATTTTGAGTTCACAGCACTGACATATTTCAAGTAAACTGAACTGTTTTGAACTGAGTTGTATGAACTAATTTCTTTTAATTTAGACTAACTTAAGTTTAACTGAAACTGGGCTGGGATTTCTATTTCCCAGCATGCTTTGCCCATGGCACTCAAAAGGGAGAGCAATGCTAAAATTAAGTGTTATATATATATATATATTAGTGGTGGGCCGTTAACGGCATTAACGTGCTGCGTTAACGTGCTGCGTTAACGCGAGACTCTTATCGGGCGATAAAAAAAATATCGCCGTTAATCTATTCTCAAAGTAGGGTTGGGAGCTGGGTCTATTCTACACAAGTTATGATGACTTTCACCTTGATATTTTAGCGCGGATGTATACCTAGCCGAACTGACCCTTCGCAAAGAACCACCAGCCTCCCTTAGTTACTGTTGCTTTGGTCGACAAGCCGTGGTGCTGTCAGGCCCGTCACGTCACACAGTGATAAATGCATCACGGAGCAGAGGACACTGACAAGACAAAGCAGGTAACTTATGATATTTAACAAAGTCCCAGCTTTAAAACTGTGTAGTTTAAGAAATTCAAACAATAAAACCCATTTTCTTTAATGTGTTGTGACCATGGTAGTGACAGATTGCTGTAGCGTCTCAGCTCAAGAGGCTCGTAAACTGATCATCTCTTATCAGGCCATTTATAGCATCAGATAAACATGAATGAACTTCAGAATCAGTGTTGTTTCAAACGCGGTAAGATGTCAATATACAAAATATAATATACAAAAGTTTAACTCCACTGAGGTTAATCTTCTCTAGTCATTTGCTGCGTTCCAATTCGCCTACTTATACTACGCCCTAAAATATGTACTCTTTCTGTGAACCAAAAGTACTTAGGCTATTTTTAAGTGTGTAGCAAAAGAGTAGACAAGCTTTGGGACATACTATCACGTCATACAGTTGCGTCTTTGCTCTCTGTCGCATCCAGTCACCGTAAACTGCCCTGTCAATCATCTTACACCCTCCACATTTCATTTAGCTAATTTCCTACCGTATCGGAGAGAAATGCAGCACGTTGATCTGCAGTCGCGAGTCTTTCATGTGGAGAACTCTCCTCATATTAATGCATAAAGATGCATTTAAAAGTTAATGGCCAATCCGATCTTTATAAAAGTCCACATTGGTATTTGCAGATGAAAAATAACACATATAACATTAAATAAATATTTTCTATCAGTTTGAACGGATTATTAGTCACTCAAACAACCTCTCAGCGTCCATCGTGCATATTCGTCATGTTTTGTAGTTTTTAACAATTTTTACTTGTGTTTGTAGTTCTGAACTGAATCCTCGTACAACGTGCAATGGGTTGTGGGCAATATTAGCCTTTATAGTGTGCACGGATCCACACTTCGAAAATCTACTGGAAATAGTAGACCATCCGGGGTCTTTTGTCATACTCTTTTCAACATACTATGCTTTGGCACACACTTATTTTAATCTCACATACTATTTAGGATGGATAGTATGGACATTGGGACGCAGGGACAATTTGGGTATCTCACATATTCTGAATGTCTTAGGCAGAATTCAAATGAGCCATTTTAATCTAGATTAAAAAAATTAATCTATGCCCACCTCTAATATATATATATATATATATATATATATATTTTGTGCAAGGTTAATGGTAAGGGGGATTTAGTGGTGATTAATGTTTTGTTATGCTAATTTAGAAGAGTTTCTGTTAATGTGGGTTTTTGGAGAGTTACCGTCATGCTGACAAGTGGTGTATGCGGCTTGGTTTGAGAGGAACTAAGTTACGGGTTTTAAGTTGCTGTACTCATTCAGAAAGTGCTAAACCACGCTATTATTAACATGTAATCAAATTAGCAAGTTGGCATTTTCTGAATTAGTTTGTTATAATATTTACATTGAGATGACCTGATAATTTTAAGTTAAATGTATAAATTAATGTACTCAAATATTTCAAGTTACGAAAAATAAAAATGTATACACAAGTACAAAATAAAAATCCTAAAACTTTAAACTTTTCTCATTCAACTTTGAGTTATAACAACTTAGTAGGGTTTAAAGATTCGATTTGCAAGAACTCAAATAAAAAAGTTAATTAACTAAATCGTTTATGTTAATTGCTATCAAAATGTATAAGTACAACTAACTCAGTACTTCAAGTTACGAGCAATTAACATTCATGAGTACAACAAACTCAAAACTTGAAAGTTCTGCTTACTAAAAATTGGGAACATCATAACTCAAATGTGATGAAACTAATCACCTCAAATTTTTCGAGTTAGCCCAACTTATTTAGGTTTACAGTGTCAAAAATAATAACAAATTTTTGTTAAACCTTGGACATATGTGAGAGTTCCAAAAAATAACTGGAAATATATTTAGTTGCACTTTATTTTAAAGTAAATCTACTTATGTGCTACTGGTTATTATAGTAAGTAAACAGCATATCTACAACAGGACCGTATATTTAATATTCTTCAACTTGAAATTTATTTGAAATTTAACAGCATACAAATAAGTGAGTTTTGTGGAGACAAAGAGAGAGAGACTGTGATATAAGTCAGAGAGACAGTTTCACTTCAGCATCTGACAGGAAAAAAAAAAAAAAAAAAAGCCGTTTCAGCAGTTTAACAAAGCGACCCAGGGGTGGCATGGCTTCCGGAAAAGCCAGCTATGCACAAACACACAGACGTGTTGTGCATATCTGTAGACAAGGGCTGAGCCTGAGCAATAGTGGCCTTTAGCACACACCCTAAACAACACACACACCCACACCCACAACCATGGTTACACTCGGTTATGTCAATAGGACTGCCATGCCGGCATTTAATAATAGCGCAAAACCACATGATTATTTCTGAAATGAGAAACGGACCACACCCTGATGTTTGGGTTAGTAGCCAATTTTTTTATTCACTGTAAGTATTGGAGCCCCACAGGCTAAACAGCTTGTGAACCATCATTCGTAGCACATAACCAATACAATACAGGACTAAACTAACCACGCATGCAACAGAACATGTGGAACGGCTCTTTGTCGCACACCCAGCGCTAAACGGAAACGCTAGGTGATTAAAAGCAAAGACGCAGCTCGGTTAGTTTAGACTGCAGCTCACTAACAACATTACGATCACAGCTGAAGGGTGAGGACAGGCACTCCCTTCACAGATTTACGGCTGTGTTATGCTCCATCTGGCTTTGGCTTCTCTCCGACAGGGTGACCACGAGCATCTGAGAGCAGCTATCTCTGCAGAGAGCCAGATGAACAGTTACTGTGAGAAATATAAATGAGCAGCCTCTTCAAGATTAAGCCTTTACTTTGCAAATGATTGCAAAATGTATTTGGTTGTATATTATAACATCAACAACAACAACAAAAACTATTAATTAACCTCAAGTTGAATAAACATCTACATACTGTGCATACAAGTTGAGCGTTTAGCCACACAAGATGTGTATAAAATCCACTACACTTCAGTGGAAAGCTTAACAGACTTAATGGACTATCTAAATTTTTTCATTACTATGGAAGAAAATAGGAAAATACTCTGATAAGAAGGATTTAAGCTTTAAAACAGTGAACAGCAAAAACAAGCATAATCTGCTGAGACTAATATAATCTCATGTCACTTCTGTTGGAAAATAAATTCAAGGTTTATATGCCCAGGTTAGACACAATCAAGTGTAAAAATTTGAGGAATCGACAAAGGGTAGCTTCCCTTCAACTGAGAACTTAAAATGATACTATGCCCTAAATGTCTCTCGGTCTTCTTCTACTTGCCAATGCAGACAGATGATTTGTGCACAAATTGCATGAGAGGCTTCCACTTCAGGATCAAACCACTGTAGGTCAAAATCATGTTACGGGAATAGTTTAAACAGCACCCCAATGCAAGGAACTTGATCTTTGCCAAATACATTGAAGTCTTTCCACTGGGAAATGCATTGGAGATTTGTTGAACTTCTCTCTGTATCTCTAGCAGCGATTCTGGTGAGGAATAAGAAGTTTCAGAGACTTGTTGTAGGTTGTGTGGGAAGCAGGTTATATTTGAGGTCCAGTCGGTCATGGAGTTGGGAAAAGTCACGTGATTGAAAGAACCCTCTGCCCCCTACTTAATTGTCACAATTCACACATAATCTCATTCCCATATGACACAGTTTGGCCAAACTTTATTGTCAGGAAACGGAGGGGGAGCAGGTCTTCCCTACAATCTCATCTCTGGAACTCCATTTCCTGTTTGGATGAAGCTCTACTGCCAAGAGCACACTAAGGCAGACAGTCAGGGGAGATGAAGACAGAGAGAGGCCAAAATAATTTGTAGTCGATCTTGTCAACTCAAAGTGGGGGGATAAGTATTTACACTTCACACGCAACAACCAAGAATGAAAAACCTCCCTGCATGGTAGGAATTCTGCAGCCAAGTCCCATGTACACTAAAACTTGCACTTTGGTGATAACAGTTAGAGATGCATCACAAAACAAAACTTTTAGCTCATTAGAGGCTATGACCAGACAACTCAAAACTTGGAATTCTCCAACCTCCTACTTGAAAAAAAAACTCAAGGATAGGCATGGAACTTGTAAAGTTGGGATAGATCAATAAAACCAAACTTTGGTGAAAAACAGGGATGGTAGCACTTAGGGCTGTGTATCGCCAACAATGTCACGATACGATACGCATCACGATACTAAAATCACGATATGATACGTATCGCGATATGGTTCAATTTAGAATTTAAATTTCTTTTGAGCAGAGTTTAGTAACAGTAATATGTGTTTATTGAATAACCAGTGTTATAACAGTCGTGATAACTGTTATCATTAAAGTCATTAAAAAAAAAACAATGATTTAAATTAAATATTAAAAAATTGTCACAAAAAAAGCTTCTTTTAAAAGCTTGCTTTTAAAGTCACTGCCTCAGTAACTGAATTGACAATAGTGACACTGAAGCATATCAACAAAGCTCAATGACTAATTTCACTTGCAACAGTAAGTTGACTGTAAGAAAACTAAGTTGGTTAATTATATCGGCTATCATATTATAATAATGTCTATACTGCCTGTTTTTTTTTTTTTTTTTTCATCTGTGTAAATGATTTTTTTTGGATATCAACTCAAAATATGTTCTAGAACAACATAATACAGGCTACAAAATATGGGCTACATGAGTTTACAATACACACTTAACAATAAGGTTCATTTATTAAACATAATGTATTAACATGAACTAACCATGAGCAATACATACTGTATTAGTTCATCTTTGTTAATGTTAGTTATTAAAAAATACAGTTGTTGATTGTTTGTTCATGTTGGTTTACAATGCATTAACTAATGTTAACAAGATTTACATGATGCGATGTGACCGCAAAGAGCACTTTCACTTTCACGATCAAAGTGCATGCCACTGATAAGTATTGTAAATGCAGTTTTACACTATACACATACCAATTAAATGCGCAGGTCTCCTCTAGTGCATCCTCCCCACTGGACGAGGCCAATATCACTTTCGTTTCGCTTTCAGATATCTCTATTATATGTCATCACTGCTTTTACCTTTCTAGATGTAATTACCGAAATCAAAACAGTCCATAAACTATATCCTCACGAAAACTTCAGTCAAGCCAGCTCGCGCGTCAACCTGAGAGGCCTCCAAGTTTCTCAGTTTCTGAATGGACAGTTTGGCTTGATTGACAAATGCTAACGTTCGGGCATGATTTATATACCATCGACCTGTCCTAAAACGTTAGCATGCTTTGATCGATGATTTGGAGATCGCGCGTTTCTCCGTTCAAGAGCGCATTTCCTGTTCACATCTGCGACAAAACAGATGATTATTTATGAATGAAAGCTCACAGAAACGTGAATGTCTGCTAGCATCGATTGACGTCACATGATTGGCTAGATTTAAAAGCAAGACAGACTCGATACGGCAGCTGCTGTATCGATACGCGCATCGTCAGGAGTTCATGACGATGTATCGTTGTATCGATATTCTGAGCACAGCCCTAGCACTGTTGTAGTACTCGAGACCAGGCTCCAGTCTTGAGTCTAATCCCATATTTTCATGGTCTTGGTGTTCACGGTCTGTGCCAAGTTCGCATGACATTAATTCAAAACCAGGCTTCATTCGCCCCAAAGGAAAGCATATTTACACTGTCTGAATCGATCAGACCCTCTTTAGGTCTCTGTCTTGACTTGGACTCTACTTACTCTTGAAGGTTGGACTTCACCAAGAAGTAGCACCAAAAATTGAAGCTGCAATATGGAGCTTCAAGACAACAAGGAACAACGTTAGCAACCCATTTCTACCATAAAGTATAAGGTATAAATAGCAAGTAGGGCTGGGACGATATGAAAAGACGATATACATCATTACCACGGTATAAAATGTCTATGAGATTGTGAGATCTTGCTATCTTGTGTATATCGTGGCATGTAAATATTTAGCACTATTGACATATCATGATATATTTAGTTATCGTGAAATAAGAATTTGGTCATACTGCCCACCCCTAATGGCAAGTAATAAAAAGATGCAGGGTGGGACTTGGCCCAAGCCCAGTTATGAACGGGGCCCACTGAGGTCCTCTAAGGTCATCTAAGTTGGCTTCTCCACCAATCGCTGATGGGATACGCATGGAACCATTTCTAATCATGCTGCTTCAGAACTCAATTCAGAGCTTCCTTTAATTAGTCATCTCTGTAGTCCCTCAGATGCAACAGACAAACACGGATTTACTTGCAGCTATGAAGAGAGAAAACAGCAATACGAGACTCCTAGTGTGTTGCCAAGTTTTTAGCTGGCCAGACAAAGCTCTGACTGTTCACAGTCTCTTAGCAGCCACTTCATGCACTGGTCTAGGTAGCAGCACTTCAGCCTCCCACGCTCAGGGTCAGGGCCGGCTCCAATTCGTGATAACACAACTCAAAATATTCAGTATAGAGCTGTGATGAAAACCGTGAACTCCAGACCTGGCATGCTGGCCCATTAGTCTGCTGCACTGATGTTCTAATCTAATTTGGCCACATGCTGGCAGTGCGGTCTGTCTAATAGGCAGCCAGAGGAAGAGGGAAGAGTGAGAAATGCTGTAAAGATGGAAACATCCTCTGTCAGCAAAGCTCTGGGTGTGCCTCAGCCGAGAGATTAGAGCCACTTTACAGCCATTAGTCACCTTCCAGTAGGAACAGTGCAGTCATGACTGATCTGCAGCAATCAGCACTGAGGCTACAGTATTACAGTGTATGATCAATTGTATGATCAATTGATTTGTCTCAGTTTGTCTAAAATATAGGAGTGAGAAACTTTAAACACATGGCCTCTATGACATGGGTGACCAGTCGACCATTTGCACAGTTACTTCCTGGTTTTTGTTAAGCCAGCTTGGGCATTTCCAGTGAACTGTTAGCTGTCATTCTGTACTTGCTGTACATCAACATAAAACCATCAATGGTTGACTTTTTAATGTTGTATTTATATTTGAATGCAGTTATCACACTTGCCTAATTTGCCAATAAAACAGTTTTATTGATTGCAATAAAGACGAAGCTAATGGGAACGCGGTGTCTGTAATTAGACACGCACATGCAAGATTATTCCAACACTTCAAATGTTATTTTTAATGTGATGAACAAAAACATTATTTGTTCATCCTTCTGAGATTGTCCAGATTTGTAAAACCAAACGTTTCAAGATGTAGGAAATCCAACATTTGATAGAAAACACTTATTTAAAAATAAAAAAGTCATTATACTATAACCATCAAATGGCAGCAGAGGACCATTTTTTAGCCATTTCCTGTAATAGTTTTTCACTCAGTTTCGCTTTTGAATAAATATTAAACATTATAAACTCACTAGGTTCAAAAATACATTTTGTCAAGGTGAAGCATGAAGTACTCACGACATCATGAAAAACAAAAACTTTTCTTGTGAATGAATTACAAAGAAAGCAATTGAAGATTCAATCATCAATGATTGGCACTGAATCTTACTAAAGTCCTCAATAAAACTTTAATTTATAGTGCGCTGACGCTTTTTTCCACACAAAAGTATAAAAACGGATGGTCGAACAGAATTTTGTCGAGGAGGAACACTAAGGTACATTTTTATTTTTATTATGTCGTCTTACGTTTGAATAACTAAATTAATGCTAGGCCTGACCATTATTCTGATTATAAACTAAACTAAGTATTACACTATTGACGCTCCACACCAAACAAGTGACATTTCACCAGAAGTTTTCCAGCTGGCTTATATTATTGTGCAAGTTCTAAAGAAAGCTCCGTGCAAATACTCCATTCTGCTCCCGGATGGCCACTGTCCTGCAGAGTTTAGCTCCAAAAAAACCTGCCTGGAAGTATCTAGTGATCCCGAAGACCTATATTAGCTAGTTCAGGTATTTAATTAATTAATCTCCAAAGGTGGCCCTTCAAGAATAAGATTTGGCACTACTGAACTATGGCGTTGACAGGTTTTGCTCAATTAACAGTACACAACACTTGAGCTGCCACTCATTGGTGATATAGTGTGCAGTAGCATTTGACAATGGCATGGGTTGCAAATCCCGTGCAACAAACCCACGATAACCTTAGAAATTCACCGTGCTCTTTTCAATATTTGTGGAAGTTTACTTGAGGTTTTGTGTGCGTGTGTGGGATTGGCAGCAAGCAAAGCATACCATTCTATCTCTGCTTTTTGTGGACTGATTCATCCATCACTGAGTAAGTTTTCCCCCAACCTTTAATACAACAAGCTACAACAGAAAGCTTTCTCACAGACAGCACCCTGTTTTCAACATAACTGTCCTATTATTCTCATCTCCATCTTTGGAGAGAACCCTGATTGACACTGTAAGTGGAGGGTGTGTGTGAAGAACTGGACGTGAGAACAGCCCTCTGTTGACCCTGTAAATAAGCCTGTCCTACAGCCATTCATAAAGCCCACTGTGATTCCCAGACAACTCATATGAATGGAGACGAGACCTGAAAATATACTCCACTGTACGGCAATTAATCCCATCAACACCTGCTGATTACAGTTCTAATATGATTGGCAGAATATATCAGTCTAATAACTCTAGGTTTAGCACTTCACAGTGGGCTGTGTTTGTGCTATGAGGGTGAGAAAAACAGAATTGGTATTTGCCAAATAAGAGATCTATTGCTATTGCTAATTGTTACTCAAAACAAGCCTAATCGTGTTTCTTTAATTCCCTTAAAGTTTCCCTGGTAAAAGGTCGTTTTTTGCAGTAATTAGTTTACTGCACAAGGTGGCAACCGTGCCCTTCGTACCCACAAGGTAGTCAAAGAAAAACGGCATAAACAGAGCAGACCGGAACGCATGCAAGCTACAGGGACAATGGAGGCCTATATAGACGACCAAAAGAATACAAAGATATTTACATGGGTTGTAACTCATGGCGAGAGATTGCTCAAAACTGTGCATGCGTCGAACGGCTGTGTACGCCTACGAGTCAAGTGAAGTATACTTTGCAAGGCTGTGCATGTATGCTAGCATATGCGTAAAAAACAAAGTATACCCAGGGTGTAGCGAAGCGCTGAGCACCTATCCCACCAGAACGCGCTCCCTCAGCTGGACTGAGTGGCAAAAGAACCTGCTGCATGACTGGTTTTAATAGGGGAAACTGTGAAAATGCGAGTAAAACAAACGATTACACTAAAGGGCTCGAAAGTGTTCCTTACGACATGTCAAATAAACCTAATCCATGGATATCGACATGCAACCAGGAGTCGTGTTTCCTGACATTTATATGTGCCTGATTTCAACACTGGGGAAAGAAATAAAGCCTGTGAATGCTTTATAAAACTACAATATCGGTAGGTCTAAATACAAGTGCTCACTTATATTAATGTTATATATATCATCATATCGTCCAGCCCTAAATATTGTTTAGTTTTTGTCAGTGTTTATTTAAAAACACCCAATTACGCCGAATATAAGATGGTAAATATTTAATCGACGAGTTATATAACAATACAATATATAGGGTATGATTTTACCCCAACATTTTGACACAAAATGATGTCCAACTGGAGTCCAGTTGTTTCTGTGAATTGCAGTGATCCATTTGCTTCTTTTTTCTGTAGCTTTCAGCAGTCTGTAAAAATATACCTCAGATTTTGTGTCGAAGCTATTGGTACTGTCAGTCGCAAAGCTCTTTTCCGTGTTGGATGTGTTTTGTGTGTTTTTCGCGGCATTCACACTGAAAAGCAATGCTGCCACTCAGTCTTTTGCCACTCAGTCATACCGGTCGACGGTGGTGGTGGCGTCATATGCATACCCTCTATTTCACGCTGAGTGATCTGAATAACATCTGATGTTATAAAAATAGGGATTGGTTGTATGATGAAAATCTTATATGATGGCATGTCTCAATATCAAATAAGTGTTGTTATAAAGATCAACATGACTGTCTTACAGCCATAGGTTGCAGAGCTTTTTATATTGGCCAGTGGGTTTGACTGAAGCCAGTAATGACTTACTAACAGCATGGGGTTTACAGAAGGACTCCGTGAGAGTTTTACGTCTCCATGATGATCGCATGGAAACGCATACACGAAGAAGAAAGAGAAACGAGGGGCCAAAAAAAAAAAAAAAAAAGAGGTGAACAGAAAACAGATTAACTAGTCAGTCACTGTGAGAGACAGACAATGCTTAATTAAAACTCTATACAGACTAGGACAAAGCAAGGGAAATGAGATTGAGAGAGTGAGAGATATATCAAAAGTGAAAATTTCTGACCTGAGATATGTGGTTAATGGAGGACTCCATCCTGCGCAGCTGTGAGGCCTGGATATCCAACAACTGCAGGACATTGTTGGCTAAGGCATTGATCTGATAGGCCACGCTCGCCAGGGATTGGGTGGTGTAGGCTTTGGTCTCCTCCAAGGCTTTCCTCTTATCCTGTGCCTGCGGGTCAAGGTCAGAAAAACATTTTAATGCACATTTTCAGCAATCGTTTCAACCTATACACAGTCCCACACACAGTCAGAATGCTGCAAACAAAACCATCCATTCCAATCTGACTGCCTGGTGACTTCTGGAAAACTGCACAAGTTTTTAATCAGTCTTGGGAAAACAAAGTCATGTTTACATGGTGCTACAATAAGCAAAGTAATGATCAAGACACTGGATTTGACAAAGTTTGCAACTAGGGGTGTGATGAGATCTTGCGAGATTAAAATGTGACAAGGTGAAAAGCGGTCTTGTGATATTTCCATGACGGAGTGTGAAGGTGAAATTAGGATAGAATATGCCATTGCTACGTTTACATTACACCTCCACTGATGTTTTGCTTTTTATGAAAGTAAAAAGAAACATTTAATTCAGTTAGATAACAGTTGCTTCAATCCCATCCAGCTCATCCAACACGAGCTGCAGAGTCCTACGTACGGTAGTGCAGTAGGAATTAGACTAAGTAAGTAAGTGACGGGATGACTGACAAGACCATGGCGGAGGATTCATGCACAACAAATTTCTATTTCTATACATATCGTAATATAGTCCAGCCCTAAAATTAGTATAGTTTTTGTCAGTGATTATTTTAAAACATCCAATTATCCAGAATACAAGACGGCAAATTCTAACATTTTGAAACAAAATGATAACTGCAAATCCACGTTTTGCTGCATGAACTCCAGCCGTTTCTGTGAATCGCAGTGCTCTATTTGCTTCTTTTTTCTGTAGCTTTCAGCAGTCTGCAAAAATATACCTCAGATTTCTTGTCAAATCTTGTTGTACAATCATATCACAAAGCTCTTTTCCATTTTGGATGCTTATGGCCGACGGTGACGTCACATTCACACCCAAAGTCATGGGGCTTTCAAATTCTTTTGTGGACCAGTTCATCTTAATCTTAATATTTAATCTTAAAAACAAATAGCAGAACATCACACATTTCAAAACAAATAAAGTACATTAAACAATGACAATACATTTTTCACAATTTAGATTGCAAAACAACTAGAAATATAATTGCATGAATATTTTATAATATTATTAATAATAAAATAATAATGATAATAAAGTATGTTTTTATATATTAGAATTAAATGTATTTAGTATACTGACCAAAGCTGAAATAAAAGACATTTTTCCTGTATTTTGGTTCTTTATATGGGTTATCAGACAATTAAACAAAATTAAATGGTATTATTGTGGATTATAATTATAATTATAATATATATATATATATATATATATATATATAATATATATATATATATATATATATATATATATATATATATATATATATATATATATATATATATATATATATATATATATATATATATATATATAATATATACACACACACACACACAGTACAGTCCAAAAGTTTGGAACCACTAAGATTTTTAATGTTTTTAAAAGAAGTTTCGTCTGCTCACCAAGGCTACATTTATTTAATTAAATACAGTAAAATCAGTAATATTGTGAAATATTATTCCAATGTAAATCAGCTGTTTTCTATTTGAATATATAGTAAAGCGTAATTTATTCCTGTGATGCAAAGCTGAATTTTCAGCATCATTACTCCAGTCTTCAGTGTCACATGATCCTTCAGAAATCATTCTAATATGCTGATCTGCTGCTCAAGAAACATTTAATGTGTACAATTGTACAAAATATTTGTGTACAATATTTTTTTTCAGGATTATTTGATGAATAGAAAGTTCAAAGGAACAGTGTTTATCTGAAATCTAATCTTTTGTAACATTATAAATGTCTTTACTGCCACTTTTGATTGATTTAATGCATCCTTGCTGAATAAAAGTATTCATTTCTTTAATTTCTTTTCAAAAAAATAAAAATAAAAATTCTTACTGACCCCAAACTTTTGAACAGTAGTGTATAATGCTACAGAAGCTTTGTATTTCAGATAAATGCTGTTCTTTTGAACTTTCTATTCATCAAGGAATCCTGAAAAAAAAAGTACACAACTGTTTTCAACATTGAAAATAGTCATAAATTTTTATTAAGCAGCAAATCAGCATATTAGAATGATTTCTGAAGGATCATGTGACACTGAAGACTGGAGTAATGATGCTGAAAATTCAGCTTTGATCACAGGAATAAATTACTTTTTCAAATATATTATATATATATATATATATATAAATATACAGGACACAGTTATTTTAAATTGTAATAATATTTCTCAATATTACTATTTTTTTTACTGTATTTTTAATTAAATTCCAAACTAAATATTTAAATTCTAAATTCCAAACTAAATATTAAAACTTAAATTCTGTGGTTCCAAACTTTTGGACTGGACTGTATATTATATATTATATTATATTATGTCAATGATGTGACGGGTCATTTTTTGGCCCAAAGGCCTTAATAATAATAAAAAACAAAGATATGACATCCAAAGTAAGTAAGGTAGTATAACTAGATCTTTTTTATTAAATCCAAAAGGTTTTAATTATATTTTGCTACATATGAAGGTATTTTAAAGATTTTGAAGCGTCAAAAGTCATTCGGTTTAACCGTCCAAAGACCAATACAGCCATTTCAGTTGTGATTAAAACAAATGTATATATTTTTTATTCTGGCATAATTTTATGACATCATATATAAAAAGGTATTAAAATTGCATTTAGAAGTCGTCGCTTTGTTATGAGAAAGAATGTCTAGAAAAATTAATTTAATTGATGTCATTCGGAGTAACCAATACAAAGGGACCATTTCGATCAAGTCATGCGGTCAATATCATGTGACAGGATATGACATCATTCCGACACCTGCAAAGGACCACATGGTCATGAAGCAAAGTAACTAATTCTCTCTTAACTATTTAAATAATTCATGTTGTTTTCACTTGTTCATATGCATGTCCAGAAACATCAGGTCATTCGGTGCAACCGCTATAAAACATATACACATATGCATTTACATATACACACACATATATTATATTATACATATTATATATATATATACTACTTATAATTATGTATATATATATATATATTATATATATATTATATATATATATATATATATATATATATATATATATATATATATATATATATATATATATATATATATATATATATATATATATATATATATATATATATATATATATATATATATATATATATATATATATATATATATATATATAGCTTAACTTTCACTTACAAAGACTTTAAGTAACTCTAAAACAAACAGAATGATGAAATTTGCCTTTCAAACCACAACCGCACAGAACTGAAACTCAGTTTTTATATGTGGTATTTTCTCAGTTCTCGAATTGGCCTACCTCTGTGGTAAACCATGATCTCACGGAGGTAAACTATCTCTCATGCAAGGCCTTCAGTGAAAGAACTTCAAAACCTGATGCACGTGCAGATAAAACTGCATTTTTCGATAATTACAAGCCTGTTTGTACTTTTTAAATGAATAAAATATTGCAAAAAAAAACGTACAAAGCTTATCAGTTATAAACGTTTTTGCTTTAACACATTAAAATATAAACTTCTATGTAAGGAATATATGGACCAGATTTTCTGCTTGAAAGAATGAAGAAGCGCTTCCTCCAGAAAACATCAAAACAGCAAGGGCCGTTTGACAGAGAAGATAGATAATTCTGTATTAAATACAGCATACTGTACACCAGAAGACATTTACACACGGCAGCTCTACAGGCATTCCCCATTGTAAATTATGTGATGAAGGTATGCAATAATATTGTTTTGCAGATGTTCCACTGAAAAATGGAACAGCTGTTCTTCGGACAAAAGTCATGCTATTTTTAGCAAGTGTTTGGCAAGAGAAATTGACGTCGTTACACTAGAGATGCACTTCCCAGAGTCTTGCTTTAAGAATCATTAAATTCACACATACTGGAAGGGTTGGAAATAAATGCATGTCCACAGTAGTTTCAGTAGCTCAAAGCTGAACATTTTAAACCCTGTAAGAAGATTCAGACTTCATTTTAATGGTGCTGAACAAGATGTGCGAATAGGATCCAGCATTCTCCACAGACAACTTAAAAAGGATCGAAGATGCCATAAAAGGTTGTAATCTCATATCTCTTAAACAGAACATTTGGCCCATTTCCAGTCTGGATGTACGGTACTGTTATCAGAATCTGGTATTATTCTGCTTTATGGCTGATCTGTTGATTGAATTATAAATCTCATAGTCCATATCTGGCTAAATGTAATGTACATAAGTAGGGCACTTTTTGGTTTGAAGAAAATGTCAGTTTGAAAAGTTTTTTTTGGATTTTTTGATGAAAGGAAAGTTCAAAAGAACAACATTTATCTGAAACAGAAAGCTTTTGTAACATTTCAAATGTCTTTACGGTCACTTTTGATCAATTTCATACATCATTGATGAATAAAAGCATTAATTTCCTTATTTTTTTATTAGTCTTACTGACCAAACTTTTGAACAGTATAATGTTACAAAAGCTTTCCATTTCAGATGAACGCTGTTGTTTTGACCTTTCATCACATTAGAATGATTTCTGAAGGATCATGTGACACTGAAGACTGGAGTAATGATGCTGAAAATTCAGCTTTGATCACAGGAATAAATTACACTTTACTATATATTCACATATAAAACAGCTGATTTAAATTGGAATAATATTTCACATTTTTTACTGTATTTTGGATCAAATAAATGCCTTTGTGAGCAGAAGACACTTTAACAAGTGTTTATGATGGTTACATACCATTTTAGAAACATTGAACTGAAACTTTTGTTTAAAATGGGAAGCGTTTTTCTAAACCATATGAAACCAACGAGAATACTAAAAGTACGTTTCTAAAAGAATTCTTTATCATCACCAATCTTATTTGACATTGGCCCATGGATCTGATTCTTCAAGACACCAGACTGTGGGAGCTGATAAGGCGAATGTGTGTTGGCGTAACAGAAATGGCCTTGTCAACAACCAGAGTCATATGTTCTGGTCCAGCTGTTACATTTCTTTCCATATTTGCCCTTACAAAAACATCAATATCCTTCTGGCCTTGTAGTGGGACCCATAATACACCAATCTCACACTAGCCCATCAAAGCTAAACAGGCAGATCTTTGGAAAACATCGTTATCTGAAGGACATTTCACCCACATACAATGTTTGATTGGCATCTTCAGAAATCACCAAAAACTTCCCACGAAGCAAGCAAGAAAGGCAAACTCCCAGAAGACAAAGGCAAAAATGTCTTTTTATCTCTTCCACGGTCACCCTGAGATAAGAAAAGGCAGAAGGTGGAGAGGAGAAAGGAAACTCTTCCTTGTTGAACAATAGGCGATAAAAAAATCTTAAATATCTTTAATGGTATAACTAAAGTCTTATTTTAAGAGGTCTTAAATTTGGGGGCAGAAAAGAGGAATCACGATACGGTTTAATGGGACTGCTGAACTTCAAAAGGCTTCAAATCAAGTGAAAACTTCAAAATTATTTTATTAAATGAATGTGAACGCAGTTTTCAGAACATTTCACAATCAGTGAATACTGCGTATTTATGTAAAGCGGCAGCTTTTTATCTGTTGTTGATGAATCAAGACAATGTTTACATATTTTATACATATTTTATCTCCCTCATGTTTGAATGTGAAGCTGGAAGTAGTAAAGACTACAAATAAATTAAAGAGTTTTGCTTGTAAATGTCTCCTTGTATCATTTTATTAAGAAAAAACAAATTATTTAAAGGGTTAGTTCACCCTAAACTGAAATTTGCGCACAAAAAGTATTCGTCGCTTGCACCACTGTAGTCACGTTGACTATTTTAACGTTTTTACTTCCTTTCTGGACCTTGAAAGTGGACGTAAAGTTGTATCGGAGGCCAAAAAGCTCACTGATTTCATCAAAAAAGTCTTAATTTGTGTTCTGAAGATGAACAAAGGTCTGAGAGTGTGTACTTAATGACAGAACATAAGAGCAAACATAAGGGATTTATTTGACCAATCACAAGGCTTGATGAACATTACCATTACAAGTAACCACTGCAGTCCTAGCTTAAATTTAGGGTAGGCAATTTCAGAGAGGTTAGCAATAATAAGATCCCACCCTCCCTTCAGAGCGCCTCCAAAACACACAAAGTCTACAGCGTTAAACCTCATGTCTCAAAACATTACAATAATAATGAACCTAAACAACTTTAGAGTTCTAGTTGTACCACCTGACTGCTGCAGATTGATTTCGGAGTTGATAGTGTTGACAGAAATGCATAAATCCGAGTTTGAGGATGTGAACAGCTCCGGGTAGCTCCATCTAACGGTTACAAAGTGGCGTGAACGCGGCATATGTTCATTGTTTTGGTTCAGGAGGAACTGTAAAAGTCGGCTGCTGTTTGTTTGTGGCTCTCTGTGACTGACGTCTGTCTACATTTCTGCATATCCTTACGGGACGCGCTGATGACGTGTGATGTCTGCGCAATCAGGGCGGGCGGAGGTATGGAAATACATATGTTTACAGGTAGTTAGGACTGAATGCAATGACTGGACTAGACTTATGCCGATATTCGGTAATGCGATAAATCGCGATAATGAATATTCACGATATTGTAATCGTCGGCACTTCAGAATACCGTAAATAATAATTTATTACCAATTATTAATTTTTTATAAGGCAATTAAGAATACTTTACCCATCAATCGTATAAAATGCACAACACCGCTGTATTCTGCGTCAAAAGGACACGCGCTCAGAGATGTAAACAATCCCAACGTGCACGAGAAGCACATGGCGGAACAAGGAGACGAGCTGAATGAAAGTGCGCGTTCACTCTCTGACAGCAGAGGGCGCTGATGGAACAGCAGCGTGCAGCGGTTACCACGGAAACCATGCAAACAAAGTAATTTCATTCATTTTTTTGTAATCTCAGTGTTGTTCATCACAGCACCAAATACTGAATACTTAAAAACGACTTAAAAGTAATTTATTTTCAAACCTAAACATTTTTATATTTTAATCTGGACTACAACATGCCCTAATGATTAGAAATGTTCTGATTATTTGTTATTGTTCAGTAAAACTTACAGCTTCATTAGTTAACATGTTAATTCATTATCACTAAACTGACAATAAAAATACTTATAAAGTATTAATTATTATTAATTAATGTTAATTTCTTAGTTACTATTTAATAACATTACTAAAATCAAAATAACTTATTTAATGGACCTGAGATAAAACTAACAATGATCAGTTGTGTTTCTAAACTAACATTAACAACAAAAAAAACTTTCTGTAACAAATGTAGCTATTGCTCAATCTTAGTTAATGCATTAAATAGAGTAAAGTGTTATCTGTTGTTCGTTATAGCCTAATTCTTTTGCATTTTAATCTGTTTAAAAATTGTTTTTGTTTTATTAAAAAAAAAAAAAGAGTTCTTAAACCTGTTAAATTATGACAAAAATGGTTTTGCAACGTATTTTAATACCGCAATAATACCGTATACCGTGATAAAAGCTTCATCAATTAATCGCAACATGAAAATTTGATACCGTCACATGCCTAGACTGGACAAACATTTTTTGCTCCTGAGACTACATGTTTTAACATTTAGACCACGTCTATTATTGATTGCTATCAGGATGTCAAGAGAGTTTCAACCAGTATAACATCTTTCAACCAGATGTTGAGAGTTTCAACCAGAGAGTTTCATCTCCACAACTTCATAAAACAAAGCATAGGGTAGATAGGCTGATCCTAGTTCTGAGTGCACAGGAAGGAAAAGCCTACGTTTCCTCCCTAGAGAAGAGTTTGAGTATCAGGAGAGACACTCCACCCAACACACTGGAGGAGACCACAGGAAGGAACAGTAGCTCTTTTGGACACTTTTCTTGGACATAATAAGCTCTGAGGCATAGTACTGTCTTGGACGGTGGCGAGAGTATCTTGGCATGCTTAAATGAAACTAGAATTAATTCCTTTCTGGCCTAGAAGAACATTCACTTGGTAAAATACTCAAGGTTTAGCTCACGTTGAGTTTATCTTCATGCTGAAGAACAAGTCAAAACACTCCTCTTGGAGAGCAGAATGTGGAGGTTTGTTTGGATTTCCTGTAGTGCTGACAGCCCAGCTCACGCCGCTCTAATAAATATCCTGAGGGAAATGTACTCGGAATATCAGGTGAAAAAAATGTTAGGAATGTCCCTTATTAACACTGCGTAACTCTTGTGAAGACGCTGATTGGCTCTCCTGACAGGAAGAGGGATATGGGGATATGACACATCCAAGAGTTTGTGTTTGTGATTGTAGTTGCATTCCATTACCTCGGCTCTGAGACTAGCTCACTATTATGCTAATCTAGTCAATTAGTTATTCAACAGCTTATATTTTTGGTAACCCTTTGCATTTATTAGTATATTACTACTAGTTTTTCTTAGTGACCGGTCATTTCACTTTTGCATTATATAGACTCAAAGAGTAAAGCATTACTCTGTTTTTACTCAAAGCACGATAAAGCATTGAGGAGATACAGCATTATGTCTAATTTCACAAGCTCTACATAAAATTCGTTTGCGCGTTTTTCAAAAATGTTTTGAGAAATCGTTGTGAATTCCACTACTTTTTGTCAGCGTGGTCTGAAGATGACCGTTTCAATTTTCGTGAAAACTGAGAGTGCAACTTTGGACAGTTGGTGGGGAGGAAGAGGAAGAGGAAGAAGCAGCAGTAGTTTCGGTGCTTGGCCCCTAATTAGTCATTCAGGCAACCCACTAGCTAGTCATTTTTATAAATATACGTTTTGCATTTATCATTCTGCTTAAGGCCAGTTCACACTGTGCCAACAAACTCCCCACAAACATTCTGCTGGTTGTCAGATTTAGAATGTCAGGAAACATACTGTCATTTTCACATTAACCCAACAAACGCCACCAGGGTTTAACCACACTGACTCAACCGATTTGGTATTCATTAAGGCAGTGTGATCTAGCCTTCACAGGCTTAGTTTGTCCAAAAATTTATATTCTTTCATCAGATGCTCATACTCTTCCAAGCCTGTATTACTTTTCCCCCCATGAAGCAAGAAAGGAAATGTTAGAATGAATGCCCACACTGCTCCTTTGAACAATGAATGTAAAATGAGAACAGGGGTCAGAATCTAGAAAATCTTCTTAAGCCTGTAAAGCCTAAAATATGAAATAATAGTCAGAAAAACTGAACTTTTCTAAACGGAACTGTGTATTGGACCTACAGACAGGGGAATGGATGGAACTTTATTGGACCTACAGACAAAAGGATGGATGGATGGAACTGTTTATTGGACCTACAGACAAAAGGATGGATGGATGGAACTGTTTATTGGACCTACAGACAAAAGGATGGATGGATGGAACTGTTTATTGGACCTACAGACAAAAGGATGGATGGAACTGTTTATTGGACCTACAGATGGATGGATGGAACTGTTTATTGGACCTACAAACAAAAGGATGGATGGAACTGTTTATTGGACCTACAGACAAAAGGATGGATGGAACTGTTTATTGGACCTACAAACAAAAGGATGGATGGATGAAACTGTTTATTGGACCTACAGAAAAAAGGATGGATGGATGGAACTGTATATTGGACCTACAGACAAAAGGATGGATGGATGGAACAGTTTATTGGACCTATGGATGGATGGAACTGTTTATTGGACCTACAGACAAAAGGATGGAACCATTTTATTGGACCTACAGACAAAAGATGGATGGATGGAACTGTTTATTGGACCTACAGACAAAAGATGGATGGATGGAACTGTTTATTGGACCTACAGACAAACGGATGGATGGAACTGTTTATTGGACCTACAAACAAAAGGATGGATGGATGAAACTGTTTATTGGACCTACAGACAAAAGGATGGATGGATGAAACTGTTTATTGGACCTACAGACAAAAGGATGGATGGAACTGTTTATTGGACCTACAGACAAAAGGATGGATGGATGAAACTGTTTATTGGACCTACAGACAAAAGATGGATGGATGGAACTGTTTATTGGACCTACAGACAAACGGATGGATGGAACTGTTTATTGGACCTACAAACAAAAGGATGGATGGATGAAACTGTTTATTGGACCTACAGACAAAAGGATGGATGGATGAAACTGTTTATTGGACCTACAGACAAAAGGATGGATGGAACTGTTTATTGGACCTACGGATGGATAGATGGATATGTGTATTGGACCTACAGACAGAGGAATGGATGGATGAAACTGTTTATTGGACCTGATGGATGGATGGAGTTTTTATAGATAGATAGATAGATAGATAGATAGATAGATAGATAGATAGATAGATAGATAGATAGATAGATAGATAGATAGATAGATAGATAGATAGATAGATAGATAGATAGATAGATAGATAGATAGATAGATAGATAGATAGATAGATAGATAGATAGATAGATAGATAGATCGATAGATCGATAGATGCTTTTATGGCTCATGAGAATATGGAGAATATGGAGCTCATAGTCAAGGAGGGAAACAAAAAACAAAAACTAAATTTTATTCATAGCCTTCTAAAGAGTTCAAACTGTGTGTCCTGTGTGTCAATTCTTTCAAGCAAAAGAACAGATGGAAGTCAAGGCCAAAGAAGCAGGGTTGTAATTACAGGCCTCTGACGGCTCTTTAATCTGTTATAGCCACTGTAATCGCAGTGTCTGATCACAGGAAGGGGCATTTTAGAGCGCTTCCCACCCAAGAGCATACTGCCTCGCAACACTGCCTGGGTGAAGGGACAGCTGAGGATCTCCTCCAGGAAAAATAATTAGTATTTGTAGGATTTACTGATGTGGCTTTGCTAGAGGATGCCAGCGAGAAAAGGATTATGGTCTTGTGGCGTAATCTAGGTACTGGCATGAGCAATGCTAACGCCACTTTCCAGGACATATGTTAGCCGGAGCTGAGCTAGCGGTGGTAAAGTCTCGTCTCTCCCATGATAACTGCACTAGCCCCTGACCTTGATTCTGTAAACAGAGACATCTGCGGGGTTATTGTGTCCATTTCCATGGCGACCCTCAATGAGATTCAGGCACAATTTAAGCATACAGTGGCCCCAAAAAGTAGTTGGATGCTTAAATTACTGCATTTAAATTCATATATCATTGCATTAGACCAGAGTTGTGAGACTCCATATATGTATATCGCGATTAAAAACATTGGAGTTTTTTATATTTTTATATTGTCATAATTTCACAGTTACTCTCCCAATTAATGTAGAAACAACTTAAAGACAGTATATTTTAAATATTTGTTTAATGGTATCTTTTTATGAATGATACTAATACTGGTAATGATGTTTTTTCTTTACGGTATTCACTGCATAGATTATAAATGAAATATAGATTAATCCGTATTAAAGCTTCAATTTTCTCGGTTATATTTGTTCTTTGATGAACATTAATGATAGACATCTCATCAACTGGTTTATTAGGCTGCTGTCACTTTAAGAGCTGACGCTGCCGAACATGACGCGGATCTGACGCGCGTCTTATTTTCTCACAACTCTTTAAGTTCATTCAAGACGTTATTCAACTAATTTATGACTGCTCTCATGAGGATACTCAACAAAATGGACATTGACATAATCTGGTGTGTTTTTGTTTGTTCAAGCGCGTGCGTTTCTGTGCACACAAGTCGAGTATGTCACATGACAACATTCACAGACAGTGCATTCTCGTTTGTCTTGTGGTGCTTGAATGATTTAAAATCATTTGCATGAATAAAAGCGTAATTATGACAGAAAAAACTGATGCTGCATTAAGTGTGTTACATATTTTAACTTGTTAAACTGAAAAAAAAAATAATTCTAATATTTATAGTCTAATATTTTTGTTAAATATATACATGTACGTGTGTGTATTTATATATACAATAAATATACACAGTACACATTATGTAAACAGACTTTTATTTTGTTAATTGTGATTAATCATTTGACAGCACTAATATATATGCGGCGTGTAACGCAGTCACTCCTACTAGCTACTTTGTTGGGTTGAATTTTATAATATATGCATTTTTTAATTATAGGATTTATAAAAGGCATCTGAAATAATAAGTTAAGAGAAATGCAATGTTGATTTTTCGATACATAAAGACTGAAACGCTTCCAATAATCATTTTCCGAAGAATAGACACACGATATCAGCTGCTCTTTCTCTCTCATCTCATCTCTCTGACAGCGACTCGATACACAAACCCTCCTCCCCTCACACACTCGTTTCATTTGCTCATGGATCAATATTGATGGTATTACAGGACTTAAATTTTGGCGTGGGATTGCGCATAATTTTACTCATTCACATAGATTTTCTGCTGAGTGCACATAAAGCCACATTTCAGCACTAAATTGAGTTCTTTTTCGCTGCTTATTGCGCTTAAATAGTCAAACACACATACAATGTCAAAATTATTCACGTAAACACAGTCAGTAATGTTTTAAGTGAACGTAAATAGTTGAGAAAGAAAACGCATGTGTAACAGTATATTGGATCCGTGCGTCAGGTCTTAAAGTGACAGTAACCTAATAAACCTGCTGCCAAATTATGAGATAATATCAAAAGTATCTATATGGCTTATATCTATATATAATATAGAATCTATATGGTTTTTCCCCATGGTATCAATGTCAAAATTGTGGCCAGTGAATATGCTGAGTGGTTAGTAACTTTTAAGTAACTTATTTATATATATATATATATATATTCCTTTTCAGTCCGTCTCAAAAGGAAGCAAGTTTATGGTACTTCATGTTTGTGCAATGTAAAACAGTCAAAGTTAGCGGTGGTCTGGCCACAGTGGCCAGACAATTAAAAATATGTTGAGGATTATCAAATCTGTATTAAAAATAGTCATCTAAGCCCAGCAAAAGAAAAGCCCAGGCTGAGAAGGACAGAGCCCATGATACAGCAATCTGCCCTGGATGGCACCACCCTTATTCAGACTCACTGACTCATCCACTGAGAAACAAGCTGCACCTATGAAGGCCACAGGACAAACAGCTAGATTAGAAAAGCTAAAACACACATAACCTCAGTCTGGTTCAGGAGTATTTTACAACTTTTATCTATGAGAATGAGAATTCACAGCACTGGCACTGAGGTCATTCTCAAAGGAGATGATTTAAAAACCACATCGACCAATGAGGTCAAGCATGAATCAGGTCACTATCTATTCTGCAAGCGGATTGGTCACAATTCAGTGGTTGAACACTTATGTAAAAAAGTATTTTTTTTTCTATTTTATTACTAGTGTTTGATACTATTGTGGAAAAAAATGAAATACTATTTTTACTGCGCAGATGACAAAACTGAAAATTGAAATCCTATAGATTTCATTTAAATAGGGACCAGTATATGAAAGACTAAACAACCACCAAAAACACCCTAGCAACCTCATAGCAACAGCACTTATTTTATTAAATTTTTCATTGACATATCAGCATCAAAGGCTATATTTGTGGCAGAAATACAACAAAAATATTTAATTTATGGTTTTTACTAGGGCTGCCCCCTAATAGTCAACTAAACATTTGTCGACGAAAAGGCTTGGTCGACTAAATTGTAGTCAGTCAGTTAATCACAGAAAATAAAAAACTCCAGAAATTGGCGAAGTCACACATGTGACAGATCACTAACAATGCTGGTCCAGGAAGAAAATCAAAAGTTTGGGAACATTTTGAGAGGGTCAAGAATGACCTCAAAAAGGTGACGTGACCTCAAACATGACTTGTCATTTAAAACGTAAGATGTGAAGTAGTAGCCTAACGTTAGCCACTTAGCCGCTCTCCCTATTGTTAATGTTAACCTAGATAAATGTGCGTTAATATTAGGCACATATCCACGTGTTTGTGCGGAGTGCGGGAGCTGAAGTATAACACGCTTACTGCAAGAGGCGCCAGCGCGATCACTTGCATTTTTTTTTCTGGAAACAACCCAAAAAAATAAAACTAATTTTTTGGTCATACAGATAAGAGTAATGCATCATTCAAAACATTGTGTAAACTCAAAATAACAAGAAAACGTTGAGCCTTTGTAATATAAAGAAAACAAACAGGATGTGCTGTTTATTAACCTGTTATTTTACATTTGATTAGTTCATTCAATTTATGTACCTGAAAACTACTGTTAGACCTACCTGAAAAACCTTAAAAGCACTGATTATTTCATTTGTATTTTTGTTCTGCTGTATTTATTTATTTGTGCATTGCTTGTAGTTTAATTATTTTTATTTTTTTTTTTAAATTTATGACAGTTCACTTGTCTTTAATAATCTTTGAAATTTATATTAGTAGCTTTAGCTGTGGTCTCAAATTGAATCGAGAATTGTTAAATTTCCCTGATATCTAAAATATTGGTTATTTATTACAACATAAGTATACATGGGTGAAAAACAACAAAAACAATAACTATTTTATTCATTATTATGTTTTGTGGTGGGGCATGTGAAAATTTATTGAATTAGGCTAATTGAATTAAAAAACCAGAATTGAATAATAAAACATAAAATCATAAAATCATAAAATCAAATCAAGAATCGAATCGAATTGAGACCTTGTGAATCGAAATCGAATTGATTTGGAACATCTGAATCGATACCCAGCCCTAATTATTATGCTTTATATGGCTTATTAATGTAAACGTGCAATCAGTCCACTTATAGCTTAAAATGAACAACTGCTAATCGACTACAAAAATCTAATGCTTCATTTTTCAGTGTCTCTCTTAAAGGTATAGTTCACCCAAAAATGAAATATATCCCATGATTTACTCACCCTCAAGCCATCCTAGGTGTATATGACTATCTTCTTTCAGACAAACTCAATCGGGGATATTATTTATATATATATATATATATAGAGAGAGAGAGAGCTTGGAAGAGCCAGGATATTTTTAAATATATCTCCAATTGTGTTTGTCTGAGATAGTCATATACACCTAGGATGGCTTGAGGGCGAGTAAATCATGGGATAATTTTCATTTGTGGGTGAACTATCCCTTTAATAATAGCTGTCTTTTCACAAGTTCTGCTGTAGGCCTTTTATATCACAATAAAATCAGACTTATTGTTCTGTACACAATACCCAACATCCTCCACAGAGAAGCCTTGCTGGAACAGTGGGCAGCAATCTTCACACTTGTCCTATTATATGAAACCCTAGTCTGCAGTGCACTTGGTTTGCTGAAGACAGTGCTTGAGTCACGCAGGACAGAACGCTGAGAGACTGCTAACAAGTGCCATTGAGCTGGCCAAGAACCTAAACTCCACAGAAAACCAGTCAGGAGATGGAAAAAAAAAACTAAAAACGACTGCTGGAAAAATCAACACAATTTAGTACCAGTCCTTAACACGTGTATCAATTTCATATTTGTGCGCACAGCAGTGGCGGTCCACCACCTGTTCACGGGTGCTTTCTGTTGGTTTGCGTCCTCTAGCTAAGCCAGATGGCTTGTGTTCATTAATGCATCCTTGTCAGAAGTCAACCTGTCCACAGAGGTTACAGCAGCAGCACGCCGTCTTGCATTCCAAAAGAGGAACAGTTGCTGGCCAAACATGCAAATTGGGCTCTGGGGTATTTTAAACACCTTATACAAAAACATTAAACACCAGAGATTTTACTTTAATGCATGCATGAAGCAATGCAACTTGCATTTCCATAAATGTAAGTGTCTCAAAGGAACAGTTTGAGTTGGCACCAATAATGCCCCTTTCACAAGATGTAATATCAGTCTCTGGTGTCTCCAAAATGAGTTTGTGAAGTTTCAGCTCAAAATCCCACACAGATCATTTATTATAGCATGTCAAATTTGCCTCTATTTGGGTGTGAGCAAAAACACACCGTTTTTGTGTGTGTCCCTTTAAATTCAAATGAGCTGCCTGCTTTCCAGAAGAGGGCGGAGCTTTAACAGCTCAACAACAACAAAGCTGGAGAATCTCACGCAGACAAAATGGAATCAGCGGTTCGGAGCGCCAAAGTCACGTGATTTCAGCAGTTTGACACGCGATCCGAATCATGATTCGACACAAAAGATTCATAACGCTCTGAATCTTCCTGAAGCAGTGTTTTGAAATCGGCCATCACTAAATAAGTCGTTATTTTGTTTTTTTGGCGCACCAAAAATATTCTCGTGGCTTTATAATATTAATATTGAACCACTGTACTCACATGAACTGATTTAAATTTGTTTTTAGTACATTAATGGATCTTGAGAGAGGAAGTGTCAAATGTCAGTTGGGTTGAAAACAGACAAACCCAGCGGTTGGGTTAAATGTTTAATCAGCATGCTGGATAGTTTTATTTAACTCAACTAATGTTTAAAATTATATCTGGCTTAAAATGAACTCAAAATATGTTGGAAATTAAAAATCAGACACATAATTACTAGAGGAAACAATAATAATCAAAAGGTGAACATTTATTAATAAATGTTCATTTTTTACAAACATTAATAAATGTAAATTTCCAACCAGCCATATATAATTTTTTAATCAATTGGGTTAAATAAAAACTACCCAGCATGTTGGGTCAAACATTTAACCCAACTGCTGGGTTAAATCAACCCAATTGCTGGGTGTGTTCATTTTTAAAAAAAAAAAAAAAAAAAAAAAAAAAAAAAAAATTAACCTAACTTGGGTTATTTTTAACCCAGTATTTTTTTTTTTTTTAGAGCGCAGTCTACTTTCATTGAACTTCTCCTTTCTGTGTTCCACTTTATAAAGAAAGTCATAAGGGTTTGGAACAAGCATGATGATGAGTGAATCAACAATTCCTTTGACACATTATTTGGATTCTGGGAAAAACATAAAATCTCAGGATGTCATCCTGATTAAATCCAGACAGAGAAAGATCAACATTTCCACATGCAGGCTGGAAACAGCAGCGCGACCTGCCCTGGCCCTGGAGGAGACGATCGACTTCACGACACTCCTTACATGCTTCACATGCCTCACACACACACACACACACACACACACACACACACACACACACAGAGAACATGAGAAAGTGGGGCAGTGGCTGTCCTGGTTACAAAGACCCACTCCCACCATCTGCTGCCGCATCACCGCAGCGACACAGTCATTCACAGGAAGTGCTTTCTTCCTGCGCTCAGGCATGATGTAGACAGGGTGGAAAAAAGCCACATGGTGCCTGCAGGCCACACCGTCAAGCCAGGACTTGAACACTAGGCCTGGTGATTGGTTTCCCATGCGAGTCATCATCTTCTGCGGTCGCTGCTGTAGTATCGGTGCGACTCGAAGCGTGCTCGGTCATGTGGATGAAAGGGTTGCCATTTTAAATCAAACCTGACGGGCAGCTTTTGCATCAAATGTGGCGCTACCTGTCGAGCAACTTCTTCTGAAGGAATTGCAAAGCAATTAAACCCTGATAAACATCTTGATTGTGTCGTTTGGTGTGGCAGATCTCACCTGTGGTCAGTCTGACAGGTTTTGTTTCCCTCGAGAAATACACAGGGTTAAACGTGATGTTGTTTGCAAGCATCTGACAGAAATGTATGTCACTTTTTAAAAAAAATGTTCCTTGGGATGTAATTCAGGAGCGCACTGAACTCTCTTGACAGAGGAGGATCATTAAATGCTGTTCAAATGTCAATCCTGTTCGAACACTTAAAAAAAATCCCAGTCATACTGATAAATGCTCAATTCAAATCATTGGCCAGATCAATCCAAATACATTTTTTATATGCATGTTTATTTTTACTTAAAAAAAGTCAAATTCTTTCATATAAAAAATATAATTTATGAGTTATAATTTATAAATAAAAAAAATCATTTAATTTAATTGTATGAACAAAATACATTATGTATATGAATATAATAAAAATAAATAAAAACTGGATTACAAAAAAAAAATAATAATTTGCCAGATAAATCCTTTTTTTATTTAATGTTTTTCCATTAATACAATTTTTACTTAATTTAAAAGGCATTAAAAAGGCATTCATACATTTTATTTATTAGCTTGAAAAAAGTTTATTTTAACTGAATAGTAATAAAAATTGCACTAATAAATTACACTAGTAAATATTTAAAGCAAGTATATGAATACAATAAAAAATAAAATACATTTTACAAAAAAAATCACAAATGCATAAATATCTTTTTGATGTAATGTTTTTTTCCCATTAATCTTTGTTTATTTGTTGCTTAATGTATTTAAAAGGCATTGATAATATTATTTATTAGTTTAATAAAATATTTATTTTAAATAATACAAAATACATTAAATGAAACACATAATACTAATATTTAAAGCAATTATATACATTTAAATACTTTTATTATATGAATGCAAGTAAAATAAAAACTTAAACACTAAATATTAATATTGCAATAATAAAAATATATTAATATAAAATGTTTTTTTCTTTAATAAGCTATTTATATACAAAATTAACATTGTTTATTAGTTTAATAATATAAATTATACATTATGTATACTAATAAATATTTAAAGCAATTATATACATATAAATATCTTTATTATATAAATACAATAAAATTAAATTAAATAAACTGGACAAAAAAACTATAAAGAACAAAACAAAAATACATAAATCCTCTTTTTTGAATTCATTAATGTTTTTCTTTTTAATTTTTTCTATTATTTATTAACTAACTAATTAATAAACTTAATAGACTAAATATGAATATTACAATAATATATTCATATACAATTCTCTTTACTAAACTATTTATATATCAAATTAATGATTATTAATATAAAATATTTAAATATTAACAGTTGGATGCACAATGATATTTTTATCAGTTATTTGTACTCAGTTTTATGTGTCAATAAACTCGAATACGCTGACATGATTTTAGAGCTCCAGCATTAAAACATGTTCAGTTCAGCGCTTTGAGGAAGCAGATCCGATGAGAAACTGATCCATAAACACCACTAAATGACACATTATTCCAGTTCTCACATCAAGTGTAAGAAAACACAATGAGTTGAACGAGTTTCGTGTCTAATTGTAGCCAGAAACGTGTCGTCCTGAAGACAAGACAAATCTCACATCCTGCTTCTGAAGTTTGAGAGGATTCTGGAGGATTTGAGCAAACTTCATAAGTTAAACCGAATCTAGACACACCCTCAGTGTAAACGCCACAAATCCCCAACACGATTACACATCTGATCTACAAACCACTTAAATAAGATCAAGCTCGCCCTGAATGTTCTCCCACGAGCGTCTCGTCCCAGCTTTTCCATTTTACAACCATATTTCCTGCCCAGATCCCCGGGATCAGAGAGACGCGCGCGCGCTTACCTGAACATAATTGTTCTCGCAGTAGTCCGCGACCCTCGTGAGGTTCTGGTGACTCTCTAAAAGAGCTCGTTTCCCGGCAGGAATCTCTTCCTCGAGTAACATCTGCAGCTCTGCCATCTTACATGTCTCCGCAGAGCTTCTACTCCTCGACTCTCTCTCTGGGATTTGACTGAGAGCTCGAGCTCAGCCCTGCTGCTGATGTCGGAGTCGAATCTTTTCGATGAATCGGTTCGCAAAAACAGGACTGAACGATTCGTATTTTTTTAAACGATTCATATGAATCAGAATGAATCTGAATCTCGAGTCAACGATTCGAGATTTTAAAAATGAAACTTTTATATATATATATATATATATATATATATATATATATATATATATATATATATATATATATATATATATATATATATATAATTTTTTAATAAAAATAAATTCAAATAAAATACATTATTAAATATTTAAAGCAATATAAAGATTTCTTATATGAATACAATAAAATTAAATAAAAAAACACATAATGATTTTGTTTCATTTAATTTATTTTTAAATTACTATTTAATTAAAATACGTATTTTATTAAACTAATAAATAATATTTATTAATGAATTTTTTAAAAAATTAAGTAAAAAATATACATAAAGATTAATGGAAGAAACATTAAATCGAAAAGCAAAGGATGTATGTATTTATCTAATTTATTTATTTATTTTTATTGCATTATTGCATTCATATTATAAAAATATTTATATGTATATAATTGCTTTAAATATTTATTAGTTTTTTCACTACTACTTAATTAAAATATATTTTTAATTAAAGCAATTATATACATATAAATACATTTCTTATATGAATACAATAAAAATAAATAAAAAAACCAAATAATTTGCCAGATCATAAATACATAAATCCTTCTAATGTTTTTTCCATTAATAATATTTTTTATTTATTTTTTTGAAAAGGCATTAATAAATATTATTTATTACTTTAAAAAATATATATTTTAAAAATCAATTAAAATTATACTAATGAATATTTAAAGCAACTATATACATATACGTTTATAATATGAATGCAATTAAAATAAATACACTAAATTTAATATTGCATACTAAAAATAATATATTAATCTAAAATGTATTTTTCTTTTATAAGCTATTTATATATCAAATTAATATTGTTTATTAGTTAAATAAAATAATTATTTCCTCGTCTCTAGGATTTGATGAGAGCTCAAGCTCAGCCCTGGTGGTGGTGTCGGAGTCGAATCTTTTTAATGAATCGGTTCGCAAAACAGGACTGAACGATTCGTATGTTGTTGTTTTTTTTTAAACGATTCGTATGCCGGACTGAATCAGTAAGAATCTGAATCTCGAGTCACTTGACTCACTGAATCTTTGAACCGAGACTTGTAATAACTCGCACGAGCTGGAGTGAATCGAGTAGCAGGAATATTACAAAACATACTCTAAATATGTTGATGACAGATTAATCAGCACGAATTCAGTTATAACCTGGAAAAAAGTTAGATGTAAATTTCATATGATATTTAATTTAATCCGCATTAAAGTATTTACAACCCTTTCCCAATAACTTCAGGAAAAAAACATACGAATAAACAGAAACATGTGCCTACATGTAGTTTAACAAAAATGAAATGCCAGGATGTCATGGACACGTGATGACGTAATTACGTATTGACGCAAAAGAATCAGTCACTCCTTTCGTTTAAACGGTTCGGTTCGTTCAAAAGAACCGATTCTGTAAAACGACTCAGATTACCCACGGCCTCGCTTTCGTCACAGCGTCACCTATCAGTCGTTGCTGAGCGAATGGAACGCTGGGATTTGTAGTTTTACGATTCATTTAATAACGTTACATGAAGTGCTACAGCATTACCTTTGCGCATAGAATTATTAAACGCATATTTTTATTTAGAAATACACGTCAAAATATTGCAAGGCAGTTTTAAAATTCGTAATCGGGTGCTGTTTTTATGTCACAAACCCTCTTGGGAAAGCTTACCTCGGTGATTACCCAGAATGTTACGCGTGAAAGCAAAGAATTATGGTACTTGTAGGATTAAAATGCCGTTTCGGCAGTGTCGTTCTCTTAAAAAAACTACAATTCCCAGCAAACACACGAAGGAAGGCTTGTATGTTGACTGTCAGGACTGTATGATGAGGTCGTAGTCTCTCCAGAACAGTAGCTAGAGCAGCAAAAGGTAAAGTATTAGATTATCGCGCTTTAAACGTCGTTTCGATCGTTTCTAAAGCTAGTTGATGTAAAATATCACATTAAATAGTATTCGGTGCACTTTCAGCCATGTCTTGCTTGTCCTTCAGGATTTGTCGGGACATTATGGGTTGTTTTTGGCTTTGTTTACTTCTATATATGCAGATTTATGAGCTTGTAATGAGGTTTACCGTCACATTAATCGGTTTATATGTCATGTAACGTTAGGTCTGATCCAGATCTTGCTGTCATGATGGAGGGTGACAACAGACCAGTCTGCGAGCAGAGGTTCAACGCTGCTGTCAAAGTCATACAAAGTTTGCCTTCAAACGGTGAGTAGATCGATCACAGTGTGTTATTAATGACCCCTCACCTACTGTCACCTGATCATTAAATCACAAATGATCTCGGGCTTTTGTGGTCAGCGCGATTAGCCCACATTCAGCGGGTTTAGGACTGAAGTAGGTCGTGTCGTGTGTGCCATTAATGTGTGTGATTGGTGCTAGAGCATCACGTGATTCATTACCATATGACAACATGCTAAAGACATGCTTATGGAATTTCTTTGTAGAGTTAATTTACCCCAAATGCTGTTTTTCTTTTCTGAAAAGATATAATATTGGATTATATTTTGTTGATTTGGTGTTTTAAAATGATTTTATTTTCTCAATCAGGTTCATTTCAGCCTTCCAATGACATGATGCTGAAATTTTACAGCTACTACAAGCAAGCGACTCAAGGTCCGTGCAACATCCCTCGACCGGGATTCTGGGACCCTGTTGGCAAAGCCAAATGGTATTGAACCGGCTGAATGTCCATTTTTCTACATTTATGACGAAATGTTTAGCTATAAACGTTAAAAGAGGCCTTTTTACAGTCTTGAATTTGTTTTTTGGTGTACTTGAATAGGTTTTTTATTCTTTAAACATTCAAAAAAACACATTTTTCCCCACATATTCTCCATTGTTGCAGCTCCTCTCTTCCCAGTCTGTCAGTAACGCTCTGTTTAGTTCCTGTCTCCTTCTGAAAAGCACAATGTGCTCTGATTGGTCGGCTGGAGCAGTGTGTTGTGATTGGTGTTTGGGAAATGTCCCGCCCCTTACCATAACCGCCAGTTTTAACACACTACTAACTAACTCAAGCAGGCCCCGCCCCTTTATTATGCGCATTAATTATTTAAATGAGGAATATTGTGAAGAAAAGTCAAGATGGAGTTCAGAAACACTGATACTGATGTAGAGAAGAACTGGAACTTTGCAGAGCTTTTTCATACTCAAACAGCAACATTACTACAACATTTCTAATATATCAATTTAATAAAAGTATTTGACTTTCTAAAGTGTGTGAACATTGCTCTGTTTGCTTCACATTAGTTAATGGCCCAACCAATGGTGTGAGTTTGGAGAACAGGGAGTGTTTTGTAAATCAGTAAAAAAATCAGTCAATATTTTGTCAGTTCCACCGGTGAGACGTTTGCCATTATATATTTAAAGGACATCTACTATACCCCTTTCACAAGATGTAATATCAGTCTCTGGTGTCTCCAGAATGTGTGTGTGAAGTTTCAGCTCAAAATCCCCCACAGATCATTTATTATAGCTTGTCAAATTTGCCCCTATTTGGGTGTGAGCAAAAACACTCCGTTTTTGTGTGTGTCCCTTTAAATGCAAATGAGCTGCTGCTTTCCAGAAGGGGGCGGAGCTTTAACAGCTCATGCTTTGGTTGCTCAACAACAACCGCTTTGTTGCGTGTTCTCGGGGGCGGGGTTTATGTAAATTTTGGTGTTTGTGATGTCACTAACCCGGGAAGAAGCTCGTTGTAGTCCCTACCAGCCATTTAAACAGCGATTTCTGTAAAAGAAAATATCTCCCTTTGCATTGAACTTAACTTTGCAGATGTTGTTTATGCTCAAACAGCAACATTACACACTAACTAAAGTTAAAAAAGTCAAATCATAATAAAGCACCCCATTAAAACAATAATATCTTAGTCTAAACCTAAAGTAATACTGACAAACTATGCATCATTTGAAAGCTTACAAACTCAAGTTTGTGTCTGATTTCCAATACAAATTACAGAGGAACAGTAATTTATTTGCAACAAGAATATTTTCAGCTCTTATTTTGAAATAGCAATGAACTTGGAAAATCATGAAAGACTTTTCATGCCAAGAGTTCAACATCCATTCTATATTTTTGAGTAAAAAAATGTCTGAAAAAGAAGAAATAGCTCACGTCTGTGTTCTTTCCACGTGTTTTATGCATTTGTTAGAGATTGAATTCAAATCAAATGCGCACATACTGGCCATAGTATTTGCTTCATAAATTGTATGAAAATTATGGAAATAGAAGTCCTTATATGGTCACCAATGGAGTCTGGCTGTCATCTAGTGGAAGCGTTTGGTACTGCGCCCAAACAAAATCTAACTGAAAGCTCATATTTTGAGATATCAACCTCAAATTTGGAACTTTGGCTTGATTTTCTTGCAGGTTTAGAGTCAAACATGTTTTGTAAAATATATATTCTATATAAAATATATATATTTTTTTTTACATTTTCATAAACTTCTATTTGACTTTCATAATTTTTTGTTCACTTCTACAAAGTGTCTTCTTTAAAAAGACCAGTGCTCCAAAACATTCAAAAGTTTTGAATGTCATTCTGGGGTCTTATGAGTCGACATGATTTAGACCCGTGTCAATGATCTACTGAAAGTGAACTGTTGTTCCAATGAAAGTCCAGTGAGATAACAGATCAGTATCAGTAACATCTGATTCCTATTATTAGTAACTTTTTGAAACATCACTCTGAAAGTTCTGCATTTGTACTTCTGCAAAAAACTTTGTCGAAATCCTTTAATGTAACCGATAAAGAGTCATTGAGATGTTTTCATGCTGTTTTTCTTCCTCCATCTTTTATACATTCGTCCTGTGAGCTGCTTTAAAATGTGTAATCTGCTGCTAGAGATACTGACGACATCAGTGTTGGCATGGAGATTATCACTGACTCTTTCCTGGTGTTTGTGTTTAGGGATGCGTGGAATTCTCTTGGGGAAATGCCAAAAGAGGAGGCGATGGCGGCCTACGTGGATGACTTGAAACTGGTATTATGTTTTGGATTCTTTAGCAGTGATTGAGAGTATAGTATGTCATGTGATTGTTTGTGTTTCAGCTCTGTTGTAATTCGCTGAACAGATTCTGGAAAGTATGCCTGTGACGAGCGAGGTCGAGGAGCTTCTGCAGGTCATTGGACCGTTCTACGAGCTCGTGGATGAGAAGAGGAAGATAACGCAAGTGTCCGATTTGAGCACAGGTAAACTGACCAACAGTGCCCTCTCGAGCTACAGCTCACATCTGTGTTCTTTCCGTGTGATTTATGTGATTGAATTCAAATCAAATGCTGCCAAACTGGCCATACTACTTCTGAATAGGATGTCTACTTCAGAAATTGTATGAAAATTATGGAAATATATGGTTCAGATCACTCACAGTCCTTAAATGGTCACCAATGGAGTCTGGATGTAATCTAGTCAATAATCATTTTATAATTTATGCAATTAAAAAAACAAAACAAACAAAAAAATGTGTCAATTCCATACATTTTCAGCATTCAGTTTGTTGGATTATGGTAATGAGCATTTTGAGGGAAAATGTGCCTAACTGTCATGTAAATGTCACATTGCCAAAATTTGGTGTGAGATATAACTGGACTTTTCTTTGAAATATAATAATCCTCAAAACGTTCTCTTATGAATCAGAAGTAATGAAGATAGCTGTAGCATCAATTCAAATTAAACATGATTCAAATTGTAAAAACCACATCAAATGAAGAAATTGTTCACAGCAATTGTTTCATTCGTGTAAAAAGAAAGCCTGAAGTTTTATAATAATTACATTGTTGTAGGAAGAAGGATCAATAGAAAATAATGCATATGACTATTTAATCTTTTAATAATTTTATTGGCGGACACTAATACACACACGCTCAATAGGTTTTAAAAAAAATAATGCTTTTATTCAGTATGGACACACACATATATATATATATATATATACACAGTACAGTCCAAAAGTTTGGAACCACTAAGATTTTTAATTTTTTTAAAAGAAGTTTCGTCTGCTCACCAAGGCTACATTTATTTAATTAAAAATACAGTAAAAAACAGTAATATTGTGAAATATTATTACAATTTAAAATAACTGTGTACTATTTAAATATATTTGACAAAGTAATTTATTCCTGTGATCAAAGCTGAATTTTCAGCATCATTACTCCAGTCTTCAGTGTCACATGATCCTTCAGAAATCATTCTAATATGCTGATCTGCTGCTCAAGAAACATTTAATGTGTACAATTGTACAAAATATTTGTGTACAATATTTTTTTTTTCAGGATTATTTGATGAATAGAAAGTTCAAAAGAACAGTGTTTATCTGAAATCTAATCTTTTGTAACATTATAAATGTCTTTACTGACACTTTTGATTGATTTAATGCATCCTTGCTGAATAAAAGTATTAATTTCTTTAATTTCTTTAAAAAAAATAAAAATAAAAATTCTTACTGGTCCCAAACTTTTGAACGGTAGTGTATAATGCTACAGAAGCTTTGTATTTCAGATAAATGCTGTTCTTTTGAACTTTCTATTCATCAAGGAATCATGAAAAAAAAAGTACACAACTGTTTTCAACATTGAAAATAATCATAAATGTTTCTTGAGCAGCAAATCATCATATAAAGAATGATTTCTGAAGGATCATGTGACACTGAAGACTGGCGTAATGATGCTGAAAATTCAGCTTTGCATCACTGGATATAAATTACATTTTAAATATATTAATTTTGAATAAAAAAAAGTTTTAAATTGTAATAATATTCCTATTTATTTATTTTTTGATCAAATAAATAAAGTGTTTGTTTCAAAAAACAAAAACACAACCCAAAACCTATGAACTATAGTATTTATGTAAATAATTATATCCTCTTATTTACATTAATTAACTAATGACCCCTTTGTTTCATGCTCAGCCCGCTTGGAAAGATTTGCTAGGCAACTTGAAGGCAAGTGAATATCAGTGTGTTCTCCCAGTGCCCATAGTCCATAGTGCCGTAGTCCAGGAGTTTCCTTAGACGCCTCATTCGTTCACTCACTGCTGTCATTACTGTAGACGGCTGGGTTCTGTGCAGGGTCGTAGTGTTACTGGAGCAGATTTACTTTCCTGAGCTTTTAGAAAGTGTGCCTGTCATGTGCCTATCAAAGCATCATCTTGTTGTTTTGGCCAGGCTTCGGGAGCCTGCTAACCTCACCACCCAAAAGTGTCACAAAAAGCATCATCAGGACAATGGAGATGAACGGCAACCTGGACAGTTACTCCGTCAAAGCAGCAGAAACGCCAAAGACCAAATCAATACAGCTGGAATATGATAATGAGGAGGAAGAAGCGGAGAAAGACGAAGAAGAGGAGGGTAAAGAGGTGAAAAAAGGTAATTAAAAAAAAAAAAGATGCTATTTTGTTGTGGGTCAGTGCTACTCTAATGTAATAATAAAACATTTGCTTTGTTAACAACCTTGTTTTTAGCCTCACAACCGAAGAAAAGGGCTTCTACAGGGAGACTTAAAGGACCGGTATCTAACGGCAATGTCGGTCAACATAAAGTCCTTACCAATGGGACACACGGGTCTGTGTCTGATCTGAACAGGCAAGAGTCGGAAGAAGACCCTGAAAGCATTAACCATGACGGAGACCTCATAGAGCTCAACACACAGATCAAAGGTGAGGAAAAAGAGTTAGACATAACTAAGACTTCATGCATTATTTTAAAAGTAAGATCCTGAACACACTATCAGTAGTTGTCCTGAACTTAAATTCTTAAAGACTCAATGTCTTGCATATGAAACAGAAGATGTGTCCAGTTCTCACCATGTGGCCAGTGATTCGGACAGCGAGGTGTACTGTGACTCTATCGACCAGTTTGGTGGAGAAGAAGTAAGCAGATTTTTATGTCCTAATCATAATTTACTTTATGCTGAGAAGTTCAGATACAGGTGCGGTCACATTCATGAAACAAAGGTTGGTCATTATCTATTGTCAGTAGTGAAGCAATGACCAAACTTTATGTTGAACATTTTGTGAAATTCGCAATATCAGATTTCATCCATGCAAATTTGACCATATTGACCATATGCATGTATACTTCCTGGTTTTTGTTAAGCCAGTTTGGGCATTTCCAGTGAACTGTTAGCTGTCGTTCTGTACATCGACACAATGGTTGACTTTTTAATGTTGTATTTATATTTTAATGCAGTTATCACACTTGCCTAATTTACCAATAAACACTTTTATTGATTGCAATAAAGACGAAGCTTATGGGAACATTTGAATAAAAAACGTGGTGTCTGTAATTAGACACAAACATGACATTATTCCAGCACTTCAAATGTTATTTTAAATGTGATGACCAAAAACATTATTTGTTCATCCTTCTGAGATTGTCCACATTTGTAAAACCGAATATTTCAAGATGTAAGAAATCCAACATTTGATAGAAAACATTATAAAATCACTAGGTTTAAAAAGACATTTTGTCAAAATGAAGTATGAAGTACTCACAACATCTCATGGAAAACAATAACTTTTCTTGTGAGGGTCAATGATGTGACGGGTCATTTTTTGGTCCAAAGGCCTTAATAATGATAAAAAAAAACATCCAAAGTATGTAAGGTAGTACAACTACATCTCTTGTATTAAATCCAAAAGGTTTTAATTATATTTCTTTACATTTAAAGGTATTTTAAAGATTTTGAAGTGTCAAAAGTCATTCGGTTTAACTGTCCAAAGACCAATACAGCCATTTCATTTGTGATTAAAACATCTTAAAACGTAATAAATGTATATATTTTATATTCTGGCATAATTTTATAACATCACATATAAAATGGTATTAAAATTATGTGTAGAAGTCGTCGCTTTGTTATGTGAAAGTATGTCTGGAAAAATGAATTTCATTGATGTCATTCGGAGTAACCAATACAAAGGGACCATTTTTGGATCAAGTCATGCGGTCAATACCATGTGACATCATTCAGACACCTGCAAAGGACCACATGGTCATTAAGCAAAGTAATTAACTTTCTCTTAACTACTTGAAAAATTCATGTTTTCACTTGATCATATGCATTAATACATCATTTGGTACAACCGCTATAAAACATGGAAAATGTAGTAATATTTTTAAACTTTTAAGTTTAAACTTTAAGTTTTAAACTTGTACTAAATATAAAATGTTTGATTGTCCTTTTGCTAGCTAGATATCAGCCTGTTGGCATTGTTATTCGGTAAAACAGAAATTTTGGTTAAACCAAATTACTTTTTTGGTGACAAATTTTGTCCATATTGTAAAAAATGACAAAAGCAGTGTTAATTGATTATTAAAACCACATAATCTCATTGTTAACACTTAATAAAACTTCAAAATGAATTATTTCTCCATTATTTGTCAATGACCCGTGAATGAATGACACAGAAAGCGAGCATATAATCACAGCAGCTGTCAGTCAGTGCAGCGCAAGATCAATGATTTCAGCACATTTGTAAAAAAAACTTATTTTATTCAATGAATAACTAAAGTGCTCAATAAATCTTTACTGTGTGTTGGTGCTTCTTTCCACACGAAAGTATAAAAACTGATGGTTGAATTGAATTTTGCAGAGGAGGAACACTGAGACACGTCTTTTTTATGTCATCTTACGTTTGAATAACTAAATTAACACTAGACCTGACTATATTCTGATTATAAACTAAGAATTACACTATTGAAGCAGTTAAAGCGACATCAGGACAGTGAAGATACCGACACACCAACAAGTGACATTTCAGCAGAAGTTTTCCAGCTGGATTATATTATTGCGCAAGTTCTTAGGAAACAATTGTTTGCCAGAATTCCAGCGAAATGTCAGCAATGCATGTGCTTTTGTTTTGGACACCAGGGATCGGAGATACACGTGAACCACTCACTGGACGTGGCTGAGGAGAGGCACAGCAGGCTGTCGTCCACAGAGGAGGTCAGGTCACAGGAGGAGCTGCTGGGACGGGAAGAAGGTGTACAGCATGGTGGAGAAGATGTACAGGGCAGCCGAGGAGGTTCTCAGAGACAGGGACTTCCTGTGAATAGAAGTAACAGCTCTGTGGTCAGAAGGGGAAGAGGTAAAAACCAAGCAGCCAAAAACAGTAGCGATCATATATAAGCTCTGTTTCAAAACTTGCTTTTATTGTCTACGTTAGTCCCCGTTATACTCATGACGAAGCTCTTTTTTTGTTCTTCACTTAAGAAGTTTGTTAGAGAACATCGCTCCACCGCACACGCTGCCAAGAGCTGATGACCAAACTGACAACACTTTACGCATACACACTTTCTTCAGTGGAAAACAAATGAAGGAAAACATGGGTTTTTCTCCATATAGTGGACTTCACTGGGGTTGAAGGTCCAAATGTCAGTTTCAGTGCAGCTTCAAAGAGCTCTACATGATCCCAGACGAGGAATAAGAGTCTGATCTAGAGAAACCATCGGCCATTTTCTAAAAAAAATAAACATTATATACTTTAACCACAAATGCTCGTCTTGCACTAGCATCCAGTTCTTCATGCATTGCATCACGTTGGAAAGGTCACGAGTGACGGCAGAAATACTGAAAAACTCATCTTATTTTCTCCTCCAATGTCGCTGTTTTATCTTTTTTGAAAAGGCCGTTTGACTTAGTCTTTGCACGTTCACTTTGTAAACACTAGATCAGTACTTCCACCTACGTCACGCGTGACCTTTCCAACATGATTACGTAATGTGTAACGCAGTGCAAGATGAGCAGTTGAGAAAGAAAACACGTGTAACAGTATATTAGATCCGTGTATTCGGTCTTAAAGTGACAGCAGCCTAATAAGTATGCTGTCATTACTGTTCAAAGAAAAAAAAAGAAAATCACTGACTGGTCTTGAGTGAATAACTTTTGTAACTTTAATAAGGATTATGGTAACGCTTGAGCATCAATTTTCACTTTTAACTAGTTGCTTATTAGTTTGCATATTGGTTGTTTATTTATATTTATAAAGCACATATTAATGCCTTATTCTACATCCCTTAATCCTACACCATACCTAAACTTAAACGCTACAAAAACTACCTTACTAACTATTAATAAGCAATAAATAAGGAGTTTGAGGCAATCAAAACTGGGAATCGATAAGCAGAATTGGAATCAAAATCACTACAATTCAAACGATACCCAACCCTAACCATTGGTCCATCATGAAGGCGGAGCCTCAGTTACGCCCACCTATTATGTAATTGTGGCAATTACCCGAAACCACCATCCAAAAACCACTAGGCCAGTGTTATATATTTTGTTCACTTGAGTACTTACAATATCCCAGATGTTTGCAACTATTTGTAAATCGTGAGAAAATTGCAATTTTAACCAAGGCTGCGGGACGTGTGAGGAGTCGCCTGTCAATTGCGTCATATTACCCTCGGTTTCCGGTTTTATTTTGTAGAAACCATGGAAGCACCAAAGACGCTTTAATATTTACATGTTTTAATAGACAAGGGAACAACTGTTTTGATACATTTATAGACAGAAAACTAATTATTAGTCTTATTGTTTGAATTTAATTTTCGTGATATTTTGCGAGTCTCATGCTTTACCATGCCTCAGAGAAAAACACTATTTTGTGAAGTAGCTAACATAGCATAATCAGATGCAGCTTTATTTTTAGTAACAGTAACACAGCATTTTCTCCATCATACAATACGTTTTAAAATTAATTGCATGCCATTTATCAACACAATCATCCAGCATTTAATATGATATTGTAAAATGGATCTATCTTACTGCAGTGTGTAACAGTGTCTCACAGCAGCCGCCGAGCGAACGCACAGAGTAACGTTATAACATCATTTTCAACACTCTCAAATGTATCTAATATGATAAACAGAGCTGCGTTTCCTCATACTCATGACCGGAAAAGCGGCGCCGGCGACTGTGTCATAATAAAAGTCCCGCTGCTCATGAGGCGTGTGTTGGATCAATCGCTCCAGCTCCTCGTTCAGCTCCACAACACTCGCTCCTGCTCTGCTTCACACTACAGTAACGTTAATAATCACATCCATGAACATGATTTCTGCCTGAGTCCTATCCCGATTGTTTCCACCGGCTGTGATGTGGAGACCACATGTCCCAAGATTCCACACTCAAACTTGGCGTCATCAAGCTACGCCTTTGTTTTGAATAGGCCTCTAGTGGACAGAAATCCTACATACTGCACCTTTTTGCTGTTTGTTATTGAGTGGAAAGAGCACAGCACATATTTACATATTCATCTAACCATCGCTCTCAGCAGTGTTGGGATGTTTTCTAACAGTATATTGCTGAAAAAAGATATCCAACTTCTTTTTTACCCCCAAACGAAGAACGAAAACGAACTTTGCTGTGAACATATCAGGTTCTTTACGAGCATATAAATACACAAATATTGGGTTAAAATTAAATGAAATATTTTGCATGACCTCTGCATTAAGAGTGCACATTAAAATGCTGCCCTCTACTGGTTTTTGGAACAGAGCTGAAGTTCTCAAACTTTCTTTAATCTGTCAATGATCTGCAGAATGTTGCCTGAGCAGATGTTTCTCCTGTGTTTCAGGGTCCAGGTCACCTGCATCTGGCTCGGGGTCAGCAGGACCGCAGCAGGGCAGTGGGGGAGACGGGGAGCGCTGGGGGACGGGTGGACCTGTGATGGAGGATCTGAACGAACAGATCATCTGTGCTCTGGCCAGACTGCAGGAAGACATGCAGAGCGTGTTGGAGAGGCTGCACACGCTAGAAGCCCTGACAGCCGCGCAGGTCACAAAACCGTCCCCTTTATCACATCAGGATAACTCAGATTCAATCTGAAATATAACATTTTTGATTTGTCATGTTCCTCTTCTCAGGCCCGATCCTTAGCGCTGCCATCAGACTACCTGTCTCCACCTGTACATAAAACTAAGAAGGTAGAGTCTTTATAATAAACTACTTTTATAAGAGTTTCAAGACTAAAGGGTTCAATTCCACTGAATGCATGAACTGATAAGATCTTGAATGCAGTGTAAGTCGCTCTGCTGAAGTGTCTGCTAAATGCATACATGTAAATGTTCATAGAAAGGGCCATTCCCAGATCATTTTTATTAACTTTATGTGACTATGCCATTGTCGTAAAATGAGTGCTGACATATTTGCATTTATTATTATTATATACAGAAGCCATCCTGGTGGCCTTTTGATGTGTCTCCTGGAACTGTGGCCTTTGCCGTCATCTGGCCATTTGTGGTGCAGTGGCTCATCCGGCTGTATTTTCAGCGCAGGAGAAGGTGAGTGCTGTCATTTGTGTGTGCAATATTTACTTTTCAAAAGTAAAAATAAAAAAATTAAAGGGATAGTTCACCCCAAAATGAAAATTATCCTATGATTTACTCATCCTCAAGCTATCCTAGGTGTATGTGACTATGTTCTTTCAGACAAACAACTTGTACTTGAACATAGAAATGTGTGTAAATATAAGCACACCTCTGAGCATGCTTACGCAGATAATCTAGTGGTAGAATAGTGAAACTACACACAAAAATCATTTAAGAGTGTCACAGTATGCATTAAGCAATCCACATGTCCTGTGTTTCCTTTAATTATAAAACACTCAATTTATCAATTGTCTAGTTTTACACACAGTGCGTAATTGGTGTCACTGTAAAAAAAAAAAAAAAAAAAAAAAAAAATTATGGTTAAGTAAATAATACAGAAAAACAAAACAAATGCAAGTTATTTAGTAGTACTCAATTTAAGCTTGTAGAAATTACAGTGTAAACATCAACATTATAAAATTAAGTTAAACTACTCAACTTTTCTGATACTGGTGTTCCCATCATGCACTGAGCCTTGAATAATTCATGAGGTCAATTTTTTGCTGTTTTTACACTGTTTTATCATTGCTTTTGTGGTTAGGTTTAGTAACTTAACATTTTGTGACATTTTCTACTCAAAATGCCACAATCACACTCAAAAATGTTCCATCGAATGTTACCGTCATTGTGTGTTGTGTACCAAGTATTGAGGTCTCTGTGTTCAACTATAGCATTATTTCAATGTGTAGATATGATGTCTACACAATATCTTTCGTATTATCTGTTTAGATGTTTCTAAGTAAAAGCATACACATCAACAGCATGGTTTCATTCAGTGTTATATTGTTTTGTGTAAAATGTATTGCAAGAGTTTTAAACTAAATAGAAATTACTTAACGTTTTACTAATAAAGTTAAAGTTACTTATAATTTGACTTATCTTACCTAAGTAGAGTAACTTAAACCCATATTTGAAATTTACTTAAATAGTTTGTGTGTAAAAATTAAGTAAACTTTATCTTTATTTTATTTTATCTTGCATTATTGGAAGACTTTGCAAACAATGCGCTCCAGAAAGCACGTTTTCCAAGATCATGCTGATCTGCTTGGCAAGAGCTCTCTTTGCTATTATTGCGGTGAGGAAAAAACACAATCACGTGACTTTTAAAGGGAAGTTTTGTCACCATATATGGTTCATTGGAGGCGTTTCCGAATGCTAATGACCTTGAACGTGAACGAGCATGGCCCTTACGCACATGTGGGATTTATCAACAATGATTGCTCACTCATGTGCGTAAGAACTGCGTGCGCACGTTTGATAAATGCGGATTTTCTTGTACTTAAGCACATTCTAAATTTCATTCGTTGGAAAAAATATAGTACCTTTTCTACGCACTGTTGATAAATGAGGGCCCAGGATATTTTTAAATATATCTCAAATTGTGTTCGTCTGAAAGAAGATAGTCAAATATAACTAGGATGGCTTGAGGGTGAGTAAATCATGGCATAATTTATATTTTGGGGTGAACTAACACTTTAACATAATTTTTCATGCTTTCCATGTTTTCACTGTTATATGGTAGGGGTGCTATTATGCATCTTCTGAAAGAGTACACAATCTCCAGATCAAAACAGGCAAAAACAACCAATAAAAGCATTGCTAATGCACATTGTAGTTTTTGATAAAAATAATTTTATCAGCTTTTTGTTTAAAATGTTGCTTTTTTTAATGAAACACCCACATTCAAGTGTTGATAAAAAAGGATGCATGAAGCTAGAATCATTTTTTGCTCTTGTTTCTTTTGATATATTGCACATTCAGATATTCATACAACTAAATATCTGGGGGCCTTAAAAGTTATGTGAAAATGATCAAATATGCTGCCGCTGGCAACTTAAAAAAAAATGCTGGTGGGGAAAGATTAATAATAATAATCATAAATGTTTATTGAGCATCAAATCATCATATCAGAATGATTTCTGAAGGATCATGTGACACTGAAGACTGGAGTAATGATGCTGAAAATTCAGGAATAAATTACACTTTACTATATATTCACATAGAAAACAGCTGATTTACATTGGAATAATATTTCACAATATTACTGTATTATTACTATATTACCCTATTATTAATATTACTATATTACCCTATTTTTGAATTCAAATAAATCACTTATAAAAATACTGCAATATTCATCTTGTTGCAGAAGAATCAACTGAAAGGAATGAACTGATGGTTGGATCCAGAGGAGAGCGTATCCCGCATTTAGGAGGAGGAGGGCGTTTCTCTGCCTGTCCCTTGATCTCTGACTCCTGCTTTTGCACTATGATGATGATGATGATGATGACAACTCTTAACAATTAGTGCACGGAAAGACAGAGTGAATGTACAGCATTGCAGCTTATCACAAGATTTGTTTTGTACTTTTTTTTTTTTTTTTTACAATTTACTAAGCGAGAAATCTCTGATTTGGGTAATTAAAAGTAGAATTACGATCTTTCATAGTAGTTATGAAAACATTCATGTCACATACATCATCAGTGTTGTGCACATAGCTGCTAACTGTCATTAATACTGTAGCAAAGAGTAGAGCACTGATGGGAAGTGCGTTTCTCTGAATCTCGGCACGTTTAGCAGGGCTTTGAACCGTAATGGGAACAAATCAGAACCCGTAAATTTGTTAAAGCTAGTAACATTTTTAATATACATGTTAATATCTATACTTGGCGTTTGCTCAAGTGATCTGTGGTGCTGATCAAAGCCATACATAATAATAAAAAATCATGCATATTTAAGGTGACCCTTTGCTTTGCAAACTTATAGAAAGGGTCAGAAGATGTTCTTCATTCCCTCAATACCCCATCATGATTCCTGAAAGATCCGACTTTAACATATTAAAAATATCTGAACGTCACTGCATTAGATACAGAAGATTAAAGCATAGTTTATTTTAAACAAAGATAACAAGCACACTTTAAGAACATTTCACAAAAAACGGTCTAGAGAAAAGCATGATTTGTTTGCAGACGCAGTGACCTTCAGACGGATGTTGGCGTGATTCAGGTGTGCAAATATTTTTTGGGTCCAGTGTATTTTGTCACATTTACACACATATCTCAACATGGTTGCATCGTTACTAAAATTAATTTATGGCTGTGCTGAATTATTTGATTGTTACTGCAAGGTCTGTGTGCATGAGAAATCATAAACCTGTCTACGTTCACAGGGTTGAGATTGAAATGTAAAGCACTTTGGATGAACGTGAAGACAGTGACATAATATCTAATGTTTAGAGCCCTAAAACTAATAATTATGAATCACTTACTGTTTTTTAACTGAGAAGTATAAGTGTTTTGTTTCATTGTAGTTTGTGTAAAATAGTCAATAATGTTAATAATTCCTTTAATAACTGTATATTAGAAAATATACAGTTATATTTTAATTGTACTATAGTGTAATGTAGCATTTGCATATATAATTCATGTCTGTACTACTATGAATCATCTGTAGAGCAGGGGGTTCTTGATGCTTTTGTTCTGTTTCTATTAAAACAGCATAAAAATATGATCAGCGCATGTCTCACCACTGTCATTCAATATGTTAGACTTAAGCATTATTAAAAGCTTTTGAAAAACTGAATGGTGTTTATTCCCATCTTGCACTGTATTTAATGCATCATATTTGCACTTGCATTATCAAATTTATATATATATATATATATATACACAGTACAGTCCAAAAGTTTGGAACCACTAAGATGTTTAATGTTTTTAAAAGAAGTTTCGTCTGCTCACCAAGGCTACATTTATTTAATTAAAAATACAGTAAAAACAGTAATATTGTGAAATATTATGACAATTTAAAATAACTGTGTACTATTTAAATATATTTGACAAAGTAATTTATTCCTGTGATCAAAGCTGAATTTTCAGCATCATTACTCCAGTCTTCAGTGTCACATGATCCTTCAGAAATCATTCTAATATGCTGATCTGCTGCTCAAGAAACATTTAATGTGTACAATTGTACAAAATATTTGTGTACAATATTTTTTTTCAGGATTATTTGATGAATAGAAAGTTCAAAAGAACAGTGTTTATCTGAAATCTAATCTTTTGTAACATTATAAATGTCTTTACTGCCACTTTTGATTAATTTAATGCATCCTTGCTGAATAGAAGTATTCATTTCCTTCATTTCTTTAAAAAAAAAATAAAAATACAAATTCTTACTGACCCCAAACTTTTGAACGGTAGTGTATAATGCTACAGAAGCTTTGTATTTCAGATAAATGCTGTGCTTTTGAACTTTCTATTCATCAAGGAATCCTGAAAAAAACAGTACACAACTGTTTTCAACATTGAAAATAATCATAAATGTTTACTGAGCAGCAGATCAGCATATTAGAATGATTTCTGAAGGATCATGTGACACTGAAGACGAGTAATGATGCTGAAAAATCAGCTTTGATCACAGGAATAAATTACTTTGTCAAATATATTTAAATAGTACACAGTTATTTTAAATTGTAATAATATTTCACAATATTACTGTTTTTTACTGTATTTTTAATTAAATAAATGTAGCCTTGGTGAGCAGACGAAACTTCTTTTAAAAACATTAAAAATCTTAGTGGTTCCAAACTTTTGGACTGGACTGGACGGACGGACGTGTGTAATATATATATATATATATATAAAAATTTGTTATTTATTTCAAACCTCAAAGAAGTGTCTTCTTTAAAATGAGACCAAACTAAAGTCTATGCTCAAAAAGTGGTTAACAGGTAATAAATGGATCATAAGTGTTCCATAAATATAATTTATTACCATAAAATACAGCCTGATCTGCCGGCGATTTGATTTCGCCTGGCAACTCAGTCTGGAAACCCGTACATTCATTTCTTCTGCTTCTGTTACACTTATGCGGGAACCAATAACAGACTGGCTCATCCACCCTGCTCGCTATTGGCGGGTATAACCCGATGACGATAGAGAAGCTACGGCAAGCACGACCATCAATCCAATTGACCCTTCGCAAAGAACCGCCCCCTTAGTTACTGTTGCTTTGTCCGACAAACCGTGGCGCAACACGCAGTGAAAAATAAATTGCAGAGCAAAGAGGACACTGACAACACATCGACAAACAAGACAAACCAGGTTACTTACGATATTAAAGTCTCAGCTTTCAAACTGTGTAGTTTTTAAAGAAATTCAAACAGCAAAAACTGTTTTGTGACTCTTTAATGTGCCGTGACAGATTGCTGTAGCTCAAGAGGCTCGTAAACCGATCATCTCTTCCTACTAGTCCATTTATAACATCAAATAAACGTGAGAAGGAATTTTGTTTCAAATGCGGAAAGACATCAATATACACAATTTTCAAGTTTAAACCCACCAAGGTTAATCTTCTAACTCCTGACTGCTTTGTCGGACAAAATGACGGATTCGGCGTTCTGACTGGTTAGATCACTTGTCAATCAAACTCCTGGCGAAGGGTCAATTCCTTTTAACCTCTCGACGATGCTGAATGACTTCTTTTTCTGCCTCTTGTGCAGTAGAAAATTCATACAGACTCCCCAGACCAATGTTGAATTTTAAATTGAGCTTGTTCTGGTGATAGCCAAACAAATAAAATACCCTAAAAATACAAAATATTAAATAAAAAACAATTTTTGACCCCCACACGAGCATGAATCACAAAATTTTACCAGACCTCTTGACAAAAAAAAAAAATTACATAAATTTTATATATATATATATATATATAAAAAATTTATTTCACAGTCTATACTACAGATAGAAAAAGGATCTAGTCATCATGAATTAAGAAATTTGTTCCCTCTTTTTTCTTTCTATCTGACAAACAGCACAGGCTTTAGCTTTAAACTGGAGAAATAATAATCATTTATAAATACAACAGTTGTGTTTTATTTTATTAAGCTTGAAACACTTCCAGAATCATCTTAAAAATAAGTGACTTTAGTTATAAACCACAAATCATCATTTTAAAGGTGCTGTGTAGGTATTAAAGAATTACACATGAACAATGATGTTTGTGAAGCAGCAAACATGTTCAGAATCATTCTCTAGTTAAAACATTTACCATGTTAAAATGACAGTCAGACATGAGTTAAAAACATCTAAACGTGCACTAATGAGACCGTACAAATAGTAGTGTTGAAAAATATATATTACTTTTTTCCAAACAAACATAACTGAAGATTTTAAACCACAAGCTTTGGGCATTTACATGCTCACTTCTGTTCAGAATGCTTTCTCATAGTTTTGCATATGTATTTTCAAGATCATAAACATCTGATATGAATAACAGACAGAAGGAAGGAGGACTGTGGGATATGCATCCATCAGTGCTTCTAATACAGTGTGTGTGTGTGTGTGTTTACAGACTGAAGCCTGACACAGTGAGATGTTGGGCTGTGTTTCTCGCCTCAAAGTACGAGGTGTCGGTCTCATCATCGGGCTGAGGGATGAAGGGCATACTCTGATGGTGAAGGTTTTCCCAGTCCACCCCCTCAAAGAACACATGATCCTTCAGTTCTGCAGAAAGACACAAGATGCATGAAAACATGCCAAACTAGTAGTTGGTTGGAATATTAGAACTAAAAAACATGTTCATCAGTCACTTCACTGAATACTTGCTTAAGAAATAAATAATCATTCCATTATGATCCACATTTGAATATAACAACACTGATGCCTGTTAAAAAGTAACGTGCACAACACACATTAGTATTTACCAGTAAATGCTACTGTAGTTAACCACTTTTTGAGACTTTAGTTTGGTCTCATTTTAAAGAAGACGCTTGGCAGTTTGCTGAAATTAATTAATAATTAATTATTATGTTTTACTCTAAAACTGTGAGAAAATCAAAGCCATAAATCTAAACAAATTGTGATCCAAATTTGAGGTTGATATCTCAAGAAATGAGCTTTCAGTAACACTTTGTTTGGGTGCAGTACCAAAAGTGTCCACTAGATGAAATTAGCTTTCCATTTGTTTCCAGTGCGGTCATTTCTGACCGCGAACAATACAAGTGACAACCTTTTCGAATCATGTCCATGATTTTATTTTTAATAAAAATACCAGTAAAATTGATAAAAATTTGGAACCAAAAATTATTCAGACACTTTGACCTGACCATGTTTTGCTTAAGTGTTATCTGACATAGTTAAACTGTCATTAAAAAATAATCTTAATTGAGATCTTGTCATATTTGACGTTTTCATCCGTGAAAAATTTGTTAAAACAAATTATGATGACAAATTATTTGTCAACGAAATTATCACCTATATATATATATATATCCACTAAGATTTTTAATGTTTTTAAAAGAAGTTTCTTCTGCTCACCAAGGCTACATTTATTTAATTAAAAATACAGTAAAAAAAAAAACAGTAATATTGTGAAATATTATTACAATTTAAAATAACTGTGTACTATTTAAATATATTTGACAAAGTAATTTATTCCTGTGATGCAAAGCTGAATTTTCAGCATCATTACTCCAGATTTGCTGCTCAAGAAACATTTATGATTATTTTCAATGTTGAAAACAGTTGTGTAATTTTTTTTTCAGGATTCCTTGATGAATAGAAAGTTCAAAAGCACAGCATTTATCTGAAATACAAAGCTTCTGTAGCATTATACACTACCGTTCAAAAGTTTGGGGTCAGTAAGAATTTTTATTTTTTATTTTTTTTTAAAGAAATTAAAGAAATGAATACTTTTATTCAGCAAGGATGCATTAAATCAATCAAAAGTGGCAGTAAAGACATTTATAATGTTACAAAAGATTAGATTTCAGATAAACACTGTTCTTTTGAACTTTCTATTCATCAAATAATCCTGAAAAAAAATATTGTACACAAATATTTTGTACAATTGTACACATTAAATGTTTCTTGAGCAGCAGATCAGCATATTAGAATGATTTCTGAAGGATCATGTGACACTGAAGACTGGAGTAATGATGCTGAAAATTCAGCTTTGATCACAGGAATAAATTACTTTGTGAAATATATTCAAATAGAAAACAGTTATTTTAAATTGTAATAATATTTCACAATATTACTGTTTTTTACTGTATTTTTAATTAAATAAATGTAGCCTTGGTGAGCAGACGAAACTTCTTTTAAAAACATTAAAAATCTTAGTGGTTCCAAACTTATATATATATATATGATTCGTGATTTACCTTTAAAGCCAGCTCGCTTGTTTGTATCCATGGTGAGAAGAATCTCAATGGCATTTCTTGCATTCTGGGTTAACTCCTCTTCTCCATCTGGCCACGGTATATCTGAACACATCATTAAAAGAAGAACATGAAGAAAACAAACAGTCAACACAGCTTTCTTCTCATGTTGCTGAGAAAAAACAGACCAGGAGTACATTAGTTTTTGTTTCATTTTAAAGTCTTTTCATCACCTTTGATGTGTAATCATTAGGGGTGTGACGAGTTCTCATGCCATGAGATTAAAATGAGTCTCGCAATATTGCCATGATGGAGTGTGAGGGTGAAATTAGGATATAATATGCCACTGCTACATTTACATTATGCATCCATTGTCGTTTTGCAGAGTTCACTGATCACGTGACGAGATGACTGACAAGACCATGGCAGAGGATTCGTTGCACAACAGAGCCTGACAAATGTTCTCATGAAATCATACAGGAGAGAAGCCAGTCAGTCGTGTTTGTGGGAAAACCACTTACAGTGCTTGAGTATTGATGTCTTTTACTGCATATGATAATTCACACTCAGAGAGTAGAACTGAAATGGCATTTATTACAAGATGATTAGTTAAAATATTTCAAATGCACCTGCAGACTATTTTTCTAGTCATGCATTTCATAATTGAGGATTTCTCGAAAATCTTTTCCCATCTTTTTCTCGTTAACTCAAGGTCTCGTCACACCCCTAGCATTGATCATTGACCCTCTTGCCTCTGTTGAGAATGTTCTGGAACACCAGCTGTGGAGTCTCGTCGTTGAAGGGCGGGACTCCTGTGAGGAACTCGAACAGACAGACACCTAACGCCCACCAATCCACCATGAAATCTGTTGAGAACAACAAAACCCACTTAGTTTTATTGCCGCAAACATGCAAAATGTGTTAGAAATGTGACCACTATTATACAGCGTAAGTTGATTTTTTTAGAGGAGACAGGAAACAGCAGAACACAAAACTCAGGTATCATTATAGGTTATATTACAAAACTGAATAACAGTCAGTCATCAAATGCTCAATTTTTTTTTAGGAGTCTGAAATGAGGATGTTTAATGTTTTTAAGACCTTCAATGCTGCTAAACTTAAAGCCTAAAAGGTGAAGTTTCTGTGCCAGCAGCATCACCAAACAGACTATTTTAGGAAAACAAATGCCCGGGATGAGCTGGGTGGTTGCCAGAGTGTTGCTATGCAGTTGCTAGGGTGTTCTGGGTGGTCAAAAAGACCATGCAGACTCTGGACAAAGATGAAACTTTCTAAATGTGTTGAAAGGCTATACGTTTGGCTGTACACATACACCAAGTTTCCATTGCTCAGCCAAACAGGTAGTCCTGCCCCAAACTCACACCCTGAGAAGTTTACATATCGGTCCGCACCACAAAGTTAGCGTTCACACAAATGACTTTTACTTGACTAAACAATCAAATTGGATGCCAGAAAATATTTTAACATTGAATTTGTTTGTTTTTTTAGTAAAATGCCCCAGAATTCCCGAGCACCATCATAACATCCCAACAGAGTTGAGACAGACAGCATTACTGAAGCATTAAGGGTGATGAATCAGGAGCCGCCAATCACAAAAGCTGCGACCCATAATGGAATTAGTCAGCCACATCCTTATCTAATGCAATAAAGGTAAGCTGCCCACACATGCACCAACGTCTCCATGGCTCAGAATCTGAACCGAATACTTTTTAGCATACTTACCATAACATACAGACCCTGAAACTAAAACATAACATCTGTTAATGAAACAAAGTACAAAATTTGTTCACACTTTATATGTATATGTACTATGTAACAACGTTCTTATTCTGTTTATGTTGTATTGCAAAGCAATTTTGTCTTTTAAAATATAACTATATATATGTACTAAGTAAGTGCTTAAAGGTGCCCAAGAATGCTTTTTCACAAGATGTAATATAAGTCTAAGGTGTCTCCTGAATGGGTCTGTGAAGTTTCAGCTCAAAATACCCCATAGATTTTTTTTTAATTAATTTTCATAACTGCCTATTTTGGGGCATCATTAACTATACACTGATTTTGGCAGCGCACCGCCCCTTTAAATCGCCTGCTCCCTGCCACACGAGCTCTCGACTATATTACAGTGCATTTACAAAGTTCACACAGCTAATATAACCCTCAAATGGATCTTTACAAGATGTTCGTCATGCATGCTGCATGCATGCTTCGAATTATGTGAGTAAAGTATTTATTCTGTATGAGTAAATTTCGTATTTTATTTTGTACGGCTAATGCTACACTGTTGGAGAGATTTATAAAGAATGAAGTTGTGTTTATGAATTATACCGACTGCAAGTGTTTAAAAATGAAAATAGAGACGACTCTTGTCTCCGTGAATACAGTAAGAAACGATGGTAACTAACCACATTTAACAGTATATTAGCAACATGCTAATGAAACATTTAGAAAGACAATTTACAAATATCACTAAAAATGTCATGATATCATGGATCATGTCAGTTATTATTGCTCCATCTGCCATTTTTCGCTATTGTTCTTGCTGGCTTACCTTGTCCGTGCACAGATCCAGACGTTAATACAGCCTTTCCTTGTCTAATGCCTTGAATATGGGCTGGCATATGCAAATATTGGGGCGTACATATTAATGATCCCGACTGTTACGTAACAGTCGGTGTTACGTTGAGATCCGCATGTTTTACGGAAGTCTTTTAAACAAATGAGATTTATGTAAGGAGGAGGAAGCAATGGAGTTTGAAACTCAATGTATGTCATTTCCATGTACTGAACTCTTGTTATTCAACTATGCTGAGGTAAATTCAATTTTTGATTCTAGGGCACCTTTAATTTAAAGACATGCATTCTGCATATTGTACCATATTTCTGCATTATATGGGCTGTTGGACACCCTGCTCTCTCAGCCACTGCAAAATCAAAAAAGGGTTGAAAATCATCATTTAAAGGGGTCATGAACTGCATTATTTTATTATGTTTTCTGGGGTGCACTTATAATGCTAGTATGATTTCTACATCAAAAATTGTCATAATTTAGAAATGCATTTTTCCTAATCTGGTTTTATCCCTCTGATTTGAACGCTGTTTTAAGGGGCGTGTCTGCTGTGAGACTTCAGTGTAAACGCCCACTGTTGTGATTGGCTTACATCTTTGCATATGGAAATAGCTAAGTATTACATGTGGAACTCTCTCAAACATTTAGCACATTTTTACTATTACAGTTCTCAAGGTTTACTAATCATGAATAGTGCTGATTATAGCATTATATTTAGATTGTGGCATGAAAAGTTGCAGTGATGAGCGTGTAGGCGAACATATACATGTTGAGCGCGTGAATGCAGTGATCTTGTCTTTGTTAGTCGGTTTCTAAACACTAACGGACGCTTTCATCATTACTAGCAGTGCAAACACGATGTAAACGAGAGATTTGTTAATTCTAACGTGAGTTTTGGCGAGAGTCCAGAACACTTGTGCTGTTTGATTGACAGCTCCAGCGATTGTAACGGGAGCATTCTTTGATTGCTTTCTATATATAATTTAATCACAGTTTAAATAACAAATTATGTTCATCCTACTAAGAAAAACAATGTGAAGTTGACCGTTTAGTCACTGGTTTGATTTACTGACAATCAACAATTTTGAGACAAAAACATCTGACTATACATGAATCATTACATATCAGAAATCACTGGTGATTTTGTTCAGACATGTACTCATAAACCATACATATCAAACGATCTGTAACAAAGCAATAGTGACACTTTAGTCACATAATTGTATTGCGCTGTTCCTGTCGGATCCAATATAGAAAGCACAGCATCGTTTTTTTTTAAATTCCAGGCTCTCTGCAAATCCAACGCAGCTTCTGTGTTTTTCCCACAGACTGTATAAAACAATGGACGTAGTGTCCGTGATGTCACCCGTAAGTTTCTGAAGAGCATTTTTTGAAGCCCAAAGTGGGCGGAGCTGGCCATCGCCATCTTGGCGCTTGATATTTCCATATCCTGGCACTGCACAACATTTTCACTCTTCAAAGGCATGTTTATCGCTTAGTTGCTCAATCCAATGTTAGCATCACGTCTGTTATTTACCTACAATTACTTGTCATGTGAGAATCAGTGGGCGGGGCTACAGTGGTAACGGTGTAGAAACAGGCGTTGATCTTCTGAAGAGGCGGTCTTTCAACTCTCTATGATGTAATAAAGAAGCACATTCCACAACGAGTCGTAATCTGGACTTGGTTACAAAATAAAAACTGTTTTTGGACTAATAAGGATGTTTTCAGTTCTGAAACTTACAAGACATTCTTGTAGTAAGGTGACCTGTTATATGTCAAAAGCTCAAGTAAAATTTGATTTCTCAATTCATGACCCCTTTAAAAGGAACACTCCACTTTTTTTTGAAAATAGGCTCATTTTCCAACTCCCCTAGAGTTAAACAGTTTAGTTTTACCGTTTGTGAATCCATTCAGCCGATCTCCAGTTCTGGCGGTAACACTTTTAGCATAGCTTAGCATAGTTCATTGAATCTGATTAGACCGTTAGCATCTCGCGTTAAAAAAATGACCAAAGAGTTTCAATATTTTTCCTATTTAAAACTTGACTTCTGTAGTTACATCATGTACTAAGGCCGACGAAAAATGAAAAATTGCGATTTTCTAGGCTGATATGACTAGGAAGTTAGGGTGTCCTCGACTACAGATTTTCATAGTCAAATCCGATTTAAACCGGTTGCCTATATTCGACGGATAGTCGAATTCAAATCATATATGTTGGGGTGGGGGTTGAGCTTCAAAAACAGCAGTCCACTAGAGAGTGCGCACGGACTTTGGTTCACGCGCTGAACTGAACACAAGATGGAGCGGGACACGGAAAATGAAGTAATGCCTATAGCCTACCCGCGGCTTAAGACAACTTTTATTTTCTTTCACACACAGCACAGAGAAACATCTTTCTAATAAACCGATCAAACTGCCTTTCAAGTGATAGATGAAACTGACAAAGATTTTATCTTTTTTAAACAAATGAATGGTAATGTGGATAAACATTCACAGCCACGATGTACAGAGCACACTCAAAGATATAGAAGAAAATGAATAAAAACATTTTGGATATATATATATATATATATATATATATATATATATATATATATATATATATATATATATATATATATATATATATATATATATATATATATATATATATATTAGTGCTGGGCAACGATTAAATATTTTAATCGCGATTAATCGCATGATTTTTCTGATTAATCGCGATTAATCGCAGCATGCGCAAAATTCAATAATGAAATCAAGAGTAGTGTATTGCGTAATTTTATTCTTTCAAAGTACTGCTGTATGAACAAAAGTGCAATAGAGAATATGAACCGACGTCACACCTCGTTGCATGCCGGGGCGGCGCCGCCATTTTGACAGGATTGCCCTCTATTACTCATACTGAAATTAATACGGATTCTTGCTTACCTTTTGTTTTGTTTCTGCCATTAAGTGGAACATTAACATTTTTAATGGTATCGTTTGCAGGGAATAGAAGCTATTTTATCGCATCGCATGATCATTTTATTTATTTTTGTTTTTTTTCACTGAAGGTTTGTAGAATTTCTTTTAGTGTTGATCTGTTTACCGTGTCGCACGCTGGACGCTCACTGCTGCTTCAGCCATTGTATGAATATCATCGTATGAATATCCAAATAAATCTATGTAATTAACACACTGAGAAAAGTCGATTCATTTATTTGTTGGAAACGTTTTAATGATGCTTAAAAGAGCATATTGAGTAGGCCTACTTGTCATTGTAATTCCCCTTTTCCATGATCACAGATGAGGAGAATCGGAGATTATGGGTCAAATTCAGCGGACAGACGGACACGAACACACTGTATTTTTTATATTTATTTTAACAAATGACAACCACACTAAGCAATTTCCTACCTTTATAAAACAGTTATGAAGAAAATTTATAAAATGCTTGCATTTTAAGTGATACTGAAAGTTTATATTTTGGTCTCATCCGTTTTTCTGCATGTGCTTTATTTGTAAATAGAATTTGGTATCTTTAATATCAGTCTAAGTGCATTAAGCGTTTTCTTTAGATGACATGAGAGGAAACCGTTTAAGATATAAATGTGTTGCATTCATATTTTGGGCTCATTTGCGTATCTCCACACAGTATGCTTTAATAAACATGTAACGTACGGAATTGTTGGTCACATGAAGCGTTTTGTTTAGCATTTGAATGTCCCCGTCAAGTTCTGCTAATTCACGAGTGCAGTGAGAGTCAGACTCGCAAATGTAATGTTAATTATTAAACCAAACGAACTCAAAACGTTCAAAAACACTTAGCAATGTGATTCTTTTATTGAGTGATAAGCAGTGGGTACCTTTTTCCATTTTTCTGTCCGCACCAGATATTTTCTTTTTCGCGCTGTAGCTCTCTTAGGCACACAACAAGTGCTTTCATTGGTTGAGATGCGTGATGACGCTCATCCCAAGCAGCCAGTAGCCTACTGATAAACATCCCACCCCTCCTGTGACCCATGGTTTGTGTTGTATTCGGTTGTAGTCTATCTATGTGTATTCAAACGCAGTGAGCAAAGGACTTTCAAAATAAAAAGTACGTTAACGCGCGATAAACTAATTGTCGGCGTTAATTAATTAATGCGTTAACGCGATAAAAACGCGTTAACTTGCCCAGCCCTAATATATATATATATATATATATATATATATATATATATATATATATATACACACACACACATTACTGCATAAAGATAGATATGCATTTCATATGTTGGCAAATCAAATTACATCAGCTAAATATTCTGTGCGAGTAAGCTAACTATTCTAGACTAACTATTCTACATCAATGCACCTAAAAAAAAAAAAAATATTTTTAATAAAAAAAAAAAAGTATTTTTTAATCAAACATTAATTTACAGAATTGAATTAAAACAAAATATACCATTCGAATAAATAAAAATAGCCTAATTAAAAAAATGAAATATGATCAAATCAAACTACAAACTGCCGGAAGTGCAGGGATATTCAAAACGCAAGCCACAAATAGTTGAATTGGTCAACCACTGTTGCTTTTTTGTGCTTTATAAATAAATTAGAAAAAAATAAAAAATAAATCAGCCTAGAAAATCGCAATTTTTCATTTTCCGTCAGTCTTAGTACACAATGTAACTACAGAAGAGTCAAGTTTTAAATAGGAAAAATATCAAAACTCTTTGGTCATTTTTGAGCGAGATGCTAACGGTCTAATCATATTCAATGAACTATGCTAAGCTATGCTAAAAGTGTTACCGCCAGAACCGGAGATCGGCTGAATGGATTCGAAAACAGTAAAACTTAGAGGAGTTGGAAAATGAGCCTATTTTCAAAAAAAGTGGAGTGTTCCTTTAACAACTAATATTTGAGGCACATATCAGCACAAAATAAACACACCTTAAAAAAAAAAAAACTCTTACCATGAGGTTTGCCTAATAAAAGCTCCGGTGCCAAGTAGTCAGGAGTTCCCAAAATAGGAGCCCCTTCTACACGTTCTGGACCTCTACGGACACTTTTTGGTGTCCTATAGGGAGTGTGAGACACAACCATCTGCTGTGGAGTCTAGAAAAGAAAAAGAAAATATGACTAATCCACTAAAACAATTTCAATTCCACTTCAGTTCTGTTCGAGGTCCAAAAGCCTCCTCACCTGGTAAAGTGAGCCGCTCGGACTGGGCCTTTTCTTCTGAACCGGAGTCACTACAGACTGGGCGTTGAGGAAGGAAGTTGACGCAGACATCTCCATGGTATCCAAAGAGGCTAGGCTGAGATGTGACGTACAAGACCGGTTTATGGAGCTGCAATAGCTCCTGAACGCAACCACGTTCTTGGGTTTGAGGAAGCCAGGTGATTTGATCATAGAGTCAGACAGCCCGTGAGGACGGTCAAGAAGGGAACGCTCAGATTGCTTTGAGCTGCTTTGATTTGGTGTAGCTATTGTGGGCCGAGCAATCTCGTTTTCATCCAGCTCCTCGAAAGAGGACGACAAAGCCTCGTGTTTGAAGTCCGTCGATTTTTGTGGCGTGTTAACAACCAGTGACATCTCATGGCCAGAGCCGTCCAAGTCTAAACTAAGGCTTCTTCTGATATCTCGGTCATCGCCAGGTGAGGTCAGGGAGCTCAAGTTGGTCTCTGCTTTAAGCAAAGCCATCCCCTCACCTTGATCTTCCAGATCACAGAAGAGATTTTTGGCCACAGCTATGGGACTAGATTGCTTTGGGCCCATTCTCTCACCAAACGGTGCAGTTTTAACATCATCAAGCCCCACAATTGAGAAAATTCCTGTCAAGCCTGTGTGGGCCGTTGAGTTTCCCTCAGGAATATGGAAGGACCTTTTGTACATTGCGTCGTTTTTCTTGCAATGTCTCTCAGCCTGCTCTGGGCTTTTGTCTACTTCTTCAAACGCTCTCTTTACTGAGGTTTTGGGCTCTTCCGTCGGCTCTGGTTTCTGAGGACTGTTCCCAACTGACTGATGGGGAACAGTCTTACCCAGTGGAGTGACACAGTGGTCTGTTGCGCTGAAATGGAGCCTCTTTGCAGAAATATCTGCTTTAATATTTCTGCTATTGTCCCCTTGGTTATCGAGCGAAGTCAAAACACTGCTGTGATCCTGAGCTCGTGCTGGAAACATCTTCCTCCTTTCCACAGGTGTCAAGGGAAGGTTTCTTGACGTTCTTTTGCCCACTTCTCTTCCCTTTACCTGAGGAAGGTTCTCGCCATCTTGTAAATTCTAGAATTGCATGATATTGTAAGGTTTATTTATTTATTATATACACTACTGTTTACAAATTTGGGTTCTATATGTTTTTCCTCTCTCTCTTTTTTTTTAAGAAATTAATACTTTTATTTAGGGATGCACAATATCGGTATCGGCCGATATATAATCATTTTTAATGTTATCGTTATCAGACCGATAAGAAAATTTGGCAGAGATATTAAAGCCGATAAATAATGGATTATTTCAGATACACACTGTCCGCCATTATGGGTTTGAATTGCTTTAAATATTATTTAAATCACTTCAAAAAGGAAAATAAATTATCATCGGTTATCGACCAAAATTTCCAATATTCAATTTTCAGAAAGGACACATTAAACTGATCAAAAGTGACAGAGAAGACATTTTTACATGGAATTTCTCTTTCAAATAATGCTGTTCTTTTGAACTGAACAATTGTTATCATGGTTTTTTAAAATTGTATATTAATAATAAGAAATGTTTTGTGAGCACCAAATCAGCATATTAGAATTATTTCTGAAGGATCATGTGACACTGGACTAATGACTGCTGAAATTTGAGCGTTGACATCACAGGAATAACTTTTCATATTTTCAAATAGTAGAGTTATTTTCAATTATTTCAATTTTAATATTTCATATATCTGTTATTACTGTAGTTTTGATTAAATAAATGCAACCTTGGTGCACATAACACTCTTCTTTTAAAAATAATTATTTATCAAATGATAAAAGCCAAATAAATGTGTAATTACCAAAAAACACAAATTTAAGATTCCTGAGGTTACACTTTATGTTAAGGTGTCTTTTAATTATACATTTAAGTTCTGAGTAATATTAAGTAACTACATGTACTTACTTACTATAGAATTAGGATTAATGATTGGTTTAAGGTTAGTTGCATGTAATTATGCATAATTTAGTAACTGCATGTAACCTACGTAACAATTCCTGATAAGTGATTATTTGCCCATTTGTAACTTTCTCTTAACATAATTCAGAAAAGGACAAAACATATTTGAAGTATAACATACAATACATATGATATAGAATCTAAAAATATATTAAAAAATATAAAATAATTAGAATATTATAGTAATTTAAAAATTAGGAAGACTTTGTTTTGCTTTTCAAAACTGCACATTTTTTGTACTTTTTGTGATAATATAATAATTTAAGTAGATTTATTTTACACATTCACAATATATTGGTATTTTTTAATTGTATCGGTATTGTTCTTATGTTGAATTTTAATTGTGCTGCTCATTTCTCCTATTTTTAACTTCGATTATCTTTTTCATCAATTGCTCATTTGAATTTCATAATGCAGTTAAATATAATATTTAGCAAATCATAAAATGAATATCCATTTTTCATACTGTACATTATAATATTGTGAAATCTAAATTCACTTAAATGACCGTTTATAGTTTTTAGTGACATTTATGCAGTCAATATAGTTTTGCTCGATGCACTATGAACCAAACGCCCTTCCCAAAACAGAGATGCAGAAACAAACCTGCTCATCTTCCCACATCGGGCTGACGCAGTCTTCAGAATCAGTAGTGGATGGTAAATAGCACGAGTTGGTGCTTCCAGCACTCTCGAATCTCTTCCTCGATTTCATCAGCCTTGGTGTCAAACTCCTAGCCAGCAGGCCGGGACTGAACACACTGTTGGATCCTAGAGAATATCACATGTTAGGCTTCACATTATTCATTTACAGCAAAAACAACTGACAAATGTCATTCTAAATAACACTAATGACAGACTCCAGATGAACATTAAACATTACCTAAAGCTCGACTTGCGCGCACTGGGGAATTGAGGTACTCGACTCGTCTCTTCAGCAGAGGTGAACACAGAGAAGTATTCCTCTGCTTGAGTTTCCCACAGGACATGGGACTGCCCAACACTGCGCTGCTGTGACGCTTGCCCTCTGTCACCGGGGTATTCTGCCATTTCACAATGAAATAGTATGCATTATACAATCCATTTCAAAATGATTTTGTAGTAATAAAAATAGTCCTAAGAAAAGACCTAAGCCTTTAAAATGACAAATATATATATATATATATATATATATATATATATATATATATATATATATATATATATATATATATATATATATATATATATATATATATATATATATATAAAAACAATGAGGAAATTATATTTGGCTCAAATAAAGTATCAAAAGTAATCATATGGTTTTAAAAAACAAATCATCAAATGCCTGAAGAGGGCGCCAAAGACCTAGTGTCGTTTAAAGCCTTAAAGCAGATTAAATCCTTGTTTAATATTGGCTAAATGCCATTTAACACAAATGTTTACTTTACTGACACTCAACTGATAGAATGCACTATAGCACAATGTTATTTTATGTTCTGTTATCTTCAAAAGCAGATCATGGGGACATTTTAATTGTCCATGATCAAACATCATGATATCGCACATCCCTAAGTGTAAGCAAATACTCGTTAGGAGAAGCAGTCAAGCAGCACAAGACGGCCGTTTCTTCAAAGCTGGATTTACTAGGTGCTATTAAAAATAAAACCGTCAGAGACCAAAAAAAACCCTTATTGTTGAGCCATATGATATACAAATTATATGAATCTGCAAATCTACTCACGAGACCAAGAGAGCTTATCAGCGACAGAACTTGACCAGGTGTTCTGAAATAATCCTTTTTAGGTTTCACTAAAGAGGGTGTGGTTAAAATGTCCATCAGGTTGAGCTCTGGATGGTGAGAAAAGGAAAACTGTGTTAATATCACAATAATATTTTAGCATTTTGGATGTAAAAAAAAAAAAAAAAACATACCCCTGTCAAGTTTAACCTTGGAGAGCCCAAAGTCTGTGAGCTTAATGTGACCCTCATTGGAGATGAGCATGTTGTCTGGCTTTAAGTCCCTGAATCAAATGACAAAAAAAGGAAGTAAGTCAAACAAAACACTAAAAATGACACAATTTCATTTCAAGTTTCAGAAATACCTGTGAATGATGCTGTGTCTGTGAAGGTAATCGAGAGCGAGCGCGACCTCCGAGATGTATTTCAGAGACATGTCCTCATCGAAGTACCCATAAATATGAAGAAGTGATTTCACATCTCCTCCAATCAGATACTCCATCACCTGTCAAAGCACCAAACATGAATGAACCAGCTAAAGCTTCACATTAATGCTGAGGTGAACTCATAAAACATGTACAGGTACATGAAGCCTGTTTTAGACATTATTTTTATTACTATTCAACATTTTCCACCTCAGTTTTCATCAGATTCACCCTTGTACGTACCAGATAGACTTTAGTTGTGGTCTGAAGAGAGTAAAACAGATGCACAATGAAAGGACTCTTACTGAGAGCCAGAGCGTCTCTCTCAGCTTTCATCTGATCAGTCATGTTCTTATCCACCATGTCTGCTTTCTTCACCACCTGCCAGACAAAAGCAGCGTTTATCAATGCTAGCAACTTCAAAACAGTGAAGACAAATAGTAAAAAAATACTTATAATAGATATTACCATATTTACAGAAGAGGATTAGGGCCAATAATAAAAAATAGACATTAAAGTCATCTCGTTAAATTACGAGAAAAAAAATCAAAAATAAAATGTTAACAATAAAATTTTGAGAAAGTCATGTTTCGAGAAAAACTTTAAATAAAAAAAAAAATTAAATTAAATGTTGAGAATAAACTCACTAAATTGAGAATGAAGTTCTTTTAAAAAAAATTGAGAAAAAAATTTAATTAAATGTCGAGAATAAACTCACTAAATTGAGAATGAAGTTGTTAAAAAAAAGTGTAAAATTGAGAAAAAAATTAAATTAAATGTTGAGAATAAACTCACTAAATTGAGAATGAAGTTGTAAAAAAAAAACGTAAAATTGAGAAAAAAATTAAATTAAATGTCGAGAATAAACTCACTAAATTGAGAATGAAGTTGTTAAAAAAAAGCGTAAAATTGAGAAAAAAATTAAATTAAATGTCGAGAATAAACTCACTAAATTGAGAATGAAGTTAAAAAAAAGCGTAAAATTGAGAAAAAAATTAAATTAAATGTTGAGAATAAACTCACTAAATTGAGAATGAAGTTCTTTAAAAAAATTGAGAAAAAAATTAAATGAAATGTCGAGAATAAACTCACTAAATTGAGAATTACGTTGTTTAAAAAACCTAAAATTGAGAAAAAAATTAAATTAAATGTTGAGAATAAACTCACTAAATTGAGAATGAAATTGTTAAAAAAAAACGTAAAATTTCGAGAAAAAAATTAAATTAAATGTTGAGAATAAACTCACTAAATTGAGAATGAAATTGTTAAAAAAACGTAAAATTTCGAGAAAAAAATTAAATTAAATGTTGAGAATAAACTCACTAAATTGAGAATGAAGTTGTTTAAAAAAAAAACATTAAATTTCGAGAAAAAATCAAATTAAATGTTGAGAAAACTCACTAAATTGAGAATGAAGTTGTGTTGAGAGAAAAAAATGTAAAGAAACATAATGACTTAATTCTCAAAATTTAATGACTTTTTTTCTCAAAACAATTTTAATCCCAAATTTTAATGTTTTTTCTCGAAACAATGACCTTTTTTTTTCAAAATTTAACGAGTTTTTTCATGAAACAACTACTTTATTCTCAAAATTTAGTGAGTTTATTCTCAACTTTTTCTACTTTTTTTCCTCGTAATTTTATGTTTGTATTTGCAACATTTTATTTTGACTGTGGCCCTAATCCTCAGTTGATTGATTACATTTTTGAAACATTTTAATGACATATTAGAGTTAAAGTTACCAATTATTATTTTTTATGGAACATTGCAGTATTTATTATAAATGATTTATCCGTGCACATCATAATTATTATTATTTTTTTTATTCATGTGCCCCCATAATCTTCTCCTGCAGCATCTCTTGTCTTCTCTGATTACGAGGGCGGGGCAACCTGTCACTCACATGAGATCCACCAATAGCAAACCACAACCATCCAATCAGTTCCCCAGAGACAAAATCAAGCCCCGCCCTACATTTGTTCTTGCTCGAGAAACTGTTTTAGTTGGATACACATAGAGCTGCACGATAAAGTATCAAAATCGGTTGAATTAACGTTCGAAGACAAATATATTTTTAACAGTCCTTGTCGCCACCTGATGGCGTAACGATGATACAATCGTTATTTGAAGCGCCATGTTACTTTTTACCTGTAGTGTCTTGCCAGTTGCATTTAAAAATGGCATGATAAACAATAATAAATATAAAGTAAGAAACTTATTTACCTGTTCAAAGCAAATTTAGGAATCACTTTAAATTAATAAATATACATTTTTAATTTTGACAAATGATCGAATATAATAAAATGCTCATAGTAATCATGATTTAAAATGGTAACAGCACATTTATAAATATGTATTGTTATAATAAATAACGAAATATATATATATATACCTTGATTGCATAGAGTTTGGAGTTGCATTTCTTTCTGGCGAGATAAACCTTCCCAAAGGCTCCTCGACTGATGGGTTTGACCAGCACAAAGTCCTCGATGGAGGGAGCTTTGACTGCGCTGTGCGAGCCTTCAGAATGAGCTTCCATCGCGGCGAACATCAGTTTAATCCAGAGACAGACGCCTCATTCAGAGACTTTATGGTGATTATTGTGTTGAAAATCGAACACACATCGCCATAAAAAGCTTTTAAACGCCACATACATTCGAACTGTATTAGTTTGAACAGGACAGAGTTCAGTCCACCGCCTCCATCCTCACTGTTGACAAGCGGGACGAGTTTGTTTTGAAATTTGAAATGTGCCACATAAATTTGGGTCCTAAAACGCGGTGGTTTAGCCGCCCAAAAGTGTTGAAAAATAAATAGTCGACTGAAAAACAGTAATGTTTGTGTTTAATCGCGACTGTATAAAATCTGACATTAATTGTATAAATGTTATACTTTTATTTGATCCTTACACCAGTAAATAACTGTTAAATTTCCGCAAAACGAGTCAGGCAAAGATTTTGGCTACTCTTTAAAAGAGCAGAAGAACGGAAGAAGAGAATGCGCCCTCTGCTGGACAGAGTGACATAATAAAAGCCTGTTTTAGAAATCTTTAAAAAAAACAAAACGTTTTTATTGATGGGGACGTTATATACGTTTATATACAAACAAATGTAATCTTTTAAATTCCAGAGATTTTGGGAACTGGCCCACAAACGTTATAAACTGAAGTACAACCGACAAACGCAATAATAAACACTGATTGGTCCATCTTCAACAGCGCTGAGAAAAGTAACAGATTCTGTGTGACTTTAATTTATAACTTATGAGCTGGTTATTATATCTAATTGCATTTTTTTTTTTTTAAATCTTATATGTTGCTATGGAATAAATGTATGAAAGACAGAAAAGAGCAATCATAATTCCATATACAAATATTACAATGACGTAATATCGGTCATTATTTTCAATATTTTGTTGACTGAAGGTTGTTCTAGAGACTCTTTGAAAGCTTTAAAAGTTTGTGAAATTTACAAAGTTATGTAACAGTTTGTCTCTTTTGTTTTATTTTTATGCATAATTGTATAATGTTAAATATCTGCATTTTGAACGAAAGTGTGTGTATAATGTTAATGTTTATTAGAGGTGAATAGTGGAATATTTCTATAAATAAATATACATAAACTTCAATTTTACATTTCTTATATTTTATGAACTTTAAAACATTATACCCGATTGGATTCTATTTTCATGGATGTGCGACTACTATAAAAACTAATCTTAAATGACATGTTAAAAGATCTGACTTGCCAAACCGTAATTAATGTAAATAATAAATAATTAGAATATAGTTTACCATTAAAAGCCACGGGGTGGCGCTGTAATAATCTCAAATTGTACTCATGGATCCAATCCGATCTCATGGCAATTTATACGTATTTTACAAGGTGGCTAATTCGTACAAACTCATACAACAAATTTTTTTGCTAAATCGTACGTATCTTACGAGTTGCCAAATTTGTATGAATTCGTATGAATGACCTACCCTTAACCCCGCCCCTAAACCTACACCTCACTGGGGTTTAGACTAATCATATGAATTCGTATAAGTGACGTCGTACGCAGTGTTGTCAACTGCTTTCAGATGAAAGTATCTTAAACTGTAGGCATGTGACGTATCAAATTTTCATGTTGCGATGCTTGTTGAAGCTTTTATCACGGTATACAGTATAATCACGATATTGAAATAAGTTGTAAAAAAAGTGTTGTCACAGTATCGCTGTGACTTTTCTTATGACAAAAAGAACTCTGAACATTTAAATACAATAATGCAATACACAAATTATAAAGTAAAATGTTTCAAACAGATTAAATTGTAAAATAATTAAAAAGAACAACAGGCAACACTATATAAGGTCTCATTATTTAACATTAGTTAATGCATTAACTAAGATTAAAAATGAGCAATAGCTGCATTTGTTACATAAGTTTTTTTATTTTATTTATATATATATATTAGTAAAAAAATTACAGCTGCTTTGTTTATGGGTTTTCTGGGGTAACCGCTGCATTTCTGCTGTTCCATCAGCGCCTTCTGCTGTCAGAGAGTGAACGTGCACTTTCATTCAGAGCGTGCATCTCTTTCACTCGTTTCCCCGTGTGCTTCTCGTGCACATTGAGTTTGTTTACATAGTGCGCATGTCCCTTTGACGCCGCATACAGCGGTGTTGTGGATTTTATACGGTTGATAGGTAAAGCATTCTTAAAATGTAATATAAAAATCTGAATAATTCATAATAAATAATTATTCATGGTATTTTGCAGTGCCCACGGTAACAATATCATATTCATTATCGTTGATATATCGTATTACTGAATGTCGGCACATGTCTATTAAACTGTTAGCTGTTAGCATAATGGCAAATTAATTTATCTATATAAATATAAATATATAGATCAGTGGGCAAAATAAGAATCTAGATAAGGTTTGTCCAATAATTTGTTAGATTTGTTCCTAAACTTTTGAAAAAAGTTTTAAAAGTGGCGGGTAAGTCAATAAATCAAGTGACAAAATTGCAAAATTGACAACACTGGTCATATGAGTGAGGTCGTACGAATTTAGCCACCTCTTAAAATACGTACGAATTGGCCGTGAAATAGTGTTGCATGGATCATAAGCATCGATTACTTGACAATTAAAACGGCTGTCCGTAACTTTTTTTGTGTGTGTGTTCAAAATTTATAAAAATTATATAATGAGCAAATGCATAATGAATCCATTTCCCCAACCTGTGTTTTTGTCTTCTTCTGAATCTCTACGGTACACCTATAATAAGTGTTAATATTCGGACTATTTTAGACTGGTACGGGTCGTACCAATGCGGAGGATCACAGTACCTGCGTGACTCATCATAGACAGAGAGAAGAAGCTCCGGCTACAATGTTCTTCCGCAAGACGCATGCAGTTCCTTTTATTAACCGCTAGATGGAGCGCCAAATTAAATTTAGATTAATGGATATGCGGATAACTGAACTGAAAAGTGAAAGATTTGTACTCCTGTGTTACTTGAAATAATAATTAAAAAAAAAAAAATTATTCATTCATTTTATTTTATTTTTTAAATCAGACTTCTTTTCAGAGTAGAGGCAAATTAATCTCTCTCTCTCTCTCTCTCTCTCTCTCTCTCTCTCTCTCTCTCTCTCTCTCTCTCTCTGCCCCGTGCATGTCTTTGATCACAGGTTTGGAAAAAGGCAGCTGTCGTGCTGCTCCCTCCTACAGAGCAGAACAAACGCTATATTCATCTGCCTCAGAAACTCCCCCGAGCAACTTCAGGACAGACGGAGCACAATAACATCATTAATGCAGCTGGACGCAGAAACACACCGTCTGATCTGATCCACTGTCAGTTCTCACAATGTGGAAGATCTGCGGTGTCCTGATCGCCTGGGCTCTGCTGCTCATCCTGCATGTGCGCGCTCAGTCTCAGAGCAGGTAAGTTTCTTCAGTCCTCATGCACGCGCACTGAACGCTCATGTATGATCACAGCGGATCTCACATGCGACAGCGTTGTGGCATGTCAAAGTTTTGAGATTCAAGATCAGGCTGTGTTGCAGAACTGAATGCTGCATCGATGCAGGTGTTTATTGTTCTTTCTCTTGTCTAGACAGACCTTCACGTGTGGTGGGAATATCACAGGAGAGTCGGGTGTTATCGGTAGTCAGGGTTATCCGGGCGTCTATCCGCCGAATACCAAATGTGTGTGGAGAATTACTGTAAGTAACTGATTTATTATAATGACATGCGTCTTAACCATATTTGCATTTCCTGAAGGAAATATAAGTGCCCTGCAGCTAAAGAATCGTTTTACATTTTAATGTAATAAAGTTTTTTAGGCTCTGGTACTGTGAAGATTAAATACTGCAGTGAAAATATAACAGTTGCCATGTAAAGGGGGCTATAAACACCAATCAGAATTTACTAAAGCAGAATTATTAACCAATCAGAATTTATCATGCAAATATAATGACAAACCCGAGGTAGGTTCGATTTTGAATGGCGAAAACTCTTTTATCATACTTTCCTACTTGTAAAAAAAAAGCTGTCCGGATTCACAAATCCAAATCAGAGTTATAAAGTCAGAATTGTGAGTTATAAAGTCAGAATTGTGAGATATAAAGTCAGAATTGCGAGATATAAAGTCAGAATTGCGAGTTATAAAGTCAGAATTGTGAGATATAAAGTCAGAATTGCGAGTTATAAAGTCAGAATTGAGATATAAAGTCTGAATTGCGAGATATAAAGTCAGAATTGAGATATAAAGTCAGAATTGAGATATAAAGTCAGAATTGCGAGATATAAAGTCAGAATTGCGAGATATAAAGTCAGAATTGCGAGATATAAAGTCAGAATTGAGATATAAAGTCAGAATTGCGAGACATTAAGTCAGAATTGCGAGTTATAAAGTCAGAATTGCGAGACATTAAGTCAGAATTAAGAGATATAAAGTCAGAATTGTGAGATATAAAGTCAGAATTGCGAGACATAAAGTCAGAATTGCGAGATATAAAGTCAGAATTGCGAGTTATAAAGTCAGAATTGCGAGATATAAAGTCAGAATTGCGAGTTAAAAAGTCAGAATTGCATAAAATCAGAATTGCGAGATATAAAGTCAGAATTGCGAGTTATAAAGTCAGAATTGCGAGTTATAAAGTCAGAATTGCGAGATATAAAGTCAGAATTGCGAGATATAAAGTCAGAATTGCGAGTTATAAAGTCAGAATTGTGAGATGTAAAGTCAGAATTGTGAGATGTAAAGTCAGAATTGCGAGATATAAAGTCAGAATTGTGAGATATAAAGTCAGAATTGCGAGATATAAAGTCAGAATTGCGAGATATAAAGTCAGAATTGTGAGATATAAAGTCAGAATTGTGAGATATAAAGTCAGAATTGTGAGATATAAAGTCAGAATTGTGAGATGTAAAGTCAGAATTGTGAGATATAAAGTCAGAATTGCGAGATGTAAAGTCAGAATTGCGAGATATAAAGTCAGAATTGCGAGATATAAAGTCAGAATTGCGAGTTATAAAGTCAGAATTGCGAGATATAAAGTCAGAATTGCGAGATATAAAGTCAGAATTGCGAGATATAAAGTCAGAATTGCGAGATATAAAGTCAGAATTGCGAGATATAAAGTCAGAATTGCGAGTTATAAAGTCAGAATTGTGAGATATAAAGTCAGAATTGTGAGATGTAAAGTCAGAATTGTGAGATGTAAAGTCAGAATTGCGAGATGTAAAGTCAGAATTGCGAGATATAAAGTCAGAATTGCGAGATATAAAGTCAGAATTGCGAGTTATAAAGTCAGAATTGTGAGATATAAAGTCAGAATTGCGAGATATAAAGTCAGAATTGTGAGATATAAAGTCAGAATTGTGAGATATAAAGTCAGAATTGTGAGATATAAAGTCAGAATTGCGAGATATAAAGTCAGAATTGCGAGATATAAAGTCAGAATTGCGAGATATAAAGTCAGAATTGTGAGATATAAAGTCAGAATTGTGAGATATAAAGTCAGAATTGTGAGATATAAAGTCAGAATTGTGAGATATAAAGTCAGAATTGCGAGATATAAAGTCAGAATTGCGAGATATAAAGTCAGAATTGCGAGTTATAAAGTCAGAATTGTGAGATATAAAGTCAGAATTGTGAGATGTAAAGTCAGAATTGCGAGATATAAAGTCAGAATTGTGAGATATAGTCAGAATTGCGAGATATAAAGTCAGAATTGCGAGATATAAAGTCAGAATTGCGAGATATAAAGTCAGAATTGCGAGATATAAAGTCAGAATTGCGAGATATAAAGTCAGAATTACGAGATAAAGTCAGAATTGCGTGATAACTCGCAATTGCGTGGAAAAAAAGAATTCGGACTTTATAACGCGCAATTCTGAAAAAAAAAAAAAAATCTGAATTGTGTGATAAAAGTTAATTACCTTTTTTATTTTTTTATTTAGTGGCGGATATAAGCTTCCTTTAATGAGTATGTTTGTATATGCAGTTAGTGTTGTCAAAAGTACCGATCAGTACTGAAATCTCACAATCCTGATTCGTTTTTTTGTTAGAATAAGGAGTTTATCCCACAATTCGGACTTTATAATTCACATTTGCAAGTTTATACCTCACAATTCCGAGACAAAAAGTCAGGATTGCAACACAATTCTGCCTTTTTTGTTCTCAATTACAAGTTTATATCTCACAATTCTGACTTTATTTCTCGCAATTCCATGTTTAGACGTAAACCCGCAATCGCACGAAAACAGTATACAATTACAAATTGCAATTAAAAAGCTGCAAATACCTTTTTCTTATTTTTTTATTTTTATTTCATGGTAGAAACAAGCTTCCACAATAATAAGTGGGTTAATGTAATGGTGAAGAAGAATACAAAACACATGAACAGAGAAACCAAGAAAAAATGTTTATCATTGGATTTGTTACATATCAGGTACCAGAAAACATTTGACAGATCTCAAGTTAGCATTGACCCTACCAAATCTAGCATTTGTGGACATTTGTATGTTTTCCTACACACCTGCACACATTAATAATGTTTACTTCTTTACTGAATACAGTATATTCTGTTAAAAGTTAGCAATGTTGCACATTGTTCAGTAAGTGCAAAGTTTGCATTATAAATAATCTCCAATTCCGTTTTTCATAGCTTTAATCTTTAATCTTTGTATGTTTAGTGTTTGGAGGTGAAAAAAAGAAGATTTCTGGTATTTAAATAAAGTTCTGCATTGCATGTACTGTACTGATGATGCAATAGAAAGTCGTGGCAAGAATCGGTGTATGGTTGTGACCTGTGTTTGGTTTGGCTGCTGGCCACATTACATCCTTGTGGCAACACCAGACTCATTCTAACATTTTATTGCATTGCCATCATTGCATATAAGAGACTCAATTGGTGACCTGTCTGAGTAAGAGGGTTTTTCCACTTTATTTTAAGAATCTTAATTATGGCAGAGAATGATTTCCATGTTGCTGAAGTAAAAAAAATATAGTTGGGTCTCAATATGACGTCTGCTTCTTGCAGGTTCCAGAGGGCAAAGTGGTCGTCCTTTCGTTTCGTTTCCTCGACTTAGAGAGTGACAACCTGTGCCGGTATGATTATGTGGATGTGTATAGTGGCCACGCCAATGGACAGCGTCTCGGCCGCTTCTGTGGGACGTTCAGGCCGGGAGCCCTCGTTTCCACAAGCAACAAGATGCTCTTACAGATGGTGTCTGATGCCAATACAGCTGGTAGTGGTTTCCTGGCTGTGTACTCTGCTGCCAACCCCAATGAACGGGGTAAGAACATCATAAAAATGTACCGTAAATTTAGCAGTTAATAAGATGTTTTGCTGTGTTCAACTCAAGCCAAAGGAGTTTATTAGATGTTTTAAAGGGTTAGTTCACCCCAAAATGAAAATTCTGTCATCAATTACTCACCCTCATGTTATTTCAAACCCATTAGAAACACAAATGAAGATATTTTTGGATTCTGTCCCTCTATTGAATGTTTATTCACCCAAAACTCATCATAACAGATCATAAAATAAATGCGCGGTTTAATCCAAGTCTTCTGAAGAGACACGATTTCTTTATATGATGAACAGACTTAATTTAGGCTCTTATTCACATGTGAACATTGATCAGCGAACGATTATAGAGAACTAAACAGAAGCTCAACTTGCTTGACGTGCGAGAACAAATCTCATTGGTTCTCATGCATCAAGCAAGTACAATTGAGCTTCTGTTTACCATATTTGAGAGCTCTATGAATGTTCGCTGATGAATGTTTACATGTGAATAACAGCCTAAATTCATCATTAGGGGTGTAATGGTACACAGAAGTCATTTGTGAATGTACTGTTCTTCTGCTCTTTTTACTTTTGTGGTGGTTAGCAAACAGCATTGTATTACCGTGCGCGCCCCCTTCTGGATTGTAGTGTGGATCGCCTGTGACTGACTGTATTCGTTCATCATATAAAGTGATTGTGTCTCTTCAGAAGACTTTAACTGCTTGATTCATATGGATTTATTTTACATTTATCTCTTTATGAATGTTTTGAACCGTCAGAGGTTTGGGTGAATATACTGTAATGGAGTGACAGAAATCTCTCAGTTTTAATTAAAGATATCTTCATTTGTGTTTTGAAAATGAAAAAAACAAGTCTAATTGGTTTGGAATGACATGAGGGTGAGTAAATGATGACAGAACACATAGATTGTGTGTAAGAGGGCAAAAGGTCAAGTTTAATGAGCAGTTAAGAACTATTCAACATCTAACAGTTCCTAGAGAAGTCAGAGGTCAATATAATGCTGGGGAAGAGAAATGGACATTTAACACCTAACATAAACCGTTTTCGTTCAGTAAATCACTGAAAGACCATGTTGATTCTCACAAAAGGAAGAAAAACCTGGTTTTACTTTGACTAGTTAAACATAATGGGATTTTCTCCGTTGATTTAGAGCTCTCTGGAGGATCTTGAAGCTGGAGATTATTGCTGTGTATTTCATGGCATGATGTTGAATTTCTCACAGACGTTTTTCCAGTGAATCAGTGATTGGTCAGACCCCCAGAGGCCGTCTTGCTCACGCAGTAACTGTATAAGTGACGAGACGTCTGCATGGCTGGAGTAAGACAGCTGGAATGTTAATGATTTAGATTGTATCTCTGTTTTTTTTTCCATCTAGTTGACGGTCGGCTGGTGGGTGTTGGTAACAGCGGAAGCTTGCAGTTAGAGCTGCACGATTAAGTTCACAATCTCGATTCAAACACCCATGCAATCTTATTCCTAAATGATAACGATTTGGCTATGTCTATCAAACCTTTGACAAGTATAATCACAGCAATCTCTCAATCAGAGAGAGCCGCCATGTTTAGGTATGAAACAGCTTCACAAACAGTCTCTTCAACCACACTGGTATCAGTATTTCTGTGTTACAATAATTCAAGTGATCACAGAATTACTGGGATAAAAGTTTATAGTTCAGATATAAACACTGATGTCTAAGGTAGCGACCAAAATAGACCTTTTAAAAGTAACTTGATTCTTTAAATAAAGATTGTTTCAGTGAAATTGTTACACCTGTAGGTGGAGACAAAAGACTGATCAAAAAATGTACGCCATTGAATCGTTCTTTCAAGAGATTTGTTCAAAAACAATGATTCATCAAGTAATGAAACAAGTCTTTATGAGTGAGTCATTGAATCATTCATTAAAACTGATTTTTACAAATAATAATAATTCATTCAAATTAATTAAATATTTTTAAAAAGAACATTTTGTCTGAATCTGTAGTAAATTAAATGTTATTTTGTTATTCTCTCTATTCAGAATCGTGATCTCTATTTTGAAAAAAAAAAAATAAAATTAATAAATATTTTGTTTCAATTTATCCAGAAACATGCAAGTTTTGTGAGTCTTATGGAAAAGGTCACATTTCACGCTCAGTTTATAATTGTATTAGTAATAATAATTAAATGTATTTTACCTTATTTAATTCAAATCTATAATGAAATTAAATTTTATTTGAAGAAAATTAAGCGTATTTTCAGGACTGCTAATATTTTCCACATTATTTTCAACAACAATTAAAGGATAATTTTGCTGATTTTCAACCAGTTTTGTATTGTTACAATATAAATTCAATAATATATGTAAATGAACAATATGTATTGTATTTATTTGTCAGCAAAAGTTCTCAAAGCAAAAGATGATGAAGATGATTCATTTTACCCATTTCAAAAGTGTGCATTTTCAGGCCCCCAAAACACTGTTGTGGTGTAAACAAATGGCAAAACGCATAGATTTTTTAAACATTTTAGTTGAAAATGTTGTTGTGTAAATGCCCCCTACAATATAAACATTAATTATAGGTGTACCGTAGCGATTCCGGATAAGACAAAAACACAAGGTTTGGAAGATGGATTCATGTACTATAAATTTTAAATGTAAAAAGTTACATAGTGTACATTTAAAATTAGTTTACACTATTGAAAAAAAAATTCAAACACATCTGGTTGGACAAACAGACGGCCCCGCCCCAAACTCACACCATTGGCTGACCTAGTGTTGCTGTTCTAGGCTGGTTCTGATGCTCAAACAAACGTTTCCAGGAAGTAAACCTTCAAATGACGTACTTATATTTGAAAAAGCACATTCTTTGCATCTAAAAATGATTCACTTTTATACTCAAAATATAATTTCTTCATGATTTTGGGGTGAAATATGACATTTACGACAGGCCTAGTGACATTTAATCTTTTAGTATAGCATAGCGATCCAAAAAGCATGTTTCAAATCGCACAGAGTGAGGTTTATAGTGCACTTTCAGCATATTTTCTGATGCAAAAGTAGGCTTAGCACCTTTTAATACGGGCACCAAAATCAATGCACACTGCTTTCGGTGGGATACAGTTCTAGAAGCAACAGCTCTGGGTAAAGGGTATTGGCAGCTGTGTAGAAGGATTAAGGCAGGAACTGCACGCTGGGACCAAAAAGTCTGTAAACTCTCCCGTAATGACAAGACTGTAGGGAAGTACATTTTAGAGTCTGCCAATGATGGCGCTGTGCAATTATCTCATGCATTCCTTTTAATTAGGGGTGAACGACCTCACACTGGATGCTTGGTCTATGTTTAGCTCTCATGGAGTTTTTAACAGAGGAAACATTTCCTAAACGCCTCTCTGAATGGATGTTTACAGGAGATCAGTACTGTGGTGGGAGATTAATGAAGCCGTCAGGAACCTTCAAGACCCCTAACTGGCCAGAGAGAGACTATCCTGCTGGAGTCACATGCTCTTGGCATATAGTAGCACCGAAGAACCAGGTGGACTCTTATTCATTTGCATATTGCAATCTGAGTTGTTTTTAGTGGATTTTTTTATCCTTAACTTGGCTACAAAAACAATGGCTTAAAAATATGATTAATATTCAATAAAATTATTGATTTAACTGCACTGATGCGGTTCTCGGATGAGAACGAAATTTTAACTCAATTGATCTCGAGTCTACACCTGATGCAAGCGGCATCAAATTTATAGCTGAATTGAACTTGTTTCATAATCAATGAACTTTGCAATATTGACACTGTTATTGAACTGAAATAAAACTGAAAAAAAGACTTTTTCGCCAATCATTTTTACATATTCGGGTCTTTAACGACCCGGATCAATATCTAACACGGAAGGATCTCTACCTGTCACGATAATATAAAACTTCTCTGATATTAGAGTAACAATTACAGAAGAATAAAATAAAGCATATTTTGTTACCTTTTGGAGCTTGAAAGGGCTCAGATGTTTTATGCCATCATCACGGTCCTCGTCAGAGCTCATTTCCCAGTACATTCAGCAAATAATAGGCTAGTTTTATGTTTGAGTTCACAAATATGAGCCCATTCGTGATCTCAAACATATTCTCAAAACTATATAATTTTCAACATCTTCAAAATCAATATTTTGATCGCTAACAGCTTCACCAGATCAATAAGAGTTACAGTCATATTTGATTGCGTTCAGTACTTGTTCTGCAGTAATCGCTGAGCCATTTCATGTTTTTCTTATTATTTCGTTTTCTGTCTGAATGAGTCGTCACTTCAGCATTGTGTATCAGACATTGCCACCTTGTGGAATAAAGGTGAATTGCACTTATTCCGTCATCTAAGATTCAATTATTGTTGTGCAGAACAAAATATATGTACACTCATACAGACCTCGGGTCGTTTGCGACCCTATACAATCTTTTACAAAAAATGAATACAAAAATAAGCATTCTTTTATAATTTTATGATTTTTTTTCTTGTTTTATTCTTTATAATGAATGGATTGAGGAATACCAAGAAGGTTGTTGTCTAACTTTAAAAAATGAACGAGGTGGAGAGTAGTGAATGTCGGGTCACTAAAGACCCGAGGTATGCATTTAAGGGTTAACTAAATTGAGCTGAATAGAAACACTATTTACAACTTTTGCAGATTGTGTGAATTGCATATAGCTAAAACAGTTGTCATTTTTTCACAGATTATAGAGGTAAAATTTGAGAAGTTTGATGTGGAGAGGGACAACTACTGCCGTTACGATTACGTAGCAATTTTTAATGGTGGAGAAATCAACGACGCTAAAAGAATTGGGAAATATTGTGGAGACAGCCCACCAGCGTATGTATCAATCCATCATCAAACGAATTACAAAAGTCATTCGCTCTGTGTATTGAAGATATAAGCATGCTGCTATTAGCAATACGTCTTGATTTGCGCTTCACAATCTGTGTATCTCTCTGCTTTAGGCCCGTGTTCTCAGAGGGGAATCAGCTCTTCATTCAGTTCCTCTCAGATCTCAGTTTAACAGCGGATGGCTTTATTGGTCATTACAAATTTAGACCCAAGAAGTTTCCCTCCACAACCGTTCCACCAACCACGACAGCACCACCCACTACCACCAGACCTATACGTAAGTATAGAGGGCAATTCTCCTTAATCATGCTGGATGTTGATGTTAGCCTACATTACAGGGGTTGTCTTACATTTAAAGAGGTCATATTATGCCCTTTTACAAAGTTTTGATTTTGTTTTTGAGGTCTGCTAGAATAGGTTCATGCTTAAATGCTAAAAACGCGTCTGTCAGTAACGCTCGGTTTAGTTCCTGTCTCTGTAAAGCCCCTCCTTCTGAAAAGCACAATGTGCTCTGATTGGTCGGCTGGAGCAGTGTGTTGTGATTGGTGTTTGGGAAATGTCCCGCCCCTTACCGTAACCGCCAGTTTCAACACACTACTAACTAACTCAACCAGGCCCCGCCCCTTTATTCTGCGCATGAATTATTAAAATGAGGAATATTGTGATGAAAACTCAAGAGTACAATGGAGGCATTTTAGGGAGTTCAGAAACACTGACACTTATAGAGAAGCACTCCTGCTGGAGGGACTTTACAGAGCTTTTTCATGCTTAAACAGCAACATTACACAGTAAAGAAAGATGAAAAAGTAATAATAGGTCCTCTTTAAAAGTCAATAAATATTCATTAAACATCCCTACTGAAAAGACCAACATCGATTTACATGCTACTAACAGTTTCAGTCATTTGTCATTCTGGTGTTTTTTGCAAGATGAAGCTAGTCACATGTGGAATGAGTGGATTAGCATTCTGGCACCTTATGAAACTGCAGTCATATGAGGCAACATGAAATCGTATTGTACATCTGGTACAAACACGTGTTCGATATGATAGAATGGACTAAAAATGCAGTGGAAAGTAAACTGATGCCGGTGCCAAGATCACTCAATATAAGCCTGTCAATGAGTGAAGGAACAAAACAAGCAAGAGGAAAACTCCTGACACTCTGCATTTGATCATGTTGCTGGAAAAAATCATTCTTACTCAGTATTTTTGTCATATTTTCCAGTAAAAGTAGCATTCGACAAAAATTTACTTCCGAAGCAAAATTGCATATACTTTTTCAGAGAACTAAACACAATGTAGAGGATTTACTTTATGCCTAAGTAAAAAAAATATTCATTAATTATTTGTGTTTGCTGTCTTGGAGAAACAAAATGGATGTTTAAAGGGGACATATCATGAAAATACAAAAACACGCCGTTTTTGTGTGTGTCCCTTTAAATGCAAGCAGCTCATTTGCATTTAAAGGGACACACACAAAAACGGCTTGTTTTTGCTCACACCTAAATAGGGGCAAATTTGACAAGCTATAATAAATGATCTGTGGGGGATTTTGAGCTGAAGCTTCACAGACACATTCTGGAGACACCAGAGACTGATATTACATCTTGTGAAGAGGGGTATAATAGGTGCCCTTTAAGAGACTGTGCAGTTGATATTATTGGAAAAAATTGCAGAATTCTGTGCAATGGATCTAATCATGAGGCCACGCAAAGTCACATTGTGAAACAAAACCTGAAAACTTTCTATTTATTAAAGAGTCCTGAAAACAAATGATCTGGTTAGCACAAAAATAGGCAGCAAATCAGCATATTAGAATGATTTCTGACTCTGAAGACTGGAGTAATGATGCTGAAAATTCAGCTTTGATTACAGGAATAAATTACAGTTTAAAATCTATTCAAATAGAAAACTGTTTCTTTAAATTGTAATAATATTTCACATTATTACTATTTTTATGGTATTTTTGATCAAATAAATAGAGCTATGGTGTGCATAAGAACATTCTTACGAAAACTTACCAACCCCAAACTTTTGTGAGCTATGTATATATAATACTTCCTAACTTTGCCTTTGTACAAAATGTGTGAATTCTGTGAAATGCATGTTAAATTATATTAAATATTGATAAATAGAGCTAGGAGTACAACACTGCTACAATACTGTTGGTAGCATGACCCATATAGCCAAAATATTTAATATATGAGATCTTAAGTTTATTGCCTGTGGCAACCTAAGCAGACAAGCTTTTGGAATATGCACTGATATTATTCGGTGCATATTATTTCATCTAAACTGAATTATTTAAATAAATATGTAATCGACAGACAGGAATTTCAGGCAACTTCCCATCCTTTTGTTCTTAGATATTGGCTTCAATATCCAATTTCCGGAGCTTGAACCTAACCCACACTTTCTCACTTTTTGCACGCACATACTAAAACATAAACTCTGCTGGCTCAGAGTCAGCACACTACAGTAAAACAACTTTTTGAAGTCTTTTTTTTTTTTGCTATCTCTGCTTTCCTCTCCAGCTTTGAAGTACTCTGCAGCGCTGTGTCAACAGAAATGCAAACGGAAGGGAACCCCTGAGAGCCACTACTGTTCCAGCAACTTCGGTAAGAGCAGCTCTCTGCAGTTAATACTAACTTTTTTTTTGCTGACACATGAATCCACACACACAAAAGTGCAAAGTGAAATGGGAACTTGTGGGTGGGGGGCATCAGAATAAGTGGAAAAAAGCAGCGATTGTTCACATTTAGTCTATAATCTTGTGCATGTTTTTATGCATGCTATCTTTGGCCTGCTGGTTTGTGTCAGCGTGTTTCAAAAGATTCCTTGAGCATTTTTTGCCCTCAGCACAGTGGATTTGTGTGTGGGATACAGTGCTCTAGTGTAAACAGACTGCAGTGGACTGTGGACAAACCGTTGGTAAATGGGAGTGTTGATTCCAGTCGAGCTCTTTGGCCGCAGTCTGCAATATTCACGTCCAGGAGCGAGCAGATATTTCATTATGATTTCTGCTGTTTACTTGGATTTGCATAAGGGGAAATCCTGTGGTTGGTGGAGTCACATTGAGAGAAACAAGACCTGAAAGTGAACGAAGGTGGAAAATTACATGCACATCAAGTCAAATTGGTTTAATCACACCCTTTATGTACTGCGGAAATGGATACACAGTTTATGAAAATACATGTTCAAATAATGGGCTTAAGCCATATTTAACATATCCCAAATTTACCATTTTAGAACTACTTGTACTCTTTGGTCTATCTGGAGGAGTTTAGTTTATTTAAAGTACTACTAAACTACTAACGTTTCAAGATTTGATAGAAAACACTTTTATTTAAAAATAAAAAAGACTAATTATAACCATCAGATGGCGGCAGAGGAGCATTTATTGGCTCGTATTAGCCATTTCCTGTAATAGTTTTTCACTTAGTTTCGTTTTGAATAAATATTAAACATAAAATAGGTTTGAAAATACATTTCGTCAAGGTGAAGTATGAAGTACTCGCAAAATCTCATGAAAAACAATAACTTTTCTTGTGAATTAATTACACAAAGTGATTGATGATGATTAGATCTCACATTTTATTCAATGAATCTAAATAAAGTCCAGAGTAAATCTTTAATTTACAGTGTGTTGACACTTTTTTTCACACAAAAGTGTGAAAACTGATGGTCGAATTGAATTTTGCTGAGGAGGAACACTGCGATTTGGCGTGAAAGGGTCTTTACAGTTGCCAAAAATATAACTTTTTTGTTATTAAAAAACAAACAAACAAGTTCAGCCCAGGTGAGAAAAAGTAACACAAAAGCAATGTATTGCATTACCTTCCATAAAAAGTAACTAAGTAACCCAATTAGTTACCTTTTTAGGAAGTAACACAATATTGTTACACATTACTTTTAAAAGTAACTGAAGTAACCCCCAGTGATGGTCTCTAAAGCCTTGTTTTTGTATATTTTTTGACCCTTTAGTGATCACTGGAACCGTCATCACCGCTGTAACGCGAGGAGGTAGCATGTACGCCACCATCTCCATAATCAATGTCTACAAGGAAGGTAACCTTGCTATCCAGCAGGCGGGCAAAACCATGAGCACAAAGATTGTCATCCTTTGCAAGAAGTGCCCCTATGTCAGACGAGGTAAGTGCCTGCCTCAGCTTGCTATAACAGTAACACTTAAGCCCAAAGTATACTAACGTACGCAAAGCATTTCAAAGTTTAACCCATTTAGATACACAGGCAATCGATCACGTGACCTACAGTGTCAGTTGTTCCATGTCATAAATCTATTCCCGTGGCCTCGTGAGATGGTAAAGTGTCCGTCTCGTTTCAGAATCTCACCAGGTCATCCGGGTGCTTTTTGCCTACTCTTTTATGAGTACTGTGAATTCAGACATACTTCTTTTGTCACACAATGCTTTTCACCTACTATATAGTAAGCACGATTCTGGATCAATTGAGAATCACATTTGACAAAATGTTAATTACAGCAGTCTATTTAAAATGGTTAATCAATCTGAATGAATTATAAAAATAAAAATAAAAAAACGTTTGAGTGAATGATTCAATGACTCACTCATAAATAATTCACTTGTTTCATTCCTGAATGAATCAGCGATTTTGAATGAATCTTTAAGCCGGAACTTTTCCTAGGAACTAGGGACTTTGGGGAGGTACTCTGTGTGTTTCGACCGCAGGATCTAAATGAAGTTCGGTGTAAAAATTTCCCCCTCAGAAAGTACCTGCTCACTAGGTAGTACTTTTTCAAACTTTCTGAACTTTCAGGGATGGGACTTGGGCGCTGAACATGCTGATTGGTTGAGTTCACGCAGCATTTTGATTGGTTGAGTTCACGCAGCATTTAAGATAAGCGGCTTTAAATGAATGATTCATTGACAAATGACAAAATTGACATTTTTTTTTAACTTGTCGCCACCTTGTAATCAATACAATCATTGTTTGAAGCACCATGTTACTTTCAAAAGGCGATTTCCTCTATTTTGATCGCTATCATAGACATCAGTGTTTATATCTGAAATATAAACTTTTATCCCGGTACTGCTGATATAATTATTGTAACACAGAAATAATGAAACTGTGTGGTTGAAAAGACTGTTTGTGAAGCTGTTTCATACTGTATACATGATAACTGCTCTCTTTGGCTCATCGATTTTGTCAGATTTAATAGACACCGGCGATTCGTTGTCATTTAGGAATTAGATCATGTGGATGCTTGAATCAAGATTTAACAATTAATCGTGCAGCTCTGGTGATGACTAAATTCACGTCACACGCACTGTGCACAACACGAAAAAAGTGAAGTATACTTTGGGCTTAATGTGCTAGACAGTTTCATCTTTCACAGACATCTGCTAAAACACATTATTTTAACCTCTCATATTGAAAAGGTAGATGTGTTCCTGTTAGTAATGCTTGTTTGCTTCTCATTGTATAAAAATAAAGGAATATTTCAGGTTATTTTCCACTTTATTTCTGGGAACAGCAGCTGTTGCATGATGTCGGTTACCACAAATTGAAATAACTTCCAACAGGTTTGCTATTGAACTAAATCAACTGTGAGCTTTATTTGTTTGTAAGATTTAAAAAAGGTTAACGTTCCACAAGTGTTTGCAAAACAAAAGCTTGCTGGTTCTACTTTGGTTATGAAGCTGTATTGCCTAAAAATAAAAGTATGGACTTAAAAACTGTCGAACATAGCTTAATAACTTGGAAGTTAACAGCCAAACTCACTGTCAAAAAGTCTTTTTTTAATGACGAAATCTCACTGTCATATGTTTATACGGTATATAAACATATGGAGTGGATATTGCAAGTGAGGCCCCAGAGAAAAGCTGATCCAAAGCCCTTCCTGAATGTCTCTGCCGTTCCGTCACTGCATTCAGGTTTTTTGTGTGTGGTGTCGCTAGGTTTGAACTACATCTTCATGGGCCAGGCAGATGAGGAGGGTCGTGGAATGATCGCCCCCCATCATTTCATCATGGCTTTCAAGGCCAAGAACCAGAGGGCCTTTAACATGCTGAAGAACAAACGTTGCTGAGCTCTTACGGACAATCTTTAGTCTCGAAATCCACACATGGATGTGTGATGTCTTCATATTTGCCCTGCATGTCCCAACTTCCTTCATCGCCCTCTCCAGAGGAGGCCGAGGACTGTTGAAGCACGTGGCACAACAACTGGTTGGGCTCTCTTGGTTCCTACTTCTCTTCTTACTGTTGTGATTACCATCAGCAAAAGTAGTAAGATATGACAGGTGAAGAAACCCGGAATGTAAAAATCAAGATTATGGTGTTTAGGACGGCACAGTTTACAAGATATTTGTAGATTTTTTGATCCAATAGCAAATTTAGAGAAGCTAAAAGGCAATAAACTTGCTGTTTTTGAAATCATGCTGGATAATATTGAAATATTTTCATAGAAACAGATTCCTAGAGGTGAATGTTAAGTTATTTGTTTTATGAGAGGAAAAATAAAGTTCATTATCAATTAAGGTCTTGGATATTGTCTTCATGTTTTTTATCTTTATTGCATAGAAATCTTTTCCAGAATCAGATTTCAGTTGATTTTAAGAAAGTTTTCAGAGTTGAAAATATTCATGTCATGACAGGACATCTGTTTCTAAAATTGCCTTAGGGCTCAGAGTGCTTGAGTGTGAAGGGCACTATTTTAACGTTTAACTCCTTAGTAAACTATTAAAAGGGCCATATTCTTTAATTGTACAGAATTTTATTTTTCTCCCCTTATAAAGTTAGATTTATTGTGCCAGAAACAGCTGTGACCATTTTACACACACTCTCTGATCATTAGAATTAAGTAAACCGTTACTGTGAAATAAGTAACAAGTCCCAGTAATGAATACTAAACAGGTGTTACTATGTAAATGTAGGTACATTTCTGAATCACCTGCTTTTTTGCTGGCAATTAGCTAGAAAAGAAAAGTTTATCAATACAAACTTTGAAACTTTGACAGTAACAACAAGACGGTTATAATTTCATTCATACTACCCATATTCAAGCATGGCCCCGCCCCCTTTGTTGGGTGTTCTCGGGGGCGGGGTTTATGTAAATGTTGGGGTTAGTAATGTCACCAACCCAGGAAGAAGCTCGTTGTAGTCCCTACCAGCCATTTGTTGTAGTCCTTAAATTTTGTAAAATTTGCATTGAACTTTGAGCATCGTAACTTTGCAGATGTTGTTTATGATCAAACAGCAACATTACACACTAACTAAAGCACTAAAGTTAAAGTTAAATCATAATCAAGGATAATTTAACGGTCATGTAGTAAGTTAAAATTCAAATGTAGTACCTACTCAGTATGCAATTTCAGAAATACTGTGGGTCCTCAAGAGTAGGGTTGACAATATGTTAAATGTGAATTAGTCTTAAAATACATAACATGTTTAAACAGTGGAAAAGCTGCAACAGTTACTAAGAACTTAAGCAAGTTCAATATAAAACATTTCTTTATAATAAATGTTATTTATTTGAAAAGAATAACACTTTTAGAAAACAAGTAGGATGCAAGAATATTACATAAGTTATGGTTCTGGAGATTTTGGTGTAGAATAAACAGAGTTTAAGAGAATTCCAGTAGAGTCCCAGGACTTTTTTGTCACCTTACATCTTCCAAAGAAAAAAAAAAGAAGAAGAAGAGCATTGCTGAGCATGCTGGGTAACTTTTACTAAATGGTCATGGCTTAGCTTCTGGGGTAGAACATAGCATATTTGGAAGTGCGGAAGCCCAAAAGGTCCCTCATTTCATTGCGGAACTTGGATAGGTCTTGCCGCAGATCGTTGAGGTTCTCTACCGTGGCCTGATCCATGCTCTGCATCTTCTGCCTTGTGGCGGTCAGGTAACGGTGCACTAGACAGCACATAATCTTCTGGTAGTTCTCGTCTCTTTTCTGCTTCAGGTTCCTCCATTCCTAGAAGCAAAAAGTTATTGGGTCATTGGTAAGCTGACTTTAAGGCAGAGGTCTCCAAACCTGGTCCTGGAGGGCCGCTGTCCTGCAAAGTTTAGCTCCAACACACCTGCTTGAATGTTTCTTGTATACCAAGTGAGACCTTGATTAGCTGGTTCAGGTGTGTTTAATTGGGGTGAAGCTAAACTTTGCAGGACTGAGTTTGGAGACCTCTGCTTTAAGGCATAATATTATAGAGCTCACTCCTTTTCCACTAGACGGTTCTTGGCACCAATCCTGCACCTGAAGGGCAAAATGCTGAAGAAATGTGCAAGATGAGGATTCAAAACCACTGCTCTAGAGCAGTTTCACCCTCTTTCTTGTAGACAACGAAAACTCCCTGGTATGTTTCAGGCCCTGAACCTCCTTTCTTGAGGTAGAAATGCGTGAAACCATTTGAGAATTGGCACTAGCCAGGAACATGGAATGTCTTTGGAAAGGGGGCAAGAAAGGTTCACAATCCACTGACCAAGCACCTGTTCCAGCACCAGTACCATGCTGTAAGGCTGTCTTTAGAAGCAACGGTTTTTACTTGAATGTCAAATCAATCGATTATTCATATACCACTAAAATCAAACTATGGATACACAGTACAGTACACTGTAAAATCCCCAGAGTTCAATCAACTCTGTCACAATAGTGTTAAAGTAACACTGAAGCAGAGTTAATGAGATAATTTAGCAATTAATAAGGCTGTGACTGTGTTTCTCTTTTCTTCAGTGATTCTGCTTGTTAACAGCAGGCGTTCATCACTAATGCACAATCATCATTTAATCAATTGTTGAATTATCTCATTAACTTTAACTCTGCTTTAGTGTTATTTTAACACTTTTTACAGAGGGATCATATGTACTCTGAGCAGAGTTGATTTAACTCTGGAGATTTTGCTGTGTAGGTAGATTTTCCAGAATATAAGTTCACAAAAGTCTTGCATACCTTGAGGCTATTCTGTCTCTTGACCTTGCCCGTGGAGGTGTGAGAACAGATCCATTTGCTCAGGCTGATCACCAGGTAGCACAAAGTCTTGGGTGAGGGGAGGATGTTGAAGGGTGGAGGAAGTGTGCACTTGTCATTAAAGTAGCTAAGCCACAGCTTAGCCCGAGCAAACTTCCACTCCTTATCTTCATGGTTCTGCAAGCAGATAAAAAAGTGCAATGTATGACGTCGATAACGTCCACTATGGTTTCGGACACCACTACAAATGGCTGTCCCCTCAAATAATGCCCTGTTTAAGGGTATGGGGGCGATTTCAGATTCAGCCTTTGTTGAAATGAACGGGAATGCTAATAGATAGACCACCTTGAAACAACCAATAAGACTGCATTAACCTCTCTACCGCCCCCATCAGGTTTGGAGAACCCGTAGCGCAGGGGTTCTCAATCAAGATCCACTTTCATGCAGAGTTTAGCTCCAACCCTAATCAAACTTAACTCTTTCTAGGAAGCCTTGATTAGCTTCTTCAGGTGTGTTTGATTAGAGTTGGAGCTAAATTGTGCAAGATCTCGAGGACCAGGGTTGAGAACCCCTTGAGAACTCGAGTGAATGGATACTATGGAACTTCATTTGATGCATTCTACTTGACGGAAACACACCATTATGGTAATTAAATGTTAAGAAAGCACTTATACGATTCACATTTTTGGAATCAAATCAAGGGTCACTCACAGCAATCTGTCTGAAGCTCTTATGCAGCATAGCCACCAGGAGTTTAGTGAGAACGATGACTACAACAATGTTGTAGGTTCCGACGATAAGAGCACCAACAAATGACCGCAGCTCCTCTGTGTAGCTGATCCTTGTGACGAACAGAGCCACGTGCGCCAGAGAAAAAATGTACCAGAAGAGGGCATAACATGTCCCCATGAACCTAGAGAAAGTTGAAGATAAACGATTAAGGTAAAAGATTACATTGAAACAGAGCATGGTCGACATGGAGCCTTGCATCTTTAGAACAATGATTTTTGTCACAAAAACACTACTTTGTCTTCAAGGCGTCACATCGTGAAGAGGAAGAGCTCAGAAATCAAAACTTCCTCCCCAGTTTAAAAAGAGCATTTATTCAAACTAAGACGCAAAAAGATCTCATTTTGAATGAGAAATGTATATGGCCCCTTTAACTTTTGATTTTGCACCTTTTTGGAAAGACGGCATGAGTCTTTGAGCAAAAAAAAATGATCTAGAATCTTCTAATTAGTGTAAGTGTTAAAGTACGTGTGAAAGGTGTCATTGCTCTGCTGCCGACAGAAGATGCCCTCACAGTCCTTGGTTTCATTTTTGGTTGTGGATGGATCCTTCTGGTCTTTTCCATACAGCTGTGTCAGGCCAATGGTGAAAGAGATGAGCACGAGCAGGAATAAGCCAAGAAACTTCCCAAACTCCTGTAGCATCTGGCCCATTGAGATCTGCAATGACAAATACACCAGTCCTTCCACATCAAAGAGAAAACGGAAAAGTCTTTTTCTTGTGTTTTTCACTTGCAGGCGACAACTTTGTCAAAATGATCCCCATTAAAAAAAACACTGTATTGTGAATGCCAGGCCAGTAGTGGGCGACGTCACTTTGTAAAGAAACACATGCCTATATTCTGAACACATAATACGCTTGCGCATGGCGTCATAGTTTTCACAAACTTTGCATTTCGAAACCCGTTTTCAAAAGTTTGCATTTTCAGGCTCCCAAAATGCCGTTGTTGTGTAAATGAATGGCCAAACGCATAAAACGTTTTCCATTTTTAGTTGAAAATTATGTCGTGTAAACTTCCTCGAACACATGGACCACTTTTAAGGTCGTGACACAACAAGCTGACATCAAAGAACTGAAGTTCAAATTCAAATGTCGTATCTACTCAATATCAATCACACTGATCACTTTCTTCATTCCAGACGGATCATGTTGTTATGAAAATATTGGCGTACTGGAATACTCAAAAAAGATGAACAGCTTTCTGTCTGTGTTGTCTTGACTTCTTAGCTCACTTTTATCATTTTCTCTTTTATTCTCATGAAAATACTCATTTGCTAAACTGAACAGCCAATCAGAGCGATCTCTTTCCAGATGGGCCGATGCCAATTCAACTTGCTGAATTGGGTGAACTGACCATATGCACAGAGCGTTCTTAAGAACTTCCGCAATAATATAATCCAGCTGGAAAACTTCCAGTGAAATGTCACTTGTTGGTGTGTCGGTATCTTCACTGTCCTGATGTCACTTTAACAGCATCAATAGTGTAATTCTTAGTTTATAATCAGAATATAGTCACTTAAATAGTCAGGCCTAGTGTTAATTTAGTTATTCAAACGTAAGACGACATAAAGACGTGTTTCTCAGTGTTCCTCCTCAAATTCAATTCGACCATCAGTTTTAACACTTTCATGTGGAAAAAAGCATCAACACACTGTAGATTAAAGATTTATTGTGCACTTTAGTTAGATTCATTGAATAAAATGTGCCAAAATCGTTGATTTATTAACTCATCAATCGTTTTCTGTGTAATTCATTTCCAAGAAAAGTTATTGTTTTTCATGAGATGTTTTGAGTACTTCATATTTTACCTTGATGAAATGTCTTTTTAAACCTAGTGATTTTATAATGTTTAATATTTATTCAAAAGCAAAACTGAGTGAAAAACTATTACAGGAAATGGCTAATATGAGCCAATAAATGCTCCTCTGCTGCCATCTGATGGTTATAATTAATGTCTTTTTTATTTTTTTTCTATCAAATGTTGGATTTCATCTTGAAACGTTTGGTTTTACAAATGGAGAAAATCTCAGAAGGATGAACAAATAATGTTTTTGGTCATCACATTAAAAATAACATTTGGAGTGCTGGAATAATGTTGTGTGTGCCGTCGGCTTGGTGCGTCACAGCATATTTTTTAATGATTTTATTTTTTATTCTTTTTGGAGCATCACAGATTCGTTGCATGAAGATTCTTCAAAAAGAAAAGAAAAAGAAAAGGATAGTTGGGTGAACTATCCTTTTAACCCAGAATATTCTTTTTGAAATATTTATATTTTTGAGAACAGCTATGTGTTGATGATCATGGAAATTAAAAAGTAAATATGGCAATGTTCTGAAACAAGTTAATTTTGAGTGCTGGATGTCATTTTAAACTAACTTCATATATCAGACAACAACTAGTCACTGATAAACCCAGCTCGAGTAAATATTGGTTTTACTCATTAGGGGTAATGGAAGGGAACATTTCTGGGTTGCAACATTAAGCGACCTGTACTTACACACATACAGTAGACTAGCTCTTTTAAGGTGCCTACCTCTATCTGTGCTTTAGATTCCACTGGCCTTTCCAGTGTGAGCTGAGGACTCGATGAATTGCTTGTGTCGAGTCTGACCGGTGAACCATAATTCTCTGTACTGTGTGTTTGTTCTGAAACATTGGCAGAGTGTTGGGGATTTTTTTTTTCTTTTCCTATTAATCTAATTAATTTTCTTGTCACTCTTAATCCCCTTTTCTACATCTAATAATTTTCAACCTTCGTTGAACCATGGTAGTTGCAGCAGCCATTCTCTGAAGCACTGGTGTCCTGCCAAATCTAACCTCAAAGTGATTCCACTGGCTGACTATTCTATTTGATGCCTGATTAGAAATCCTATAATAATACTGCATCTTTTAACATTTCAGTCCACTATTTTGTTCTGTTTCAAGAGTGTTAATGTTTTGTGTAACAGCACTGGAATGTGCTCTTCTGACACTACCGATACCATTTTGGACTATTGATTTGAAACAGATTTTTTTTTAATCAATTTTATGCATTTTCTGCTGAATAAAAGCATTAATTTCTTTAAAACAAACAATGGTACAGTATTTTGCTGACTATAAATGTTTGAACAGTAATGTGATCAACTGCAATAGAAAGAGCTCTGTTGAACACTTTAAAATCCCTTCCAGAGAATTCTGCAGATTTTTCCCAAATATCAGCACACAAAATCGGGGGAAAAGCCCACAGAATCCATCTGGGCCTGCAAGTGACTACTCCTTTACATCCAAGCAAACAAAAAAATAAGTTTATCCAAGATAATTAGAATACTTTTTTTAATCTAAAAAAAATATATATATATATATATGAAAGTATACTTTCAGTCTGCTTTTTATGTACTTCTCAGAAATATACTTAAAATTGCACAAGTATATTTGACTTATATTGACAGAAAAGTCTAAGCATATTAGCAAATATTTGTGAAGTCCACTGGTAATGTACATAGGAATTTACTTTAAATCTACTTAAAGTACAGTTAAAGGTATTTCAAGTATAAAAATAAATACCTAAAAAGGAACTTTAGTATACTTAAAGTGCAAGAATTATAAACCATGAACTATAAGTATGTTAAGTTCACTTAAAGAAAGCTTACTTATAAAACAAAAAAATTAGTACTTTACTGAGTATACTTCAAAGTGTACTTTCACAAACTAAAAAAATGTGCTACAAGTATTTATCTAGTAAATCTGTAAGTATATCCAAGTTCACTTAGTGAAAAAAAGTAGTAAAAAAGTAGTTGTAAAACAAAGTTTACCAATTTACCCAGGATAAAAAAGTGCACTAAAATACACTTTAATTCAGTACACTTCCATAATATTGTCAAATTGCTCTATTTTCACACACTATTTTTTTTAATTAATATACTAAAAATTATTCTTTAGTACTTCTTAAGATGATCTAAGTGTACTCAACTGTGCTATTTTGAGACACCATGAATATGAACTAAAATTTGCTTTGAGATATATACTATATAACATATCTCAGTATTTAAAAAAAATAAATTAGTTACCTTTTGTAGTACACTTGAACCCATCTTTCATACACTTTTAATACTCATCAGACATAGAAAATAGACTTATGAATTATTTAAGATATAAAATATAATTTATCTGACTACACTTAAAATCAATTTAACTGTTAGTGCTAATTAGTGCATTTATATTAAGTATACTTAAGTACCACAGTTGGGAAAATGTACTTATAACTACTGCATTAGTAATATATATATTTTTTAATAAAATCAATTTACATTAAACTTGGGATTAATCTATAAAAGAAATACACTAACAAAATTCTGTATATTTTTGCAGTATACTTTATTTCAATGCACTAGAAATCAATTTAAGCATGAGTGGTATTTAGTACACTTTTTTAGGTGCACTGAAGTACTACTTTTAATTATTGTATTTATAGTATATAACATTTACAATTGTTTAGCACAAAAATAAGAATGTACTACAAATGTACTTGCTTGTATTTTTTAGTGCATCCAAGTATATTTTATTCTTACCTGGGTATAGTCCCAAGTAGTGCTGAAATAGTACACTTAAAAGAGTACTATTAGTACATTGATAGTAGTATACTTAGTATACTACATAAAATATACTTCACTTAATAAAATGAACTTGAAGTCTACCTATTTTTTGTAAGGCCAGGATTTGGCAATACACCAGGCCATCATATACTCCACAGCTGGTACTGTAGGGTTCAGGCTTCACACAAACACAAGATTACTCCTTTAAATAAAGTTTAAGCAGTCGGTTTGACGTCTCAACTCTTGCCCTCACAAGAAAAATATGTCCTCAGACGTTTATCCAGAGGTGATTTAGTGTTTTCCACTTGCTATCTTTACTTGGGGAGATTTACTGGACAGTCTTGACCAAACAATGAAGCAGGAGGGAGTAAACGTCTGACTGTTCCTCTGCTTTCCAGTGGAGATACTTGAGTCTGTTCCTTGTCATTCCTGTATCTGTACATCATATGTGTGTCTGTTAGAGGGAGTCACAAAGAAACCATTTAAGCATGTGGGTAGGTAGGTGCATTTATAGAAAACCAATAATACTTTCCCCTAAATAACCTGCGTGGGGTGTGTGTGCATATGCATCATTCTGACCACACTACTTGAGAGAATTACTTTTCCATCCAGCAGCGCCAGACGCTGATGTCAGTCTAAGAGCGCGTGCAGGAGAGCAGAGAGCCACATACGCTCCGCACTGACATGGTGTTACTCGTGCCAAACACTGGAGTCCTCAGAGAAGAGCGCTGCATTACGCAACCTCTCTCAAACTACTGCAGAAGACTGAAGCCTGGGTGAATCTCACAAAAAATGATTTAGAAATCATCCTGTAGCTCAGCTGGAAGAAAACAAGTATACTTCAAGTTCATTTTATGTGTGTACTTACGTATACTAGTATCAATGTACTTGCAAGTGTACTATTTCAGCACTGCTTGGGACTAAATTGGCCCAATTTAGTATTTTAATACTAGTACATTTTTTAGTATATGAAAGTACACTTTAAAGTATGCTCTCAGTAAACTACTAGTTTAGTAGTTTTATACTGCAAGTATACTTGTAAGTTTTCTTTACGTGAACATCCAGCATGATGCGTTATCAAAAAAAAAATTTCTCATGTCAAATCAACTTAAATAATTAATTTGGTTCAGATAACATAATATTTTGAGTTTCTGTTGATCGCCTTTATTGTATCAACTCAAACTATTTAATTACAATGAACTCAAAATTTTAAGGCTGCCAGGTAACTTACTTTTTTTTTAAGTTTCATAGTTTACTATTTATATGTTATTTTTGCTCTTTAACTATGCATTTGATACTACTATGTTCCTATTTAGGTATTATTTTTTTTTTATACTTGAAATATACCTTTAACTGTACTTTATTTTATTTTAAAAACGACATTTCATTAGGCAGTTTTGATTTACATGCTTAATGTTTGATGATCGCGTTATTTTACATTTGCGTATACAATCACTTGTTTCGGCTTCTTCATGGTCTATGTTTTGATACGGAGATTCTGTATTCTTTCAGAAAATGTGTAATAGCGCCCCCTGCTGTATAACAGTGAAAACACTAGTAGACTGAAAATTCAGTCAGTGGCAGGGAAAGAGTAAAGTAGATTCATATGTACACTACAAGTGGACTAGCCTAAACAAAAATATAGATCTGTTTTCATTATAAATATTTTCAAACAATCTAAGTTTATCAAACAAATCAATTAATATGCTACTCAATCAAAAGATTAAACACAACTACAAGCAGAGTGTACTTAAAAGTATACTTGAGTGCAAGTATAGGCCAAATATACTTAGACTTTTTAAGTCAGAATATTTCTGAGAAGTAAATAAAAAGTAGGCTGAAAGTATACTTTTTTTTAAAGAAGTATACTAATAATACACTTGAATAAACTTCTTTATTTCGTAAGTGATGGCACACTGCCAAGGTGAAAAATCCTACTGAAGCACACCTTGACAGCTTATCTTTCATCTGTTCTTCAAGAAACAATAAAATGATACTTCAACAAGTGTGTGTTAGGTGCTAAGTAATAGAATTGGGACATTTCCAGCAACAAATCCCTATAAATGAGAAATGAAACCCCGTGGCAGAGGTAATCAAATGGGGATTCAGCCAACAGATCTGGAACATTGGCAAAGAAGAACAACTGAGAGAAATGAAAACTTGCAAAACTGATGAGATTTACAGGAAAAATGAAAGAACTTTCTGTGTTATCAGCGCGAGCACTGGGCATTATGTAACCGAAGAAAAAGCTTCAGTGGTTAAACAGTTGACTGGTTCTGGCAGTGAATGGATAAGAAGTGCAGTCAGAGGATGTTGTGATTACCTGTAAAGGCCCCAAGATGGAGCTGGTGGTGTACATGAAGAAGAGACGCAGATAGCTCAGAACATTGGCGAAAGCAAAAAGCCCTTCAGCAACCAGGATGGGATGGAATGCATCCCAGTTTTTCCTATCTAATTCCTTGTTCTTGAACTGAAGCAGAGGACAAAGGAAAGGCTGGTGTAAATTGTTATCAGAGACACTTTAGAGATCTTAAACATTGTCAGCCAAATGAGTCAAGACATGTTGTGATTTATAAATATGGTGATTTCAAAAATGAAAATTCTGTAATTTACTCGTATTTCTTCTTTCATGAAACGCAAAATATGTAGTAGGCCTACTTCTTTTATGTATACAGAAAGTCATAGCTTGGAAGGAAAAAGGTATGAATAAATGATGACAGAATTTTCATTCCTGTGACAAATGACTTGGTAAAGTGCTCAGAATGAAATGTTCTGGACTGCGGTTTATACCTCGCTGTGAGCCACCACTCTTAGAGCAAAGGTGGCCAAATAAAGTGAGTTCATGACGAAACTTAGCTGGTTCCGTGACTCTTCCAGGAAATCTTCTAATCCCTCATACCATAGACGCTTCACATCTGACCACACCATGCCTGCAGAGAGAGGAATTCGCCATCAGCGCAAAGAAGCGTTTAAGCAGCAAATCAGAAATTACTTATTTCTGGCAGTTTTGAATGATTTCCAGATTTCACGATCATCCCTGCAGGGCCATTATAACTCACAGAAACATGCCTGACTGAAGACTCAGAAATGAAAGATATAGAGAAATATACCATTCAGAATTGCGAGAAATAAAGTCAGAATTGTGAAAAAAAAAATCAGAATTGAAACTTGTAATTCTGTCTTTATAACCTGCTATTGTGACTTTATATCTCGCAGTTAAAAAAAAATACAATTACGACTTTTAATGTCACAATTCTCTTTTTTTTCCTCACAATTGTATGATATAAGTCACAATTGTGAGTTATAAAGTCAAAATCGGGGAAATAAAGTTGCAATTGTGAGAAATAACTTTATATCTTGCCATTTTTTTTATTGCAATTCTGACATTTTTCTCTTAATTCTGGCTTTTTTTCTCAGAACTGTGAGATATAAACTTGCAATTGCAAGTTATAAAGTCCATTTCTGAGGGGAAAAAGACTGACTTTTTAGATCACGCAATTCTGACTTTATAACTCTCGATTGCAACATATATCATGCTATTGCGACTTTATAACTTACAATTGCGACATATCACGCAATTCTGACTTTATAACTCACAATTGCGACACATTCTGACAATTGCGACACAATTCTGACTTTATTACTCACAATTGCGACATATATCAAGCTATTGCGACTTTATAACTTACAATTGCGACATATCACGCTATTGCGACTTTATAACTTACAATTGCGACATATCACGCAATTCTGACTTTATAACTCACAATTGCGACACTTATCACACAATTCTGACTTTATAACTCACGATTGCAACATATATCATGCTATTGCGACTTTATAACTTACAATTGCGACATATCACGCTATTGCGACTTTATAACTTACAATTGCGACATATCACGCAATTCTGACTTTATAACTCACAATTGCGACACATTCTGACAATTGCGACACAATTCTGACTTTATTACTCACAATTGCGACATATATCAAGCTATTGCGACTTTATAACTTACAATTGCGACATATCACGCTATTGCGACTTTATAACTTACAATTGCGACATATCACGCAATTCTGACTTTATAACTCACAATTGCGACACATTCTGACAATTGCGACACAATTCTGACTTTATTACTCACAATTGCGACATATATCAAGCTATTGCGACTTTATAACTTACAATTGCGACATATCACGCTATTGCGACTTTATAACTTACAATTGCGACATATCACGAAATTCTGACTTTATAACTCACAATTGCGACACTTATCACACAATTCTGACTTTATAACTCACAACTGCGACATATATCATGCTATTGCGACTTTATAACTTACAATTGCGACATATCGCGCAATCTGACTTTATAACTCACAACTGCGACATATATCACGCTATTGCGACTTTATAACTCACAATTGCGAAATATCAAGCAATTCTGACTTTATAACTCACAACTGCGACATATATCAAGCTATTGCGACTTTATAACTTACAATTGCGACATATCACGCTATTGCGACTTTATAACTTACAATTGCGACATATCACGAAATTCTGACTTTATAACTCACAATTGCGACACTTATCACACAATTCTGACTTTATAACTCACAACTGCGACATATATCATGCTATTGCGACTTTATAACTTACAATTGCGACATATCGCGCAATCTGACTTTATAACTCACAACTGCGACATATATCACGCTATTGCGACTTTATAACTCACAATTGCGAAATATCAAGCAATTCTGACTTTATAACTCACAACTGCGACATATATCACGCTATTGCGACTTTATAACTCACAATTGCGACATATCACGCAATTCTGACTTTATTACTCACAACTGCGACATACATCATGCTATTGTGACTCTATAACTCACAATTATGACTTTAAAACTTGCATTTGTAACTTTATATCTTTATATTCTTATTTTATTACTCACAATTACGAGAAGAAAGTCAAAATTGTGAGCTAAAAAGTACCAATTACCTTTTTTTATTTTTTATTCAGTGGTGGAAACAAGCTTCCATAATTTCAACTGTAAGTGTAAGTATATAAAAAGTGTAAATAGTCTTAGATGCTAGTCATACTTAGTGCAAATAGTGGCAGATTGTATATTGTATTAAATTTTACAACAATGTGCAATAATAACATATTATTTACAACAACATATGTTTACATTTATTAAAGTGATAAATGAATGCTGCTTACCATTTTTTTTTTTTTGCTATACCGTTTCTACTGTCATTATCAGAGAGCAAGACTGCTCAGTGTTCAGACAGTGATATAGAATTATGAATCATGAAATAGTGTGAAAAAAACGGACGCAGGACGCAAGAAAAAGTCAAGAATTTGTTATTAAAGTCAGCAATACACAAAAGTTGCGATAGTCTTTTCTTCCCTATTGTGATGTATATACGAGTGAAACAGCTTCTCAAACAAGACTAAATGTAGGGCGGGACTTGATTTTGTCCATAGGGAATTGATTGGGATGTGGTTTGCTATTGGTCAATCTCCTGTGAGTGACAGGTTGCCCCGCCCTCGCACCAGAAAACATTTCATTAGAGAAGAGATGTCAATGCAAGAATGAGGGGAAGTTATTTTGATTAAAGATTGCATGAATTTAAAAACAAAACAAAATGATCAGCACTAATAAATACTGCAACATTTCTTTTTTTGCAAATTTTGATTTCATGGTGACATTAAGGCGTATAATGTGAAATGGTGTTAACAATTACTCACTATTTTTAGGTACATAGGTGTAACTTATGAAAGGGTGCCACCCCAATGACAGCAATTATTGCATTTATTGTATGGACAAAAGACATTTTTCAATGCCAATATGCTTTTTGAGAGCATATTACAAAGACACTTTCCAAAATATCTTTTGTGTTTCACAGAAGAAAGCCATACAGGTTTGGAACAATGTGGATGAGTAAATGATGACAAAACTTTTGTGTCAAATGGCTTTGAATGGAGCTCAACGAGAATCATTTCACAATTTAATTTATAAAGTATTAAAGTCATTACTTTATAATTTTTTTTTTTTTTTGAATTTCCAGCTAATTTGTGGTAATGCTTCAGTAGATTTTGAAATACTCTCTTCAGAGAAACCCTTTATGGGAAGTGGGTGGAAGATTAAATGATGTGGCAGAGGTGACAATTAACACAACAAAGGACACAAAACATGCTGAACTAGTTTTGAAGACAGTTGAATATGTATTCTGTTGACATTTTGATGCATGGAAGTAAACCGGAGGGCTTGTGTCTTGTGGTTTGGAAACAGTCCAGTTGTTTTGGAAATTATGATGGGCTGAATATGATTTGCATTACAGAATGGATTTGTAAGATGATTAGTACATCGTGTTAGCAAAAAAACCTCAGAAATCTGGTATTAAGCTGGAGAGGAAGCTGATGTGATGAGAGCATATTGCATGTCTAAAGAAGCATTATTTTAAATGATATTAGCTGTGATGTGTATTCTTAAAGGGATAGTTCATCCAAAAATGAAAATTTGGTCGATGGGCCCCATTTTTTCTTCTATAATAAGGAAGTCAGTGGGGTCCATCAACTGTTTAGTTACCCATATTCTCAAAATATCTTCTTTTGTGTTCAGCTGAAGAAAGAAATTCATACAGGTTTAGAACAACTTGAGGGTGAGTAAATGATGTGGGTGAACTATCCCTTTAAAGCTGAAGTGTAAATAAATCATCTTCCTCCCTCTAGTGGTCTAAATATCCTTCAAACTTGATCATATGGCATTCATTTAGTCAGGCTGCACAATAAACCATACAAATCTGAGGCCATAAATTACATTTTACATTATTCATAAATGGTAAGTCTTAGAAGGAAGTCAGACAAAAACTAAAACAAGTGCCATTAGCAACAAATTAACCCAGTGGTATCATGGCAATGTGCTCTGGAGAGATGATAACCACTAGCTGCGTTTCTCACTTCCACATTATGGAACATTATCTATGTCATTTATCAGGCATACTAATGGTGCTGTAAAATTATGAAGAACAGATGGACGAACTGAATGTTTATACTGTGAATATGTCTACAGCTGGTGGCTCCACTGTAATCATTTATTTGACTTCATAGATATAATCTTTACAAAGGTGGATATGAAAGAATTGTGACACTGGTTGGATTCAGAAATGGGTGCCTTTTGTCATTATTACAAATGCACCCATAATAACTGTATATTTGATGGTTTCCTTTTCCTTAAAGACCCCCTGTGGTGAAAATCAAGTTTTTAAAGGATTAGTTCACTTCAGAATTAAAATTTCCTGATGATTTACTCACCATGTGTCATCCAAGATGTCTTTCTTTCTTCAGTCGAAAAGAAATGAAGGTTTTTGAGGAAAACATAGCAGGATTTTTCTCCATATAGTGGACTTCACTGGGGTTCAACGGGTTGAAGGTCCAAATGTCAGTTTCATTGCAGCTCTACATGATCCCAGACGAGGAATAAGAGTCTAATCTAGAGAAACCATCGACCTTTTTTTAAAAAAAAAATAAAAAATTATATACATTTTAACCACAAATGCTCATCTTGCACTGCTCTGAGATGCTCCACGCATTACGTAATCATGTTGGAAAGGTCACGTGTGACGTAGGTGGAAGTACCGATCCAGTGTTTACAAAGCAAAACAGGCAAAGACTGAGTCAAGCGGCTTTTATAAAAAAAGGTAAAACAAGTTGGAGGAGAAAATGAGATTGAGGTTTTCGTCCTACCTCGATACTTCCACCTACCTTTCCAACATGATTACGTAATGCGTGGAGCATCGCAAAGCAGTGCAAGATGAGCATTTGTGGTTAAAAAGTATATAATTTAATTTTTGTTTTAGAAAATGTCCAATGGTTTCTCTAGATTAGACTCTTATTCCTCGTCTGGGATCATGTAGAGCTCTTTGAAGCTGCACTGAAACTGACCCATTGAACCCCAGTGAAGTCCACTATATGGAGAAAAATCCTAAAGATTTTTTGGTTTGACTTGAGTTTGGCCTAAGTGTGTTCATTTCAGGCTTGTATTTTTCCTCGTGTCTTGTTTATATGACTTGTGAACTCAGTGGAAGATTTGTACTTGCTTTGCAACTGATTTACCATTGGTAAATTAAACCTCTGTATTTCTCTGTTCATTTTGTAGAAACCTCACGCTCACACGCTTGCATGCAGATCCATGCACGTATACACACAATACCTTTGGATAAGCAATAAAGACTTGTGAACCTGAGTGACTAGACTGGACCTGTTCTTACCGACAGCCCCACTGGCTTCAAGCTACCTCCTTACTCCTTTTCACAAACCATGTGCAAATTCATCACCTTACGTCACAAACTACCTTGATAACCAATCACGTCAACATGTAGGTGGGCTTTAGCATATCATTAAGTTTGTTATAGTAGTGATTTTATCTTTTGCTTCCTGTTGAAACAGTGATCACAGCACAACATTCTTGTTTGATAGATAGAAAGCACATGCTAAGAAAATAGATAAAAGTGTTCATGTATGTACTAAATGCTGCCCATCCTCACCTATGATCCAGAGAATGAGAAGGTAGTCTATCAACTGCAAAGGGGGACCCATTAAGTTCTTCTTCTCTCCATTGTAGACCAGTGAATACAGGTTTAGAAGCAGTAGGAAGGTGAAGTAAGATGCACTGTGAATGATGAACTTGACGAAAGGTGTGTGGATGACCTGGCCCACGCGAGAACGAGGTCCCAGCAGGTAGCAGACGGACAGCAGCGGCCACAGCAGAACAACACTCAAAACATACAGGATCTTTAAGCATGTGTGCTTGCGGCGGTAGCTCGCCATCTCGCCGAACCACACCGTGTTCAGGAACTGCTGACAATTGGACTGGGCGACAAACTGTACAGGTCAGAAAACGAGAAAACACATTAAAACACAGAGTATAAGGTCTTTTCTTATAAAATAATGTCTGATATATCTGTCAAGTCATTTAATCTGCCAATATCTGTCCATTGATTAAGGGGTGCATTTCCTAACTATAGTTGCAGTTAGCAACATAGTTTAACAATTTGATGTTGGGACATCACAAACAAGAACATTCACTCAAAAAAAAAAAAAAAAAAAGGTCCTTGATTTCACTTTTTTAACTTTAGTTAGTGTGTAATTTTGCTGTTTGATCATAAATAACATCTGCAAAGTTACGACACTCAAAGTTCAATGCAAAGAGAGATATTTTCTTTTACAGAAATCGCTTTTTAAGGGCTACAACAAACAGCTGGTAGGGATTACAATGAGCTTCTTCCCAGGTTGGTGACATCACAAACCCTAAAATTTACATAAACCCCACCCCCGAGAACACTCAACAAATGGGGCGGGGCCATGTTGAGCTGCTTTAGAGAAGAGGAAGAGTTGTTGTAGTCGGGTGTTGTTGAAATGCCGTCATTTTACGCTGGATTGCTTCACAAACGAGGGTCAATTCAACACAAAAGATGAACATGACGGCACATGCTAGTGGATGAGTTGAATCAACTCCACAGCAACTACATCAATTTATCCACTAACCATTCAGAAACGTCTAAAAGTTGTAACTTCTTCCTGAGTCTCTCCATCAGTGTCGACTCCGGTTTGAACAATGTAAGGCTGAACACATTCATCATTTTGGCTGCGTGAGATTCTCCAGCTTTGTTGTTGTTGAGCTGTTAAAGCTCCACCCTCTTCTGGAAAGGGGGCGGGGAGCAGCAGCTCATGTGCATTTAAAGGGACACACACAAAAACGGCATGTTTTGCTCAAGCCCAAATAGGGGCAAATTTGACAAGATATAATAAATGATCTGTGGGGGATTTTGAGCTGAAACTATTTTGAGCTGGATTTTTATTAACTAACATTAAGATTAATAAACATAAGGATTAATAAATACCATCATAGTTCGAATGACGGTAAATAATTATTTATTTGTATCTTTGGTTCTATGAAGAACCTTTAACATTCATTGAACATTTAATTTGCACAAAAGGTTCTTTATAGTGGAAAAAGGTTCTTTAGATTATTAAAATGTTCTTTAGATTATATAAATAAAAACGGTTCTTTTACACTGTAAAATAAATTGCGTTAACTCAAACCATTTGAGGAAACCGATTGCCTTGAACCATTTAAGTTTAAAAAAAAATAAAAAAAAATATGAGTACTGTCACTTTACTGTAAATTCAACTTAAAGATTTTAAGTTTATTCCACTTATTCAGTTTAAATTCAGGTAACAAATCTAAGTCTTAACTACAGTATATAGCTACTTAAATGGTTTGAGGAAACCGATTGCCTTAAATGGTTTGTTAATCAAACTGAAAGTAATAAAGTTACATAAGAATAAGCAAAAACTAACATTGCTATGAAGCAATGATGAGAGAACAATAAGAACTGTTCACTGAAACTTTTTCAGGGTTTGAATAGTAATTAGCAGGTAGTTTTAGATTAAAACAAAGTTTGAGCTGACAAAAGCACAGTAAGTTTTGTTAAAAATTCTCATGAACCTCTTTTTGGTTGTATTTGATGGCCAGTTTGAGGCGACTGAGGTTCATGCGTTCCTCCAGCAGGCCTCTCTTGTCTACGTGGTCCTCATTGGACGTGTGGTTCAGGATGACCTCCAGCTCGCGAGAGTTGCGGGCCTGAGCCAGCAGGTCCTTGGCAAACATCTTGCACTGCTTGGCAAGTTCTTCATAATCATTCCTGTAATATATAACAACAATGAGAGACAGAATGAGCGGCAGAAGGAAATCCTTCATTTCTTCTACACTCTTAAAAATAAAGATTCTTTTGGCATTTCCATTGCACAAAAGGGGTTCTTTAGATTTGTAAAATGTTCATTGCATTTAGTAAAAAATGGTTCATTAAAAAGGTTTTTTGGGGAACCAAAAATGGTTCTTCTATGGTTCTCAACTTTGGCCCTCAAGATCTACTTTCCTGCAGAGTTTACCTCCAAATTTAGCTGCGTTCAAAATCCCTGTATTGCCTGCCTGTTTTGACCCAGTTTGTGATTCTCTGCTGCCTGCCTTTGCTTTGCTTCTAATCTGTGATTGTTCTCCGCCTGCCCTGATCTACAGCCTGTTTGTCGACCACAACTTTGTAGCGATGGGAGAAACAAAGCTTTTCAAAGCTTTGAATCAATTGAACCAAATGCTTTGCAAAATGATTAATTGTTTCGAAGCGTTCGAAACACCACACGCTGGTCAAAACAGTGTAAATGCAACAAAAACTCATGCCAAACATGCATAAAACAGCTTTTACAAATCCATTGCAAATGTTTTATTGAAAGTATAATGCAATTAACTAATCATAAATATTAAGTGTCTGTATAATATGTATTCTTTTACATCAATTTTCAGGGCTTGTTTTGTTTATTCTATGGATGTGTCAGCTAAAAAGAGACAATTAACTACTATTATTGCTTTTAATTATACAAATATCTCATTAAGACGTCTATAAATGTGTAAAACTCATCAGAGATCATGTAATAGACACTTTTAGACACTTTATACTCAGGTGACAGACAGACACTTGTTCAATGATTCACCGCTGGGGGGCGATCTTAGTGAATCTGCATGATTCATGAGTTCACAGAGATCGCCCCCATTGAAAAGTTTCGAAACAGTTGTGACATAACGAAGCCTTGTTTACTGAAATCACATGACTTTGACACGCTCCGAACCAATGATTCGAAACAAAAGATTCATAAAGGTTTCTAAATCGTCTATCACTACGATATTTGACCTTTTTGACAACGTTTTTAATAAAGGAAAAATGTAATAATCAATTATAAAGTCATTTATACCTGTATGATATAACACTGTACCCACATTGGACCAGCGGTTAGGAAAATGGATGGATGATTCAGCTGCAGGCACTATCTTCAGTGCATTATTTCTCTAGCCATTAAGTGTACATCAGCTGTACGCTCCTTATTGCGGTGCATTATGGGATTGAATGAGGGCACTCGATAATGTCCACAATGGTTTCAGACACCACTGCAGATGGCTGTGTCCTCAAATAGTGCCCTATTTAAGAGTACAGGGGGCGATTTCGAACACAGCCCTTGATTAAACTTGCCTACATGCTAGTAATCCTGAAGACATTGATTATCTTATTCAGATGTGTTTGATTAGGGTTGAATCCCTGTTTTAGCAGCTGATTTGGAATTTAAAAGGCATTCTTATAAGTGCAGTAAGCGATTTCTGAGAAACGCTATTAAAAATTTAAATGACATATGACCACGGATTAAGAGCCATGATGACAGAAATCGCCACGATTGTTTCACGATGGCAATATTTCGTCTGGGACAGCCCAAATCGTGCAGTGTGTCCTGGGCTTTAGTCGTTGCCTGTGCTGCATAGAGTGCTTATTATTTTGGGGGTGGAGCAATGAAGGGAGGGGTGTTTTTGTTTGGGTGTCCCTTTAAAATATGTGTTTACATAGACTCTAATAATCTGATTGTAACCACATCAATCACAGAATGAATTGGCCAATGTTTACACTACACCATTTTCAACTAAAAACAGAAAACGTTTTATGCATTTTGGCCATTCGTTTACACAAGGGCCTGAAAATGCAAACTTTTGAAAATGGTAGCAATATTGCCTCCGTGTAAACTATGAAAACACGAATTTGTGAAAACAGTGGCGTCACATGCATACGTATTACGTGTCCAGTCTATAGGAGTGTATTGTCTCTTTAAAAAGTGACATCGCCACCTACTGGCCTGGCTGCAGAATACAGCGTTTTTAGTAGTTTCCGAGGATCAGTGTGAACGGGGATCATTATGTACGTGAAAAACGCAAAGGAAAAACGTGTCCGTATTTAGTACATCGTTCTCATGTAAATGTAGGCCTACCCTAAAATTCAATGTAGATTGTAAGGGGTGGTTTAAACCTTTTCTAATCCAATCAAGAGGACATGTAAACACTTCATCGGATTGAAAACCGAAACTGAAAAAGTACTGCGCATGTGCATTGATGTAGAAATGCTGTCATGACGTGTGCCATGAGCTGTTGTTGAATGAAGTGTCATAAATGACTGTCGTATCATTCTAGGACAACATCCCACCAGTCCTTGTGTTGGACTCTCATCCACAGACGCCTTGTTTTGGGTGCAGAAATGGTAATTTTTACTGCTAGATAAATATAAGGAGCATGGCACAATGGTTAATGCGCTCCTCCTCTCCTGATTAGGATCAGAAATAGATAAATATTAAGCCTGCCTGCTCTTTAAAACAAAGAAAAGCAGCAATTTAGGTGATTAGTATGCACAAACAGCAGAAAACTCTGTATATTAGTGCAGTGCGCATTTCAAAACATCTATTCTGATTTAAAGCTTGTGAGATATTAACACTTTATTTAGCATTCATGTAAACACTATGTTTGGATTTATCAATCGGAATAAATTCCTTCTGACTGAAACTAAAGGTGTCCATATAAATGTAGCTAGTGTTTCTCATAAATTGCTTAGTCAATATAATCAGATGTCTAACCATCTGCAAAAATCCTGGTTCTTTCGACAACAGAATACCTTTGTCCCCAGTAAATGAATTGCTATTCAAACGCATGCATCTGTAACATGGCCAAAACCAAAGCAAAGAGGGTATTGCTGCTGTTTAGCTCTCTCCGTTCATCAGCTATCCCTATGAGACCTCTTTCCCTAATCACTCTTCCATTACCGAAACTCCACTTCCACCAGGCTCAGCTCTTTCAGATCAGTGCTGAGCTCAAATGCTCTCAGGATGGGGTCTTCTTCTGTTAGCATGATCAAGGATGGGCTGGCGAGGCATCGGTAGATATCTAGACGGAACCTGCAAGAGACACGATAGGGGGAGGATGAAGGAGGAGAACACTAAAAATAATGCAACTCAACTCCACGTTGTACATTTATTTTAGCATGTCTGTGTTTTGCTTATTAAATGTATTTATAGGCGAGTTTTCAATAGGGACTACTTGAAATCCCCAAGTATGTAGAAGTTGAAATATGCTTTACATGTCCTCGAATAAAGATCCGACCATGTCACTGATAAGCCTTCAACACTGATATTTTTTTTCTTTCTAATAAGTCATAATTCATGTCATAAAGACACACACACACACACACACACACACATATATATAGGACCAGTCAAGTCTCTTCTGCTCAGCAAGGCTGCACTTATTTGATCAAAAATACGGTCAAATCTGTGAAATACGTTTACCATTTAAATCAGCTGTTTTCTATGTGAATATATAGTAAAGTGTAATTTATTCCTGAATTTTCAGCATCATTACTCCAGTCTTCAGTGTCACATGATCCTTCAGAAATCATTCTGATATGATGATTTGATGCTCAAGAAACATTTATGATTATTATTAATGTTGAAAATAGTTGTGTACGCATCGGCTTTCACTACCAATTAGGTTTTTACCATTTGTTAAGTACCATGCAAAGCTAAAAAAACATTTCAGAACATTTTACCATATCAAACACAAATGTCTCCCTCTCTTTCCCTGTCTTTCCACTTTCTTTTAACACTGATTTCCCTTTAATGTTCCAGGATATCAGCATGGATGAAACTCGGAATCTCTCAAATATCTTGTTTATTTTCAGATTATGGAGGAATATAAAGTTCCAAAGTCCAATTTTTACAAATATTTTCAAAAAATAGATAAAGAAGAATTGAGAATGGAAACAACAGAGATCGAAGACCTTTTATTGAATTCAATCAGTTTAAAGGGATCAATATTGAGGAAATATGATATCTTGTCTTGCCTTACTGGGACTGAAGGGTGTGTGGGAGAAGGATATTGGTCAAACCTTTGAAGAGAATGCAATAATTTAAACCCAAAATGGGGATCCATGAGCTCAACTTTAATTTTTTAACAGGATATATCTTACACCAATGCGTATTATGAAGATGTTTATCAATGCTACAGGCCTGTGTTTCAAATGTAAAAAAAAATAAAGGTTCATTCATTCGCTGTTTTTGTACCTGCAACAAAATGTTGCCATATTGGAAGAAAATACGTAATGAAAGATCTTCTTGGACTAAACTTTGATATGACCCCAGCTTTGAATTTTAATGTGAACAGTCTGTTTAAAAAAGATGCAATACTGGTATATTTAGCTAAAAATGCATTCTGTTACTTTGGTCTGCATCACAGGCTCCTTCTTTTAAAGTGTGGATATCACAGATTGCTGCATGGTTGCCACTTAAGAAGCTCACCCACGATTAACATCACAAATCTGACAAATTCTGGCTGATATGATCTCCCTTTTGGAAAATATAAAAGAGCTCTCTTGATGAACAAACAGAACTGCTTTTAACTTACTTTTATTTCCTATGTAAAGACTGCTCTAAAATACTGTGACCTTTTTGTTTCTTGTTGTGTTTACATTTGTATACATCCTTTTTTTTCTTTTTTAACTTGTGATTACATCTATTTTTATTAATTTTTTACTTCTTGTTTTTTGGTTTCATACAATCTATAACATGACTATATGTTGTGATACTGTTAATGTTATGTTGATAATGTGGGAAAACAATAAAAAAAAGAAAATAGTTGTGTAAATTTTGTTTTTCAGGAATCTTCGATGAATAGAAAATTCAAAAGAACAGCATTATAAATGTCTTTACTGTCACTTTTGATCAATTTAATGCATTCTTGCTGAATAAAAGTATTCATTTCTTTAGTTAATTTCCCCCCAAAAATACTGACCCCAATATTTTGTAGAATGTTACGAAAGCTTTCTATTTCACCTTAATGCTTTTCTTTCGAACGTTCTATTCAACAATGTCATGTGACACTGAAGACTGGAGTAATGATGCTGAAAATTCAGCTTTGATCACAGGAATAAATTACACTTTACTGTATATTCACATAGAAAACAGCTGATTTACATTGGAATAATATTTCACAATTTTTACTGTATTTTTGATCAGCCGTGGTGAGCAGAAGAGTACGGAAGAGGATTAGGGCCAAGCAATAATAAAAAAATATAACCATCAAGATTAAAGTTGTTCAATTTCGAGAAAAAGGTCGAGATAAAATGTTGAGAATAAAGTCATTAAATTACGAGAAAAAAAGTCGTTAAATTTCAAGAAAAAAGTCGAGATAAAATGTTGAGAATAAAGTCATTAAATTATGAGAAAAAAAGCCATTAAATTACGAGAACTCGTTAAATTATGAGAAAAATTTCATTATATTTCGAGAAAAAAGTCGAGATAAAATGTTGAGAATAAACTCATTAAATTATGACAATAAAGTCATTAAATTACGAGAAAAAAGTCATTAAATTATGAGAAAAAAGTTGTTAAATTATGAGAAAAAAGTCAAGATAAAATGTTGAGAATAAAGTCATTAAATTACGAGAAAAAAGTTGTTAAATTACGAGAACAAATTCGTTAAATTATGAGAAAAATGTTGTTATATTTTGAGAAAAAATTCGAGATAAAATGTTGAGAATAAACTCATTAAATTATGAGAATAAAGTCAATAAATTACGAGAAAAAAAGTTGTTAAATTATGAGAACAAATTCGTAATTTAACAAATCTGTTCTCGTAATTTCACGACTTTTTTCTCGTAATTTAACGAGTTTATTCTAAACATTTTATTTCGACTTTTTTCTCGAAATTTAACAACTTTAATCTCGAGATGGTTTTATTTTTTATTTTTTTATCCTCTTCCGTAGAAGAGACTTCCTTCATTAACATAAAAAAATATTAATGTTTCCAAACTGGTACTGTATAAACAATAAGAAAAAATAATTTTACACAATACAACAACAATAACAATATTTAAAGCTGTAACATTTTAAAATAAATACTTTTTACAAGATCCACTAACTGAAGAATCGCTTAAATACACTCTAAAAAATGCTGGGTTAAAAACAACCCAAGTTGGGTTGAAAATGGACAAACCCAGCAATTGGGTTGTTTTAACCCAGTGGTTGGGTTAAATGTTTGCCCAACGTGCTGGGTAGTTTTATTTAAGTCAACTGTTGTATAAAAATTACTGTATTGCTTGCTTAAAATGAACCCAAAATATGCTGGAAATTAACATTTATTAATATGTTTAATAAATGCATTTATTAATAAGATAATGAATAATAAACAATAAACATTTATTCAATTTCTTATTAATAAATGTACACCTTTTGATTATTATTGTTTACTCTAATAATTATGTGTCTGATTTTTAATTTCTCACCTATTTTGGGTTCATTTTAAGCCAGACATATAGTCATTTTTAATCAGTAGTTGGGTTAAATAAAACTACCCAGCAGGTTGGGCAAACATTTAACCCAACCACTAGGTTAAAACAACCCAATTGCTGGGTTTGTCCATTTTCAACCCAACTTGGGTTGTTTTTAACCAAACATTTTTTAGAGTGTACATTTAATGTCGATAACACTGCCTGGTTGAAAAAACTAAAAAAGTTTGAGTTGTGAGAATAAGGGAAGTTAAATAAACCATTCATGGTTTGATTGATTAGATAAAAAGTATTACCTCGAGTGGCGAAGACTGTCCTTCTTGTTCTTGGCATTACAGAGAGTGCACTCGCACCCTACAGCGTGAGGACGGGGCAGAGAGATGTCTTGCTTTAATAGCATGGTCAAAATCTCATAATTGTTCCTGTGGGCAGCGAGAATGACCGGAGCAACATCCATGGTGGTGGAATACTCTGGGTTTTGAATGCGCTGAATCACTTTCTAAAAAAATGGAATAATGCAACGTGAAATTATGAATATATATATCAAAAGGTTTTTTTAAGATCAAGAGAAGAAATTCCCTCAAGCGTGTCCACCCTGTTGACTGGAGTTTATATAAAAGATGACATGAAATGAAATGATGAAATATATAATTGCAAAACAGACTAACCGCAATAGAAGGCTTGGAGGACCGCCTGGGCCGATGGTTTAGCAGGATGTCGACTGCTCCTACCACTTCTGAATCAATAGCCACTAATAATGCATCTGTGGCCTGTGCATGCACACACACACCCATCCCAAATGAACAGATTGGTTTAATCTAACATGTTATGTATGAGCAGAGGACATGGGTGTGTTCTTACCTGACAGCCATGATCCAAGAGCAACTGCAGTATGTCTAGATTCTCATTCTCGATTGAAATGGTGACAGCATCTCTCCCAAGCACATCCACACAGTTAATGTTTAATTCACCATGTCGTTTCTCCTCCAGGAGTCTCTTTACCATGTAGTAGTCTCCTTAAAAAGCAGTTAGGTAACAATACATTAGTTCAACGGCACCGAGCGAGAGAGGACAGCGCTTGTGATGGAAAACAATATAGCCTTCCCTGAGCCATTTTAGGATTTCTTTATATGGTAAAAGAATAGCAACTGACTCCTGTCTGCACAATGTAACCAGAGGAAATTCATTCGTTTTCCAAGCTGTTTCTGGAATGTTTGGAGATAAACTACGCTGCGCAAAACACTAAATTAACCAGCTATAAGTCAGGCTCTCAAACTCTACGTATCTCAAAACGTATTAAAACTTATATTGGGTTTATTTTAAGCAACAATACAGCAATTTTTAAACAATAGTTGAGTTAAATAAAACTGCCCAGCAGGATGGGTTTGTCCATTTTCAACCCAACTTGGGTTGTTTTTTAACCAGCATTTTTTACACACACACACACATATATATATATATATATATATATATATAAACATGGATTTTAGATTAAAATTGTTACAACTGTACACTAAAATAGAATTCTGGGTTAAAAACAACCCAAGTTGGGTTGAAAATGGACAAACCCAACAGTTGGGTTAAATGTTTTATTTAACTGATTAAAAATGACTACATGTCTGGCTTAAAATGAACCCAAAATATGTTGGAAATTAAAAATCAGACACATATTTATTAGAGGCAACAATAATTTTCAAAAGGTGAATATTTATTAATAAGCTATTTAATAAATGTTTAATTATTATTCATTAAACATACACTCTAAAAAATGCTGGGTTAAAAACAACCCAAGTTGGGTTGAAAATGGACAAACCCAGCGGTTGGGTTAAATGTTTGCCCAACCTGCTGGGTAGTTTTATTTAAACCAACTATTGTTTAAAAATTGCTATATGGCTAGCTTAAAATGAACCCAAAATAGTTGGGAAATTAAAAACCAGATGCAATTAGAGACAACAATAATAGACAAAAGGTGAATGTTTATTAATAATCTTTAATATTTTATTAATATAAATTTAATAGTTTAATAGTTTATTAATATAAATGTATTAATAAGCAATTTAATAAATGTTTATTGTTTAATAATTATTCATTGAACATTAATAAATGTTCATTTCCAACATACTTTGGGTTAATTTTAATTAAGCAATACAGTAATTTTTAAACAATGGTTGAGTTAAATAAAACTACCCAGCAGGTTGGGCAAACATTTTCCCTACCGCTGGGTTAAAACAACCCAATCGCTGGGTTTGCCCATTTTCAACCCAACTTGGGTTGTTTTTAACCCAGCATTTTTTAGAGTGTATTAATAAATGTTCATTTCCAACATATATTGGGTTCATTTTAATACAGCAACAATACAGCAATTTTTAAACAATAGTGGAGTTAAATAAAACTGCCCAGCAGGATGGGTTTGTCCATTTTCAACCCAACTTAGGTTGTTTTTAAACCAGCATTTTTTACAGTGTATAGAGGAAAGTGTCTATTTTAAATACTGTGACTACCATTTATTTTAAATTTTGGCTTTTTTGTAGTTTTTCTACTTTATTAAAAGTAAAAATGTTCCTCTAAATTAATATTAGGTCACAAAAAGTACATATATAGCCTCTCTATATAAAGAGTAAAGCATGTCACTGCTAGGCGTTTATTAGAACAAAATATTTAATATTAAAGCAGAATTATTTTAATAAAACGTGAATAAATAATAGAAACGATAATAAAAAAGTATTTTATTTATACCTCAACATGTATCTAGCATGAATATAACCTCAAATCTATTGTTGTTGTATTTGAAATCCGTTCTCTGGAGAGGTAAATGCACTCACCCTTCTCGCAGGCCAGCAGAAAGAGCTTCTCGTCCAGAGTGGTCTCCTCCTTCACCTCTCTGACGTCTTTTAACGCCAGATATTTATCCGGTGAGGACACGTCCGTGCCCTGATATAGAGCAGCCATTATAACGGAGAGAGAATACGGCAAAGCACTGATGTGCATCCCACTGAGCAGATAATTACACCTTTATACACATGAAATCAGCGAGATAAAAAGACGAGCCCTGGTCAGTCCTGATGAAAACGACGTTACGCGCTCTGATAAGGCCCTCACTTTAACGAGAGATTGAGCTCTTTATCTCGGCTTATGTGTATGGTACGATAGAGAAAACATCCATTAGCGTTTATGACGATAATTTAAAGGTTTTCATAACCAAATCTTCCCCAAACGATAGTAAACACAAGAGGAGGCTGGAGCATCGCGATGTTCTGTTGAGCTGGTGCTGATGATGCTGTGAATGCGCATGCGCGCTCGCTGCAGTTGGAGCATCAATAGTTACATAAGAGATTAATGTCCGTAAGAACCTTATAACACTGGCAAAGCTTAAATACAGTGCATCTTATTGTATATTTAATAACATGACGTAACATGATTCGAGTGAATTGCATTGCAGTCCTGTTAGCAGTGATGCTCCATTTTATAACCCACGAATTAAACAAGCAATTAAATTTAGCAGAAAGGGGGTTTAAAATATATACATAAATGTAAATATTCTAGTTACATTTCTTTAGGCTACATGTTTATATGCTCATGTTTATTGTTATGATATATGCTGCTGTTTTGGCCAGGTCTCGCTCAGATAATTTGGAATATAGTGATTCAGTCATATGGACTGCTTTTGTGGTGACTTTGGAGCTCAATAGCCTATTTCTATAGCCTAATTATACTTTTGAGTTATACATAAGAAATAAAGCAATACAGTTTTGGAATTGCATAAGGGTGAGTAAATAATGAAAGATTTGTCTTTATTCTTTAACACAGCACACTTGAAAAAGTTTCATGCTTATGTGGACAGTCCTATACAGATCTAAATTTCTTAATAATGTAGTTGAAAGAGTCATTTCATGACACAGTGTACCTTTGTGAACCCAGACTTAATCACAGTATAGTCTCTGGTGCATGCTTCAGAAGTGCAATAATGTTGAAAAACCAGATGGGATGTGCACACTCTTTTGTAACTAAAAGAGTGTGCACATATGTGGCTGTGATTTGTGTTATCATACTTGCACTTCAAAAGTTATTTACTCTATAGTTTACAGTCCTTGTTACATGCAGTTACGATAGTAATTACTAAAAAATTGCATATAATTACATGCAACTAACCCTAAACCACACCCTAATCCTATCATAGGTGCATATTGAAAGAAAACACAGAATTGTTGACATTTTTGCAGATTTATTAAAAAAGAAAAACTATCACATGATCCTAAGTATTCAGACCCTTTGCTCAGTATTTAGTAGAAACACCCTTTTGATCTAATACAGCCATGAGTCTTTTTGGAAAAGATGCAACAAGTTTTTCACACCTGGATTTGGGGATCCTCTGCCATTCCTCCTTGCAGATCCTCTCCAGTTCTGTCAGGTTGATGGTAAATGTTGGTGGACAGCCATTTTTAGGTCTCTCCAGAGATGCTCAATTGGGTTTAAGTCAGGGCTCTGGCTGGGCCATTCAAGAACATTCACGGAGTTATTGTGAAGCCACTCTTTCATTATTTTAGCTGTGTGCTTAGGGTCATTGTCTTGTTGGAAGGTAAACCTTCGGCCCAGTCTGAGGTCCTGAGCACTCTGGAGAAGGTTTTTGTCCAGGATATCCATGTACTTGGCTGCATTCATCCTTCCCTCGATTGCAACCAGTCGTCCTGTCCCTGCAGCTGAAAAACACCCCCACAGCATGATGCTGCCACCACCATGCTTCACTGTTGGGACTGTATTGGACAGGTGATGAGCAGTGCCTGGTTTTCTCCACACATACCGCTTAGAATTAAGGCCAAAAAGTTCTATCTTGGTCTCATCAGACCAGAGAATCTTATTTTTCACCATCTTGGCAAACTCCATGCAGGCATTCATGCGTCTTGCACTGAGGAGAGACTTCCGTCGGGCCACTCTGCCATAAAGCCCCGACTGGTGGAGGGCTGCAGTGATGGTTGACTTTCTACAACTTTCTCCCATCTCCCGACTGCATCTCTGGAGCTCAGCCACAGTGATCTTTGGGTTCTTCTTTACCTCTCTCACCAAGGCTCTTCTCCCCCGATAGCTCAGTTTGGCCGGACGGCCAGCTCTAGGAAGGGTTCTGGTCCTCCCAAACGTCTTCCATTTAAGGATTATGGAGGCCACTGTGCTCTTAGGAACCTTAAGTGCAGCAGAAATTTTTTTGTAACCTTGGCCAGATCTGTGCCTTGCCACAATTCGGTAAAAAAAAAAAAAAAAGCTGTAAGGTCTTATATAGACAGGTGTGTGGCTTTCCTAATCAAGTCCAATCAGTATAATCAAACACAGCTGGACTCAAATGAAGGTGTAGAACCATCTCAAGGATGATCAGAAGAAATGGACAGCACCTGAGTTAAATATATGAGCGTCACATGGGTCTGAATACTTAGGACCATGTGATATTTCAGTTTTTCTTTTTTAATAAATCTGCAAAAATGTCAACAATTCTGTGTTTTTCTGTCAATATAGGGTGCTGTGTGTACATTAATGAGGAAAAATATGAACTTAAATGATTTTAGCAAATGGCTGCAACATAACATAACATAACATAACATAACATAACATAACATAACATAACATAACATAACATAACATAACATAACTTGCTCTGGAGAAGGTTACCTGTGGAACATAGGTTACTATGGCGATGAACACAGCTAAAAGACGAGCCACTTTCATGGTGTCTAAAACCCAGGGTTGGCAAAAACTAAACTGAAATATACCTGGCTACAGGCCTGGACTGGTAATCTGGCATACCGGGCAAATGCCCGGTGGGCCGATGCACTTGAGGGCGGGGCCGCTATATGATATGATTTTTTTTTTATAAACATAAAATTGGCCAACGACCGGCCCATTGGTTCATTTTCCATACTGACACTGGGCTGGCCCAATCACATCTCTTAACATACTCCACCCCGTCCCCTCTGTTTCGCCAGAACATCCGTGGATTAGGAGGATTGAGAAACAAAAGTGCAAGTGCAAGGGGGGTGCGGAGAAGTTGCGGGCAAAAAAATAAAAATAAAAAAAAATGTAGAGGTTGATGTCAGGGTATTACATGAAAGATGTGCTTCACTATCCAGCCCACTAGGGGGACTCAAGGAGTACCGTTGGGATAAGTTATAGATACAGAGGGGAATAAGTGTGTTCCTGATGAAAACACAGTGTTGTTCTATGGCTCTTCAATAAATCGCAAAAGACGATTAATGCCTCCTTGTAAGTGCATACTAGACATGGTGTCAGAAGTATAAAGACAAGAGAAGAGCAAGATGTCAAAATTTAATCCACCAGAAAGTTTTAATTTTGATCGTCCAACAGAGTGGCCAATGTGGCGGCAGAGATTTGCACGCTACAGGACTGCTACAAAGCTGAGTAAAGAAGATAAAGAGGTACAGATTAGCACTTTAATATATGCTATGGGCATTGAAGCTGAGAACATCTTCAAATCGTTCACCTTTACTGCAGAGGAAAGTGCTGAGGAGTACGAGACGGTTCTCTGAAAATTTGATGCGTATTTTTTGCCTAAAAAGAACGTGATACACGAGCGGGCATGTTTTCACCAGAGAGTGCAGAGGCCCGGAGAAAAGGCGGAGTGCTACATCAGAGCCCTTTACGAACTCAGTGAGAACTGTGAATTCGGTGCAAGTCGAAATGAACATATTAGAGACAGACTTGTAGTCGGAATTCGAGATAAAGAGCTTTCTAGAAGAATGCAGCTAATGACAGCACTTACACTGGAAACGGCGGTGCAAATGACGCGGCAGGCTGAAGATGTCGCGCAGCAGATCAGCCAGCAGGAGGGTCAGTCATTGAGCAGCGTGCAAGAGGTAGCCTCCAGACGTTCTTCAAAAGCAGCAGATAGTCCCTGGATGAAAGAGAAACACAAAAAAAGGTGGTGAGAAAAGAAGAGAGGATACAGAGAATGAATGTGGCAGATGTGGTAAAACAGGACACAAAGACATCAGAAAATGCCCAGCAGCTGATACTGAATGCAGGAAATGCAAAAGAAAAGGACACTGGGCGAGAATGTGCAAATCAAAAACTGTGAGACAAGTGATGGCGAAAGAAGTGAGTGAAGAGAGCTTTTACCTGGGTGCAGTGAGTAACAAAAACGAGTCAGAAGAAGCTAAATGGACTGTGTTGCTTAAGATAGGTGATACTCCAGTTAGTTTTAAGATCGATACGGGTGCTGATGTTACCGTAATGAACATGGAGACATTTGAAAAACTTCACCCAAGAGCTCAGCTCCTTCATTCAAACATAGTACTAGACAGCCCAGGTGGATCACTAAATTGCATCGGACAGTTCACTGCAGAAGCGGAGCATAAACGTAGAAAGTACGCCATTACTGTGTATGTGGTGGCAGGAGAAACTGTCAGTAACCTTCTAAGCGGACAGACAGCTGCTGAGATGGGACTAGTTAAAAGAGTAGAACAGAAAAACACAGTTTTTGAAGGAGGTGGTACAATGAGAACAGAGCCGGTAAAAATACACCTGAAAGAAGGAAAGAAGGAGGGTACCATTACCGCTACTGCCTAAAGTTAAAGCAGAACTACAGAGAATGGAGGAACAAGGTGTTGTGGAAAGAGTCACACAGCCTACAGACTGGTGTGCACCTATGGTGCCGGTCATGAAGCCTAATGGTGCCATCAGAATTTGTGTTGGATTAAATAAGCTGAATGACAACATAAAAAGAGAGAGATACATGCTTCCCACAACAGACGAGATCCTAGCTAAATTATCTGGAGCAAGCGTCTTTACATCATTAGACGCAGCATCTGGATTTTGTCAGATTCCGTTATGTAATGAGAGTAGTTTGCTGACGACATTCATTACTCCGGTGGGGCGCTATTGTTTTAAGAGACTACCGTTCGGGATCAGCATAGCTCCAGAGATCTTCCAAAGAAAAATGAACGAGCTTCTAACGGACATGGAAGGAGTTGCTGTATACATGGATGACGTGATTGTGTACGGGAAGGACAGGGCAGAGCACGACAACCACTTGAAGATAGTACTAGAAAGGATGAAAAGTGTGGGTCTCAAATTGAATAAAGACAAGTGCGTATTCAGGAAAGCAGAGTTGAGTTTCCTGGGACATGTCGTGGATGCACAATGTGTCAAAGCAGACCCTGAAAAGGTACGTGCAATAAGTGATTTGCAAGAACCAAACAATGTAAATTAGTTGAGGAGGGCGTTAGGCCTCATAAACTACATGAGCAAATACATCCCAGACTTGGCAACGAAGGGAGGTCCTTTGTATGAGATGCTCAGGAAAGGACGTGCATGGGCATGGGATGAACCACAGAAAAGTGCATTAAGCTCACTTAAAAGCGCGCTCACTAAAGCTCCAGTCCTGGCACACTATGATCTGGGAAAAGAAACAGTGGTATCAGCAGATGCTAGCAGTTACGGTATCGGTGGTGTTTTACTGCAAAAGCATGGAAACAGCTGGAAACCGGTCGCGTACTGTTCTAGAAGGCTGACAGATTCTGAAACAAGGTACGCCCAGATAGAGAAGGAATGCCTTGCAGGCGTATGGGCGTGTGAAAGGTTCCAGAAATACTTGGTGGGCATGGACACATTTAAATTAATTACTGATCACAAGCCATTAATACCACTGATCAACAGTAAAGACTTGGACACTGTGCCAGTGAGATGTCAGAGACTTTTGCTGAGACTCATGCGTTTTAATGCGAAAGCGGAGTATGCGCCTGGCAAAAGCTTGGTTGTTGCGGACGCACTGTCACGTAGCCCATTGAGCACTACAAAGGACTTCATGACAGCAGATGTGAGTTGTCACGTGAATGCAATCATCGGATGTCTGCCAGTGTCACAGCGTAAGTTGACAGGAATAAAAACGGAGACACAAAAGGATGAGCAGCTACGGACTGTAGAGAGATTTGTAACCGAAGGATGGCCAGAATATGCTAAAAGCGTTCCTAACAGTGTACAGAGTTTCTACAAATGGAAAGACTCTTTGTCTGTGAGTGATGGACTGATTGTGCTAGGGAATCGCATAGTAATTCCAAAAGTAATGAGACATGAGATGCTTAGCAGAATTCATTATGGACACCAAGGTTTGTCAAAATGCAGGGCACGGGCTCAAGAGACTGTGTGGTGGCCTGGAATTTCTGAGGATATTAGACAAAAGATAGAAACATGCAAGTTTTGCATAGAAAACAAACGTGCACAACACAAAGAACCTCTAAAGTCAACACCACTGCCTGAAAGACCGTGGCAGCGAATAGCCACCGACTTGTGTATGCATAAAGGAAAACAATACCTGGTAGTATCTGACTACTACTCGCGCTACTTGGAAATTCTTCTGCTACATAGCACTACAGCAGAGCATGTCATTCAGAGACTTAAAGCATTGTTTGCGAGATTCGGCATACCAGAACATATTGTTAGCGACAATGGACCGCAGTTCTCCAGTGACACCTGGAGAAGCTTTTGTGGTATGTATGATATTCAGCACATTACATCAAGTCCATATAATCCACAGGGCAATGGACAGGCTGAACGGGCAGTTCAGACAGCGAAGTGCATTCTGAAACAGGATGACCCGTTAATAGCACTCATGTGTTTTCGAGCCACCCCTACCTCTTCTACAGGGGTCAGCCCAGCAGAATTGCTTATGGGGAGGAAAATACGTACTACCCTACCCACCTTACCGAAAAACCTAAGACCAAAGTGGCCAAGCAAATCAAGTGTAAAAGAAAGAGACAAAGCCGCAAAAGAAAAACAAGCATACTACTTTAACAGACGACATGGCGTGAAGGACTTACCTGTTCTGAGACCTGGAGATTCAGTCTTGTTAAAGTTAGACGATGAAGCAAAGTGGAAGGGACCTGCTACCGTGATGGCAGAGAGCGCTACTCCAAGGACATACGAGGTCTTCAGCGAAAAGGAGGGAGAGAAAAGGAGAAATCGCAGGCATCTTCAGCTGCTGCCAGATGGAGTTTCTGGATTTACTTTAATGACAGAGGAGAATTTAGAACAGTCACCATTAAAAATTCAACCTCATGTGGACTCTGATGTACCTGTAGGGACAATTGCTAGGAAACCTAACATCACTAGATCAGGCAGAGTAAGCAAGCCTGCTGAGAGACTGAACTTATAAAAGAGAGAAAAAGTGACAACATATTGTCAGTAACAAATATCTTTATTGAATTATGTGACCAGGCTTGGTTATACTGAATAATAATGAATATACTGAAATGTGATGGGAAGAATTCAGAAACAGTGATGTGTGACAGCAGAGTAATGAATGAGTAATGTTATGTTTGGTTTGAAAAAAAAAACATGTTCGGGTGAGTTCTAAATGGTTAAATACATAGTCTTTGTATGGGGTGAGGTAATAGAAAATTATGTAATAATTATAACGTAAATAATGTAAATGTAACCTCAGGCATTTGACTTAAAGGGGGAGGTGTCAGGGTATTACATGAAAGATGTGCTTCACTATCCAGCCCACTAGGGGGACTCAAGGAGTACCGTTGGGATAAGTTATAGATACAGAGGGGAATAAGTGTGTTCCTGATGAAAACACAGTGTTGTTCTATGGCTCTTCAATAAATCGCAAAAGACGATTAATGCCTCCTTGTAAGTGCATACTAGACAGTTGATGCCTCAACGTGCAAAAATTACTGGCATGTTTAGTACGGTTACTGTAGCTTCAGTTTCCAAACCTACAGTACCTGACGTGCAAAAACAGGTGAACATAGAAGAACATGGAGGAGACCTGTAAGGCAGAAGAGCAGTGAAGCCAATGAGGGACAGAGTAAGCAGGAGAGTATAATAGAAGCGGTAAGCAGGGTAGTTACATGATTAACAGCGATGGACTCATGATGCGACGACGACGATGATGCTTAACTGAATGAATATTATAAGACAACATAATCGTTGTCGTTATTATAAAGTCAGACTGTCACCTATACTGCACTGGTCACTCAGTCAGCTAAAGTCAAATAGCACAGCAAAAGTTGTTTTGCACTGTTTTTTGTAGTTAGCAGTGCTCTTGTAGCTATCAGAGTTCACTTATGCAGTAACGGCCCTTCTCATAGAAAAACCTGAAATGATACAATTTGATTTTTCAAAAAAAAAACAAAACAAACAAACAACAAAAAAAAAAACAGGTTATTATTATAATGTAATATTACTGATAATGTGTTTATTTCTCAACGAGACTATAGGTGTCTATTTATAGCTGTTAGTCGTGATGATGGTCTACTAGATCTCACTTTTTGGCTATAAAAAGTTATGTTTTGTAGCTCTTGTACCCTATTACTCTAGTGTGAACACTTGGTTGTTTATGGCAAGTGAATAGCATTCTTATCATTTTATATCATGGAGCACATTGTCCATCTAGAAATCCTACTCTTACTAAGTGTACTTTTAATAACTCTACCAAATAATTGTAATACTCTGGTGGGTGGTGTCCGACCGATTGTGTTGGGCCGGTCTGAGCAAAAATGCCAGGGCCATTTTTTTGTCCCAGTCCAGCCCTGCCTGGCTATCCACCTAAACCAGTTTCATGGTTTTGGCCATTCATCAGAATTAAATAAACAAGACAAATACAATGACAAAGAAAACAAATAAATAAAAAATATATAATGGATTTAATTAGTGGCCAAGCAGCGAAGGTGTGTAGGCACCTATTGTATCTGTTGGCATTATTCTTCTTCTGCTCTGACGTCTATGGCTGCCCATAGAACAGCTTGCAGGAAAATTATGAAATTTGGCACACTGTTAGAGGACAGTCTGAACTGTCATCATAGCAAATTTGGAGACTCTAACTCAATGCTTATAGCGCCACCAACTGTCCAAACTTGCACTTAAATATTTATGCTAATAATTTTTGAACTGTAAGGGCTACACAGTTAAATCTGCTCAGAGCACATATGGTCCCTCTCTATATAGTGTTAAAGTAACACTGAAGAAGAGTTAAAGTTAATGAGATAATTAAGCAATTAATAAGGCTGTGACTGAAGTCAGTTGTAGTTCTTGTGTTTCTCTTTTCTTCAGTGATTCTGCTTGTTAACAGCAGGTGTTCATCACTAATGCACAATCATCACTAATTAATTAATTGTTTAATTACCTCATTAACTTTAACTCTGCTTCAGTGTTATTTTAACACTATTTAGAGAGGGACCAGAAGTTGATTTAACTCTGGAGATTTTGCTGTGTAGAATTTTTTTTTTCCCTCCGATTCATTGACATCATATACAGTCATGAAAATTTTCCAGCCCTTTTGAATTTTCTGAAAAACCTACTTTTTTTCTAACTCCTCCTGGGCCGTTGCTCCGATTTTCACGAAAATAGAACCAGATCATCTTGAGATCAAAAAGTTGTGGAATTTACATTGATTTGTCAGACTTAAGGCTCTATTTCCTCAATGCTTTATCAAACTTGGTCCATGTCATCACAAGCATGACCTTAGGTTACATGCTGCGTTTCGGCTCAGCGCCACCTACTGGTACGGAGATACAAAAATGGCTATTTTTGCTTATAACTTCTGAACGGTTTGTGCAAAAACGGTCTCTTTAGATTCGGGACGTAATGCCAAGTCAAATGTAAAAATCCAGTTTTCCCATATCAGCCAGTTTGGGCATTGGCCATTTTGAATTTTGTGGTAAAATGCTGTATTTTACAAACACATGAATGTATCATTACGAAACTCGGTATGGGTCATCACGATGCCCTGAAGGAGTCGGAGTAGTTTCAGAGTTATTTACAATAAAAATTATTTACATGCTTATAACTTTGGATGTGGTTGACTTATTTTCACCCGAGTCATCTCCTTGGATTCCTGAATCCTTGCCGAGTCCAACAATACCGTAGTTCTGGCTCTAACTACAGTACCGTTGGTCTAATTGACATCAAAACTGACATGCAGTGTCTTTGTCTCAGTTGCTATCATGACATTGTTGGTCTACTGCTAGCTTCTTTATTTGCTTCTGTTGTGATTGGCTCCTTAATTTTTGCTTGCAGCTATATTTTAATTTTGAGATTATACAGGTTTACAATGTGTTACAGATGTTTCTGACAGATGCTCATTTTTGTATGTACATTGCATGGTATATCATAACAAAGCAAGTTAAATATTATTCCATTGTGTCAGGCAGGACAGATATATGAGAACAACATGTTGACTTCATTAGCAACGATAACAGGTCCTGGGTGAATATTTTCATGTAGATAGTGGCATGAAGTCATCTGCCAAACATCGAAGTAGATTACTCCATCAATATCTCTGAACATCTCCTGCATCACTGTGTTCAGCTGCATTGAATACCAATCACTTTGAAAAATATTCTGTAAAAACACAAAAACAATAATATAAGCATTAATATTAACTTGGTTGGTTTAGGCAAACTACATTGTTTGTATTGTCTACCAGAAATAGTGCTGAGTGGGTTACTTAAATTTTTGTCTGTCACCTGTTATACCTGACACTGAACTTTGACTTTATAGGCCTATCCAATAGAAAAAAAAGAATTAATTTAAAATAAGAAAGAAAAAAAAAAGATTCATCTACATATCCTCATGTTTTCTACTTAGGTTTATATTTGTCTTTTATTGAACAAAAAAGTTAGCAGAATGTCAAGTGAATGGTGACCATTTTCATATTACAAATACAATACTTTTGAAAACAAAGTAGGATTGGAAAATAAGCATTTGTACCTTTAGTCCTGCAGTGTTTCCAGACTTGATGATGACGGTAGTCTCTGGTGCACGACTCAGCAGTGCAACAACAGACTGACGGATTTTGGCCACTTCATGCACATAAAATGTTATTGGGTGAAACACCATGTGGGCACAGATTGTAAAGACAACGACTGCATGAGGACCACCAGCTATTTCATCAATATCATTGCTGATATAATGCAGGTCAGTAATGAGCATTTTAGTAAACCGTAAAGGAACACCGTGTGGCCTCCAGTGAACAATGATATTATTTTTCATCTCTACAGCCATCAGGGGTCCGCCGGTACGAGGAGTGTGTAGGTCCATTCTTTGCAAGCCTAAATAAGATAAGTGAAACTAACATTAAACTTATTCCTTAATTAATTACTTAAACAGCTTTACAAAGTTGCTTTTTATTGTACACAGCAGCCCCCTAAAGTATATGGGCACTTAAAGTGATAGTTCACCCAAAATGACAATTATCCCATGATTTACTCACCCTCAAGCCATCCTAGGTGTATATGACTCTCTTCTTTCAGAGAACACAATTGGAAATATATTTAAAAATATCCTGGCTCTTCCAAGCTTTCTAATGGTATTGAATAGAGGGTGTGATTTTGAAGCCCCCAAAAATGCATACATCTATCATCCGTAAAATATAGTCGACCTCACGTTATGTCAATCACGTTTGCACACTGCCTCCGAAACTTTCGTCCATCATAAAAATATTCACATCAGGTTCCATTTTCTGCGATTTTTGCATTCGTGGCATGCATTTTGAGAGACGTTTTGATTTTTTTCACAACGGATTCATTAATACGCATCAAACTCAGTTTGCAAGGTCTCTGTGCGTGATGAGTTTTTACAATTACGAATACGAAAAAACACATTTGAAGATTTCAGACTCAGTGTGCAAAGGCCTTAATGGGATCCAAATGTATGAAAACAAGTTAACAAAATCTTTTGTATTCCACAAAAAGAAGGCCAGTCATACAAGTCTGCAATGACATGAGGGCGAGTAAATGACAGAATTTTCATTTTGCCAATGCATTAGATGCAAAAAAAAATTTGCAATTACATTTTGCAGTGAGGAAAAAACATGGTACGGTGTTCATATTAGGACTTCCTCACACCTCGGTCATACAACAAAAAGGCGTCATGCCTCAGACTAAAAGGCTTCAGGTCTCAGGAAAAACGACGTCAGGTGTCAGGTCTCGTACAATTAGGCATCGAACTAAACAGCCTCAGACCAAAAGGCTTCAGACGAAAAGGCATCGGATGAAACGGACTCAGACTAAAAGGCATCAGACTAAAAGGGCTGAATGAAAATGTAAATGTGACTCTTCCAACCAGAAAGTGGTAATCTTTTTTTATTGTTATTTTTAATGCATTCCATTTTTATTTTTATGTATTTGTTTCCTTTTTATGTAAAGCACTTTGAATTGTGTGTGAAATTTGCTAAATAAATAAAATTGCCTTGCCTAATCGACTCTCTGACAGTAGGTGGTGCTGGAACAGCAGAAATAAAACCGTTTCCTTGGTAACTGCTGTACACAAATCAGCTGTAGCCTGTTACGAATGGAGACTCAGGCCGGAGATCCAAGTGCAGCATTTATTTACAAATGAGAGTGGTCGTACAGGCAGGGTCAAAACAGGAACAGTGAGGAACAGGCAGAGTCGTAGTCAAGAGACAGGCAAAGATCAGGACAGGCAGCAACGAGTCAAAAACAAGAAACAGGCAGGAACGATAACAAGCCGGCAGACGGGATAGAGACGCTCAGAAATGACACAATGGTAATCAAGACTTCGTGGTGAGGTGGTGTGTGTGAAAGTCCTTTATAGTCCTGGTAATGATGTACAGCTGGGTGTGGTGATCAGTGTGGAGTGCTAGGCTGTATGTGGCCGCAGGTGATTGGTGGAGTGAGTGCATGTGATAGGCAAGGGAGGATTATGGGAAATGGAGTCCGGAGTGAGCAGGAACAGATGGTGATCGTTACATAACGCCCCCCTTCCGGAAGGCGCGTCCTCGCGGCGTGAAAGGAACAGCTAGGGAGGGAGGGGGGGTGGGTGCATTGGGGACCTGCATGCAGACAAGAACAGGGTCCCCAATGTAGATCCATGCACTCGGGCAGCCATGAAGGGTCAGGAGCCATGGGCAGCCACGGAGGATCAAGAGCCACGGGCGGCCACGGCGGGTCATGTGGCTCGGGCGGCCACAGCAGGTCAGGTGGCTCGGGCAACCACGGCAGGTCAGGTGGCTTGGGCAGCCACGGCAGGTTAGGTGGCTTGGGTAACCTCAGCAGGTCAGGTGACTTGAGCAACCACGGCAGATCAGGCGGGTCAGGTGGCTCGGGCAGCCACAGCAGGTCAGGTGGTTTGGGTAACCACGGCAGATCAGGTGGCTCAAGCGGCCACGGCAGGACAGAGTCCATAAGTGACCCCCGCGGGTCAGAGTCCATAGGTGACCCCAGTGGGTCATAGTTTATAGGTGACCCCAGCGGGTCAGAGTCCATAGATGGCCATAGCAGTTCAGGGGTCCTTAACGGCCATGGTTGAGCAGGGTCCCCACCCACAAGTTCCCCACCCTCAGGTACACTGCCCCCCCCCAAAAAAAAAGTTCTTGGGGATTTCAGCGGGGCCCGTAGCAGGTTCGTGGACAAGGAGTTCGGAAGACGCCGGCAGGGCAAGGCGTTTGGGTGGTGCTAGCAGAGCAAAGTGGTTGGGTGGCGCCGGCAGGGCGAGGAGCTCGGGTGGTGCCGGCAGGGCAAAGCGCTTGGGCGGAGTAGGAGAGACCTCTGGAATGGTCTCCAGGCCCACAGCGGCCTCTTGAAGGGCGTCTGTGTCTTGAGGAGAGGACGACGCCTTCTTCCCCCTCCTCCTCTTCCTCCGAGAGTGAGGCGATGGTTCGCCGATTGGAGCGGTCTCTGGAGCAGACTCAATGGCTGGAACGCTCCCTATATCCTTAAGCTCCGAGGGGGCGGCCATCTTGCCCGTGGACACTGGCAAAGCAGCCATCTTGTCCATCACATCCAGGGCGCTTGAGTCCATGGCAACCGGCGAACTTGAGAGCGTTGCAGCCGGCGAACTTGAGAGCGTTGCAGCTGGCGAACTTGCGTGCAAAGCGTCCGCCGAACTTGAGAGCGTTGCAGCCGGTGAACTTGAGTACGAAGTGGCCACCGGGCTTGAGAGCGAAGCGGCTGGCAGACTTGAGAGTGAAGCGGCCACCGGGCTTGAGAGCGAAGCGGCCGGCAGACTTGAGTGCGAAGCGGCCACCAGGCTTGAGAGTGTAGCGGTCGGTGGGCTTGAGAGCGAAGCGACCGCCGGGCTTGAGTGCGAAGCGGCCTGCGGAGGCTTAGGAATGCCAGCCGCTCGGGCTAAAATCAGCGGTGGATCAGTCACACTGGAACGTAGTCCTCTGCACCCTTGGACAGATCCAGAGACATGACGTGGCTCTGGGCGATCAGCGGAGACGTGACGTGACTCTGGGCGATCAGCGGAGACGTGACGTGACTCTGGGCGATCAGCGGAGACGTGACGTGACTCTGGGCGATCAGCGGAGACGTGACGTGACTCTGGGCGATCGGCGGAGACGTGACGTGACTCTGGGCGATCGGCGGAGACGTGACGTGACTCTGGGCGATCGGCGGAGACGTGACGTGACTCTGGGCGATCGGCGGAGACGTGACGTGACTCTGGGCGATCGGCGGAGACGTGACGTGACTCTGGGCGATCAGCGGAGACGTGACGTGACTCTGGGCGATCAGCGGAGACGTGACGTGACTCTGGGCGATCAGCGGAGACGTGACGTGACTCTGGGCGATCAGCGGAGACGTGACGTGACTCTGGGCGATCAGCGGAGACGTGACGTGACTCTGGGCGATCTGCGGAGACGTGACGTGACTCTGGGCGATCAGCGGAGACGTGACGTGACTCTGGGCGATCAGCGGAGACGTGACGTGACTCTGGGCGATCAGCGGAGACGTGACGTGACTCTGGGCAATCAGCGAAGGCGTGACGGGGTGTTGTAGCATCCGCCATTTTGTGTGCGCGGCCTTTAGCAGCCGCCATTATTTGGTTCAGCGTGGTGTTGCGTTCCTCCGCGACCCCCACAGTAAAAGTTGAACGGTGAGCAGGACAAAGTCCAAGAACTCCACGAACGACCCTCGTGGACCATTGGTGAATACATAGTCCTTAAGTGGTTCGTTTAATCCATGAATAAAAAAGTCAATGAGGGCACAGTCAGGTAGATCAGATAGGTGGGCTATATCCAGAAACTTTTGAATATGTGCCTCCAGGGTACAGTTACCTTGACGAAGGCTGACAAGACATATGGCTGGGTCCATGCTGAGGCTGGACACACTCATAGAAGCTGCTGGATCGTAGTTGGCGAAGTCTTCTGTTACGAATGGAGACTCAGGCCGGAGATCCAAGTGCAGCATTTATTTACAAATGAGAGTGGTCGTACAGGCAGGGTCAAAACAGGAACAAACAGGAACAGTGAGGAACAGGCAGAGTCGTAGTCAAGGGACAGGCAAAGATCAGGACAGGCAGCAACGGGTCAAAAACAAGAAACAGGCAGGAACGATAACAAGCCGGCAGACGGGATAGAGACGCTCAGAAATGACACAATGGTAATCAAGACTTCGCGGTGAGGTGGTGTGTGTGAAAGTCCTTTATAGTCCTGGTAATGATGTGCAGCTGGGTGTGGTGATCAGTGTGGAGTGCTAGGCTGTATGTGGCCGCATGTGATTGGTGGATTGAGTGCACGTGATAGGCAAGGGAGGATTACGGGAAATGGAGTCCGGAGTGAGCAGGAACAGATGGTGATCGTTACATAGCCTACCTAAAACAACGCATTCAAATAGTTCGAAATATTTTTTTTTACCTCTCTTATAAAGATGAACCATGGGTTTACTACAAATAAAACAAAATGGTTATTGTAGTTAACCATGGTAACCACAAATTAACCATGGTTTTGCTATACCATAGTTTAAGGTATTTGTAGTAAAATTATTGTTATACAAATAGCCTATCAATCTGACAAAAAAAAAAATCATAGTTAACACACTTTTAACCATGGTTAATTTTCGTATGTGTTCACGATAGTTTGCAATGCAAGCTAGTTGCAATGTGTTATTTTGCTAACATTTTATAGCCTACATGCAAATAAAACTAGTGAATAATACAAATTTACAAAATCTCAGTGGGATATGTTTTATACGGGTTAGTGACGGTAACATTTAACAGAAAACTGCGTGCACGTGACATCACATTGAGGCGGGGCAATTTGCTTCTTTCTAAGTAAGTTTCATCTGATGTGATGCCTTTGAGTTTGATTCCTTTTTGTCTGAAGCCTTTTGGTCTGAGGCTGTTTAGTTCGATGTCTAATTGTACGAGACCTGACACCTGACGTCGTTTTTCCTGAGACCTGAAGCCTTTCAGTCTGAGGCGCGATGCCGTTTTGTCCGATGACTGAAAGCTTTTCAGTCTGAGGCATGACTCCTTTTCGTTGTATGACTGAGGTTTGAGAAAGTCCTAATATGGACACCGTAACATGGTGTACTTTTAAAGTGTGAGATCTTTAAAACTTTAAATAAATGTTTTGCCACTTGGTTTAATATTCTGATATAACGCAAAGAAATTCATGCATTTGTTGATTAAGTGTCTAAATACTTTCTGGGGCCTCTGTATGCTAATTAATTAATTCATATGTATTTCAGTTATATTACTTTTATGACAACGTTTAAATAACATGAGAATATGTTTTAAGATGAATGTCATTTATTCCGTCGATAAACTAACCTGGCACTTTTCTTTCGAAATACTCAAACCACTGTCTTGTGGTGGAGTCTCCCATCAAGTAGACAATTTTGTTTTTAAGACAGTTTCCCATTTGTGAAGAACTGAACTGTTGGGTGTTGCACACAAAAGACTTCCAGACATCTTTCAGATAGAACCCTGCAGGAACTGGTGTTGTCATGCCAGATCTGCATCTCTCCATTGTGCCTAAAGCAAAGATACATTTACTTGAAGAGAGACTGTGCTGTTTTATGCAAGTTCTTAATTCTCTTGAAACTAACTATTGATTTTAGATTATATCCGTGCTGATATGTGAACATACCAATGCCTGCAGCGTTGGGAAGGACATTAATGATCTGTGTGTCTCCAGTAATAGCAACATTTGTTAATGTCCTGGAGAAAAAAATGCTAACAATTTATTTTAGGGTCTTTTAACTAGTTGCTTATTAGCATGCATATTACTAGAATATTGGCTGAATATTATTAGTGCTTATTAAGCACATATTATTCTGCATGACCATATTCTACATTCTTAATCCTACCCAATATCTAAACTTAACAACTACCTTACTAACTATTAATAAGCAGTAAATTAGGAGTTTAATGAGGGAAAAGGCATAGTCAATAGTTTGTGTTCCCTATACTAAAGTATTACCAAAAAATATAATACATTTTCTGCAGTTTTTCCTCTGTTTCTCTCTTTTGAATCCTTTCTCACTTACTTTGTGAAAATTTGCTTTTCAAGAGGACTTAATGGGTCTTCAAATCTTCCTCTTGAGTGATGAACCAGGTTGTCACAAGAAAGTTTCTTCGGTCTCTCACACTGCCACACCGTCCCTGTTTTTATATCCTTATACTCACAGCAGCAGTCGCCTTTCCTCCAGCTTCCATCTGCACCCCACTTAAGATTACACTGTACGACTTCACTGATCCTGGTTTGATTGGGTCCTGGCCCTTCAAAGTGGCCGTTATAGTGGCTGCGTGGGAATGAAGTCTCCCTGTATTTTTTAAGAATCTGCACAGCCTCACTGGAGTGCTCTAGACGTACATAAACTTGTGCCTGACCTTCCCAGGGCAGAAGAAGAGCAACAGAGTAAGTCCCATTACGGTGATCCTCAACCTCTCCGTACACACTCGCCTACAAGAAGAATGGAGAAGGTTAAAGTGTAATGCAGAAAACTGCATTACATGTCTGTTGATAAAGCCAATTTTAAAAGCATATAAAACTATAATATATAAACTTTTGTAAATAAATCAACCATTAAAGGGGTCATAAACTGCGTTGTTTTACTGTTTTATATTATTTCCTGGGGTGCACTTATAATGTAAGTATGATTTTTACATCAAAAATGGTCAATTTAGAAATAAAATGCATTTTTTCTACCCTGATTTTAGACTTGAATGCTCTCTTTTAAGGGGCGTGTCAGGTTGAAAGGTTGCAGTGATGAACATTGTAGCCGATCACAGACATGTTGTTGAGCTCATGAAAGCATTGATCTCGATATTGCAACTTAATTTCTGCACACTAACGAACAGTGCAAGTTGATTTCTCAATTCATGATCCCTTTAACAGGCAAATGAAACTCAGAATACAAATATTTATATATTTTATATATATCACACTTTGAGCGTTGAATTTAATAGTTTTGCTTTGAAGAAATCTCCTCCATATCTTTTCAGGTTCTTGTTGTGGTCTCTGGCTGTGATGGTAACGGAGATCTTTTCTCCCACTTTGTAACTCTCCTTGAGTCCCACGATAGAGAATGTTGAGTGGACTGGACTTGTGCTCTGATTCAGCCGAGTGATTTCTTGATCTGGACCGGGCCAGTCCAGAGCCTTCTGTAGCCTTTCCCATTCCTCTTCACTGATTCCCATGTCATGAATGGAAATTACAGATGAGGAATTTGTTTGTATCCGTTTTCCTTTCTCACATCTAGGAATGGGCGGCTGGAATTGTCGTATCCGATGACCGCTCTCCAGGAGTCTCCATAAAGTCTGAAAGATGGCCAAGAAATCAGTTTTTATTTAAATGTTAGTGTTGTATGATCACAGACCAACAGTGTCAGGGAAAGTTACTTTTAAGTAATGCATTTCAACATTAATTATGTTACTTTTTTCTGGAAAGTAATGTGTTACTGTCCTTTTTCTCACCTGCTCTGTTTAACACAGTATTGCACTCAATAAAATAGCCTTTAAAACATACACCATTTTCTTTTAAAAACACATTTAGACTATTATTATATTCTGACCCCTAGAGCTATGCATGCCGTACAAAAGATCCCTTGACATTACGGGTTATATTACCTACTGAACAACTCTTTTTATAAGTGTTTTGTTATTTTTGTACTTGTCTGTTTCTCTGTAAGTACTACGAGAAAAGAGAGAATTTTAATTCAGTAGTTTAAAAAAATGTTTAAGCAAATTATTTACTCTGAAAAGTAATATACTCTGCCCTCCAAAAATTTGGAAACGCCCTAGAAAAGTGAGGTTTTGATTAACTCCTAAATAGTGCTGAGTTATTTGCTGATAAATAGAAAAAATATACTTTTTGTATTATGTGCTGCAATGTGTCAAAAACATCGTACAGCTCAGATAATCATGTGTCATATGTCATTTGAAAGGTCTCACAGAGTTGAATACAACTAGCATAATTGTTTTGAGCTTTGACTAAACTTTTTTTAGCGAGTTTTTGTACGTGAAGCCCCGCAAGACCCATATGTAAATAATATACTGATTTGTCACATTTTCGATCGTAACTTCAGGAAACATGCTTTGATTGTGGAAAATCATTATTTACAGCAGATTCTCCCGATTAAAATGAGTCCACACATCAATATAATCCATTAAATCCATGAAGGAACAATTTTAAAAATGCCCATTAGGGGGTGTCAAGGGCTAAACAAAAAGGCTACCTTGGTTCCAAATGCTGTGACTTTTAATGACATTATGCTATCACCACAAAATTTGATCTAGATGCAGCTCACATGTAGGAGAAGAGCATTATTTCCTTCCTTATTTTTTATTTTTATTTTTATTTGTTTAAACCAGTAACCAGCATCACAGCTGGCAAAGGGGCATGACTGACTTTGACATGTATATATTGCCATTATTATGTAATCAAAATGAAAATTATTATTGCTCGTCTTCAATGATAATGTCAAGTTACTGTAAGGCATTTGCACCAAAAAAACGATAAGGATTTATGCAGATATTGTCCAAAACCACACTTTGCCAGGGGTGTTTGCAAACTTTTGGAGGGCAGTGTACTTTAAAAAAAAAAAGTAAGTTCAACTCTATTTGAGTAAATATTTAAGTGAAGTCTTGTGGTTGGTCTTTTCTGTCGAGCTGGAGATCCTGCTGTGTGTGTTTGTGTGTTACAAATTGTGCGTAGATTTCCATGTATTGTGTCTTATGCGTTTGGTAAAGTTAAAGTCTCCTTAAATTCATTTTACAGATAGCAAACGGCTCCTGTCAAATCAGATATCCAATTTGTTTTGTGGCAGAAAGGTTTGTCTGTTAAATCAAGTGATATAGAAATCAGGTTGATTGGAACAGTTTCCCCAGTCATCTCAATGGCAAAAGTGTCCTAATCAACCTGAATTCATCAAATAACTTTGAAGAGATTTTTCTCAGTTCCAGTGTTGGTGTAGTTACTGTGTTTGGCCACTGTAGAGCAGTGTTGTGCAACTAATATATTTCTATAATCTGGAGTCTAGTTGTTGTGATGTACAGTATGTGCATAGAGGTTAGAGAGATCAAATACTTGAAAGATACTCTCGCTTCAGCTATTAAAATGAGCCTTTTCCACACTAGTATAAAATCTCTCTGATATTAAACGGCACATATGAACAAAACTAACTGTGACTGATTACTTTACACATCAGTCAAGCGGCTCTACCCGTCTAAGAGGGTTCTTGGCTGGAATAAGCTGCAAAATGGTCCTAAACTTCTGCTGTCAGTCAAAGGTCCAACTATACGGGACCGTTAACATTACTAACATTGAAGTTAAAGCTAGACTTTTCTTTATTTGAAGCATTATTATTATAGATTATAGTTTACTTTCCACGTAATTATTGTTAAAAACACAATATCATTGTCATATGTAATGTATCATTTGGTTTAATCATCACAACAAAACATTTTAATCATTTAATACAGTAGCAAACAATGCAATATACATATTTCAAACCAGTCCTGCTGCTGAATTAACCTATCACACCATCATATGTAATTGACAAAATCCATAAAATATGTAATGGTGTTTGTCAAGCGTGTTATCAGAAGGTATGATGAAGAAGAGACACAGATCAGTTGGATTAAATAGACAAATGTATTACACTAAACAAGAAGAGATGCAAATAAAAAGTTTGATAGAAAGAATGAATATATACAGTATATACAGGTTACATCTGCCAGCTGAGTGCCCATGATCTCCACCAGAGGGCACTCTTGCTGTCTCATTATGAACTACATTGCGATAACCCATTGCCTGGTCTCATTATGGTCTTATTGTGTGTGATTAACTCGTTTATGCTTGCCAATATAAGCCATGTTTGTTCATTCACTCTTTGAAATGTCAAAGTTACCCAAAATATGGTTACCCAAAATAATGCTGCATTTGGATCTTCAACCGGTGTTTCGAAGCGGTTTGTAAAAAAAAAAAAAAACTAAAATAATAATAATAATAATAATAAATAAAAAAAAACATATACACAGCACTGTGAAAAAGTATTTCCCCCTTCCCAATTTTTTTATTTTTTGCAACGTTACACTTAAGATAACAGCAGTAAAGATAATTTACTCAGGTTTTTAAATGATGATTTCATTTAATAATAGAAAAAAGCTGGCCAAACCTGCCTGGCCATATGTGAACCCTTTAAGGTTTTGGAGAGGCCTAGTCAAAGTCCAGACTTAAATTCAATTGATATCCTGTTTACCAAAGAATAAGAAGAGTGGGACAAAATTCCTGTACCATTTTCAAAAAATATACTTTGGACACGGGCTCATTTGTTTGTTAGATATGATCGTATACAGTTTTACAACATAAACGCTGCTCAGATTGCATCCTTTCTTGAAGAACGATGACAGAGAGCAGATCATTCAGAAGAAATGTTATGCAAACAATGGAATATATCAATATTTCATGGACAAAAAGTACCGTTTTTTGTTTTGCAATGGACATTTATATTTTACCCAAGTGCCACAGATTGGATTCATCTCGCAATCTCTATTATAAAGGTATGAAGTCCCATTTTAATTTTCCATGTTGTTATTTGCACACCCAACACAAATTACTGGTGTTGGAGCATCTATATGGAGGTGTGTTTTTTAAAAAAAAAAAAAAAAAAAAACACACTGTAGATTGACAGTAAACCTTTAGAACTTTCTGATGATAAAACTTATCTTCATTAATAATTTAGATAGCATCTAGATAGATAGCTCCTTTGCTTGCTAACATGGTCACGTCAAGCTAGGCGAGCGTGGTTTCAGCAACCAGTCCCATCAGCTCAAACCACCTCCCGCTTCTTTGCCCATTTTCAGTTATCCGGGAGTGACGTGCGGTGACGCGCAGCTAAGATGGCCGCGGCCTCATTTGCGCGTCAAAACTGCTGTTCAGAAATCTATGGGCGACGTCACGGACACTACGTCCATATTTTTTTACAGTCTATGGTTGTAGTCCAAACCAGTCGTTTTTGTAGGCATTAAACTGCCATAACTTATAAAGACAATATCTCTGTTTGCATTGAACTTTCAGCGCTGTACCTTTGCAGATACTGTTTATGCTCCAGCAGCAACATTACACACTAACTAAAGTTAAAAAAGTGAAAATCGCATTGAACCACCCCTTTAATGTTTTACATGAACTTACCATACAGGTGGATGTCCAAAGACATAGCAGCAAAAACCAAAAACAATGATGTGTGATCCTGTGAACTAATAAGATAATGTAATGAGTGAAAAATTGCAAATGTGACCTAACACACATATTCTTCTACATCTATCTTTGTGAGGACGTTCACATTTACTTTACCCATCACAATTTAAACATTTACCCTAAATCTAACCTTAAAGGGATAGTTCACCCAAAAATGAAAATTTGATGTTTATCTGCTTACCCCCAGCACATCCATGATGTAGGTGACTTTTTCTTTCTTCAGTAGAACACAAATGATGATTTTTAACTGCAAACGCTGCCATCTGTCAGTCAAATAATGCAAGTGAATGGGAACTTGAACAATAAGAGTCGAAAAAACTTGCATAGACAAATCCAAATTAAACCTTGCGGCTCGTGACGACAAATTGATGTCCTAAGACATGAAATGATCGGTTTGTTTGAGAAACCAAATAGTATTTATCTCATTTTTTACCTCTAAAACACCACTATGTCCAACTGTGTTCAGCACTCGCTTAGTGAGGTCTGATCGCGCTCTGACAACGGCAATAATGTCTCGCGCATATACTTCAATAGTGCTTGACATCAATGCCGCTGTCAGAGCGCAATCAGACCTCACTAAGCGAATGCTGAACGCAGTTGGACATAGCGGTGTATTAGAGGTAAAAAATGATATAAATACTATTTGGTTTCTCAAACAAACCGATCATTTCATGTCTTAGGACATTAATTTGTCGTCACGAGCCGCAGGGTTTAATTTGGATTTGTCTATGCAAGTTTTTTCGACTCTTATTGTTCAAGTTCCCATTCACTTGCATTATTTGACTGACAGACGGCAGCGTTTGCAGTTAAAAATCATCATTTGTGTTCTACTGAAGAAACAAAGTCACCTACATCATGGATGCACTGGGGTATCCCTTTAACTTAATTGTAACCTTATCTTTAAAACCAAGTCTTGACTCTCAAACAGGCCTTTAAATGAGTCTCAGAATGTAAGGACTGTCCTCACTTTACTCCCTTTGTCCTCATTTTGCTGGTCTACAATTCAAACTGGCACTCACAAAGATAGTTGTACAAGTACACAATGAGTGGCATAAAAACGTGTTTTGATTTATATTCTAATCATGTTTATTTTCTCATTTAATAAACTCCCTATAAACTACTATTTACCTGAAGAATCAGCTGCCCGTGGAACGAACATGGTCACATATGACGGTTTCCTATAAGATAGTGACTAGTATCATGGTGAAACTTGCGGCGTTGTTCTGATGTTTCCAGACTGCTAAACCTGCTGTATACATTCAGTGTTACATTTTTTTCCCCCACAAGTGTTACATTTTGTGTTACAAATCTCCAGACTGATCACCCTTATAGCAGAGCTAGTCATTCTTTTAAAACCTGACCTCATGCTTTCATTACATTGATACGTATTTCCTTTCCACATAATCTCTGTTTGTACAACATGTTACTATAATCTTGTATTTTCAAACATATGGTTTTCCTCAAATTGGACTGCAAAATTAGCATTCAAAAGTGAAGAGTCAAAAGTTTTACACAATCTCTTGGACAGATTTCTCAATAGGTCAAAATTCAGTCTATGTAGGCTAAACTGTGTTTCCTTGCTTTGGCACATAATACATTGACCCCTAATTTCACTAGTCCTAGACTAAAATGCATGTTTGAGCATGTTAAGATGGCTATCGCTAATGTGCCTTTCCCAATTTTTTCCCTCCTGCCTTGCCCCGGTGAGCCTGCTATGCTGTTTTGATTTTTGGGGGATTTTTGAAAATTACCTTGAGTTATTGATGATGTCACAGGGATTGCTCAGCCGGAGAGCTGTACTGCTTCACTGCCTCGGTACAGGTGGACAACGAATTTTCTACTCATTGCCTAACAAAGGTATGACGTAAGGTCTGATTACTTCCACCTGTGTGTGATTAACTTGTTTATGCTTGCCAATATGAAATGTCTTGTTTTTGTTACACTGCAATTCTGAGCATTTATTTCTGGTTTTCATGTTATGGCTTTGCTCTTCTGCCTGTCTCCCTGGCTTTCCTTGTCCTTGCCTGTGTCTTGGACTCTTTTGTTACCTGAATTGTTTGCCCTGTGGTTTTGACCCCATGCCTGTTTTGTGGATTACAACTGTGGATTTCCCAAAATAAAGCTGCGTTTGGATCTTCAACCTGTTTCTCAAAGCAGTTTAAAAAAAAAAAAAAATTATACAGCGTTTTTTTTTTTTTTTTTTTTTTTTTGCATTACCACACTAGTGCGGTCTTCGGGGTCTTTTTGACCTGTAAATGATGTTTGCTCAAATTTTTAAAAAAAAATGTTCTCTTTGTTCAAATGGTATGAGACTTTGTACGGTGGTTAACACTTTTAAGATATACAAATAACAAAAAAATTGGAGTGATATCTTGTTTTTATGTTGGTGTAAAAAAAAAAGTTACGTTTGTGGTCTTCGGGGTCTCTGGAGACCCCGGAAACAAAATGTAATTTTGTAACAATATAATATATTTTTTAAAAAACAATGTAATTTTACTCTGTTTATTAATGTTTTTTCTCAACATTTGTGCAGTGTTTGGAGGATTCATGATATCTTTTAAATTTATATAAATAAATAAAAAATATTTTTTTGAAATAGGTCTTTATGCATGAACAGCTTTTTATGTAAAATTCACTTTATAAAAGGCCCAGATTTCTAACTTTCATTCATGGGGATAACATGGATAATTTGACATGGTTTAGTGTAAGATTTTTGCCCATCTTTTGAAAAATGCAGTTATAAAAGTAAAAAAAAAACTATCACTTTTACCAGTAGATGGCTGCAGAGCTCCACTATTTGCTATTTGACTGACTGAACGACATCTTTTCACAAGTTTTTTTCAGTTGGATTCATATCTAAATGTTATGAAATCACAATTATAACAATAAAAATTACTTTGTCAAAGTTTAGCATTTTTTGTGCAGGGCAAAATCAGTTTTTCAATAATAGTTTTATAATAAAAATAATAAAATAAATATTTTTTATTTTTGTGTGTGCGCGTGTGTGTGTGAGCATGTCCATTTTGTATTGGGGATGTTTTTTTGCATTTTTGGAAGTGTGCCACTTCATTTCTGTCTGTGTGTGTTGTGCGTTGTTTCTGATTTTGAGAATGGATTTTTTCCAGTTTCTAAGTGGGGTCTCTGTGGGTTACATTATTGATGATATTATTGAAAAACTGATTTTTTTTTTTTTCAGTACAAAAAATGCTCAACTTTGACAAAAAGTAATTTTTATTGTTATAATTGTGATTTCATAATATTTAGATATGAATCCAACCGAAAAAAAAAAAAAAAAAAAAAAACTTGTGAAAAGATGTCTTTCAGTCATTCAAATAGCACATAGCAAATAGTGGAGCTCTGCAGCCATCTACAGGTAAAAATGTTAGTTTTTTTTACTTTTATAACTGCATTTTCCAAAATATGGGCAAAAATCTTACACTAAACCATGTCAAATTATCCATGTTATCCACATGAATGAAAGTTACAAATCTGGGCCTTTTATAAAGTGAATTTTACATAAAAAGCTGCTTTTGCATAAAAACCTATTTAAAAAAATATTTTTTAATTTATTTATATAAATTAAAAAGATATCACAAATCCTCCAAAAACTACACAAATGTTGAGTAAAAACATTAATAAACAGAATAAAATTACATTAGTTTTTTAAAAATATATTGTATTGTTACAAAATTGCATTTTGTTTCCGGGGTCTCCAGAGACCCCGAAGACCACGAGTGTAGTCCCTTAAACGAAGACTGCACAAGGGTTAAATGATTCAGGTCATTAAACATATTTTAATATTACACAAAGATAACTGCATTTTGTATTTACTCAGGTTTTTAAATGATTTAATTTAATAATGTAAAAAAGCTGTCCAAACCTGCCTGGACCTATGTGAAGATAATTTCTAAAGAAAAAATAAATCTAAAGAACTGCAGGCCTTTCTTGCTTCAGTTAAGGTCAGTGTTCATAATTCAACAATAAAAAAACGACTGGGCACTGCTGACCATGACCAAAAAGAACACAATCGCTCGTCTCACATTTGTCAAAAACATCTTGATTTTCTGCAAGACTTTTGGACAACGAATTTTCTACTCTTTGCCTAAAAAAAGTTATGACATATAAGGATGCGGATGATGGATCAAAAGCTGTCCAAAAAGCTAACACTGTAGCTGAAGACTTTTACAAGAAACTGATTTCACACTGGACAGAGCTGTTACGATAGAAATTCATAGTGAATCTGCTTCTGATCAGGCTAAATCCATTTAAAATTCCCACAAATTATATTGTGAACTACGATTTTGAAAAGGAAGTCTGAACTGTTGTGTAAAGACATAATGTGTGTGAGAACGAATGTGATGAGAAAACATGATGGATGAAGTTAGCTACTCCTGTCTCGTGTGCTTCATTGTTTAATAACTGACAGATACCACGCTTTTCTCACTTAGACAACAACTTAATACATAATATCCTGAAATACTGAATAAGACAGCAATTTCTATAATAATAGAAATACTATCAAAACAATTAGATGTAGCTGAACCCTTACACAGGTGTTAGTCTTTAAATGTCATTACCATGAACTATACAAAAGTGGAATAATTTTGTACTGTAAATGTAAACCTTTACTATAGTGAATTCTCAGCAGTGGAGATTGGCATTCTCTGTTGTTCTGGAAGAATGACTTTATTTGAGTAATTTATGAAGTGTTTTGGTAGTTTTATATCTCATAAATCCACCCGCCTCTATTGTGAATGAAGTGCTGTGTGCAGCTTGGAGTGTCTTTGCTTATTTGCAAGTGTAAATAAAGAACTGGTTGTTTGAATAAGTACAGCATTTTTCCTTGAGAAACTGTCTCTCTATATATAAAGGCTACTGTTTTATGTGTTTGAGGAGCAGAGAATACTGTTTTAGTCTATTATTTATCATCAAGTCATAGTCAATACTGTCTTAAAGGGTTAGTTCACCCCAAAATGAAAATAATGTCATTAAACCCTCATGCCGTTCCACACCCGTAAGACCTTCGTTCATCTTCAGAACACAAATTAAGATATTTTTGATGAAATCCGATGGCTCAGTGAGGCCTGCATAGCCAGCAATGACATTTCTTCTCTCAAGATCCATTAATGTACTAAAAACATATTTAAATCAGTTCATGTGAGTACAGTGGTTCAATATTAATATTATAAAGTGACGAGAATATTTTTGGTGTCGCAAAAAAAAACAAAAAACGACTTATATAGTGATGGCCGATTTCAAAACACTGCTTCAGGAAGCTTCGGAGCGTTATGAATCAGCGTGTCGAATCATGATTTTGATCGCGTGTTAAACTGCTGAAATCACGTGACTTTGGCGCTCCGAACCACTGATTCAACATGCTGATTCATTATGCTCCGAAAGCTTCATGAGGCAGCGTTTTGAAATATGATTTTAGTACCTTTATGGATCTGGAGAGAGGAAATGTCATTGCTGGCTATGCAGGCCTCACTGAGCCATCGGATTTCATCAAAAATATCTTAATTTGTGCTCTTAAGATGAACGAAGGTCTTACAGGTGTGGAACGACATGAGGGAGAGTAATTAATGACATAATTTTCATTTTTGGGTGAACTAACCATTTAAATAGCCTGTGCAGCACTTCATCTTTTAGAACATGAGATTTTGGACCAATTACAGAAAAACTGAGTCCCCCACAGTTACAGTAAACTTTATATATTGCCCGTTAAAAGGAAGCGCTCGCCAGTAGAACAGGGAGTACTGTCTAGCGCTACTTCGCATCCCCCTCCTGGAAAGACTTGCACCACTATTCCCGTCACCCTTCGCTGGACTGGCTCTGTTGCTTCTTGTTTAGCCTTCATTGATTCGGGATCGGAGGGTAAATTCATGGACGAGGCTTGGGTCCTTGAGAGAGACATTCCTTTACGCGAGCTGGAGGATCTTACCCCTGTGTTCGCTCTGTCACTCTGTCAAGAATTCATCATGTCACCGTTCCGGTGAGTCTCACCATCTCTGGCAATCATCAAGAGACTATTTCTTTTTTAATATTTCGTTCAACAATTGCCCCTATTGTTTTGGGTCATCCTTTGGCTCATTCAACATAATCCTCAGATTAACTGGGCCGAAGGGACCATTTTGTCCTGTGTCATGATCAATGTCTTGTGTCTGCTGTTCCTGCTGTTTCTTCTGTTTCTTTGTTTCAGGAGGAGCCTGGTGATTTTTCTGGAGTGCCAGAGGAATGCAACAATCTGCGGGCTGTGTTCAGTCGTTCCCGGGCTGCTTCTCTTCCTCCTCATCGCCCGTATGATTGTAGCATTGAGCTACTTCCCGGTACTACCCCTCCTCGCGGCCGGTTGTACTCTTTATCCGTCGTGAAAAAGTAGGACGGGTCCTTGTGTCCCTTTATAGATTATCGGGGGCTTAACGACATAACAGTCAAGAACCGTTATCCCTTGCCTCTTATGTCGTCTGCTTTTGAGATCTTGCAGGGAGCTAAAGTTTTCACGAAGCTGGACCTCCGCAAAACTTTTTTTACCAATTTATCTCCAATTTCAGTCTTATTGCCGCTCCTTTGACTGCTCTCACCTCGTCTAAGACTCGTTTCGTTTGGATCGAATCCGCGCAACTCACGTTCAATACACTCAAGGAGCTGTTTACCACAGGTCCCATACTAATAACACCTGACCCCAAGAGACAATTCATCGTCGAGTTTGATGCCTCTGATGTGGCTGTAGGTGCTGTGCTTTCTCAGTGCTCGCCGCATGATGGAAAGATACATCCGTGCGCTTATTTTTCTTGCCGACTCCCGCCGGCCGAGCGCAACTATGATATTGGCAACTGCGAACTCCTTGCCGTTCAGTTGGCCCTAGGTGAATGGTGTCACTGGTTAGAGGGTTTCTCTGTTCCATTCGTAGTATGGACGGATCACAGGAACCTTGAATATATTAGTTTGGAAAAGAGACTAAATGCTCGCCAAGCTCGTTAGGGCGCTTTTCTTTGGACGCTTTGATTTTACCATTTCTTTCCGGCCCGGCATTAAGAACACAAAGCCTGATGCCTCCACCACTGAGACTATCTTACCTGACGGGTGTGTGGTTGGGGGCGTTACCTGGGCAGTAGAGAGGAAGGTAAAGACGGCGTTATCCAATGTGTCTGTTCCTCGACAATGTCCCCGGGATCTGTTATTCGTTCCCAAGTCTATTCGTCCTGCTGTCCTCTGCTAGGGGCATTCTTCTAAATTAGTCGTGCATCCTGGGGTAAGAGGAACTCTCGCGGCCATTAGTCAGCGATTTTGGTGGCCCACAAGGGCTTGTGATACGCTCAGACAAAGTCGAGTAGTTCTCCCGCTGGACTACTTAGTAAAGGTCTTCACGGGTCCAAAAATTCATACCCGAACCTGAAGAGACCTGTAAATGTGCTACACGGAACCGACCCGGACCCGTCTATTATTTGAAAGCACAGACCCGACTGGGTCTATTCCACAGCAAATTGCTATTAATAAGTCGATAAACAAGTTGCGAAAATAAAACGTTTTGTCTTGTCTAATCTAATGTTAGTAGCCTTCTCCATTGTACCTGACTGTGATGCACTTGCCAAGAAAGTTCATCATCATTATTCCTCTCTTGCCGATTGAAATGCTTAATCCACTCATTATTCCAGCTTTAATAGTCCACTTGCTATCATGATGACTGTGACGAGCAGGGCGGGCGAGAGCCGTGAGGGAATGGCGCGAGGCCGGTGACGCGAGTGATAATGAGCATCACCTGCGAGTCTCTCACGGAGGAGCTCCGGAGGCATAAAAGGGGGAGCGACATCAGTGAAGGATGAGAGAGGACCAGGCCTGGACTTTATTTTATGTTTTGTTATGTTTGTGTGGCCGGCATTACTTTCGTTTTGTTCTTTGTTTATTTTGGAATTAAACTTTGTTTGAACGTTCGCGGGTTCCCGCCTCCTTCTTCCCATATTTACGAACTTCGTTACAATGACAAATGCGACTTTGCAGTTTTGCATTATTTTGTTGTATCTTGAGACTCGAGTCAACTCATATAATAAAATAACTTTGACTGTTTGCCCTTTTGAATAATAACGATTGCTTGTTCAGTGACATGGCTGTTGACGTTAGCATTACTTATTTGCGATCATTTCTGTGCTTTCTGACCAAAACTCTATAACAAGACAGTTCATTCATAATATTATTATAAAAATAGGAGAAAGAAAGTGCGCTCGCATGAGACTGCACATGCGTGTTAGCTGAAGCAACCTGAAACATAAGCTTTTAAACACAGTTTGAGGGTCATAGAAAACATTAATGTGATAGTTCATCTCAGATTTTGTTAATGATTTTAAATATGTTATTTAAATGTGAGTGTGCAAGGCTGCAAGCAGTTTTTGAGATTTGAAGTTTGTTTGCTTTACTGTTGCACACAATAGGAATAGGAAAACTCGATGATCACTGTTTGCTTGCTTTAACTCCTCCTGCTCTGCTTCTGATGGTTGGGGTCGCTCGTGTTTTTTTTTCCACTTTATTTCCCGGCTCATACTTTGCAAGTTACAAAACACGCACAGCACTGACTGACTCCCAACACGGCCGGGTGATCTCCGAATCAGATCGACTTGGGTATACACACAATGTTAAACAGACCCGGGAATCGAAGTAATAGATTGGGACCTGACCTGGACCCATCTGACCATTTAAAATATAGACCCGAACCCGTACGGGTCCCGGGTCGGATCCCGGGTCCTCTTTGTAGACCTCTACTACTTAGGCCTCTTCCGATTCAGTCTCATCCATGGTCCCATATCGCTATGGATTTCGTGACAGGGCTTCCGTCGTCTGCCAATAATACGGTCATTCTGACCATTGTTGACTGCTTCTCTAAAGCCGCCCACTTTGTTCCGCTCTGTAAACTTCCCTCCGCTAGGGAGACGGCTCAAATAGTAATTGAACACATCTTTCATCTGCATGGCCTCTCGGATATTGTTTCTGACAGGGGGCCCCAATTTGCATCTCAGTTTTGGAGGGAGTTTTGCCAACCGATTGTCGCTTCAGCCAGTTTGTCGTCAGGGTTCCACCCCCAAACTAATGGTGAAGCTGAACGCACTAACCAAATTCTGAGTCGTATGCTCTGTACATTGGCCTTTCGTAATCCCTCATCCTGGAGCGAACAATTACTGTGGGTTGAGTACGCCCATAATTCTCTTCCCTCGTCAGCCACAGGGTTATTACCCTTTCAGTCTAGTCTCCTCCCAAGAGACAGAGGCCTCTGTTCCCTCGGTCCAAGCGTTTATACGTCATTGCCAGCGCACCTGGAGGACAGTGAGGGCCGCGCTGTGCCAGAACAGAGAGCGCACACGTTGCACCGCCAATCGCTGTCGTGTCAAAGCACCCAGATACGTTTGCGGTCAGAAAGTGTGGCTTTCCACTCAGGATTTACCCCTGCAGTGCGCCACGCTTCATCTGTCCCTTTTGCATAGTTAAGGTTCTTAGTCCTGCAGCCATCAAATTCAAATTGCCTCCCAACTTGCGAAGCGTCCACCCTGTTTTCCACGTATCTTGAATTAAGCCAGTTATTCGCGCTCCCGCCCAACCCACCCATTGTCCTGTTCTTGTCAAGGGTTCTCCTGTTTACAGGGTTAGGAGACTGCTGGACGTACACCGCCAAGGGCATGGTTACCAGTATCTGGTATCTGGTACTGTCATGAGCCGGGTTTGATTTTCTTCTTGTTTTCTCCCTTTCCCTCTGCCTTCATTGCCTATTGGCTTCAGCTGTTTGTCATTACTATCGGCGCTCGCGCCAATTTGCTTTCACACCTGTTGTACTACTTCTTTGATTGTTTTGGGTATTTCTCCCTGCTGTTTGCTTGTTTCTTTGTCAGATGATTAACTACCTGTTAGAGGCGTTTTCTCTGCTCTCATCCAGATGTCGTCCCATACGGAAATGTAATATATGTGCATATATGAAATATCAATATATGTAATATATGCTCATATAAAGTAAAAACGTATATGAAAGCTATTAGAAATTGGAACAATTCCATATATTGACATATACATTTATCCCATATATTATATATGTCTATGTATGTGTAATACATATTTTAACATATATGTCTCATATATGAAATGTCCTTATATGTTCATGTAGAGTAAAAACATAAATGCACATATATGCACAGCTATATATGAAATCTATTAGAAATTGGAACAATCCCATATATTATATATGTTCATGTATTTATAATACATATTTTTACATATATATTACTTATTGTCAGGTGAGGCAAGGGATGAAGAAGGACTCAATGATCCAGAGATTAAAGGGGTTTTATTAGAACAAAAATAAAAACAAAGAAAAACACAGTCCAATCAGTGGCGGGACTGGTGCTCACACAGTATGACACAAGAACATGCAGCCAATGAGAACTCTCACCGACTTCATGTCCATACATTACATGACATAAAAACACACAGTTGATGAAAAACACCAGCCACATGCTACACAGAACATAGACAACATGAAAGCATGCTATTGTCCCTTTTTCCATTTATTAGCCTTGTTTAACTCCACAATACATCTTATTCCACAACACCATAAGAGCTGCAACAAACAAACAAAACAACATCAGTATTTACAAGGATTCACAGAAATGAAAAGAAACAATTGACTATAAGAACAATTTAACAAAAATTAAGACTAACATTAATGATAAACAACTTCAAGTTAATTATCCAAACACAAATAAGCATAAAAATGAGCATAAAAACAAATTATGGCATATATAAATGCTTAAATATACATAACTGACCTTGTGCTTATTTTCAACCAGGTACTAAAACAGCCAAAGACAAAAATAATACAAAAATAAAACAACAAACAGCAACTAAATGTCCTAAATTTACATTGAAACTGCCTTTTAACGCTCTGTTTTAACTCTATGACTGCATGGTTTCATCTATGAGCGATCTCCATGCATGTCTAGTGAGCTGCATTTCATAAAGTTTCTTTTTCTTTTACTTTTTCTTCTTCTTCTTTTGGATTTTATGGCAGTTGCAAACCAAACCAGCTTTGGTTCATTTCTGCCACCTACTGGGGTGGAGTGTAAAGCGTTGATGTAGAAAAAAACATCAACAAAAAAAATAAATTGTTCTAATTAATCTTGGTTTTCTTAAAATATTATAATAATGCTGTTGTTACTTTTGGATTATTATTCAGTAGCTTCTTTAATGTTATTCATGGTTGGTTATTCATTCAATATGATACTAGAATAATAGGTCATTCTGTGTCATAATATAAATTATATATATATATATATATATATATATATATATATATATATATATATATATATATATATATATATATATATATATATATATATAATACATAGACATACTTTTGCATGTCTGAAACTCAAGACATATTAAAGATATCTTAATATCACTTGTACACTTGTATGTATAAATTAGACATATATTGATCACATACTGTTTATGGTCTTAACATACAGTATCATATAAAAAGTTATATAAATAAATTTAATATATGTATATATAATAATTTTATGGTATAAACGTATATAAAATCCTATATAATTATGCTGAATATTTGCATGCATGTTGTTTAAATATACTTGCATATATAATTTAGACATATATTGTTCACATATATGGTCTTAAAATACAGTACCATATTAAAAGCCATCATATAAATAATTTTAATATATGTATATATGATAATTCTAATATGGTTATTTCATACATGGTATAAACTTATATAAATCCTATATAAGCATACCGAATATTTGCAAACATGTTGTATAAATATACTTGCATATATAATTTAGACATATATTGTTCACATATATGGTCCTAACATAACAGTACCATATAAAAAGCCATCATATAAATAACTTTAATATATGTATATAAAATAATTCTTATATGGGCATTTATACCTATATCTTCATATATCATGAGGATGTATATATGTGCTAATAACATATTGCCTTATATGAAACATATATGACATCACTAATCGGATATAGGGACATATATGTGCTCTGCGAAGCCTTCGCCTATTACATCTACCTGTTTTGTGTTTACCAGCTGCAACGCTTCTGGGTCTTCTGCTTCACACAACAAATCTATGTGTTAAAAACATTGCAGCGAACATTTTTTTTCCGCATTATTCTTTTGGTTTACTTTATATTTACTAGGAATTGAAACTATAGATGTGAGCTTTTTTAAACATATTTAATAGCAAAGATATTTTCAAGTGCAGAGTCTTATGTGGACATTGTCATATAGGAGATTTGGCCTGACCTTTGTTTTTTTAAGCACAATTAAATATTCTCAAGAGACCCACTAATCATGAAGTCATGTCTCTGAAAGACCTCAGATCTGTAGATTCACTCTATTGAAAAATGCTGTTTTGAAATTAACACAATTGAAACAAATGACTACTTGTAGGGTGTTTAACACCCATGCAAAATTGTTGGGGGTCAAATGGCAACAGATAGGCTCAGCACAGAGAAGTGACTGATCTGTAATCAGCCTATATCCTGAGGCCATCATTAATGATTGTTGAGGATCCCTCTGAAAATGTTTGGTGATTTTATTAAAGATGCAGCTTAAGCTAAATAAGCACAAAGCTGAGTCCATTTTACGGGACGTGCAAATTGCATCTGTGAGTAGTCAAACACACAGACACCTTCATGTTTGGATTAATCAAATTAAATATTTCTAGTTTATGTTAAAAGCATGCAGATTTCTCAAAAACTTTATCCTAACCCTTCTGCTTGAATCTTTGAGAAATAAGATCCAAGATGACTATGTACAGGTTTTTGAACAGATGTTGTTTAATAAAAAGTATACTTTAGGTTAAATTTAAGCAAAATCATTTCTACCATCGGCATCAGATGTTCTCCTGATACTGTAGACTGTAGAAATTTGTATTAAATCTTTACAGATCAGATTAAAACAATATTTTAATTTTAAAAGACTATTTTTAAACTTTTAAGATTGTGCTTTGAAATAAATTTAGTACAAAAACATTCACTCTGGAATGAAGCTGTCTGAACATACACTGTAACAGAGGCTCATCTGTCTGACTCCACCCTCCCATCTCTCATTCACACTGGAGTTTGTTCCTGGGAGGATCTGGGGGTGTTTTATGAATGATTTTATTTTATTAATGCCTTTTGTTTTTTTTTATTTTTACTTTATTTTTTATAATTGCAAAATTAACTACTACTTCGGCTCTCTGAAAATGTGAGTTTTTAAAAAAATATTTTTAATTTTTATATTAATTTAGCAAAAACTAAACTGCTTCAATTGTTTTAATATTTTTAGCAACATATTTGCTATTTTTTATATTTAGATTCATTTAATTTTAAAATAGAGACAAGTTCCTTTTATAGAACTAACCTGAGGCATTGCAGGGTCTGAATGAAATCATTGTTTCTCTCTGAAAATGCTCTGACATTTTTTTATAGGGAATTATTGAAAATGTTACACAATGTGAGAGATGGCTTGTGAGACCCAGTTTTACACATACACTGATAATAAAATGTGAAATGTTTGATTTATTAAGACTTTAAAAATATAATTTAAAAAACTAAAAAAATTTAATTTGAACAATTGTTTAAAATATGTAATTAAAACTTTTACATTTACGCTTTGAAAATAGAAAAAGATAGCACAAACAAAATAATGTTTTGTCCATCCCCATGTCACTTGGAGAGACAATGAGAATGTTAAGCACATCAAGAAGGAACACTTTTCCCTACTCACTGAAAACTTTATTTTCATTTATTTTAAATTTCATTTAATTTTATTGTATTATAAAACTATAATTGGCTTCAGTAAATTTAGTAACTGTTATATACAATTGTACATTTTATTTATTACCATCTTCCTTAAAAGAACAGACTTTTTTCACTTTTGAAACATGTGTGTGTGTGTGTGTGTGTGTGTGTGTGTGTGTGTGTGTGTGTGTGTGTGTGTGTGTGTGTGTGTGTGTGTGAGAGAGAGAGACAGTGAGAGAGATTTTTAGATTTCAGTATAAACTAAAAGCAAATGTTTTAACATTTTTTATTTAACTAGCAAAATGTATCCTCATTTGCAAAACAACTTTTTAAATTATAATTTATACTAAATGACGTTGAGAATATAAAAATGAAAAATGTTTACTGCGATAGATAGGGACAGATTATAGAGAAAAAGGAAAAAGTTTATGTAAACCCTGAAAAAAACATGGAAACCCCAACTTGTCTGGACATGTCCACACAAGAAATCCCTTTTGCATTGACATTGTTAAAATGAATATTCCTTTACTTATATGTCTACATTTTGGGTGTTTTATATTTCATACTAAAAGCAATTGCTAACCCAATGGACATCATTGCTGGAGGAAAACTTTTTCCATGTTTTTATATTTTTATTTAACTCACTAAATTTAGTAACTGTTTTTCTTTTTTATTATTCAGCGAGATATAATCTTTTGGAGATGTAAATGTTTTTAATTTTTTGGAATTGCGTGTGTGTGTAGGTGTGTGTGTGTGTGTGTGTGTGTGTATTCTATTTTATAAAATATGCCATATTCATAAATGCTCTTTTTGATGATTCTGATCTGTGTTATATATTATATGTTATTATTATACAAAGTAAAGGACATGCAATGATATTCGGGTTACAGATGCCAGAAATAATGATTGTCTCTTTGTGTTTGTTGAAAATATATATAATTATGATAATAATTTAAATATCTATCCAAATAATAACATGCTATTGTATTGTTGTGTGTATTATATTTATATACTTTTAGATACTTTTTTACTCTTACTCAAGTAACTATTAACCCTCAGGGGTCTGAGGTTTTTTGGGGCCCTGGAGAAGGTTTGACATGCCATTTGTGCTTTTTTCAGTTGTTCATAATCATATTAATGGAAAAAGTGTCATTACACTGTATTCAGCACAAACTAGGCTACAATAATAGGTGAGGAACATGTATGTACATGTTCGTATTTTTGAAGGAATAATGTTTATGCGTGGTTATTGAAAAAACAAAAAACTTAAGTCACTGAAATAAAGCCAAAAAATATATATTAAATCTTTGTTCACAAGACTTCTGGGTATTGGAGGTTGTAGACTAGAGTTTTTGCTTCAAAATGATGTAAAAAATTATGCTGCCTGCTTGTTCATATAAAACAATAGAGAGATTTAAATTTTCTAAAACATCTTTGGTCAAGAAACACAGTATGCGTGGAGGCATGAATCCTCATGAATAATGGGTGATTCTCACCTGAAAAGACAAAAGAATCACATAAAGAGCTCTAATGACCTGCATAAATAATGAGCTCTTTCAGTCAGGTAGGCTGTGAAAAAATCATGTCTCAGCACATCATGGTGTAAATCAAACATACAGAAAAAACTACAATTATTATAATTTAAAATAATGGTATTCTATTATATACTTTAAAATATAATATATTTCTGTGATGCAAAGTGTCTGAACAATTACGTTACCTCTATGGCATTTCATATAGGCTTTTAGCTAAAAAAGCATGCGCATTTGGAGAAATATTGATGGATTCTCATATGTTTGTCAATTTTCTATACAGAGGAGTAATATTTATTCAATATTTAGGTACGTTCACGCGGCCTCATAATTCTAGCTTGTAAAAAGTGTTCACGTCCTCGTAGAGCTCGTAATTACAGCTTGTAAGCTGGGAGTTTTCTGAAAGCTCCCACATGTACCACGTGGTCGCTGTACCACCTGACCGCTGTAGATTCATTTAGGCGTTGATAGTGGTGCCATGGAAATGCATAATTCCCAGTCCGAGGATGTGAACAGCTCCGAATATAACGTCACATGTTGTCATTTCAAGAATCCGGTAAATCCGGTAAAAAACCAGCTGTCTGATCTACGCTCGGAGTTTATCCTAAATCCTTCTCTTTATTCCTATTCACATAATATAACTTTCTTATTTTTCACTAGATTACTTAACCTATTGCATAGTATTACTAAACGGAACGATTTATTACTAGCAATCCACCAGCGTAATCACCTAGTGTTAGCCATAGCCTGCTAGCTACCGTCTACTTTCTTTTTTTCCTCTAAACCAACCTTCCTTGTCGATTGAATGGCGGATTTATCCGATGTATGTTATTCTGATCTGTCCTCGCCAGATCGGGAAGCTGTGGAGACGTTGCTGCCCGGCATTCATCGATCCACCGCGAGGTACAACGTCCCGCACATCACCCTCGCCCCAGGCACCGGCAAGCGACCGAGACATCCAGCCAGCGAGTCCCGTGTGCGTTGCAGTTTTTCGGACGGCGTTCATCAAACACACGGTCAGTCATGTCCGACGATTATCATGTGTAGTAAATGCAACATGTACAGCTTAGCTCTTTCTGTCAGCAGTGAGACTTAAACATGTGATAAATGCAGGGATATTGTCAGGCTGACAGAGAGAATCTCAGAATTAGAGACACGCATCCAAACTTTAATTGAGGATAGTGAGAATGAAAGGGCCTTAGATACTGCTTTGGATGTGACTAGCCTAGTAAACACTGCACATTCGGTTCCGGTTGTAGAAGCCACGCAGCAGGCTAACTGGGTGACTGTGAGGCGGCATAATGGCAAGAACAAGCACCACTCTTCCGTTCCGATTAGAACATCAAACAGGTTCTCCCCACTCAGTGACGCACCCACTGAGAATCCTGTTGAAAGTGCCCTAGTAATTGGCGATTCTATTACACGGAACGTGAAAATAGAGACACCAGCCACCATAGTCACATGTTTGCCGGGGGCCAGAGCACCTGACATCAAAGCAAATTTAAAAGTGCTGGCTAATGCTAAACGTAAATATTCTAAAATCATTATCCACGTCGGCACAAATGATGTTCGACTTCGCCAGTCGGAGATCACTAAAATTAACATTAAAGAGGTGTGTGAACTCGCAAATTCAATGTCAGCAAAAGTAATTTGTTCTGGCCCTCTTCCTGTTCATCGGAGTGATGAGATAGTTAGCAGGTTATCATCACTCAATGGCTGGCTGTCTAAGTGGTGTGCGCAGAATAATATAGGTTTCATAGACAATTGGAAAAGCTTTTGGGGCAGACCTGATCTGTTGAAAAAAGATGGTATTCATCCCTCCCGGGATGGTGCTGCTCTTCTCTCTAGAAATTTGGCAAATAGTCTTAGAGCTGAAACATGACAAACCAGGGCCCAGATCAGGACGCAGACAAACTGGCTAAACCGACCGTCTGCTAGCCGCCTCACGTCACAGAACTCACAGAACTCACAGAATTCACAGCACATAGAAACTCTTTCACCTAGATATTATCACATAGAGACTGTGTCTGTACCTCGAACTAGTAAATACAAAAAACTTCCGAAACCTTTTAAGGGTAAAAATTTAATTGATGTTCAAAAAATGAAAATCACAGATAAATCAGATAAACAAATGATAAAGCTTGGGTTACTGAATATTAGATCTATTTCTTCAAAAGCACTTATTGTAAATGAAATTTTCACAGACAATAAACTAGACTTGCTGTGTTTGACAGAAACCTGGCTAAAACCAGACGATTACATTACTTTAAATGAATCTAGTCCTCAAGGTTATGATTATCGATACAATCCTCGACAGAAAGGCAAAGGGGGAGGTGTTGCTGTAATTTATAGTCATTTATTCAGAATCATTCAAAAGTATTTCAAATATAATTCCTTTGAAGTGATGGTGCTTTATGTAACATTATGTAAGTTGACATTTGTGCTGGCTACTGTATACAGGCCACCAGGGCACCATACTGACTTTATCAAAGAATTTGCTGAGTTTCTATCAGAGTTAGTACTGGCTGCGGATAAAGTCCTTGTTGTTGGTGATTTTAATATCCATGTAGATAATAATAAAGACGCATTTGGATTGGCATTTGCAGATATTTTAAACTCTATTGGAGTTAGACAACACGTGTCAGGACCCACTCATTGTCGTAATCATACCCTAGATCTAATACTGTCGCATGGAATAGATATTGATGCTGTTGAAATTCTACAGCAGAGCGATGATATATCAGATCATTATCTAGTCTTGTGTATAATACAATTAGCCAAGGCTACAAAACCACCACCCAGCCATAAATATTGTAGAACAATCACATCTGCCACTAAAGATTGCTTTATAAATAATCTCCCCGAGCAGTTTCATCGCCTTAGTATACCTGACAACTTAGAAGAACTCGATGCTGCAACAGAAACTATTGGCTCTCTCTTTTCCAGCACATTAGATGCAGTCGCTCCTTTACGTCTAAAGAAGATTAAGGAAACTAATCCAACGCCGTGGTATGATGAGCACACTCGGGCTCTAAAACGAGCTGTTAGATAAGCTGAACGTAGTTGGAAGAAAACAAAACTAGAAGTTTTTCGCCTTTCGTGGAAAGAAAAAATGATTGAGTACAGAACAGCCATAAGAAATGCTAGATCTACTTATTTTTCAAATCTCTTAATAGAAAACAAACATAATCCTAGGTATTTATTTGACACAGTGGCTAAATTAACTAGAAACAGAGATTCAACTGTTTACGTTTCCATAGAGCACAGCAGTAATGACTTTATGAACTTCTTTACTTGCAAGATTGATAATATTAGAGAGAAAATTATAAACATGCAACCGTCTACAGTTTCGCTTCAGACAGTGCACTGTAGTGTCCCTGAGGTAAAACTAGAATCATTCGCCGCTATAGGAGAGGAAGAATTATCTAAACTTATCAAATCATCAAAATCAACGACATGTATGTTAGACCCAATGCCGACTAAACTACTGAAAGAAATGCTTCCAGAGGTCATAGGTCCACTTCTTGATATAATTAATTCATCTTTAACACTAGGACACGTGCCAAAAACCTTTAAGCAGGCTATTATCAAACCTCTTATTAAAAAACCTCAACTAGATCCGAGAGATTTAGTAAATTACAGGCCAATCTCGAATCTACCTTTTCTGTCAAAGATACTAGAAAAGGCAGTTTCAACACAACTGTGTTCCTTTTTAGAAAGAAATGGAATCTGTGAGGATTTCCAGTCAGGATTTAGACCAAACCATAGTACTGAGACTGCTCTCGTTAGAGTTACAAACAATCTACTCCTATCATCCGATCGTGGCTGTATTTCTCTATTAGTGTTATTAGATCTCAGTGCTGCTTTTGACACTATCGATCATAACATTCTTTTAAAAAGACTTGAAAACTATATTGGCATTAGTGGAATTGCTTTGGCATGGTTCAAATCATACTTATCTGACCGTTATCAGTCTGTGGTAGTTAATGAAGAGATGTCGTATCGATCACAGGTTAAATATGGGGTACCACAAGGCTCAGTATTAGGACCGTTGCTTTTCACTCTGTACATGCTGCCCTTAGGAGAGATAATTAGGAAGCATGGTGTTAGTTTTCACTGCTACGCTGACGATACTCAGCTCTATATTTCCTTGCGCCCTGACGAAACCTACAAATTCACAAAACTAACAGAATGCATAGCTGACATTAAAAACTGGATGACAAGAAATTTCTTATTATTAAATTCAGAAAAAACTGATATCCTTATCTTTGGACCAAAAACTTCCTCACGAAAAAACCTTGAATACTCTCTAACACTTGACGGGTGCTCCATTAAACCTTCGTCCTCAGTTAGGAACCTGGGTGTGCTCTTTGATACCAATCTTTCATTTGAAAGTCATGTTTCTAGTATCTGTAAAACAGCCTTCTTCCATCTAAAAAATATATCTAAATTACGACATATGCTCTCAATGACAAATGCGGAACAGTTGGTTCATGCATTCATGACCTCAAGACTAGATTATTGTAACGCTCTACTGGGTGGTTGTTCTGCTCGGCTTTTAAACAAACTACAGTTGGTCCAAAATGCGGCAGCTAGAGTTCTTACTAGAACCAGAAAGTATGACCATATTAGCCCAGTTCTGTCAACATTACATTGGCTCCCTATTAAACATCGTATAGATTTTAAAATCTTGCTACTTACTTATAAAGCTCTTAATGGTTTAGCTCCCCAGTACCTAAGTGAGCTCTTAATGCATTATAGTCCTTCACGTTTATTGCGATCTCAGAATTTAGGCCAGTTGATAATAACCAGAATATCAAAATCAACTGAAGGTGGCAGATCCTTTTCCTATTTAGCACCTAAACTCTGGAACAATCTTCCTAGCATTGTTCGGGAAGCAGACACACTCTGTCAGTTTAAATCTAGACTAAAAACACATCTCTTTGCTCTTGCATACACATAACACATTATCAATACATTAACATTTTTCAAATCTGTTAAAGGATTGTTACGCTGCAATAATTAGGTCGGCCGGAACCGAGAACATTTCCTATAACACTAGATATACCTGTACATCAGAATAAGAATGGCATCTACGCTAATATCTGTCTCTCTGCTTATCCTGAGGTTTGCCGGGTGCTGGATCCAGGCCGTATCCAGATCAGATGGAGAACCTGCATCTGGACCTGACTACAACGTAGCCCAGGAGACAATGGGCCTAAAGATCCAATTCTGGCTGCATCTATAATTCAGATTTTTAATCCCCGTATCCGCTTACATATATTTATATATAATCGATTTTTAATCTCTATAATAAAAATGTACAATTCAGATTTTGATCTCCATATACATTTACATATATATATATCTTCCAAGGGTTTTTTTCCCTCCTAGGACTTTTTTCCCAGTGCTAGCACGCTGGGTTTTTCTCCTAGGGTTTTTTTTCCACCCCTGGAAGTCAGCCGACATTGGCTTAATGTAGCACCATCTTGTATATGTTACATATTACCACGCTTGCTTGTACAGTTTTAACCACTTCCCTTTTTTTCTGTGCTTCTAATATGTAAAGCTGCTTTGAAACAATTACCAATTGTAAAAGCGCTATATAAATAAATTTGACTTGACTTGACTTGACTTGACGTGAACGCAGCATTTATTGTCTTCACTATGAACGCTGGATACTGTTTTCAATTCATACTTGCAGCCAGAGGACGCTCTGTACACCTTTAGTGCACAAATCCATATAAAGAAGAAGAAGAACCAGGAACTAACTGCATGTCTTCTAGAGCTCGCTAACCATGGCTTTAACACTAGAAGTCCCAGAGAGCAGCCATTTGGCTTTTCTACCTATAAAACCCGCAGGACAGCCGATGGGCTGGAAGGCTTTAGGCTAATATCCTTAATCAGCTGTGAACAGTTGCTTTTGTTATGTAAACAATGTGGGGCCATGCTGAGCCACTTCAAGGAAACTTGTGTTTCACTTTGCCATCTTAGGGAGAAATCAACACACATGTTTTCCTTTGTTGCTGAGATCTATTGATAAAAATAGTACAAAATAAAATAAAGAAACCAACCATTTATACACATATTTACAAATAATATTAAAAAGTGAGTGAGTACATTCCAGCAATCACTCACAATCCTGGCACTGCTTGGCAATATATTATAAATACATTTTGTATATATTCATTATATATTAATATTATATTTGAAATACATCATAAGTCCATTTTTAAAAGTGTTTGAAAGATGGGTTCAAGTGTACTACAAGTGGTAACTAAATACATTTTTCTATACAGAGATAGTATGTTAAAAGCACATTTTAGTTCAAATTCATGGTGTCTCAAAATAGCACAGTTGAGTACACTTAGATGTTCTTAAGATTATCTTAAGAAGTACTAAAGAAGAGCTTTTAGTATATTAAGTACAAAATAAGTGCATGGAAATAGAGCACTGTACATTAGTGTAAAAGTGTACTAAAATAAAGTGTATTTTACTGCACGTTTTTTCACCTGGGTAGACACTCCAACACTTTCCGTTTGCATTAAGATTATTTCTATTACCACGCTGGCAGATATTGATCATTTTACTTAAGTAAAATGTACTTAATTTAGATCCCCCCAGGAGACAAGACTAAATATCATATATAATTTTCTCATATAGAAAATCCATCTTGATTTAAGATTTTTTTTTTTTTAATTTACTTGAAATAGGATAAAAAAATACTTAGTATGAAAAGCATTTTTGCAGTGTGAATGAGTGAGTTAACTTTTTAAACATCACTTGCACTCCCTCATTTCAGGGTTAACATACTCAGAGTTTTCACTTAACCTCCTTTCTGAAACCGGCCCATAGTCAATCAAGTTCTCCGCTTTTAGCAGCCCTCCCTCCCCCACACATACAAACAAGCCACCAGCAACCATTCACACACACACCCCCAACCCCCCTGCAGATTGCTCAGGTAATGACCATATTTACACATGAATTGATGCTAATGATAGCCAAAAGACTAGCCAGTTAGCATCCACTTGGCTAAAGGAGGGTTACAAATCTCTGGGACTTCTAGTGTTAACATCCAGATAAACACTTTTCAAGACAATAAATACACGATTGAGACGATGAATGCATGTATTGACGCTGATTCAGATGACTGATTTTGTGATCTAGGGTCACATATTATTCTATGTGGTTGAGTCTGAATGTATTAGGAAGGACAGACATATGAGAGAAACATGTCAATTTCATTAGCAATGATAACAGCGCCTGGGTGAACATCTTCACGTAGATAGTGACATGAAGTCATCTGCCAGACATCGAAGTAGATTACTCCATCAATATCTCTGAACATCTCCTGCATTACTTGGTTCATCTGCACTGTATACCAATCACTTTGAAAAATGTCCTGAAACAACAGATCAGAATCATCAATAAGAGCCTGCATGCACTACAAAATCTATAGGTAAAACACCATGCTTCCAGGACACACATACAAATTAACAACAGGACATAGAATAATATGATTAAAGAATATAATATAAAATGTATGAAGACAAAGATGATAGGAAAAATCTACATTAATTCTATTGTCTGTATTGCTACTGTGTGTCTACTGGACATAGAGCCCTGTACTTTATTGTACTTTTGTCGGTCTAATAGCATGGAAATAAATGACAATAAATCCATTCCTTTCTTTCATCTAGTAGAAATAAAGGAATAGTTAGCCCAAAAGTGTAATTCATCCATTCATCCTCCTCATCCATCTGGACTACTTTGATTATGCTTCCACCAATTTCACTGTAAAGAAGAGAGTTTAGACTTTTTGCTGAACCTCTTCTTCTGTGTTCCTCAGATGAAGTCAGGCTAACAGGTTTGGAATGATATGAGTAAATGATGACAATTTTCATTTTTGGGTGAACTACCCTTTTAAAAGGAATATTACACCAAAACATAGTATGAGAACCCTAGTGTTTCTAGACTTTCAGTAAACGGCATCAAAACTAATGCGCCCATTTTTTTTTTTTTTTTTTTTTGAACAAAATATTATCACAAGAAAACTAAAATAAGCAATTGTACCTTTAGTCCTGCAGTGTTTCCAGACTTGATGATGACGGTAGTCTCTGGTGCACGACTCAGCAGTGCAACAACAGACTGACGGATTTTGGCCACTTCATGTACATAAAATGTTATTGGGTGATATGCCATGTGGGCAAAGATTGTAAAGACAATGACTACATGAGGACCACCAGCTATTTCATCAATATCATTGCCGATATAATGTAAGTCAGTAATGAGCATTGTAGGAAATCGCAAAGGAACACCGTGTGGCCTCCAGTGAATAATGATATTAGTTTTCATCTCTACAGCCATCAGGGGTCCACCGTAATGAGGAGTGTGGAGGTCCATTTTTTTTATGCCTAAAAAAGATAAGTGAAAGTTACATTAGACTCATTCTTTTATTAATTTCTTAAACAGACATTGCTTACTGTATACAGGAGCAGGGCTCCAAACCATAACAAAAACAAAATAACAATAACAAAATCCGGAAACAATTTTTTTTAACAGGAACATAAAAAAAAAAACGAAATCAAGTTTTATCTTTCTGAACATAAATGTTTATTTGAAATTACCATTATCCAGTTAAAACATTATTTTATCGTTCTGTTTAATATTTTAGTTTGGCAATCAATCAGTGGTATATCCAAAATCGCCAGTGTTTATGATAATATCTTTATTCATATAATTTATTTTATTTATTATTCTCTATATATTATTATTCTTTTACATGTTATTGATTTCTTTAATCAATTATATATCTTCGACTATATGCTCTGATATGTTTGGTTATTTCCAAATGTAAGATCTTTGGTGTCTCTTCTGTGCTGTAAGATTGAGTGGGTTTATTTACATCAGAATTGATTACATGATGTACCTTTGTATTAAAATTTTGACCCGTTTTGTAGCACTCTGTTTCCATCTCTGCAGACATGAAATAATGCAAGATCTGACCTTGTCTTATTAGACCAAAACATAAGTTTAAGGGGTTTAAGTTTCCTGCATATATATTCATTGCTCTTATTTTGCTCTTCTGCTACTTCTACTTCTTCTGCTTCTTGTCATGCTTCATTTCTTCTATCTCTTCTTTCATTCTGCAAATATCTTACTTCTTTTGTCCTTCTTTCTCTATACTCTGATCTTTGCAATCTTCATCTGTTAGATTAAATTCTCAGGATTTTATTATATACTATTATTTACTTGATTCATTTGTTTGTCTCTAGAATTTTACATTTTCATGTAATAAATTTGTTATCCCTTATTCAAATCAGATATCTGACATAATCATTGCTTGTCTGCCTGGATCCCAATGCTCCAACCAGTCATGAATTCAAATTCAGTATGCCCTACAGAATGCTGACTATGAAGCAAATCCTTGCGCAAATTCACCCCGGGGATTGGTTTATATCTGTGGATCTGAAAGATGCCTACTTTCACATCCAGATAGCACCCCACCACAGATCGTTCTTGAGATTCGCGTTCAAGGGGGTGGCTAACCAATATACAGCCCTTACTTTTGTACTCTCTCTAGCTCCGTGTACTTTCACGAAGTGCGTAGACGCGGTTCTTTCCCCTCAGATGCCGACAGGAATCTGCATCCTCAATTATCTCGATGATTGGCTTCTTATAGCCTAATCAAAACAGGAGCTATGCACCCAGAGATTTCGGCTCTTCAGTCACCTGCAAGACTTGGGTTTCAGGGTCAACTTTGGCAAGAGCTCACTGCTTTCCAGCCAACGGATTCTGTTCCAAGGAGCAGTCTTCGACTCAAATTAAGGCTTGGCAGCCTCATTCAGGGCGAATTCCTACCACCTCCACAAAAGGTTTCAGAAGCTCCTAGGCCTCATGGCGGCAGCTTCCTTGGTCATTCCACTAGGACTGCATCCACTCCAGCTCTGGTTGAAGAGCCTTGTCCCACCCCATGCGTGCCGCACAGGCTGACACATTCTCAATGTCCTCCACAGCTGTGTCAGAGCCCTTGTCTCTTGGAAAGCACCCCGCTTTTACCAAAATGGGGTGCTGCTGGGTTCAGTTGTCAGGAGGAAAGTAGTCATGATAGACGCCTCCAAGACAGGCTGGGGTGCCCAAAGTGATGACAGGACAGCCTTTGGGCTCATGGCAACCCCTATGTCAAACTGGCACATCAACCACCTGAAAATGATGGTAGCAATTCTGGCCTAAAAGGAGTTCCAGCCGGAGCTCAGAGGTCATCATGTCCTGGTCCGCTCGGACAACAGGACAGTGGTTGCCTTCATAAACTACCAAAAAGGTCTCGCTCTGTACAGATTGGCAAGCCGTTTTCTCCTATGGGCACAGAGAAACCTCCAGTCAGTGAGGGCGGTTCAAATCCCAGGCTCCTCAAATGTGGGAGCGGACATGTTGGACCTCCCCTGGGCGAATGGAGACTCTCAGGCGGTGAAAGTGAAATGGTGCACCTTTGGCCAGGCGGATGTGGACCTCTTTGCGACGAAAGAGAACTCTCACTGCCAAACCTATTTCTCGAAGAAAATGAACACACTGGCTCTGAAATGGCCACATCAGCACCATTATGCCTTCCCTCCTGTAGCCCTGCTCCCACAGGTTATCAGTCGGATACGGGAAGAAGCATGTTCTGTTCTTCTGGTGGCACCATGCTGGCAGAACCAGCCATGGTTCCCAGAATTAGTCCAGCTACTGTCAGCAGGTCCATGGCCCATACCACTGAGAGACCTCTTCTCCCAAGCAGGAGAGAAGATCTGGCACCCCAATCAGAGTTGTCAGACCTGCATGTTTAGCCTCTCGACGGGAGCCATCATGTCTTTCCCGGGAAGTCATGAGAACAATCTTAGAGGCAAGGGCCCCTTCTACAAAGCTTCTTTACTCACAGAAATGGTATTTTTTCTGAAGCTGGTGCCTAGCTTGGAAAATAGACCCCGTTGAATGTGATGCCATGTCAGTTTTCACGTTCCTACAGGAGATGTTGGACAGTGGGCATGCCCCCTCCACTTTCAAAGTTTGTGCGGCGACCATCACGACAAATCACACCCCGATAGCCGGCCAATCAATTGGGAAACACAACTTAGTCATTCATTTCCTCAAGGGGGCTAAGCCATGTTCAGCCCGGGCGTGGGACCTTTCCACAGTCCTTAGGGCACTACAGGGCCTACCCTTCAAGCCGCTCGAGTTTCTCTCGCTGAAGACTGTCTTCTTGCTGGCTTTAGCAGTCAAGTGAATTAGAGTCTTGCAAGCTCTGTCTGTGGATCCTTCCTGCCTTGAATTCGGCCCTAACGACAGCAAAGTGGTCCTTAGGGCAAGGAAAGGCTACATACCAAAAGTGCTCTCCACCCAGTTTAGAACGCAGGAGATAGCATGGTCAGCAATTCTGCTCGTGAAAAACTAACAGGCACCTCACCCTCTCTGTCCTGTCAGGGCCCTTACGGTGTATATTTGAGCACACTTGCCAATATCGGCAAACAGAGCAGCTGTTTGTCTGCTTCGGAGGCCGCAATAAAGGACTGCCAGTCTCGAAGCAGAGTTTTTACAGATGGATTGTGGATGTGATAGCACTGGCTTACAAGTCCATGGACTTGTCATGCCCCTTTAGAGTTAGAGCCCACTCCACCTGAGGGATGGTCTCCTCTTGGGCGTGGTCCAGCGGAGTGTCTATCGCTGATATCTGTGTGGTGGCTGGCTGGTCCTCCCTTCTCCAGATTTTATAACCTGGACATCCCTGCTCCTCAGTCATGGGTATTGTCAGTCTAAGCTGCTTCTGGACTGTGTAGCAGGCTCCGACTATTGTCTGAGCCTCTTCCTATGCAGCTGGTTTAGGGGTCCTAAATAGAGCACCCCCTAGCTGTCGGCTCTCAAAGCAGCTTCCGACCTGCGCTTGTAGCAAGGCGCTATTGGATTAAGTTCTTCATAAGCGTCAGCTTTAAAAGCAGATGCAATGCAAATTAACTGTATCGAAAGGGAACATTCACGAAACCATGTTTCCCTGAGATAACGGGAACACGCATTGCGTAGCTTGCTGTGCTACTGCGCTGCCAGCAAGTCATGCTATTCTGCTCCTCAGTCAAAAGATTCTTACGAGGTCTGGCATTTCTCTGGCTATTATAGGTAGCCAACTCTGCCCATTTTGGCAGGCTGAACAGCCATTTGCCTGTGAAACTCACAGACATAAACCAATAAGTCTTCAGGATTTGGAGAAAACTGAAAAGAAAAAAACCTCCCAGAGATTTCCCCATAAGCATCAGCTTAAAAGCAGACGCAATGCTTGTTCCCGTTATCTCAGAGAACCATGGTTACATGAGTAACCTTAAACATTTTTTATCATGATTTGAGCATTTAGAAACAAAATTTATGAGACAGTTGTTGTCAGATTTCATTGGTGATTTCAAATATTAAATTTAATCATAACCTTAGTGAACAAGTTTGGAGAATTTGATGTTTCCTCTTTCAAAGAGATAGGAGCTGTACTTGAATGACTGAAATAGCTGCCCGAGAGGGGTTTCAAAAATGTGAAGCTACGAAGTGAAGTGAAACTACTTGCCTGAAAGGGAAAACATTTAGTACTGGTTTTAATCTGTTAACCTGCAGTGGTGCGTTTTTAAATTAGATCAAATTTACTGTTAGGTGCAATGTAATTACCTTGACAAACTATACATCATTAAAAAGATCTAAGACTCAAGTTTCAATTTTTAATCTCTATTTTACTCTTAATATTGTATGGTGTCCGCTATTTGTTAATATGCGTCGGGAGTTATGAATATGAGAAACGGAATCGTTACCTTTTCATTGAAATTTCATTGAAAAAGCCTCAGCCACTGAGAAAAAACTCCTGTGTGATCGTCATGAAAAAGCTCGACAAAATGACATACCTCTTTTAGGCTTTTAGCTTAAAAGCATGCACATTTGGAGAAATATTGATGGATTCTCATACGTTTATGTCAATTTTCTATACAGAGTAGTGATATTTATTAAATTTTTACCCAAAACGCGTTGTTGTCATCATATGAGTGCTGTATACACTGATCTACTGTGTTTTCAACTCATACCTGCAGCCGGAGGGTGCTCTGTGCACACTTAGTCCACAAATGCCTCAAGGAAGAAAAAAACATATCATGTGACCTTCCAGGAATTAACACAGAGATCGCTGAAAACATCAATAAATATGCAAATCGACACTTTTGAAAGTAATAAATACAAGATTGTGACGATATGTAGTTTATCTTTGTTCCTTACGCCATGTCTGGTATTAATAATAGATAGATTGTATTAATAATGCAGTGCTAATCGGCAGTACAACAGGACACCCTGTAACATCTCCCTTCCTGTAGTAAGATATCCAAACAATAAATGGCATTGTCAACAAACTTGAACTTCATTAAACTCTACCTGTTAACTCTGCAGCGAACACCCGACTTAATAACAGGCTATTACAATGAACTGAAAAAACCCCAATTTACCTAACAAAGCTGCTCAAACCCAAATACTGATATGACAGCTGCTAACAGCGTTCTTGTTCTCAAGTGTTCACTTCTCTTGTTTAGTTTGCCCCACTTAAAGGTTCAATCTATCCTGAGGCTTAATTAGCCTGCCACTCTGGGAGTATGTCTGGCCCTGCTCCTCTCGGTGTGGTGTGCAAATGGTTTGTGATGAATGGGGTGCTTCCCCATGACTGGTGCCTGTCTCTCCATTTCTGTCCTCGCTCGCAGAGCCCCCTTCTGTTGCATGTGTGTCCCCGGGATACTCCGGGGAATGTTCTAGATGCCCTGATGACAGAGAGGGGACTCTCTCCGCTGGTCTAAGATCGACCCTCTTGCGATGGTATGTTGCCCCCTCCACATTAACAACATTAACAACATAGGACCTGGGGCCCGCCTGCTGCAAGCACACCCCTTTTCTCCACCGGCCTGTCCTGTCCCCAGGGAGTGGTTTCATCCTGATGGGCTGGCCGACATTCAGCTCAGGTAAATCTTTGGCTGATCTGTCATAGTTCAGTTTCGCAATCTACCGCTTCACACACAGTTTTTCCGGTATCTCAGTGATGACCCGGGGCATCAGGAGCTGGTCCGCCACAGAGAGGTGTGTTCTCAGTCTCCGCGACATCAGCCGCTGTGCAGGACTGCAGTCCTTCCGTGGGCGTGTTTCTCCAATGGAAAATAGCTTTCCATGGGTCCTCGCCAGCAAATGCGGCTCTTTTGCACAGGCTTTTTACAATCTTCACTGCCGACTCTGCTTTGCCATTGGCTTTCGGGTGTCTTGGTGATGAGGTAAAATGCTCAAAGCACCACTCTTTCACAAATGCCCTGAAAGCTCCACATGCAAACTGACATCCGCAGTCAGAAATTACCCGGTCTGGTATGCCATGGCATTGCACCTCAGGACCGTATGTAAGAGATGGCCCAGTGGTCAGAGGGAATAATTACAATCAAGCTGGCCAGAGGTTTAGTGGTTCCCAAAAAGGTGGTTTATTACCGTGAGGTGGTGGGAAAAATTACAAGGTCACATATTGGAATACAAACAAAAACTGTACAAAACAAAACTGCAACAATGTGCAAAAAGGCTACACCAAATATTCTGGTCCAATTTGCAACAGGGTCTCTCCTTTGCTTCCAACAAACAAGACTGACCGATGAGCTTCATAGATCCTTACTTATAAGGGCTAGCTCCCTCTTCAGACTGTACCAGATGAATCAACAGGGTCCATACATACAATACATTATACTCAAAAGAGAGAGAAAAAAAACAAAACAAAAGATACATATACACAAATAACAATCAGTGTAAACCCATGAATACTTAAACACACATTATAAAAATGAAAAAGGAAAAGTAAAAAATCCTTCAGCCCCCTTCCCCCAGACAAAACTACCAATGCTTCAGTCCAATTAGGGCATGCTAATGCTATAAAAAAAACAGTTTGATCCACATGGTCTGTTTGATGGAGCAGCATTAGTCTGGAAGGCCAACAGCCTGTAATGCCTCTTCAGCTTCCAAGGCTTCTAAAGCAATTGTAAACACAGTTAATAATATGCCATCAGTTTCCGATCAGAAGCAACTTTGCAAGCACAACTTGAGAAGAACGTTTCACAGAGTAGTCTTTGTAAATAGCCAGTGTTCTGATGATTTGACCTATCAGATTCTGCTACCAGCATACTATTCATGTGATGTGACATAGTTTTAGGATTTATTAACGTCCATTCCTACCCCAAACCCTAAACCTACACTTAAAACAATGCAAATATAGTGATGGTAGTAGTTTTGGATTCGAGTCCGAGTCAAGTCCGAGTCCAGAAGGTTTGAGTCTGAGTCCAACAAAACAATACTGTATTTCATTAAGTCAATATCTTTTTTTAAACCTTAACAACTTATAAAAAACAACATACATTTTAAATGTAACAAAAGCAAACCTCAATTGCATCATGCCATTTTGATTTTTGATTTCACATCATCTCATAATTAGTATCAGCTGCTCAGCAAACTTAAAGTCATATAATGGAATGTAATGGCCGACTTGATTTCTGTATTGTGACATATTTCTGAGTGAAACAGCTTTTCTAACATAAAAAGCTAAAGGGCAGCACTTGACTTATCCATCAATATAAATGTATGAATTCAAGGCAGGGGTGGTAATCGGGGTAGCTTGGTGAATGGGAACAGCCTATTGGAACCTGCTGAAAATTAAACCTCTTTTCTCTCTGTTTGAGGCTGTGCATATTTGTGTGGTTTTTATATGACAAGGTAGATGCCATATTGAATTTTTTCATGGATGAAAATGAGGCTGTGAGGGGACAGACTTAAGGTCTTTACAATAGCATGCACTGTGCATAAAGGTCTTACTTGTAATTTTCATAATTCAGGGTCAACTCAAATATTTTTATGATTAACAAATTACTTTATTGGAAGTTTATTGTATTGATCTATGTGTTCAAGTTGATGAATATTTTGGTAAGGCTTTGCCCTGCCTGGCTATATAAACGAGCTACACCTGCTTTTACACAGATTTGTTGTTGTTTTTGACCCATGTAAACTAATGCTTCAAAGATGTTAGAAACATTCTTTTTCTTTGAAACTAGAAGCTACCACCATGTTTTAAAGAATAATTTTATTACAACAGCAAAAAGTAATACTGTCACTTTGTGTTGCTGTTTAGTTTCATTTTCATGAACTTTTAGTTTGTTTCTCTTCAGTTACATGTTTCCGTTGTTGTAGTTTCCTGCCAGTCTTTAGTTACCATAGACACTAATGCAATCTATACACCTGTTTGTCATTTAGTTTATCATTGCATATTTAAGCTACTCCTTGCATTCAGTTTATTGTTGTGTATTGTTTGTGTGTTACACACTGTATTGTTTGTTCCTAACCTCTTAACCTTCCTAATCGTACCTGTTTTTTGTTTTGTTTTTAATACTGTTGTCATTTGAACCTTTTGCAATCTTAGTCATCTTCATCTGACCTACTACATTACAAAATACCTGACCGATAACAAGAAATGGACCTAGCAGCAGAGTTCATCTCCCTTGCCTGTTTAAACTACAGATATTTAATAAAGTAATACAAATAAAACAAACAGTGCATAATCAGAGTATGCATTAAATATAAATGATTATTATTACAGTTACTCAGCCAAGAGAAGTGAACCATTCTCTTTTTATTTTGTTGTTTGATTATCATTAAGGACATCGACAGCAGCAGGTTTATTAGGCTGCTGTCACTTTAAGATCTAATGCACGGATCCAATATACTGACACATCTGATTATCTCCCAACTGTTTACATTCACTTAAGGCATAACTGACCGTGTTTACATGAATACTCACTGAGACGGGCCTTTTGACATAACTGTGTGTCTATTTAAGTGTGTAGAAGCACAATAAGATGTGAAAGAGAACTTAATTCAGCATCCGCACGCTGACTGATAGGCGCTTTCTGTTAGCGTGAGTGCACAGAAACTTGTCTAAGACATGCGAATGATTGACTTTTATGACAATGCAGTACTGATCCGATCTGCCCAGTGACAATCCCTGGACTTAGTTAGACTCTGGAACATTTTTCGAGTACCAAATGCTCGAGTCTGAGTCAAGTCCGAGTAAAAATTCATCCCTGACAATTCTAAGTCTGGAAAAAGTTATACTCGAGTCCAGACTCGAGTTCGAGTTGCAGTAGGCCTACCCCAAATTTACTAGGTAGCTATTGATAGGTAGCATTATTCGTCAAGACACTGGTGTTGTACTTGTCCCAGGTTCAGGAAGCTGTCTTTTGTAAAATGCACTGTGCAAACCTTTGGGTACTGATCAGGAACAGCTTTGATAATAAATTTTAACCTCTGATTACAGTTTTTTTCTTTCAACTGCTTACACACATTTTTAAAACTTTGCCTATTTTTTTTTTCAAAACTTTACACACAAATCCAAGAATTGCACACACAAAATGCAAAATGCCTCACATCTCTTGCAAAATGAAGCACTTCATTCAAAATATCACAAACACATCTCAAAAGCAAACATTTGTCTTACGTTGTAAACACCTTTGCTGTAATATTCTATTTTTAGATATATCATATACACACAGTTATTCAAAACCTAAAGCTCTTCTTTCATGAGCTCCTTTGTACATTTACTATACTATTTATTTTTTTAATGTAAGCATTTGTGGTTGTGAATACAGTATTACAGTACAAAAGAAAAGTAATACATCAACCATGTGTTTGAAAAAGGATATCAAGATACTTACATAGAGAATTGTGTGTTGTGTTTTGCAAAAAGTGTTTTTATGAAATTGGAAACTGAGTCGAAGGCCAAGAATTAGTGAATGGTTTTGCAGATTTGGTGTGTGGTTCTGGTATTTGAGTGTCAGGTTTCAGAAATTATGTTACAAGTGAGGATTTTGTGTGTAAGCAGTTGAAAACAACTGTAATCTCTGACAGCAAAAGTGGTTTTGCTTTTACATCCAAACACACAGCAGTGTCTGTGACATGACAAGAACACTTTTTTCTTTGGGTATGGCTTTGGGCGTGCATTAGGCTAATATTTCACATTGTGATGTAGCTTGAATATGTAATATTTGGACTTTGGTCTGGATCAGTGCTTTCTGTTAGATAAAATAAATTGCTTTGTGGGACACTATGAGCGTTGCAACTTTGCAAGTAGTATACATGCACAAACAGACACATTACACACTAAAGGAAATGGAAAACATGAAAAAGCATCATATGACCCCTTTAAGGAATAGTTAACTCAAAAATCACCCATTTACTCACTCTGAACCTTTATGACTTTATTTCATCTGCGGAACACAAAAACAAACAAAAATGTTTCAACTGTCTTTGTCCATATAATTAAAGTCAGTGAGGTTCAAAACAACATCGGACCCCATTTACTTTTAGTGTATAATTTTGACTTAAAGTGCACCTATTATGCTATTTTAAAGGTTTCTAATTGTCCTATAACAGGTTTGCATGCATCAAAAGGTAAAAAAGAAGCTTTTTCTCATGCATTCTTTCCATTTTCTCATAATATGCATTGCACATCACCACATTTTTCAATGATTCTCAAATGACTCATTTCTCTAAAAAGTGATACGCTACTCAGTTTGATGTACAATATGAGATGTTGCAAATAATTCCTCACCATCAGCATTAAAGGGTTAGTTCACCCAAAAATGACATTTTTCTGTCATTAATCACTCACCCTCATGTCGTTCCAAACCAGCAAGACCTTCGTTCATCTTCAGAACACAAATTAAGATATTTTTGATTAAATCCGAGAGGTTTTTTATTTCCCATAGAAAGCAAAGAAATTACCACATTCAAGGTCCAGAGAAGTATTAAAGACATTGCTAAAATAGTCAATGTGACTACAGTGGTTCAACCTTAATGTTATGAAGTGACGAGAATACATTAACAGCATAATATGCGTTAATACTACACAGTTGAACGCAGTGCAGAGCTTCTGTGTTTATGTCCAAACGCCAGCTCAATATTCACCGACGTTGTTCACGTAAGCATGTGAGCACCAACATTGAGCCGGCGTTCGGACAAAAAGATGAAAAACCTCTTGGATTTCATCAAAATATCTTAATTTGTGTTCCGAAGACAGAAAGTCATACAGTTTTGGAACAACATGAGGGTGAGTAAGTGATGACAGAGTTTGTTTTGGTGAACTACTGATTTATGTGCAATATCTGCAAACAAATTTCACATGAACTATTCTCATAACTAACTTCACTTTAGGCAATGACATTTTGCAATAGTAAAACACTTATAAATGTTTTTAAATTTAAAGGTGCCTCACTTTGATATTTTCATCTAATATTTTCATCTAAATATTAATACATCTTTGGATTGAGTGTCCAAATACTTTGTGGGGCCTCTGTATATGGGGGTCAGGATTATAAAAATGAATAGAATTCACAAATAAATAGATGAGATTTGCAAAAAAAAAAAAAAAAAAAAAGTATATATCACTGCCTGGCATTCATTTATCAATCCCTGCACACATTTTTTTTAAACATTTACACACTAGCGTCGATGTGCAGACAAATCTACAAATAAGTGGACTCCACCCAACATTTACTCAAGCCAATCAATAACAGCTGACCACGTTCTTGCTACAACCAATCATGTTTGGCTGTACAATCAGGGTGATCTTGCCCTGAAACCACTTTGCACATTCATCTGCATTGGCTCAAAGAGGAAGTATAAGGCCCATAAAATTGGTACTGTAAAATATGTTTAAAATTTGGATTTTGTTAGACCATTAGACTGTGTATCAAGCCAAGCCAGATTATTTTATTAGCCTTTGAAAATGGTGAAATGGCCCTGTCCCAAATAGCACACTTCATATGCACTTTCAGTCTTATGGCTATCCATATTTGGTATTCTATGCAATATTTTTCTGAAACTCTTTACATTTATTTGTGAATCTCAATCTATTTATTTGGAATAATGCAACAATTCTAACCCCATATATGTGTGTCAATTCCTTATTTAAAATTATACATTCATGCTATCAAGTCTTAAATTAAATTACATTGACAACAAAGTCATATCACTGAATAACTAACCTGGCACTTTTCTTTCTAAAAACTCAAACCACTGTCTTGTGGTAGAGTCTCCAAACAAGTAGATGATCTTGTTTTTAAGACAGTTTCCCATTTGTGAAGAACTGAACTGTTGGGTGTTGCACACAAAAGACTTCCAGACATCTTTCAGATAGAACCCTGCAGGAACTGGTGTCGTCATGCCAGATCTGCATCTCTCCATTGTGCCTAAAGCGAAGATACATTTACTTGAAAAGACTATGCAAATTCCATTCATTTGATTTCAGATCATATCTGTGCTCTGACGTGTGGTAAATGCATATGTTGACCATTTCCTATTTAGAAAAATAAATAAATAAATAAAGCAAAGGCAGAAAATTGCTTGCTTTTTTAAGGAAAACAAAAAGTTGGCCTTCTTTTTTTTTATATTGTACGAGTTGGTTGAATATTTCATTCACTGAAACACTGTGACACAATATTTTAATAATGTGTAAACACATTGGCAGTGCTGTACCAACTCTGTGTGACACAATAAAGGATGTACAGAAGACGGGGCGGCTTGACCAATAAGATGAGAGTGGCGTTCAGTGTCGCCCACTTGAGCAAATTAAATATTCAAACCATAAACCAATTTGTAAATGATAAAAAAAAACTGAATACTCATTTGTTATTCCTTTCTAAACAGGAAATTAAATGGTCAAAACATACACAGATCATATGTAAACTTACCAATGTGTCACGAGGTGACAAAAATTCCAACTGTCAAGGCGGAACTAATGTTCGCCGCGATTGCCTCCCGCCGGACCAACTAGTTCCGGTTTAGCGAAAAATCCCCGCGACTGGGGTGATTAGTGAAGATTGCCGGCAGCGGTGCACATTGGGACACGTTGCCCTTAGGGTAGGATAAAAGGAGAGAGGATGCACTGAAAGGGGCGTTTTTTTTGTTTCTTTTGTTGGGGGACTGTGAATCTCGGAGGAAGAGTGAGCAGTGGAGAAGAGGAAGTGGGACTGGCAATCAGGCACGGCATTGTGAGTTTGGGAGAGAGAGCACGTTGACTCAATCGGAAGGAGGAAATCGCTGGACAGTAAGATTGTTTGGGAGAGACTGTGAGTAGTTCAATTGATCTCCATCCTCTTCCTTGTTTATGGGACTTCCTGACGTGAATGCCAGGTCAGAAATGGGCGACGGCCATCTATATATGTATTTCCCACTGAGTGTTGAATTGCAGTGATGAAGTGATGTGATGCACTGTTTGATGTGTGAAGTGTGAACTTAAACCCGCCGGGTGTCCACTACTTACCTGAGCTTTCTGTCACGTTCTAAGAAGTAAGAAGAGGATTACGTATCTGTGTATTTACCTGCCTGCTTTGCAGTGAACGTCTCCCATTGTAAGCTCCGTGTCTGCTAGTCCTTCGAGAGGAAGTTATACCTGAATACTCACCTGATTGCTCTGCAGTGAAGCCCTTCAAGCTGTAAGTTCTCTGTCTGTCATTGTGGAAGAAGAGGATTACGTATCTGTGTATTTACCTGCCTGCTTTGCAGTGAACGTCTCCCATTGTAAGCTCTGTGTCTGCTAGTCCTTCGAGAGGAAGTTATACCTGAATACTCACCTGATTGCTCTGCAGTGAAGCCCTTCAAGCTGTAAGTTCTCTGTCTGTCATTGTTGAAGAAGAGGATTACGTATCTGTGTATTTACCTGCCTGCTTGCAGTGAACTTCTCCCATTGTGAGCTCTGTGTCTGCCAGTCCTTCAAGAGGAAGTTATACCTGAATACTCACCTGATTGCTTTGCAGTGAAGCTCCTCCAGCTGTAAGTTCTGTCTGTCATTACTGAAGAGGATTACGTATCTGTATATTCTCCTGCCTGCTTTGCAGTGAACTCCTCCCATTGTAAGCTCTGTGTCTGCCAGTCCTTCAAGAGGAAGTTATACTTGAATACTCACCTGAGTGCTCTGCATTGAAGCTCCTCCAGCCGTAAGTTCTCTGTCTGTCCTTGTCGAAGAGAAGGATTACGTATCTGTGTATTTACCTGCCTGCTTTGCAGTGAACGTCTCCCATTGTAAGCTCTGTGTCTGCTAGTCCTTCGAGAGGAAGTTATACCTGAATACTCACCTGATTGCTCTGCAGTGAAGCCCTTCAAGCTGTAAGTTCTCTGTCTGTCATTGTTGAAGAAGAGGATTACGTATCTGTGTATTTACCTGCCTGCTTGCAGTGAACTCCTCCCATTATAAGCTCTGTGTCTGCCAATCCTTCGAGAGGAAGTTATACCTGAACACTCACCTGATTGCTTTGCAGTGAAGCTCCTCCAGTTGTAAGTCCCCTGTCTGTCATTGTTGAAGAAGAGGATTACGTATCTGTGTATTCACCTGCCTGCTTTGCAGTGAACTTCTCCCATTGTGAGCTCTGTGGTTGCCAGTCCTTTAAGAGGAAGTCATACCTGAATACTCACCTGATTGCTTTGCAGTGAAGCTCCTCCAGCTGTAAGTTCTCTGTCTGTCATTACTGAAGAAGAGGATTACGTATCTGTGTATTCTCCTGCCTGCTTTGCAGTGAACTCCTCCCATTGTAAGCTCTGTGTCTGCCAGTCCTTCAAGAGGAAGTTATACCTGAATACTCACCTGACTGCTTTGCAGTGAAGCTCCTCCAGCTTCCTTCAAGAGGAAGCCATACCTGAATACTCACCTGACTGCTTTGCAGTGAAGCTCCTCCAGCTGTAAGTTCTCTGTCTGTCATTGCTGAAGAAGAGGATTACGTATCTCTGTATTCACCTGTCTGCTTTGCAGTGAACTTCCCCTATTGTAAGCTCTGTGTCTGCCAGCCCATCAAGAGGATTTCATATTGGAATACATCCCGGACTGCTTGGTAGTGGAGCTCCTCAGCCGTCAGTTTTCTGCCTGTCATCTGCAGAAGAAGAGTACGTATCCAAAACACGTACCTTAACTGTCCCATCACAGACCCTCCGGTCGTAAGTCCTGACCCATCCTCCCCTTGGGAAGAAGGGAGTACGTCACCTGAAATACGTACCTGAACAGTCCTACAGCAGTCTCCTCCCAGTGTGAGCCCTGACCCGTCTTTCCCATTGGAAGATAGCGAAGCCATTCCCTAGAGCACCCCCCTATATCGCACTCTGTGGGTCCGCAGGACGGAACGACCCTGTCCAGAAGACTCATTATTTTTAGATTCCCTTTTTATATTCAATAAAATACGGTGTTACTTGAAGCCTTGTCTGTCGTCCTTGTCTGGCCGCTGTCCGACTCCCCAAGGGTGGTACGGGTTTAGGGGTGGTTGCAGCCTGAGGGGCCTGCCCCGTGACAAATGCCTGCAGTGTTGGGAAGAACATTTAAAATTTTTTTTGTCTCCAGTAATAGCAACAGTCGTTAATTCCCTTTGAAATAATAATTCATTACATAATATTTTTTTTTTAACATTTCTACAATTCTTTTGAAATTCAATTGGAATCTTTTCCCACTTACTTTGTAAGAAGTTGCTTCTCAAAAGGATTTAATGGGTCTTCCAAACCTCCTCTTGAGTGATGAACCAGGTTGTCACAAGAAAGTTTCTTCGGTCTCTCACACTGCCACACCGTCCCTGTTTTTATATCCTTATACTCACAGCAGCAGTCGCCTTTCCTCCAGCTTCCATCTGCACCCCACTTAAGATTACACTGTACGACTTCACTGATCCTGGTTTTATTGGGTCCTGGCCCTTCAAAGTGGCCGTTATAGTGGCTGCGTGGGAATGAAGTCTCCCTGTATTTTTTAAGAATCTGCACAGCCTCACTGGAGTGCTCTAGACGTACATAAACTTGTGCCTGACCTTCCCAGGGCAGAAGAAGAGCAACAGAGTAAGTCCCATTACGGTGATCCTCAACCTCTCCGTACACACTCGCCTACAAGAAGAATGGAGAAGGTTAAGTGTAATGCAGAAAACTAATGTAGGTAATGCAAGCTTATGAACCTAAACATAATATGTATTGATTAAATTATAAATTGATAATAAAATAATATATAATTATAACACAAACACACCTTTAAATCTGAATTGAATAGTTTTGCTTTGAAGAAATCTCCTCCATATCTTTTCAGGTTCTGGTTGTGGTCTCTGGCTGTGATGGTAACGGAGATCTTTTCTCCCACTTTGTAACTCTCCTTGAGTCCCACGATAGAGAATGTTGAGTGGACTGGACTTGTGCTCTGATTCAGCCGAGTGATTTCTTGATCTGGACCGGGCCAGTCCAGAGCCTTCTGTAGCCTTTCCCATTCCTCTTCACTGATTCCCATGTCATGAATGGAAATTACAGATGAGGAATTTGTTTGTATCCGTTTTCTTTTCTCATATCTAGGAACGGGGGGCTGGAATTGTCGTATCCGATGACCGCTCTCCAGGAACTGCCATAAAGTCTGAAAGATGGCCAAGAAATCAGTTTTTATTTAAATGTTAGTGTTGTATGATCACAGACCAACAGTGTCAGGGAAAGTTACTTTTAAGTAATGCATTTCAACATTAATTATGTTACTTTTTTCTGGAAAGTAATGTGTTACTGTCCTTTTTCTCACCTGCTCTGTTTAACACAGTATTGCACTCAATAAAATAGCCTTTAAAACATACACCATTTTCTTTTAAAAACACATTTAGACTATTATTATATTCTGACCCCTAGAGCTATGCATGCCGTACAAAAGATCCCTTGACATTACGGGTTATATTACCTACTGAACAACTCTTTTTATAAGTGTTTTGTTATTTTTGTACTTGTCTGTTCCTCTGTAAGTACGTTATGGAGAAAAGAGAGACTTTTAATTAGTAGTTTAAAAAATGTTGAAGCAAATTAGTTACATTGAAAAGTTGTCACGGTTCACAGGTGTGTGGATTCTTGTCCTGTTGTGTTGTGTGTGTGTGTGTCTATGGCTGTCACGTGTGTAGGTGTAGCCTACAACATTCTCATATAAACGTGAATAATAATAATAATAAAAAAATAAATAAATAAAAGCCTCGTGTTATCCATTGCTGCACACGAATAAGGTAAGCTTTGTGTTTTACATCATCTGCCGCATGCACGTTTACAAGACAGCAAACTCGGCAAAAAAGCCAGCAAACTCAGGTTTGATTTGGGTATGCTGCACCCTATATAGCCTATATACTGTATATATATAATTATTGTTTAAACTCTATTTGTGTAAATATTTACGTGTTTTAAAAGTAATGTGTTACTTTACTCTTACACCAAAAAAGTAATCTGATTATGTAACACATTACACCAAACACTGCAAACCAATTTCCTCGGTGAAGACCGTTCATCAGAGAGGTATTGAGGTTGGTCTTTTCTGTCGAGCCGTGTGAGTTTGTGTGTTACAAAATTGTGCGTAGATTTCCATGTATTGTGTTTTGTAAAGTTTAAGTCTCCTCAAGTTGATTTTTTCAGATAGCAAAGGGCTCCTGTCAAATCAGATATCCAAGTTTATGATTTGTTTTGTCTGTCAAATCAATTGATATAGGGGTGAATTCAGGTTGATTGGAACAGTTTCCCCAGTCATCTCAATGGCAAAAGTGTCCTAATCAACCTGAATTCATCAAGTAACTTTGAAGAGATTTTTGTTGGTGTAGTTACTGTGTTTGGCCACTGTAGAGCAGTGTTGTGCAACTAATATATTTCTATAATCTGGAGTAGCTATAGTTGCTGTGATGTACAGTATGTGCATGTGGGCCTAAATTTGCAAGATTAGAGGGATCAAATACTTGAAAGATACTCTGAGCTTTCTTTGAGATCACTTCAGCTATTAAAATGAGCTTTTTCCACACTAGTATAAAATCTCTCTGATATCCCCTTCCTTAAACGGCACGTATGAACAAAACTAACTACCTTACACGTAAGTCAAGCGGCTCTACTTGTCTAAGAGGGTTCTTGGCTGGAATAAGCTGCAAAATGGTCCTGAACTTCTGCTGCCAGTCAAAGGTCTAACTGTACGAGACTGTTAAAGCTGCAGTCTGTAACTTTTTGTTGGTTAAAAATGATCCAAAATCAATTTGAGCAAGTACATAACCAGCCAGTGTTCAAAACTATCTCATTATCTTAGCTCGATTCACAACGGTAAGCTTGTAATAATGTTTTATAATAAGAGCAACCTGGTGGATTCCCGCAGGAAATTCGAGCATGCAGCAGTTCGTCTGTGCGTCATTACGTCACGTCCGTAAACACAAAGGAAGGAGTCCCATCCAGGCTAGTCAGGTTTATCACGCGAGGATGCTGCTGCAGCGGATCATTTATAGCCTGTTCTCACAGCAGCTGAAATAATTAAACTTATCATTTTGATGGCGGATTGTAACCCAGAAAGGTCCAAATGACAATCATCAGTGATAACTGGAGATTCACTCGTAGTCAAAAAGCAAAAGACTTTGGACTGGAGAGGCTACAGAAATTGAAATCTACAGGTAACGCTAATATACACTAAATACACAGTGACGCAATGCTGATGTTGTTAACAATAACGATTTGAGAACAAAGTATAACAGTAATAATAATAATTTGCATGGTTTGGCGTGATCCGAGCTAAGTGATCATTAGATTTAATCATCATTGGCAGCGCGATTTATTGTAGGCCTAATGCTTTTTTCCTCAGTCGGTCAGAACAAAAGTGGCATAAATGTTACTTACGTTTTCAGATGATATTTTCCAGTGAAATTCTTATATCGGTCATACTTTTCAAGACGTCGAATCTGTGATTCTGAAGTACAGTATCCACACCGGTGCGGTGACTGACAGCAAACATTAGATTCATCCGCGCTGACGAGCCGTGCCGATTCACAACGCACGTACAGATAACTGTTCCGCATATGACTGCAATCGCATGTTTCAAACAGAGATGGCGACAATGAGGTAAAATCGCAGACTGCAGCTTTAACATTACTAACACTGAAGTTAAAGTCAAGACTTTTCTTTATTTGAAGCAGAATAAAACAGGAGTAGATTACCTCTACCTCAATCAAATCTTTTTTTTTATTATTATTTATTTTTACACAAATCAATATGCAATACAAATAAATATATTTATCAATATTATAACTCTTAGCACAAAAAACCAAACTGATCACACCAACACAGATGGTAATTCTTTCAAAACCTGATCACATTATAGTATATATTCTTTCCACGTAATCATTGTTTCTAGAGATGCACCGATGTATCGGCCAACAGTCGGTATCGGCTGATAAAAGCTATTATTATCACTATTGGCCATCGGCCGATTGTTTAAAAACAGCCGATGATCAGGGCCGATTATATCCTGTCAGTCAAAAGGGTGTGAAGAAAAACACTCTTGTGTTGAATTTCCTCTTCTTCTTGGTGGTTGGCAAACCAGCTTTTGTGTTGAATTTTAACGCATTAACAGTTTAAAAATAGTGACGCTAAAGCAGGCTCTTTTTGACACTATGAATCACCCTTATTTCAACCCAGGGTTGCCAGGTCTGCGATTTTTTTTTTATTTTTTGCTACTGTACATCAAATATTATTTGTAGCGCCTCCTGTCTAATAATCGCAAAAGGCTTTGTTGCTTCTGAAAAGTTTCAGTTTTCAAATTCTGTCCATTTTATCATGAAATTCAAACAATAAATGCCGCTCTTAAATGTGACGTGACAGATCGCTGTAATGCCTCAGATCAGGCGGCAGCGAGTCTTTACTTCCTCTTCAATACAAGTTATATCTCGAAAAACATGCATGAATATCAAAAGTATGTTGAAAGATATAGCCTAGTACTACTTACCAGAATGTATCACGTCTCATGTAATTACTTTATTTGTGCTTCAACCGCGGAAAAGACGTCAAGCTTGTGAACAATGTCACATCATGTCAAATTTACCTCAGGAATGTTTTCCAATGTTCACAGTTCTCTATCCATCCATCCATCCATCCATCCATCCATCCATCCATCCATCCATCCATCCATCCATCCATCCATCCATCCATCCATCCATCCATCCATCCATCCATCCATCCATCCATCCATCCATCCATCCATCCATCCATCCACAAACACTAGAGATGAGCTTATTTACTGTTTATTATGTTTGTGTAAATTTGCCATGAATACAACAAGTGCTTATGAAAACTACCTTATGTGATACTAAGTTTTTTATAAACATTTCAGTTTTTATTTGAGTGTAAATTATTATATCTGAAATAAACAGCAGCTGAATATAAAACTTCTGTTGTTAATTGTTACCTCTAATATTGTACACTGTAAAAAAAAAAAAATCCCAGTAAAATTTACGGTAAAAAAACGGCAGCTGTGGTTGCCCGAACTTTACCGTAAAAAATACAGTAGCAACGTAAAAAAAAATCTGTTAAATTTACAGTAAAATAACGTATTTCATTAACTGATATAAATGTTAATTTACCAACCTAATGAAGTACTAATATCTGTTTTTTACCTTTATAATACACTGACAGTCACCAAACACAGTGGTGATAAGAGTCCCATGATGCATCAAAGTTGAGAAGGACAACACTAATATATAGAAGGTTCACACAGTGTCATTCACACACATGCAATAAACGCAATAAATATTAATTTAACAACATTAGATGTAACATAAAATATGTACATAACTGATTAGAAAAAAATGAGAAAAACTAAGAAGAAACAGTTATTTCAACAAAAATATATCAAATGTGAAGTGTCACGCAGGGAATTGTGGGAATGTCATTTTACGTTTTTGACTGTAAATTTTACAATGAATTGTTATTTTTCACTTCCAAAAACTGTGAATTTAACGGTATTTTACCATAAAATTACATTGAATTTACCATTAGATCTATTACAGTTATTCACCGTATATAGTACGGAAACTTTCTGTAAACCAATTGACAGTTTTTTCACCTCAGCATTTTTACAGTCTTTTACTGTTAAAATCACGGTCAGTGTACCAAATGAGAGTGTTCCCTGTATACTGTAGTTTGCAACATTATTTGGGAGAGATTTTTTTTCCTTAAGAAAAACCAAACTATCTGTATCCGTATCCGCATCAGCATCGGCCGATATCATTCTGAATAAACGGCTATCGGCAGATAAATTTAGTATAGTGCACCTCTACAGTAATTGTTTCAAATCATTGTAATATGTAATGAGCAAAATGTAACATTTGGTTTAATCATCAGAACAAAACATTTTAATCATTATACATATTGTCTTGTTGCTTAATTAAAGATGTTACAGTAATACAGGCTACACCTATCTTATGTAATTGACATAAAATCCATAAAATATGTAATAGTGTTTGTCAAGTGTGTTATCAGAAGGTATGATGAAGATGAGACACGAATCAGTTGGATTAAATAATAGACAAATGTATTAAACTAAACGAGAAGAGATGCAAGTGAAAAGTTTGAGAAAGAAAGTGTTTATATATATATACACACACACCCACCCACACACGTTACATCTGCCAGCTGAGTGCCCATGATCTCCACCAGAGGGCACTTCTACCGTCTCCTTTGCTGTCTCATCATGAACTACATTGCCAATAACCCATTGCCTGTTCTCATTATGGTCTGATTGTGTGTGATTAATTTGTTTATGCTTGCCTATGGCCTTGTCCAAATACCCACACTTTCAGTCTTTGCACTTGACAACTTGTCTACTTACATGTGGTCGTTATGTAACAGAAGACACAATTTTAAAATTGTGGTGCTTCTTTAAGTGAGAAAAAGCAGTTGCAAATGTTGTACAAAATACATATAGCCTACTCCTCTTTGCATCAATAAAATGTGCAACACTTTATATTTTACTACCAAATTATATGTAATATATAATTAATTTAACTTACAGTCAAATGTTTTCCTTTACATCTCACGATTTCAGGGCATGTAAGTTCCTGAACATAATGCATGATGGGATACGTTTAGCCTCAAATAGCGCTCTGAAGCGGTATTCAAGATAGTGTGGGTTTAGAGCACTGCACTTTGGGCTTTTTTAAGACATGTGACAGTCTTGTGCACTTACTTCATGTGCAAACGGGCTCACAGGCGTTGCATAATATCATTGCGCTTGCTGTGGCTGAATGGATTCGAAAACGGTAAAACTCAACTGTTTAACTCTAGGGGAGTTGGAAAATGAGCCTATTTTCAAAAGAAAGTGGAGTGTTCCTTTAAATGATTCAGATCAAACAAATTTTAATATTACACAAAGATAACTGCATTTTGTATTTACTCAGGTTTTTAAATGATGATTTCATTTACTAATAGAAAAAAAGCTGTCCAAATCTGCCTGGCCCTATGTGAAGGTAATTTCTAAAGAAAAAGTAAACCTAAAGAACGGCAAGCCTCTCTTGTCTCAGTTAAGGTCAGTGTTCATAATTCAACAATAATAAACTGAGACTGGGCACAAATCGCCTCCATGGGAGAGTTCCAAGACAAAAGCCACTGCTGACCATGACCAAAAAGAACACAATCGCTCGTCTCACATTTGCCAAAACCATCTTGATTTCCTGCAAGACTTTTGGGCAAATATTCTGTGGACCGAGTTGACATTTTTGGAAGGTCTGTGTCCCGTTACAAACTTAAAGGGCTCATGAACTGCATTGTTTTATAATGTTTCCTGGGGTGCACTTATAATGTTAGTATGCTTTTTATGTCATAATTTAGAAATAAAAGGCATTTTTCCTACCCTGATTTTATCCTCTGATTTGAACGCTCTGTTTTAAGGGGCGTGTCTGTCGTGAGACTTCACTGCTGTGATTGGCTGACATCTTTGCCTACGAAATAGCTAAGTATTACTCTCTCGAAAACTTTTAGCATATTTTAACTATTACAGATTTCAAGGTTATCTAATTGTGAAAAGTGCTGCATTACATTTAGATCTATGGCATTATATTTAGATCCTGGCATGAAAAGTTGCAGTGATGAGGATTGAAGTCAATCACAGACATTCATGAAAGCAGTGATCTCGTCTCAATTTCTACACGAAGTTTCACCTATCTAGATAGGCACATTCCAGGATCAGTCGTTCGATTGGGCCTGGTGTCAATAAAAGCTTTTATTGGACTAACAAGCAAGTTTTCAGTTCTGAAATTTACAGGATATTTTTATAGTACGATGAGGTCTTCTATATCAAAAGCTCAAGGAAAAGTTGATTTCCCAATTAAATTGAGATCTTGTTTACCAAACAATTCTGCAAAGTTGAGTTTAGGGGGCAATTACTTTTTAACATAAGGCCAGGCTGGTTTGGACAGCTTTTCCCCCTAATAAATTAAATCACCATTTAAAAACTGCATTATCTTTGTGTAACATTAAAATTTGTTTGATGATCTGAATCATTTAAATCCCCTTGTGGTGAAAATCAAGTTTTTAATTTTGTTTATATGTCTATGTGGTGTTTTTAATATACTTTAAGACAAACCATGTGCAAATTCATAAGTCAACACCATTTCTGAGTATTTTATGTTTGAAACTGCAGTAAACCAAAAACCCACGGTTTGAAATCGGTGATGTTTGTGATGTCACAGACTACCTTGTAACCAATCAGAACAACGTGCCAGCAGGCTTTAGCATATCATTAACTATGACTGCTCTGAAGCAGGAAAGTCTCGAGAGAAGCCAGGTTATCCCGGTATATTTTCTGTTGATATGAAAAATTGTGTAGATTTATCAATACAGCAGGTCTATTTCGATGTTATGATGAACTATATGCCTTTCTCCACTGATATTCTGAGTTGTTCAAAGCGTTTGTCAGGATACTGATTGTTAGAAGGCTGTCTGACTCTGAGATGAAGAACGGGAACGGTGTGTGTAACATTAGCAACACATTATTAGCTGTTTGATAACATAGTCAAGCAAAAGGATAATCATATTAATTCATATTAATTAATTTCAGAACTGTCGCAAGGGCTGTGCCAAGTGACAGCTGACTTGAAGTAAAGTCAATGAAGTTCATGTTTTTGTAGTTTAGCACTATAAAACATAGCTAAAACAAGTGTGTGCGGGTGACCATGATTCGTGTGCATATGTCAGTCAGTGTGGGATCGCACGTCAAATTCTGCTATTCAGTCCATTATACATTCTGATTTTGGCCGCCTCTGGAATGGATCAAACCATAGATATTAGCCTACCTGATGAGTTCAAGTAAATACACTGGAAATCCACACTTATTCAAGAATGTGCATTTATTTCATGTACACTCTAAAAAATGCTGGGTTAAAAACAACCCAAGTTGGGTTGAAAATGGACAAACCCAGCAATTGGGTCATTTTAACCCAGCGGTAGGGTTAAATGTTTGCCCAACCTGCTGGGTAGTTTTATTTAACTCAACTATTGTTTAAAAATTACTGTATTGCTTAATTAAAATTAACCCAAAGTATGTTGGAAATGAACATTTATTAATGTTCAATTAATAATTATTAAACAATAAACATTTATTAAATTGCTTATTAATACATTTATATTAATAAACTATTAAACTATTAAATTTATATTAATAAAATATTAAAGCATATTAATAAACATTCACCTTTTGTCTATTATTGCTGTCTCTAATTGCATCTGGTTTTTAATTTCCCAACTATTTTGGGTTCATTTTAAGCTAGCCATATAGCAATTTTTAAACAATAGTGGGTTTAAATAAAACTACCCAGCAGGTTGGGCAAACATTTAACCCAACCGCTGGGTTTGTCCATTTTCAACCCAACTTGGGTTGTTTTTAACCCAGTATTTTTTAGAGTGTAGCCACAACACAAACAACAAATTGCCTCATCGTCACTGCAGCAACAGTAGACTCCGAGCTGGCGTGAGCTAATTTGCATATTCATTGATCCATGTATATTAAATAAGGCAAGGGTGTAGAGTTACATTCAAGCTATTTTAAGGCAGTGAATTGTTGTTTTAAATATATCATTTTGGTGATCAAAGATGAGTTTTAATGGATAAAATAATTGACTACAGGGGGACTTTAAATGTGAGATATGCAAAAAAAATTAAATAAAATCAAAATACTTTTTCACAGTGCACTCTTTCTCTCTGTGTGTGTATTATTAAATGTTTTACATGAACTTACCATACAGGTGGATGTCCAAAGACATAGCAGCAAAAACCAAAAACAACGACGTGTTATCCTGTGAACTAATAAGATAATAAGTGAAAATTTGCAAATGTGACCAAACACACATACACATATTCTTCTACATCCATCTTTGTGAGGACATTTACATTTACCTTACATATCACAATTTAAAAACTTACCCTAAACCCAGACTTGGTTTCAAAGATAAGGTAACCTTATCTTTAAAACCAAGTCTTGACTCTCAAACAGGCCTTTAAATGAGTCTCAGAATGTAAGGACTGTCCTCACTTTACTCCCTTTGTCCTCATTTTGCTGGTCTACAATTCAAACTGGCACTCACAAAGATAGTTGTACAAGTACACAATGAGTGGCATAAAAAAAGTGTTTTGATTTATATTCTAATCATGTTTATTTTCTCATTTAATAAACTCCCTATAAACTACTATTTACCTGAAGAATCAGCTGCCCGTGGAACGAACATGGTCACATATGACGGTTTCCTATAAGATAGTGACTAGTATCATGGTGAAACTTGCAGCGTTGTTCTGAGGGTGGGAGGTTTCCAGACTGCCAAACCTGCTGTATACATTCAATGTTACATTTTTTCCCCCACAAGTGCATTTCCTTTCCACATAATCACTGTTTGAAAATACAAGATTATAAACATGTTATACAAACATATGGTTTTCCTCAAATTGGACTGAAAAATTAGCATTCAAAAGTGAAGAGTCAAAAGTTTTACACAATCTCTTGGACAGTATTCTCAATACTTAGGTCATAATTCAGTCTATGTAGGCTAAACTGTGTTTCCTTGCTTTGGCACATAATACATTGACCCCTAATTTCACTAGTCCTAGACTAAAATGCATTTTTGAGCATGTTAAGATGGCTATCGCTAATGTGCCTTTCCCAATTTTTTCCCTCCTACCTTGCCCCGGTGAGCCTGCTATGCTGTTTTGATTTTTTTGGGGATTTTTGAAAATTACCTTGAGTTATTGATGATGTCACAGGGATTGCTCAGCCGGAGAGCTGTACTGCTTCACTGCCTCGGTACAGGTGGACAACGAATTTTCTACTCATTGCCTAACAAAGGTATGACGTAAGGTCTGATTACTTCCACCTGTGTGTGATTAACTTGTTTATGCTTTCCAATATAAGCCATGTTTGTTCATTCACACTGGATAGAGCTGTTACGATAGAAATTCATAGTGAATCTGCTTCTGATCAGGCTAAATCCATTTAAAATTCCCACAAATTATATTGTGAACTACTATTTTGAAAAGGAAGTCTGAACTGTTGTGTAAAGATGTAAGAACAGATGTGTCTCGTGTGCTTCATTGTTTAATAACTGACAGATACCGCGCTTTTCTCACTTAGACAACAACTTAATACATAATATCCTGAAATACTGAATAAGACAGCAATTTCTATAATAATAGAAATACTATCAAAACAATTAGATGTAGCTGAACCCTTACACAGGTGTTAGTCTTTAAATGTCATTACCATGAACTATACAAAAGTGGAATAATTTTGTACTGTAAATGTAAACCTTTACTATAGTGAATTCTCAGCAGTGGAGATTGGCATTCTCTGTTGTTCTGGAAGAATGACTTTATTTGAGTAATTTATGAAGTGTTTTGGTAGTTTTATATCTCATAAATCCACCCGCCTCTATTGTGAATGAAGTGCTGTGTGCAGCTTGGAGTGTCTTTGCTTATTTGCAAGTGTAAATAAAGAACTGGTTGTTTGAATAAGTACAGCATTTTTCCTTGAGAAACTCTCTCTCTATATAAAGGCTACTGTTTTATGTGTTTGAGGAGCAGAGAATACTGTTTTAGTCCATTATTTATCAAGTCATAGTCAATACTGTCTTAAATAGCCTGTGCAGCACTTCATCTTTTAGAACATGAGATTTTAGACCAATTAAACTAGACAAAATGCATATGTGTGAGTCGTTTTAACTGAAAACAGCTTGCACTGACATATTTTGTTTCAAGATGCACACCAGTAATGTTTTTTCCTATGGTATTGACCTTTTTAAAAATTTAATATTGCAGTATTTATTATAAAATGATTTATCCATGCACTTTTCTTTAATCAAAATATGGACCCCTCCCTCCTGCAGCGACATCTCTTCTCTGATGACGCATTTTTCGGTGCAAGGGCGGGACAACCTGTCACTTACATGAGATCACAGCAGTAGCAAACCCCTGTGCACAGCACACAGTGTAGATTTCCTGCTTGTGCACAAATGACCTACTTTCAGGCCACTTTTATCAAATCAACATCCAACCTAGTCACAACAATGTTTGTCTTTTTTTTTTTTTTCTTTCTTAAAGCATTGAAGCATTGAGTAATTTTACATCTAAGGACTGTGAAGAATATATATCATGTTTTGATTAATGTAAATATTCAAGTATTTTGTTTAATTTTAGCATTTGTTAGTATTCTACTCCAAACATAGCCCCAGCCTTAAGCAGTTTTGTTAAAATGTTCGATTGATTCAGATTCACATCAAAAGAGTAAATCAATTGTAAATCTGACTAGGGCTAATTGTGATCTTTACCTGCTTAAAAATACTGGACTTGATTACTTGATTACTTTAAATAAAAAAATAGGTAGGTAATATCGCTTAAGTAACTTGACATGTAATTGTATTGACATTAAATTAATATTAATGATAACATTACATGACAATGTGTGTCATTACTTCACATTTAGTGGTTGGTGGTTCTTTATCAGTTGATACAGAATGAATAAACTGACACATGGATTCTGCTTGGTTAAACTATCTTACTATTGCTGTTTATATGGATAGAAATACCTATAGTGTTTGTTTTCACATTTTGGAATTGAATAAATTAAAGAATGAAACGCTAGTCAAAAATCTTAATGTAATTTTAATTTCGATTAGTTCCCTATATATATATTTATATTTATTTTTTACACTACAAGTCAAAAGATTGGAAACATTACTGTTTTTAATGTTTTTGAACAAAGTCTCTTATGCTCATTAAGGCTGCATTTATTTCATCATAAATACAGAAAAAAACAACAATATTTTGAAATATTATTACAATTTAAATTTATGGTTTTCCATTTTAATATACTTTAAAATATAATTTATTCCTGTGATCAAAGCTGAATTTTCAGCATCATTACTCCAGTCTTCAGTGTCACATGATCCTTCAGAAATCATTCTGATATGCTGATTTGATACTCAGTTATTATCAGTGTTGGAAACAGTCGTGCTGCTTAATATTATTTTATAACCTGTGATACTTTTTTCAGGATTCTTTGATGAATACATTTAAATAAATAAATAAATAAATAAAAAATCAGCATTTATTTAAAATATAAATCTTTTGTAACAATATACACTACTGTTCAAAAGTTTGGGGTCAGTATTTATTATTATTATTTTTTTTTTTTAATAAATTAATACTTTTATTAAATAAATAAATACTGACCCCAAACTTTTGAACAGTAGTGTATATTGTTACAAAAGATTTCTATTTTAAATAAATGCTGATTTTTTATTTATTTATTTATTTATTTATTTAAATGTATTCATCAAAGAATCCTGAAAAAAGTATCACAGGTTATAAAATAATATTAAGCAGCACAACTGTTTCCAACACTGATAATAAATCATCATATCAGAATGATTTCTGAAGGATCATGTGACACTGTAGACTGGAGTAATGATGCTGAAAATTCAGCTTTGATCACAGAAATAAATTATATTTTAAAGTATATTAAAATGGAAAACCATAATTTTAAATTGTAATAATATTTCACAATATTATTATTATTTTTTTTTTTTTCTGTATTTATTATGTAATAAATGCAGCCTTAATGAGCATAAGAGACTTTGTTAAAAAAACATTAAAAATAGTAATGTTTCCAAACTTTTGTCTGGTAGTGTGTGTGTGTGTGTGTGTGTGTGTGTGTGTGTGTGTGTGTGTTACAGTCAATATTCCAAAACTAGTAGAGTTCTGATCATAGCAAACAATATTACACAGACTAAGACTCTAAGAAAAAAGAACTCCTGTTTGAATTCCTTTGAATGTCTAGGATAAAAGGAGATAGAAATGACTGCTTGCATTTTAAATTAATTGATGTATGAATCCCGTGATTTTATGCAATATTACTGTGCAGTCTTCACATAAATCACTTTACAGCCGCACTTTCTGTGTTCAGCCATCTCAACCGTTTTGTTGTTCAGTGCCTGTATGTGGTGGGGGCGTCTGAAGTGCCGAAAGTACGGGTCTATTTCCACTGGCTGTGGAGAAGGGGAGGGTCTTTATTACCCCCGGACCGAGACTGAATCAGTTCAGTACAGTTAGAGCCGGAGACAGACGCCACATCGGCAAAAAAACAGACGCGCATCACGACGCGCGACTGGAAAACAAGACGCCGGATGTATTGACTGCATTCCGAACGGTGACGCGGTTATACTAATGTCGATTCTCAGTCACCACAGAACAACATAAGCAAAGGGATTTCTCAAACGGTCGAGACTGATGGACGCACAAACGGATATGATATTGTGAACGTTCGCGATGTTGTTCTGAGGAATGAGGGAGAATCTGCGCACTGCAGTAACGCTACATTCCACAAGCCGCACGACTGGACGCTGGATGTGATGGATATTGGATATCTGTCGGCAAACGAGGAGATCTCATCTGGGTTTTCATTGAGAACAAAGTTTGCTTGCATGAAAACATCATTTGAATTGTTCTCGAGCGTGCTCATTTACTGTGATTGAGTGGCTCGAGCCGCTCTATCCTTCAACAGATGAGAAGCAACCAGTTCCTACAACTTCAGTTGTCTGCACTAGGGGAAAAGAATGGTGTTTATGACCGAAATCTCAAAACATATCGGAATCATCCCACGAAAATAGTCACCCAGCCTGGAATCGTAATGAAAGTGTTGCGGAGGAAGAGAATTGTACTGTTTATAGCGTATTTTCTGCTGTTAGTTCTCACCATGCTGAACTTGGCTAACTACAGATGGACTAAAGAACCTCAACAGTGTAATCTCCAGATGAGAAGCACTCCGTATCAGGGAAGGTCAGATATCCGATTCCTTTACAGACCATCTCTTGCTAAGAAGAGACAGCTCGTCTATGTTTTGACCACATGGAGGTCCGGCTCGTCATTTTTTGGAGAGCTGTTTAATCAACACCCCGAGGTTTTCTTCCTCTATGAACCCATGTGGCACATCTGGCAGAAGCTGTACCCGGGTGATGCCGTGTCCTTACAGGGAGCAGCGAGGGACATGCTGAGCTCGCTGTACCGCTGCGACCTTTCAGTTTTTCAGCTGTACAACAGCCCCGGGAGCAAAAACTTCACCTCCCTCGGACTTTTCGGGGCCACGCTTAATAAAGTCATCTGCTCGTATCCTCTTTGCTCAGCTTATAGAAAAGAAGTCGTCGGGATGGTGGATGACAAAGTGTGCAAAAAATGTCCTCCGCAAAGCCTCCAGCTCTTAGAGGAAGAATGCTTGAAGTACAACACTATAGTCATAAAGGGGGTCCGGGTTTTGGACGTCAACGTTTTGGCGCCTCTTATGGAGGATCCGTCTTTGGATCTGAAGGTGATTCATCTTGTGCGAGATCCCAGAGCCGTGGCCAACTCCAGGATCAAATCCAGGCACGGGCTGATTCGTGAGAACTTGCAGGTGGTCCGAAGCAGGGATCCCAAACTCCGTCGGATACCCTTTGTGGATCCCGGTCACAAAATTAGCAAAAAAGATGGCGCAGATTACCACTCGGTTGGGGCTATGGAGGTCATATGCGACCGGACGTACAGGAGCCTGAGGACCGCCTTAAATCCGCCCGACTGGCTGAAAGGGAAATACCTGGCGGTACGCTACGAAGATCTGGTGGATAACCCTGTCAAAACACTCCGGAATGTTTATAAATTTGCCAATCTCAGTGCCAACCTTGACATTGAGTCTTTTGCTCTTAACATGACGAATGGCACAAGCTCTTCCTCAAAGCCATTTATTGTGTCGGCCAGGAACGCGACACAAGCGGCCAGTGCGTGGAGGACAGTTTTGAGTATTCAACAGATAAAACAAGTAGAGGAGTACTGCCATCATGCAATGGCCATCCTGGGTTACGAACGTGTAAGAACAGCTGGAGAAGCAAAAGACCTGAGTAAATCTTTATTGACTGCCTCTAAACTGTGACAGAGTTCTTGCACAGGAGATAGCTTTCAATGGAAAAGGAGGACCAGCTCAGTAACTGAGGATTTGTTTGTTCAAATCAAGGATTTCACAATCACTTTCGGGAATGTCATAGCTCTTTGTGGTCATTTAATAGCACTGTTTGTTTTCTAAATGAAACTGTAGATGTTTGATACGGCAGCATCTGTGAACCACAGCTGGAAAATTTATATTGTACAAAACAAATGTTGCATTGCCCTTTTTTCCCCCTTAAATGGATGCTTAAGGTTGTTTGGAATGTTTTTGAGTGTCAGTTCATTTGCTGTATGTAAAATTAAGAAATGAGAATGGAAAATGAGCAACAAAAATACTGATCAATGCAGTTAGTGCAGGTAATGCTATTTCTTTAGAATCAATTCAAAGACAATCATTAAAGTTCACAATGAATGCCAGTGTTATATGTTATGTAAGGCATATTTCTCATTACCAAATAAAATGTTAAAGCAATTCTTTGCAAAATCTTAAAGGCTATGTATGTTCCGGGCTTATTTTGTCAAAGCCTAAACGTTAGGCTATAATTATAGTATTTTAATGGAGTAAATAAAAACTGAACATACAATGGTTCAGTTTTAGTTAGTTCTGAGAAAAGATCTAGCTGCATTTCTTGACATTTTATCATGCTTCACCAAAACTTGGAAGTTTGTTCAGTGCACACTGTGGGGCTTCAGAGTCATATATTGGTTTAAAATTTAATATTGATCTGCTTTTGTTATTCAGGATTGAGAGAACACTGATGCTATGAAACTTGGGTGTCACTTGTATACCTTTGATTGGTAAGAGACTGGTTTAATGGAGTAAAGTGACTGGGAATATAAGCATTACACAAAGGGTTGATAGTTACAGAGATAAAGTCACCCCTAATTGTCTGATCTCAATCTGCAAACTGCTTTCGATGCTAATAATCCAAAAACATTTAAAGCATTAGTTCACTTCAGAATTAAATTTTCCTGATAATTTACTCGCCCCCATTTCATCCAAGATGTTCATGTCTTTCTTTCTTCAGTAGAAAAGAAATGAAGGTTTTTGATGAAAACATTCCAGGATTTTTCTCCATATAGTGGACTTCACTGGGGTTCAACGGGTTAAAGGTCCAAATGTCAGTTTCAGTGCAGCTTCAAAGAGCTCGACATGATCCCAGACGAGGAATAAGAGTCTTATCTAGCGAAATGATTGGTCATTTTCTAAAAATATAACAATTATATAGCTTTTAACCACAAATGCTCGTCTTGCACTGCTCTGTGATGCGCCACGCATTACCTAATCATGTAGAAAAGGTCACACTTGACATAGGCGGAAGCACCACGGTAGGTGTTTTACCTTTTTTTGTAAAGGCCGTTTGACTCAGTTTTTGCATGTTCACTTTGTAGACACTCGATAGGTACTTCGGCCTACGTCACACATAACCTTTACAACATGATTACGTCATGTGTGGAGCATCACAGAGCAGTGCAAGAAGAGCATTTGTGGTTAAAAAGTATATAATGTTTATTTTTTTTAGAAAATGTCCGATGGTTTCTCTAGATTAGACTCTTATTCCTCGTCTGGGATCATGTAGAGCTCTTTGAAGCTGCATTGAAACTGACGTTGAACCCCAGTGAAGTCCACTATATGGAGAAAAATCCTGGAATGTTTTCCTCAAAAGCCAGGAATCACTTTCCATCAGTTTTTTTTCCAGCTTATGAATAATAAAAAACATTGACAGCCAATCAGAATCCATCCTGCTTTAAAGAGCTTGAGCATTTAAAGGGTTAGTTCACCCAAAAATGAAAATAATGTCATTTATTACTCATCCTCATGTCGCACCTTTGACCTTTGTTAATCTTCAGAACACAAATTAAGATATTTTAGTTGAAATCTGATGGCTCAGTGAGGCCTGCATAGGGAGCAATGACATTTCCTCTCTCAAGATCCATTAATGTACTAAAAACATATTTAAATCTGTTCATGTGAGTACAGTGGTTCAATATTAATATTATAAAGCCACGATAATATTTTTGGTGCACCAAAAAACAAAATAACGACTTATATAGTGATGGCCGATTTCAAAAGAGCACAAATGAATCAGTGTGTCGAATCATGATTCGGATCGCGTGTCAAACTGCTGAAATCACGTGAATTTTGCACTCCAAACCGCTGAAACCGTTATTTTGTTTTTTTGGCGCACAAAAAATATTTTCTTGGCATTATAATATTAATATTGAACCACTGTACTCACATGAACTGATTTAAATATGTTTTTAGTACATTAATGGATCTTGAGAGAGGAAATGTCATTGCTGGCTATGCAGGCCTCATCGGATTTCATCAAAAATATCTTAATTTGTGTTCTGAAGATTAACGAAGGTCTTACGGGAGTGGAATGACATGAGGATGAGTAATTAATGACATTATTTTCATTTTTGGGTGAACTAACCCTGTAAAGCAACAGACGACAAAACTAGAGTATGTACTTGGAATAAACAGTATGATATGGTCAGCTGGTATAGTTATTTATAGACCTTTTAAGGGGCAGCGGCCCAAACCAAAAAAAAAAGGGGGTGGGGGGATGTTGGGGGGCAGGGTGCTTATTAATACAAATGATTAATTTGTTACAAATATCCAAATAAAAGAGAAGACAACACCTTCACTTTGACTCTTTTGAGTTCACTCTAGGCAATATGATCTTAAAATAGAGAATGACACATCTTTTACAATCATATTGTATAAATAATTTTGAGGTTAGTGCCAATTCAATTCATGTTGTTGTCTAATTGAATTTATTTTGTTGTAATTACTCTTTCTTTCACATAATTTAATCTCAGTCTTTAACATATTCGGTGACTCTTATCCAGCAGTCTTCCCTGCGACTGTCTGATGTGGCTGATGCTCTCCTTCATCTTACATAGAAGTATTAGACATTTAATTTAATATTACAGAGCACTGTGTTCCAAATTATTATCCAAGTGACTTATCAGTAAGATTTCAGTAAAATTAAAATGATTTCTCATATCTTTTTTAGATAACTGTATCAATCTCAGATAGGTTTGTTCAATAGTTTGACAGGTCTTCTTGGGTAAACTGGCAGCAAAAAGCCAGCAGCAAACAGGTATTTGAAGCTGTTGGAGTCTCAAGAACTTCTTCATGCAGGCTGGCAGTCAGTTTACCTCCCTTATGAAAATTAACCATGGTTTTATTATAGTAAAAACATGGTTTCTGGTGTATTGATTACCATTTGTATAACCATACAAATGCTTAAAATAGTTGAACTATGGTTTTTGTAGCAGAATTATGGTTAATTTGTGGATACCATGGAATAACTAAAATAACCATGTTTTTTATTTATTTAACTGTCATCTCCGCACACTTGGGACCACATTTGGGACTTCTTTACAGCTTTCATATTCCTCAAAATTAATGGATGTTAAATAGGACCCTGTCTAATTGGCCTTAGGGGTTCTGTAAGAAACAAACGGCTTCAGCTAAACTTGGCTACAAACACATGCTGTGTCATATTAAGACGTGTTGTACACAGGAACACGGCTTATTCCCCATAATGACCGGGTACCACAGCATCTCTCTGCTTGCCTCTGACGATGTCTTGTGCAGTTGCCATGACAACAGCTCAAGAAGGTGCAGCTATTATTTGTGTAAGAACTGAAGCAGGTGGTGAAGTCTCAACCTTATGAGAAAGAGAGACAAAGAAAGAGATGCTGTACACACACTCTTGTTGAATTAGCAGGTCCTACACTATTGGTGACATCATCATGTGTTGGTATTGAGCATGTTATGACTGGGTTATGTAGCTTTGATGTGATGCCTCTGATATTGTTTTGTAGTTTTTGCATTGTGTCTCTTTCACACCATGGAGGATGTGCACTGATTCAGGATTTACAATTGACTCAGATCTGGAGTTGATTTGGCACAGGATACTGAATTTATTTAGGCCTACTTCAGAATAACAGGAACAGGAATGTACTCAACTGCAAGCCAAATTTTCATTTTTTGATACTTTTTTTTTTTTTTTTTCTCAGCTGGTTAGACACATTTCTCTAATCTCATGGTCAAATGATTCAACACTGCAATCAGATTTTAATGTTTTCATTTGGCACCAAAAACATCTTATTTTAAAGGGATAGTTCAGCCAAAAATGAAAATTCAGAAAGAATCATTTTCTCACCCTCAAGTTGATCCAAACCTGTATAAATTTATTTCTACTGCTGATGACTAAATAAGATATTTTGAAGAAATCCATTGACTTAATTGACTAAAAAAAAATATCTTCTTTTGTGTTCAGCAGAAGAAAGAAATTCATACAGGTTTGGAACAACTTGAGGGTGAGAAAATGATGACAAAATTTTAATTTGTGGTGCCGAATGACAAAATTTAAATCTTATGGCAGTGTTGAGTGATTTGACAGTAAGATTATCCAGTAAGACTATCCCCTTAAAGGATTAGTTCACTTCAGAATTAAAATTTCCTGATGATTTACTCACCCCCATGTCATCCAAGATGTCTTTCTTTCTTCAGTTGAAAAGAAATGAAGGTTTTTGAGGAAAACATTGCAGGATTTTTCTCCATATAGTGGACTTCACTGGGGTTGAAGGTCCAAATGTCAGTTTCAATGCAGCTTCAAAGAGCTCTACATGATCCCAGATGAGGAATAAGAGTCTAATCTAGAGAAACCATTGGCTATTTTCTAAAAAAAAAATACTAAAAAAATAACTTTTTAACCACAAATGTTCATCTTGCACTGCTCTGCAATGCGCCACGCATTACGTATTCATGTTGGAAAGTTGGGCGAAAAACTCATTTTCATTTTCTCCTCTAACTTCAAAGTTGTCCAACATTGTTGTTTTACCTTTTTTTTTTTTTTTTGTAAAGGCCGTTTGACTTAGTCTTTGCACGTTACACTGGATCGGTACTTCCACCTACGTCACGCGTGACCTTTCCAACATGAATACGTAATGCGTGGCGCATTGCAGAGCAGTGCAAGATGAGCATTTGTGGTTAAAAAGTATATAATTTTTTATTTTTTTTAGAAAATGACCGATGGTTTCTCTAGATAAGACTCTTATTCCTCGTCTGGGATCATGTAGAGCTCTTTGAAGCTGCACTGAAACTGACATTTGGACCTTCAACCCGTTGAACCCCAGTGAAGTCCACTATATGGACAGTTATACGTAGGTGAACATCAAGAAAAATCTTGTTTTAAGAACAAGTAATTTGTGGTTCAGGAAATACAAATTGGTTAATACTCAGAAGGCAAATGTTTCTGCATAATTTGTTTTTATTTAAAATTAAAAAAAAACATTTGCCTTAATTATTGAATAGTTCCATAATCCCAGAATTATTGAATTAGCATAAATATCAAAAAATGGAGAAATGCTTAAATCAAGGTTATCTTTTCTATTTTATTGTTTTATATTTCAGTGCTTAGATATAGATATTAGATATTCTAGTTTCAAGAATCACTTTTTGTTTGTGCATATACCACTGGTATTTCATTTCAGGACATTTTTGCTATAAGTGTGTTTTTCCTGTTTTAAGAAAAGCATTTTTACCAACACAAAGATCTTCTGCATCTACAGTGTTACTCCCACCCCCCATTAATGTAAATGAGCCTGAACTTGAGTCTACAGGGGTCAAATGGACCATATCCAATGACCCATGCAATCAAAAGAAGTCCTTTCCGTCAATGGAAATAACCCAATGTTGTAAATGAGACACCAAATCTGGGGCGGGGTTCCCTTAAAAAGAGCCTCATGTAAGGTTTGATTATTCTCCCAGGTGAGATGAAGGTAAGGTTGTCAGTTACACTGCCAATTTACATTAGAATAATGTTCAGAGTGCTTTTAAAACCCTTAAGCCTTGCTGCTCAGTTTCCACTAAGACAAAGGCAAACTACATCCGCAAAAAAACAACATTTGTATGAAAGATGAACTGAATCTAGTCATTCTATCAGTCCTTCTACAATATCTGATTAGATTATTTATATAGATTACTTATTTTGTGTCGTGAAAAGGATACTTTGTGACTGTGTATTGTACTAACACAATTGAAAATATGCTGAAATGTTTGAAAAAAGTGCACTTTCAGTGCACGTTTAGTACTAAGAGTTTTGAAAATATAACACTTACTTGTGAAAATTGCACCAAAGCAATTTAAAAACAACAACAACAACAACAACAAAACCTGTAAGTTATATAGGCTCGTATGCAAAGTAGAAGAAATGTTCTTTTTATTTAAATGTATTTGTGCAATAACATTTTTGTATGATTTTTCAAATATATTATATTATATTATATTATATTATATTATATTATATTATATTATATTATATAATATAAGGGCTGTCAAGCAATGAAAAATTTTAAATATATTTATTACATGACTTGGCGATTAATTAATCGCACATCAATTTTGACTGAGAAATTACCCCCCCAAAATAATTTGAAGTCATTACTGTGTAAAGCATCGAATAGACATTACAAAAAGTACACTGTAAAAAGTAATAAGTTGACTTTACTTAGAAAAGCTGTGGAAACTGATTGCCTCAAAATTTTCAAGCAAATTAGGTCATACTTTTTGACTTAATACTACTTACTACTACTTTGTAGAGTTAACTTGTATATTTGTAGAGGTTACTATAAAACTTGAGTAAAATTAACTCAATTTCAAAAGTTCAGTCAACTTACAGATTTAAGTTGGGGTTTGTAAGCAGAACTCAAACAAAACAGTTATTTTAACATGACTGCTCGTTCATTTTACTAGAAGAATGTGTGGAAACTGATTGCCTTACATTTCTCAAGCAAGCTGTACTTAAAATTCTAAGTTGAGAATACAAAGAAAGACAACAGATTATGCACAACACTTGAATGTTTATTTGCTCTATAAAACAATATGAAAGACATTACTGAAGGTATGCTCGTCAACATGGCCCACTGACAACAATGTAGAAAAAAAAAGTACATACTGCACTTACAATAAATAAAGTGCAATGTTTCTTTGTCTTTTACATGTTTACAAAGTGGTAAAAAGCAAATCTTGCAAACACTTAACATTCTGTTAAGTACAGGTACAGAGTTTAGTACAGAACAAATTTTCTAATACAGTTCTCTTTAAAAGTTATCTTCTAATAAAACTATTCTAAAACAGTTTTTTGGAAAAACAAGTATCTGTAAAACACTAGCACTGAACAATTTGAGTTCTTAAAAGGCATATCTATTCAAACTCAACTCAGTAATAGTTAACCATGAAAAAACATTACTGCATTAGGCGATTTTTAGTGATTGGATTTTAGGTTTCAGTGACTTGTGGCAAAGGGACAAAATCACTCTCTGTAGAATATCAAATGTGCTCTTCAGTGCTGCTGGATGCTCTAAGTTTAGAGTATAAATTAGCCCAAAGAGCAGACACATTGCTTGTGGAACATTTTCAATGTTATCCACAACCACTGTACCTTCCAAAAAGATTGCCGTTGTTGTGGCATCAAGATGCAAGGAGTAGGTCACTGTCATGATACCGATTGCAGTGTCGAACATGTCTTCATTGCCATCACAGTCCTAAAAACAGGAATAGCATATATCAAAAAATTAGGTCAATGTAAGCCACAAAACGTCTTTTAAAAGCACATACTTGCATTTAAATGTAAAACTAAATTAACAACACTGTATTATGTCTAAATGTAAAGGCCTTTTAAAACAGGACACATCAGTGGATGCATGGAGGAATGACATTCAAACCACTGCAAGAAAAGAAATTAAATCAAACTGAAGGCCAGCTATAAAAACATATAGAAAAACCTATTCTAAATCTGATAATTTGTTATTTGAAAAGGTATCAAAAAACATCAATGATTGAATTTTTAAAATCAATTAAATATCAGATTTTTTATTCTATCTAACTTCCTTTCTGTCATTTACATATTTTTTCTTGCCTCCTTACTGACTTCATCTGTTGTGTCTTTCCTTTATTCTTCCTACCCATCTAAATTTCCAATCTCCCATCTATTGTCTCTTACAATTGTTTCTCTTTCATCTGTCTTTTTTTCTTATGAGTTCTTAATTTATCTTTCTTTCTTTTCTCTATCCCTTTCTTTGTTTCAGTGTCCTGACTGTTTTCCCCCTTCATAACTCTTGCCAGATCTCAAAACAATTTGAAGAACAGTTTGCCTGTTAAAAAGAATCACATCACATCACAGAAAAAAATTACTTACAAAGCATGTCTTGTAAAAATCGGTGGGGTCTTCTCCGAGGAGGAGTGGTAGGCCATGAAGAACGACTGTTCGTCTCGCATTGACGTTGGATTTCTGCAAAGTTATGAACATTAATATTTATTAGCGCTCATGACACAAACAAAACACAGATCAGACAACAACAGCAAAAGCAACAATTGTTTTTACTATAGAAAATGAATAGTGATGTGTCTGAGGAACTTGCATCATTGTCAATCTGGTGCAGAAGCTCAAGTTTGGAGCCAATGTCTCCTCCTTTAGCCCTGAAGATCGATGAAACGTTGAGTGAATCGGTCCAGTTCTGTAAGAATTCGGTTTGTAGGTTTTTGCCAGATATACGATTAAATTCTGCCAGAATCTAAAAAAAATAAATAAAAATAAATAGGACAAACTGATATTAAGCCATCACTTCTCACTGAAATGTGCAACAGTGCAAGAATGAATTAAAGGGATAGTTCACCCAAAAATGAAAATTAGCCCATGATTTACTCACCCTCAAGTCATCCTAGGTGTATATGACAATCTTCTTTCAAACGAGTTCAATTAGAGTTATATTAAAAGTCCAGGCTAATCCAAGCATTATTATAATAGTAATAGCTGCTCTGGTTTTGAAGTCCATAAAAAAAAAATGCATCTGTCCGTCAAATAACATGCTCAACGCGGCTCTGGGGTGTTAATAAAGGCCTTCTGAAGCGAATCAATGCGTTTGTGTAAGAAAAATATCCAGATTTAAAATTTTATAAAGTAAAGTTCCAGCCGATCGCCTTCTGTGGAAAAGAGTTGAAAGTTCCTTTTCGAAATTCAAGATGCGTACGTTATGACGAGCGCGCACCTGGTCGCGTTTGTCTTTCGATACACAGAGGCACTTTTAACACTTTTCCCTTAATTGAATACGGAGAGCGGTTGGCCAAAGCTTTACTTGATAAAGTTTTAAATATGTATATTTTTCTTACACAAACGCATCGATTCGCTTCAGAAGGCCTTTATTAACACACCAGAGCCGCGAGGAGCACGTTATTTGACGGACAGATGCATTTTTATAGACTTCAAAAACAGAGCAACTATTACTGCCATTTATAGTGATTGAATTAGCCTGTACTTCTTTAATATAACTTTAATATAACTCAGATTGTATTCGTATGAAAGAAGAATGTCATATACACCTAGCTAATAAGCCACTGATCTCAAACGGTCTCATTCGACACAAAACTATCCTGCATCAGTGTGCCTTTTTGTCTTTTACTCTTTGCACACAATGAGCAAATTAAAATCGATTTAATTTTTTTAACGTTGGTTTATAAATAGGCCATAATCATAAGCATACCTAGTTGTGCCGCCACATCCAGATCACGAGGCAAGCTGAAGTTTCTTCTTCGTCGACGTCGTCGTCTTCAAAATCCAGTGTTCCGCAACATTGTGCATGCGCATGCGTGGGCGCGGGCGCGGCTGCGTAGCCTGTACAACACACTCAACATTCTTAAGTACTATGTACTAAATTTACTTAGTTTAACTATTGCATCCACCGAAAAGTTCACATTACACAGCCTAATCAAGTTAAATCAACAAATTTTCCAAATTTAGTTAATTTTACAAGTTTTTCTTAAGTAGATTCAGCAATTACTTTTTACAGTGTAGCTTCAGAAAGAAATATGAACACCACACATATAACTGAATAGTTATTTCATATAGTGCATGCAATCTTTGACAAACTGGATGACTGATGGCAGATAAATACATGAGCGTTCACGGTTCATGGTGCTCCGTGTGATATTGAGAGTACAGAAACAGATGAACACTGCTGAACAGAATCAGGCAACTGAAGCAGTTCATTTGGAAATGAGTCATCGAAGTGTCAAACAGTCTTCATGAGAGCTAAGCTCTGTGAAAAGCCTGTTTCTATTTCTGTCCACTGCCGCACTACTGACAAATAGACACTTGTTCATCCATTTAGGTTTTTTTTTTAAGGACGGATGCATCAAGTGTTGGCAATTACTCCTTAAAGCACAAACTGGTTTAGTTACAGCTATTACAGACTTTAAAACAGATTAGGCCAAGGATTGGGAAATAAGTTCAAAAGGACTAATAATTACTAAATGGCTTACAGACCTACAGTACTTCTCTTGTGAAGCTGAAACACGTCTGTTTCAACACATACCTAAAGCAATGTTCTTCACCACAGCAGGAATAACAACACTCGAGGAGAATGAATGGTATTGCCAGAGTGTTTCTGAACAGAACGTCTAATCCAGAGTTTGTTTTGAGAAGAAAGAAAACCAGGGATAAGGGTAGGAACATGGTTTGGGAGCTAGACATGGCAAGGTCTTGAATTGAAAGCAATCTAAAGGTTAAATAAATATTTTCCCTAAGGACAATTATTATTATTATTTTTTTATTCTTAATTTTTTTCAGACACAAGGGTCTCAGCAGGTTCCTTGTCAGAATATGAACAGCTTTTTGACAGATCTTATCTGACAGTATGTCCCGTAGCTTCAGCTATTGGCACAGCCCTTCCAGCTTTAAATGAGAGACTTTTTCTGCTGTTTACATCTTGGCAATTGGCAATACAACCGAATGTGACAGAGTATTGACAGCTAACAAGGATGGTCACCTTTAGCTAAACTCACTAGTATAATTTGCCCACTAACAATGGTTCCCATTCAGTCGGTCACGTTCGATGTACGTCGGACAGACCGACGAATAGGAATCTCGCTAGAGAGGCCAATCTACTTCGAGTGTAACTAAAACGAGCCAATGCACATTGGCATGCAATCATATGCATCAGCTGCTCGCCTCGCAGCGCGGGTATATAATGAGCAGCAGGTGCGTTGCATCTTCAGCTTTTTGCTTCAGAGCAGAACGGTGTTTGTTCCTGTTCTCTGCAAGCGAGTGTCTGCTAGAAGACGAGTCAAGCTTTTTGGTTGAACTTCTCTTTTTTCTGAGTGCGGGCGAACAGCACAGCAGCGGGGTCAAAGTCCTCTCTTTATTTTATGTTTTTTGTTTCGTTTGCCATTATTGAGCAAATGGCTGTTTTGACAGCGTCAAAAGGCTGTTCTCACGGCTGGTACGGTGCGCTTTTGAGCACTGAAAAGCCGTTTTTACGGCTGGTAAGAGTGAACGCCTTCAAAGAGAGAGAGCACACAACAGGCTGCACACAATCCCTGTCTGTGTTGCGTTGGCCGTTCCCCTGCATGCTTCAGCACTTCTAAAAGAGTAAAGTCCCTGAAAGAGCTTACACAAGTAGATTCGCGTCTTTTTAAAGATGACATTCTACTTGTGTGTTTCTGGATGCGGTCATTTCCTGTCCTCACTGACGGCCACGATCACTGTTTCACATGTCTGGGCGCGTACTGAAATGATGTTCGTGGGTGTTTCATGTTTTCATATGAGAACATGATCACGTCGACACGCCGGTCGTGACTCTTCTTTCTCCGGGAAGCTTGAGTCCCCTCTGTTGTTGGCCAGCTGCCGCTTGTGTGTAAAAGCACAGCCGCGGGTCTGCCCGACACTCTGGGAGACCGTGGAGATCAGCGAGAGCAAACCTCTCGCTCCTCTGCGTGTCGTGTGCCGTCGAGCTGCCGGGCTGCAGCGCGGGTTGTCACGGCAACCCAGCGCTCGCTCGGCGCTCTAGATGCACGGTTCCCTTGCCTAATCTCCATTGTAGCGCCCTCTCTGGTGCACCAGAAGAGGTCTACTTTGCTGATATGGCTTGGGTGACATGAGGTTGAGGGGTTCCTTCGGGGAACCAACCCCCTAGGGCCCCTCCCTCTCTAGCGCATTGCAAGCTGTGCAGTTTCTGGATTGGATTGCTAGTCCTTCTCATAGGGGAACGTAGCATTTCATTCAGAGCTCCAGCTGAGGGTCAGACGTCGATTGCAGCATCGGAGAGAGTGCTTTTATGCTCTGGAAATGAGGGTGACGCTGCCCACTGTAATGGTGTGTGCTTATGCTGACTCAGATTCAGAGTTTACAGCCATGCTTTCCCGGGAATTCCAGATGTGCATGGGAAAACTTGGCAGTATGGAGGTATATTGGTGCCATAAATATGGAACACCAAGAGTGCCAAAATCTGCAAAAGTTTTTCCTCTCTCACTGCCCTCTTGGATGGGGTGGCTGTACACAGACCACACCCACCCTGCATGTGAGGCCAAGGCACTCTAATGCATGAGGGTAGTTCTGAGCCGGGGTTGAGCTGCACTTGTTGACTAACCGTGATCAAGTCACAGTGCAGGCCCTCTGTGGTCCAGAAGTGCCCCCTGGCTTACCTTGTGAGGTGTGAGAGGTTGTCAAGCTATGCTTTCTCAACGCTCCCATCTCACAAGGTGGCCTTTTCGGTGACACTGTTGAGGACTGAGCCCAGCAGTTCTCCTCAGTTAGTAGCAGACCGGGGAGCTTCCCATGACAAACCATTGAGTTCCTCTTGGGCCACCCCTCAGTCTGCTCGTCGCCAAGGGTGTCATCCCCTGCAAAAAAAAAAAAAAAACTCCGGCCCAGCCTGCTCTACTGTGTCCGTTGCGGGGAGATGACACCTCCCGTCTCTGCTGCTGTTTAAGTGGTTGGTGAGAAAATCACCCCTGAGACGGGCGACCCAGAGATGGGTGGGGCTGCTCTTTCCACCTCCCGGAGGAGGGCCGGGTGGTAAATCCTTTTATTGGGTTTGTTTCTGTTCCGCCGCTGGCCCAACAGCCAACGGTACCCAAACTTCCAAAAAAAAAAAAAAGAGCAGTTCCTCCATCTCCAGGTCTGAAGAGGGCTTGGAGAGCAGTGGGAGGAGAAAAACCTCACCACTCTCATCCCCCTCTTTCGCCAGTGGACAGCAGCGAGCAGCAGGTAGCCAAAGCCTTGACTGCTCCCTCTGTCCAGCCGTGGAACCAGGTAAGTGTTGCCCAGCACACTGTGACGCCGCTTTGGGCCACCTCGCAAAGAGAGCCCCCGTCCCACGTCCCTATGTTCCACCTCGCTGCCCCACTGCGGGTATGCCGGTGGTCCCTTTGGTCCCGCTTGTACGGTCTCTGCGAGCCTGGTTAGCGCTCCCCAGTCTGTCTCGCTGGCTCATTCGGACCATCAGGCTCCGCTATGCGATTTCAGTTCGCCCGGCGTCCCCCCCAAGTTCAGGGGTGTCCTCTTCACTACAGTGAAAGATGTTGATACCCCTGTCTTGCGTGCGGAAATCGCAGTCCTACTAGCAAAGGACGCGATAGAGCCGGTCCCTCCAGCCGATATGAAGTCAGGGTTCTACAGTCCCTACTTCATTGTACCCAAGAAGAGTGGTGGGTTACGACATATCCTGGATCTGTGAGTCTTGAATCAGAGCCTTCACAAGCTACCGTTCAAGATGCTCACGCAGAGACGCATTTTCGAATGCATCCGTCCCCAGGATTGGTTTACAGCGATCGACCTGAAGGACGCGTACTTTCATGTCTCGATTCTTCCGCGACACAGGCCATTCCTGTGGTTCGCGTTCGAAGGACGAGCATATCAGTACAGAGTCCTACCTTTCGGGCTGGCCCTGTGTCCCCGCGTCTTCACGAAAGTCGTGGAGGGAGCCCTTGTTCCCATGAGAGAACAGGATGTTTGCATTCTCAACTATCTTGGCGACTGACTCATTCTAGCACAGTATCGGGATCAGTTGTGTGAACACAGGTATTTGGTGCTCAGACACCTCAGTCAGTTGGGGCTTCAGGTCAACTGTGAAAAGAGCAAACTCGCCCGGTGCAGAAGATCTGCTTTCTCGGTATGGAGTTGGATTCGGTCGAACAGATAGCACACCTCACAGAGGAACGTGCTCAGTCGGTGTTGAACTGCCTGAATACATTCAATGGCAGGACAGCGGTCCCACTGAAATATTTTCAGAGGCTCCTGGGGCATATGGTGGCTGCAGCAGCTATAATACTGCTCAATCTGCATCATATGAGACCGCTTCAGCACTGGCTTCACGGCCGAGTCCCGAGATGGGCGTGGCAACACGGCATGTTCCGGGTGGCAATCACTCAGGAGTGTCGCCAAGCCTTCAGCCCGTGGTCAGACCCCTTGTTTCTTCGGGCAGGAGTGCCCCTAGCACAGGTGTCCCGGCATGCTGTGGTATTTGCAGATGCCTCAGCCACCGGCTGGGGTGCCACGTACAACGGGCTTGCAGTTTCAGGGGTTTGGACGGGACCCCATCTGCAGTGGCACATCAACTGCCTCAAGTTGCTTGCAGTACGTCTTGCTCTGAGCCGCCTCAAAGGGCCGCTATGGGGCAAGCATGTGCTGGTCCGTACGGACAACACTGCGACCATTGCGTACGTCAACCGTCAAGGTGGTCTACGCTCCCTTCGCATGTCGCAACTCGCCCGCTATCTCCTCCTGTGGAGTTGGAAGCATCTGAGGTTGCTTCGCGCCATTCATGTTCCCAGTGTGCTCAACCGTGTGGCCGATGAGCTCTCACGAGCTGCGCTGCCGGGAGAGTGGCGACTCCACCCCGAGGTGGTCCGGCCGATATTGGAGAGAGTTCGGAGAGGCTCAGGTAGACCTGTTTGCCTCACCAGAAACCTCTCTCTGCCAGTTTTACTCTCTGACAGGGGAACACTCGGGGCAGACGCACTGGCACACAGCTGGCCCTGGGGCCTGCGCAAATATGCGTTTCCCCCAGTGAGCCTACTTGCACAAACACTGTGCAAAGTCAGGGAGGACGAGGAGCAGGTCCTGCTAGTTGCGCCCTATTGGCCCAACCGGACCTGGTTCCCGGAACTCTCACTCCTTGCGACAGCCCCTCCCTGGCCCATTCCTCTGAGGAAGGACCTTCTTTCTCAGAGACGGGGCACTCTTTGGCACCCGCGTCCAGACCTCTGGAAACTCCATGTCTGGTCCCTGGACGGGACATGGAGGTTCTGGTGACTTACCCCCCGAGGTACTTAACACCATCACTTCGGCACGTGCACAGTCTACAAGACGTGCTTACGCTTCGAAGTGGAACCTGTTCATCAAGTGGTGTTCTTCTCGCCGAGAAGACCCCCGAAGATGCTCCATCAGAGTCATGCTGTCCTTCTTGCAGCAAGGGTTGGAGCGTAGGCTGTCCCCCTCCACCCTCAAAGTCCACACTGCTGCTATCTCCACTTACCATGACCACATAGATGGCAAAACTGTTGGTCAGCACGACCTGGTCGTCAGGTTCCTTAGGGGGGCAAGACGGTTAAATCCTCCTCGACCTCCCTCCATACCCTCTTGGGACCTTGCTCTGGTGCTTCGAGCACTTCAGATTGCACCCTTTGAGCCCTTGCAATCAGTAGACTTAAAGATTCTGTCTCTGAAGACTTTGCTGCTGATTGCATTGGCCTACATCAAGAGGTTAGGGGACCTGCAGCCATTTTCAGTCGACAAATCGTGCCTGGAGTTCGGGCCGGGCGACAGCCACGTGGTACTGAGACCCCGGCCTGGCTATGTGCCCAAGGTTCCTACCACTCCCTTCAGGGACCAGGTAGTGAGCCATAGACGGAACTCAAAGCTTCAGGACCTCAGTCCAGCTCTTTGTCTGTTACGGAGGCCAGCAGAAGGGAAAGGCTGTCTCCAAGCAGAGGATGGCCCACTGGATAGTGGATGCCATCGCCCTGGCTTACCAAGCTCAGGGTGTGCCCTGCCCGCTCAGGTTGCATGCTCACTCCACGAGAGGTGTAGCATCCTCCTGGGCGCTGGCTCGTGGCACCTCGCTAACAGACATTTGTAGAGCTGCGGGCTGGGCGACACCTAACACGTTCGCTAGATACTATAGCCTTCGTGTTGAGCCGGTCTCCTCCCATGTTCTCGCCTCAGGTCAGAAGCACGGAGAGGCCCTGGCTTAGTGTCGGCTTGCTGCGCTACATGCGCTCTTTTTCTCCAGAGAGTCCCTACGGGCAGACCCAGTTGAGTCCTCCGGTTACCCTTCGGCAGCCGATGTGGCGGAGCATCTGGCGCCAGGCCTATACTTCGTTGCATCCTTGAGAACCGGATTTAGGCTGGGTTCCATATGTGTGACCCTATGGGGATCCCATATGGGTGTTCCACGGTTGCTCCTAAACGAAGCCCGTGTCTTTCCCTCTGGGAGAACCCATCTCACATTGAGTTGGAGTCACCCCAGTTCTTCCATATGTTGTACAACCTACAAGGTTAGTCCATATGTACTCCTCCACATAACTCCTTCAGGGAAGGATGTGGCTTCCGCAGCGTTCCTTTCCTAACGAAAGGTTACGCTTCCCAGTGTTATCCAATAGTCTCACTGAATGGGTTTGGAAACAGCAGTGATCGACCCTCTCTGTGTGTTAGCCCTGTCCCACCGTCCTCAGGCAAGGGGCTCAGGTAGCTTACAACAGAGCGCTGGAAGAGGTCAGCTCCTGTGGCAGCTCCTTTGGTCTGGGATTCCTATTCGTCGGTCTGTCCGACGTACGTTGAACGTGACCGACTGAATGGGAACGTCTCGGTTACAAAGGTAACCCTCGTTCCCTGAAGGAGGGAACGGAGATGTATGTCCCGTCGCCACAGGCGTTGTCCTGCTGATGCTGCCGCCTGCTTGGTTCGGCTCCTCAGCAAAAACCTGAAGATGCAACGCACCTGCTGCTCATTATATACCCGCGCTGCGAGGCGAGCAGCTGATGCATATGATTGCATGCCAATGTGCATTGGCTGGTTTTAGTTACACTCGAGGTAGATTGGCCTCTCTAGCGAGATTCCTATTCGTCGGTCTGTCCGACGTACGTCTCCGTTCCCTCCTTCAGGGAACGAGGGTTACCTTTGTAACCGAAACGGTCTCATATACGCACATTTGAACTTCATGAAAACTTTCCGCCTAACACGTGCAGACAGACATGAATCTGTTCTTAAAGGGTTAGTTCACCCCAAAATTAAATTTGTCATTAATTACTCACCCTCTGGTCGTTCCAAACCCGTAAGACCTTCGCTCATCTTCAGAACACAAATTAAGATATTTTTGATGAAATCCAAGTTTTTTTTTTTTTTAATCTCCCATAGAAAGAAACGTGATTATCATCATTCAAGGTCCAGAAAGGTACTAAAGTCATGTGACTGCGGTGGATCAACCTTAATGGTTATGAAGAGACGAGAATACATTTTGTGCGCAAAAACAAAACAAAAATAATGACTTTATTCAACAATATCTTCTCTTCTGTGTCATTCTCATACGTTGTTCAAGTCCAGCGCTTCCAGGTTCTACGTCAGAATGCCGACTCATTATTGGCCAGCTCCTGTCAGCGTCACACGCATGCGTCATACTGATCACGTGATCAGCTTCGGCCAATACACAGTCGCCGTTCTGACGTAGAACCTTGAAGTGTTGGACGACGTTTCACACTCGTTTCATATTGTACACGTTTGGCAACGCAATACGGGGTTTACACGGCAAAAGTGGTGCTAAGCTCACAGCTAGTTTCACACAGGAACTGACAATAGCTATACCCTTACTTTACTGAGAACTTAAGTTCAGGGAAAAACCTGTAGATATAAGTGCCTTTTGTGCAAGTATTTTTTTCTACTTGTTATTTTGCAGTTTTTGTTAGCAAATATTTATTTATTATTTATTCAACATTATATTTTTTTTAATGCTGCAATTCCAGTATCTAAATATTCTTAAGAGTTAAGTTCATTGTCATTTGAAAGTGTGTAGGGGTAGGCCTACTTGCATTATTTTGCAGTTATATTATTATATTATATTATGCTGGAAAGCACTTTGGTCAACGACAGTTGTTTTAAATGTGCTATAGAAATAAAATTTGTATTGTATTGTGTTATATTATGATTATATATTTAGTGGCACAAAATGGTCTTAAAATGACAATAATATTTTTTCTGGTGCAATATATCGCACAACAAAAAGTAGTTATCGTGACAGACCTAATACCGCCATACAAATACTTTGTTATTATATCATATTTTTTTGCATAATTTGGGTAATTTTGTTGTAATAGCTCACACACAGCACAGGGAGGCTTTACCTGAATTGTTGAACTACATTTACAAAAAAAGACAAGTAAATGAGTTTCTATCCTACAATTCTGAGAGAAAATACAGAATAGTTTTTTTTTTTCTTTCTCAGAATTGGTGGATATAAACTCGGAATTGCAAGAAAAACAGTCAGAATTGAGAGATGTAAACTTTTTAACTTTTTTATTCTTTTATTTCAATGCCTTCAGTAGACTGCTACTGCAGAACTGTAATTTTCTGCCACCGGGTAGGCTCCGCCCATAAAAAACGGCATCACTGATTGCAAACGCCCAAATGGCCTATTGCTAAAATTACATGTGACCTTTATACAGTGCATACCATTGGAAAGACTATCCACCCTGACTAAATTCTACTAAAAGCATGTTACTTTTTCTATGAAACTGATGAACGTGACTGGGGCATTTTATGCTGGTTCTTGCACTTATTACAGAAGTTTGAAAATAAAATGTCTGGTTAATGTGCTAAAAGGCCAGATTAAAAAAAAAAACAAAAAAAAAAACAACAACTTAAAATTATAACAATAACTATAATTATATCAACAATGACATCCTCACCAAAGAACCATAATGTTCTGTTTATTATAAGCAAGCTGCTGCAGTTTTGTTTGCAATACACACCTTAAGGCAGGATGAATTCTGATTGGCTCTCAATGTTTTAATAATTTTTAACAGTTGGAAAACAAAATCTCTCTGAAAGTGACTATATTGACTATATTGTTTATCTGCGCCTCGTTTTACCGTGGATTATTATTAGAGAGATTTTTAAAACTTTGTTTAATAGTTATCATTAGTTATGGTTCTTGGTGTGAATGTTTTTTTAGTCTTTCATTCAAAATATTCACAAAAAAAAAAAAAAAAAAAAAATAGTAAGCCTTAAAGCAAAAAAATATAACCTGAATTTAAATGATAAAAAAAGAAGAAAAAAAGATGTAAAATAAAATATTTGGTCCCACCTTATATTAGGTGTTCAAGTACTTACACCAATCAGTCAATCAATAAATAAAATTGTGCTGTATTGTCAAACACTTTTGCTGCTATTGAGAGGGGATACGGGTTAGGACAGGTAATTACAAATATAATTACATGCAGGTATTTTTTAAATATAAGTACAATGTACAACATGTATGTACACAATAAATGTTACACCTTATTTTACGGTGTCTTTATTACAGTGTAATTATACATTAAGTACTGAGTAATAATTATCTACATGTACTTAATATAAGATTATAGGATTAGGATGTGGTCAAGGTTAGTTGCATTTGTTGCATATGCACAATTTAAAGTAATTACTGTATTAACCATGTGTAACAAGGACACTGTAAAATAAAGTGTTACGGTCCCACTTTATATTAAGTGGCCTTAACTACTATGTACTTACAACAAAAAATAAGTACAATGTACTTATTGGGTTCATATTGAATTGCAAAACACATTTGCTGCTATTGAGGTGGGATACGGGTAGGTTAGGGAAAGCTTTGGTAGTATGGGTAGGTTTAAGGGTAGGGGTAAGGTGTAAGGGATGGGTCAACAGTGTAATTATAAATGTAATTACAGAAATTAATTACAGATGTAATTACATGCAGGTGTTTTTAAACTATAAGTACAATGTAAAAACATGTATGTACACAATAAGTGCATTGTAACAAATGATTAATTTAAATGTAAGTACATAGTAGTTAAGGCCACTTAATATAAAGTGGGACCAGTGTTACTGCTTTTTATTTTACAGTCCTGTTCCACACTAAAAAAAAAAAAAAAATAATAAAAAAAAAAAAAATAAATAAATATATATATCTAGGTACTAACCCTGAACCTACTCCTAAATCCAACCTTAACCTATGTAGCTACCTGACATTGATCAGTACATTCTTAGGTAAGTACACTGTAAAAATGTTTGGTTCTGGTTCTGTGTAACTATTCCGGTTTTGATTCCAGTTCCATTAAAATAAAATAAAATAAAATAAAATAAAATAAAATAAAATAAAATATGAAATGAAATAATGAAATGAAATGAAATGAAATGAAATGAAATAAAATAAAATAAAATAAAATAAAATAAAATAAAATAAAATAAAATAAAATAAAATAAAATAAAATAAAATAAAATAAAAAATGAAATGAAATGAAATGAAATGAAATGAAATAATGAAATGAAATGAAATGAAATGAAATGAAATGAAATGAAATAAAATAAAATAAAAATAAAGGGTTGGGTATCATTTGAATTTTAATTCTTCTGACTCTTCTTGTTAATTCCTCATTTTGATTCCAATAAATAATAATAAAAAAAAAACTTAGATAGGTAACACTATTTTACAGTGCTGTAGTTACACATTACTACATATACTTTATGTAGTAATAACAGTAAATTATGCATAATTACAAGTAACAAACCCTAAGCCAAACCCTAACCCTAACTGTAACTCTACAGTAAGTACATGCACTCTAAAAATACTGGGTTAAAAACAACCCAAGTTGGGTTGAAAATGGACAAACTCAGTGATTGGGTTGTTTTAACCCAGAGGTTGGGTTAAATGATTGCCCAACATGCTGGGTAGTATTATTTAACTCAACTATTGTTTAAAAATTACTATATGTCTGGCTTAAAATGAACCCAAAATAGGTTGGAAATTAAAAATCAGACACATAATTACTACAGGCAACAATAATAATCAAAAGGTGTACATTTATTAATAAGAAATGTATTAAATGTGTATTGTTTAATTATTATTCATTAAACTTATTAATAAATGTTCATTTATTAAACATATTAATAAATGTAAATTTCCAACATACTTTGGGTTCATTTTAAGCAAGAAATACAGTAAATGATAAACAATATTTGTTCGGCTAACATTTAACCCAACCACTGGGTTAAAACAACCCACTTTCAGGGTTTGTCCATTTTCAACCCAACTTGGTTTGTTTTTAATCCAGCATTTTTTAGAGTGTGTAGTTAATTAATAGTACTCAGTACTTATTTGAGTAATTACAATGTAACTACGGCACTGTAAAATAAAGTGTTACCAAATAAAGTGTATCCCTTAGATATCATTCACATTTATTTTAAGACTTATTGCAAAACATTTCAATGTAGCTGAATATCGTGAACAAAAATCAATAGGCTAAAAAAAAAAATAATACCATAGCAAAAAAAACTAGCCTAACTAATATAAATTTAGTGCATTATTAAAGACAAGTAAACACTCAGTAATTGACAATTAGCAATCGCAATCGTTTTCTGCCTTTTCTTTTCCCCCATTATTAGTTACCATGGTTTCTCGTTTGATTAGTCATTCAGTTCAGCTGTGCCTGCTTAATTATCTTTGTTTGATAGTTCCCTTGTTTCTGTTCTCATTTGTCCGGTCTCGTCAGTGTATGACAGTTGTGGCGTTGCCTGCTATCTCTTGTTCTACTTTGTGTGGATTATTCATTAAAGACTTTTGAATCTCTTCATCTTCATCGTGTTATCAATACCATTCGTGACAAATCTGACCATAGAATCCGCTTCCATTGAAAATTCAAGTAAAGCTCCAGTAAAGTGAAGACAATTGAGATGACATCAAAGATTTAGCAAAGACAACACATCCAAACAACTTGTGGTTATGTGGGTCTGGTCCAAGTTTTGGAGAGTTTATGAACCCAAGACCCAATAAACATCTGCAACTGACATTTCCAGTTGATTTAAAGACTTCTGCCTGGATAGAGGAAATGGATCGTTTTTTTTTTTTTTTTTCTTATAGCCTAGTAATTTCCTGATTTGTGCATCTTAACAACTCTTCATCACACATCTTTACTTTATGCTTGGGTCTATTGGCAGATGTTCACCTCGTCATTACACACCAGTGAAACAGGAAGTCATGGTTTACCACTTAATCATTCCAAAAACAAACAATATGAATTGTTGCTTGTAATTGCACACATGGGGTGCACACGTTTTAGAGAAGAAAAAAATAAAAAAAAATTCTCCCACCTATGGTTGGGTATCGAGACTAGACCAAAACAGAGCTTTTTACAGAAAAGTACCTATATATGATAATGATCTTGAGATTATGTGAGGTTGTTTTTCTTCAAAAGGCCCTGGACAATTTGTCAGGATACACATCACATCAGGAAACAAACTGGGCCATTGTTGAATCTTCCAGCAAGCCAATGATTTAAAGCACAAAAATGGTTGACTGACCACAGAATACCATGGCCATCCACCCAGTCCCCTAACTTAAATCACAAAAACAGTCTCATGAGTTCATTTGTATTTTGTGGTCTACCACACATACATTTTCTTATGTTTGCATACACGCTCTTGTCCAAAATGACTTACAAAAACATCGAGACCAGGCTGAAAAGAACTAAAGAAAAGAGTCCACAAGCATGGACATCTCATAAAACTATTATGCTCATGAGCACAACATTTTTAATATAACCCAGACATAAAAGGGATGTGAAAAGTATAAAAAGTAAGTACAAAAATGACTGTTCATCATTCACTTCTTCTGGTTAGCATCTGATAACCTTTCTTCCCTGCATTTTTTGGCTGCATGTCTTGTGCTGTTTATCTCAGAAAAGAGGTTATCAGAAAACCATAAGCAATAACTGACAACAGATAAATACAAAGATGCAAAGCTTGTAATAAAAAAGGAGTAAAGTGTCTGAAAGCTAGATAAAGACAGTCAGGCACTGCCCTGAAGCCCACGTGGGCTCATAAAGGCCGGCAGCGACACTGAACGAGGAAAGTCCTTCAGAAAGAATAAAGCATAGAGTCGGCTGGATGGTATATTTAGGCAAAATTACCCAACATTTATATGTTTACCTAGATTGTATCTGTGACAGAGGAAATTCGTCAGTAATTATTCTGTGATATTGTTTATACTGATAGCAGTCAGCAGGCAGTAATGATGTACTTTTACTACATCAGAGCGACATAGAATAATATAGAAACACAGAGCTAAACATTGCCAATTTGATCCATTTTTGCCATAATGCTACTCTTACAATAACTGTTTGTTTGCACTATATTTTACAGTGCGTGCACTTACAGTGGATTTGCCTAAAAAATACTATAAGGCACAATAAGGTAATTACATGGGTTAGTGTTAGGTTTAGGGGTATGTTCACGGTTAGTATTGCAATTACTATATTATGTACATACAGAACAGGTCTGTAAAATAAAGTGCTACCAACTGTTTAGTTAATATAAACTGAATTTCAAGCAAAACTAAACTCAAATTAAACTTTGGTTATACTGTCCATCCCTATGAGCAATGATCAAAAGTTAATAAAAAAGCTCTACCTTAACATGTAAGCATTTGGCAGACACATTTACAAAAACAACAACTTACTTTAGGTGAGCCACAAGAACTGTACAGATGTTGAGGAGACGCCATGAAGAATTTAACTTGGCTCAGTGGATTATAAGTTCCGTTCTGTTTTTTGGGTCATAATGTCTTAATGTTGTCATTTGTACGGCTCATGTGTGCAGAGAAGATTACAGTTAGACACCTCTGGCAGCATGAGAGCTAAACATGCTCCACCCTCCAGCACTGCATATGACAGCCTGACTATGTCCTTCCTTTCACTTCCATGTATTGTCAGTTCAAAATAACTTTAAATTGAAAAACATGTTTTTAGATGTGAACAGAACATGGACTGAAATCAACTGAAACCCAAGGAGAGCAAGAATGCAATGTGTGTGAATGGCCTATAACTAAGTTTTGGAGTACTTGCCAAGTTTCACTATTACCCCTCTTTCTGTGCTTTTTCTCTCACTCTTCGGCTCAGTGGCAGAAGGTTGAATGGTGAGGATTCATTTCTCTGTCTATCTGCCTATGAGAAGATGAACATGAACTCTTCTTATGAAAGGTCTCATTCTGTTTCTGGCAGAATCACATCACTCTGACCTGGCCTTCTAATATGCAATGTAATCTGTGGAACGGCTGTCTCCGAATGTAAGGAACCAAAACGTCATGGCAGGAGTAAATGTGGGTGAATGTATGAGAGGAGACATCCTTTGTTCAAATCCGCTTTCATCACCACATCCTGTCTCTCCTTTTTCTGCTTTAAAAATTATTCAACTCCTATGCAGGTGATAAAATTTTAAGAGTGCTTTTGAATAATTGAAGAGCAGAATAATAATCGCATGGCATAGCAAGCTGCGGCTGGAGAAGATGGGTTCATTCTGCCCTAAAGGCTCCGTCAGACTCACTTTGTCATGCCTATCAAGCCCCAACCTAATCTCACTGCAGGAAACTGGACTTTCTGCCCAGATCTTTTCTCTTCCTCTTTTAAGCTAACTTGCCAAAGTTTGAAAAGTTTGAAGAAATTCAAGCCCTGTAATACCAACAATATTCATCTGGAGCAAATGAGTGTGTGTGTGTCTACTCACTGTCAGAGAGATGAGAGAGAAAGAGCAGATATCAATATATATATATATATTAGGGCTGTCAATCGATTAAAAAATTTAATCGAATTAATTACATACTCTGTGATTAATTAATCTAAATTAATTGCATATGTAATTTTTGCTGTGAAAATATTAAATATTTCAATTCAAATGAATCAATGCAGGGTTTTTCCTGGACCAAAAATGATCTTCGGTGGTGACAGACATGGTCATCCACACAAACAGTAAAAAGTGCCCTACCCACGTGATCTGCGAGCCCGATACTGACAATAAAGTACCCGTCACTGTAATTCATTCTTGCCCTCTTTGCAAAAAAAAAAAAAAAAAAAAAATATTTTATAGCTTTGTAAGAGAAGATGCGTTTTTGCTAAACCTGAAAAGTATTAAAAAGTAGCATTTAGAAGGTATATTAACTAATAATATACATTTCTACCATATACAATTGAATGCACCTAGCTAACAACAGCTTGTTTTGTTCTGGTTTCACTTCACTCCAGTCTAAACTAACTGATTTTATAGGTAGGCCTAATTTATTACACATTGTCATTTAAATAACCTGAAAATATTGTGGATTATTAAGGCTAATTTTACTAACCACTCTTGCTAAATGGGGTAAGCACACTTATGTTCTCATTTCATAGTTGTTCGAGTAAATGATTCATTATAGACCGTGTGGACAGACCATAGACTATAAAAAAAGTGACGGGTACTTTATTGTCAGTATCGGGCTCGCAGATCACGTGGGTAGGGCACTTTCATTAAAATGAATCTGTTCATTTTTAAAGCAGAAAAAGGAGAGACAGGATGTGGTGATGAAAGCGGATTTGAACAAAGGATGTCTCCTCTCATACATTCACCCACATTTACTCCTGCCATGACGTTTTGGTTCCTTACATTCGGAGACAGCCGTTCCACAGATTACATTGCATATTAGAAGGCCAGGTCAGAGTGATGTGATTCTGCCAGAAACAGAATGAGACCTTTCATAAGAAGAGTTCATGTTCATCTTCTCATAGGCAGATAGACAGAGAAATGAATCCTCACCATTCAACCTTCTGCCACTGAGCCGAAGAGTGAGAGAAAAAGCACAGAAAGAGGGGTAATAGTGAAACTTGGCAAGTACTCCAAAACTTAGTTATAGGCCATTCACACACATTGCATTCTTGCTCTCCTTGGGTTTCAGTTGATTTCAGTCCATGTTCTGTTCACATCTAAAAACATGTTTTTCAATTTAAAGTTATTTTGAACTGACAATACATGGAAGTGAAAGGAAGGACATAGTCAGGCTGTCATATGCAGTGCTGGAGGGTGGAGCATGTTTAGCTCTCATGCTGCCAGAGGTGTCTAACTGTAATCTTCTCTGCACACATGAGCCGTACAAATGACAACATTAAGACATTATGACCCAAAAAACAGAACGGAACTTATAATCCACTGAGCCAAGTTAAATTCTTCATGGCGTCTCCAGTATAACCAAAGTTTAATTTGAGTTTAGTTTTGCTTGAAATTCAGTTTATATTAACTAAACAGTTGGTAGCACTTTATTTTACAGACCTGTTCTGTATGTACATAATATAGTAATTGCAATACTAACCCTGAACATACCCCTGAACCTAACACTAACCCATTTAATTACCTTATTGTGCCTTATAGTATTTTTTAGGAATCTGTGATGAATCAATGATCAAAAGTTAATAAAATATTAATTTGTGGTCTTTTCTGACTCATTACAAAAATCCCTAACCCTAGCTGCTGTGTGACAAGGTGTACAGCTAACAAGCTAAAAAAAACAGAAATAAGTTTTTATAAGCTGTCGACCCCAAAAAACAAATGTTTAACGAATGTTTAAGGACATAAAAGTGGATACAGGCAGTGAGACAGAGCACAACGGGTCATATTACTATAAGAAATGCAATGGAGGGGGGTCGTAATCGGCGACAACATATGCTAAACAAACCAACAAAAGCATTCATTATTTTTAACCATGTCAAAGAATTATTTCACCTGTCGCCGATTTCGTTCCCCTCCAATGCATTTCTTGACTCCACCCCCACGTCAAACCAGTGCCATAAAGAGAACCGCACAGAAAAGTGCAGCGCAAAGGGAAACTGGTATCGTGAGTGCACACTTGACTGAAACGCAGAATAAAATGAGCGGCAAATGATTTAGTAGGTTTGAGCATGAAAAATACGTGGGAAAGATAAAATAGGATTACAGCTGTCATTGATTTTAGTAATTGATTATATTTTTATTTACTACTTTATTTTATTTTGCAATTTATTATTTTTGTTTGCAAAACTTTTTTTTTTTCCGCTCAATACTTTATTTTTACTTTGCAATTCTTTAGTTTTGTTTGCAAAACATTTTTTATTGCTCAATTCTTTTTTGTGTTTTGCAAAACTTTATTTTTGTGCAAAACTTTAAGGCATTAATTTGACTCCATAGTTTCCCGTTTTTCGTTTGTTAAAAAAACGGAAAAATTAGATTTTGACTCGATTTTTGTTTTTTCGGGTCACGGATAGAAAATGGAAACAGACTTCAAAACTCGTTTTCCACATGTGGGCGGTCATTACACGCCCCTTTCAGCCGATTGGTTTATCAAATCTGAGCCAGTGACGTCATCTTCAGTTCGTTCAACAAAATAACAGTCCTCTGCTGCTATATCAGTAGATGTCATAAATCGGCTTCCTTCTGTGCAACCTAACGTGTATTTCACAGAAATATTTATTTCAGAAATGTTAATCAGCACACAGACTGTTGTAATGCTGTTTGTAGTTTAATATGCATAGTGAAAATGCCCTACCCACACAGATGAGTGGATGAAAAGCACAGATTAAAAAAAAAAAAAAATACAGTTTTTATTTTATTTTATTTTGAATAAATAGAATAAATCACAATAAATAAGTAAGCAATTTTGAAAAACGAACAATAGCTCATCTCTCTTTATTTATTTATTTTATTTAGCCTAACATTGCCTGCTGAATTTAGGCTAATGTTAATAACCCTTTGGTTAAAAGATTGAGGGAATATGTAAAGATCAAACATTAAAGATCAAAATTACAGCTACATAGCTATTTTAGTTATGACAAAAATAATATATAAATGTTAAGCCAAAACGGATTAATTTAAAGCTGAACTGAAACAGAAACCGGCGTTATAACTACCTCTCTAATTTGACACAATTCCAAATGTTTCAATATTCACGATTTGGAGGCTAAACTATATTTATTATTTAAACGCTTTTATTGTAGCCTACACAGACTACTTAAAATGAGCAGTATAACTTTTTATATATTTGGTTGAATGTATGTTATTTTGACAGTTTACAGGCTGTGATGTCAAGTTACTAAAACTGATGTTGTGCACGTGAGGCGCCGGCGCGTTCACTTGAATTTTCTTATAAAAGCGGAAACAACTTAAAATACTCAGACATTTATGGTCAAATATATGTAACACCAATTGAATCTTTGAAGGGTTAAATAGGCCTATTATTTTTGTACACTCACAATAAAAACAAAACATTGCTCGTAAAATAAACAAAGAAATTTTCTGCCGTCTCGGTTTCCTTTCTGTGAACTTCTCAAAAATGAACCGAAACATTTTTTCCCCTTTCATTTTGGTAATATGTTAATTAAGTGAAATAAATTTTGCGCATAGACATAGGCTATTTCAGGCCCGGTTCTAGGATTGCGTGACTGGGGGGACATTTCAAAAACTGCGGCATAATACGATTTATGGTTGCATGATTCTTTCCTTTTTCATGTCTATATTTTTGGTTCATTTCTATATAGTTGTGCTCAGTTATTTTGGCTATATAAAAATAAAAAACCACAAAACATAATAATAACTGAATTTACACAAAAGATCCAGTTCAAAAGTTTATATGCTTGATTCTTAATAGTGTGTGTTGTTACCTGGATGATCAAAAGCTGCAAACATTCACTGATGCCCAAGACAACACAAGACACCACAATACAATAAGAGAGCAAGTGGGTTGTAAACCTATGAACAGGATGACTGGAAATTCTGACTGGAATAAGACTGGAAGTTCTTATTTTATTTAAAGATCTACTTTTTTTTTTTTTTTTAGTTCTGTCCTACAAAAGCTTCATAAAACACTTTCCAGAAGACAAAATAAAAACAATTTACCCCCCAACAATCCTGTGCAAATGTTTATACCCCCTGAATTTTAATACATTGTTTCCTTCTGGAGTATCAGTAAATGTTTTCACTATTTGTAACAGTTGGGTATGAGAAGAGACCCAAACATGGGACTGTAAAAGGATGTGCGCCGCAAGGCTCGCCAGAAAAATACAACCGCACAATGTTTATAGTAATTCGCGTGTGTAACTAATTTAGTGTTGATATATTTTTAAAATTTTGTGTGCTATCACAAAAAAACGAGTATCCTGGGGATGTTGGAGGGGCACATGAGAAATCTGGGGGGGCATCGCCCCTCCTAACCCCCCATCCCCCAACCCCCATAACTAATAATTTTCATTTAGTTTAAGTTTTTCAAAACATCCACAGAACTGCATACAGTAAATTTTCCCCTGTTTAAGCCACGAATATTTACAAAATAAAATAATAAAATAATTACAAAGATAATAAAAGTTCTGTTTAATATACGAGAGTTTTTCTTTTGCTGTTGTCCACTGAAACAATTGACGCAGAATCGCCAATAGCCGTTAAATCGAAATTGAAAGTAAAATGTTCAGGGCCATTTATAGCTAATTCATTCAAAAGTGAAGGAAAGACAGAAAAAGTGAGGATAGCAAGTAAACTGTCTGTGACATATAATAATGTTCACCGTGTTCATAAAAGTGTTTAATTTAAGAGATAAAATCTGTATGGCCACATAAACTGAAAAGCCCCCCGATGGTGATAGCGTTATTAGGTGTTGCCACCTAGTGGATAGCCTATTTTCTAATATGACTGCATAGTCTACTGCAAGGAATGCGTCTGCTAAATGATTGAACTTAAATGTATAAAATGTTTCAAAACATTAAAATAAGAAAAAAAAAAAAAAAAAGCATTTGTGCGATTGTGATTTAATTCTTGTGGCGCGACGAGCAGAACCGGCTGATAGACCTATTTGCTCCAAACACACGATCTGCAAACGGTTTTTAGTTTTATTTTGTCCGATCTCTGTTCTGTACTTGCTGAAGACTGGAACTGATGGTCTTCCTCTTATCTCCATATACAGTAGTATTTATAAGCAAGCACAGCACTGATTTGTGCACAGCCATAACCAAGGAAACTGTATTGCTGCTTTTCCATAATCGCCACTTACTGGCAGAGAGTGAATGTGCATTTTCATTCAGTCCATCTGCTGTTTTTGTGCAAGTGTGTCTTATGTAGATAAATAAATACTGTAAATCCTACAATTATATATAATTTAAATAAAAACACTTCTCATGCTACATGTGTGTGTACATGCTACATGTTTGGATCATAATTGAAATGTAGTGGTTGAAATGCCTCTAGTTTCAAATGGCTACAGATATTTAAGACCAGTTATTATATATATATATATATATAATATATATATATATATATATATATATATATATATATATATATATATATATATATATATATATATATATATATATATATATATATATATATATATATATATATATATATATATATATATTTTGTTTCAGTTAAAATTATTAAGTTTTTTTTAAATGGTTTTAGTTTTACTTAACTGTAATAGGTTTTGCATAGTTTTGAGTGGTGCTAAAAGCATGTTCAATCTTATCCGAAACAAATTAACATGAATCTGGCAAAGTTTGAAGGTCCAGCCACACCCCAATCTTATCCCTAAACATATCTAGGTCAAGCTCCACCCATTATGTCCACATTAGGTCCCATTTGACCCTGCAGTGAGCACCACTTGTTCCAGAGATGTGGGAAGAACACCTCTATAGCCAGTGAAGCAAAACCAAGAGACATGTGGGCCCTCTCATCCTCACTGAAGATCAGGCACAGTGCCACATTCTGGATCATCAGAGGTTTAATCACGAGTGCAAGAAAGCCAGCAGTCAGTCAGATGACAAGGAGCTATGGGGCATACAAAGAGAACAAGGTCTTTTGAAGTGCTCTTAAAGAGACAGTTCACTCAAGAATGAAAGCCGTTCACACGCCTATCAGATATGGCTAAAATGATCAATGCTTCAAAGACATGTTGTAAATAGTCACCAGTGATGCTCTTCACCGAGCTCGTGCTTTGATCATTATAGCCAATCACGGACATATCCGATGAGTGCGTCAACACAATAGCCAATCAGAGGTGTTTAAGAATCCACTCAACAGCGCTTAAAGTGTCACATTTTTAAAATTTCTTTACAGGCTTGGTATCGCGCTTTGTAATTTTAACAACACTAGCAGGGAAGCATTCCGTCATAACAGAAAATTCCATCAATGGCAGGGAAAGAGTTAAACTGTGAATTACTTATACTTAAAATAATAATAATAATAATAATAGAAGATTATGCCTAATTGTTTTCTTTGCAAGAATTTCAATCAATATTATTTTTCATTATGATATCAGAACAGTTGTATCACTCTGATATTTCTGATTTTATGCACCCAAAAATATGAAAGACAATTTAAAGGTGCAGTAGAATTAAAAATTGAATTTATCTTGGCATAGTTGAATAACAAGAGTTCAGTACATGGAAATGACATACAGTGACTATTGTTTCCTCCTCCTTATATAAATCTCATTTGTTTAAAAGACCTCCAGGCAAACAGGCGAATCTCAACATAACACTAACTGTTACGTAACAGTCAGGATCATTAATATGTACGCCCCCAATATTTGCATATGCCAGCTCATGTTCAAGGCATTAGACAAGGGCTGGACGTCTGGATCTGTGCACAGCTGAATCATCAGACTAGGTAAGCAAGCAAGAACAATAGCGAAAAATGGCAGATGGAGCAATAATAACTAATATTTTTAGTGATATTTGTGAATTGTCTTTCTAAATGTTTCGTTAGCATGTTGCTAATGTACTGTTAAATGTGGTTAAAGTTACCATCATTTCTTACTGTATTCACGGAGACAAGACTGTCGTTATTTTCATTTTTAAACACTTGTAGACTGTATAATTCATAAACACAGCTTCATTCTTTATAAATCTCTCCAACAGTGTGTAATGTTAGCTTTAGCCACAGAGCACTATCAAACTCATTCAGAATCAAATGTAAACATCCAAATAAATACTATACTTACGCGATTAGACATGTTGCATAACGAACACTTTGTAAAGATTAATTTTGAGGGTTATATTAGCTGTGTGAACTTTGTTTATGCTGTTTAAGGCAAGCGTGAGCTCGGGAGGGCAGGGAGCGTGAAGAATTAAAGGGGACGCAGCCTGAATCGGCGCATATTTAATGATGCCCCAAAGTAGGTAGTTAAAAAATGAATTAAAAAAAAAAAAAATCTATGGGGTATTTTGAGCTGAAACTTCACAGACACATTCAGGGGACACCTTAGACTTATATTACATCTTTTGAAAACATGTTCTACGGCACCTTTAAGTCATTGAATTTATTAATAGATTTTTTTTTTTTTTATAGATCTGGACCAAAAAAGAAAAAAAGAAACCTGGACCTGGATGATGACAGTCCTGTCAAGCCCAGCTGTATTGTGGCTGAAACGACAAGGAGTCTCTTCTAGGCACAGGTTCACAAACAAGCCGTCTCTGGACCATCTGTGGTGTCATGCTGAGTTTGCGGAGGCTAGAATCTGAGCTGCCTGACTGGGGTCTGAGCCAGACTGGACAACCAGAGGAGAGCTAATTCAGCTGTGCTATACACACAAGAACAGATGTCCAAAACTGAGCTTGCCAAGTCCAGCCATTCAGCCCACGAACCTCACGGTCCACTTTACACCCCTATTCCTTTCTCATTTCTCATTCTTTCTTTCTGTTGTTCACTCTCTCAGTCTGTTTTGGCCTGAGCACACTCAGATCTATCAGTTTCTGCCAAAAGCACGAACCTTCTGTTAAAATCTTCTGCCTGACTTCCAGAACATTCAACTTTTCTAATATCGCAAAGTGGTAAGATACGGCTCAGGCACAGAGATTTTAAGAACCCAAGTGAAGCAGAGGCTGTGTGCAGGTTGAGGCCCATAAATGGAGCAGTGATAGTTTCAGGTTCAGGAACAGGATAACGTGAAGACAAGAGATGGGTGTATTCTGAGAGAAGACATGAATAGAAGTGGGACGGCAAGTTTGACAAATCTGGAATAGGCAATTTAGAAACAAAGACAGGCACAAAGGCAGGATGGGAATGGCAACTAGAACAAGCACAGGAATAGGGACAGCTGGAATAACAGTAGAAACCAGAGTTACTTACAGGTAATCAAAGAGGGGTTGATGAATGTTAGGCTCTGCATCAGATGGCCCATTTTTGCAGTCCAACACGTTTTTGTCAGTATATCTAGTGTTAGTTGATCTCAGTGCTGCGTTTGACACTATAGATCAAAAAAATACTCCTAGATCGACTACAAAATTACACTGCATTTAGGGCCAGGCATTACGATAGTAAACTATGGAGTGCTGCAAGGATCAGTGTTAGGCCCTCTGCTATTTTCAATATACATGCTGCCACTCTACAATATTATAAGAAAACATGGAATTGGTTTCCACTGCTATGCCGATGATACTCAGTTACATATTTCAACACAACCAGATGAAATCTCTAAATTATCCAATCTGACAGAGTGTGTTAAAGAAGTAAATCATTGGATGTCTAGTAATTTTCTTCTATTAAATTCAGATAAGACTGAAGTATTACTTATTGGGCCAAAAAGCTGTATACAGAATCTCCCCTTAGATGTAAAACGTCGCGCTCACACCTTCTTTCCTTTAGACGCCAAATCTTTATGTTTTTGAACTCATAGGAGCAAACTTTATTTCCATGTTAATCATGGAGAGAATTCGTAGGCTGCATGTTAAAAAAATGCATACATAATTTCAAATGGAATCTCCAAATTAATACTAAATATCTTTTTACTAAGTATGAATGAATGCCAGTAGCCTATCACATTCTGTTCTGCTAAGGTGTCTCTATTTGAGTACAAGTTATTATTTTCGTTGTTTTTGATCCATGTAACCTTTTAAATAAATAATGTCACCATTTTACATACCAGTGAAATTTCACAATTCTTGATTCCAATTTAAAAATAAATAAATAAATTCCAAAACAAAAACGACTAGACATTTTTAAAGTCAACTAAACAGTCATTAATAAATCAAGAACAATTAAAGAAACTACAAGTGATATCACAAATAAATGCAAAAGATCAAAGATACAGATTAAATAAACTGCTTTAAAATGTTCAGGTCTAACAGTAGTAGGCTATTCAAGTTGCATAAAATAATCAAATGTAAAATAAAGCATAATCTTCACTTTATAGCCTAAATGAAAATATAGGTCAATCATTGGCATTTCAAATAACATCCACATTGTTACGCCAGTAGGTGGCGACAAGTGACTGTTAAAAATGTATTCGTCATTGAATCATTCATTCAAGAGATTTGTTCAAAAATGATTCATCCAGTAATTGATTTGAAGTATTTGTGAAACAATTATTCAAACTGATTAAAAAAAAATAAAAATAAATAAAATAATTATAATTTTGTGAATTCATTTTCACAAAAAAAAAAGAAAAGAAAAGAAAAAGATTACCTAAAATACCATGCAATAAATCCCCCTTTAACTGTAAACCCACGGTCTGTGCTGAATGTCTAAACATATCACATCAGCTTCACTTCTGATGCTCAGGAGGAAGATTGCTGAAATTAGAAAACCAAGAATAGTCTGCTATAAATAGTTCTGCTCATTTCATGGAATGGGGTTATCGAGGGCCAAAGCTGAGAATGATGGGTAACAGGCGACTCATTCCTCTTCCTCTGTACACACTCTCCAGTGACAACCCACATACTCTGCAGAGTGTTTGGTATTTTTTTATATTGGTACCTCTTTCCTTTCAGTTCCTTGCAAGTACATATAAAACTAACATTTCTACTAACATCTAAGTATATTTTTGTGAGAATATTGGTCACATAGTCTCATCATATTGTACACTTGTAATGCTTTAAAAAAAATAGCTATTATACATTACAAAACAATATTTGATTATTTTTTTTGTCATTTACAAAGATTAAAAAAATTCAGTTTTACTCAAATTAGGGTGATGCAAAAATGAGCACACCCCACAACAAAAAACTACATCATCTAGTACTTTGTATGGCCTCCATGATTTTTAATTTCTAGGCATGGAATGAACAAGTTGGCAACATTTTGCAACATCTATCTCTTTCCATTCTTCAAGAATGAGCTCTTTTAGAGACTGGATGCTGGATGGAGAGTGATGCTCAACTTGTCTCCAGAATTCCCCACAGGTGTTCGATTGGGTTCAGATCAGGAGCCACTGAATCACTTTCACCCTGTTCTTCTTCAGAAATCCAACAGTGGCCTTAGATGTGTGTTTAGGATCATTGTCATGTTAGAAAAGTGCATGACGACCAAGGGCACGGAGTGATGGTAGCATCTTCTCTTTCAGTATAGACAGTACATCTGTGAATTCATGATGCCATCAATGAGATGCAGCTCCCGACACCAGCAGCACTCATGCAGCCCCACATAAGGACACTGACACCACCATGTTTCACTGTAGACACCATGCATTTTTATTTGCATTCCTGACCTTTGTGACACCATACAGTTTTGAAGCCATCAGTTCCACAAACATTTATCTTGGTCTCATCACTCCAGAGACCACTCCTTGGTCTCATCACTCCATCACTCCATCAGTCCCAGTAGTCTTCATCTTTGTCAGCATGGGCCCTGGCAAACTCTAGGCGGGCTTTTTTCATGCCTGGGCTTTAGGAGAGGCTTCTTTCGTGGACGGCACCCATGCATGCCATTCCTCTGCAGTGCACGCCATATTGTGTAATGGGAAATAGTCAACCCAGTTTGGCTTTCTACAAACCAGATTCCAAAAAATTTGGGACAGTGTACAAATTGTGAATAAGAAAGGAATGCAATAATTTACAAATCTCATAAACTTATATTTTATTCACAATAGAAAATAGATAACCTATCAAATGTTGAAAGTGAGACATTCTGAAGTGTCATGCCAAATATTGGCTCATTTTGGATTTCATGAGAGCTACACATTCCAAAAAAGAGGTAGCAGTAAGAGGCCGGAAAAGTTAAATGTACATATGAGGAACAGCTGGAGGACCAATTTGCAACTTATTAGGTCAATTGGCAACATGATTGGGTATAAAAAGAGCCTCTCAGAGTGGCAGTGTCTCTCAGAAGTCAAGATGGGCAGAGGATCACCAATTCCCCCAATGCTGCGGCCAAAAAAAGTGGAGCAATATCAGAAAGGAGTTTCTCAGAGAAAAATTGCAAAGAGTTTGAAGTTATCATCATCTACAGTGCATAATATCATCCAAAGATTCAGAGAATCTGGAACAATCTCTGTGCGTAAGGGTCAAGGCCGGAAAACCATACTGGATGCCCGTGATCTTCGGGTCCTTAGACGGCACTGCATCACATACAGGAATGCTACTGTAATGGAAATCACAACATGGGCTCAGGAATACTCCACAATCCACCGTGCCATTCGCCGTTGCCAGCTAAAACTCTATAGGTCAAAAAAGAAGCCATATCTAAACATGATCCAGAAGCAGAGGCGTTTTCTCTGGGCCAAGGCTCATTTAAAATGGACTGTGACAAAATGGAAAACTGTTCTGTGGTCAGATGAATCAAAATTTGAAGTTCTTTTTGGAAAACTGGGATGCCATGTCATCCGGACTAAAGAGGACAAGGACAACCCAAGTTGTTATCAGCGCTCAGTTCAGAAGCTGCATCTCTGATGGTATGGGGTTGCATGAGTGCGTGTGGCATGGGCAGCTTACACATCTGGAAAGGCACCATCAATGCTGAAAGGTATATCCAAGTTCTAGAACAACATATGTTCCCATCCAGACGTCGTCTCTTTCAGGGAAGACCTTGCATTTTCCAACATGACAATGCCAGACCACATACTGCATCAATTACAACATCATGGCTGTGTAGAAGAAGGATCCGGGTACTGAAATGGCCAGCCTGCAGTCCAGATCTTTCACCCATAGAAAACATTTGGTGCATCATAAAGAGGAAGATGTGACAAAGAAGACCTAAGACAGTTGAGCAACTAGAAGCCTGTATTAGACAAGAATGGGACAACATTCCTATTCCTAAACTTGAGCAACTTGTCTCCTCAGTCCCCAGACGTTTGCAGACTGTTATAAAAAGAAGAGGGGATGCCACACAGTGGTAAACATGGCCTTGTCCCAACTTTTTTGAGATGTGTTGATGCCAACTTATTTTCCCCTTAAAATGATACATTTTCTCAGTTTAAACATGTTGATATGTCATCTATGTTGTATTCTGAATAAAATATTGAAATTTGAAACTTCCACATCATTGCATTCTGTTTTTATTATTTGTACAGTGTCCCAACTTTTATGGAATCGGGTTTGTACTTCTTAAGATAACTGCAGTGAACTTGCATGCTGATTTTCTTCAACCTTTCTCATCAGAAGACGCTCTTGTCGAGGTGTTAACTTCCGTGGACGACCTTGACGTCTCTGTGAGATGGTTACAGTTCCATCTTTTTTAATTTTTGTGCCACTTTTGCTACAGCATTCTGACAAGTAAAGCTTTGCTGATCTTCTTGTAGCCTTCACCTTTCTGGTGCAAAGAAATTATTTTCTTTCTCAGGTCTGGTGACATTTCTCTTCAATGTAGAGCCATTGCTGACAGCATGAAATGGGGTTTTAACACCCTTTTAAAGTCAGCTGTCTGCTGGACACCTGTGTAATGAATAATTAGACTCACCTGTGGTTGAGTTCTTGTTAAATTAGACATTTTTAGTATAAAATTTAGCTTTGCTCCAGAGACTTTCAGTGGGGTGTACTCATTTTTGCATCACCCTAATTTGAGTAAAACTGAAAATTTTGTTCTCTAAGTTATATTATTAATACTAAAGTTAAACAGATGTTATATTAAACTTAGTCTTGTCAACATTTTGGAAATTGTTTTTGTGTTCATTGAGAGATTGTTTAAAATGTTACTTTTCAAAGGGGATGTACTCATTTACTCTGAGCACTGTATACACACACACACACACACACACACACACACACGCGTGCGCACATCAGTACAATGTGCAGACAACAGCCTGCTGAGAAATGTAGTTTTTCTGCCTGTTTTCCTGCTCCTCCCTATCCTCTCGTAGGAGTGTGATTGGTGCCAGATGTTCCTCATCAGTGATTGTGGAGAGGGCCTTTATCCAGAAGGATCTGGCAGTTCGGAGAGAGACTTTCTCCAGAGAGTGTGACCTGTTGACTATCCCAGACATAGTGCTATATGGTTGAGTGTGTTCACTGAGCGGTATTGTTTTAAGAAAATCAGTTGCTCCTGCTGTGGTGACAGCCAAAGCTGATGTGTTGTAGACTTATTGTTATTGACTGCAGAAGCAGTAGGGAGGTGGGTGCCATATGTTCTCTGCTAAACCTTTTCTCCTGTGTTGGGTTAGTAACACTTACCCCCTGCTAAAGCCTGAAACTTCTTTGTACTTGTTTCTTTTGAAATTATTCTTACTAGGTATAAACTAGTGTTTACTAGGTGCAAAACAAGAGTCGAGGATGTAACGGTGCGTGTCCACTGGCACAGAGCGATCAATTTCAATTTGAAGCGTTTTCAATTAATTCCTATGGAAGTTGAGCTTCACGCTTGTGAAAGTGGAGGCATCATAGCATCATAGTGCACACTCACCATAAGGCTTCCTATTGTCATAAAGCACAGCATCCAATTGCATATGCGGTTGTCCAGCTGAAGTTCCTGTAACTTTGCAACAAGCTTGGCTGGAATAGTGATGTGATGCCGAGGTGTGATTAATAAACACCATTCTCGTATAGAAGGTTTTTTTTTTTTTTTTTTCCCAGATGGCTAGGGGATTGCGTAATGTAAAAGCAATAGCATCTTCTTTAGATTTATTGGAGCAATATGCAAACTAAAAAGGAGCCATAGAGGCAGGTGGAGAAGTGTGTGCAAATGTTTTGAGCAACCACTCAAAGCACCTCATGATGACATTAAAAATGTCATAACCTAAGAGTAGTGCTGATATATCTATGCACCAGCAAGAGTTCATCATAAAACGGCCCCTGATCTGTTCTGTTGATGAATAGTTTAGTACATTTGATGGGTGTAATGGCCCAATCAGACACAGTCACTAGCCATGTCTCAGTGAATGCAAAAAAAAAAAAAAAAAAATTTTGTTAAGAGCTCTAGGAAGTATTATTCCCATGTCAAGATGTACAACTTTTAATGTTAGCCCAAGTGGCAATGTTGTACAAATGCTCCCTCTGCCCTCCCACACACACACACACACACACACACACTCACTTTCATACACCCACATGCAAATCTAGTTCATAAACAACACTGCCAACATCTGCAGAAAGTTTTAAAATGTTTTCCAGTTGATTACCCAGGGGACGTACAGAATTTCTCTATGTTTTTTGTATAACCTTTCCAGGGATTAGTGTTGCAACTTAATATAAACAAACAGCTGTGTAAGGGATGCTTATTTTGGCTCATGCTTTGCAATTTAGCATGTTATAATGGCTACAAGAGACTGAGACCCCTTAATTATCTCTAAAATGAGGACAAACAGAACACACCTCAGAGTGTTTTGAAGTTATTACAACATCATGTTGAAACCTCCATGACGTCGGACTGAGAATAAAAGCAAAATATTTGAAATATTAGAATCTATCCATTTATCTACATCTACAATTAAAAGCAGCATCTTCCACCATGTAATCAAAGACATTATATATAGCACTTTCTCCCATTCATAATAATACGAGTGCATCGTCTTTTTATATACAGTATAAAGTCTTTGACTTGTCTTAAAGGAACTTTGGTTTAATATACAATATCATTTATCATGTGGAAGAAACAAGTCTTTGTTACTATCACATTTAATTTCTACAGTGAACCTTGAGCAACTGATTAATTGTGAGTGTGATAATACTTTTTTTTTAACCATTCAATAAACAAAAGCTAATGTTGAGTAACTTATATTTTAGACACAATTTCCTGTATATTTTTATGCTCTGCCAATGAAAATAATTCGAAAAATGACGTGAACTACAATAAAGTGTTGGTAAATGATTTGGTTGGGTGAATAATTCAATGACTCACACATAAGGACGAGGGCTGCATCCAAAATTGCATTCTTCCTTACTATATAGTAAGTGAAAAGAGTAGTATGTCTGAATTCACAATATTCATAAAACAGTAAAAAGTACCTGCATGACTTATTACTTATGGCAATATTCTGAAGTGCACATATAATGGATACATGAAGCCATGGGAGAGTAGTTGTCAATGGCAGTGAATGTGACCTGATAATGACATCATGGTGAATGCATTACTTCCAAATTATGCATGCATTATACTACACACTCATACACATACTATACAGAATGTATTTTTAATGTTGCACAGTAATTACTAATTCAAAAGACAGATATTATGTGATGTCAGACGCAGAAAGATGCTTGTTTCTTTCCTAAATGAATCAGTTTGTTTGAACGAATGGGTTGAGTGAATGATTCTGACTCATTTGTCATCTCCTACTGGCGTAATGATATAATCTGCAGGAAGAGTCGCAGAAAAATCCCCAGGACAAAACAGGATTCCTAGCATTAAGCTACCTGAAAGGGTTGGAGTGCAGTGTTCAGCTGTATGCATGCATGTATGTTGCAGACTGCTAGAACTGACACTTGTATAAGATGGAGCAAAAACTACAAGACCAGCACTGCAGTCTCCCTTCTTTCTCTGCTTAGAGGGTGCCAGTTTATCAGATGCTATTATAGGTGAAATTCTGAAGTACAAAAAAAAGATTTTTCTTGTAAAATGTACTCCAATAATAGTTTTATTTATGACTTACGACTTTTTACGACAAAAAAACCCCCCCACAGTATGGGGTGACACTTTACAATAAGGTTCCATTCCGTAAACTAGCAATGAACAGTACTTGTAAAGCTTTTGTTAATATTAGTTAATGTTAATTTCAACATTTACTAATACATTTTTAAAATCAAAAATTGTATCTGTTAATATTATTTAATGGACTTGAGCTAACATGAATAAACAATGAACAGTTGTAATATTATTGACTAATTACTGAATAAATACTGTAACAAATTTAAGTAATGTTAATGCATTAATTTATGTTAACTACCTGGACCTTATGGTGGCACAGTGGTTCAGTAGTTAGCACTGTTGCCTCACGGCAAGAAGTACCCTGGTTTTAGTCCCAGCTGAGCCAGGAGTTCTTTCTTTGCATGTCCTCCCTATCTCAGCATGGGTTTCCCTCACAGTCCAAAGACATGCAGGTTAGGTGAACTGAGAGCCCTGTGATGGGCTGGCCATCTGTCCAGGGTACTTTCCCCTGCCTCTAGCCTAGGAAACTGGGATAGGCTCCAGCCCCATGACTTAGAAGGTCGTATAAGGAATAAAGACAGAGAATGGGACCAGTTCAATCAAATTCAAAGCCCGCATTGCACAAATCATTTTTAAATAAATAAATACTGTAAAAATAGTAACAGGTTTAAAATATTTACTAAATTAAAAGAAACATTTTAAAGGGGACCTATTATGCCCCATATAATATAATAATATAATATATATAACAATATAAGTCTTTGGTGTCCCCAGAATGTGTCTGTGGAGTTTCAGCTCAAAATCCCCCACAGATCATTTATTATAGTTTGTCAAATTTGCCCCTATTTGGGTGTGAGCAAAAACATGCCGTTTTTGTGTGTGTCCCTTTAAATGCAAATGAGCTGCTGCTCCCACCCCCTTTCCAGAAGAGGGCGGAGCCTTAACAGCTCAACAACAACAAAGCTGGAGAATCTCACGCAGCCAAAATGAGGATTGTCAGTAATGGTGTTCAGCCTTACATGTCATGTTAATCTTTTGTGCAAATCCAGTGTTGAATTGATCCTCGTTTGTGAAGCAGTCCGGCGTAAAATGACGGCATGACAACAACACTCTACTACAACAACTCTTCCTCTTCTCTAAAGCAGCCCAACATGGCCCCTCCCCCTTGTTGCATGTTCTCGGGGGCGGGGTTTATGTAAATTTTAGGATTTGTGATGTCACCAACCCGGGAAGAAGCTTGTCCCTACCAGCCGTTTGTTGCAGTCCTTAAATTTCTGTAAAAGAAAATATCTCCCTTTGCATTGAACTTTGAGCGTCGTAACTTTGCAAGTAAAGTTAAAAAAGTGAAATCATGATCAAGGACCCCTTTAAGATACATTTTATTGTTTACAGTGCAGGTAAAATCATGTAACAGTGAAGGATGCACTATAAGAAAGCTAAATTCTATGTTTGCTAATTAAACTGAATTATTAATTGTTTTCTACAGACAAAAGCTCTCATGATTTTAATTGTTAGATACAGCTGAAAAGGTCAAGACCATAAGGTGAGGCCTCCTTAGACAAGTTTTCACACCCAAAGTCACTGAATTTGTGCTTCTAATGGTCAAAAAAAAAGTAGCACTTTCCACATTTGTGGAAAGTGTGAGTTGTCTGTGTAGGCAGTAAATAGCAAGGCAGCTCACTGGGTTTGGGAACAGAGTTACAGAGAGCCCCATGAGGATGGCTGCAACTCAGCATCTTAATAGTGTGAGACAGAGAGCGAGAGAGGGAAAAATGTGCCCGGGCTGTATGATTAGGCAAGATAACATTTCCCTTCTGATCAGCATCAGTGCTGTAATCCCTACTGCAACTCACTGTCTCATTACCAGAGCCTCCGAGCAAGATGTGCAATTAACATTCTTCACACATTACATCTCACATCAAGTCATCAGCTCAGAGTTCAGGCCCAGTTAATGTAAATGTTAGCTCTTCCTGATTGCTGACATATTTTGCTGTGTCAGTATAGCAGAGTGTTTTTCCAGCTGTGAAGAGGTTGGTGAGTAATGTCTGAAACAGCCATTGGAGACACGAACGTCTGTGTTGGGAATGCAATAGACCTATCCCAAAATGAAGGCAGTGAGAGGAATTTTGTATTAACAGGGTGTGATAGTATAAGAGAGATTCAGTTCTAGAGGCAGAGTAAAAACTAAATCAAGTGCGCACTATATAAACCCAAAAGCAATTAATTCAGGGTCATTCTGCAGGGTGAGTGCAATTTGTTTCCTTCATGCATTTTTCATTTTTCAGTCAACTAAAACTGAAAACTGGCAAAATGAAACAGGGAGCATAAACAGACATAAAACGTTCTAGACCAACTATGTCCAATTCTTGAACTAATCATTCTTTTAAGCCGGCAACCAGTAGAGCTGGTTCACAGAAGTTTGCAAGAGCACACCTGAAGCATAGGTGTAAATCGTGGGGTGGTAACAATAAAAAAAGCATTAAACATTTTGAGTCCCCCCTTTAGGCCTGGAGAGCATTGTGTCCTAGTCCTGAACACAGCCAGACCTATGGCGCTTTTCCAATGCGTGGTACGACTTGGCTCAGCTCTGTACGGCACAGCTTGGCTCGGTTTGCTTTACAGTGGAAAAGCGCCAAAAAGGGAGCTGTACCAAATCATATCATGCAGTGACTAGAGACCGAATCAGAGAATGAGGACTGGCTAATTGACTTCAATAAGGAAGTACTGTCTCCCACCCTATCCCACCTGGTACCTTCAACATCACTGTTTTCAGACAGCACAAATGACTATATGGACTATGATTCCCTCTTTTCAGTAATCTGCATAAACTGTGTTATTCTTACCATTGCTTTGTCAACTCTGGTTACATCGCGAAGCTCAGCCAGTCCTCCAGCCCCACCACTGCCGAATGTCTACAGCCCTGCGCCATCTCCGGGGAGTCCTTGTGACGTCGAGCCGCAGGTCGTGCATCCACCAGCAGCACCTGTGCGAGAGGATCCTATGGCTCCACCTCCTGCCTTCGACCTCTTTGCTCCATCTCGACCTGTCGGCTCCACCGGGGCTCCTCCCACCTTCGGCTCCAGCGGGTTCCCTCGTCCTGCCGGCTCCACCTTGGTCAGTCATCACTCTGCTTCTGCCACAGACTTGTGGGTTGTCCACTGCACTCCATCCCTCCACCCCTATGGCTGTAGCGGGCTCTTCCTTCCCCTCGGCATCACCTCTGTCCTTCGTCACATCGGCTCCGCCTCAGCCCTTGAGATCTCCCTCGGCTCTCCACCTGCACCCATGGATCCAGCCGCAGAGTCTCTGTCGGACGTCCCCCAGATGTCATCAGTCACCACTACACCAGCTCGGCTCCTCCTCGACTCCGCCGTGGTTTGTCGGCACTGGGGAGCTCTGGGTCTGCACCACCAAGCAACCTACATCTACGCTTCAGGGAGTTTGTTGTCATCCCTTCGCCATCACGTCATTCCAGCCTCTCGCCATCACTTTGCCATCTCCTGTTCCACCTTCTAAACTCCCTCCAGACCTCCCTTTGTTGTTCCATTATGGCCCAAGCTCACGCTTTGCCGGAGGGGGGTGTACTGTCACAGTTCCGTTTGGTTTGTCTTAGTTTTCAAGGACTTTCAGTTTGTTTTTCAATTGTCACACATCATCTTTGTTCAGATTCTCGCCACTCATCTGTCTCCTTGGTTGCCATCATAATTAGTTTGTATGTGTCAGCTGTGTTTGATTTAAAGGTGCCCTAGATTGTTTTTTTACAAGATGTAATATAAGTCCTAGGTGTCCCCTGAATGTGTCTGTGAAGTTTCAGCTAAAAAAAACCCATAGATTTTTTTTTAATTATTTTTTTAACTGCCTATTTTGGGGCATCATTAACTATACACTGATTTTTTCAGCACGGCCCCTTTAAGAGATGCGCTTCCTCTGCCACACGAGCTCTCAACTATATATACATCGCATAAACACAGTTCACACAGCTAATATAACCCTCAAATGGATCTTTACAAGATGTTCGTCATGCATGCTGTATGCATGCTTCGAATTATGTGAGTAAAGTATTTATTTAGATGGTTACGTTTGATTCTGTGTTAGTTTGAGGCTGTGCTCTGTGGCTAAAGCTAACATTACACACTGTTGGAGAGATTTATAAAGAATGAAATTGTGTTTATGAATTATACAGACTGCAAGTGTTTAAAAATAAAAATAGCGACAGCTCTCGTCTCCGTGAATACAATAAGAAAAGATGGTAACTTTAACCTCATTTAACAGTATATTAGCAACATGCTAACGAAACATTTAGAAAGACAATTTACAAATATCACTAAAAATGTCATGATATCATGGATCATGTCAGTTATTATTGCTCCATCTGCCATTTTTCACTGTTGTTCTTGCTTGCTTACCTTGTCTGTGCACAGATCCAGCCGTTAATACTGCCTTTCCTTGTCTAATGCGTCGAATGGGCTGGCATTTGGCAAATATTGGGGTCATACATATTAATGATCCCGACCGTTACGTAACAGTCGGTGTTATGTTGAGATCCGCGTGTTTTCCGGAAGTCTTTTAAACAAATGAGATTTACATAAGAAGGAGGAAGCAATGGGGTTTGAAACTCAATGTATGTCTTTTCCATGTACTGAACTCTTGTTATTCAACTATGCCGAGGAAAATTCAAATTCTGATTCTAGGGCACCTTTAATCATCCTCGTTTGTGTTCTCTATGTTCTTCCCTCACAGTGCTTCAGTGTTCAGTCTACGTTACATTTAGTGTGTGTTGCCCTGTCTGTCACAGTGTTATTTGTATTATCCTCATTAAACCTTCATGTTGGAAATATATTTGTCTGCCTTCCTGCAACCACTATTGACTTCCATAGTATTTTTTACTAATATGGAAGTCAGTGGCTACCGTCAAATGTTTGGTTACCAACATTCTTCAAAATATCATCTTTTGAGTTCAACAGAAGAAAGAAACTCTTAAAAGTTTGCAACAACTTGAGGGTGAGTAAATTATGATAATTTTTTTTGCTCCCGTTTCATGCATAGAATGACCCTTGAACTTGAACTGACTTGATAATATTCCAGGGCATATTTATAAATCTATTACAAATGTCTGCAGAAACAGAGAGAGAAGTTGAGATTTTGTAGTTAAATTGAAGCAGAAGATGCCTTGGAGTAATATTACAGCTGCAATCCATATCTGATTATACCACAAAGAGACTCATCTCCCACACAGTGCTGCATTGTGTATTCCATAGCTTGTTCTGTTTTATTTGATAATAATGCAAACCAAAAATTGCTCATTTCAGAATTCCCAAATGGCTGGCCCTGTAAGTCCAGAAATCTCATTACAGCTTACTTCATATTTCTCTAGTTAAAGTGCACACTCATTTGCAAACTTTATGTCTCAAAACCAGCCATCCTTTAAATTGGTTTTCGAATGCACATTTTTCAAATTTCATTTATTTCTGTGCTAGATTGAAGAGAGTCGTTTGAGGGGACGGACAGAAAGAGAGAGCGATAGATTCAGGCTGCTGTAGGGAAAGTGGTATCAGACAAAGGGTGGTATGGCAGTCATTTCTTTATTTCACCGTCTTTATCAGTCTTCCACTATTCCACTATCTTATATCCTTCCATTGTTGGCTGACTTTTGTTGGGATTTTTGGTCCAGGCCAACACAACACTCTCCTCCTCTGATTACACTAGAGAGAAAACTAGGTTTTGTGTATTGGTTGCACTGAAGAGAGCTCTGGATACACCATATCTTGTTGCAAAGTGTCTGGCACTGAAAACTAACAGTTCATAGTCTGTTACCATCAGTATTGGGGAAGCTACTTTGAAACTGTAGTTTTCCAAGTTACTCGTAATTGAAAGTAATTCAAGCCACTCATTTGAAAAGGTATAGTTAGCTACACTACAAAGTAATAGCAAAAATCAACCAACAACACTGAAGTTCATGGTAATTTAGTCAGAGACAATTCCAACAAAACGGGCACAGCATAAATTATTCTTAATAAAAAAAAATACTTACTACGTAATTTTCCTGAGTTTCTCATTAAAGTGTTACACTTTATTTTTTTGTTGCCCTTTGTTACAGTGTAATTATACAAATAAGTACTGTGTAATATTAATTAACAACACTTACTTACTATATAATTTGGGTTAGGGTTGGTTTAAGGGTTGTTTTGTTTGGATCTGACATTCTAAGGTACAACAAAATCATTTTTTTTCTCCTATTCTTTGGATTTTGCCCATTTTCATTCAGTTGTTACCACTGTTTTTCTGCCACCATGCGCACACAGCTGCAAGTGACATAACTGTGACATCTGCTCCCAAATTGTAATACATACATACATATATACAAAAAACAATTCCTAGTCCTAGAAATGCAAAACTGCAGCCTCCGCTATCCTCCTGGGACCTAGGAATAGACTTCTGTCCTCTGTAGTGGACATGATATTTTAGTGATTTCCTCTGACATCATACATGTCACAGTTTTAAGTCTGTAAAGAGCACATTCAGAGCTTTGCAGAGATACCAAATTTTTAGAGGTTTCACCATGACAACAACAACTTCTTGGTCTTTCAATATGACTGAAAATGAAAATTAGCACTCTTATGGAAATATGATATTTTGTAATTATCATTTAAATCGGATTAATTTTCAAATTGTTTGTTATAAATCAACATCTCAGGAAAATATTTTGGCGTTTCAAATCAAAATATGACTTTCTGTTATGAAACAGGACATTGATTTCATACATGAATTAAATCATGATTATCAGGCATTTTAGGAGATGAATAGGGAAAGAAATTATATATCAATATTAGATATTATTATGAAAATGTTGTTATTACTCACATTATTACACTTCTTTGTTCATTGCATGTTGCTCCAAGAACACATTCATATGCAAATTAGATACAGTGTATAGATACATTGTATTGAATGGGAAAATCCATGCATGACTATTTTATCCACATATTGCATAAAGTAAAATGGTATATCAATTAATTCCATTATATCTTTCATAACATAGTTGAAAATCATCTGTATACAAAGTTTCGTTACAAACAATCCTGAAGCCTAAAAATGAATTGGTGATTAAAATAAAAATCTACATGTCATTTCATGCCATGTTTTTTTTTTAAAACAACTTAGTCCTGGTGTCCACTACAGAGGACACAGCATAACATATGAATAAAATATAATTTTTAAAAAATGTTTTTTTTTTTTTTTTTCTTATGCTCTAAACAATATAATGACATGAAGAAATACTAAATTCAAAAAACATATATATATATATTTTTTCTGGGTAAAAGCACATACCTCACTTTATCCGCTCTCCATTTTGGTTTACTATACATACACTACTGGGAAAAAAAAATGGTTTTATGACAATTTTCACTTAGAAATTGTTAGTGAATTTACAAATTCACAAATAAATGGCAAGTAGCACATTGAATAAAACGTGAAGTAGAAAAAGTGTTTTCTTGTAAAACTTATTATTTACATCTTTGAGCAATGATTTTAGACTGCTTATTTCTGCAAAACAACATTAAATTGAACATAAATCTGCCTATAAAGGCACCCAATTAATCGTGGAAAGAACATGTTCATCAAAAATTGTGAAAAGTCAGACCTTTCTGGAAATAGGCCATATCAGATTGTCATGGGGACTGAGCTTTGCTCTGTTGTCACTAAAGTGTTTAGACAGTCTCTGAAGCCAGAGCTCCACTACACCACAGTCCAGTGTTCAGTCAAACCATAATAAATAGCACAGTATTTAAATGTGCAGGCTCAGCATTTTTATTATTCCCCTCAAAATGTGTCTCAAAAAGGAATACATAAATGTTTTACAGAAATAGTATGTCAGAAAACAGGACACTCAACAACTATGATGACAAACAATTGTTCAGTTAAAGACATGGAGATTTGCTATTGCACCGTATATGCACTAAACAAGAGGAAAGATGGGTGAGGCACAAATGGCTTCAATAAATAGGCTGAAATGCATGTTTTGGCAGCTTTCTCAACTGTGGTCTCATAGCTGTGGTACGAATAGCTGAGCTGTGGATAATATTTGAAGGATGTGTATTATATAAACTGGTCTTATTAAAATGTTGCTAGAGATTTTACACCGCAGGAGCCCTATAATCTCAAGATAAAAGACAATCCTCTCTGGGAAAAGGCACAACTAATGTCGATTGAAGCCAGGATAGTTCCTATCTTGCTTACTTCCTAACCTATCACTGATAAAAGTGTTGCTCGTGGTTCAGAAAAAAAAAAACATAAGCACTATCATAAAGGATCTGTGCCATTAAACAGTGAAACTAAGTCGTGTTCCTGGATAATCATCTTCTGTTGAACATTTATGTCAAATAAATGTAGTTGTAATCCTACCCCAAATTCCAAATTCTCTATTTCTAACCATAAAGTACCCTGTAAAGATATGCTGTGTCATGCACATTTCACAAGATGTAATATCAGTCTCTGGTGTCTCCAGAATGTGTGTGTGAAGTTTCAGCTCAAAATCCCCCACAGATCATTTATTATAGCATGTCAAATTTGCCCCTATTTGGGTGTGAGCAAAAACACGCTGTTTTTGTGTTTGTCCCTTTAAATGCAAATGAGCTGCTGCTCCCGCCCCCTTTCCAGAAGAGGGCGGAGCTTTAACAGCTCAACAACAACAAAGCTGGAGAATCTCACGCAGCCAAAATGAGGAAAGTGTTCAGCCTTACATTGTTCAAACCGGAGTCGACACTGATGGAGAGAATCAGGAAGAAGTTACAACTTTTAGAATGAAACTAGACGTTTCTGAATGGTTAGTGGATAAATTTATGTTGATTCAACTCATCCACTAGCATGTGCCGTCATGTTCATCTTTTGTGTTGAATTGATCCTCGTTTGTGAAGCAGTCCGGCGTAAAATGACGGCATGTCAACAACACTCTACTACAACAACTCTTCCTCTTCTCTAAAGCAGCCCAACATGGCCACACCCACTTTGTTGTGTGTTCTCAGGGGCGGGCATTATGTAAATTTTAGTTTGTGATGTCACCAACCCCAGAAGAAGCTTGTTGTAGTCCTTAAAAAGCGATTTCTGTAAAAGAAAATATCTCTCTTTGCATTGAACTTTGAGCGTCGTGACTTTGCAGATGATGTTTATGCTCTTACACACTAACTAAAGTTAAAAAAGTGTATATTCGTAAGTTTAATTCACTTGGTTCAGAAGTTAGAGGGTACATCATGTATTTCGCAAGCCACCATTAGCCTAGGAAATTAGGAGACTTGTAAAGTGCCTCTATTATGTGTTTAATGCATAAATGGAGTTATTGTCTCCCAAAAGAAAGAAACGATACGGATCCTGAAACAAGTCGTCAGTAATTCCAGTCTTACTTTCTGCACAAACCTATATAGGTTTGTAACAAATTTGCATAATGCAAGTCTATATTTTTCATTGGCTGCCCACAAACGTCTACTTTGACCATAAAACACTGTAGCTGTAATTGAGGCGTGGAAGAGTTTGGTTCGTGTCGATGCTTTTTTTCTGTGCTCTGAAAGCAAATCCACTTGAATGCTCTTCCATGAGGACGAGGACTCAGACTTGAATGGATTCGGTAAAAACAACACTATTGTTACAGTTTGTATCACTGCGTATCAAGTGCTGAGGAAGATCTGAAGCTGACATTCAGATATGGAAAAGGGAGTTAAGCAGGGACTGTAAGCAATAGAGAAATCACAACATTTTTTTTTAAACTTGGATGCATGTTAACCTATTTTTGGAGAGCCCCAAATCAAAATTAGTAACTTTTAAAATAGCATATGACAGATGCATTGCATGTGTTTCTCTTCTGGAAGACTCACTGGAGGCAGAAGCGTGGAGGGCATGCTAAATTATAGAGGTGAGAGGCAGGCAGAAAGAACGCATGCAAACTAAAGCATAGTAGCCTGGTGCCTACAAGGAAGTTAATTGTGCAAAAGAAGCTTGTTGTCAGCAAAATATGGTATTTGCATCATAGTGTTCGTGACTAGTTGTATCATTCGCGTCTTTTTGATTTGGGGGTGAAATATGACCTAGACAGGTTTTGTGAGATTGTTTTATTTAAACAACACATAAGCTTAGACAAAGACCATTGCGGAACATGTTCATGTTCAATCCAGCTACAGAATCTGTTCCCACACTCACAGACAGTGCGAGAGCATGTGTTCAGGCATGGAGAGACAGACAGAGATAGAGAGGAACAGAGAGAAATGTATACTCTTGAACTGGCTCTAGGAAGGGGTGGTGTGTATGTACACTGTAAAAAGAACATCAGACTCATCAAGATGGCCTTGGACAACTACAAAGGAGACATTTGCAATAGAGGAATTCAACTGTGAATTTTCACAATAGCTTTGCTATTATTTTGGCAGATGTAGAGTGAGACTGAAACGAATACTATTGAATTTCAAAGGTTATGCAAGATATCTAAGGTTTCTTAGTTTTAGGCCAAAGAAAGCATCATGTCGTCTACGAGATCTGGGACACGCAGAACAAACACTTTGAATATTTGCTATGGATTTAAGAAGTTTCTACCTTCTTAGATGCTGCTAAAAACTCACCAAGGACTGAGTATAAAAGAAATGTGAAGGTCAGAACAACAACAACAAAAAAAAAACACTGCAGACATTTTTAGCATCGTTTTGTGAGTGTGTATTGTGATGGAAACTGGGTTGGAGCGAATCAATATTTTAAGAGTCCTGAGACTGTTGTTAGACTGTGCTGCAGGACAGAATTAAGTATTTAATGCATTGGATGGGAACAGTCTCTATACGTACGTCAAAATTGTTCTTATTACTTCTAGCAAGTTCTGTCCTGATTTACAGACACAAAAAATGTACAGATTAAGTTGCATGTGAGAACATCTGTCCCACACACACATGATGCCTCTTTACTCTACTGTTAGACTATTAGGTAAGAACTGATATGCCATTTGCTGAGTTATTTGACATGGACTGTAGTTGCAAAGTTACTCTAAAGTGCACAATCGAAATAAAGAATCTACAGTACATATCAAGTGATCTAGGCTGCCAGTATGGAACAGAAGCCTTGGATATAGTTTGCCTTCTTGGGACCCCAAGACAATACATATCTTGATGCAACTGCGCATGAGGAACGCGACCGTGAACGCGAACGGACCAACAAGACCCCGCTGTCGGACCGAGGAGGAGGGGTCCACTTCTGCTACCTTGCACCGGGCCGTTCCCTGTGCTTGGGACGGCCCTGACTGCTTATCATGTGAACATCTGCAGCAGCTGGAGAACAGCCTGCTCTGGCGCAGTGAAGCCTGCAGTTTTCTGCCTCTTCTGGTGTGTGAAGAGTGTTTAATGGCAGATGAGCCTTGTCTGTGCATGCCTGTGTAAAATATCTCTGATCTAATGAGTCAGAGGGGAATCAGCGATGCTTAAACTCCACATCAGTGATTCTCAACTGGTGGGTTATGAGCCGTAAATACATCACAGTCCTGGTCAGATTGAGGAAACAACAATGCTAAATGCAATAAAATTGTACACTTAATCTTACAAACTTTTAAAAAGGAGAAGAAAATGCTTCCCATGTTGACATCAAAGGCTGTAAAACTGTGATATTTTAATGCAAATTTTGGTGTCAGTTGATAGAAGCTTCACAAATGGATAAGTTGCATTGAAAACTACACTGTAAAAAATGACCGTGATTTTAACAGTAAAAGACTGTAAAAATGCTGCGGTGAAAAATTGTCAATTGGTTTACAGAAAGTTTCCATATTATATACGGTGAATAACTGTAATAGATCGAACGGTACATTTAATGTAATTTTACGGTAAAATACCATTACATTCACAGTTTTTGGAAGTGAAAAATAAAAATTCATTGTAAAATTTACAGTGAAAAACCATAAATTGACATTCCCACAATTCCCTGTGTGACACTTCACATTTGATATATTTTCGTTGAAATAACTCTGTTTCTTCTTAGTTTTTCTCATTTTTTTCTAATCAGTTATGTACATTAGGGTTTTATGTTACATCTAATGTTGTTAAATTAATGTTTATTGCATTTTTTAAATTTCATGCATGTTACCATGATGGTGTTTAGTGTGTGTGTGAATGACACTGTGTGAACCTTCTATATGTTAGTATTGTGCTTCTCAGCTTGTGATGAACTTTGATGCATCATGTGACTCTTATCACCACTGTGTTTGGTGACTGTCAGTTTATTATAAAGGTACAAAACTGATATTAGTACTTCATTAGGTTGGTAAATTAACATTATATCAGTTAATGAAATACGTTATTTTACTGTAAATTTAACAGCTTTTTTTTACGTTGCTACTGTATTTTTTACCGTAAATTTTACTGGGATTTTTTACAGTGTATCGACGGAACTTATGCAATGCCTTCTGAATTATTGGTTACTGCATGCATGAAATAATTGTTACAATAAGTTCCCATTGCTGCATTAACTAATATGCTCTAATAGATCTTTGATCAGTGTTCTGAAGCAAAACCAGTTTGTCTCTAATACCATTCACCTCAAGACTGGCCTGCAAACAAGTTCTGAGAATAAGCAGCACAGACCAGTCAGGAAGGAGGATTGAGGTTGTCAGATATGGGAATAATTCAGATAGTGTTTGTGGTGGAGTGAATTAATTGTGATAAGTGGTGACGTCACAATCATGTTGCATTGTGGTATGTGGAGCTGCCTGAAGTGTACATAATCGAGGTCTGTCCATATAAACTTCCCTCGCCCACTTCACGAAGTGGAACGCACTTCACGTGGTCAAACCAACATGCAGAAAAAACAAAACAAAAAGGAAATGATATCTTTCCCCCCCCTGCGGACCCTCATGACTGTGTGTCAAGGTCAATAATTATCTTAAAATATCAGATAATTTCACCTTTTCAGTGTATATACTTTTTTTTTTTCAAAACAATTATTAAGACATACACAGATTCAAGTTGTGAAGAAAATACATTCCCACTTTATATTAAGTGGCCTTAACTACTATGTACTTGCATCAAAAAATAAGTACAATGTACTTATTGGGGTCATATAGTATTGCAAAACACTTTTGCTGCTATTGAGGTGGGATACGGGTAAGGTTAGGGAAAGCTTTGGTGGTATGGGTAGGTTTAAGGGTAGGGGTGGGTCAACAGTGTAATTATAAATGTAATTATAAAATATAAGTACAATGTAATAATATGTATGTACACAATAAGTGCATTGTATCAAATTATTAACTTAAATGTAAGTACATAGCAGTTAAGTCCACTTAAAGGTGCCCTAGAATCAAAAATTGAATTTATCTTGGCATAGTTGAATAACAAGAGTTCAGTACATGGAAAAGACATACATTGAGTTTCAAACTCCATTGCTTCCTCCTACTTATATAAATCTCATTTGTTTAAAAGACTTACGGAAAACACGCGGATCTCAACATAACACCGACTGTTACGTAACAGTCGGGATCATTAATATGTATGACCCCAATATTTGCATATGCCAGCCCATATTCAAGGCATTAGACAAGGAAAGGGAGTATTAACGTCTGGATCTGTGCACAGACTAGGTAAGCCAGCAAGAACAACAGCGAAAAATGGCAGATGGAGCAATAATAACTGACATGATCCATGATATCATGACATTTTTAGTGATATTTGTAAATTGTCTTTCTAAATGTTTCGTTAGCATGTTGCTAATGTACTGTTAAATGTGGTTAAAGTTACCATCGTTTCTTACTGTATTCATGGAGACAAGACTGTCGTTATTTTCATTTTTAAACACTTGCAGTCTGTAAAATTCATAAACACAATTTCATTCTTTATAAATCTGTCCAACAGTGTAGCATTAGCCGTTAGCCACAGAGCACAGCCTCAAACTCATACAGAATCAAACGTAAACATCAAAATAAATACTTTACTCACATAATTCGAAGCATGCATACAGCATGCATGACGAACATCTTGAAAAGATCCATTTGAGGGTTACATTAGCTGTGTGAACTTTGTAAATGCACTGTAATATAGTCGAGAGCTCGTGTGGCAGGGAGCAGGCGATTTAAAGGGGCAGCGCGCTGCCAAAATCAGTGTATAGTTCATGATGCCCCAAAATAGGCAGTTATAAAAATTAATAAAAAAAATCTATGGGGTATTTTGAGCTGAAACTTCACAGACACATTCAGGAGACACCTTAGACTTATATTACATCTTGTGAAAAAGCATTCTTGGGCACCTTTAATATAAAGTGGGACTGAAAATACAGTATGCTATTACTTTTTACTTGACATTTACATGACTTTTTTCATTACATTTAAACTTCTTTAAAAAAAAAGAGTATGAAAGTTTTTCAAAACACAAATACACAGAGTACATTTCTAAGAACACATCACAAACTACATGTTTATAAGATAATATATAAGGACATTCCATATTCGTCATTGACCTCTTTAGCTTGGCCAAGGACGTGATGATAATGAACATAACAAAAACATAAAATGCCATTTTATTTCAATAAGGTTTGCATAAAATCATATCCTACTGTAAATAACTACCTACAAAAGCAGAAACATTAACCTGTCTGTCTTGCAGGCTTTCTAGGTTCATCAGGTGCCAAAAGGGCTGTCGTTGGACAAGAAGTTTCGAGGAATGAGGCCAGTGTGGGGAAGGAAGGGAATGTCACTCTCTGCTATTTAACTATAAACATACACAATTCAAATAGCATAGAAGAGACAACACAGCTGGCCGAAAGCTCATCAGGCACCGCCCCCTGCTGATTAATGACCTTTCCATCACGACAGGAGCCGCGATTTGCTAAGAGAACCTTGGGCACAGTGTCCTTTACCACATTCAACATGCAACTGTTGTCTAAATGTGCAATTACAAGACAAAAGTGGTTTCCCATGCCTGCTGGGAAATCTTTGTTAAGCTAGTGGATTTATATCGTAGCTTAAGGTGATCTCACATAGACCTTATATCACTCAACCCATTCAGCACTTTGCTTGTTGTGTGCTGTCTCCCAGACTGTTCCCTTGTGAAAAAGAAGCATACTTCAAGTTCATTTTATCAAGTATACTTATAGGATTAGTCCACTTTTAAATAAACTTTTCCTGATAATTTACTCACCCCCATGTCATCCAAGATGTTCATGTCTTTCTTTCGTCAGTCGAAAATAAATGAAGGTTTCTGATGAAAACATTCCAGGATTATTCTTCATATAGTGGACTTTAATGGCCTCCAAACAGTTGAAGGTCAGAATTACAGTTTCAGTGCAGCGTCAAAGAGCTTTAAATGATACCAGACGAGGAATAAGTGTCTTATCTAGAGAAACGATTGGTCATTTTAGAAAAAAAAATAATACAACAAATACAAATACGATAGCATCATAATATAACAATAATTAAAAACATAAAAAAGCAACACACAACCAATGCACATTCTTTGCTCTACATTTTCTAGAAATAAAAGTGTTGTTATTTTGTGTAATTAATTTAGAGCAGGCACACCGCCATCATACTCCGAACAAAGTGACTTGAACGCATCTACCGTCGTAAACACGACTTCCCCCTCGTAAATGCGAACTTCCCTGGAGGACTTGAACGCACCATAAATTGGCCCAACTGAAGTATGCGCTTAAGTGTACTATAAGTGTAACAGTAGTAAACTTTAAGTACACAACTAGTTCACAGCTACGTTTACTGCATCTGTACTACAAGTAAACTTATAAGTATACTAGTAGTTTACTATTTTAATACTAGTAGTATATGAAACTACACTTTGAAACATTCTCTCAGTAAATTGCTAGTTTATTGCAAGTATACTTGTTTTCTTTAAGTGAACATAACATCTCACTTATAGTTTACTTTTTAGATATTATTTTTGCACTTTAAGTATAATACTATGTTCCTATTTAGGTATTATTTTTTTGAAATACCTTTAACTGTACTTTAACTATTTCCATTTTAAAAACATTTTATTTTAGCTTCATGAATCCTTTTTTTTTATCAACACTTTACCACATTTAAGTTTTATTTAAAAACAGTCGAGTCCATAAACACCCCAAAGCTTCATAGTCCTCATTCAGTAAGGTTAGGCGGTTAGGTTTGATGATCGCTTTATTTTAGTTAGGTCCACATATTCAAGACATGTCTGAGAGCTATATTAAATCGGTTTGACCTGTTATCTCTGAAGCAACTTCAGCACTTCAGCAAAATCACACTTGACTAAAGCTGGAATCTAAATATTAGTTGAAGCAATGCTGGAGTGAAATACGCAGTAGTTTATATCTGTTTTGCATTGTGATTGGCAGGACGAAATGAAAATGTTCTTGCTGCATTATTGTGTATATGAGCTGTTCTGACGCATGGACATCTGCAGCCAGCGTCAATCCTGCCACTCTGCGTTGTGTAACACTTGCTTTGCAAAATGACAGCTGTTTTCCCTTTTTCCACTTCAGCATTGCCTTCTGCATGAAAAAATCTGCATGAGTCTGCAAAATAAGCAGCAGTTGCTGTCACCGACAGCATATGATGGGGGAACAAACATCACTGCTTACAAATCAGGATAAAGAAAGATGAAACATAAATCAGGAGGTTAACATAACATGGTCCTTAGGAAGATTCCTGGGACTCTGGGCGCAAACGAGGACAACTGTCTTTTGGAAAAACATAAGAAGAATAGGCTCTTAATGAAGTGTTTATCATATCTCTGTTAGTTTCGTTTGTTGTCTAATAAATCAATTTGTGATATTGCTTTTGTACAACAATCAAGTACACTCTAACAAATTCTGGGTTAAAACAACCCAAGTTGGGTTGATAGTGAACAAACCCCGTGGTTTGGTTAAATGTTTGCCCAACCTGCTGGGCAGTTTTATTTAACCCAACTATTGTTTAAAAATTACTGTATTGCTTAATTAAAACAGACCCAAAGTATGTTGAAAATGAACTTTTATTAATGTTTAATGAATAATAAACAATACACATGTATTAAATTGCTTATTAATAAATGTTCACATTTTGATTATTATTGTTGCTTACAGTAATTGTGTCTGATTTTTAATTTCCACCTATTTTTGGTTTATTTTAAGCCAGACATATAGTCATTTTTAAACAATAGTTGAGTTCAATAAAACTACCCAGCATGTTGGGCAAACATTTAACCCAATCACTGGGTTAAAACAATTCAACCGCAGGGTTTGCCCATTTTTAACCCAACTTGGGTTGTTTTTAACCCAGCATTTTTATAGTATATATGTGTGTAAATAAGTAATTAAAAACTAAGTAGTGTCCAAAAGACCCCCTTGTGTATGGAAGTACTTTTTATGCCACAAAAGGATGTGTCCAAGCCTTACTAATTCAAAAATGTAACAAACTAGCAATGACAGCTTGAGCGCTTTGTGAGAAATTATTGGAGTAACAATACAGCAGCATGATTGTGTGATTATTATAATTTTTTTTTTAAGTTTTATATTGAATAACTACGGAAGAGGATTAGGGCCAAGCAATAATAAAAAAAAATAAAACCATCTCGAGATTAAAGTTGTTAAATTTCGAGAAAAAAGTTGAAATAAAATGTTGAGAATAATCTCATTAAATTATGAGAAAAAAGTGTTTTTTTTTTCTCTAAATCATAATTTAACGACTTTTTGCATATAATTAAATGACTTTATTCTCAACATTTTATCTTGACTTTTTTTCTCGAAATGTAACGACTTTTTTTCTCGCAATTTAACAACTTTTTTCTCGTAATTCAACAAGTTTATTCTCAACATTTTATCTCGACTTTTTTCTCATAATTTAACGAATTTGTTCTCATAATTTAATGAATTTTTTCTCATAATTTAATGAGTTTATTCTCAACATTTTATCTTGAATTTTTTTCTTGCAATTTAACGATTTTTTTTCTCGCAATTTAACAACTTTTTTCTCGTAATTTAACAAGTTTATTCTCAACATTTTATCTCGATTTTTTTTCTCAAAATTTAACGACTTTTTTTCTGATAATTTAACAAATTTGTTCACATAATTAAACAACTTTTTTCTCGTAATTTAATGACTTTATTCTCAACATTTTATCTTGACTTTTTTTCTAGAAATTTAACTACTTTTTTCCTCATAATTTAACAAATTTGTTCTCATAATTTAATGACTTTTTTTCTCATAATTTAATGACTTTATTCTCAACATTTTATCTCGACTTTTTTCTTGAAATTTAACGACTTTTTTTTCATAATTTATCGAATTTGTTCTCATAATTTAACAACTTTTTTCTCATAATTTAATTACTTTATTCTCAACATTTTATCTCGACTTTTTTCTCAAAATTTAACGACTTTTTTCTCGTAATTTAACGACTTTTTTCTCATAATTTAACAAGTTTATTCTCAACATTTTATCTCGACTTTTTTATCTAAATTTAACAAGTTTTTTCTCATAATTTAACAACTTTAATCTCGAGATGGTTTTATTTTTTTATCATTGCTTGGCCCTAATCCTCTTCCATAAATAACTTACATTTTAGCCAGTGTTGCCAGTTACTTTATCTGTTTTTGCTTGGCCAACAAGAATTAGATCCAAACCATGTCACAGCAGATCCACTGAACCACTAGCTATATTTCCATCCACCTATTTTTATGCGCATTTTGAGATATTGCATAAAAAATGCTGAATGGAAATGCCAAGATGCGCATAAATTCTAAAAATGTGCATAAAAACCAACTGAGTCGAATACATTTTTTATGCAGTATGAAAACATGCACATAAACTGCAATGGAAACACTTTTATTGAATAAATTCCTTGATGCGCATCAAAAAAGACATGACTTTGTGATGGGATGGCATAACTGGACCAACCAGTGGACTGATGTCATTACACGGCATCTGAAATGCTGTTTTGGTCCTTCTGTAATGCTTGAGCAAAGTCTGTCGTTAAAGTGATTCAGGATAATTTCCTACCAGAAGCGCCTCACATGATTGCGTTCACAAACACCAGGCATCTGAATGCAAGATAAAATGACAGCGTTTATTGTTTTTTAAAAATTATTATATAACGTACAGTGGCTTCTACTGGAGCAACTTCCATTTTTCCATTGATATTTAGTGCCAGTTTATCAGGAAGTGACGATTTTGTTCTGTTTGACTCACTGGATGGAAACAGCATTTTATTCGCAAATGTTTTATGTGACATTCCAAATTTGCGCACAAGTTAAATTAGCAACTTTGGATGGAAACATAGCTGTAGAGAAACACACAGCACACTGAAAAAAAAATATATATATATATTTTTTTGCCGTTCAGTTATTTTGATTCAACACCATTGTATCAGGTTTCTGGTTCAAATTAATTTGCTTCATGTTAAATTAAGTTGAAACGATTACTTTTTGACTTAACTTGATGTTTTCATATTAAAATAACATGTTTCAATCAAGTAAACCAAACTAGGACTCAATCAAACAGGATTTTCACTTCCCATCATGCTTTGCAAAGGGGCTGAACTAGGAGGGTAAATGTTTTGAATAAAGTGTTATTTTAAGCAGTTTTTAGGAAGATGAGAAAATGGAAAGACGTTTTAATATTTACTGTTCTATTATGTTGGTATTTAACGACTGTTAGTTTCTGTTAATTAATAGTTTTAGAGTTTACCATTGTGGTGAATTGTTGCACTTGTGCTTGGGTTGAGGACCTGCTAACAAACTTTCAAATTACTTTAATAAGAAAGGAATCACTGTGGTAGTGCTCTGGGTTGCATTTCCCAAAAGCATTGTAAGCCTATGTTGATTGTAAAATCATTGCCACCAACGGACTTATGATCAATTTAGACTTTACAATGTTTTTGGTTAAGGCAATCTAGGATGAATCCAGTATCACATCTAGATTTCTAATACAGAACATCACAAAAGTTATATAAATCACAAAACTAAACAAGAAGAATTAATCGTAAAAATCAATGTATATGAAAACAATGTATTTTTTATTTATTTTATTTTATTTTAAACAAACACAATTGATTCTAGTTAATTTAACATGGTTGATACTATTGGATTTTACTTGTCTCAATCATGTGGAACCACTGTCCATGACTGAAATGAGTAAGTTGGACATAACTATTTTACATAGATTCTTCCTTAGTCAGTTGTTTTGTCACAACTCAAGGATTTTGCATAGAGTAAAAATAAACCTTTAATGCTAATCAAAACTAAGTTGGTTGTGTGGAAACACTGTCCATAATTGATTATATTGATTAATAGTTTAAAGTGTCATTTTTTTGAGTGTAGTGGTGTTTTGTTCCCGAATGATTCAGTGTTTATGAACAAATCGGTTGGGCAAGCAATTCAGTTAATGAATCAATGGTTTTGAACAAATTGGTTGAATGAATGACTCAATGAATTACTGGTATAGACTAAAGAAAGAGTTGAAAAATCCACACCACTATTGCACAAAGGAGTGATAGTCTGGAACGGACAAGATGAGTCATACACTCTCGGAAGGCTACCTGACCATTCAAGATTCAAGATCGACTAAATATTGTGTGATACTGTATTTCATAAGACATCTTTGACACATCAGATACCTTGTGAGTCCAACAGTTTCAGGATGAATAGTGGACAGACGCAGCAGAAGGGGGAATGGCAAGTTACCACAAGCCTGACTGCATCTGAAGCTTGTTAACATTCCTCTGACAGGGTCGCGTTCTAGGCACTAATAGGGACTGATTGTGTGTGTGTGTGTGTGTGTGTGTGTGTGTGTGTGTGTGTGTGGCAGAACTATGCTCCTAAAGGCCACCGGAACTCGACTAATAGGCTACAGAGGGACACAGTGGGCAATATTCAAATGAGTCTACATGTTCCCAAACGTGTTTGTCAGCCAGTTTAACACTCAACATCCTAAAGGGTGGCATTACAGTATCGCCAGATTTACAAAAGGTACTTGTGCATACATACTGTAAACACTGTGCAGTGACATTTTTCTTCTTTTGTTTTTATTCTGAACCTCTTCACCCAGGTCTGTAGTGGCTGATGTACTGCTGTATATCTTTAAATATCTTAAATATTGCTTAGGCCAAGCTCACAAGATCTAGGTATCCCATCATTGAAAGTAACTGCATCAGATGGAAGACCGCTGAGGCAGGGAATCATCCATTAGGATACAGATCCACTCAATCTTTATCAGTTAGAGTGACTGTTTTTCCATTCACTACCCAGAGTTTCAGCTTATACTTGGATATTCAGCCCAATATTCAGTTTAAATGACCATGTCGAACCCTTAGAAAATGGGTTGGGAACTGCCATGGCATCTGTCTAAAATGTATTTCTCCAATCCATCACCCAAGTCTACGATACATTCTTTGCTACTCCACTTTGCTCCTCAACATAATCCTATGAGATCAGGTTACTCTCAAGTAACTTTCTTTATATGCTTAATTCATAAGTACCTTTATATATTAATTTTTAATTGATGTAGCAACTTTGCAGTTGCTTCTGCATTATAGACATCATTTTGAAAGAAAAAGGGGCCTTACATATATTTTATTTAAAACCCTAAACAATGGCAGCATTGAATGACATGCTTTATATGTAAAAACACAAAATTCTTAAATGCTTGTTTAACTTTGTAAATTACAGACCAATGATTGGTATAATTGCAACAATATTTTTTTTGTGTGTTATCACAGTTTTTGTTGAGGGAAGAGTAACTGACATTATGCCACAATTGCTCTCCATGACATATTGAACCTGAAACATATTTTCTTTTAATGCCATCTGCTCATTCCTGTATTTCTTGGGAAAATTATTTATTTCTGAGAGTGTGTGAGAGAGCTGACCTGCTCTTTTAATGAGAGTTTGGCACCTCCATATGGTCACCACCTTCAATCATCCCTCACATCTTCATGAAAGTCCTCTCCTGCCAAGTGCACTGAACCGTGCCAATCAGAACAGACCCCATGCTGCTAGACGAGAAGACTGCAGAAGTATATTAAACACTAATTGTAAGTTGACCATCTTTCTGTAATGTGTAGTTTAGTAGTCCATACCATTGAAGTTTCCAGTGTTCGTTAAATTTCTGGTTTTGTGTATTGGAAAATGTAGTAGAGTGATGAACTGTGGTAAGACCATTTTATCATCAACACACACTTGAAATGTAAAACCATATTTTTGTATGTACATTATAGATAATAACAAAGCAAGGTAAATGTCATTCTTTTTGTTTTATTGTGGTTGTGTCTGAATGTATTAGGAAGGACAGATATAAGAGAGTAAAATATTGATTTCATTAGGAATGATAACAGCGCCTGGGTGAATATTTTCACGTAGATAGTGATATGAAGTCATCTGCCAGACTTTGAAGTAGATTACTCCATCAATATCTCTGAACATCTCCTTCATCACTGTATTCAGCTGCATTGCATACCAATCACTTTGAAAAATATTCTGTAAAAACACAGATCAGTAACAAATTATAGTTGTTTTAGACAAAGTACATTAACTCCATTGTTTGCAATTACTGCTACTGTGTCCACCATCCATACATAGCATTCAGTACTTTTTGTAGTTTTATTTGTCTTCACAGTTCATTAATGTTCATAACTCATGAATAAATGGTTCACAAGTGTCCACCCTACATTAGGGTTCACATGTAACTAATACCGGAATTAAATTTTTCATTATTAATATCTCATCAAGTTATTGTTATTATCTTTTGTTTTATTTCCAAAATAAAGTTGGAATTTCATCTTTAAAAGACAAGAAATCAGTTTTTATACACTGTTGTGGATAGGCATCATGACCTTTTTGGAGAGTATCATGGAGACAGAAACTTCTGGTAAGCAACATAGTAAGAAAAGTGGCAGATATTAAAAGAAAAGCACAAATACAACTCCCTTCAGTCTAACTATGATAGTCAATTTTTGCTGCATCATGAAATAAACCGGTTTTGAGTTAAATAAGTGTTAATACATACATTTATTAAGCATTTATAACATGTTAAAAAATGGCTCACTATTTGGCAGGTATTGCATTAAAGTCGCCCTTTTTATTCATGCATAATTCTGTATTTATAATGTATTTGTAAATGACTTATTACTCCATAACAAACACCTTTATAAACCCTTTACAAAGGGAACCTTAATGTAAATTGTTACTGATAAATCAAACACCTGCGATCAGCAACTACCTGCTAATGCACTCACATTCACGTAAAGTAGCTTAGTTGACAAGTTTTGGATGAGTAAAAACAAAACACACAATATAGAGTACCTTCAATGCACTTATAAGACCCTTATTCCTCGTCTGGTAAAGCCCTTTGATGCTGCACTAAAACTAATTTTGACCTTCAACCTTTTGGTGCCCATTGAAGTCCACTATAAGGAGAATAATCCTGGAATGTTTTCATCAAAAACCTTCATTTCTTTTCAACTGAAGAAAGAAAGATATGGACATCTTGAATGACATGGGGGTGAGTAAATTATTATTTGAAAGTTGACTAATCCTTTAAGGAATATTCCTGGTTCAATAAAAGTTATATTTGCTGAACAGCATTTGTGGAATAATGTTGATTATCACAAATTTGAGACATTTTGTTTTGCCCTTCTTTTAAAAATGCTGAATAAATTCTCTTTTGTAGCAGTGCATTTTTGTTTGTTATCAAAAATCTTTTGCATATTTTACTGTGTAAACACACACAATCATAAAAATTCAAACTTCATGTTGTTAGGGTTTGGTTAGATACACAGGATCACTGGAGCACAGGAATGCAGGAGTGCAAGATCCCAAACCATCTAGAGATAACAAGAATTGACAAAAAGCAACTAAAATGAAGGCAATAAATGCAAACCAAACAAGGAGTAAAGCCGAGCTGAGACTACAGGAATTTTAGAAATGCATTCCCAATTTACCCCTCCCGACAATCTGAGAAAAAATCTTGTTCAGGACTGTGGTCGGTTCTGATATCCGGCACAGATCATCTGGTAATGTAAAGCATTTACATATCAAATCTTAAACTTTCGATCTGTTCGCAGACACATCAGGTATGCCCCAATAACATCAAACATGTTTAATATTTAGTATTTTAAATCAGGATGATTATGACTATGATTACTTCAGTACTTTCACAATAGCCATGAGAGAACTTTTGAAACAGCAACCGTGAAACAAGAACAGCAAGTGGACGTGGCTAGGGCTGGGACAATAAATCGTTGCATAAATCGACGCAAATCGAGATATGATTCTAGATCGATTTTCCGAATACATCACGATTCTTTTTCGAATCTATTTTGAGCTTTTCAACAGCAGATGGCACTGCGTGCTTTAGAAAGAGCCGTACTCTGATTGCTTCCAATTCCTTACACACACCACTTGAACCTTCTATAAAATAATCATTCATAAAGTTGAAGCGAGTTATAAGGGTGGAACATTGGTGGAATTGGTGCTTCTCAAACTGAAGGCTACATCCTACTGAGGCTGTGTCATTCCTATTCCAGTCCTTCGGAGGCTTGTAGACTAGAGTCCGCTTCAGCATTAAATGCTAAAATGACACGTCTTGTAAGAGCACATGGCTATATAATAAATCTTTCCGCCTCCGTTTTACAAATATTTATATTAACTGGCTTTCTATTAAAGGGCACCTATTATGCCCCTTTTCACAAGATGTAATATCAGTCTCTGGTGTCTCCAGAATGTGTCTGTGAAGTTTCAGCTCAAAATCCCCCACAGATAATTTATTATAGCTTGTCAAATTTGCCCCTATTTGTGTGTGAGCAAAAACACGCCGTTTTTATGTGTGTCCCTTTAAATGCAAATGAGCTGCTGCTCCCGCCCCCTTTCCAGAAGAGGGCGGAGCTTTGACAGCTCAACAACAACAAAGCTGGAGAATCTCACGCAGCCAAAATGAGGATTGTCAGTAACGGTGTTCAGCCTTACATTGTTCAAACCGGAGTCGACACTGATGGAGAGACTCAGGAAGAAGTTACAACTTTTAGACGTTTCTGAATGGTTAGTGGATAAATTGATGTAGTTGCTGTGGAGTTGATTCAACTCATCCACTAGCATGTGTCGTCATGTTCATCTTTTGTGTTGAATTGATCCTCGTTTGTGAAGCAGTCCGGCGTAAAATGACGGCATGACAACAACACTCTACTACAACAACTCTTCCTCTTCTCTACAGCAGCCCAACATGGCCCCGCCCCCTTTGTTGAGTGTTCTCAGGGGCGGGGTTTATGTAAATTTCAGGGTTAGTGATGTCAACAACCCAGGAAGAAGCTCGTTGTAGTCCCTACCAGCCGTTTGTTGTAGTGATTTCTGTAAAGGAAAAATACTGTATCTCTCTTTGCATTGAACTTTGAGCGTCGTAACTTTGCAGATGTTGTTTATGATCAAACAGCAACATTACACACTAATTAAAGTTAAAAAAGTGAAATTATAATCAAGAAACCCCAAAGGATTGTGGGTGATTTAAGGTCGCAAAGGATACATCTGATGCGTCCTTTAAAACAGGCCGAAAGAAGGACACAAAACGAAGGCTGCCTTCCAAGGATCCTTTAAACTGAGATGTTCTTTAGCGATATTTGATGACGTTGCAGCCGAGATATGCAGCCTTCATAGGATGCAGCCTTCCATTTGAGAAGCACTAAACATCACACATCAAGGCCACTGGATACTGTCTGAACCGCAGAGAAATGCCAGTCAGGCTGTTCATCAGGTCAGGGCCTCAAAATAGATGATCGCTCAATCTCGTTCCCTTGTATCTGGCAGAGCAGTTGAAATTTTCCCTGGCTTGTTTGAGTGATGCACTCTGTGATGAGGGATGTTCCTTCTTTTTCTTCATCGATGACTCCTTCTGTATCCCCGTCTCCTATTACCTCTTCCACAAACTTCACATAATGTTCTTTGTGCTCCCGATTATACACTAATCTCCGCTTGAGATGTTGAACTCTCACGACAGAATGAGGCTTATTTTCTGAAAGATAGAGTCTTTTCTTGAAGTGAAGGGGCATTGCCAAGTTCTGATGTTTTCCTCTAGTTTATTCAAGGATACAATGTCCTCTTGAGACACTACCCTTACGTTTTCATCAGTATCTTTGAAATCTGACTCCAGCACTTTGATGACTTCAGCAGGTGTAACAGAAGGAATCTCCTTGATAGATACTCTGTGACACATGTTAACACCACATGATGCATCAAAGAAAGGCGTGATTTTGAAGATGTTAAAATGATAGTTTTAAGAATATGTTTGACATCGCAAATATGAGCCAGATGCTGAATGTCCTAATGAGTTCTGACGAGGACAGATGATCAAACTGATGATCAAACTGAACCCTTCCAAGCTCCAAAAGGTAACAAAATATGCTTTATTTTATTCTTCTGTAATTGTTACTCTAATATTAGGAGAGTTTTATATTATTGCGGCAGGAAGAGATCCATCCATGTTAGATATAGATCCGGGTCGCTAAAGACCCAAATGTGTAATAATGATTGGCGAAACATTTGTGCATTTAAGGGTTAAACCATGAAATTCACTCAAATAACTGAGGGTTATATACAGAGTAGCATACAATTTAGTCTCAGACATGTGCTATGCCTAGATGGTGCTACAGGTCTGAATTCTACCCAGGAATTAAAAAAAAGGAACAGCTGTGATTGAACAAATGAGTATCCATACAAATGAACAGGTGTGGTGATATGGAGAAAAGATCACTTTGCCAAATGGGAAGAAGCCAAGTATGAGGAAGTAGAGAAATTATATATAAGAGAGAGACAGAAATGGAAAGGAAAAACAGAAAAAAACATGCAGTTTAGTTAGCTGGATTCTTTGTGTGCACTGTGTGACTGGGTGCAATCGCAGCTCCACACTTTTTGCCGGTTGCAACGTAACTCCAGCCTGTTTCTCCTGCCACAGGTATAAGCGTTAAGTCCATCATCTTTTAACCCCACATCAAATCTCCAATCTCTTTTTCTGGCTCTGTATGTTCAGTGGTTGGCCCACGCAGTCAATTCACCCACACACAATAAGTGAGACTATCGCTTGTTGTATTGTTTTTTGGTAACACTTTAATATGGTGAACAATTCTCACTTTTAACTAGTTGCTTATTATCTTGCATATTGGCTGTTTATTAGTATTTATAAAGCACATATTAATATTCTACATCCCTTAATCCTACACCATACCTAAACTTAAATGCTACCTTACTATTGATAAGCGGTAAATTAAGAGTTTGTCCAGGCAAAAGTTGTAGTTAATAGTGAACATGTTCCCATACTAAAGTGTTACCGTTTTTTCCTGTATGGCACATCTTGAGTTGGGAATATTTTCCCACACTTCCTTGTAAAAACATTCTGGATCTGTTAAATTGTAAGAGCATCTCCTGTGCACGGTCCTCTTCAGGTCCAAGTTAAGTGTCTAAAAACATGACACTTTAAAGTATATCATTTTAAACCATATTATTTGTCTAATGTGTGTTTTTTTTTCATTAGAAACCAGTTGAGCTACAGGAAGAAAAAGAGCATCATTTTCTTTTTTGGGTCAAAGACTGTTATTGTCGACTTAAAATACATTAGTGTTGTGTTTTTGAAAACTAAAATATTGTTTCACTGCACAATGTTTACTGCATACCACAAAATATTTAGCAGGAAGAGTGTCTGCCAGACGTCTGATGGAGTGCAATTACCATACATGGCTATTTGTGATGAGTGAACTATCTGAAAGCATACACTGCTGTGCATTTTGCATAAACTTAGAATAAGAATAAGAACACCACAACCCAAACATATATATATATATATATATATATATACATACACACACACACACACACACACACACACACACACACACACACACAGGTTTCTGTGTCACTGTAGAATTAGGACAGCACTTCAGGTTTCGTTATAGAGAGAGAGAGAGATAAAAAAAAAAAAAAAACCTTAAAGCTTCTATGCTTTCTTCAGCACTAGGACGTGATGACGGCGTTACCAGGGCAACGCCATCAGTTTCCACAGTAACGGCATACAGAGGTGAGATGAGATCATTATTTAAAAATATTACATCTGAGCACCTCTGATAGAACAATAATTATGGTTTATAACCTCACTGTGTGCTGTTCAACATTCAGACTGTAATATTACATAAGATGAATCGCGTCCTTGAACACAAATATCCAAATAATCAGTTGGTGAAGGATGTTTTCTATGCAGCAGCACATAGAATTACAATTACTTTTCATCCCTGGTGGTGATTTCCTATTTCATAATAGACTGTGACAGTGATACTAACAAGAGAATGAGAAGCACTCCTCTTGATAACAAAAAGTGAAATAATCCTGAAGAACTGAATATCAGCGACTGACAGAAGAAAGAAAGAAAGAAAGAAAGAAAGAAAGAAAGAAAGAAAGAAAGAAAGAAAGAAAGAAAGAAAGAAAGAAAGAAAGAAAGAAAGAAAGAAAGAAAGAAAGAAAGAAAGATCTGATTTATAATGTATTTTATTTTATAACGTATTATGGTTTTCTCTTACTAAAATATTTGGTAACACTTAAGGCCTTTATGTATAATGCATTATAAAGGTATTCATAATGAATATTATAATGCATTATATCTCTTCATAAATAATTGTAAAATTAAAATCCATTATTATATTTGCAGGCTTCTTTTTACATCTGAAATTGGTTGCTTGTGTTTTAATGCATTATACTTTCTAAAGATGCAAACCCATTGATTAGGTTGTTTTGACCCAGCTGTTGGGTTGAATCTTTAACCCAACCTGCTGGGTAGTTTTTATTTAACTCAACTGATGTTTAAAAATCACTTTATTGATCACTTAAAATGAACCCAAAATAGATTGGAAAATAACATTTATTAATATGTTTAATTAATAATAATTAAATAATAAACATTTATTAAATTGCTTATTAATAAATGTTCATCTTTTGATTATTATTGTTGCCTCTGGTAATTATGTGTCTGATTTTTAATTTCCAACATATTTTGCGCTCATTTTAAGCCAGCCATATAGTCATTTTTAAACAATAGTTGAGTTAAATAAAACTACCCAGCACATTGGGCAAACATTTAACCCAACTGCTGGGTCAAAACAACCCAATCACTGGGTTTGTCCATATTTAACCCAACTTGGGTTGTTTTTAACCCAGCATTTTTTAGAATGTATATATATATATATATATATATATATATATATATATATATATATATATATATTATATTTTTTTTTTTTTATTTTTTTTTTTTTAGATGTTTTATTAAATAGAATATTATTTATTGTAGCGTACAGGTGATAGTTGACATTTTATAAAAAACATAAAAAAATCTAGCAGGAATGTCATGCTTTTACATTACACCTTGCAATGAAATAGGGCTGTTCTTTGTACAAGAGCTTTAGAATTACTCTCCTATAATGATAGAAAGACCGAAGAAAGAGAGGGTACGAGTAAAGTAGCTTCTTTTCACACAGTAGAAGAGGATTCCCATTCATGTCGAGCCACAGAGGTGATGCACAAAGCCTTATCAGTGTGGGCAGAAAGGCAGCGGTCATGGTGCACTGCTCTTATTGTGACACTGCGCCGCTCTCCCAGACACTCAGACGGTGTGAATACTGCTGTGTTCTGCTGTGGAGACACGCTGGGCTTCAGGGAGAAGGAACATTCGCAGAAGAAGATTTTCCCTTGTGAAAAAGTACACTTTGAAATACTTTTACATTATGAAGAATCTACTCAAGTGCAAACTGAATGTTATGTTTTCAACACTTAATTGCATGTTAGTTACAATTAAATGAAAATGTATTGCTTTTTTACCAACTTAAGTATAGTACTTAAGTGTGTCTTTGTATGTAATTTCATAATTACTTTTATTGTCTTTGAAATGTGGTTAAAATGTATGGTCAAATGTACTGACAAGCATATGGTAAACTAAACTGTACTGAATTCTATGCCATAAATTTTGGAAAAATAAATATACTTGTAATTTATATTTTCATCATTTGTAATGTTGAAGTTGCAATTTACAGGTGCTGGTCATATAATTAGAATATCATCAAAAAGTTGATTTATTTCACTAATTCCATTCAAAAAGTGAAACTTGTATATTATATTCATTCATTACACACAGACTGATATATTTCAAATGTTTATTTCTTTTAATTTTGATGATTATAACTGACAACTAAGGAAAATCCCAAATTCACTATCTCAGAAAATTAGAATATTACTTAAGACCAATACAAAGAAAGGATTTTTAGAAATCTTGGCCAACTGAAAAGTATGAACATGAAAAGTATGAGCATGTACAGCACTCAATACTTAGCTGGGGCTCCTTTTGCCTGAATTACTGCAGCAATGCGGCGTGGCATGGAGTTGATCAGTCTGTGGCACTGCTCAGGTGTTATGAGAGCCCAGGTTGCTCTGATAGTGGCCTTCAGCTCTTCTGCATTGTTGGGTCTGGCATATCGCATCTTCCTCTTCACAATACCCCATAGATTTTCTATGGGGTTAAGGTCAGGCAAGTTTGCTGGCCAATTAAGAACAGGGATACCATGGTCCTTAAACCAGGTACTGGTAGCTTTGGCACTGTGTGCAGGTGCCAAGTCCTGTTGGAAAATGAAATCTGCATCTCCATAAAGTTGGTCAGCAGCAGGAAGCATGAAGTGCTCTAAAACTTCCTGGTATACGGCTGCGTTGACCTTGGACCTCAGAAAACACAGTGGACCAACACCAGAAGATGACATGGCACCCCAAACCATCACTGATTGTGGAAACTTTACACTGGACCTCAAGCAACGTGGATTGTGTGCCTCTCCTCTCTTCCTCCAGACTCTGGGACCCTGATTTCCAAAGGAAATGCAAAATTTACTTTCATCAAAAAACATAACTTTGTACCTTTTTGTCTTTAGCCCAGGTGAGAGACTTCTGAGGCTGTCTGTTGTTCAAGAGTGGCTTGACACAAGAAATGCGACAGCTGAAACCCATGTCTTGCATACGTCTGTGCGTGGTGGTTCTTGAAGCACTGACTCCAGCTGCAGTCCACTCTCTGTGAATCTCGCCCACATTTTTGAATTAGTTTTGTTTCACAATCCTCTCCAGGGTGTGGTTATCCCTATTGCTTGTACACTTTTTTCTACCACGTCTTTTCCTTCCCTTCGCCTCGCTATTAATGTGCTTAGACACTGAGCTCTGTGAACAGCCAGCCTCTTTTACAATGACCTTTTGTGTCTTGCCCTCCTTATGCAAGGTGTCAATGGTCGTCTTTTGGACAACTGTCAAGTCAGCAGTCTTCCCCATGATTGTGTAGCCTACAGAACTAGACTGAGAGACCATTTAAAGGCCTTTGCAGGTGTTTTGAGTTAATTAGCTGATTAGAGTGTGGCACCAGGTGTCTTCAATATAGAACCTTTTCACAATATTCTAATTTTCTGAGATAGTGAATTTGGGATTTTCCTTAGTCGTCAGTTATAATCATCAAAATTAAAAGAAATAAACATTTGAAATATATCAGTCATATATCAGTCTGTGTGTAATGAATGAATATAATATACAAGTTTCACATTCTGAATGGAATTAGTGAAATAAATCAACTTTTTGATGATATTCTAATTATATGACCAGCACCTGTAGTACATTTAAAATACTTTAAATGTAATAGCAAATAACATAGTTACTTTACATGTGCTTAAGTATGTTAATGAACATATTGACATAAGTGTATACTTCTGTAAAGCAAATAATGATTTAAAATGTGTTTAAAACAATTTATTTGACATTTGTCTGTCTATAGTCTGTGGAGTAGCAAATAAGTTTTTCATTGTACTTTATAACTTGTACACATGACAATAAATAACTTTGACTTTGATTATTATAAAGTGAACGTTTTTTAAAAGTTGTTATGTTGCTTTCATGTGCTATCGGAATTATCATAAATACAAGTTTCCCAGTCAAACAGTGGGAATTATGGAGTTTCTGATAGCACGTGAAGTTATGGTCAGTTTGTAATTTGTTTTCAGTAATTGCTGTTTTCCTGCCTGTCTGTGTTTGTCATTCCAATATACTCATTTGATTAATCATTCTGTTCAGCTGTTATCTTCGTCACAGATCTTTTATTATAGCTTGTCAAATTTGCCCTTATTTGGGTGTGAGCAAAAACACGCCGTTTTTGTGTCCCTTTAAATGCAAATGAGCTGCTGCTCCTGCCCCCTTTCCAGAAGAAGGCGGAGCTTTAACAGCTCAACAACAACAAAGCTGGAGAATCTCACGCAGCCAAAATGAGGATTGTCAGTAACGGTGTTCAGCCTTACATTGTTCAAACTGGAGTCGACACTGATGGAGAGACTCAGGAAGAAGTTACAACTTTTAGAATGAAACTGGATGTTTCTGAATGGTTATTGGATAAATTGATGTAGTTGCTGTGGAGTTGATTCATCTCATCCACTAGCATGTGTCGTCATGTTCATCTATTGTGTTGAATTGACCCTCGTTTGTGAAGCAGTCCGGCGTAAAATGACGGCATGACAACAACACTCGACTACAACAACTCTTCCTCTTCTCTAAAGCAGCCCAACATGGCCCCGCCCCCTTTGTTGCTTGTAGTTCTTTAGATTATTAAAATGTTCCTCAATCTAAGAAAATAATGGTTCTTTTAAGAACTGTTCACTGAAAGGTTCTTTTGGGAATCCAAAATGGATCTTCTACAGCATTTTGGAACCTTTATTTTTAACAGTGTAGACTGTAGTTTCACTGCTGGGCTTCTGTCTTGAGAATGCTAGATGAAACATCTTCTGCTCATATCAGCTCTAGTTAAGCATGAGCTCATGAATAAGTGCTGGCTAAAGACTGCAAATGACTCATTCTCCAGAACTCTTTCTGCTGCGTGTCCAGAGGGACAGGCTGGGTAATTGGAGTCTTACCAATGAAGAAGAGCAGTTAAGAGACTGAAAGCTTCTACAAAAGACTGCATACAGCTGATGATATAGGAAATTAAAGAGCTAAGACAAGTTATCCTCATTCTCATATCCACTCTAGTCATATAAATAGCCTTGACTTGCAACAGTGCCTCATGATGGGTCTTGAAAGTGACAGAAATTATCTTTTTGTCATTAATCGTGAGATATTTGCCCCCTTAAATTGATTTCCAAGGGCATTTTTTTACTTCCTTTTTTAATCTTATTACATTTTACCAGTTTTTTACTTGGTGTAGGCTACTTCTGCCATCTGTGGGAAGAAAATAACTGGTATCAGTACAGTTTGAACACTATACGTAAATATTGCCGCTCTATTGGTTAATAAAGAAAACTGCATGTGTCTTGCTGAAGAACATTGTAGCCGGAGTTACTTCTCTCTGTTTATGTCCACTGGGCTACTCCACACCGGTGGTGACCTGACCAGTCCAAAATAGTCCAAATATAAACACTTATTGTAGGTGTACTGTAGTGATTCAGGATAAGACAAAAACATAGTTTGAAAAATGGATTCATGATGTACATTCAGCTTTAAATAAAAATGTGTTCATGTTGTAAGTACGGCAGTGGTGGTTGATTTTAAAGGTGCCCTAGAATGCTTTTTCACAAGATGTAATATAAGTCTAAGGTGTCCACTGAATGTGTCTGTGAAGTTTCAGCTCAAAATACCCCATAGATTTGTTTTATTAATTTTTGTAACGGCCTATCTGGGGCATCATTAACTATGCACCGATTCAGGCTGCTTCCCCTTTAAATCCTCGCAGTCCTCGCCCCCCCGAGCTTGCGACTCTAATACATTGCATAAACAAAGTTCACACAGTTAATATAACCCTCAAAATGGATTTTTACAAAATGTTCGTCATGCATGCTGCATGCATGCATCAGATCATGTGAGTATAGTATTTATTTGGATGTTTACAATTGATTCTGAATGAGTTTGATAGCGCTCCGTGGCTAAAGCTAACATTACACACTGTTGGAGAGATTTATAAAGAATGAAGTTGTGTTTATGAATTATACAGACTGCAAGTGTTGAAAAATGAAAATAGCAACTCTTGTCTCCGTGAATACAGTAAGAAACGATGGTAACACTTAACAGTACATTAGCAACATGCTAACGAAACATTTAGAAAGACAATTTACAAATATATCTAAAAATATCATGATATCATGGATCATGTCAGTTATTATTGCTCCATCTGCCATTTTTCGCTGTTGTTCTTGCTTGCTTACCTAGTCTGATGATTCAGCTGTGCACAGATCCAGACATTAATACTGGCTGCCCTTGTCTAATGCTTGAACATGGGCTGGCATATGCAAATATTGGGGTCGTACATATTAATGATGTTGAGATTCGACTGTTCTTCGGAGGTCTTTTAAACAAATGAGATTTACATAAGAAGGAGGAAACGTTGTTTGAGACTCACTGTATGTCATTTCCATGTACTGAACTCTTGATTTTCAACTATGCCAAGGTAAATTAAATTTTCAGTTCTACGGCACCTTTAACCCTGGTTGTGTTGAAATATGTCATGACCGTTGTAATGACACTCATTTAACGGGAGATGATCCTTCAATATGGCCACATCAAATCTCTAACTCAGTCTGCAATGCAGGCAAACCTAGCAGACGTGAAATTATGTTATCAGAGCAAACAACAGTAAATGTAATTTTTAAACCTACAAATGTGTATACACAAGTGTACCTTAAAGTTATTCAGGAAGATCACCTCAGGAAGTTTTCTCTCAGGAGAAGAGAAAAAATACCGTGACCAATCCAGTTTATTCCAGTTTGGCAAATCAGCAGTTGGTTATTATAACCCAGCAGGCTGCAGTTCCCACTAAAGGTGTTCCTAGAACTAAGTTCGTTCCCAGTTCCTGCAGTGCGAACATGCCAAAAAGTGTGACTTCCACCATTAGTTCTAGGAACTATGAAAAGGTTCATAATGAAAATGAAAATGTCACGAGGCAAGAAAAATAATGAAGTGGCTTGGAGATCATTACATTGAAATTTTGGATCCGTGGCCAATCAACTCCCTGCATATGAATCCTGCAGTCAGTCTTCAAAAGGCGAGTCGACAAGCAGAAGCTTAAGTGTAGGTACTGGATAGGATTAAGGGATGTAGAATAAGGTCATGCAGAATAAGGCATTAATATGTGCTTAATAAGTGCTAATAAACAGCCAATATGCAAACTAATAAGTAACTAGTTAAAAGTGAGAATTGTTCCCCAGAGTTACCCGGAAAACATTTGTGAGCGAACATAAAACCATTGAAATATGGTATTTTTCCTGCCATCTCATATTTTTATCCATCATGTCTCATTAAATTTTTGACCTCGGGCTAGACAAATGTTTTTAAAAAAGATATCCATGTTCAATTTCAAATTCATTTCACCATAATAACGGTTATGAACACAAGCACAGAGAAAAACACTCACAGTCTGTGCTATTGTCAGTGTTTTCACATTAATGTTTCAGGAATCTGTCAGACCCCCAAAGAACTCTGGTAATGATGATAAATGGCTCTTATGAGGAACATGAGACTGTAGCACTGCTGCAGTGTGAACAGATACTGGCTAGAAAAATCACTACATCCTATATTTAGACCAAAAAGATCATAAGAAAATGCGGTGCAAACGAGACGTTTCACTGCAATACTCACCCATTAATATTTAACTGCTGAATTATGCATTATTGCACTGTGTATACTCACACACAAATTATTGATTTGCAAAACTGCATGCAATGACAGGATGTTGGCAGTGAGGTTTACATTTACTTCTCTTAAGGAGAGACCTCTGTACAAGGGGCAATTGTGACGCACTATATTTCTTCTATAGTGTAGAGTGATGAGAAGGATTCAGAGCATGACCAGTAGAGGTAACTCTCTGCCTGAGGGAAACAATATGGTTTTGAGGAAGAAAATCACTTTTTTTGTCTCTTGCAGTTTCAGTGTTTTTCTTCTTCTGTCTAGCTTCGATGCATTTAAATTTAAACTTGGTTAAAAGTCAACATTAATGAATGGCTGATTCTTTAAAATATTTTATGAACATTATTTCAAGGGTTTAGATTAAGATTTGGTAATGCTTTACAACAAGATTGCATTAGTTTATTACTTTAGTTAACATGAGCTAAGAATTAAAGAGGAACTATTATCCCCCTTTTCACAAGATGTAATATAAGTCTCTGGTGTCTCCAGAATGTGTGTGTGAAGTTTCAGCTCAAAATCCCCCACAGATCATTTATTATAGCTTGTCAAATTTGCCCTTATTTGGGTGTGAGCAAAAACACGCCGTTTTTGTGTGTGTCCCTTTAAATGCAAATGAGCTGCTGCTCCCGCCCCCTTTCAAGAAGAGGGCGGAGCTTTAACAGCTCAACAACAACAAAGCTGGAGAATCTCACGCAGCCAAAATGAGGAAAGTGTTCAGCCTTACATTGTTCAAACCGGAGTCGACACTGATGGAGAGACTCAGGAAGAAGTTACAACTTTTAGACGTTTCTGAATGGTTAGTGGATAAATTGATGTAGTTTCTGTGGAGTTGATTCAACTCATCCACTAGCATGTGTCGTCATGTTCATCTTTTGTGTTGAATTGATCCTCGTTTGTGAAGCAGTCCGGCGTAAAATGACGGCATGACAAAAACACTCGACTACAACAACTCTTCCTCTTCTCTACAGCAGCCCAACATGGCCCCGCCCCATTTGTTGCATATTCTCGGGGGCGGGGTTTATGTAAATTTTAGGGTTTGTGATGTCAACAAACTGGGAAGAAGCTTGTTGTAGTCCCTACCAGCCGTTTGTTGCAGTCCTTAAAAAGTGATTTCTGTAAAAGAAAATATCTCCTTTGCACTGAACTTTGAGCGTCGTAACTTTGCAGATGTTATTTATGATCAAACAGCAACATCACACACTAACTAAAGTTAAAAAAGTGAAATCATAATCAAGGACACTATACTTCAGCAGCATTTATTAATCTTAGTTAATAATTTCAGCATTTACTAAAATCATTTGTTAATATTAGTTCATGCACTGTGAACTAACATCACTGAACAGCTGAATTTTAATTAACTAATATTAACAAAGATGAATAAATACTGTAACAAATGTATTGCTCATTGCTAGTTCATGTTAGTTAATACATTAACTAATGTTAATATATGAGAGCTTATTGTAAGTGTTACCAAAGATTTTTCTCGATTAATCAATATATGTATTTATAATATAATATAATATAATATAATATAATATAATATAATATAATATAATATAATATAATATAATATAATATAATATAATATAATATAATATAATATAATATAATATAATATAATATAAATCTTTTTTATATATCATTTATATTTATATTAATATTATTATACTCTAGTAATAATAAAGTTACACTCTAAATAATTATAATCATAGTAATAATATTAATACACTCTAAAAATAATAATGACTTGTTATTCCTCGAGTAATTAATAAGTCATTCCTGACTACTTTCTACTTCCCTGACAAAGACCAAAATTAAAAGTCTGCCAAAATTTAATATTTAAGTGACCAATTTTTATGATTTGACATATTTTCAACACCACTGCATTCCCATAGGCTATATTACTCACAAATGAACACTTAAAAGAAGATGCCAGCTTTCATTTCAGTGATCAGCTGCAGAGCTGAACTGGAGCAGAATATTGCAGATTACTAGCGCCATCTAGTGAAAGATGTAATTGAACACCCAAAGCATCTACCTGTCCAACATGACAGCATTAACAATAATGTCATCGATAACTTCATCATGAATAGTGTTGTGGAACTCAGAATCAAGCATTGAAAAGTGTATTTGAAAACAAATCACACACTTTATTTCCTAACTGTATGAATGCCTTGGCAACTACATGTAACAAACTGACATTCGTAAAATGTATATAATATAATTAGCACATTATGCATAAATCAGGATGTTATGTCATGAACTACAGTACATGTTTATCTTCAGGATGACAATTTTTTTTTGAATCTGTAACATAACTGACACTTGCACAAACAGTATGAGGCACATAAGAAAGATGTTCCCAAGCTGAATAATGTGACAATACATGATTGACAGCAATCTGAAGTCATCACTCACAGCTTGGTAGTCCATTTTTGTCCTGCAACATCCTCGCTTTTCTCTTATCTTATCAGAAGCATTGCAATTTGTGCTTTTTTGTGCAATTTTGACAAGTGACCTTGTGTGTCTGTGGTCTATTCTGGGTGACGTTTGTCAGATATAATCAGAGTTCTGGAGAAAGCTTGTTATTTCACATGAAGGATGAACAATTTCAAATGCACTGAGTCCCTGAAGGGACTTATTTTAGCTACAACTAATTACTGATTATTAATAGTTAGTAAGGTAGTTGTTAAGTTTCAGTATTGGGTAGGATTAAGGGATGTAGAATATGCACGGAAAAAAATTTATTATTGGTTTAACTTAAAAAAAAAGTTACCTGGTTGCTTTAAAATTTTGACTTCATTAAAATTAAAAAAAAAAAGTTCATTAAATGAAGGCAATTGGCTTAATTAAGAGAAACTCAAAATATGTTATCTAAACCACATGAATTATTTAAGTTCAAAAAAAGTTGTGATAACAAATCATGGAAATATTTTTATAGTGTGGTCATGCAGAATAAAGCATTAATATGTGTTTTATAAATACTAATAAACAGCCAATATCCTATATGCATGATAATAAGCAACTAGTTTATAGTGAGAATTCGACCATAACTAAACAAGAACAACAAAAAAACATTTCTTGTAATGAAATATTAACATGATCAGAAACTAAGATAGAAACCAACATGGAAAATATAAGTTAAGTTTTCTGGGTTAGATAATATTTAAAGGGATTGTTCATCCAAAACCAAAAATTATTATCACCTACTTACTTTCACGTGTATTTTTTGTACATGGAACACATGCAGATGTTTACTTAAAATGTCTGAGCAGCTCTTTTCCACACAATGCAAATCTATGGAGAGACTTAAACTTAAAGGTGACATATCATAAAAAATATGACTTTTTCGTGTTTAAGTGCTATAATCGGGTCCACGGTGCATCTACCAGCTCAGCAAATGTGAAAAAGAACAACCCAGTAACTTTGTTTTGACAAGCCTATTTCTGCAAGCATGTGAAAAAATGAGCCGCTCAGATTTCTCTCCCCTTAAGGGGATCTTATTATACCGCCCCTTAATTCTGGAATATCCCTTTAAGTGAAATCCACACATTTACAGTATACCATTAAGAAAATTGAATCTCTCTCTTCTTCTTTAAAACTGACTTTTCATTTTTCCTCATTTAACATAAATGGAAACATAAATGCATATTACAAAATATCCCAACTTTGTATTTTAGTTTGTTAAGCTGTAATTTATATCCTGTGATCAAAGCTGAATTTCCAGCATCATTACTCCAGTCTTCAGTGTCACATGATCCTTCAGAAATCATTCTAATATGATGATTTGCTGCTCAAGAAACATTTATGATTATCAGTGTTGAAAACAGTCGTGATTCTATAATATTTTTGGGGAAACTATGATACATTTTTTTTTTCAGGATTCTTCGATTAACAGAAAATTGATTTGAAATAGAAATCTTTTGTATTATAAATGTCTTTACTTCATTTTTGATCAAATTAGATGCATGTTTGCTGAGTAAAAGTGCAAATTTGTTTTATTATTTATAAATAATACAATTTTAAAGAGGAAAACAAGTTGAGTAAAAAGTTGCACTGAGCAAATAAAAATGCCTTAGTATTTTGTGTGGCAGGCAAAGAGAGTTTTAAAAGAATTAAAAGAGTTTTACATTTTTCAGGTTCCTTAATCATGTTTTAAATTTAATAGCTATTGAACACAGTGACAAAACGTATCCCAACGCTTTGGTCTCTATGTATCAGACACATGCAGTCTGGATTCAGATCCAATTAGATGTGCAGCTCTGCACTGGAGGGTTTATATGTGTTCATTAGAGTCAGTCAGAGGAATGCCCTCAGAACAGATGGTCCCATTAAAACCAAGTCTCTATATTTCAAGTGCAGAAAGAGAGAATGCATTGGAGGACATGACTTGTGTAAGTGTAATGTAATTAATGTTTATTGTGTATAATAAAAAAATATATTTAAAAATTCTTCCAGAATGTCTTGCAGGATACATACAATTTTATGCAAACCTGAGCATGAGTGTGTATTTATTATTTATGAATTTAATATTATATTACCAATCATCAGTTTGGGCTCACAAGGCTTCATTTATTTGACCAAATATACAATAAATAAGCAATATTGTGAAATATTATTGCAACTTAAAATAACTAAAAAACATGCTGGGTTAAAAACAAACCAAGTTGGGTTGAAAATGGACAAACCCAGTGGTTGGGTTAAATGTTTGCTCAACCTGCTGGGTAGTTTTATTTACCTCAGCTATTGTTTAAAAATGACTATATGGCTTAAAATGAACCCAGAATAGGTTGGAAATTAAATATCAGACACATAATTACTAGAGGAAACACTAATAATAACATAAGGTGAACATTTATTAATAAATAATTTAATGAATGTTTATTGTTTAATTATTATCCATTAAACTTATTAATAAATGTTAATTTCCAACATATTTTGGGTTCATTTTAAGCAACAATGCAGTAATTTTTAAACAATAGTTGAGTAAAATAAAACTACCCAGCAGGTTGAGCAAACATTTAACCCAACCGCTGGGCTAAAACAATCCAATTGTTGGTTTAAAACAACCCAATCACTTTTAACCCAGCATTTTTTAGAGTGCTGTTTTCTACGAACCCATTTCCAGAAAAGTTGGGACATTTTGTAAAATTAAATCAATAATCTGTGATTTGTTAAATCTCTTTAAGCTTTATTTAACTGACAAGTCCAAATAAATGTTTTTTCCAATGTTTTGTACTGACCAACGTAATTGTATTTTGTAAATATAAACACATTTTGATTTTGATGAGTGCAACAGACTCCAAAAGAGACTTCATCACCTTTCCCTTTTCATTACACTTGTTAAACATTTAGGAATTGAGGATACTAATTGTCGCAGTTTTGCAAAGAGGAATTTTTGCCGAATCTCACCTGGTGGAAGACAGCTGCTCAACTATCCGTGGTCATCGTTTCTCCTTTTCATGAAGGGCTGTACATTTTCAATAAGAGACAGATCTGTAAATAGTGAAAGACCTAAATTCTTTGCAATCTTGCATTGAGAAATGTGACATTTGTTAATTGTTTGACAATTCTCTCATGATATTTGGCACAAAGTGGTGAGCCGTGACCCATCTTTGCTTCCCTCACCTATTACCAATTCACCTGTTTCACATGGAAAACAGCTTAATTCAGATATTCTATAGTCTTTTCTCTTTTATTTTGCCTCTGTCCCCCACTGTTTTGTTGTGTGTTGCAGCCATCAAAATCAAATAAGTTGGTCAGTGGAAACATAAATGCATATTACAAAATATCCCAACTTTGTATTTTAGTTTGTTAAGCTGTAATTTATATCCTGTGATCAAAGCTGAATTTCCAGCATCATTACTCCAGTCTTCAGTGTCACATGATCCTTCAGAAATCATTCTAATATGATGATTTGCTGCTCAAGAAACATTTATGATTATCAGTGTTGAAAACAGTCGTGATTCTATAATATTTTTGGGGAAACTATGATACATTTTTTTTTCAGGATTCTTCGATTAACAGAAAATTGATTTGAAATAGAAATCTTTTGTATTATAAATGTCTTTACTTCATTTTTGATCAAATTAGATGCATGTTTGCTGAGTAAAAGTGCAAATTTGTTTTATTATTTATAAATAATACAATTTTAAAGAGGAAAACAAGTTGAGTAAAAAGTTGCACTGAGCAAATAAAAATGCCTTAGTATTTTGTGTGGCAGGCAAAGAGAGTTTTAAAAGAATTAAAAGAGTTTTACATTTTTCAGGTTCCTTAATCATGTTTTAAATGAATTTCTTAGACTTTTTGGGCCATAGTTTAACGATCTAAGTGCATGGTCTGAAGCGCATGCTGCACTTAGGACAAGTCAGAATCTACTTTTGTTAGTTTAACGACAGGAAAAATGGTCTGTGCATGGCCCAAAAGGGTTGTACCTATTCTCTTAATGAGTCATGAGTGTGTTTTGGGCGTAACATGCAATAAACAAGCCGGATTCCACCGAAGCATTTTTATCTTTATGTACACTATAATAATATTTTACATTGTAATCCCTTTATTTTTAATATTTGGCATGTTTGTGTGCTGCTGCGTGTGTAATAAGCAAACGCGCATTGTGCATCCACCTATAGGCGGATATTTCTAACGCGCCCTTTAAATAAAAAAAAAATATATATTGTGCCATTGACCTAAGAGCAGGTTTTTGTTTGTCAGTGGCGCAGTCATTTTCAGTTCCTCAAAATAGCAATACTCCAACAATGCACCTGAACACACCTCGTTTCAGACCAGCACACCCATGGGTGAATAGATGGGCGTGAGGGCATTTGCTTTTTAAACAACATGATTCTGGATGCAAATTATAACTGCATAGGGCTGAATCTAGCAAAAAACACTAGCTTCATGCCTGGCGCTGCATTGCACCATGTGTATGATAGGGCGCTATGACTCCACTGTCCACTACTGAACATGAAACATCATGAAAGCTTATCCGCAGAAGTACAGTTAACATTGTTTCTTTGGGTGTATGGAACCTGGCATTAAAAAACTAACTAAATAAATAAATGCAAGCCTTGCTCAAAGCTCATCACACTTTGCTAAAAATTGTTATACTAATAATTTGGTGTGGTTAAATGAAACTGGCAAGGCAGGCGTGAATGGGCCGTCTGATTCGGGGACAGGAATTGTCCTTTGGGGAGAAACACTAATCTGGACATGCAGCATCCCATTTCCTTCAGGCCTGTGTGCAGTCAGCCGCCGAAAGCGTAACAGCTGCCAGAAGCGTAAATGGATAATATAAGCATGCAAACGTTATTCAATTGAACACAAATTAATTTTCACAATTACTGTGATCCATATGGCACAGAGCCCAATGCAAACCATTCCAATGACCAATAGACAACAAACACAATCATTCCTAAAGGAACAGTGCACCAAAAAAATTAAAATTCTGTTATATGCTCATGTTCATGTTGCTCCAAACCCATGCTGGTTATATACAAACCCGATTCCAAAAAAGTTGGGACAGTGTACAAATTGTGAATAAAAAAGGAATGCAATAATTTACAAATCTCATAAACTTATATTTTATTCACAATAGAATATAGATAACATATCAAATGTTGAAAGTGAGACATTTTGAAATGTCATGCCAAATATTGGCTCATTTTGGATTTCTTGAGAGCTACACACTCCAAAAAAGAGGTAGCAATAAGAGACCGGAAAAGTTAAATGTACATATAAGGAACAGCTGGAGGACCAATTGGCAACTTTTTAGGTCAACATGATTGGGTATAAAAAGAGCCTCTCAGAGTGGCAGTGTCTCTCAGAAGTCAAGATGGGCAGAGGATCACCAATTCCCCCAATGCTGCGGCCAAAAATAGTGGAGCAATATCAGAAAGGAGTTTCTCAGAGAAAAATTGCAAAGAGTTTGAAGTTATCATCATCTACAGTGCATAATATCATCCAAAGATTCAGAGAATCTGGAACAATCTCTGTGCGTAAGGGTCAAGGCCGGAAAACCATACTGGATGCCCGTGATCTTTGGGCCCTTAGACGGAACTGCATCACATACAGAAATGCTACTGTAATGGAAATCACAACATGGGCTCAGGAATACTTCCAGAAAACATTGTTGTCGGTGAACACAATCGACCGTGCCATTCGCCGTTGCCAGCTAAAACTCTATAGGTCAAAAAAGAAGCCATATCTAAAGCCATATCTGATCCAGAAGCGCAGATGTTTTCTCTGGGCCAAGGCTCATTTAAAATGGACTGTGGCAAAGTGGAAAACTGTTCTGTGGTCAGACGAATCAAAATTTGAAGTTCTTTTTGGAAAACTGGGACACCATGTCATCCGGACTAAAGAGGACAAGGACAACCCAAGTTGTTATCAGCGCTCAGTTCAGAAGCCTGCATCTCTGATGGTACGGGGTTGCATGAGTGCGTGTGGCATGGGCAGCTTACACATCTGGAAAGGCACCATCAATGCTGAAAGGTATATCCAAGTTCTAGAACAACATATGCTCCCAGCCAGACGTCGTCTCTTTCAGGGAAGACCTTGCATTTTCCAACATGACAATGCCAGACCACATACTGCATCAATTACAACATCATGGCTGCGTAGAAGAAGGATCCGGGTACTGAAATGGCCAGCCTGCAGTCCAGATCTTTCACCCATAGAAAACATTTGGTGCATCATAAAGAGGAAGATGCGACAAAGAAGACCTAAGACAGTTGAGCAACTAGAAGCCTGTATTAGACAAGAATGGGACAACATTCCTATTCCTAAACTTGAGCAACTTGTCTCCTCAGTCCCCAGACGTTTGCAGACTGTTATAAAAAGAAGAGGGGATGCCACACAGTGGTAAACATGGCCTTGTCCCAACTTTTTTGAGATGTGTTGATGCCATGAAATTTAAAATCAACTTATTTTTCCCTTAAAATGATCAGTTTAAACATTTGATATGTCATCCATGTTGTATTCTGAATAAAATTTTGAAATTTGAAACTTCCACATCATTGCATTCTGTTTTTATTCACAATTTGTACAGTGTCCCAACTTTTTGGGAATCGGGTTTGTATATATATATATCAGGGGCGTTTCCTCCGAGTAGGCAAGGGAGGCAGTGCCTCCTCAAAAAAATAGGATGAGAAAATAATCCATATTACATATAAAACAACACAAATATTACAAATTATGACATTAAAAAGAGCGCAAGTCATTTCTTAAGGAACACTGCCCAACAGCGACACCCGCAGGTAAAGTTACACAGAGGAGTCATGCCTCCCTTTCCTCTCATAGGAATCTATAGAAAATCATCAGAACCCCGGCGTGTGGTGGGTTTTGTGGGGGGTAATTGAGAATGAATGGGGGAAAGTCACGTGAGAGGAGGCAATGTCTCCATCGCGCTATGATTGGATGTAATTGGTTATGATTGGTTTGTGCGATAAATCCCGCCTCTTGTTGACGTGCGCGTTCCGCGCGTAGGTTTGACTGAACAAATGATGGCGTCAATCGGAAGACTAATCGAAAAGTAAGTAAACAGATCACCCAGTTAGATATATCACTACTTTATGTTATGTCAAAATCAAACTTGAAATGGACTGAAAGCATGATGACTGCGGGGTTTTTTAGTGCAATCAGCTTGGTGAAATTAAAAATGCAATTCGTGTCTGTGACAGACGGTGTTAATAGAGCATGACTGATGATCCAAAATATTCTAGGTTGACAATTAAAAAGAAAAACCGCAAATAAAACATATTGTTTAAATTATTATTGCCTTTAGTTATTATTTTGGAATGAATGTAGAAATGCTTAAAACACTCGATGCTTGATGAGATTGACTTGGTTTTGATAAATAGAACATTACATTGTTAATGTAAAATTACAAAATAGAGTTGTATTTTGTTTCTTTTCTTTTTTTTTTTTTTTGATGTACTGTAAAGTAATGTTCATTTAACAAGGAAGATTTGTCAACTTTAAGAGTAATGCACATGAATTTACAATGATTCATAAAAAAAAAAAATGTGCCTCCTCATTTCAGAGCACCACTGCACGCCACTGATATATATATATATATATATATATATATATATATATATATATATATATATATATATATATATATAATATAATTTTTTTTTTGCTTCATCGGAATGTGATGAAACTTGGTGACTTTTGTCGCATTAGCTATGTGAACACAAAAAATCATGGACATGATTCGGATATATTAAAGGGTCGTAAAAAATACTCACTACGTAAGAAATGAATGGAAAATATGAAAAAATACAAAAACTCTTGACACTGTGCATTAAAAAAGTGCTCTGCATTGAAGGGGTGACACTCTAAACTATCAAGAGTGCAAAATAAACAGAAGAAGCCCAGTGTGACCCCTAAACGAAGAGGACCAGAGGGTTAAAAGAGTTTCTGTAATGTTGAAGTTTTTGTGGTTACCTCTGATACATAAAAGTGTGGGAATGCACTATTTGTCTATATCTATTTTATTTTTCCTGTATCTTACTAAAGGGCTAAAGGGCTAGAGTCCCTTTTCAGACAACGCAATTTGCAAGACCTGTTTCCTGTTTTGCTGTCAGAGGAGAAGAACGGGAACCAAGAACTGTCTGCTTGCATAACACCCACATACTAAATAAAGATCGAGAGACTTAGAGAAAGACTTTTCTTCTTTTCTGCTTCCACTCGGCTCAACTCTACTGATCAACAACAAAGAACATTGATAGTCTCATCTCCACCTCAGGCGGTCCAATAAAGGTAAACACTGCATTAACACTAAGCAATGACTGCGCTAATGTCAGTGACGAGTAATATCTTACTTGTTCATTAAATATACATGGTAAATAAGTTGTGTTAGCATACTATATGGTAGCTGTTGATTTGAACTGAAATAGATAAGATTAATTGGTTCTAGAGCTACAAGGTAGTTGGAGGAACTTAATTTTGTTGAGTAATCAACTTAAAAAATTGTGTTTATGTTACAAAATAAGTTACTCTAACTCAGTGTAGCTTGTTGGTGGGATATAAATTCACTCAGTTGTCAAAGAAAAAAATTCTGTTTGTTGAGCCAACACATTACTTTTAGATTTTATTCTGTGGAAAATTAGTATTGGAAGCATAGATATTATCGAAAAATCACTTCAGAAATTATTTCAGATGCCTTGAAAATGTATATATAAAATTCAAGTGGCCGAAGTGGCTGGGAGTGACTGCATTACACGCCACTGCTGAAATACACACGTATTTGGCAGGGTTGGCAGGTGTTAATGTCAAGCCCTGTATAGAAGTATACAGTGCACAGCATAAATGAGTACACCCCCTCTGAACAAATGCAAAAGATGTATTTTCTTCATGATCACTACTACAATTCATGGAAATATGGCAAAACTTAAATGTATTAAACATATACGCAATAAAAACTGAGAAATATATGTCATTAATAGTCATAAAATAAGTAAATTAGCCAATTTTGTTTAAATTAAGGATTGCAGAAATGAGTACACCCCAGATTGAATTCAACAAATGTATAATATTCTAGCACTTATGCCCTCCATCATTTTGAATATACTGCTCTGACCCTTCTTGGCACGGAGTGTACAAGTTCATGACAATTCTGCCCTGTTTAACTCCTGGATGATGAGCTCCTTAAATGCCCTGATCTTTAATGGGGAGTGTTGCTCAACTCGTCTCTACAGAGCTTTAGTAAGTAAGAGCTTTACTATCACTGAACTTTACTGTGGGAACCAGGCACTTCTCACTGCACTCCTCCTCTAGCAGAACATTTAAGATGCTGTTAGATCCAATGAGACCAGAGTATTGATTCCCAGAATCTATATTTTGTAAACATGGCCTTTGGAAATGGCTAACTGACTTTATTGTGCTTTGGCTACAGTAGGTAGTTCCAGTGAGAACCACAACCATGCATTTCTGCAGGCTGCATCTTACTCTGTGAGATAAACACTCAATCTTTTCATAGCTTTTGCTGGCTCTGAGACACTGATTATTGTCACAAGTCCATTTTGAATTTCTGTGTTACTTTTGCTATATTTTCACACTTAAAACAATGATTTGGTAATCCTCTTATACCACTAAGAAATCTCCTGACAGTTTTCTCCCAAGTGCTTCCATTGTTGTCAGCATTAAGTCTGAGAATGATTCAGTGGGTTATATAACACTTTTAATTGTCAAGAAATGACTTCTCTTTAAATGTTTTGGTTTAACATACTTACCTGTTGATCAAATATTGCCTTAAACTTACACCAGAACATTTTTATTTTGTTTTATTTAGTAACTTTTAGAAGGGTGCGCTCATTTTTGCTACACAACATTTTATCAGCTTGATAAGAAAATCTTATTTTCCTGAATAATTTTAACATGCTTCTTTAGTAATTGATTAAGCAGGAACATTATATCTCTAAAGAACCCTAACATGTCTTCTAAGTAATTGAATGAAATTACATATAAAGATGTACTTAAGTCCTGTTTAAGTAGGTCAAAACAGCACTGTAAAGATCAACTAAGTACAATTAAAATAAATTTAAACTATAACTTTAACATGCAATTAAGTGTCTGTAAACATTACAAAGTATACATTATTTTAAAGTATATTATTTCCAAAATAAGTATTCTTTTTAAAAGTATGCTAAAGTTTACATATTTTTCCCAAGAGATCTCATTCAAATTTGAAAAAGAGTGGAAAAGAGCAGCACTGAAGATTCTTTAAAATTTCTGAGCAGAATATGGCTTTAATATTAGAAAGCACAATGGATCATGAGAGTTTTACTTAATTGTCTTTTTTAAATCAAGGTAAATTCAATCAGTTACCAAATATTACGCCCTGCATACAGAGATGTTGATGGTGCGATAAAATCCCACTCTTCCTGTCTTTAGGCCTAATGACTTCAAGATTTAAGCAGCCAGGACACACCTAATAGCACCCCCATACCCCAATGTGAGAGAAAAGCAGACGATTAATGAAGATTTTAATGCTGTCGTTTAGAATATGCCAAGTTCATTGTTCCTCCTCAGTCTCCCGCAATAAAAGCTTAAATGAAGCGTGCTTACTGGGGCTAAGCATTCGTTCTGAGTAATTGGTGGCGTCTTTGAGAGCGCTTTGAACCAGCTGACCTGAACACTCAGCCCTTGTTAGAGAGGCCAGCCGAAGGGAAGTGAGCAATGCACCTTAAACTGTGAGAATGAGTTTACATCACGACCGTAAAACTGCTTGATTCTGAAGAGCTCTGAATGAGAAACATTTACATTTTTATTGAAAGAAAGTGAAATTTTTCGGTGCTGAACTGGATGGGTGTGTTTATTTTATGATAGAAAAGAAGAAAATTTGCATTAAAATCATGTATTGTATGAGTTCATCTCCAAAGCCCCATAACTAACCAAACGAAAAATGTTGAAAGTTTTGATAAAGATCACCTTCAAACATAAAAGAGACCAAAGCCAAAGATAAACTCATGATTATATTTATTAAATTAAATTAAAAGGCATTTGAAATAAATTATGAAAGCATGATTAAAAAAACTTTTTTTATGTGAACTTTGTTCTTTCATAATTTATTTTTACATTTTATTTCAAATGCCTTTTAATTTTAACCCTTGTTCTAGAAAAAGACTTTGAATGAATGTTAAATTATGAAAAAACATCATAAATATTAAATAATTATATTTATAAAACTATAATATTGTGAATACAGTAATGTAAGCATAAACATAAACAGATTAATTTGATTGATAGATCATTTCCGGTGTCATTTTCACCACAACCAAACATTTTGCCCTAAATATTTTTTAGAAGTTAGTGCCTTGTGAAAAAGAAGTGCATTTAATGGTACTTAATTCTTATAATCTTAAAATTATATATATATATATATATATATAGCATACTTATACTTTTAAATGAACTAAATTGCAACTTTCTGATTACAATCATTATGTGTAATTACAAGTATATTTAAATACATGACATACAAGTATATTTTAGTTTACATAAACTATTGTCAGTATGTTTTGCAGCATACTTTAAACATTTTTCAAAGACATTAGAAGTTTGAAATTAAATAAAGATGTTGTACTTCTTAAAAATAAAGGTTCTTTATTTGCATCGATGTTTCCACGAAGAACCTTTAACATCCATGGAACCTTTCTATTGGACAAAAGCTTCTTTATAGTGGTAAAAGTTTCTTTAGATGTTAAAAAATGCTCTTCATACTGGTTCTTTAAAGAATCGTTAAGTAAAAGGCTCTTTGGGGAACCAAAAATAGTTCTTCTATGCCATCACTTTAAAAACCCTTTATTTTTAAAAGTGAAAAAAGCACTCTAAAGTTCAGCTAAGTGTGTTTAATATCAATTTAAACTATAATACATTTTAATTTCATTGCAAAATGCAATCAAAATAATATCACTCGTGAAGAAAATATTTTTACATTTAGTATTAAACTTACATTTGACATTATAGCAGGCTCTTGACATTAGCAAACCTCTCCTAATGATGTTATCAGAAAAAAAGAGAGGCGAGAAAGAGCAAAAGTTAATTAAGTGGCACAGGAAAAATGCCAGCAAGTGAAATAATGTTTTTCAATACAGACCCCTCAGGATCCCATATTTGGAAAATATGCAGTTTAAAAGGGTAACATCCAGACAGTTCAGACAGCTCAGGAAAATCATCAAGAAAAGATTATTTTTTGATAGGTGCTGCTATTGAAGAATCACAAGAGCAACCTATATAAAAGAGCATCTATCTATCTATCTATCTATCTATCTATCTATCTATCTATCTATCTATCTATCTATCTATCTATCTATCTATCTATCTATCTATCTATCTATCTATCTATCTATCTATCTATCTATCTATCTATCTATCTATCTATCTATCTATCTATCTATCTATCTATCTATCATGATAGATAGATCAAATATTTTGTGTCCACATTTTTAATACAATATAGATGCATGGCCACATAAAAATGTCTTTTTTATTCATTTGACACAAGGTGGCAGCACATGCAAACATTTTCCCTCATCGGTACTGAAGAAGGATTTCCTTTTAAAATCTTGCTGTAATTTTGTCCCTTTCGTTCATGATCATTTCAACATAAACTTCCATCAGTGGAACCACCATCTGTACACATTCTCACTGCTTCCACTCCAAAGGTATTATTTTTATTTATTTATTTTTATTGAAGTGTCATTTATTGTGCAGAATTAACATCATATGTTCATGCTATTCCTGTGTGTGATTCCAAGCTAAAATATTTATCTAAATATGTTTTTAAGATTAAATGTGATTAACAGCGTCACACAGGGACAAAATATGCTTGTTGCTTGTAATATCATTAATAATTCAGTGCAGGTTCTTCTCCTCTTCCCCTGTTTCAGCAGATGAGTGTGTGTTTTTGGGAACGAGTCCAGATCATCCACTGGCTCTCCAGGCTTTGGCCCACAGTCGTCCTTAAGGAATATGGCCACATGCTTTTACAGACACCATTTGTGAGAAAATGGATTTCAGGGCACGACTCAGAAGTGACACTCGGTTGGGTGATTTGCCAAAAGAAGCTCCCGTTTCTTCGCAATCCAACCAATAACCCCAATGACACACACACACACACACACACTTTTATTTCATTAAAGTTGGCATGAAAACGAAGCTGCGATCGTCTTTTCTTCGCTATATCTGAGTGAAGCGGCTTCTCGAACAAGAACAAATGTAGGGCGGGGCTTGATTTTGTCCACTCGGAATTGATTGGATGGTGATCTCACGTGAGTGACAGCTTGTCTTAAGGAGAAGAGAAGAGATGTCGGAGGGAAAAATGATTATTTAATCAGTTTGATTAAAGAATACGAGGGTACATGAATAAAAAAAATAAAAAAAAATTATGTGCATGTATATATAATTTATAATAAACACAGCAATATTCCATAAAAAACAAGAACCGAAATCTATCTTTCTTTCTTTCTTTCTTTCTTTCTTTCTTTCTTTCTTTCTTTCTTTCTTTCTTTCTTTCTTTCTTTCTTTCTTTCTTTCTTTCTTTCTTTCTTTCTTTCTTTCTTTAATCTTCTCCATAATTAAATATGCATTATATTCATATCGGTCTATTGTTTTTTATTTAATGTTTTTATGTTGTATTGCATATAATAACATATTTTATTTATTTATTTAGACTAGACTAGAGCAAAGCGATATTCACCTATCATGGAAAAAGAGGACAGTGCTGCGCGTAAGGGGAGGCGGGAGCGGGCGCCATGACAACGCCCTCAAACCAATAACGTAAAGCGATGAAGGACGTCGTAAATACTGCCTGCTCGATGTTGGAAAGAGTCGGTCGCTGTGGCTCGTTGTTAGTGCTGGAGATCAGCAGCAGTGTGTGTGTGGAGACCGCGCTCGATCAAACTCTTGCTCTCAGCAGCTCGGGATGAGATTCAGAAGTCTTGCACATATAAACGACTGATTCATATAAGAGACTGAGAATTAGAGGCTTGACCACTGCTTATGTATCTCGCTAGGTTGCTAACTGGCTGATCTCCTAATGGAAAGAGCATCTGAGTTTGTCTGATGTGAGTATGTGAGCCGCTGACCGTCGGGGATACAATGTTGTTTTTCGTGTGTCTTTTATCGGAGCGTTTGACGCGCGCTACACAGTAACAGCAGCGCGAGCGCTCCAGCCTGAACAATGATTCAGAGTAACCGATCCAGAGACTCGCTCCTGCAGGACTGACTGAAGAAACTCTCTCAGGTTTGTTTCCAGCTTTTTTCCCCCCTTCACTGTCCTGTTGAGACGTCTGGCGTCCATCAGTTTGCGTTTCGTTTCTTAGTTGTAGTGAATTTAATTCATACAAAAACTGCATTTTCCTATCTTCATGTCATGGAAAACCTTTAAAAAAAAAAATGTACTGGAAAAGACATGGAAATTTCTTCTATTGTGATTTAGTATTGCTATAGAGCATGCATGTCGACTAGAAGAGTGTAATATCCAATGCAAATACATCAGAAACGCCTGAAGAGTCATAGAAATACATTGGTTTAAAGCTGTAGGAGCCCATGTTGTAAAGTAAAATGTATTTTCTTTTCTTGTTACACAATGAAAATATGTAAAGTCTAATTGAAGACTTAGCTATAACACAGACACTGTTGTTCCCATCATGTCTCGCTCTCATCTTGTGTTCTGAAACAGCAGAGCTCAGGAGATCATGAAGTAGGTTTCAGATTTCTTGGCACTGATCTGACACTTGAAATAACATGATAGGATTCAGCTGCTGACCTCAGAGCAGTCTGAAAGATCTCATGTGATTTACTAAGCATTAACACACATACACTTATCGATCAAGCCAGGACTTTTCAAACGTATGGGTAAATGTAGCGTTTATCCTGTTAAACGGGACAAGAGTATAAAGATTTTAGGTTGTAACTGGCTTTAATATCAAGTTTTAACATGGTTTTTAAATGTCTTTTAACTTTACTAGTTAAATGATCATGCAGTCTGACATATTAACAATAGTCTTGACAAAAAGTATTAATAAACAAGACTGTCAAACAAAATGCTGTTTAAAATCATTGCATTTACATTGTGAGGACGTATATAATTAGACCATGTGCATGTTATTTTTTTCCTACGTTTGAGAAGTTCTGTTGTAACTTGATCATTCATTTGTCCAGGACACCGGGAGTGAGAAAGCCACACCTGTATGATAAACCGCAGCTCACAACACCAAGCTCATTTTATTAAGCCTTTTTTTCTGAAGATATGCATCTTGCGTAACCCCCAATAATATGAAAAACGAGACATCAAGCCTTTATAAATGTGAGTTTTCATGCACCCTCCTAATGAAGTGAAGACTTCATGTTAGTGGCTGACAGAAAAAAAAAAAGGGGTAATTGTGAACACAAGGCACACATTGTGTCGGATTAAACTGTAGCATTTGTTTCTGTACAATACACTCATTTGCCTAAAGAACTTGCTTACATTTGGATTAGTGCTATTTCTCTGGGACTTGCTTCAAAATATCAAGAACGAAAGCCTTTAGAGAAGCTGGAGGTGTCATAACCACATCATTGAGTTTAAGATTCAGGTGTCATTTTTGAATGAGAATGTGGTTAATCATTAATTTAGAGTGGTTTTTATTTGTTACTGTGTGAAAGGAAATTTGTTTCCATTCATCATTGTCTGCGCGGGTTGCTGGACTGAGGCGGCTCAGTTGTGGATGACTGTTTTTGTGATCAAACATTATTGACTCCTGCAGTCGATAACCTTGGCAACTGCAGTTCTTCACCCGAGCGCCTGCAGCTCAGCAAGTGCGACGCTAATGACAAGGCCATTGTGAAATGCTTAATGTAATGGGAATAAAGTTAACAAAATGCACTCAGTACAGTCTCAAAGTAATACGGATTAAAGAAAAGAAAGTTTTCATACTCTTCAGCATTTGACCTGTTTCGGGACATGCGTATGAGCAAGTGAAAACATGAATTTTTCGAATACTTAAGAGCGAGTTAGTTACTTTGCTTCATGACCATGTGGTCCTTTGCAGGTGTCTGAATGATGTCACATCCTGTCACATGATACTGACCGCATGACTTGATCCAAAATGGTCCCTTTATATTGGTTGCTCCGAATGATATCAATGAAGTTCATTTTTCCAGACATTCTTTCTCATAACAAAGCGACGACTTCTACGCAATTTTAATACCATTTTGCACTATGTTGATATGTGATGTTATAAAATCATGCCAGAGTAAAACATATACATTTATTACATTTTAAGATGTTTTAATCACAAATGAAATGGCTGTATTGGCCTTTGGACGGTTAAACTGAATGACCTTTGTGACGCCTTGAAATCTTTAAAATACGTTATATGAAACAAAATATAATTAAAACCTTTTGGATTCAATAAATGAGAGCTAGTTGTACTACCTTACATACTTTTGGATGTCATATCTTTATGTTGTATTATTATTAAGGCCTTTGGACACACACACACACACACACACACAAAAAAAAAAAAAATCATCTTTTTCTAAAACATTTAAAGGATTAGTTCATTTTCAAATTAAAATTTCCTGATAATTTACTCACCCCCATGTCATCCAAGATGTTCATGTCTTTCTTTCTTCAGTCGAAAAAAAATGAAGGTTTCTGATGAAAACATTCCAGGATTTTTCTCCTTATAGTGGAGTTTAATGGCCTCCAAACGGTTGAAGGTCAAAATTAGTTTCAGTGCAGCTTCAAAGAGCTTTAAACGATACCAGACGAGGAATAAGTGTCTTATCTAGAGAAACCATCGGCCATTTTCTTAAATAAATAAATTATATATGTTTTAACCATAAATGCTCATCATGAACTAGCTCTCTTCTTCTTCTCTATTTGAATTTCAGCAGTGTAGACACTGCTAAGTGTATTACTGCCCTCCACAGGTCAAAGTTTGAACTAATAGTTATATACTTGCATTAGTATATTGTATATGACATTTAGTTCAAACTTTGACCTGTAGAGGGTTGTAATTGGCTTAGCAGTGTCTACACTGCTGGAATTCTAATAAAGAAGAAGGCTAGTTCAAGATGAGCATTTATTGTTAAAACGTATAAAATTTAAACTGTAAGTTTGACCTTCAGCCATTAGGGCTCCATTGAAGTCTACTATAAGGAGAAAAATCCTGGAATGTTTTCATCAGAAACCTTCATTTCTTTTCGACTGAAGAAATAAAGACATGAACATCTTGGATGACATGGGGGTGAATACATTATCAGGAAATTTTAATTTGAAAGTGAACTAATCCGTTAAATGTGAGAAACTCAGCAAAGTGACTTTAGTCAATATTGAGTTCTACTGAATCAAAATTTTGAATTGATACACTGAAATGAACTGGTTCATGGACTTATCACATTTAGCATTTTTGACATTTTAAACGAGTTCTACCTGTCTTAAGACATCTGTTTTAACACTTATTGCTTGTCTCAACTAGCAAAACAAGGAAGTATTGTGACACTATAGTCTTTAGGAAAATTGATCAACATGAAACGGCATTTGCTATCAGTTATCTTATATTTTTCTGAGAATGAAACTCAATATTAAGTGAAAAACAACAACAAAAAAGGTCAGCACTTGATTTTATCCCATTGGAATGTGAAAAGATGGTGTTCTATATCAGAATAGGTCCAGGTGATTGGAGAAAGGAGGGGTTTAAAAAGTAAGAGTGTTTAGTGATGTCAGCCAAAAAAGTTTCAGAGGGCGGAGCCTCATTATGATTCTGAAGAGAAGCATTCATTTTACTTGGACTAATATGCACTGATGTATCATTCACAATATAACCAGGAATGTGATTTAAAAAGTAAAGAGTCAATTTGGATTTTACACTGACTTCAAGGGGAAAATAAATATATTCATCACTAGATTCACAATGTAGCATATATCGGGAAAATCCAGTGCTGGCTCATTATCTGTTCTCCTCGGAGCCGGTTTGTTTATGTGTGCTGACTCTTCTAAGATACTGTTCAACCCTTTGTTTTGGCACACCCTGAGCTGCTTTTTGGTGTTAAGCGGTGTTCGGTGGCCTTCCTATTTTCCTATCCCGTCTGAGCGGGGGTGAGAGGGAGGGGATACTTTATGGGTAATGGAGTGGTAATTCAAAACAGAGGCCCGTGGGCAGGATGAGGTTTGTTGGAAACAAACATTTCATCAGTGAAGTTAGAGTGAACGTGTCTGTTTGTGAACGGGCTGATCATTGTTTCCTAAACTTGTTGTCTTGTGTACCTCCAAAGCCCCATTAGTATGGCTCAATTTCATTTTAATTAACCAAACCATAAATGAGAAAATCATTCAGCATTGTCATTAATTGAGCAAGCTGCACAGTGTCTTCATATAGGCTATACACATAAAGTCGTGCAGTTTTCAAGTTGTCTTAAAGTCAATGTGAATTGACATTTGTAACTGTGGCAGTGTAATTTGCTATGTGTAACTAATTTTACCTCAGTAATTTTACCAATTTCAGTGTGAAACTGGCTAATCCATGAGAAAAAAGAAAGGTTTAGCTGTGGGACATCATTTTATCCATTAAGAATTGATTGGATTGTGAAGTGCCCATTACATACATTTGGAATAATATTATGCACCGATGAAGAAAGAACATAGGGTCAGTTTTGATGTCACATTAAACTTTATCCCTTAAAGGGTTATTCACCCAAAAATTTAAATTCTGTCATTAATTACTCACCCTCATGTCGTTCTAAACCTGTAAGACTTTTATCTTCGGAACACAAATGAAGATCTTTTTGATGAAATCTGAGATTTCTGTCCACTTTCAAACCCCAGAAAGGTCACTCTAAAAAATAATGTGTTGGCTCAACAACAACAAAAAAAATAAAATAAATAACGCAACAGTTTGCATCATTTTTTTTTTAGTGAATTTACGCTCAACCAGCAAGCCACATTGAGTTAGAGGAGCTTAATTTGTAGCATAAACGCACATTTTTTAAAGTTGATTACTCAAAAAACTTAAGTCGCTCCAGCTAGCAGAGTTGTAGCCCTGGAACCAATTAATCTTCTCCAGTTCAAATCAACAGCTATCATAGCACATGCTAACATAACCTATTTAACATGTATATTCAACGAACAAGTAAGATATTACTTCATGTATCTACTCTTCAGCGCAATGATAACCACAAAAACTTCAACATTACAGAAACTCTTTTAAATGTCAAACATAACAGCATTAAACACTAACAGGTCTTAAAAACAAATAAATTAACACATAATTTCTCCTTATCCAGTCTAATGCAAAGCATGCAAGCAATTTCATTAAATTACTACAGTGTAATTAAAAAAAGCCAATTAATGCATAAATTTGAGTTTAAATTACAAACGATATTAAGTTGATGTAATAATGATCATTATTATGTCTACAAAATAATCGTAACTTAAAAGGTTTAATTAAAACGATAAATAAGAATTATTTAGTTGCAACCATGCATTTTTTTAAGTTGTGTTAACAGGTCCTCTGAATTACTTTTTAGACTGAAGACATCCATTTGACTCTACTGGTTTAACCTCAGTTTTATGAAGTGACATGAGGGCTTTGTTTGTGCAGAAAACAAACAGAAAACATAATATATACCACTTTCTTTACAAAATATTAATCTCCGAAGCACATTCACGTAACGTGTGCTCTCATGTCAACACATCACGCATGTGTCATGGTGCTATTGTGAACGAGCATTGGATATTAATATTTTGTAAATAAAGTGGTAAAAAAAAGCACTTGTTTCGCTTCATAAAATTGAAGTTAAATCACTGGAGTCACATGGAATACTTTAATGATGCCTTTACTACCTTTCTGGGCCTTGAAAGTGGTAGTTGCGTTGACTGTCAATGGAGGGACAGAAAGCTCTCAGATTTCTTTAAAAAGATCTTCATTTGTGTTACGAAGATGAGCAAATGTTTTAATGGTTTGGAACAACATGAGGGTGAGTAATTAATGACATAATTTTCATTTTTGGGTGAACTAACCCTTTAACTACAAAAAGGGATAATTGTGATTTTTAGTTTATTTTAAATTTTAAATTTTCTGTTTTATGAGTTTAACAAAGCAAGATAAATCTCCTCTTGGAGATAGAAAAACCCACTGGGAAACACATACCCATGGTTTGGGATTATTTTTGTATGATAAGGCTTTTAGTGGCATTTAGCCTGAAATATGAGAAGTTGGTCATTTACCAGAGTGACATAAACCATTTGGAAGCCTTGTAAGGATATTTGAGAGAAGTAAAATCAAATTCTGCTGTCATTTTCGGTTTGCGTGAGACTTGATCTGAATCATACCCCCACAGGCTTATCCTACTGAAGTCTGAAATGAGCCCTATAAATGTCAAAGTGAAAGAATCAGCAGGAACCTTTGCGAAATGCTTTAGTTTTCCCCACCAAACCTTTCAACATGTCATTCATTTAAAAGAGGCCCCTGCCTCTTGAAATATTATGATTGAGTTTCCGTGACTGTGGGTGGACATAGACTTGACTGCTGGAGCGAGAACTCTTTAATCTGGTTCGGTGTGAAGCAGTCAGCCCGTGCAGTGAAGCTTGTTTGCTTTCGCTCTGCCAATCTGTACTCAAACCAACGGCGGTGCATCACATGGAGCACGGCTTTCCTTGACTGCCTCATTTTTCCGGAAGAAAAATGCACACAGTTTATCTTTGTCTCTGCTCAGTGAGTGAAAAACCGGGGATGTCATTCCGTTAAATGGCACGCAGAGATCATATCGTGTTCAGTTGTTTTATGAACGTTCAGTAAATCTTGTCCTCTGTAATAAGCAGAATGCACATTCTTTCTTATCAAGATCTGTGTTAGCCTCTTCCGTTCGTTGCATTCCAGATGAGTTACTTCCCAGGTGTCCACCCCTTAATTGGTACTCTTTGCGTGCTAAATCAATCTTTCCCTGCACTTATGTTTTGTTCTCATCATAGTCTGCAGTTATATCTGTCCATGCCCATGGAACATGAATATATACCACATGTCCAAAACACAAGATTGTACTTGTGGTTCATAGCTGTGATGCAGTAAAGCCTTTTGGCTTCAATATGTCCCTCTCAGCAAGGAAATAAACTGTGCTTTTCAAATAGTTTCATGGGATCTTTGTGGATTAAAAAAACAAACATATTTTGTTCCATAAAAGTAAAGCCTATTTTTAGCACTATTAAAATGTTTCACATTGGCAGAAAATGTTTTGCATTGCATTACTTTAACTTTTAATGAGATTTGCAAATAAATAACACCAGAAGTTAAACATCCAGGCAGTGAGCATTTGCAGAAAAAATGTTCTTAATTGTCAGATGTCAAAATGCCAATCCTGTTGGCACTAACCGATGCAAATTACCATTTATTTGCATATTAGTGTCTTTGATTTTGACTAAAAAAATGGTTTAGTTAGATTTGCCCTTAAACACTATTGTCTGATAAGGATGTTCCAGAACTGATATGAGTTATAATTTCTGGTGTAGATTTTCTCTTCCACCCCCCAGCAACTCAGATCTCACTAGGTCAATTAAAATGCACAGAAATTCGTCAACATGCTCGCTAATCACACTGACTCGTCTACTAATGAGCAGAGCTCTCGAAAGCCATTGCTTTTAATAGGCATGGTGTAATGAGCTTTAATTGAAAATGGCCCATTTGCATGGTAAGCGGCCATATAAAGAATTTGATGCTAAGGGTCTGATTTCCGGCATGGTGGTAATGCAATGTAGCAGCCTGTTTTACCATAGCATAATAGTGACTGAATATTAGCGTAGCACCACATGCAGGTGTCTGCATCATATGCCTGATTTGCACGGATGTTGATGTGCTTCATCAGTATCGGTGACATGTTAGATGCATTCGCATGGTGCTCTATACAGCGCTGTTTCACCTCCCCACATTACCTTGGTGACACCAAGCTTTTTCAAAGAGAAATCTTCAAAGAGAGATTTAAAACTTACCAGGGCAACTCTGATCAAAGGTTAAACCACGCTCAGCACGACTCTTCTGGTAATACACAGAGGAGCGCATCTGTTTGAAAGTAGAAAGAGTCTAACTTGATTTGCAGGTGTTAGAGCATTTGCTTTTATTGTTGACGAGCAGCATTATAGACTATTTCTTTAACATTGTTTCAAAGAGGCTTTCTTTCTTAATGTTTGCTCACTTTTTAAACACTGATATTTTTAAAATCCACGTTATTTTTATCCGTAGTTGTTAGGAGTTATTCTGAGGGAAATATGAGCCAGCACAGTCTGGTACAGAGTGTCTCGCCGTTTATTGGTCTGGCAGAAATCCATCTCGTTACAGTTCGGAAAGCAATGCATTCGCTCAAATGACTTGAACATTTCCAATTTGTTAAACATTTTGAAACAACACACAATCTTGGTTTTGCTTAGAGGTTTATATCTTGGGAAAGGAGAAATTTCAGGTTAGGAGAAATGGAAAGTAGCTGTTCAAAAGTTGTCTGTAATAGGAAATTGTCTTGTTTTTTTGTTCCGTGCTGTAGCCTTGGTAAAATTCAACTTAATGTAATATGTTTGATGTTTTGTGTGCTTTTTTGCAGGCAAGCTTTTAAGTGCATTGGCACGGCGCACTCCAGAGCAATGGCTATGAGAATGTCTTAGCCCAGCAAGCACTTGCAAGGGGGGACTCTGCTTGTTTCTCCCCCTATGGAAAGTCCAGGTGATGAGTCGGCACCAGTGATGGGGATCCATTGAGTCCTGTCCCTGACACTATTCATTGCCCTTTCCCCCTTTACCCTTGACCCCTGCCCTGCCTGGCCAGTGCACGAACATGCTGCGCTTCCTCCCTCTCAAGCTTGGCCGTTTGTATCGGTGTCTGAAGCTTCTCTTTGTCTTGGGGCTGTTTGTCATCTTGCTGATGAACACGCACAACCTCTTCGCCTCATTCCAAAAGAACGAACTCACCGACCGAAGGTTCATCAACCTCAACAAGTGCCCAGCCTGCTTTGGCACCAGTTGGTGTCGCAAGTTCATGAATGGACAAATATCTTTCGAGACATGGGGTCGCCTTCGCTTCCTGGATGTCTTCAATGTGAAAAACGTTTTCTTCGCCCAGTACGGGGAGCCTCGTGAGGGTACGCGGAGGATTGTACTCAAGCGGTTGGGTTCCAACCAAGAACTTACCGATATCGACCAGAAGATTTGCAAGCGGGCAACAGGTCGGCCTCGTTGCGATCTCATCCAGGCCATGTACAAGACTGAGTTTGCCCGACTTAATGGGGATGTCAGACTACTAACTCCAGATGTTGTGGAAGGCTGGTCAGATCTTGTTCATTGTCCATCCCAAAGACTGCTGGACAGAATAGTCAGGAGGTATGCTGAGACAAAAGACTCTGGAAGCTTCCTTCTCAAGAACCTTAAAGACACAGAACGGATGCAGCTGTTGATGACTTTGGCTTTCAATCCGGAGCCCCTAGTGCTTCAGGTAGGTTTTTTCATGTTGTCTATTAACCCATCTCTCTTTGACAGACTCCCTAGGCCTGTAATATATCTTCTGTGTTATAAAAGCCAGATCATAATGCATGCTCTTGAACTGCCCTTGATGATTCTGCCAGCTGAATGGAACCTGTCGGTTTGGTGGTCTGCAAATAGGCTAAAAAATATGGCGCTGAAAATTGTAGGGTGTGCTACTTTCCCTCCCTCTGTGTTTCCATTCCTGGCTGCATCTTATTTTTTAAGCCACAATTCTCGAGTTTGAGGTCCTGCTCCTGTAATCTGGGAGGACCTCATTTGGGAAGTGTTTAATTGCAGCCTTATAGTCCAAATCTAATGGATTTGTCTTGCCTTGATGCTTATTTTAAAGCATTTTTAATTACTTAAAAACTGAAAACTGTTAATGTTCAAAACTATCCTTGCAGAATAGCACAGTTAAAAGGCATCTCACTGTCATTGTACCGTTTTGCCCTTCATATCTGTGTATTCTCTTCTGATAGACCATGCTACTTCCCATTTTGACATGGCAATGATAATAAGGGCCACTATCTGACCACTTTTCAATACTGATTTACGATTGGCGATCAATTTCAATTTCACTTGTCATTGACCGCAGCTGGTAAATGCCCAGAACAACAAAGTAACACAAGCCCTGTGAAGACATTCAGTGTCTTGCTGACCTCTAATCTATCACAAGTTCCTGACACCCTCTGGCGTTTGCTAGACAAAGGGGAGATCATCCCAATCTATAAAATCTGATTAGTTGTGTGTGGTCCCTGTCATTCGGCACCCTCCTCCTTTGTCTATCTGTTTTTCTCGCTCTCTGTTGCTGCTTCGGCATTGCCCCTCTTTCTTTCTGCTATCTAGATAATTACATCAAGTTCATAATGCCATTACATATCAGTTCAAAGCACCCTGTGATTTTTAATCTAATCCCCAGGTCCAATTCCAGGACATCTTCTCCTTCTGTCTATCTCTGTTTACCCATCATTATTCTGTTTGAGCTGTCCCTGCATGTTTTTTGGTGCTCATAAATAGTTCATTCTGTGCTGAACTTGTGAACCGTTGGCATGGGGAATCCTTCCCCTTGGAAGTACTGAATAACCTGAACTCTTCGAGCACCGGGGGAGCTTCCGGGAGACCCTGAAGGGTGGTTTAGTGCCTTTGGCTGTTCCTTACACAAGAAACACCATAATGTTTCAGGAACAGAAGGAAATGAGTGGTTGTGCACCAGCTCATAAATAATTAATGGAAGCTATGCAGAGTGTATACCAAGCCGGAAAAGATGCTTTTTTTTTGTTTTATAAAGCTAGAGTTTCATTGTTGTTTCAAGTTTAACACTGTACATGGTACAGTGATGGTATCAGATCAAAATTAACATATTTAATAATTCATTAATATACAAGGTTGCGGAAGCTGCTTTAAAAGCTTGGCAAACAGTTTCATAATAGATAAACTATAAGAAAGCTCCTATTATACCCCTTTTTACAAGATGTAAAATAAGTCTCTGATGTCCCCAGCAGGGCTGGGACAATAAATAGATGCATCGCGAATTGAGAAATGATTGTGGATCGATTCTGAGATTTTCCAAATGCATTACGATTCTCTCTTGAATCGATTCTTAGCTTAATTTTTAACAGCAGATGGCAGTGCATGCTTTAGAAAAAGCCGTACTCTATTTGCTTACATGCACCACTTGAACCTTCTATAAAATAAAGTTTGAAAAGGTTGAAGCGAATTACAAGGGTGTTTGCATTGGACTGTTTAAATTAATCTCCCGTCATACAAGCATTCTGAGGTGCAAGTACATTCTCAGACTCAGCCTAACGCACAGGCACTCTTCTTCATGAGCATTTGAGCGTGCGGTTGAATCTAGCCTAGAGCGCCATCTGCTGTTAAAAACGAAGCTCTGAATCGATTCGAGAAAGAATTGCGGTGCATTTGGAAAATCTCAAAGAACGAGAGGTGCATCGATTTATTGTCCCAATGTGTGTGTGAAGTTTCAGCTCAAAAAACAGATCATTTTTATAGCATGTTTAAAATCGGCACTTTTTGGGGATGAGCAAATGTGCTGTTTTTGTGTGTCCCTTTACATGCAAATGAGCTGGTGCTCCCATCCCCCTTTCAAGAAGAGGGCGGAGCTTCAAGAGCTATGCTCCTGCATACTGGCAACAATAAACAGGACAATCTCGTGCACTAAAAATGTCAGAAACTGCCAGTAGCGGTGTTTAGTCATCTGTCTGTACTGTGCATAATAAATGCACGTTTATGAATTACACAGAGGGTGAGCAAGCATGGCTGAATAAACATAATGACATTGGTCTCCTGGTGCCTTCACGTGCTACCATCCAAAATCGCCTCATTTTCTGAGAATGAATTCGAGCAGAACTTGTTTTTCTCTCACAAAGCTTCTCACTCCTACTTTGTATTTTTGTAAAATACCATGACGCAATTCACCACTGCTTTAGTTTCCAATCTACTGTGAGGTTTCTGGCACTAAAGCGGCTCTTTCTCTCAGCTGTGTGAGAAACCGGCAGTGGAAACCAATCCTCAGCGCTGTTGTAAGGTTGGTCCACAACACGCTCTCCTTTTCTGTCTGCCGAAATCATGGTGCTGCTAGTCACGTGGAAAGAAATTCGTCCCAAAGGAATAAATATTTTTAGAAACCAATATGATGGCCAGAAATAATGAATAGCATGTGATATGTAAGGCCTTTGTTTTAAAAGGCCCACAGTCCTGCCATGAAATGCTGAAGCCAACCATTGTGTTTATTTTACGCTATTCACATAAACTAAAATTTTCCTCTTTCAACCAGCCAAATTTTAACCTTTTAAAACGGCATTATGCTTTGTTCTCTGCTGAATTCTTGAGACGGTTGAAGAGATTCTGTGACCCACATTCTTTGCAGAGACGGTTATTAATTCCCACTTTCATGAGCCAGCGTTCCCTGCATTTTATCTTCTGTCTGTGAAGCTGTGATGCATGAGGTCATGTCCGATAGATGTAGAGGCTGGTTTAGGTGACCTTGCTCAAATTTAGCCAGGAGCATGGTACTTTGTTAACAGCCCCCGCGTTAGCATACTCTCTGCCGGCTCAGCCAGCTTGACAACAGGACATGACAGGCCTGTGGGGTTAACGCAGTCAAGGGTGCAGCACTCGCCTTCAGAGCGGGCGCTTGTCGAGACACTCCTCCCTGCACCTGACATATTTTGTGAGTTCAGCTGGAGAAAAAGTTGCAAAACGCTACTTCCGAAAGCTCCCTCTGGATTGTGGAGTCAAATGAGGGCAGGGCCTTTTTTTTTAAATAAGAGAGCTTTAAAAACAACATGAAAGGGTTTCAGGCATAACCAGGCAATTGCCAATGAGCTGATGTTGTTTAAGCCACTGAGTAGTATTGACTAGGGCTGGGCAACTTCTTGTAGAGTTTAGCTCCAACTTTGCTAGAAAGTCACAGGCAGATGAATTTGATCAAAGCTGTGGTCACACTAGACTTTGACCCTGCGAAATTTGCATGGACACTGGAACGGTCTTAATGAGACCTCATACTCTACAGTTTATTTTTTATAACATTTAAAGTAGGGTTTTCACGTTACCGAAATTCCAGTAGTCCGTACCAGCGATATTATTAAAATTTTTACGGTTCTTGGTAGGTCTACCAATTTCTGTACCCTAGCAAAATCTGTTGGAACTATTTTATTTAACCATTTATTTATTTTATTTTTTAATATTAAATTGAGTTTTGTCTTCTGCAGTGGCAAGACATTTAGGCTATGTTTGATTTTGCGCTGCCAGAGAAAGCAAAAGTAAAATCACTGGCATGTGTGAAACGCGCTATACAAATAAACTCGACATGCTTTATCAAGTCTAATAACAAGCACAAACTGTGTTAAATATAATTTGACGTGCAAGCAAAAAGATTACTCTCTTACAGTGTTTTTTTTTTTTAAGATTTTAAGAATATGAATATAATAGGCCTTATTAAAAGTTATTAAAATACTCACCCATTTTCACAGGGGTTTAAGTCAAGATTTGGGAAAAGAAACAAGGGATTCTATGACCAGTGGAATAACTATAGAATATTGTTAAATTTGCTAATAATCAGGTGACCGGATTGCAATTCGCAAAACAGAATACAAAGCTGAGAAAGCTTAAATTTACGTACCTCTCTCATTCGTCATGAATCTAAATGTTTCCATGGCTGCGATTTAACATTTAATTGCTAACCTATTAATTCTTATGTAAACAAAGCATTGTGCTTCACTCTTGTCATATTCACGTAAAATACCGGCACAGTCCTATCAGTGGGTACCGAATATACCCGGTACTCAGTATATCTGGTATTACAGATATGCTGGTATCGTCACATTTTAAAAATTTCAGTACCGACTTGGTATCGAAGTACTTTGGACAACCCTAATTTAAAGTAAAAAAAAATATTCCACTTTGCAAAATATGTGTGTCCTTTCAATTCAGCCAAGAGGTCATACAGTGATGATTCAGTCTTTGGCCACACGTCTTCACATGATACAAATTCCCAAGAACGCTTTAAAATGTGAAACTTTTTTGCATGCATTTGAGTTTCTGGTCTCAAGAGTTCGCATGTGTATGGATCAAAGTCAATGAAATCCTGATGACCATGATTAGATTGTTAAACTCTTCAGGAAAGTGGATCTTGAGGGTGAGAGTTGTCCAACTCTGGTATAGAGCATTACAGTTGGATAATAATACCTGTTTGGGTTCTTCATAGAGGAATTGTTTTGTAGGAATTACATATTTAAAGACAGCACCAGAGTTTGAAAACATTGATGTATGTGTCTGTAGAAGCTATCCGTACATCTCTCTCTCAAAATCATCCATTATGATTTTTTTGTATACTATTTAGGTAATGCATCTTATACTCTCTCAAAATAATGCAATTTTGCTAAATCTAAACATAGTGAATATTTTCAATTAAAAGAATAGTTCACCCAAAAATAAAATTTTCTGATTATTTACTCACCTCAAGGCCATCCAAGATGTGTATGACTTTCTTTCTTCAGCCGAAGAGAAATTTAAGGTTTTTGAGTAAAACATTCCAGGATTTTTCTCCATCTAATTCAAGTGATCATGCCAGCACACTTCACCAACCCAGAGGGTTAAACTATAAAACTGACAGAAATACTAATATACAGCAATGACTAGTCAACGTGTGAACAGCGGTTATTCTCCACACTTGTAAAAATAGGTATCTCAAATGCACATTGGGAAGGTCACACTTGACGTATGAGTTTGTGAACAACCTTATTGTTGACGCGCATCGCAGAGCTGTACCAAGGCGAACATTTGTAGTTTTAAAAAGCATATTTTTATTTTATTATTTAAAATAATGTGCTTTTAAAATAAATGAGTTACGCCTACCAAGTGAGCATCACCCATTGTGTCATTCTTACATGAACTTCTAAAACCTCAGTTGCCTTTGCTTGCTCACCCAGCAGACTGAGTATACAGAACTAAACCTTTATATCTCTCTTCACTCGTTCTTGTCCTCAGCTGGTGGATTGGTGGTCTGTAGCTCAAGATGGGATGCAGAGAGGGAGATTTTGGGGGAAGGGGTGTAGAAAAGTCTGCCAAGCAGTAGAATAAGCACGGCACCCTGCAGGGACGAGTTCTCTCTGTAGACTGACTCGGTTTTAAAATTTAATGGCCAAGCAAAATGCCAGACGGGAGCTGTTCTGCTTCCACGCCTGCATGGCGGACTGTAGGTCAACGATGGGGTTTGAGGGAAAAGGGCAGTCGTTTAATGTGAAGAACAAAGCAACTTATGTTTAGTTGTTCCTCAACAGCCCTTTAAATTGGCTTATCAGACTGTGTAATATGTTTCACAGCCAACATGTTTTTTTGTTTTTCATTTACTGTAGCTTTACGTCACTCTTCATCTGAATCAGTGCTAGACACTTGTCCTGACATGTCTGTTGTGAATCTTTGGGATTGAAGACTGGAGAAAATGTGGAGAATTTTACCACACCCTGGCAAAGCGTTTTACATGAGAAAGGCGGTTAGTGACGGTTACACGTGAAACACTGGGAGGGATGGATGCTAATTACTGTTGTCTGTAATGAGACTGTTTAAGCTTCAGTTTAGGGCTGCAGCTAACATCTATTTTGGTGAACGCTATTATATTGATGCCAAGGTAATGACATCCCTAATTCTAAATATTGAACTTATCCCGCACCCTAGCCTAGACTGGTAGGTGTCGTAACTACACTTCTGCTGGCAAAAAGTGTATTTCTGCATTGATGGCTATTAAAAGTATAATTGTGTATTACAAATTGTGTATAAATATCACTAATATTTCATTATAGTATATGTTTTAATGACTTGTGCTTTTCACGAGTCTCTGTCTCTGTCTTTAAGCCCAAGACCAGTCACAAAGTCCGAGTCGAGTCACAAAGCCAGTTGTTCAGAAATCTGATTCGAGTCACAGGTCGGTTGTTCACAAGTCCGAGTCGAGCTGCAGGTCGGTTGTTCACAAGTCCGAGTTGAAATGCAATGTTGGTTGTTCACAAGTCCGAGTCGAGCCGCAGGTCTGTTGTTCACAAGTCCAATTCAAGTCGCAGGTTGGTTGTTCTCAAGTCCGAGTCGAGCTGCAGGTCGTTTGTTCACAAGTCCGAGTTGAGACGCAATGTTGGTTGTTCACAAGTCCGAGTCGAGCTGCAGGTCGGTTGTTCACAAGTCCGAGTCGAGCCGCAGGTCGGTTGTTCACAAGTCCGAGTCGAGTCACAGGTCGGTTGTTCACAAGTCCGAGTTGAGATGCAATGTTGGTTGTTCACAAGTCCGAGTCGAGCTGCAGGTCGGTTGTTCACAAGTCCGAGTTGAGATGCAATGTTGGTTGTTCACAAGTCCGAGTCGAGCTGCAGGTCGGTTGTTCACAAGTCCGAGTTGAGATGCAATGTTGGTTGTTCAGAAGTCCGAGTCGAGCCGCAGGTCGGTTGTTCTCAAGTCCGAGTCGAGCCGCAGGTCGGTTGTTCTCAAGTCCGAGTCGAGCCGCAGGTCGGTTGTTCTCAAGTCCGAGTCGAGTTGCAGGTCAGTTGTTCACAAGTCCAATTCGAGTCGCAGGTCGGTTGTTCACAAGTCCGAGTCGAGCTGCAGGTCGGTTGTTCTCAAGTCCGAGTCGAGCTGCAGGTCAGTTGTTCACAAGTCCGAGTTGAGATGCAATGTTGGTTGTTCACAAGTCCGAGTTGAGATGCAATGTTGGTTGTTCACAAGTCCGAGTCGAGCCGCTGGTCGGTTGTTCTCAAGTCCGAGTCGAGCTGCAGGTCGGTTGTTCACAAGTCCGAGTTGAGATGCAATGTTGGTTGTTCAGAAGTCCGAGTCGAGCTGCAGGTCGGTTGTTCACAAGTCCGAGTTGAGATGCAATGTTGGTTGTTCAGAAGTCCGAGTCGAGCCGCAGGTCTGTTGTTCTCAAGTCCGAGTCGAGCCGCAGGTCTGTTGTTCTCAAGTCCGAGTCGAGTTGCAGGTCAGTTGTTCACAAGTCCAATTCGAGTCGCAGGTCGGTTGTTCACAAGTCCGAGTCGAGCCGCAGGTCGGTTGTTCACAAGTCCGAGTCGAGCTGCAGGTCTTTTGTTAAAAAAAATACAATTCGAGTTGCAGGTCAGTTGTTCACAAGTCCGAGTCGAGCCGCAGGTCGGTTGTTCACAAGTCCGAGTCGAGTCACAGGTCGGTTGTTCACAAGTCCGAGTCGAGTCGCAGGTCTTTTGTTAAAAAAAATACAATTCGAGTTGCAGGTCAGTTGTTCACAAGTCCAATTCGAGTCGCAGGTCGGTTGTTCACAAGTCCAATTCGAGTCGCAGGTCGGTTGTTCACAAGTCCAATTCGAGTCGCAGGTCGGTTGTTCTCAAGTCCGAGTCGAGTCGCAGGTCTTTTGTTAAAAAAAATACAATTCGAGTTGCAGGTCAGTTGTTCACAAGTCCAATTCGAGTCGCAGGTCGGTTGTTCTCAAGTCCGAGTCGAGTCACAGGTCTTTTGTTAAAAAAAATACAATTCGAGTTGCAGGTCGGTTGTTCACAAGTCCGAGTCGAGTCGCAGGTCTTTTGTTAAAAAAAATACAATTCGAGTTGCAGGTCAGTTGTTCACAAGTCCGAGTCGAGTTGCAGGTCAGTTGTTCACAAGTCCGAGTCGAGTCGCAGGTCTTTTGTTAAAAAAAATACAATTCGAGTTGCAGGTCAGTTGTTCACATGTCCAATTCGAGTCGCAGGTCGGTTGTTCACAAGTCCGAGTTGAGATGCAATGTTGGTTGTTCACAAGTCCGAGTCGAGCCGCAGGTCGGTTGTTCACAAGTCCGAGTCGAGCCGCAGGTCGGTTGTTCACAAGTCCGAGTCGAGCCGCAGGTCGGTTGTTCACAAGTCCGAGTCGAGCCGCAGGTCGGTTGTTCACAAGTCCGAGTCGAGCCGCAGGTCGGTTGTTCACAAGTCCGAGTCGAGCCGCAGGTCGGTTGTTCACAAGTCCGAGTCGAGCCGCAGGTCGGTTGTTCACAAGTCCGAGTCGAGCCGCAGGTCGGTTGTTCACAAGTCCGAGTCGAGCCGCAGGTCGGTTGTTCACAAGTCCGAGTCGAGCCGCAGGTCGGTTGTTCACAAGTCCGAGTCGAGCCGCAGGTCGGTTGTTCACAAGTCCGAGTCGAGCCGCAGGTCGGTTGTTCACAAGTCCGAGTCGAGCCGCAGGTCGGTTGTTCACAAGTCCGAGTCGAGCCGCAGGTCGGTTGTTCACAAGTCCGAGTCGAGCCGCAGGTCGGTTGTTCACAAGTCCGAGTCGAGCCGCAGGTCGGTTGTTCACAAGTCCGAGTCGAGCCGCAGGTCGGTTGTTCACAAGTCCGAGTCGAGCCGCAGGTCGGTTGTTCACAAGTCCGAGTCGAGCCGCAGGTCGGTTGTTCACAAGTCCGAGTCGAGCCGCAGGTCGGTTGTTCACAAGTCCGAGTCGAGCCGCAGGTCGGTTGTTCACAAGTCCGAGTCGAGCCGCAGGTCGGTTGTTCACAAGTCCGAGTCGAGCCGCAGGTCGGTTGTTCACAAGTCCGAGTCGAGCCGCAGGTCGGTTGTTCACAAGTCCGAGTCGAGCCGCAGGTCGGTTGTTCACAAGTCCGAGTCGAGCCGCAGGTCGGTTGTTCACAAGTCCGAGTCGAGCCGCAGGTCGGTTGTTCACAAGTCCGAGTCGAGCCGCAGGTCGGTTGTTCACAAGTCCGAGTCGAGCCGCAGGTCGGTTGTTCACAAGTCCGAGTCGAGCCGCAGGTCGGTTGTTCACAAGTCCGAGTCGAGCCGCAGGTCGGTTGTTCACAAGTCCGAGTCGAGCCGCAGGTCGGTTGTTCACAAGTCCGAGTCGAGCCGCAGGTCGGTTGTTCACAAGTCCGAGTCGAGCCGCAGGTCGGTTGTTAAAAAAAATACAATTCGAGTTGCAGGTCGGTTGGTCACAAGTCCAAGTGAAGTTGCGAAGTCGGTTGTTCATAAGTGCAAGTGCGACTTCATTATCAAACTGATTCAAGGCATCACTGGGCACTTTCAAAGCCATAGTTTCACTTTAGTTCTGTGGTCTGTAGTTTCTGGATGGCATGCTGTCGTAACATTAACCAGTCAGACCTCAGGTACGGTCCAACATGCCGCAATATTCAATTAGGAATTCTGGTCTCCTTCGAGTACTCGTGCCCATGCCTAGTACCTAATCTACATTGTACACCTGTTTTTCCAGTGGTCTATGCAACAGAAGAATGTTTGTTATAGAAGTGTGTTTAATAAAGAACTGTGGGTGACACAGGAGAAGGTTAATACTAGAAAGATAAAGTACTGGGACTCTATCATGTGTTAGTGTCATTTATTGGGTAAGCAGGTGGTCAATATAACTGCAACATTGCAAGGAAGTCAGACAAGCCAATAACAAGTTTGTGATGAACATTTTACTGAGCAAACAAATTAATTCTGTGACTGATCCAGTTCAGGACAAGATGAAGCACTAACGAGAGCATTGTAATGATGTTCGTGTCGTACTGTTAAATTAAACATCAGAGGATATTTCCAGCCAATTTCACCTTTGACATTTTACCTATATTTGCATTTCATATGGAATAATTAAAAGGCATGTTAGTCACGTATCACGAGGCAGTCTTGAACTTCGGTACACACTCTCTAGCTGTATCCGAGAGCCAATCATGATGAGTTTACATCTAGCTGTCCAGCAATCCCCCTTGTTTAACTGCTTGAGCAAACCTTGTTAAACAAATAATACATTATGTAACATAACAGCATTATAATTGGAGTTCAACGGGCATTGTGGTTTAAGTGACTATTCTCAACTACAGTATGTCCGTCCAGGATGTTAACAACAACTGTATTTAAAATACTAATGTAATCTGTTAATACTATCATTCGGATTCTTTTTTAAGACCGTTATAAATTTAAGTATCAAAATAAATGTGTGACAAAACAAATGCCAACATAATGGTTATCTACAAATGTTTAGAAAATGTATTTGAATTTAAAAATACATTTCTTAGTCTAACACGCCATTGATGTTTTAAGGAGAATGTCAACCTGGCTTAACAAGGACATTTTCCACTAGCCCCACCATAAATCTGATCATTTTTTAGTCACATTTTTATATGCACATATAATATGTATTATTAAAATACTTGATGGCAGCAATATCGTCAACATCATTGATTCTCAAGTGTAGCAAACATCTAGAAAATGCTATGTGAAGTACTGCAACTAACATTTATTTGGGTAATCAAATAATCTTTAGATTATTCCTTTGATTAATCCGATAAAAAGGCTGGTTTTATATTATCTTTTCTGTAAGATACGGTCACAAAATAATGAACATGTAAGAGGTAGAGTGTTTATTACTGGCTGTTGTTTCTCCAGGAAATGTAATGAAATATGAATGTAGGAATTTCCACACATGTTGTAATCCAACTACAGTTACTGTTTTCATAAAAATATAATAACTTTCATTACGTGTAGCCTAGGATTTGAAACCCACAAATATTTTATCAAAATTAATATTTTAGGTCAAATTATTGTGCTCCCTGTCTATGGTTAATGCACATATGCACTCACTCATTTTATGAAGTGTTTGATCTTTAACAGGGATTCGCTTGCTGTCAGGATGAACCTTTTTGCAAAATGGAAATACCTTTGGTATTTAGAGTTGGGAATATAACCATAAACGTTATGCACTATGCAGAGAAAAAAAAAAAGCTCATTAAACAACACGCATATAATAGAATAAATGTCACAGAAACCTAAATGTTTTAGTCTGCAAGATATAAATACACATGCTAGTAAAATTTGCACACAAATTTTTCCATCTTTACTCATTCATTGTGATTTCCGCCATCTGACTCTTCATATGTAGTGTTACCAAATAATTATCTGACCAGCAGATATCTCTTACAAACAAAACGCACACAACGGACTTGCTCTTGTGTGAGAAGCTGTTGGGAAGGGCATGACATTGTAAAAACTGCAGGTTTACTCTTTTCATCCTCTCCTCTGGAGGAAAGCCATTTGTCTGAGGCCGTTTCATTTTGAGCAGGGTGTGATTCTCTAGAGATCCGCTGGGCACATGGTCTCATTCTCTCTTCTTTGTTCTCTTTTTCTTGGTTTTACCATTTACAGGTTCATTAATTTAATGTGTGACATTTAGCCAAAGTAAACTATTTACATTAGTCGGAAATACTTAAAGGGTTAGTTCACCCAAAAATGAAAATTCTGTAATTACTCACCCTCGTGTCGTTCCACACCTGTAAGACCTTTTTTAATCTTCAGAACACAAATTGAAGATATTTCTGATGAAATCCCAGAGCCCTCTGACCCCTCCATAGACAGCAATTTAATGACCACTTTCCAGGTCCAGAAAGGCAGTAAAGTTATATTTTTAAATTCTTAAATTTTTGATTCAGTTATTATTTTTTCTTATCCATGACTGCAATACTGTTGACGGAAAACTGATACCATAAAGCAGCATCTAGTCAACAACTTTAATGGTATGACAACACTGCACTGTACTGTATACATACCGTTTCGTTGTCTGTTTTAAATCCATTTCTGAAGTGTCCCAATGTGTGCAGTGTCAAAACAAACTCCACAAGGCATCAGTGATTTAGCCTCTAGAGGCCGCTCTCGTACTGTGACAACGAACCCTTCTCATCTGCTCCAGCGATGGACGCAACACAGGAAAAACTATTGGTGTGGATTTTTGCCAATAACCAGTGCTGATTGATTGTTTTTGAAGTCTTTTACCCCCTTTTTTTTGGTGAGAAACATTGAATAAACTTTTAAGTGAGTTTCAGAAAAAAAAGATTATTTTTTTAGCTTGAATTTGGTTCTTTTTAACATAAACTACATCAGAGGTGAGAAAGGAACTTGTTATTGTATGGATAAGAATGGAAATTTTGCACTGATTCTGAGCGGCCACTATCACTTCAGGTGGAGTTGTGCTCCCTCAGCACTTCTGAATGCTCTGAAGTCTCTCTCTCTCTCATAAGCATGCTTCTTAAAAAAAGATAAAGGGAAAGATTTCCACCCAAGCACCTCGTTTTATTAATATTAAAGTTTAGTCAATGTTAAATGAGACCCCAGTTTCCAATTTATTTTGCCACTTCAACGCCTCATCGGTAATGTTAATAACTCCTGGATACTGGATTAGAGTTTTAAGTGCACTGGGGGAACGTCAAATAAGCAGAGCATTTTTCAGCTCTTCATGGACTGAACACGATTAATTACTTGAACTTTTTTCTAAATTATTCCCCAATTATTTCAGTGTTTGCTAGGCGCATCGCTCAAAAATGGGTGAATTGTGAAAAATGAAAGACCGTAAATATGGTTTCGAATCTGTATTTTTCATTATTTTCAACTATACAGTATTCACTATTATTTTGACGCAGTATATCGCATTCAAACATTGATTCTGATACCCAGCAGACAGAAAAAAAGTGCTAATCATTATGACAATGGCAACGTTTAAGATATGAGAGAAGAATTTTTAGTCATATCATTATTTATATATAAATATATATATAATATAGATCAGATAATAGTCCTCTGAAACCCTCTACCTCCCCCAGCTCCACCTGCCAAGATTTGCTATGGGATTTATGAATGTCTATTCATGCAGCAGCAAAATATCTTACTGTGTATCTAATGGCAGTAGCAAGTCTGGTAACACTTTATTTTATAGTCTTTTAACTTGTTGCTTATTAGCATGAAATCATTGTCTTTTGTGTTCATTTGGCACAACACCACAATAATCCACATGTAAAACTATGTGCAGCACACGTTATGGTGACCTTTCCGGGCAAGGAGCGCTAAGCTACTGTCGAATCACAACACAGGAACCGCTGGCACAACCAGAACTCGTTATGTATTTCTGAAGGAGGGACTTCATAGAACAAGGAAGTCATCAGCCCGTTTTTATGACAGTGGAAACAGCGGTATACAGATAAGTAAATTATGTGAAAAATACTTTTTTTTTTTTTTTTTTTTTTTTTTTTTTTTACACTCGAAACATGAACACATGTTATATTGCACACTATAAACACAATCAAAGCTTAAAAAAAAACAAACACGAAAAACGGGACCTTTAAGCTGCACTGAAACTGACATTTGGACCTTCAACCTGTTGTTAATAGTTGAAGTCCACTATATGGAGAAAAATCCTGGAATGTTTTCCTCAAAAACCTTTCTTTCTTCAGTCAAAAATAAATTAAGACAAACATCTTGGATGACATGGGGGTGAGTAAATTATCAGGAAATTAATTCTGAATTGAACTAATCCTTTAACAAAAAATATTTTAGTAGTTGTATGGTATGCATTTTTTATTTTATTTTTTTAATTATATTTTGAAAAATGTCTGCCAATGTTGTTTTGGACCCCGGTGACTCAGGAAATTAATTCTAATCCTTTAATATTTTTTGTGAAAACCACGATACATTTTTTCCAGGATTCTTTGATGAATGGAAAGTAAAAAAGAACATTTATTCAAAATCTTTTTTTCAGGCACAAGTCTTTACTGTCACTTTTGATCAGTTTAATGAGTCCCAGACTGACAGCTGCTGCTGCATGGACTAAGCTATGTAAATGTGCCTGTATATGCTGTAATGCCAAACAGTCTCCAGGCCTCCTTACACATGTCTTTCTTTGGTAAAGGCCACCCTTAACCCTCATTAACAGAGCAAGACTTCAACAAAGCCCAACACAAAAGCTATTGGCGTGCTGTTTCTCTATTCAAATCCTTCTCTTTGAGGTTTGGGAGGTGTATTCCTCCCCTCTCCGTGGATTTCTCCCCCTTCCTTCTGGAGAGCCCCTGATCGAACAAACACAGGAAGTGTGCTGGGAGTGAGCAGCGTTTTGAGGCTTGACTGTTCTCTGCCAATTGACCCAGTCCTCTTAGAGTATTGACCGCCCTTACTCGCAGACTGCATGCCCGCTTCCGCTCTGCTTCGCGCTAATTACTAATATCAGAGTGGGGTAATATTGTTATTATTGCACTCTCCATTTTATAGTGCTTTGGAACAAATTGGATTTGTAGAAATTGTTGGCACGGTTTAGCACTGATTAGAGGGGAGTGTGTGTTTTGTTTACCGTGTGGATTTGTTGGTCTAACTGGAGCGCGGCCTGATAGTTTGAGTCTTATCTCATCTGTCCGTTCTTAGAGGCCACGGCTAAAGAGTCAAAGGCTTAATGCAACATCAAAGCTGTCTAGCCTCTGTGTGTACACTGCTGATAGAAAGACAGATGGAGAGGAAGACGAAGAAGGGGGTCGACAAGACGGAACTGATGAGGGACAATGACATTGTTAATGTGAGAACGAGTGAAATGTAATGTGTTTGGTCATTTGGTCACATGACTGGTTCATTCAGTAGTGGGCTACATAGCTTATTTCAATGACCAAGTAATTATGAATATTTAGCATTTTTACAATTTTGTGGAAATTGAGATGATGCAGTAAAACATCAAAGGCTTTGTACACAATTGGACATGGTAGTATGTGACTTGGTAGTACAATCAAATAGTGAGTAAAAATTATTTTATCTATTAAAGGTGTCCATTTATGCCTCTTTTACAAGATGTAATATACGTCTCTGATGTCTCCAGAATGTGTTTGTGAAGTTTCAACTCAAAATACCCCACAGATCATTTATTATAGCTTGTCAAATTTGCCGTTTTTGTTTGTCCCTTTAAATGCAAATGAACTGCTGCTCCCGCCCCCTTTCCAGAAGAGGGCGGAGCATTAACAGCTCAACAACAGCAAAACTGGAGAATCTCACGCAGCCAAAATGAGGATTGTCAGTAACGGTGTTCAGCCTTACATTGTTCAAACCGGAGTCGACACTGATGGAGAGACTCAGGAAGAAGTTACAACTTTTAGACATTTCTGAATGGTTAGTGGATAAATTGATGTAGTTGCTGTGGAGTTGATTCAACTCATCCACTAGCATGTGCCGTCATGTTCATCTTTTGTGTTGAATTGACCCTCGTTTGTGAAGCAGTCCGGCGTAAAATGGCGGCATCTCAACAACACTCTACTACAACAACTCTTCCTCTTCTCTAAAGCAGCCCAACATGGCCCCGCCCCCTTTGTTGAGTGTTCTCGGGGGTGGGGTTTATGTAAATTTCAGGGTTAGTGATGTCACCAACCCGGGAAGAAGCTCGATTAGAGCAATTTCTGTAAAAGAAAATATCTCCCTTTGCATTGAACTTTGAGCATTGTAACTTGGTCACTATTATTGATGTTGGACACTTATTGAGATCCAATTGCATCTTGTGGGTACTGCCATCACCCCAAACTTCAGTATGCATGCAATACCCAGATAAGATATTGTGCAAAAAAACACTTCATACTGCAAAAATGACACCCATGTATGGTAGTATGCCATTCTGAATGCTCCATTTGTGTTCTCCCGTTCTTCATTACTAAGTGCGTAACAAAAAAGCTCTCAGACTGAACTGCAGACGTTTTATTCTGCATCCTTTTACTGATTGTATGTTTTTAAATAATATGTGTATAGTGAAATATTAATGAGACTCTACATTAAATTTTAACCAGATTCTGAGGCAGATTAAACTAGACTATTAAATTTCTCTGACTGTGAAATAAAAGGGAATCCAGTTGCAGTTGTACGCCTTTTTCCCCTTGCACAGCGCTGTCTGTCAATATCAATGAAGCTAGTGTGAGTCATTTGAGGAGCTCGGGAAAAAAAAAGCAGGTGAAATTATTGCTGAATATCAACTGTAAGTTCCCAGAGCAAAACAAGACGGAGGTTTTGTACATTTCAAATATGAATCATTAGAATAGAGTGGCACTCTGATTGAATAAAACAGATTGTGTGTCCTGGACAGTGAATGTATTTGGTTTTTCCTTTTATTTAGCTCTAATTTGTGCTCTTTCATATCGAATTGACTCTGCTCTTCCATGCCGCGGTAGATGGAATAGACAGAGAAGCTGTAATGAGACGTGCCCCACTCAAGGCCCTGAGAGACCAACCCAGTTACTGGGGTACAGCTGCTTTACTTGCCTCATTTGTTTATATCTGAAGAGGCTAGAAATGTAAAGTCACAACTGACAGATGCCTCCCCAGCATCCACGATTTTCCTGCCTCGATGTGAGTCAGACAAAACGAGCATCGTATTAAAATAATAACCTGCTGTTTTGCATGCAATTGATGCTGTGTTTTTCCCCCTCTTCAAGTAGCCCTCCTACCAGAGCTGTTAGCTTTCATCTCAACATTCAATTCCGTCGTCTGGACACCAGAAGCATTGCCATCAGCATTGAAACCAATCTCAATTCCCCATAGTCCAATTTACTGTTGTTCTATAAAAGTTCATATGGAGTAGCCAACTTAGTTTGGCCGAAGAAACGTTTTCATTTCAACTTGACGTTTGTTGAAGGGGTACGATGGGAATTACGAAAACTCACTCAGTAGGGTCTTTTAACTGTTATTGAGCATAAACTCCAAATCGATCCCTTGTGTGCTTTTCTCAGAGTTTCCCTTCAGATGAAGGCTGGCCGTTTGCGAAGTACCTGGGTGCTTGCGGGCGAATGGTGGCAGTGAACTACGTGGGCGAGGAGCTGTGGAGTTTCTTCAATGCTCCCTGGGAAAAGAGAGTAGACCTGGCCAAGCAACTGATGGACATTGCTGAGCAGCTGACCAACAACGACTTCGATTTTGCTCTCTACCTGCTGGACGTCAGCTTCGATAACTTCGCCGTGGGCCCGCGGGACGGGAAGGTCATTGTGGTGGATGCGGAGAATGTTGTGGTGGCCGACAAGAGGTTGATCAAACAGAGTAAGTAAATAGATTTCCCCCTTTCTTACATGTACAGTACATCACATTATCTGCACACAGTGACAGCTGCATCCTACTTGCAAATTTGCTCCCCCATGTATACAATACACATAAATATGTGTACAAAAATGAACATTTGTACTGATGACCATTTCTTAGACATATAGGTTTAGTATGGGGAACACATATTCACTATCTACTATGACTTTTGCCTCAATAAACTCCTAATTTACGGCTTATTAATAGTAAGGTAGTTGTTGTAGTGTTAAGGTTGGACTAGGATTAAGGGATGTAGAATATGGTTATGCAGAAAAAGGCATTAATATGTGCTTTAGTACTAATAAACAGCCAATATTGTAGTAATATTCATGATAATAAGCAACTAGTTAAACATGAGAATTGTTCCCCATACTAAAGTGTCACCATCATATACACCTTGTGTTGTTCCAATCTTTTATGACTTTTTCTTTAATCTATTGATTGTTTTTCCCCATGCAATTGAAATTAATGTGAACTGGAGCATTCTAGGATTAAAAAAAAAACACCCCAAAGCACCATAGAGGCACCATAAAAGTAATCCATATAGCCATATGGGCTGCTGCTGAATTACAAGTTTTCTGAAGTCATACGATTGCTTTGTGTAATGAACAAACCAACAAAGTGATTCTCTCCATTGAGATGTTAACTGCTGCCATTAGATCACTGGGTATGTTGATTTTGAGATGAATCAGTCAGTGATTCTGTGCAACAAGTCAAAATAGTAAATTGAAAACACAAGACTTTATTTAACCGTGCATCAGTATTTTGGCTTGTTCTACACAAAAAAGACTTGGAATATAGTGCACAGACCCATATAGACTACTTATGTGGTGTTGTTCATCCTTGTGAATAACATAAAATTATACCTATAAAATGATAAGATAAAAATTGTCATGTTGTTCCCCTGTATGATATTACAATGTTTTAAAGGTGCCCTAGATTCAAAAATTGAATTTATCTTGGCATAGTTGAATAACAAGAGTTCAGTACATGGAAATGACATACAGTGAGTCTCAAACTCCATTGTTTCCTCCTCCTTATATAAATCTCATTTGTTTAAAAGACCTCCGAAGAACAGGCGAATCTCAACATAACACCGACTGTGACGTAACAGTTGGGGTAACTAATATGTACGACCCCAATATTTGCATATGCCAGCTCATGTTCAAGGCATTAGACAAGGGCAGCCAGTATTAACGTCTGGATCTGTGCACAGCTGAATCATCAGACTAGGTAAGCAAGCAAGAACAATAGCGAAAAATGGCAGATGGAGCAATAATAAATGACATGATCCATGATTACATGATATTTTTAGTGATATTTGTAAATTGTCTTTCTAAATGTTTTGTTAGCATGTTGCTAATGTACTGGTAAATGTGGTTAAAGTTACCATCGTTTCTTACTGTATTCACGGAGACAAGAGCCGTCGCTATTTTCATCATTAAACACTTGCAGTCTGTATAATTCATAAACACAACTTCATTCTTTATAAATCTCTTCAACAGTGTAGCATTAGCCGATAGCCACAGACCACAGCCTCAAATTAATTCAGAATCAAATGTAAACATCCAAATAAATACTTTACTCGCATAATCCGACGCATGCATGCAGTATGCATGACGAACACTTTGTAAAGATCTATTTTGAGGGTTATATTAGCTGTGTAAACTTTGTTTATGCACTGTTTAAGGCAAGTGCAAGCTCCAGGGTGGAGAGCGTGCGATTTAAATGGGCCGCAACCTGAATCGGTGCATTTCTAATTATGCGCCAAAATAGGCCGTTAAAAAAAAATAATTTAAAATAAATCAATGGGGTATTTTGAGCTGAAACTTCAGACACATTAAGGGGACACCTTAGACTTATATTAAATCTTGTAAAAAAACATTCAATGGCACCTTTAATATTTTTTTTTTTTTTTTTTTTTTTTTTTGTCCTTACAATGAAAGTCACCGGGGTCCAAAAGAACATTGGCAGACATTTTTCAAAAAAAATAATAAATTGCATACAATAAAAGTTTGGAACTACTAAAATATTTTTTGTTAATTTCCTGATTATTTACTCACCCCCATGTCAGATGTTTATGTCTTTCTTTCTTCAGGCGAAAAGAAATTAAGGTTTTTGATAAACATCCCAGGGTTTTTCTCCATATAGTGGACTTCACTGGGGTTCAACGGGTTGAAGGTCCAAATGTCAGTTTCAGTGCAGCTTCAAAGAGCTCCACATGATCGCAGATGAGAAATAAGGGTCTTATCTAGTGAAACGATTTCTTTTTGACTGAAGAAAGAAAGACATAACCATCTTGGATGGCATGAGGGTGAGTAGATTATCAGGGAATTTTAATTCTGAACTCAACTAATCCTTTTAATTGGAATAAAGCAAAAATAACATAAAATACAAATATTAGGTGGAAAACTTAAACTTTAAACTTTTAACATAAATTTAGAAATATTCTCCATGTAACTAACTGAAATAAAATATATTAAAGTACTAAAATTACTAAAACTGAAATAAAAAGCTAAATAGAAAAATTAAAGTACAAAATTTATACAGATAACAAAAGCACATCACTAAATTTTAAATTAAAAATGAATCTAGATAAAATTCTAAATATTAATACATACACTTAATAGTATAAAATTAATTCTAAAATGACAGGTATTTTTTTTTTTTCAAATAAATGCCTCTTTTTTTTATTTTTACTCATTTAAATGTACATTTAAAATATGCTTTTATCCAAAGCAACTTACAAATGAGGAGAACAATAGAAGCAATCAAACCAACAATAGGGCAGCAATATGTAAGTGCTGTGACAAGTCATGGGTGGAAACACAAAGAAATAATTTCTCATTCATTTCTGCATGTAATGACCAAGTAGTGACCAGTTGTGCTGATGTTCTACATACAATCATTCACTCAAGGTGCATTATAATCCCCGCTAAACACCTGTAGGACTCAGAATGACGCAGAAAGTGCTGTTATAAACCCAGCACGCGAGTTTCGAGCACGTCACCAGCGCATAGAGACGTGTGCCTCTGTGTTTTGTGACCAAAATCTCAGGGGAGATTCCCAACAGCAGATAGAACACCATTCAGGGAACAAGGTTTGTTCCTGAAAGCCTGAGATGGAATACGTGTCTATGTGCGGGTGTGTGTGTGAGAGACTCACACGTGAGGACAGAGTGACGCCAGTTGGTTCTTTCTTCAATGGCGACTTGTCGCGGTGCCAAAAGCCTCACAGAAGAAGCTCTGTCATTTAAGTGGGAGTGAGCCCTCGAGGGGAGGGTGTCCCCTTTTACCAGTCAAACAGCTCTGCGAGGATGAATTTAAATTGTTTTAGCTCAGCTTTGAAATGGTACTAAAGCACTGTTTTTACAAGCTAGCTTAAGGACATTGCTTTTCATTCACAAATAATTACCTTTAAGTTTTGTAATTATGTGCATAGAAAACATTCTCATGCAAAGTGTTCACTGCATTCACAACAGGTGCGGATGCACTAGGACTGCACGATATTGGGGGAGAAAAAAAAAAAAACTGACATTGCAATATGAAAACAGTTCTAGAATGATTGAGGTGATTTTGTTGAGTGAATCTGCATAGAAGATAAACAAATTGCAAGCATTACATAAATACAGTAGTACAAAGATGCAAATGAAATAAACAGTGTTTTGTTTTTTAGGAAAGTTAACTATTCAGGTACTGAAATAATTAAATGATTAAATAATCAAATGTAAAATAACACTGCATAGTCTTTAACATATAAATTAAATATAATTAATCTTTGTTAAAGCTATAAAATTGATTTTCTCTTTGTATTTTGTTTCATTTACATCAGACAGCAGCAGGAATATTGGGCTGCTGTCACTTTAAGACCGAATGCACGGATCCAATACAATATGCATCCATTTTTTTTAAATTGTTTGTTCACGTAAGCTGTATGTGACTGCGTTTACATGGACACTTGCTGAGAAGTGTATTTAACATTATTTTCCGTGTATGAAGTAAATATAAGACAAAGTTTGGTTCGTTATTCTGTCACAGGCATTTTTAAATGAATCAAATATATTTTTTAAGATTTGCTGTCTTATTAACAGCTATATATATATATATATATATATATATATATATATATATATATATATATATATATATATATATATATATATATATATATATATATATATATATATATATATATATATATATATATATATATAATAAATATTCTTCCTCATTTAATGAAAAGAATCCACATACGATGTGTTACACCGTGTCCTAACCGAACGTGATGTGATAACATTCCACAAACAATTTGTCTGTCCACACCAGACATGACTATGTGATGGGGCTGGGTAAAAAAAAAATATTTATTCTCATTTTTACAAACCGATATCGGTTCTTAAATCCCAAGAATTGATTAATCTAGTCTGTTTTCAGTTGATGAATGAACAGAACATCTCATTTCCCATCCAATAAATCACAATAATCTTTGTGCTTTGTTACTTTTGATATGAAGCAAAGTCTCAGATTTCAAATGACGTCCATCTTATTATGAGATTCAAAAAATAAATACCGTTTTGGCGCTGTTTAGTGTGGCGTGACAGATCGCTTTAGCGCATCAGTTAAAGAGAAGCATGTGCTCATCCTCTCCTCTGCTTTAATACCAGTTACAGTGAAATAAACATGCATGAACATCTGAAGGTATGTTAAAAGATACAGTACAACTTACTGAAATCTGTATCATGTCTCATGTAATCGCTCAATCAGTGCTTCAACCTCAGAAAGACGTCAATAAAACAGCTTGTAACGTCACATTTACATATTCAGTGACCATAAACTCATTAGTCAGCTAGAAAAGTGAACTCTAGAGTGCATAATTCTGATAAATATAGCTATGCACGTTACATATATTCATTATAATTTTTAATGTTGTTCAATATTTAATGCATGTTTGAATAAATCGGTTATGACAGCCGCGATTTAAAAGTTTATTTCAAAAAACGAATTGGAGTAGAAATATGATTATGTAAGTCTAAACTTAATTTATTATAAAAAAAAAATAAAAAAAAAAAATCACTGAGTGTAATTTAAGTGTTAAATAAGTTAAATTTAACCTTCAATATTATTATAGTAGTACCAAATGACTCCCATGTGTAGTTTTTTTTTCCTCTAGAAAATTTGGCATATACTGTAACTGATCCAAAATAATCAATATCGAATCGAATCAAAATCATAATTGAATCGAAAGCATGTGAATAGAAATCAAATCAATTCATGAAAATTGTCAATTGAATTGTCCATTGTTGCTTTCAGTAAGACAAACAGAATGATATTCAAACTCACATTAGATGCTTTTAACATTAAATAAAGCCCATAAACAGTGCCTGAGATTATCATGATCACACTTTGTGGTGTTCTTCCAGCCTTGACGTTGCAGAAAAATAGAAACCATTTCTAAAATAGAATTGTTGCTGTTGCAGCTAGTTAGGACAAAAACTCTGTTTAACATGAAAAAATACTTTTTATCATGTGTCATGGCATCACATCTGGTTAGGACACATCTTTGAGCAGCAGATATAGAACATTTTGAGTATTTGGTGTTCTAGATCATGCAGCTGTTATCAGGCACAATTATTTGACTTTAGTAGGGGTAGTAAAGGGATGTGCAGTATCGACTAGTCGATTAGTGTGATCGACTAGTGAGTTTATATTTTAGTGTTGGTGCTTCTTTACAGCCACATAGTTCTTAAATAATTAAGGGATGCAATTCTCTGAGTTTTGCCTGCTGATAGTAGGCAGTGCTGTAGCACGGTAAAACCCTCTCATCTCTTACTTAATCTAATTTAAAGCAGCACCGCTACAGCCATCAAAGCACCACACACCGTCTAAAACAATAAATGAAGACACTCAATGTCAGACTTCAAATCGTCTCTTTTGATCACCCAGTGAGCGCTCAGATTATTGAAGTGCATCATTCTGCAGCCGCGACGTGTCGATCTCAATATGAGTCGCTCTTGAGAGGATTTTGATAGTTTTGTACAATTGGTTATAGTTATTTTGCCTGCTTATTTGTTGGATTACCCTATTGAATGGATGTGCTTAGTTTCCATAAATCCCTGAAAAAATGTGTCTGAATGGGGTTTTGTGGATCTGACGCAGCCTAATTAATTACACAGGGCTCCCTCAACACTGACTAGTCGATTGTGATAATTGGTTGTTTTGCACAACCCTAATAGAAAGACAATTGATAAAAAAAACCTTAAAAACAAGATAAATCTAAAGTTTTCTTTAAAGGCACGATATGAGATTTTTGGATTAAAATATTAAAAAAACCACAAGAACACTGTTATATTTTTTGTTGACTTGTGTACTTAAATTATCCCAAATGTTTTCAACATTTAAATCCAGAGAAATCAGCAATTTTAATTGTATTGTCTGTCAATCCGGTTTACCCTCGATTTCCAGTTTTACTTCCGTAGAAACCATGGAAACATCAAAGACGCTTTAATATATATTCCCCTGGTTTCACAGACATGTTTTGTCAGTGCCATTGTTTTGTCTCAAGATGCACACCAGTAATGTTTTTCTTTTCTAAGGTACGTTTATAAAAATGGCCTAATCCTGGCTTAATCTAAGCCCTGTCTGTGAAACCTATGTGCTTTATTAGACAGATGAGCAACTTTTTGGATACCTTTATCGACAGAAAACTTTCAGTTTCGTTTAACCTTGAATATTATTAAAAATAGAGAATGACCTGCATTCACAGCATTTCTCTCGCCTGAATTCAGGTTCTTCTCATCCTCTGAATCCCCTCCATCTCTTCCCTTCTCCTTTTTGTCTTTACAAACACATCATCCTAATATGTGCTGTATTATGACTGGACAAGACATCCGCCCATTGCCAGGCTGGAAGGAAGCTACTAGATCATCTTTAGCAGGCCAAGGAGACAAATGTGATTGTGAGCGTCAGTGGAGCGGAGCCGTGTTTCAGATCGAAATTCATTTTAGGCTGTGGCTTTCCCTGCATCGCTGGTCTAGACAAACATTCTGTTTCCAAGACTTCTGCTGGGCTCTCTCCAAAGCACTGCAGATAATTTCATTACGGATCTGCGGATCAATGTTGCTTTGTGCTCTTTAAATAGTGCACTGGAACTTGCAGCCTAATTGACTGGCCTTTGTACCATCAATTGTTCGTTCATAACAAAGGGGCACAGTTGTCGAAATGTGTTTCTACGTCAAATTCTTGATGCAATGCTAAACTTCCTGCTGAGTCTGATTACAATGACTGCCATTCACAATCAACTGTTTAAAATTGTGATTCATCAATAAGTTGGCATTTAAACTGGATTTAGAAAAAAACATAAGAACCAGCATACAACAAATAAAAAATAGCTGATTATTCAGAGTGATATCTACCGATAGTTTGGGGGTTCTGCCTTTTATACCTTCTTTTAAATTTGATGATAATTTTATTAAAATAATTAAAAAATTTTAATAATTAAGCATTATATTTTTAATTATTAAATTTAATAAAATGCAAAAAAAAAAAAAATTCTCTCCATTTCATCAACTTGTTTTAGAGTAACTGGAAACACATTACTCAAATTAATATTGACACGCATTAACTAAATTCTGAAGATTAAATTAATATTTCTGAATGTTATTGATTCATATAATTACTAATATTGAACATCAAACTGGTTTGTTAACATTTTCTTCACACAAATCACAAATTCAGCGCATTTTCCTTCCCCTTTTTTGATTGACAGGATATATCAGCCCCGACGATCAGCTGTTTTTAAACTATCAGTGTGAAAATTCGCTTTCTGCTAGTTGGGAGTGTTACTTTTAAAATGTATTCCACTAAAGATTACAGAAAATATTATGAAAAATGTAATTCAATGGGACTAATCTAAATAATTTGAAATACTTTGTAGATTTTTTTTTCTTTTAAAGTCCCCCTGTAGTCATTTTTTTTAAAATATATATATATATATATATTATTAAAAATCATCTTTGTTCACCAAAATGACATATTTAAACTTTTTCCTGTGGGAAAAAAAAAAAAAAAAAAAAAAGTAAAAAATCATGCCTTTAAAATAGCTTGAATGTAATTGTAAGGGTGTACCTTGCTTCATTTACTATGCGCAGATCTATGAATATGCTAATTAGCCCCGCCTCCACTCACTCACACGAGTTCTCAGTACCAATTTCAATACCATAGCAAAAACGATTGAAACACACTCATTTGCAAAAAAGACATAAATAAAACAATTAAAAAACAAAAACTAAATTGTTGCAGCAAAGACGTATGTAACAGATTTGTGCATTTAGAGGCGAGAAGATCACACATCAGTCACACAGGCCGACATCTCCCAGAGTAAATGACATCTCTTCACATTGGCGCTCAGCGTCTGCAGATCTGTGTTGAGCAGTGATTGAGTTTAGGCAGTGTTCTGGGGCCTGAGGCAGAGCTGGACGCCGGAAACACAGATTGAGTCATCGGAGTGGCAGGAGTGCATTGAGGTTCTCAAACATGATTAGGGGTTGGCATCTCCTGGGTTGTTTCACTCTAATCAATTTGATCATTAATGCAACTCCAAAGAGTTTCTCATCATAGAGAATGTTATTTATTTGCCCTGGTTGCCAGGTCCTTGAAACATAATTGTGGAGATGAAGGTTGTATGCGGCCGGTGTTCTGGGTAGAGAAAACGGCCAATTTGTGTCCCTTTATTAAGGAAGGAACATGATGTACTTCAGAAATGTCCACCTGATTGCTTCTGTGCAATTTCTAAGTCACAAATTGCTCTCTTGGTCCAGCGACTGATATTTTCATTGTGTTCGAACTGAATGAGTGTGTCCAAATATGATTTATAAAAAACAAAAATTGTTTTCAATTTTAAAATGAAAAATACTGGACTTTTTCAAAATGTCAAACCTAAAAAAAAAAAAAAAAAAAAAAAATCAATTAATGATATAATTGTGCAGAGACACAATAAGTAAAATGTGTTATTTCGTGTTGCAGAATAGGTGCAATTGAGTCAATAACATAAAGGAAATCTTGTTTATGATTGTGGATTGTAAAACATGCCAAATTAGTAGAAATGTCCTCCTTGTATTCATGTTGAAAATATATTGTTTAAAAAAAACGTTTATACTATTTTTATACCAGATTTAATTTAATGACTCTAAGGATGTCATGCAGTGTAACCAAGTAAATATATATATATATATATATTTTATACATATCTTAATTTTTTTATTATTATAAAAAAAAACTTGCGTGTAATTTAAGTGTTTGTATACAAAGCAGTTGATTTTAACCTTCGGTATTATAGTAATGTAGCACCAACTGAATTTTTTTTTTTCCTAGAGAAAATTTGCCATTAACTGTACATGATTATATATTCAAATTAATCGATAACGATTTGAATCGGAATTGAATCGCAAGCTTGTGAATCAAAATCAAATCATGAAATTTGTCAATGCTGACTTAGTATTTGTCAAGATGTGGTAGTTTTCCAGAAGCAGTTTTGTTTAAAACAAAATCTAAGATATATATATATATATTTTCCATTATGATCTCAGAGATATTGGCCAATAAATCTAAATCCAAATTTGTTCTCATTATATTTTATGTAGCCTATATAACAGACTTGCACTGCACATGTTGCAATTAACCGTATTTTCCTTTTTGGAGTGATTTCAATCATATTTCAAGCAATTCAAAACCATCATGGTGTACAGTGTACATCTGAAGCATCTCAGCTGAAATAGTACAGCTTTAATCGGCTTTAATATATTGATAACATTAAAGGTGCTATCGAGCGTTTTTTTACAAGATGTAATATAAGTCTAAGGTGTCCCCTGAATGTGTCTGAAGTTTCAGCTTAAAATAAAGATTTATCTTTTTTTTTAACTGCCTATTTTGAGGCATAATTAGAAATGCGCCGATTCAGGTTGCGGCCCCTTTAAATGCTCACGCTCCCCGCCCCCCCGGAGCTCGCACTTGCTTAAACAGTGCATAAACAAAGTTCCCACAGCTAATATAACCCTCAAAATGGATCTTTACAAAGTGTTCATCATGCATACTGCATGCATGCATCAGATCATGTGAGTATAGTATTTATTTGGATGTTTACATTTGATTCTGAATGAGTTAGAGGCTGTGCTCCGTGGCTAATGGCTAATGCTACACTGTTGAAGAGATTTGCAGAGTGTATAATTCATAAACACAACTTCATTCTTTATAAGTGTTTAATGATGAAAATAACGACAGTCTTGTCTCTGTGAATACAGTAAGAAACGATGGTAACTTTAACCACATTTAACAGTACATTAGCAACATGCTAACGAAACATTTAGAAAGACAATTTACAAATATCACTAAAAATATCATGATATCATGGATCATGTCAGTTATCGCTCCATCTGCCATTTTTTGCTATTGTTCTTGCTTGCTTACCTAGTCTGATGATTCAGCCGTGCACAGATCCAGACGTTAATACTGGCTTGTGTAATGCCTTGAACATGGGCTGGCATATTCAAATATTGGGGGCATACATATTAATGATCCCGACTGTTACGTAACAGTCGGTGTTATGTTGAGATTCGCCTGTTCTTCGGAGGTTTTTAAACAAATGAGATTTATATAAGGAGGAGGAAACAATGGAGTTTGAGACTCACTGTATGTCATTTCCATGTACTGAACTCTTGTTATTCAACTATGCCAAGATAAATTCAATTTTTAATTCTAGGGCACCTTTAAAAATCAACATATATATCAGCTGATACTGATATGGTGGCTGATATATCATGCACATAAAGCCACCGTTCAGTACTAAATTGAGTTTTTGTCGCTGCTTATTGCACTCAAACAGTCGAATACACTCAAATTAGTGTCAATGCCGGTCTTGTCGAGTATTCACATAATTGCAGTCAGTATGTTTTAAGTGAATGTAAACAGTTGAGAAAGAAAACGCATGTGTAACAGTATAATGGATCTGTGTGTCAGATCTTATAATTTGGCAGCAGGTTTATTAGGCTGCTGTCACTTTGAGATAATATTAAAAATATCTATATGGTAGTTTTCTCCCATGGTATCGGTGTAAAAATTGTGGCCAATGAAAATGCTGGCTAGTAACTTTGGAAAACCACTAGCAACAGTGGCTGGTGAGCAAAAAAGTTAATGTCAAGCACTGATTGTATGCATGAATTGCAGTTTTTTTCTTTTTAATATTATTGACCCAGTTAGTTTGAAACTTGTCATATTCTTTACAAAAACCTATAAAACATACAAATCATCAACTGCTGCAATTTTACTCTTGTTTCTGTCATCTTCCTCTAGATAAGCCTGAGAACTACGACGTCTGGTACGAGAGCAAGTTTGAGGAATGCGACAAGGAGGCCTGTCTTTCCTTCTCTAAAGACATGTTGTGTTCGCGGGTCACGGTGGATCACAACTATTACGCCATCTGTCAAAACCTGCTTTCACGATATGCTACGTGGCGGGGCAGCTCCGGTGGACTTCTTCACGACCCCCCGCCACACATAGCCAAAGACGGCCAGCTTGAAGCCCTGTTGGACGAGTGTGCCAATCCCAAAAATCGGTACGGCCGCTTCCAGGCAGCTAAAGAACTGCGTGATTACTTAACCCAGCTAAGCGGCACCGCTAGGTAATGACCGTCCATGCCTGTCAATGCTCAACGTTCACTCATCAATGTCCGACGATGTCTTCAGGGTTTGGGGATCCCCATTAGACTTACGACAGAACCGTCTCTCTGTAACTCTATTTCAGACCAATCGTCCATCACTACAATCTGTTGTGTACATTTTGTTTCTCTTACATTAATCTTTAAATTATTGAAATGTCTTTGGTTCATTGCTTTTATTCAATGGTTTATTTTGCAATAAAGGCAGCGGTGACACTGGGAAAGGCAGCTTGGGAAGCATTAACTCTGTCCAAAACTTTTTAGCGAACGTCTTCTGCCTAATTGATTCACTTACATTCCAGGAAGAATGAGTTTGGCACAAAGCATAATTTTGAGATGGTAGAGAGGATGTGGAAATCTGTACATAATTAGAGCAGATTGGAGGGGAAATTGCTTTGCATATACCAAAGAGTCTGGTTCAATGTAACTCAAACCTCTGAACTAAAAGGGCAGAGCCTTTCGCTAAAAATTTAGCATAGTCAAACCGCCAGAATTACCCCAGAGCGGATTCATGGATGTGGTTAGACTTGTTACAAAGATTTGTGTTTGTATTAATCAAGCAAAGTCCAGAGAGGGCCACAATGAATCCAAATTACGTGGCACTATTAAATCAGAGCGGTCCTGGTCTCTAATTGGCCGTTAACTATAAATAATGCACCGGCACATGGCGTGATGCAGCGCTAACTCCTCGACGTGTGAACGTGCATCTGAAACTTTCTATCTTTAAAATCCATCTTAACATTTCAATTTCACAGCTCTGCAATTGAATTAATCAAAATTTAATTAAATGTCTCTAACACTTAAGATCATTTAACTTTGAGCCATCCGCCTGCTGTTTTTCCCCCTCTCTGGTTTGATTTTGCACTTGGTGGACCAATGAATTAGATCAGTATGCTAATGAGTATGCGTTAGATAATGAAGTACGCTAGCGCTTGACTGACAGCATCACTCCATTGAGCATGGATTTTGAAAGCTAGCTAATCACTTTCAACTTGATGCTTCTTCCAGAGCAAATGAATGAATGAATTAAGATTTTAATCTTTTTATTTCCATGTTTGAGTTCTGGCTGGTCAGGCCCTGAAGAGTCAAAGCAATAAGTGTCAATCAGCCATTATCACTGAAGATCCCTCTGCTCTTGTCCAATCTAAACCGGTGACCAGATGGCCTCTTTGGATGTTGGCACGTGAGAGATTTTTTGCGTGCATAAGTAACTGTCCGCTTTTGTACTGTACTTCTGTTTCAGTTGAGTATTATATCAGCTGTGTCTGATTTTACTGTGCCTTTCATTCAGAAGTTGTATTTACAACTTTTTAGTCTGTTTAAATATTAAATAAATGAGTATATATATATATATATATATATATATATATATCTCTATCTCTATATATATACTTCCAGTGTCTGTTTTATTTTTGTTGTTATATTGCTTTGAATCTCATTGATTTAGATTAGAATTTGTAGAGAAGTTCAGGCATTTAAACGTTCTTGTTTAAACATGTTTGTTAACAATTACATGTCATAACAACAGTGTACCTAAACAGAGGGGTTCCTGCATTTTTCTGGACTTATTAATATATTTAAGGAGCAGATGTGAGTGTCTTTACTGACACGTTCATTTGGGTGTGGAGGCCGACTTGTAAGCTCAGTTCCAAAACGAAGTGAGCTGCCTTGCTGTCTACTACCTAGGTCACATCCTTCCAAATGAAACTTGGAAGAATGTTGGTAACCAGACAGTTGATGGTAGCCATTGATTTCCATAGTGTTATTTTTCCTACAATGGAAGTCAAATGCTACCATTACCAACATTCTTCAAAATATCTTCTTTTTAGTTCAACAGAAGAAAAACTCATACAGGTTTGAAACAACATACGGGTGAGTAAATGATGACAGAATGTTCATTTTTGGGTGAACTATCCCTTTTAAGTGACTGACTTTTCATCAGCAGTAACTCAAGTGCAGCACACAGGATACGTGATTTTTTTTTTTTTTTTTTTTCTTCTTTTCCAATTTCAATTGTCGTGATTGCTATGCACTAATAAAGGGTTAGTTCACCCAAAAATGACAATAATCCCATGATTTATTCACCTTCAAGCCATCCTAGGTGTATATGACTATCTTTTTTCAGACTAACACAATCGGGTTAGAATTTTGAAGCCAAAAAAAATGCATCCATCCATCATAAAAGTATCCATATGGCCCCAGGGGGTAAATAAATGCCTTATGAAGTGAAGCAATTGGTTTTTGTAAGAAAAATATCCATATTGAAAACTTTAACTATAATGACTGGCTTCCGGCAGATGGCCGTACGCATTGATTTGCGGCGGAAGAGTGACCTCTGACCTGACGCATGACGTAATGACGAGCATGGAAGTGCAGAGGATAGAGCAAAACAAAACACCGGTCACAGATTATAAGTCTAAAATAATAATTTTTAAAGAGAAATGTTGAAGGATTTCGATAGAAGAGAAGAGGAGCTTGAGTTTGTTGCACAACCCTATTTGGCTACTTTGGATAATTTGGATACTTTTATGATGGATGGATGCATTTTTTTTGGCTTCAAAATTCTAACCCGATTGTGTTAGTCTGAAAAAAGATAGTCATATACACCTAGGATGGCTTGAGGGTGAGTAAATCGTGATCATTTTTATTTTTGCATGAACAATCCCTTTAATATCCTTATATACTTCCAAAAAAAAAAAAAAAAATAAACGGGTGACTTCATTTTGAACAAAATTAGACCAAAAAGGAATTTGCTTGGAGTTTGTTTCAAGAGTTCGAAACTTTCTGGAAAAGTTCGCTCCGACTGATACACATTTTCAAACTACCACTGTATCCGTGGTGATAAACGGTAGGTGTGTGCTCAGCTCCGCCGCCTTTGATGTGAAAATAATGCTGCGTTCCAGGCAGGTTTTTGAGCCCGTAAAGTCACGACTTCAAATCGCGACTCACAACTTTGTAGCGTTCCAGGAAAGTCATGCCAAACTGCGTAAAAGTGTAAACAAACCAACATGGCGGACCTTGTTTACTCGTTGCTTATTTGAGGGAAACAGAGGAGGAAAACGGCACATAAGGCAAGAGAAGCTCTTATATATTATTTTGCCGTGCGCTGAACACCGCATTCGTAGGGGCAGCCATTGTTGTTTCACGGGCTATGTGACGTCAGAACCCGTAACCAGGAGTACATCTATTCCAGGCAACCCGTAACCCGTGTTTTTCCAACCTTCTACCCGTGAAAGTGCACTGGAACTGTAGTCAAAGCCGTGACTTCTCACCCGTGAACTCGTACTAGATCGATGTACTCCCAGTTACGGGTTCTGACGTCACATAGCCCGCGAAACAACAATGGCAGCCCCTACGGATGCGGTATTTATGCATAAATGCGGTAAAATAAAAGGTATAACCGCTTCTCTTGCCTTATGCGCCGTTTTCCTCCTCTGTTTCCCTCAAAAATTAGCAAGGAGTAAGCACCTTTGGCGATAGAAATAATTAATGAGCTTAAGCCCTGTACGGTCCGCCATGTTGGTTTGTTTACACTTTTACGCAGTTTGGCGTGACTTTCCTGGAACGCTAAAGTCGTGAGTCGTGATTTGAAATCGTGACTTACGGGCTCAAAAACCTGCCTGGGACGCAGCATATCTAGTAGGAGTTCACGGGTGGGAAGTCACGGCTTTGACTGCTGTTCCAGTGCAATTTCACGGGTAGAAGGTTGGAAAAACACTGTTTAGGGGTTGCCTGGAACGCGGCATAAGGTGCGTTCACGCCATGTTCAACTAGTAATTACAACTTGTAAACTCTGAATTTTATGAGAGCTCCCACTTGAACCACATGACCACTGTACCACCTGCTAATCTTCAACATGTTTGCTCTTAACCAGAAGTTTTGGATTGATCTACTTTTAGAGTTTACACTGAAAAAAAGGTTGTTTTATAAGGGAAGTCAAGGACAATTGCATAACTGGTATCATTCAGTTTACTTCTCATTCATTTCTATGGCATCCGCAATCACTGATTGACTGTCGCACAACTCTGAACGAAATTCAATGAAGTCAAGGCTGTAATGTGATTGGTTGTCAAGGCACACGTGATCCAAGTTAGCTGTTACGCTTTTTCCAATGGTAGAGCCACGGACCCTCGTATCTCCCAATAAGACCATCTCTGAATATTCTCTGGTTCATTTCTTCTATCCAATCCATCATAGAAACAAAGATTTTTGAAACTTTGAATAAACCAATAGCTTTGCATAGTGATCCACTGTGTCTGTGAGCTTGATACGCCACACTCTGGTTGGATTGGTGTAAATGCAACAAAAACACAGAAAAACACTTTTTACAAACCAGTTGAAAATGTTTTATTGAAAGTGTAATTAAACATAAATAATGAATCATCTAAGACAAATATTTAGTGTTTGTATAATATGTATTTAATTGTATGGCTTGGTTTGTTTGTTTATGGAGAGATTGTTTAAACAGGCCAGTAAGAGACTTTTATTTACAACTCTTTCTTTTTTATTATACAAGTGTGTCTTGAGATCAGATAAATCAACAAAGACACTGGTTCATGGGTTCATAGATATCACCCCCTAATGGCAAATTATTGTAATTTTGAAACGTTTTGATGTAATGAAGCCTCATTTACTTAAATCATGTCCCAAATTGAGCCCTCAAGATTTTCCTCTGTATCCACACTTCCATGTCATAGAAATCTGCAGTGGAGCTCGCGGACTCTGCAAAAGTGCATATCGAGGACGCATATCAGCCACAAAGTGGGTGCCTAAAACGACAAAGGTGGACTTAACGGAAACACAAGTGTTTCGAAAGTGCATCACATCAAATTTTTTGACTTGCACTTTGGGAATTTGTCTTCAAATGCTGTCTCAAGACACTTTAAGATTTGGAATGGGGAAAAAAAAAAATGGTAACACTTTGGTATGGGAACAACATTCAATATTAACTACAACTTTTGCCTCAGTAAACTCTTTACCTTACTGTTAATAAGCAGTAAATTGTTGTAGTAGGATTTAGAGATGTAGTATAAGGTCATGCAGAAATATGTGCTTTATAAGTACTATTAAACAACCAATATGCAAGTTAATAAGCAACTAGTTAAAAGTGAGAATTGTTCCCCATACTAAAGTGTTACCAAAAATGTCCTTATTCAAGGAAATTCCTTTCCTTATTCAAGATCTGAGGCAAATTATTCTATGCCACTTGCATTAAGCAAAATGTCACTCAAAAAATTATATTCAAACCCAAATTATTCAATTTTAATACTACACTAAACACATAATAAGTAGGTTACCTGAGATAGCTGTCAGCTGCAATGTTGTAGAAATAGAAACCACTCCAAAAATAGTTGACTCCACTCATCCCATATCGCTGTCTCCGGTGATTGTTTTTCTTATCACATGTCACTGCTAGGAAACATCTATACTGCTATACATTCCTAGAGCATGTGTGTAATTCTGTTTAAAATAATTCAAAATCAAAAGTTTTCCGCCACCCTTCCTCCAGGAGGGCGGCCAGATCTGACTTTGCCCAGGAACCGGCCACCTCCCCCGGTATGGAGGAGGAAGGCCCGGGGTCCTGGAGCTCGCAACGAAGACCTCCTTTTCCGATCATATTTGGACTAAAATTTTTCAAGGAGCAAAATCCTCCAGGGTAGTCGACCCTTGTACAATGCCCAGGATGGTACACTCTTTCCGGCCTTGTCACTCCCCACGAGCCCCTGGAAGTACACCAACTTCCAGTCATCCACCACCGCAGTGGAAATTGAATCATGCCGACAAAGGTGCATCATAGCCGGCCTTGTCACGCCACTTGAGTCCTGGAAGTACAACCACTTGCAAAAATATTCCTCTGATCCTGGGCTAAAATCTGAAGTCTTTGATTGACATGTTCGCCGACAGCTGATTAATGACCATTGCGTTCATAATTGCCCTCAGATGAAATTCTGCCAGTGTCAGAAGGTTGAGGCACAGTCCTGCAGGAGTAGCTTCTCCTACAACCATCAAATTGAAAACCATTAGGAGCACAGAAGCTGCTGACGCAATTAGTGAGACAACGACAAACCATGCACCACAAGTCTTTTTTTCTATCCTGCATGTAAATGCAGCTCACAGTCACTGAACGTGTCACGGATTGATGATGACTGATTGATGTGAGTCTTCTGTTTTTAACACATCTTGACTACCATACAGTCTGACGTTAATGACAACTGAGATCCTACAGTGTGACATGGGTTACAGCAGGATCATTTTCATGCAATCTGACAAGCAAACAGTCATAAAGGATTATTTTAAATTGTACAGTGTGTGCACCCGGCTTAACATCATTAATTACATTAGACAAGACCTTTTTTCCCCTTTTTTAATGTTACATGTACACACTGGGCTTAGCATTTAATATCAGCTTCCCCCCTTAAGTTTACCAAGTTCTACATCCAAATGTTCTGCTCTTCTGGACAGCTGTTGGGGATGAGAAACTCTGGCAAATGTGAAGCATATTCGGACTGAAATGAGTCCCTGTGCTGCAGCTAAGAGAGTCTGACAGCTATTAAGATCGGCTTCATTACTACTGCAGCGGCTCCTTTGATAGCAATCAGCATTTCAGAAGTTATGTATGTTCAAAGACGTTTCACTAGCTAAAAGAATTACATGATCCCCTGAGCCAAAACACTTTTCAGACTCAATGCATATAGGGTGGAACTGCTAAGTGGCTAAATTATGTGTTTGTACGTGTGAGACAAAAAAGAGCGAGATGTGGACTTACTGTAACTGTCTGCCAGTCTATAATTATGCCTCTCTGTTTTGACAAACACATTGTTGTCGGTATTCATCATAACACAGACACTCAGACACAAATTGTCTTCTTAAAGTGCTTTATGGAGCAGAATAATTCCAATAGTGTGCGCTTACAGGGGAGCACTGCAGGAAATGAATCTGACTCCAGGGGCCCGTACCATCCTCATTTGTTGAAATAAACACGAGCCTGAACCGGCTCGGGACCGAGTGTCTTTATCGACGGAGCACAGGAGGAGAGGAAGCTTAAAAACTCCTGCCATCTCCCATGAGTCGAGTACGGTATCTCAGAAAATCGTTCAGAAATCTTCTTAGGGCTCCTTAAATATGATCTGTGGTACATGATCAAACTCAGATATCACACTAACTGATCTCATTCAGGCATTTTTAACATTGCACAACAATGCTGTCTTGAATTTAAATACTGCGTAGGAAGCTTTTCAGAAATAAAGCCATTTTTCTTGATAGTCTTTGATCTGGAAGCTGCTTTCTGATGGGCTGGCTTTATGCAACCTCTGATAGTCAGGGTTCACAGGCTTTTGGAAATCATGTTTACAAGGGGTGTGTTCAATTCCCCAGTGTGTTAGAAGTGTGTAGGGGATGAAAATATGTGTCTTCTGAAGCACAATTTTCTAAAGTTAAAGGAGATGTGGTTGATAGTGGTATAGTAGTCTCAGCCTATAGACCGTTGGCTGAACGTCTGATGCATATGGCACACTTAACTGGAAACGCTTCAGGATTTTCAAAGTCTTCATCTTGTTGGATGTCCAGGAGACGTGTGTGTCGCATTCTTTAATGGTCCACCTGGAAACAAATGCCATGACGCCAAACCCCCTTGTGGAGGAAGAAAGCCGTCATGTTTACAACTGTGACAATGAACGTTTATGAGGGCCAACTAAACACTGGATTTTCAAAAGTATGTGAAGTTCACGACTCCATTGTTGCAGTAAACTTGCACAACACTCTTAAATTAATAATTTATTACATGCAAATTAAAAATGTTTATAGCTTTTAGCCACAAATGCTCATGTTGCACTGCTCTGCAATGCTCCACGCATTATGTGATCATGTTGGAAAGGTCACGCATGATGTAGGCGGAAGTACCGCAGTAGGTGAAAAACTTTTCTGTAAAGGCCATTTGACTTGGTCTTTGCACATTCACTTTGTAGACACTGGATTGGTACTTCCGCCTACGTCACATGTCATCCTTTTCAACATGATTACATAATGCGTGGCACATTTGTGGTTAAAAAGTATATAATTTATCTTTTTTTTTTTTTTTTTTTTTTTAAGGAAATGCCCGTTCATTTCACTAGATAAGCTGGGATCATGCAGAGCTCTTTTAAGCTGCATTGAAAATGCAATTTGGACCTTCAACCCACTGAACCCTAGTGAAGTCCACTATATGGAGAAAAATCCTGGAATGTTTTCTTCAAAAACCTTCATTTCTTTTTGACTGAAAAAAGAAAGACATGAACATCTTGGATGACATGGGGGTGAGTAAATTATCAGGAAATTTTAATTCTGAAGAGAACTAATCCTTTAATAACAAAAAATATATAATATATTAATTATTCATAATACTAATAATTAAAATACTTTATTTTCAACTCGTTTATTTGAAGCAGCTCAAACCAATTTAAAGTATAACAACAGCCATAGCTAGTTTAAAAAACAAAAGAAAAACAAAACAAAACAAAACAAAACAATAAAAAGACATGTTTAAAGGGTTAATAATAAAAGACTTTTGTAAAACCACAGAGATTAAGGGGCCTTTTTATTTATGTTTTCAGATGCATCCGGTTTCATTTATGTTACACTTGGCAAACCTTGAGCAGATTTATGTCTGAAAGGGTCTATCATACATCAGCGCAAAGAATCTTGAAAGTGAAATGTCCATTAGTTGAACCATACAAAAAACATTCATTATGATAGGGCTCTTTGACATATTTATTTCTTTACTTTGATTTTAAACAACTCTACAGGCTGCTGTGATTGTTCTCCCTTCAAAGTGCCCTGTTTACAGTATGCTATTTAGAATGCACTTGAAAGAGTACTATAGACTACATTAGGGGAACCAATGTCCAGATTTGCAAAGTTAGTGATAAAGTATGTTTGAAAGATAATGTTTAGTATCTTAGTTTAGTTTGAGGCACTTGAGCACACACTTATGTGTTATATGTATCAAATAATAGTTTAACAGTTTAATAAGTACATATTACCTTATACAGGCAGAAATTTTGATTACATTTTAATTATTTTGATTAACACATTTTCACTATTTTCTGGAGTGTATAACTCAGTTATTTGTGATTATATGTATTTGTTGGCAGTGTTAATTTTGATTTAGTTTTAGCCATAGTCTTTTGACCAAAATGCCATTTAGTTGTATTCATATTTTAGTCATCTGAATTGTTTTAGTCTTAGTCTAGTTTTAGTCAACTAAATATCATACAATTTTAGAACGAATTGTAAAAATGATTTTTAACTGTAATACATCAATTAAGTAGCCTGGGTGCCAGCCCGAACCCCGCCCACAACATTTTTTGGACGGGAAGTTCGGTCTGGACTCGATCCATTGTGGAGTAATTATGCTCGGCTCCCAGAAGGCCGAGCCAATCAAATTGCCAGGGCGGGCTTTAATCAATGATGGACAGGCTATCTGCGGTTACGTAACCACCCACGTCATCAAAGAGCGCTTGGGGAGTTTGATTGACAAGCGATCTAACCAATCAGAACGCCGCATCCGCCATTTTGTCCAACAAAGCAGTCAGGAGTTAGAAGATTAACATCGTTGGAGTTAAACTTGAAAAATTGTGCATATTGACGTCTTTCCGCGTTTGAAACAATATTCATTCTCATGTTCATTCATGTTTATTTGATGCTATAAATGAACTAGTAGGAAGAGATGATCGGTTCATGAGCCTCTTGAGCTGAGGCGCTACATCAATCTGTCACGATCATGGTCACAACACATTAAAGAGCCACAAAACGGTTTTTATTGTTTGAATTTTTTTAATAACTACACAGTTTGAAAGCTGGGACTTTGTTTAATATCATAAGTAACCTGCTCTGTCTCGTCTGTCGATGTGTTGTCAGTTTCTTCTTTGCTCCACGATGTATTTTCCACTCTGTGTGGCGTGACAGCGCCACGGCTTGTCGGAAAAGGAACAGTAATTAAGGGGGAAGAGTCTTTGCAAAAGGTCAATTAGTTTACAACAATGATGGCTGTTGAAGAACTGAGATGTGTAGATTCCGCCATCGCGTCCGTTATAGAAGACAACGACAGCGCATTAATTTTAAAAGAGGAACAGAGGACCGCGATTAAGGCATTTGTTGATGGGAAAGATGTCTTTGCCGTCCTTCCTACGGGATTCGGCAAAAGTTTGATTTATCAGCTGGCCCCGATGGTCGCTAAAAAGAGTTCTGTTGTCAACTATGCGTCGCTCAACATACGTCACTTACTCTGTAGCTCTGATTGGTTGTAGGTCTATCCAATTGAGGTCTTTCCTGGATCGGTTGAAATACGCCCCCATAATCAAAGCCCAATGGAGCAGTATCAGACTCATATTCTGACTAAAAATTGAGTATGACCAAGTCAGGCTATCAATTAAGCATTTCTCTAAAATTTCCAAACTCATTATATACTCCTGGAGAAAACATCTATTGACCTGTTAATATGAATGATATTAAGGTTTGAACATGCAATACAGACATATTTAACTGCTGTGACATATAACATGCTTTTATTTATAGTAAAATAAAATCCACTTCTCATAAAGAAACAAGAACATGGTCTTTTCAGTTGATGATATATGCATTCTTTATAACAACTTGCACAACATTCTTAATTTTTTGAATCAGACAAGATCAATCCTTATTAAAGCTATTAAAGTTATTCAGTCAAGAACACTGAGTGATTTTCTCTTTTCCTTTTATTATTTGATTAACATTAATGACATACAGCTACAGGTTTATGAGGCTACTGTCACTTTAAGGCCGAATGCACGGATCCAAAACTCTGATACACATCCGATATTCTCCCAACTGTTTACGTTCACTTAATTTCATCTGATATTCTTCCATCTTTACATGAATACTTGCCAAAAATGATAATTTTTTTGACAATTTTGTGTATTTGTTTGTTCAAGCTCGAAAAGATGCAAAAGAGAGCTCAATTCAGTATCTGTGCACTGTCTGTGAGGCGGCTTTCTGTGTGTGTACAGAAAACTGGACTGAATTGAGCTCCCTTTCTTGTCGTCACGCTTTTTCGCATTTATCCATATGTCTGCTCGTCTCTTTACATTTTTAACATTTTACAAGACATGCCGCGAATGTATGCAAACTTATGTAGATCAGCACGCAGGACATTTCTGACTGGATCACTTCCCAAATCGCCCCTCCCTTGCATTTTTGTCTTGTTTTTACTCGTTGATGAAAATGTCAATAGATATTCATCATAGTTTTTGTCATTCAAAACAGTTTTTTATTTAGTTGTTGTTTTGTTTTCATCAGTGAAAAAATGTTGACGAAAGCGATGATGAAAATGATTCGTCAATACACCACTGCAGTGTGGTGTATTACTGGTGTTATCAACCGTTTCAAATGAAGCGCCCCTAAATCACTCGAATTTCTGTCTAAGTAGGCAGTTCTTGGCCAAAATAATCTACAAAGTGGACCAGCCTTCATGCCAACAGTCAAAAGCTGGTTTGCCGGCCATATGATTTGCACCGCTGTAAATGTTCTGCTTGTCATTTGATCTCACCCCAGCAATAACGGCAGGGCAACTCAAATCTCCCACCTCTGAATCACGTCTTTCTCGCTTATCAGAGGAAGTACTTTAAATAAGAAGCATGCTGGGAAGGTTCTGGGATATGTTATCTTAATCTGAACATAACTCCAGCTTTGCTTGTCAGAAAGCAGGGTTTGTGTTAAGGCCCAGATATCTCATTTAGACCAGAAAGTGAGAAACCTCCCTGGCTTCCATTACGGAGCCAGAACGGAAAGAAAAATGAACAGTGACAAAGGGAAAATGTTCCCAGCTCACCGTTGCTCTGCTAACTTGATAAAAAGTCTATTTAGTGCTTGTCAGGCTGAGCCTGAGAAAGAGAGAAAGTGTCTGTGCATTGGAGAGAAAGCGTTTTTAGAGAAGTCTGAGTGTATTTGTTGGGAAATAACTTTGGCCAGCATATTCAGGAAAGGTTGTGATGTTTGTCAGGGCTGGTAAGGAGAATTTACTTTGAGGTTCTAGTCTAAATCCATCTATGTATGTGTTTTGGCAGTGCATAAGGTCTTGTGGTCTAACAGAGGGTATGCAGTAGTTGATGGGGTGGCATACCTAGCAAGTGGTAAAATGATTGCTTGTGTAAATGATCTATCCTGTTCTAAGGTTAGGGTCAAATAAAGCATGAAAGCTGTTTTAATGGCCATCTTTAAAGTGAAGCTGATGATGACATCCCAAGTTTTTCATATGTGGAGGTTAAAAGCATAAAATAAAAGTTCTGTATGTAGTGAGCTGCTCACCTGCAACCTTTTTTTTTTTTTTTTTTTTTTTTTTTGGCACTATAGGCTTCCAAACATTTCCAAATAGTCGGCAACAAAACTAGATTTGTGCATGTTATGAAGAAGAATTGAGTAGTGCTTGTCAATGCCAAATGTCAAACAGTCAAAAGAGCGTTTTAATATTCTGGCACAAGGTACGGCTTGACTTCCTCTTTCAGAGTAATTCTAGCATATCTTTCCTCAAAAAGCCATATGAGTTGTTATTTGTATTTGATAGAATTTGTGTCTGTAACAAAAACCGGACAAGTTATTTGTAAAGATTTCAAACAAACTTCTAACTCAACGCATGAGCATCTCTAATTACACAGCCATATAAGACTATTTTGCCAAAAAAAAAAAAAAAAAACCACATCAGATCCCAAGCCCAGAATCCATTGCAGAGAACATTGCAAGATGATCTCCTGGTTTAAGTCCTGGCTGAGCCAGAAGGCCTTTATTTGTGGCCTTCTTCCATCCAAGGTGTTTCCCTGCCTGAGACACTGGGATTTGCTCCAGCATCCATCCGACATTACACAGGACAAGTGGTTTAAAAAATAAATGAATGTTTGGATGGATGGATGGCTATACAGAATCATACTCGATTACTCGATCCCCTGCAGTCCTGCCGGGTGACAAACTTATCTTCTGGAGGGCCACTGTCCTGCCGAGTTTAGCTCCAACCCTAAATTAAAGGGTTTGTTCACCCAAAAATGTAATTTCTGTCATTAAGTACTCACCCTTATGTCGTTCCAATCCCTTAAGACCTTCATTCATCTCCGGAACAGAAATAAACATATTTTTGATGAAATCTGAGAGGTATCTGAACCACACATAGCACTGATTGAGATAAGGGACAAAATGTCCGACACACAAAAGCCCTCTTTATGTTAAAAAATAAATTAATTAATTAAAATAAAAATACTTAAAAAGTTACATTTAAAGGAAATCTGGATACTCAGAACATTCATAGCTTTAATTTTAAAATAATTTTGGTAGTATTAATTAAATACATTCTCTATACTTGGAAAATACATGTAATTTAGCCTGTACTCAGCATGAGGTCACAATGTAAAATTGCCAAACAAAGTGTTTAAAAATGCAACAAATTCAAACATATACATTTAAATTGAAAGGCAGAGATCTGTAATATATCAAACAATACAAAAAGCAAGTCTTGAATTATATTTTCCATAAAAAAAAAATGCCTGTCAAAGTTGTGTCTTCACTTTGCGTTAACTCTGTCAGGATATTTTATAATTCTGAATAAATCAGGCAATGTCATGGTCATCTTTAACTCTGAGGAGCTCTTACTATTTCCTGCTCATTGTGGATCTCACAGTAGGACACATACTCCTGGAAGCTTTTTTTTTTTTTATACAAAATTTTATACAAACAGTGTTGAAGTCTCTGTGGTCACAGCTGTGGACACAACATGTCAACTCCATCATCCCGGTGTAAAGGTTCCTGTAAATAGTTGTGAGATAAATCTTTTTGATGTTTATTAAGGCAGCTACAACTGAAGAAAGAAAACAAAATTGCTCCACTGGACAACACGTGTTTAAGTTGAAAAAAAAAAAAAAAAAAATCAATTTTGTCAAATCTGTCAGATGTCAACTCCATCAGGTTTTATGACTGATGGTTGACAACTGCTCTCAAAAAGTCAGTATAATGTGATTTAATATGGTTTTTGCATATGGGGAATTATTCTAATGTTGTTTCATGATTCTATTTACATATACTGTATATTTAGCCCCAGCTGGACCTCTGTCAACACTGTCAATATTTGTCAACTCCATCAGTTTGTGTCAACTCCATTAGTGTTTGTCAACTCCATCAGTATTTATCAACACTGTCAATATTTGTCAACTACATCAGTGTTTGTCAACTCCATTAGTGTTTGTCAACTCTGTCAGTATTTATCAACACTGTCAATATTTGTCAACTACATCAGTGTTTGTCAACTCCATTAGTGTTTGTCAACTCCGTCAGTGTTTGTCAACTCCGTCAGTGTTTGTCAACTCCATCAGTATTCGTCAACTCCGTCAGTGTTTATCAACTCCGTCAGTGTTTGTCAACATCGTCAGTGTTTGTCAACTCCGTCAGTGTTTGTCAACATCGTCAGTGTTTGTCAACATCGTCAGTGTTTGTCAACTCCGTCAGTGTTTGTCAACATCGTCAGTGTTTGTCAACATCGTCAGTGTTTGTCAACTCCTTCAGTATTCGTCAACTCCGTCAGTGTTTGTCAACATCGTCAGTGTTTGTCAACTCCGTCAGTATTTGTCAACTCCGTCAGTGTTTGTCAACTCCGTCAGTGTTTGTCAACATCGTCAGTGTTTGTCAACTCCTTCAGTATTCGTCAACTCCGTCAGTGTTTGCCAACACCATCAGTGTTTGTCAACATCGTCAGTGTTTGTCAACTCTGTCAGTATTTGTCAAGTCCGTCAGTGTTTGTCAACATCGTCAGTGTTTGTCAACTCCTTCAGTATTCGTCAACTCTGTCAGTGTTTGCCAACATCGTCAGTGTTTGTCAACATCGTCAGTGTTTGTCAACTCCGTCAGTGTTTGTCAACATCGTCAGTGTTTGTCAATAAAACTTGAACTACAAAATTAACTACATGAATATAACTACTAAATATATCATGTCTGATTTTCCTAAGAACATTTTGCTATTTATGTTTAATATTTAAAAGGAGGTTAGAGAATTAAGGAATTTAGGAGCTGTATTGTTCATAATAACCCTAACCCACAAAAAAAATAAAATAAAAAAATGTAGAGAATACATATCTATTTTTTTCCCACTCATTTACTAGCTCATTTACTGAACACCATTATTACATAATTGAAGACTTTACACTGTTATTGGATGGATCAAATTAAAATATCATGCTTTTTAATGCACCTGACATAGTTGACACAATTTAAGTTCCGAAGTGAATAAATGTACTTTTTAGAAAAAAAAAAAAAATATATATATTAAATAAATAAATCAAAAGAAAAATCAGTAAAACCTGTTCCCTTACATGGTTCATTAGCTGAGGTTTTTGTCTACAAATATAACAGTTTAAAAATAATGTATTATTAAATAATAAAAACTAACTTCTAAAACATGTTTTGTCCCTTATCTCAAGAATCAGTGATAGGCAGCAATGCAATAGCACTTTTCAAGGCCCAGAATCTTCACATAGACTATTTTAATGATGTATTTGCTACCTTTCTGTGCCTTTATAGGTGAAACAATGTTGCTGCCTATGTGAGGCTCAGCTACCTCTCGGATTTAATCAAAAATATCTTATTTTGTGTTCCAAAAGATGAATGAAGGTCTTACAGATTTGGAATGACATGAGGATGAGGAACTGGATTGTTCATTTTTGGGTGAACTAACACTTTAAACAAACCTGATCCAGCTAATCAAGGTATCAAGGTACAAAGAAATCCAGACATGTTAGACAGATGTGGTCTATTGGAATCAGCTGTGAATGTTAGTCTGTGTGCTTCATATGAGAAGCACGATCAAATGTAAATGACTGCTTTAGCCGCCCATGAAGAGCCAGGTCAGCATTGTCTGTCAGGTTTAATTTCTGCTTCCTTAAAAGGAAGCAGAATTTGTATTTTATGTAGACAGTAGACACAGTAGCTCACTAGGGTTTAAACTGAGCTCAGGCCTGTTCAAATTTCCATCCACTATTAGTTTGAATAAAGAACCCATTGTAAACAAGAACTTTCTATCATATACACTAGGTGCTTTATCTTGTTAATGATTTCCTTCTGCGCTCGTTACCCCAGCAACACCTCACTTTCCCCACCTCTGAGATTATTTTGTCCATCTCGTATCCTGGATTTCCAGCTCCGGCTAGCTGTCAGGGAGAGGTCTGGAGCTTACCCAGCAGGGGTTCACAGGCCCTAGTGCAATTCCATTACTCACCCGCACCGCAGCTTAAACCCACATTATCATCCACACCGGAGGGGTTTGGATAGACAGATGATTTGAGCCCCCCTTGCCCCCTTCCCCCATCTCCTTTTCCCTCGCTTATCTCCCGAGGCACATTAGCAGACACCCTGCTTCATTATAATAAACATCGTTTATTCAGCGTGTGCTCTTATCCAGAGTGTTCACTCACAGCCAAAAACAATATACGATCCAATGCTCACACTGGAGGAAATACACACTTATGAGAAGAATAACAATGAAGGAAATGCAGGAAACCAAATCCTGTGGTGGAGCTAATCAATGGAAGGTACCTTCACAAAGGGTTTTGTTACCTGCACTGACTAGTCAGTGAGCTGTGTTGTGTTTACAGGTTTTGGAAATGTATAGGGGGGGGGAATATTGTTGGGATTGAAGACAACACACAACAGAAAAATTATATCACAGAGAGGACTCATGACTGTGTAATTAGTCTCCTAATAAATCAGATAATTTAACCTTTTTATGTCAAGGCAAGGTTAATTCAGACTGTAGAACGCCATGTGGTGCGACTCCCTGATTTTTACTTTATGGTTACACCACATGACATTTTCCTGAGAGTTTGCTTTGGCAAGCCATTTTGAATTCCCAAAACGAACTTCCTTTTTGCCTGATTTTGTTCGAAATGACGTCACATCATTTCGTTCTTCGATTTCGTTTTAAGTATATTGGGGACTTCAGAGTCCTCACTTCAGTGCTGTAACTCAGACTGTCAGGTACTAGTCCGCTGTAAATTCTTCACCATTGTGCGCTACTCAAAAGAGGTTATGTCCTGGGCATGGTCTAGTGAAGGCCACAAGTCCATATCAAACTGGTCATTTGTAAGAGTGCCACCCTCACTTTTTTTTTCTTTTAAAAAAGAAGGGGTGTTCTTGGGTGGAAAGCATCTTATAGTTTCCTTCACAGTTTCTTCAAGAAAGCATGTCCTTTCATTTGGGCAAATCCATTGACATCAATTGATTTGTGTTCTTTCTTTAAAAGACAGATTCCTGGTACACTGTGACACTTCTTCCATTATTGTATCGATCAATATGTCTTTTTTTGTTTTTTTTTTTCACTGCTGCAAAGCTCTCTAATAGTCCAGAGTGGTCCAAACTGACAATGAGAGTCTGCACTGCATGTGCAGACAATAAAGTGCTGACGTGGAGCAGGGGAAAGATGTAACAGAGGCCCCTGACCCTATATGCTACCCTGCCCTTGTGCAGCATTCACCATGTGCACCCCATCCAAGGCCCCTTTTCACACTCAAACTCCACACAGCTTTCCTCCTCACACCCCTCCTGGGCTATATTTACACTGATGTGACCCCAAATGGTATGCCTGCCAGAGGGACACTAAATGCTTTTCACATCTGCCTAGCACCCCCTTTGGTGTCCTCCTAGGAGTCTTGCACCATGGCAGTGTAGTTTTGTCCATCTGTTAGAAGATATGCAATCAAGGTTGCTGCTAAAATGTTTTCGGCACCTCAAAAAGTGTTCGATTGAAAGATCTGGTCATGTTGTTTACTTGCACTGCTAGAGGAGACTTGTTTCACTGCTGTCGGCTTGAATGTGTGATGTTCTTTGAGAGTGCGTGTGCAGATCTCTCGTGAGATCAGAACACTGCACTTCTCCTCTTGAGATCAAGAGTTGTGATGATGATGTGAAGGTGGAGTCGCGATTTGCTCCTTAAATGCCCCTTGCTTGACTCTTTGGGATTGAGCTTCCAGTGTCTTTCCACTTCATCCTGTGCTCTCGCAGCCTAGATGTCTGCTGGGCAGACGGTGGGAAGCTTGTCCATTTCTCTCAACTTTTGTCACCTCCCATCACTAGGATGATTTCAAAGGTTCAGTGCCATGCTATTACCACAGAAGGATTTTCTGGCAGCAGAAAAGCAGATGAAAATGTGAAACTGCTACACCACTCCTGGATGCCAACAAAGCGGAGCGTACATTCCTCAATGCATATTAAGAGGAAACTGTTGTCTGAGTGGTTCCTATACATTGCAAGGGGGACATAAATTTGTTGAGACTGTTTTGTGTTTGTACATATCTTCCTGTTCCTTTTGATTCTATTTGAGAAAATATTTTTAGCTTCAAGTAGAGCTGCATTGTGACGTCACGCTTTAAGCTTTTGGAGATAATCTCTCATCTCTCTGGGTTCTTGCTACAATGGCATGATACAAAATATGCTGAAAAATCTTTACCTAACAGTAGTTAAACCTGCACTTATTTGTTACATGTGTAAGTGGACATGATGCCAAATAGAAATGGACACAAAGGATTAGATCAGGAACTTAGGAACAAAAGGATTACAGGCATGAATGTGGGTCACACACTGTCATGAGTGAAACCAACTACTCGCTGGATTAGCTAAATCCTCCACTGAAGGACAGTGTGAACATAGGTCAATCCCAGGGTTAGACAGGGTTACGACAGCCCATCTGCTTGTCCAGAAATGCAGTGTGGAGAAGCAACGTTAAGCGGCAGAGTGCGCAGCTGAATGTTACCCCGAGGGTGGTTCTTTCTGCATGTAATCCAGTGCTTTTGTTACCTTACACAATCGTCTGTCATTTGACTCTTAATGCAAAGGTGAGAGAAGGACAAAATGACTATGGGGAGAATTTAGTCAATGAGTTAACATGATGGCAAGTTAGTCTCAAACTTGTGATCTTGGTCTTGAGACCCCTTGAGACTCCATATAGCTTCATTATTTCTTTCTTTCATATTCTAGCCTGTATTCCTCTAGCCAATGTTTTGGAACTTTGTATTTAGAGTTATTTTTGTAACTTATTTTACAGTGTCCTTGTTACACATGTTACATTACAATAGTAATGTTACATAGTAATGAATACTGTATAAGTTATGCATAATTACATGCAACTAACCCTAAACCAAACCAAAGACTTTATATATAGAAAGACGGTGCGCTCATATTATTATGAATGGGAGAAAGTGCAACACGCTATATGGTGGAATAAGTCCCGCCTTCTATGTAAGAGCCAATTGCTGATGATGGTAATGTCAATCGCATCACTTCAGCTGCCGTTAGAAGCTCCGGTAACTATAGAAACAGTCAGACATACGATTCCTATAGAGACGCGCACTTAGGACTGCACATGCGCACTAGCTTGATCCATTCTGAAAAATGCCATTTTTGTCATGATTCGAGCATTTAGAAAAATTTATGAGACAGTTGTTGTCAGATTTCTTTGGTGATTTCAAATATGAAATTTAATTGGAAGCTTTGCAAACAGCTTTGGAGAAAGAGATAGAAGCTGCACTTGCATGCCCGAGAGGCGTTTCAAAGATGGCCGCCGAGTGAAATGACTTGTCTTAAAGGGACTTTGAACAAAACCCTAACCCTAATAGTAAGTACATTTAGTTAATTAGTGTTGTTACACTGTAACAAAGACACTTTTAAATAAAGTGTAACCATCATTTTTATATGCATACATGCTGCATCAAAGTGTCATAAGTACAGTACAGTGTTTATTGCTGCACAGAGGCACCACGATTCAAATGCTTGATGATAACTTATGGGTGGGGCCCTGTCTTATGGTTCGTGGCAGTTCCCTAAGATTTGCAGTACACCACTGACCTATACTGCAAAATTGGTATGTGTGCTATGGTAGTATGCTATTTCAAACATGCCGTGTCTCTGAGGTGCATTTTCTTCTCTGATTACATTGCCTCTAGTTTAGACACATTTACACCACTTAAGAAAATGCAAGTACTATTGTTCAAATATCTACTGTCTGAGTCAAAGACTGGACAGGAAATAGACCTTAACCCCCACTTAGTCTGATGGTATCATATGGGTGGAGCTCACTTGACCCACATCCTTCACACAAGCATCCTCTTACATGGTGGGTCAAAGAAAGAGCTGCGGTCTGTGTAAAGTCTGTGAAACAGAGCTCCATTACAGTGTGGCCAGGCTTTGATGAAGTGCCATTCAGAAAGGTCCTGGTATCAGTTCAACCTTTCATATCGTCATAATAATTACCCCTTAACAGCACTAATGGATGCCGCAATAGAAGTGAGTCAAAAGCACAGGAATGTGAGAAGATTATTATTATTCTCTGATCAAAATAAGATCAGTGTGCTTACTCTTGTAAGCGGTGGCCAGTGGGTCAGAGTGTGCAAAAGACGATTAATAGTGTGGCAATTAAATACACCATATCATATTCTTGCACCTAATATTTAGTTGGTTGCCATTAAAAGACAGATCTGCCAGACTAAGGGTACATTTAAATTATGTACTAAAAACAGAAAAATGTTTTTTTTTGTTTTGCGTTTTTCGTGTACAGATGACAATGTTTTCAAAACTATCCTCTTTCATATGTATACACAAAAACTATGAAAAATACTGTGTTCTGCTTCCAGCCCAGTAGGTGGCGATCTCACTTTGTAAATAAACATTAAACACTGAACATGTTCTACGCATGCACATGATGTCAAAGTTTTCACAAATTTGCAGTTTTGGAGACAATGATGATATTGTTTTCAAAAACTTGCACTTTGAAACACGTTTTCAAAAGTTTCACGACCCCAAAACGCCTTCGTTATGTAAATGAACAGCCAAAACGCATACATTTTTTTCCGTTTTTAGTTGAAAAAGGTTTTGTGTAAACGCCCCCTAAGCTTGTGTATGAGTTTGCATTCAGAATTACCAATAACCAACAATAGCCATTCACAATCAAAGCTGATGTAGTGCTTCTTTTTTAAAAGTGTGGCTGTTTAAATCATAGCCCAATATGTATGTCATAATGACAAATTTGTACCTAATATGATGATAAAATCCTCATTCCCTTTGAGTCTGTGTATTGATGCCAAAGGTTTCTCATTGAAAACTTAGTTAATCAATATAGCAACACCAAGGGGAAGCTTTAGCATCTTAATAATGATGTTAAAGGTGTATCATCTTCATATTTTGAAGACTTAGGTGTGAGAATGGGTTGATTGTTATGACATTACATAGGCACCAACTTTTGAGAGGTAGTTTGAGTGACTGACGCATTGGACCCTGTTTACACCTGTTTAGTGTTGCTCTACAGATCAACACTATCCAACTCTCACCAAATCTGTTCAGGAGTTCAGGAAGGTGACAGAGAGTGTGAACTTTACACTTCAGAGTTGCAGCTAGAACACTGTCCTGAGAGGTTCTTTCTGCTTGAAGGGTTTACTTTTCACAATCATCTGTCCAACAACTGTCAGCTCCACATCTGTCTGGAATACTGGTCATGGACACAAAATAACCTTAAACCTTATCGAACAGAAACCAAAACTTTACAGTATATATATATATATATATATATATATATATATATATATATATATATATATATATATATATATAGTATATTTTTCTGAAGAAAAAAAAATGATGATTTACAAATTGTCAAATTAAATGTAAATAATCACATATATCAATATTTGCTGAGTAAAGCTTCTAAAGGAAGATAATATAATACATTGTTGTGGCATTTCATTTTTTTTAAAGGGCACCTATTATGCCCTTTTTCAAAAGATGTAATATAAGTATCTGGTGTCTCCAGAATGTGTTTGTGAAGTTTCAGCTCAAAATGCCCCGCAGATCATTTATTATAGCTTGTCAAATTTGCCCCTATTTGGGTGTGAGCAAAAACACTCCGTTTTTGTGTGTGTCCCTTTAAATGCAAATGAGCTGCTGCTCCCACCCCCTTTCCAGAAGAGGGCGGAGCTTTAACAGCTCAACAACAACAAAGCTGGAGAATCTCACGCAGCCAAAATGAGGATTGTCAGTAACGGTGTTCAGCCTTACATTGTTCAAACCGGAGTCGACACTGATGTAGAGACTCAGGAAGAAGTTACAACTTTTAGACGTTTCTGAATGGTTTGTGGATAAATTGATGTAGTTTCTGTGGAGTTGATTCAACTCATCCACTAGCATGTGCCGTCATGTTCATCTTTTGTGTTGAATTGATCTTCGTTTGTGAAGCAGTCCGGCGTAAAATGACGGCATGACAACAACACTCTACTACAACAACTCTTCCTCTTCTCTAAAGCAGCCCAACATGGCCATAATAAGGTTTTATTAGTCAGTATATTGTTTTAATTCCATTATCACTCAACATGAATAATAGTCTAGCATTATACAATGACATTAGTCAATCAGATTTAGAAGCTGTTCACAGAGGAAATGTAAATTTTCCCTCTAGTATTTTTAAACTGTGAATGTCATTTTAAATGTAGAGTGACAGATAGACATTTTTTGCTAAGTGGTATGTTTTCCTGCAGTAACCTGAAGTACATTAATTGTAGAAAATGTCCTTGTTGCAGTGTGTATAAACAGGTCTGAGGGAAATGAGTTGTGGTTTATGCATCATAAGCTATGTTTCCATCCATCCATTGCATCAATTTAAAATGTTGTCCATAAGCTCACTCTGTGAATTGACCTTACCTGTTCTGTTTATTTGAATCTCATAACCACAAGACTTCCACCACATACAGCCAGACTGTTGTGCTTGGTGATTTCATGCTGAAGGTTTTGCGAAGCATGAGTTGAGAACAATTTCAAAAGATTCACAGGCATCTAGAGTTCTCTCTTAGACAGTAGGGTAGCTGGGTTTAAGAGAAAACCTTGGGTATGAGCAGTATCCTTTCTACACACTTTCACAAACGCACACACACAAGCAGTACCTCCAAACCGCTGCTTCCACAAATCCCAGTTCACACTACATATACCTTCTCTCCTCATCCATCCCCTCAACTACAAATATGAAATGTGCAGAGTGATAACACAGCCAGGAAGTCAATATTTAAAACAAATGTCAGAAACATGTTGAGGCCTCGAGTCCAGATCTCATTCCTGACACTGCTCCTGGGTGACTATTGAGTCCTCACAGCTGTGGATTTAATCATTCCGGTCCTCTTGTGGCCGACGGGCTTCTCAGAAAAACACGAGCAAGGAACAAGAAGGAAATTATGCTCCCGCAGACTCACGCAGAGATACACACAACGCAACTGTGGTGTAATCATCACCAAATTATGCAGTGACAAACTCTAAATATAGATCCGGCACACAGCGTTTATTTCTATTAGTGCTGTAGTGTCACTTCTTCAGTGTTCATCTATCTATCTATCTATCTATCTATCTATCTATCTATCTATCTATCTATCTATCTATCTATCTATCTATCTATCTATCTATCTATCTATCTATCTATCTATCTATCTATCTATCTATCTATCTACAGTGTCAATCAATCATCCATCCATCCATCCATCCATCCATCCATCCATCCATCCATCCATCCATCCATCCATCCATCCATCCATCCATCCATCCATCCATCCATCCATCCATCCATCTCATTTGTTAATACTACATGGTACAACACTGTTTTTATTTTGGACGTTGTTCCTTGATAATACCATGTTTGGTTTGATATGAACAATGTCATTATCATTTTTTAATAGTTGTACGTATAAAGTACCCTGAAGTAAGCAAATACCATGGTTTACGAATAAAGTGATCATTTACCATGGTATTTCCATCTGATGCCATCACTGTACCATGGTACTTTATCATGTGTTGTATCTGAGCCCATGGAACTATGCAGAAATGTGCAGAATGCTTCCAATGAAAGTATTTTGCCCATTCTATTTCCATTAGAAATTCAGCACAGAAAATGCTAGATAAAATATATATTTTATATATATATATATATATATATATATATATATATATATATATATACATATATATATATATATATATATATCCTAAAATAATACAAAATGAAGTATAAAACTCCCTCTCACAAACTGAAGTACTGTAATAACTGTATATTTTAAAACTATGTTTAATAGTGCTGATATTTTATATGGTAAATTTATTTGAAGCTCTTATCTTCTTATTTCCTGCTGTGGGCCCCTCCAGCTCAGTAAAGAGGTGATATAAACCCCATGGCCCCTCATGAGAGAGAGGGCTCAGTGGTTTTCAGGGTGACAGAAGGAAGAAGGATAGCATTTCTACCCGCTGTCACAAGCTCTTATCACACCCACATGTCTCAAGAGTGACAGACAGAGTGTCAGGAATGTCCAGAGAGTGCTAATGAATGCAATGTTACATGAACTAACTTTCTGTTAGTTATCTGTTAACCCTAACAGATGGAGTGTGTAGCTTTTCATTTCTTAAACAACCATATCGACAGACGTATCATGGTCATATTCCAGGATGACAAAGCCAATATTCACCTGGGTTAAAACTGTGAAAAAATGGTTCAGAGAGAATGAATGATCATTTTCATACATGATTTGACATGTACCTTAACCTCAGTGTAAAAGTCTTTGCAAAATGAAATGTTCATATGCGTTTTTGCATCTTAAAAATTCGTCACGCACAGAAACCTTGCACACTGAGTCCGATGCATGTAGTAATCCTCAAGCAGTGAGGATGATTTTTTTTGTCCTCTCTCTTCTTAAAAAGAGAAAACGGCCTAATACGGATACGAAAAATGTAAAAATGTAAAAAATTTAACCTGATCCAAATTTTTACATGACGGAGGAAAGTTTTGGAGGCAGTGTTTAAACATGATTGACACAACGTGTTTGTATTTAATTTTTAGCGTGTGAAAATTTCGGACCTGAAGTCTTTGGGATGTGCTGGAGGAGTCTTTACAGAGTGCTCACCTCTTGCATTGTCGATACAAGATCTTGACCAAAAACTGATGCACCTCTTGATGGAAATAACATTTATTTCCATCAAGAGGTGCATCATTTTTTGATCTTGATTTTGTTCAGATCAAGTCTTGTATTGACAATGCAAGAGGTGAGCACTCTGTAAAGTCTTTCACTGAATTTAAGGTCTGGACTCAGAGGTGCCAATTCAAGTGTGAAAATGATTTTTCATGCTCCCTCCCAACCATTCTTTCACAATTTGAGCCTTGAATCTTGGCATTGTCACCCTGGAATATGGCCACAATGTGTCTTCCTACATGGTTGTTTAAGAAATGAAAAGCTACACACTCCATCAACATATAACTTGCTAGAAACATACTGTATGTTGATCATCCAGTCATAGACTCTTAAGGTATTTGCCTATTAAAATCGAAACAGCGACTTCTTTTTTTGTCCGGGCAGTAAGACACCTTAATTAAGCGATTCCTGAAATGTGAGATGAGAAGATGTGAAAAACTGTGAAAGAATTGACAACTCTGTCCTTTTTTGACCCACATATGCATTTTGGGAATTGCTGGAATTATTGTAGGCACTTCATTTTCGAAAGGTTCAGCTAGTGAGTATTGCATTAGACTTTCAAATAAACTCAAGCCCCTTTCTCATAAGAGATTGGCACCGCAATAAGGAAAGTGATTTCAAAGTGTTGCAGGACTGAATGGCCTGGGGTGTTGGTTAACCACACTTCTATGTACTTCCAGACTGATATCAGAGAATGTAATTGGAGTCGGAACAAGTGTGTGCCATTTTCATTTATACATTTCCTTCTCTTTCTGGAGGACGGTTGGTGAATTGCTCGGAAGTGGAGAATTATCTCGGTGTTACGGCTTTAACTGCGTTCAAAGGAGAAGGCATAAAACGCTGACAAGTTTAATGGAGAAAGACACTTTTCAAATCCTTTCCTCAGAAAGTTAATTACTGACGCCACTATTGCATGATGAAAAATGTCATGGTTTGTGCTATCGAGACAATTTTCCTAAAATTAGCATTACTTGATTCGAAAAAGGGGTGATTTGTACCTGACCAATACTGCACCACAGCAAAATTTACATTCACATCAAATTTCACTCATGTTTCCCAGCATTGGTTGTTGATTGTTCCTGTCTAAAACCCGACCGCTTCTCGCTCCGAATGACACCAGGCTGCAGAGAGAGACATAATCTCGCTCATTATGAGGAACGTAATTGGAGCAGTGTAGTTGCGTGGATGTTATCGGAAATAAACAGCACGTCAGGCGGCCGCCCCCCTGCCTCAGAGCTCCTGGGGAGCTGTAATGAGACTAATAACATTAGCTGTCTGGGCAGGCCTCTCTCCACTCTTCCATTCTCTGTGGGGAGTCAATCGCGAGGCCGCAGAAAACTGGGCATGTACAGGGGGGCTGCCCGTTTCATCGCAGCAGTGCTCCGCCAGTCTTGAATTGGAAGATATCAGCAAGACCAAGAGTAATGAAATAGAAATAAATAAATAACTGCTAGCATTTCTTTAAGAATTAATGAGCCCTTGCTGTTATTCTGGTCTCATTATTGAAATATTAGGAGTCATTGTCATGAGCTTTTTAATAACTTTATCCAAAGTTGCTAATAGCTAAAACTCTAAATCTATTTATCAATGATAAATGGGGTACGAATTTTATTGCTGAGGCATAAAATTGTTCGTACACCTACTTTGCATATTAAAAGAGCTTAATAGCTGCGTTTGCTTAGGTAAGCACATTAAATGTTTAAGCACATTATTGCTTAAACACCCCACAGACTGTATATTGAAGGGAAATTGAGACTTGTGGTAAGCTCTTTTGAACTGGCCCATTAAAGGCTAAAGGCAAAGTTTCTTTCTTCATTTAGGGGTAAAAAGAAGTTCAAAATAACAGCAATATACTGTTCGTGAACATCCCAATGCTGCTGACACTGCTGAGAGTGCTGTTTCTTCTCAATAACAAAACACACAACAAAAATGACAGTGGTGAGAAAACAGCAGTTTAGAAAGCATCTGATCATAACAATGTGGATATGTTTGCACCAGCTCTGCAATTTGGCACTCCAGTCAAGTAACGTCACATTTATTTATACAGCACTTTATACAATAGATTGCTTTAAAGCAATTCCCTTACCAATTTTAACCATGGTTTTATTATAGTAAAAATGTAGTAACCATGTTTTATTCTTGACGGATTGATTGCCATTTGTATAATCACAGTTTAAAGGCACAATATATAATTTATTGCCACTAGAGGTCGCCTATTCAAAACAAAGGTGTAGCTTGATGATGTCGAGATTGGCGTAATGTAAGCATACTAGTCAACAATATATGTTAAACTATGGTTTATGGTTAGTGTAACAAAACCATGGCTCATTTGTGCTTACCATGGTACCAAGTATATTAACCATGGTTTTATTTGTAGCAAAATTATAATTTTCGTAAGGTAAGCAGCTTTAAGTATTAAACATAAAAAAAAAAAAAAAAAAAAAAAAAAAATCAATGTCAGTGTTCAATTAGATGTTCTCTAGAATGCAGCTCCCCATTGTGTTTATGTTTTTACTCATGGATGTCTGACCTTGACGAACTGAACAGAAGAAATTAACTGTAGAAGATTTCCATGTCAAAGAAGGCGGAGCCTCAGAGCCGCACTTTGGCAAGCTGTTTCTAACTTCTGAAACAAACTTTGTTTTAGTCTGATTTTGTTTGAAATGACATCACACCAGTCGATTTTGCTTTAAATATATCAGGGCCTCAAGTAACAACTTCAAAGTCCTGTTCACACCAAGAACAAGATAACTATAACAATAACTATTAGCATCCAACACACGATGAAGTATGAGCGTGTGCTGCGGTTTTGTTGTCTGCTGCTTTTAATGCTAGAGCTTTTTAAAGCAGGATGCATTCTGATTGGCTGTCAATGTTTTTTATCATTCATCAGGTGGAAAAAATCGTTCTGAAAGTAATTCCATTGCTATTGTTCCTCTGTACCATTATCATTATAACTGTGGTGCAGACGTCCCTATTCTCACAGAATTAGAATGATTACTAAAACTTTATAGATATCTTAACTGTCATAGTTATCGTCCTTAAAAAAACCCTGTGGTTAAAATCAAGTTTTTAATGTTGTTTTTATGTATATGTGGTGCTTTTAATATGCTTTAAAACAAACCGTGTGCAAATTCATAAGTCAACACCATTGCTGAGTATTTTCTCCTTAAAATTGCAGTGTACCAATGCAATCTCAAAAACAGAGTTTAAAACTGTCCCCGTTTCCTGCCATCACAAATTTTGAAACCAATCCCATCAACGTGTATAGCGGGGCTTTCTATCCTTATTTTCTAGGTGCTGATTTTCATAAGGCAGTAATGATGGGAAGTTTGCATCATTTTACTGACTTGGATCTTTGAGTCTCATTCAGCAAAATTAACAAATCTTTTTTTCAAGTATTTTCATTAATTTCGTTCGCCCTGATATATATATATATATATATATATATATATATATATATATATATATATATATATATATATATATATATATATATATATATATATATATATATATATATGTCCCAAGTCTGCAACTGGAACCGAACAATGTACAGGTGCTGGTCATATAATTAGAATATCGTGAAAAAGTTAATTTTTTTATTGTAAATTATTTTAAAAAAATAAACTTTCATTTATACTAGATTCCCTCCATGTAACGTAAAACATTTCTAAAGTCATTTAATGAAAGTCCAAAATCCAGTATCTCAAAATATTAGAATATTTACATTTGAGTTTCATTAAATGACCAATGTCTTGTTCTTTGAAACCACACTAATGGGAAAGACTGCTGACTTGGCAATGGTCCAGGAGACAATCACTGACACCCTCCAGAAAGAGAGTAAGTCACAGATAGTCATTACTGAATGTGGTGGCTGTTTACAGAGTGAAATATTAAAGCATATCAAATGCAAAGTTGACTAGAAGGAAGAAATTGGGTAGGCAAAGGTGCACAAGCAACAGGGATGACCACAAGCTTGAGAGTACCGACAAGTAAAGCCGATTCAAACACTTGGGAGAGCTTCACAATGAGTCAAATGAAGCCGGAGTCAGCGCATCAAGAGCCACCACACTCAGACATCTTCAGGAAAAGGACCAACAAGCCACTTCTGAAACAGAAACAACGTCAGAAGCATCTTACCTGGGCTAAGGAGAAAAAGAACTGGACAGTGAACAGTGGTCGAAAGTCCTCTTTTCAGATAAAAGTAAATTTTGCATTTCATGTTGAAATCATGGTCCCAGAGTCTGAAGGAAGACTGGAGATGCACAGAATCCAAGCTGCTTGAAGTCTAGTGGGAAGTTTCTGAAGTTAGTAATGATTTGGGGGGCCATGACATCTGCTGGTGTTAGTCCATTGTGTTTTATCAAGTGCAAAGTCAATGCAGCCATCTTCCAGGAAATTTTGGAGCCTGCCCACAGTGCAAAAAACACTTCCAAGTGGTTTGCTGACCATGATATTACTGTGTTTTATTGGCCAGCCAACATGCCTGACCCCTGAATCTATTGGATATTTTCAAGAGAAAGATGAGAAACAGTCGATCCAACAATATACAGATGATCTGAAGGCTAAATAGTGCCTCAGCAGTGCCACAGGCTGATCACTTCCATGCCACACTTCACTGATGCTGTAATTTGTGCTAGGAGCAAGTCATTTGCTGTAATATGTGCTGCTGACCAAGTATTGAGTCTACAAATGAACATACTTTAAAGAACTTGAACTTTTCTCTTTTGAAAATCAATTTGAGTGGAAAACTCTGCTGTGAGTGGATTCTAATTTAAACACATCTGATTGGTCACTGCTTTCAAGAGATCAACAAACATGTCTGTGATTGGCTACATAGCTCACCGCTGCAAAAACACATTGTAAACAGAATCCGTTGATGTTCTCCAGGGCACAAACATAAATACACAGTGGAGCATTTACCAATATGATATTATTACTGAGGGTTTGGTTTGAGTGTGCTTAGCACTCTCAAGCACCTCTGTAGAACCGGGCTTGCCTGTATAATTCACTCTTCCTCTTCTTCTAAATCAGTTTCTGGTTCAAACATATATGGCTGGATTAAACCAGTATTTCCACTTGCCTTGTGTAGTGTTTACTACAGTTCATCAAGGCTGAGACTAATTTGCATATTCGCGATCCGTGTATACAAAATGAAACGAGGGTGTAGAGTTACATTCAAGCTAATTTAAGGCATGAAGAAATTATTTTCACAAGAAAAAATGTTTAAATATGTCATTTTGATTATCGAAGAGGAGTTTTAAGGGATCAAATTATTGACTGCACTAATTGTGGCTTTATTTGGTCTTTTCCTTATCTATGCTACTGAATTTGACAACTCATTTATGAGTTGTCCCTTGATATTGTCAACATCAAGATTTTAGGTTAAAATAATAAAGGAAAGTACATTTTATGTAATAGTCACTATTTATTTATTTGCTCTGCCATATCTTAAAATATGTCAGTGCCATTGTTTTGTCTCAAGATGCACATCAGTAATGTTTTTTTCTAAGGCACGTTTATAAAAGCTTCTTAAATGTCCTAATTAAACTAAGGCGTAATCCTGATTTAATCTAAACCCTGTCTGTGAAACCATGCAGACTCTGCACTCTTAAACATTTAAGCCCGGTTTCATAGACAGGGTTTAGATTAAGCCAGGATTAGGCCTTAGTTTAATTAGGACATTTAAGTAGCTTTTATAAACGTGCCGTAGAAAAGAAAAAACATTACCGATGTGCATCTTGAGACAAAACAATGGCACTGACACGTTTTAAGATATGCTAGAGCAAGTTGCTTTCAGTTAAAATAACTCAAACTGTCTGTGAAACCAGTTGTTAAATAAATAGTGACTAGTTACCTAAAATGTACTTTCCTTTATTATTTTAACCTATCTTGGTGATGACAATATCAAGGGACAACTCATAAATGATGTCTGTCAAATTCAGTAGCATAGATAAGGAAAAGACCAAATAAAGGTCAGGAAGAAAGCCATTCGTCACCTTTTCTATTTACTCTCTACAAAGCATTTTTAGCTGTAGCAATCTGTGCCTCGAATGTGTGTGTGCAGTTGACATTGCAGGTCTGTGCCAGTGGTCCTGACTGACTGTCTGTGGCAGGGCTGTGAACCGCCTGTCAGTCATCTCTGATCCCAGTAGGAGACGGGGTTACGAAGGCCTGCTCCCACCCCCTCTGAGACCCCTCTGCTGGGCACAGCTAGAGCAAAGGCCACTGGGTGGCTGGGACTGACAGATGGACCTCATTTGAAGTCATGATGAACTTCAGCTAAAAGAGTTGAAGCATCTGGAGGGAATGATGGGGGAACATAGCAGATAAGAAGCTTATTGTGAATACTGATGTGTAGGAGGGAAAAAAGAGGGGGGTTTGAGCAAACCTGGGGAGATTTATAATCCAAGCGTGCATGAGCAGTCAATAGGAGATGCATCATCAGAAAGAGTGAAAGAGACACAGAGATAGAGAGATCTCAGTTGACAGCATTTAAAACATCAGAGATGGCATCCCGACGTGACGGTGGTTCCAAAAAGCAGGTAGCATTATTATGGTGTTGCCTAAGATACCTTCATTTTGGGAAATTCTAAGGTAGCATCAACTCACATACATTACAACAAGGTCAATGAAAAAAAAAAAAAAATCCATCGGAGTCAAAGTGAGAGAAATGCTGATTATAAATATACCCTTGTGGAAAATAAGTAGAATACTACTAATGGAAATAATATGCTTTAAAAGAATATACTTAAGTTCTGTCATCATTTACTCACCCTGTCGTTCTAAACCTGTGAACTAACCCTTTAAATGTGAACTGAATGCTTTTGTATACTTAATTGCAATCAAATGAAAATGTATTATAGTTTAAATCTATAGTAAATGATATTAGCTGAACTTTAAAGTGCTTTTTTGATGCACTTAAGTGGGTCTTAAAGGGATAGTTCACCCAAAAATTATCCCATGATTTACTCACCCTCAAGCCAGAGCAAATCTTCTTTCAGATGAACGCAATCAGAGATATATTTAAAAATATCCTGGCTTTTCCAAGGTTTATAATGGTTGTGAATAGGGGGCCACGTGTAAAAAAAAAAAAAAAAAATCAACCATCCATCATACAAGTAATCCATACAGCTCCAGAGGGTTAATAAAGATCTTCTGAAGGGAAGGAATGGGTTTTTGTAAGAAAAATATCCATATTTAAAACTTTATAAATTCAAATAACTAGCTTCCGACGGATGACTGTACGCACACTGCACAAGTCAATTTGCACCAAATGAGTAAATGCCTGACGCGATGTATGACGCAGGATGTAGGAGCATCGTAAGCTTAGACGGTTCTCGCGGTTCAAAAAAATAGGGCTGTGCAACAAACTCAAGCTCCTCTTCTTTTACATCGAAATCCTCCAACATTTCTCTTTAAAATTTCTTGTTTTAGACTTTTAATTTGTAACCAGTGTTTTGTTTTGTTTTGCTCTCTCCTCTGTGCCTCCGCATTCCTCATTGCATCTTCTGGTCAAAGGTTGCTCTTCCACCCCAAATCGGCTTGCGCTGTATGCGCACGGTCGTCCACCGGAAGCTAGTTATTTGAATTTATAAAGTTTTAAATGTGGATATTTTTCTTACAAAAACACATCCCTTCACTTCAGATGGCCTTTATTAACCCTCTGGAGCCGTATGGATAGCATGTCAATTCTGCGCCTGCGTGAGATGAAATGCCTTTCTGAACCAGCAGGTGGCAGTAGCTGAACAGCCAATCAGATGGCCCGACGGACCGACGAGCTCCGACGCCGATTCAACATGTCGAACCAACTTCAGCTGACTGTGCGAAACACAGTGAGAAAACTTAGTTGGCCAACGAAGAAAAAACTGCCCAACGGCCGACTGGCTTGGCGTGTTCCTGCCTTAAGACACATCACGGCCATATTTCAGGATGACAATGTCAAGACTCATATTGCAAAATAATGGTTGGGAGGGAGCATGAAGAATCATTTTCACACATGAATTGGCACCTGTGAGTCCAAATAAATATTGTGATGTTATTTCCATCAAGGGGTGCTTACATTTTTGGTCGAGATCTTGCATTGACAATGCAAGAGGTGAGCACTCTGTAAAGTCTACTCCAGCACATCCCAAAGACTTTCAAAGGAATTTAGGTCTGGACTCACAGGTGCCAATCCATGTGTAAAAATTATTCTTCTTTCTTCGCTCCTTCACAATGAGCACTACTTTTGTGCTGCATGGAGTTACTTCCTTTATAAAGCATTTCAGATCAGTCACTTATGATGATCTGTTTAGTTATGATGCTGCTTTAGGCAATAGGCATCAAGACATCACTCATTTCATATTTGGAACCTGTAAACGTTTCCATATTGAACCATTTATGTAACAAAATGTTAAATTAACAAATAAATAAATAACACATGAATACAATAAACTCTTTATACCGCAAGGGTTTTTTGGAACTGAGTAAAGAACCACCGGGTTCTACGGAGCTTAATAACCCCTAATAAATGTAATTTTTATTGGCATTTATTCATTTATTTACTTGTTGTAAGCTGATCACACTATGGAAACACTGTGGGATCAAAAATAAATAAATTAAAAAAAATCTTTGTCTAGAATCCTAAAATATCATTTTTATTAAAATGATCACAGATTTTCAATGTGGTGTCAGATTTTTGGATCGCAATGTATATATTAAATATCCTACTTTTTACAACTGAACAAAAGGTCATTTTCTGCAGTTCAGCTCTCAGTATCACACAAAGGCCAAATTTTCACTTCTTTTGTAGTCTGAATGTACTGTTTTGTTTGCTTCAGTGCTCTCATTCGAGGCACTTAGCAGCCGCATGCTTATTCTGGACTATTTCTGGACTTTAATGAATGGATCTTAGGCATGACATGATCTGGCCATTGATATTTCTGTCCCTTATTAATGCTAGCAAGAAAGCAAAATAGACCCACATAGGTTAAGAAAGATGTCTTACTGCCTCTAAGTCACCTCTTATTTTCCTTATAACCAGCTGTGGAGAACCGTATCATTTCTGTTGACAATTTCCTTAGAGCGACAGGAAGATTCTATTACATCTGTTTTCTGGCTTTTCAGTTCTGAGCATTTTAAGCGGGTTTGAGAAGGGCTTGTAAACATCAAAGGACCGCAGTCGGCGGGTGTGCATCTCCAACGATTACATGCTTATCTGTGACCAAAATATTCTGAAGAGGGGGAGGAAGAGTACAAGCGTCATTAAGGAGTCTACAAAGCAATTTCCTCCATTTAGCGCTTGTTTATTCTGCATGCATTCTTTTGTGCCGAAACAAAACTCCCACATTTAGAGGAAAGAAACCGGATGGAAAAACATTTTCCAAAATAATCCCCCTCAAAAAAGGGGAATTAAATAAAATTATGGCTGTATCAGAAAGGAAAGAATGAAAACTCTAATCAGAAAGTATCTTATATGAATCCGTAGCATGTGATAGTTCGCATCGCAAAACACGTTTGTGTGTAGCTTGAGGGCCCATATCTGTTTACCACTGATAAATCTCACAAAGCCTTGCAGCAATATTTAATATTAACATCTTAAGCATGGAAAAAAAAATAAACTGCTATGAAAAACAGTTCTTAAACCTTAAATTAACTCTATTTTATTTTCTCGGATTAGAAGGCACAATCCAATTTAACTGAGTGACACGTGCTATGTGGCAGAATGCTGATAATAAGTTTCACTTTTTACATGAGAGAAGAATAGTTCATCCAAAAATTAAAATCCCAAACCCATATGCTGCTTTTTTCACAAAGGAGACAATTATTGGATCTATTTTCCATACAATAACAGTATGTCAAGCTCCAATAAATAAATAAATATTCCAAGTCTTCTGAAGTAGGGAATACTATAGAGTCAGCTCATCATTAAACCCTGACATCTTGTATTGGTATGCAAAAATTGACCAAAATTAACCATAATGACCAGAGAGGGTCTGAAATGGACTACAAAAGTCATCTGGACCTCAAAATTGGTGCATCAAAATGTTGGCATCATTGGTTCTTGTGTGTTTTGTAACTGTTAAGTCCCTTTCAAGGCAAGTAAGCCATCTCAGGCGAGAACTAAAGCAGCTATTTTAGTCATACTTTTTGTATGGGAAATGCTGAAATCTCAAAACCTGCTTGCCAAACTCACATTTCAATCAAATCAGCAATACAATCTGATACTGTGTAACCAAGATTAATTTTTACACTCAAATAACATTAATAATTGAAATACAGTGAGTATGGAAAGTATTCAGACCCCTTAAATTTTTCACTCTTTGTTATATTGCAGCCATTTGCTAAAATCATTTAAGTTCATTTTTTCCTCATTAATGTACACACAGCACCCCATACTGACAGAAAAAACACAGAATTGTTGACATTTTTGCAGATTTATTAAAAAAGAAAAACTGAAATATCACATGATCCTAAGTATTCAGACCCTTTGCTCAGTATTTAGTAGAAGCACCCTTTTGATCTAATACAGTCATGAGTCTTTTTGGGAAAGATGCAACAAGTTTTTCACACCTGGATTTGGGGATCCTCTGCCATTCCTCCTTGCAGATCCTCTCCAGTTCTGTCAGGTTGATGGTAAATGTTGGTGGACAGCCATTTTTAGGTCTCTCCAGAGATGCTCAATTGGGTTTAAGTCAGGGCTCTGGCTGGGCCATTCCAGAACATTCACGGAGTTATTGTGAAACCACTCCTTCGTTATTTTAGCTGTGTGCTTAGGGTCATTGTCTTGTTGGAAGGTAAACCTTCGGCCCAGTCTGAGGTCCTGAGCACTCTGGAGAAGGTTTTCGTCCAGGATATCCCTGTACTTGGCTGCATTCATCTTTCCCTCGATTGCAACCAGTCGTCCTGTCCCTGCAGCTGAAAAACACCCCCACAGCATGATGCTGCCACCACCATGCTTCACTGTTGGGACTGTATTGGACAGGTGATGAGCAGTGCCTGGTTTTCTCCACACATACCGCTTAGAATTAAGGCCAAAAAGTTCTATCTTGGTCTCATCAGACCAGAGAATCTTATTTTTCACCATCTTGGCAAACTCCATGCGGGCTTTCATGTGTCTTGCACTGAGGAGAGGCTTGCGTCGGGCCACTCTGCCATAAAGCCCCGACTGGTGGAGGGCTGCAGTGATGGTTGATTTCTACAACTTTCTCCCATCTCCCGACTGCATCTCTGGAGCTCAGCCACAGTGATCTTTGGGTTCTTCTTTACCACTCTCACCAAGGCTCTTCTCCCCTGATAGCTCAGTTTGGCCGGACGGTCAGCTCTAGGAAGGGTTCTGGTCATCCCAAACGTCTTCCATTTAAGGATTATGGAGGCCACTGTGCTCTTAGGAACCTTAAGTGCAGCAGAAATCTTTTTGTAACCTTGGCCAGATCTGTGCCTTGCCACAATTCTGTCTCTGATCTCTTCAGGCAGTTCCTTTGACCTCATGATTCGGTTACACTTTACTTGAAAGGGTGTGCATAAGACTGACATGACACCTTCATAATCATGACATGACACGTGTCATAAATATGAAGGAGGTTTTATGAATGTTTATGACAAGTGTCATTAAGTGTCATTCGCTCAATTATGTCATTTTTAATGCAAAGATGACATTGTTTGAGATGTCCGAGTTATGACAACTTGACATAAACCAACACATCATAACCTGTCAGTGTCTTTGTCATGACAACTTGACATCATTTAGCTTCATGGGTTAACATTACATTAAACTGTCATGTGGTTGGTTTTGACATTGGCTGTCATGAGGCCATTATAATAGTGTCATAAATATGTATGTTGAGCTCAAGTACAGTGGTACAAATTGAACTTGTCATTAAAATGTCATGTGACAATACTCTGACAAATAATTTTATAACAGCGTCATGACTATTTTTCATTTTATGTTTTTTTTTTTTTTAAGTTTCCTCCAACAGAAGGTCAGATAATAGACAATTTCAAATTTCGTAAAGAAGATGACACTGTTATAAAATAATGGTAACACTTTATTTTAGGGTCTTTTAACTAGTTGCTTATTACTATTAGCATTCATATGGCTAAAATATTGGCTGTTTATTAGTACTTATAAAGCACATATTAATGCTTTATTCTGCATGATCTTATTCTACATTCTTAATCCTACCCAATACCTAAACCTAACAATTAACTATAATAAGCAGTAAATTAAGAGTTTATTGAGGGAAAAGTCATAGTTAATCGTTGATATATGTGTTCCCTATACTGAAGTGTTACCAAAATAATGTAATGTAATGTTAACCCATAAAGCTAAGTAGTTTTTTAAGTTTGATAATCAATCTGCTATGTCATGTTTATGACAGGTTATGATGTTTTGCTAATGTCAAGTTGTCATGACAAAGACACTGACAGGTTATGATGTGTTGGTTTACGTCAAGTTGTCGTAACAAAGACATCTCAAACAATGTCATCTTTGCATTAAAAATGACATAATTGAGCGAATGACACTTAATGACAGTTGTCATAAACATGCATAAAACCTTCTTCATATTCATGAAACGTGTCATGTCATGATTATGAAGGTGTCATGTCAGTCTTATGCACACCCCTTCAAGTAAAGTGTTACACATGATTCTCATTTGCTCTGACATGCACTGTGAGCTGTAAGGTCTTATATAGACAGGTGTGTGGCTTTCCTAATCAAGTCCAATCAGTATAATCAAACACAGCTGGACTCAAATGAAGGTGTAGAACAATCTCAAGGATGATCAGAAGAAATGGACAACACCTGAGTTAAATATATGAGTGTCACAGCAAAGGGTCTGAATACTTAGGACCATGTGATATTTCAGTTTTTCTTTTTTAATAAATCTGCAAAAATGTCAACAATTCTGTGTTTTTCTGTCAATATGGGGTGCTGTGTGTACATTAATGAGGAAAAATATGAACTTAAATGATTTTAGCAAATGGCTGCAATATAACAAAGAGTGAAAACTTTAAGGGGGTCTGAATACTTTCCGTACCCACTGTAGTTGAGGTTGGTCCAGCCACTGCACATGTGCAATAGAGCAAAGAGTGCAGGCATCATGACACCAACCACTGTATGGCTTATTTAATGGTATCTGGAGCTTCCAACGCTATCATCAAATAGCAAGAGCTGTTGTAAAATTTGAGCGAAGATGTTGGCGATTGGCCCTGTTTGTAAGGGGAGACTTCTTTTAGAGCTGCAATATTGGGCATTCCGATTTCTCCTATTTATTGTAACAATAAGTGACCTGTTTCTGTTTATGTACTGTTTCTGGTTAAACCTTTATAGTCGCCATATTTGATTTTATGGCTGCAGCAGTAGAAAAAAAAATATTAGTTAATAATAACTGAAAATGTGATCTTCCTCTCACAAAATCTTAGAAGATATGAAGGGAAATGCCTGTTAGTGTTTAACATGAAAAAAAAAAAAAAAAAAAAAACATAAAATAAATAAATAAATAAATAAAATCTGTTATATTGAAGTTTTTGTGCTTACCATTGTGCTGAAGAGTAGAGCTTGTGGATGGTTTAATTAAGGTATACACCATATTGACCACATGATCAAAGATTATGCTACCAATTATTAAGTTCTTGAGTTTTTCTAACTCAATGTAGTTTGTTGGTTGAGCATAATTTCATTAGAAGTTGTCATAATTCAAGAAAAGATTGATGCAAATTTTCTTTTTGTTGTTGCTGTGCTAAAACATTTGGAGCATAATACATGGAAACTACTTTTATGGTGTTTTATGTACTTTTGAAACCTAACATGGTGATTATGAACTGTTGTTCTATAGAAAATAACTGCAAAAGAGTTCAAAACATCCCCCTTTTGTATTCCACAAAACGTTCAGTATACATGAGGAGGTTCGATAGTCCACTTTAGACAGTCTACTACTAAGAAACTTTGCACCTACATCATCTACCAGACATTAGAGCATTAGACTGTCTGCTTAATATCTTCTAACACTTTATTTTGATGATCCTCCAACAGACATTATACTGACTTTGAGAATTTTGTACATGTCAACTTATTCTACTAACCCCAACCAAACAGTCTAATACTCTAAGAGTTAGCTGACATGTAGCTGCAAATTTGCTTATAGTTATTAGAATGTAAGTTGGGGGACCATCAAAATAAAGTGTACTATTGAAATAAAGTGTAATCTATCAGAATAAGTAAATAATGACACAATGTTCTCTTTTCTGGGTGAACTATTCCATAAAATTACAGTTGCTGTTTCCCTTTTGTGTGATGAGGACAAAAAAAGATCAATACCAGTTTCTTCAAAATTGCACTAGAAAGCTTATGAGAGACCCGACCGTATTCATACAACACTTTCCCCTACTCAACTTCACCCATTATAATCATCGCATTTCAAAGAACACTGAAAGAGGTTGTGATCCCTCACTATGATTTCTGACATCTACTCCTCCACTTTTCCAGTATTTTACACAGGCTTTATCTGAACTGAAATGCTGATCGATCAAGAGGTCATTTTCCAAGTGCCCATATCCATGGTGTTTTTATTTATTAGAAATGGAAGGCTGTTTGGACAAGTACAGGAATATCAGTCAATTCATCTTTTGATTGAAGCTTCTTTCTTATTATCTTTAATACGTTCCTGAAAGAATGTACAATGGTTGGCAAAACCTAAACTCTACATGAGAAAAGAGCTTAAATGAAATGAAAGTTATAATTTCAACAACAAACTTGCCATCACAATGCTAGGGTTCTGTTGATGGTTTTTATGATGTTGTTATGAGGACTTTTTTTTTTTTTTTTTTTTTGATATTCTGTTCTCTAGATTCTAGATTGAATGGATTCCTTGGATTTGAGGTACACATCATAAACAGTTTAATACTCAGGGTTAGGGTCTTGCTCAGTATAAGAATATATGATCAGTAGTGATTTTTGTCTTAACAAACACCACTAATGAGGAAACTGGGCCAATGACAAATAAGACTGTCCTTAATAAAGAAGTGGGACATTTAAAAATATACTCATGATGTATTCATGTTGGTTTTATGTGGCTTTGTTCAAAATATATCAAGAAAAGTCTAAATTGAATTTCTAAAATGTCTAAAATATTTTGAATTAGCACTTCATAAATATCATTTTTGGGGATTCACACCACATGACATTTTACAACCTGAACTCATTTTTTCTTGTCTTAAAAAGGTCAAATTGTGTGAAATTTTAAGAGACTTATTGACCTTGAGACACAATGTGTTGGCTGTAGTAATAATCATATATCACAGGAGATACAATAACAAAGTCTTTACTTGCCAACAAGCTGGAGAATACAGGAATCAAACTCATAGAACACAACCACATCATACATAAATGAGACTGAACCAAGAACCAAGGGTTTAAGTACACAGGGAGTAATCATAATAACCTGAAACAGGTGCGAAACTCATGAGTAACTATGGAAACAAACAAGCTAACAGAACTTACGGAGCCCCGCACATGACATGCAAGAAAAAAAATGAAATTGTGCGCACAATTTACTAAAATGTGTGGACGATTTACTATTGTGTGCACGATTTAGCCTACAAATTTTGCGTGTCATGTCCTGGGCTCCATACAAACCAGAACAGGGAACGGAATGAAAACGAAACCAAAACAGAACCAGAACATAAAAGAAACTCCTCCCTCCTGGAAGTCCTGGCATGACGAGTCAAACTGAGGTGGAAGGAAGGGGGCTTTGGAGGAGGACAAGGGGCTAGCGAAGAGCAGGAAACAGGAGGAGATGACAGCGGGAGAAACCAGGGCAGCGATGATGGTGGGAGGAGACAAGAACAGGAAGAGCCAGGTTGGGACCCAGAGCACAGCCAGGATAAAGGACCACGACAGAGTCGAGGGAGCGAGGGGCCATGGTGGAGACTTGGCAGGCGGTCACAGGGGGAGGAAAGACTGAGATGAAGCCAATGGAGGTGGAGACTCAGGCTGATGAGACCATGCAATACCAATGGATCTGGAGACAGCGGCAAAACCTCAGCAATGAGCAACTTATGTGGAGCCAGGGTGCCAGAGGACTGAGGCAGAGCTGGAGGGACTGAGGATCAAGGCGGAGCCGGAGGGAAGGTGAAGCTCGACAGAACAGAAGGAGTGGAGGGATGAAGCGCAGCTGAAGGCCCAGAAGTCTGTGTTACAGGCTGAGCGACGACTGACCAAGGTGGAGCTGAAGGGATGAGGGAGCCCTGTGGAGCCCTATGGATGACGACCCAAGGTGGAGTGACGGGCTTGACGGCTGATGGCGGAGCCAGGAGAACCGCTTTGCCAAGGCGGAGCTGGAGACAGGAAGACCCGACCAGCAGCAGAGTGGAGTCAACAGAGGGGGAGCTGAGGGACTGAAGAGAGGCGATTCAGGCAGGGCCTTGCAGATGGGTGGGACCAGTGGAGACACAGGGGACTTGGAGCTGGTTGGGATCAGCGAGGACGGAACACTATGGAGATTATCCTCTTCAAAATCCTCATAAAATTTTACAGAGGCCAGCTGCAGCTCAGTGGTGGGAGTGTGGCCTCCATTCCATTCCCTCGAACTCCACCAGCGGTTCGAGGGAATGGAATGGTCGGTGATGGTCGGTGTTGCCAGCTCACGCATCTTGTCTGGCTCACGCTCCGGGATGATGGTATGCTCTGGCATAGATGTTGCGGTAGGCTTCGGCTCTGTGTCTGCGGTGGATCCAGGTGGGAGGAGACTGGCTGGGCTCTGGATCCGGAGTGGGGCTGGTGATGTCCTCCTCAGCTTGGACCGCTCATTCAGGCAGGTGAAATACAATCCACACAGACAGCGGTCGGGAAGTTGGTTATGCATTCCAGGTTTAAAAGTTTAATTGTGTGGTCCTCGAAGGTTTGCTTTTCCTGCTCTTTTGTGGTTAATCGCACAGTGCAGGAGATACAATAACAAAGTCTTTACTAGGAAACAGGAGAATAAAGCAATCAAACACAGCCACATAAACACATGAGGGTCTACAGGATATGATTTCCTGTTTTAAGTTATCTCCATATGACTTTCATTTGACACACAAAATTGAGTTTATATATAAAAAAGAGAAAGAAAAGAAATCATTTCATGTTTTTTTTTTCTGTTAAGATATTCTGTTATGAACTGAGTTTTATCACATATGTAATGAATTCTATTTTTATGTATTTTTCAATAAATTAATAGATCTTGCCAAAATAATAATAACAATAATAATATAAAATTAAAAATTAAGTGTCATGTCATCATTTCAACAGACATATTTCCACTAAAGCCATTTTGAATTTCAACTGTCACAAAAACTGTTCAATTATTTAGTGTGTCCAGGTGAACAATCTAAGAAATAATGACATATGGACTGCACAGACCAAAAGGTCACTAGTTGAAGCTCACTGACCGATACAGATGGACATTTTACAGGATAATGGATGAATGTCACATAAGTTCAACCTGAAACATTAGCACACAATTGAATCAGCACCCCTGTGGCAATCTCAACGGGATCTGGACATTGCAGGGTCTACAAATCTATTGCACACATTACAAATCTTGGATATCTGAGCAATGGAGAAAGTTAATATGGTCTGCTAAATTACGTTTCACCTGCCGCTTACAACCAGATGAGTGTACACTTGGAGGAGGATGCCATACGTTGTACCATGGGTTCCCTTGGGATTTTGTAATGGGTTTTAAGAAAGTGGTTTTTGTTTTATGAGTGAAATAAGGTCTGTGGTTAAAATTACTTTAAAAAGACTTTCGATTGCTCAGCATGCTTTTTTTATAACAGACAAGAAAAGTAGCAGATGCAGCCTATTAGCAACAGCTTTTCTGATGTCTCCAAACTGTAGTAATGTTAAATTCAAAATGCCCTACATCACCAAATAAATCTGGAAAAATATGGGATGTTTTGGAGCACAGGGTTCAAAGATTTCCAAGTTCCAAGGAATATTTTCTTCTTGAAAACTGAAAACAATCTTCAGTTGTTTCATAACAGCGGTATAAAAAGGTCTTTATACACCATTGACACAAATAACCTGTCTTGAGGTTGCGAGTTTTCAAATGGTCCACATTATGCTCATTTACAGGTTCATAATTTTGTTTAGTGGTCTACTAGAATAAGTTTACATGATTTAGAGGGGACCTATTATGCCCCCTTTCACAAGATGTAATATCAGTCTCTGGTGTCCCCAGAATGTGTTTGTGAAGTTTCAGCTCAAAATCCCCCACAGATCATTTATTATAGCTTGTCAAATTTGCCTCTATTTGGGTGTGAACAAAAACACTCATTTTGTGTGTGTCCCTTTAAATGTAAATGAGCTGCTGCTCCTGCCCCCTTTCAAGAAGAGGGCGGAGCTTTAACAGCTCAACAACAACAAAGCTGGAGAATCTCACGCAGCCAAAATGAGGAAAGTGTTCAGCCTTACATTGTTCAAACTGGAGTCGGTTTGAACAATATAAATATTATTATATTTTTTTTGTTTTGAAAATACAAGGAAAAATAACATGGATGAGTAAATATTGAAAATGTTATTTTTATATGTGACATAACCACCAAAATGTCACAGTGAAGCCTCATACATCTACTTTAGAGTTGTCATCATTTACTTGTCCTCATGTTGTTTTCCATAATTATTTCGATTAAATACATGTACATGTAAACACATTCATTGTCATCTGAAAAAGTGGCTCATATATTACATATAATATGCTATTATATTAATGCCAATGATCAATTGAGAGGAAAAACCCACATGAAAATTTCAGATTAGTTTTATGATAGACCCCTCAGACCCCGCCGAAAACACCTCGGTTTAATGGTGTGAGAAAATCATGGTGAAATATTTGAATTGATGGTGTGAGGTGTGGAATGTATAATAAGCCGCTATTCATCAGGACACTCTCTGTAATAATTCTGGGAGTACTGCTCATCGTTGGGTTTATTACTGATTAATTTCACCATCTGTCTTTCTGTGGAACATCCACAGTGAAAGAAAAAAAAAACACAGTGTGTTTCATTATTCAGACAGGTGATTTGAGCCAGCACAGTGACGTTTCTGTCTAATAGGATGAGCCACGGCCAGACAGCACAGGGAATGTTCACATACATATGACAGCAGCACTGCCTGTCTAGCATGTCTCTGGTTATTGGACACCTCACCTCTACCGTTGTGAAGCTGATGTGAGTGTTCATGAATCCTGTCTCCAGAGTCACATGACCCCTCTCTGGCATGGAGGGCATCAACAGAGATGATGGGACTGTGTGAAAGCTGCTTGTGCTGGTCGTTTTTCTCTGTTATGTCACCCTGCTGCACTCTCACCCTCTCTATACAAAGATTTATACTGGGGAGGAGATACGAGACTGAAGGGAAAAATAAGAAATATGCTGTATATATATTTAGTAAGGAAGTTGTAGATTGATCAAAAGTGACAGTAAACACATTTATAATGTTACATAAGTTTTCTATTTCAAATGAATGCTGTTCTTTTGAACAGCTATCAAAGAATCCAGAAAATTAAAAAAAAATGAATCAAGGTTTTCACCAAAATAAAAGCAGCACAACTGTTTTCAACATTGATAATAATCAGAAATTTTTCTTGAGCATCAAATCATCATGTTAGAATGATTTCTGTATTTCATTACAATCAGTTTTTATTTAGTTTTAGTTATTTTAGTAGTCTAAAATAAACATGATTCATGGCTTCACAGAGATCATTCCACGATGCAGAGAACAATTGGCTTTATTTTAATAATGAAATAAAACAAAAACAAAGTAAACTACCTGGTGGGGGAAAACACAGCCGGCAGCTGGAGTGCAGGATAAGGCAGAAACCGACTGGGAACACGGGTATACTGGACAACAAACTCGCACAGGACTGCAAACACAAGGGGAATAAATAGGGCAGCAAACAAAGCAGGTAATGAGAGAGGACAGGTGGGGCAACTGAACCAATAATCAGATAACAAGAAGAGCCGGGTTAGACAATAGACATGGCATAACACATGGCACAAAGAAACAAACATGACAAGCCATGTGCTCAAAGCCATGCAGCCCAGTGCCAAAGCACTGTTAACAGCCTGACTTACTGATGTTCAAGTAGGCCAATGGTCAGTGAACAGACTGCTGACAATCCATGGACTATTGGGGTGTGTCTCAATCAGCTCCCTAGTTCAGTAGTCAGGGCACTGATCCCCAGCGGGCACAATCAATTTGACATCAAATATTAGTCAAGACTTGATGAAAGCTGTATAAATTCAGTTCGGACGGCAGTTTCTTCCAGTGGTAATTGGGTGGAAATAGGAAGTTAATTCCACACTGAAATTAGTTTGATGTATGTGGGCCAATATGTTTGGCTTTCAATTGATATGGACTGCACAGACCAAAAGGTCACTAGTTGTAGGTCATCAATGATTAGTATGTTTGGTAAATATATATATATATATACACGACTGAAGATCTAAAGGTTCCTGGTTCAATCCCGGATTTCTGCAGAGGAGTGTTTGTTTGTGTGAATATCTGAGCAATCTAATAATCTAATAATCATTTTTAACTTTTGTGTTGTTATTGTGGTCGAGAATAGGACATCAGTGTGTGGATGTCAAATGGACGTCAAGTTTTTTGACATCAGTGTTTGACGCCTTTTCAACATCAGTTGCCCACTGGGTCATGCAGTTGGCCATTTTAAGGGCTGTCTCAATTGCAAAATCCTATAGTGCACTGAAACATTCACTCCATTAAAAGAATAGGTGAAAACCAGGGAGCATCAATGCTCACTATGTTCCTTTAACGCAAGTTCTGAAGTGTGAAACATAAATCACGTGAGCCAAGTCACTTTTTAAAAAATAAATAAATAATACAAACCACTATTTTGTTATGTTTTAGACAGTTAATGAACATAATCTAGCTAAAACGTATAATTTATTTACAAATGAAATGTTGCATGTATATGTAACAAGCAAAGGATTTATCTTAATGTACTTTAAATAACATTAAGAAGTAATGACACAACAATATCAGTTCTGCTGTTGTTCATAAATACCAGTAGTTATTGTTCTGTTATAGCCAGAAATAGAGTCATCAGTGTCCCAATGTGTAGTGTGCCAGGGTCCTTACTGTCCTTACCAGCGCCCGAACTTGTGTACACGATATATGGAGTCACGACTAGAAAGCTGGGAGCTGGATGAGACGCACTTATAGTCTTAGCTGGCAGGCAATTATAGCAAAACATGTGCAGTTGTTTCATGGAAAAAGTATTCTTTGTATCCCTTGTTTGCCTTAAAGGAAAATCACAGTTCTTGATGGCTGTTTGTGGTGTACAGGTGAAGCAAAAGGCATTTTGACATGATTTCTCGCTCTCTCTCTGTCTCATTAAGACCTGCAGTGCCGCCTTGGGAAATGCACCTACAATCGTTTAAGAATTAAATCTGATGAGCCTCCAGTCTGTAAGTGGGGCGTAATTGGTGAGAAACAAAGATTGTTTTGCTAATTTTGATCAGTGTGAGAGGTTTGTGAATTTTATTTATTTTTTCTGTCCTTTATGATTGCTGCTTGTTAGATTATATGATTCTCAATTGTCATTAATGTCAGACTGTATGGTGGTCAAGACGCATTAAAAACGGATGCAAGAAGCCTTGTCCAGAGTTTAACATCATCAATCCGTGAAATGTCCAGTGACTGTGAAATGCATTTACATGCAGGATAGAAATGGTGGCAGGCAAACAAAAGCAATCTCTAGCGTTCATTTTGATCATGTCTTGAAAAGAAAAACACAAAGACGGTGTGTGTGGAGCAAGTGGTGGTTTGTCGTTGTCTCACTAATTGCGTCAGCAGGTTCTGCGCTCCTATTGGTTTTTGATTTGATGGTTGTCGTAGGAGAAGCTAGCGCTGGAGGTCAAATTTTATCACAATAGTCATAAATCAGCTGACGGCAAACATGTCAAACTAGCGATCAAAGACGTCAGTTTTTGGCCCAGGATCAGAGGAATCTTTTAGGATTCACAAAATTTGACTCAGGCGTAGCTAAAACTGTACAGTGTGAAGCTGGCTTTAGACAAAATCTAAGGCAGACTGAGTGACAGCCTGCCTTTTATGTCATGCTGTACGATATCTCAAAATTGACACTACATTTTAAAGCTTAATTGTGAATGACTGACATTGAAAACAGCAGAATATACAGTGCCAAACATGACTTTGTGTTAAAGGTGCCCTAGAACATTCTTTTACAAGATGTGATATCACTAAAATATCAGTAAAAAAATTATGTTGTCATGGACCATGTCAGTTATTATTGCTCCATCTGCCATTTTTCGCTGTTGTTCTTGCTGGCTTACCTAGTCTGATGATTCAGCTGTGCACAGATCCAGACGTTAATACTGGCTGCCCTTGTCTAATGCCTTTCATAATGTTGGGAACATGGGCTGGCATATGCAAATATTGGGGGCGTACATATTAATGATCCCGACTGTTGCGTAACAGTCGGTGTTATGTTGAGATTCGCCTGTTTTCCGGAGGTCTTTTAAACAAATGAGATTTACATAAGAAGGAGGAAACAATGGAGTTTGAAACTCACTGTATATATTGTCCATGTACTGAACTCTTGTTATTCAACTATGCAAAGGTAAATTCAGTTTTTGATTCTAGGGCACCTTTAACAGCCTGACTTACTGATGTTCAAGTAGGCCAATGGTCAGTGAACAGACTGCTGACAATCCATGGACTATTGTGGGTGCGTCTCAATCAGCTCCCTAGTTCAGTAGTCAGGGCACTGATCCCCAGCGGGCACAATCAATTTGACATCAAATATTAGTCAAGACTTGATGAAAGCTGTATAAATTCAGTTCGGACGGCAGTTTCTTCCAGTGGTAATTGGGTGAAAATGGGATGTAAAATACTGTATATCATGGCTTCTACAAACACTTTCAGCTTTGACCACAGGAATAAATTAAAGTTTAAAATACGTTCAAATAGAAGAACTGTACAGTATTTAAAGGTTTTTAAAGTTGTATTTATGAAAGGATGCCAATATCTGGACAGTATATTTGCTATTAATGATCCTACATGTTTGATTAAACCATCAAAATATGAGTAAAATATTATACGAGGAAAGAACAAAACTTGGTCAAGGTATTTATTTGACAATTATTTGGCACAAAAAGAGAGGAAAACTACAGCTAAAAATAAACAAAAAGTTCACAGGAAAAAAGTATACACTGCCCTCCAAAAGTTTGGAAACGCCCTAGAAAAGTGGGGTTTTGGACAATATTGGCATGAATCCTTTTTAATTTGTGATCATTTTGCACTGATAAGGGACAACACAAACTATGCAAACATATTTTATTACATAAACAGTTTATACATAGAAAAAACTTAAATTTTCGATTGCTCAAAATATCCAGCATTAGCAACTATCTGACCTAAACTGGGTTCTGATTGGTTCATTGTATTTTAAACTCAATTGGCAATCAATTGTTGAAGCTATGACCCAAAAATCTTTAACCTGAGCCAAGTTTAAACCAGTAACCAGCATCACAGCTGGCAAAGGGGCATGTCTGACTTTCACATGTATATATTGCCATTATTATGTAATCAAAATGAAAATTATTATTGCTGGTCTTCAATGATAATGTCAAATTACTGTAATGCATTTGCACCAAAAAAACTATATTTATGCTGATATCGTCCAAAACCACACTTTGCCAGGGGTGTTTCCAAACTTTTGGAAGGCAGTGTATATTCACTTCAACATAACTGTTTTTTTTTAATATTTCACTAGTTCTCTCATTTTTGCATGTGTTCATAATATCTTTGTATGACAGCCTGGCCAGAAATAATGTCCGCACAATTTGGCATGATTCATTGCGTTATCACAAATCAAACTAATTACTTCAGTCATATGCTTATCTTTAACAAATTGGAAATAATATTTAAATAAAGCGTGAAGATGTCAGTTTTCCTAGGCCAAACATCACTTTTGGCCACTAATGTCGAAGTAGTATAGTTTTTCTATAGATGCATCTTAACTATTTATGTTTTTCGTTGAATGTATTGAGTTATCTGAGAATAATGATATTGTATATTCATCATGTCGCTATTTCAAAACTAACGGCATGTGACAAAATGTTTTGTCATTTCATAAATATGTCTTACTTCACACTGCTAACCAGATTTTTATACTCACCTGACTAAACAGTTGTGCTTGATATTGCAAATCTCACTCACTGCTGCTTGTTAGACCGTTTAGATCACTCTGACAAGAAGATGTAATTAATTTCTCAAAAACAGACGGTTGAAATGAAACCTAGTGTAGTGCACACACATATGTAGACATGTCAGGCTCTGTATGTGTGCAGAACTTAAAAAGAATGACATATTCGCTCGTCTGCTCGAGAAGAACTCCGCGGGTTCTCAGTGGTGGATCGCAGGGAAGTGAGTGAATGTGTCTCAGGCGGAGAGACAGGGCTAGATGTTGATGGAGTCTGCAGTCATGCGGCGCGTGGTGGGCCGTGCATCGCTCTCGCTCTTTCTTTCTACTCACACAGCTGTGACAAAAGCTACATTGAAAAGAGCTTGACAATCTGCCTGAGATCTGACAGGGCTGTCACAGAATCACTCAACATCCCTTGCATAATTACAGCATTATCACTGATCCTGGAGACAGTATGAAATGTGCCTGTGAGCGGGGATATCCTCCATTCCAAGTGTTGTTACTCAGCCGTCACAAACCGAGGACTAGATGGAAAAACGCTCACAGTAGCTTTCCATGAGAAAATGGGCTGAAAGATCCTGGTACAAAATGATTAAAACGGAGGGTTACCATGACAACAGCTGGGCTCTAATAGGATTAACTTCCTGCAGTTGCGATGAAAGTATTATCTGTTGAAATGCTTGTTTTGTTAGAGCCACTGCTGTCTGAAGTTGTGCCATGTCAAGTAGGAGCGACTGAAAATGTCGCACATCCATAAGCATATTTGTTCAATTTGATATGGATTCCTTGTGTTGTGGTTTCATACTTTGTAAGTACATTGAACATCAGCTAAACATTTGCCTCAAGAAAGGATTTAGCATTGATTTTTAGTCATCTTGATTTCAAATTAAAATGAGGATTTAACTACATCAAAGACATTTGGGGAGCCAAAAGTAGCAGTGCTATTAACTTAACATTTTTCAACACCATGACAGAAGTTTTAATGAGCACAAACATTGCTACATTGTTCAACCTCTCTATGTTTTGTCACATTGCATTGCAAGCGTGGTTTTATATCCTTGTGTACTGATCTGGCTCTCATATGTCAAGTCAAGTCACCTTTATTTATATAGGCTACAATACAGATTGTTTCAAAGCAGCTTTACAGTGACAACATGAAAATGATTCAATGATACAAATAGTTCATTTCAGCTCTACAGCAGCTCTAAAAGAAAATAGTGTCATTGTTCAGCTTGACTCAGTCCAGTGTTGACACCTCATTGGTTCTTGTGGAAGCTCAAATGTGTAAATGTATCTATGCAATTACTTCCACTTCCAATGAGATCCTAAATTCTAAATTCTATATACACATCATGGACTGTCATCATCAAATAAAATTGACGTTTAAACACATGCTTCAGACACCGGTCATGCTGATGGTGCTCCCCATTGCAAAGCAGTTTAGAGTGTAGTTCCACTTCGAAAGGGAAAGTCATGTTTCTTTTCTTTTCTTTTCTTTTCTTTTCTTTTCTTTTCTTTTCTTTTCTTTTTTGAGTTTTACATTTTTAAATTTGACAACTAAAATACATTGGACAAAATGCATACAAATTAATTGGATAAACAGTAAATTAAGTTTAGTTTATTAAAGCACACTTAAGTTGTCTTTTTATTTCATTAATATTATATTATCTGGAATATTATACTACTTTTAGGATTTGAAGTAGACATTCAATACAATACAGTGCTTCTATTTCACAAGGATCATCTACTAGCTTGAGAAGCTTCAAAGCTTTCCCTAACACTGATCACAACATAAGCGGTTTACTACATCTCCAACAACAGGTGAAGGTTAATGAAAAATAAATTGTTTTCCACAGTAACTACTGTAGTTTAATATCTATATAAAGTCTTGAACTTTTGTGGTTGGAGTCTTTGCAGCTTTACAGAACATTTTCCCTTTGTGAAAACAGCTGTAGTTCACATAAGAGTCAACCAAGCTGAATATAATTTATCTTTAAAGGTCACTTTAATATTTTCACATAAAAAAAAAAAAAAAAAAAAAAAAAGACAGAAAGCACATTGAAAGGCAGGGGGAATGGCAGAAAAAAGAATTTTGAATGAACTTGAATTTCCAGTGCTGTATCCATATTGAACGTGAAGTATCAAATACTGTTTCTGCGTTCAAGCCTCCATTATATATAAAGTGAAAATGTTATCTAAATACAGCGATTTATGAGCAATATTCTTTTACAGGACAACTCTAAGCCCTCTGTGAGTGTATATTAGTGTATATTAACGGTTTATTGTTTGCTTTTAGGATCCGAAGGAGCGTTTGAACCCAGAAATGGTGATGTGTGATGTCAGATTCATATAACAAGAAAGCTTTTAGTAAAGTTTGACTTGAATTGTAATTTATATTACATTAATTTATGCTTTTATTTGAGAAGAAAGACAATGTTCTGTTCAAGAACATCAAACTTAGTCTCTGCTTCACATCATGAGTCCTGATGAATGTTTATTTTGCAGTAATGAATGGCGGACTTTATCCATTTGTAATTATGTCTAATTAACAAATAAATAAAAACATGGACATGAAATACTGAGTTATTCAGTTATTTAATAAGAAGAACATGAAGAACATGTTCACCTCTGCCAATCAAATTCAAGGCCTGGACATAAAGACTCATTCACAGCAAGAATGATAACTATAAAGATAACAATATTAATGACAACAGATGAAAATGTTCTGTTATATTATAAGCATGCTGCAGTTATGCCATCTGCTACTAAAAAACACTGGATATAAACACCAAGATGCGTATAAATTCTTAAAATGCATACACTCAATTGAGGCGGATACATTTGAAGATACGTAAAACATGCGCATAAACTACAATAGAAACACTTTTACCAAATAAATCTCTCAAATTCAAGTGACTTTGCCTCAACAGTGGATGTAATTGGATAAGGGGACTAACAAGTGGACCAGTCGCATCACAGCATCTCAAATGTTGGTTAGATCATCTGAAATGCTTGAACCGAAGTCATCCAAATGATTTGGTTTAATTCCCTTCCAGAAGCATCTCACATGATTGCATTCCCAAACACCAGGCTTCCGAATGCAAGATAACATGACAATGTTTATTGCATTTCGTCTGCACACTTTGAGAAGTCATTTATGATGTAAAAAAAAAAGCAAAAAAGAACCACAGTGGCTTCCCCCATTGCAGCAACTTTAATTTTTATTAGATATTTTGTGCCAGTTTCCCAGAAAGTTAAAATCTTGTTTTCTTGATCATATGGGATGGAAAGGTGCATTATTCACAAAAGTTGTATGCAATTTTTGCAGTTTTGCGCAACTTTGGATGGAAACATAGATAAAGTTTTTATCATTCATCAGCTGGAAGAAAGTTCGGAAAAGTGATATTGTTCCTAATTCAGATAGAATTAGAAACATTATTTAAAAAGTGTAGCTGGTGTGAACGGGCCTTAACTGTTGTTTGATTTGCAGTGATGACTGGCTGACTGTATATTTTCAAATAAGCACTATATGGCTAAACTTACTGGATGCAACAAGTAATACAAGCTTGAAACTTTTCTTGAGATTTTGATCCACTCGGGACTTGTTCAGTCACATCAGCGTAAAACAAACAAGAGCAATGAACTCACTACACGCTTACAGTATTTGACAGCAGAACAGCAGCAGCAAACACTGAAGTAGGCCTCATCTAGATGACAGCAGCATCTGATACAGCAGTTTAGACTTTCTGTCAGCTGATGCAGCTGCGAACAGGACAGTGAGCATCCTAATGTGTCTATTTAGGGGATAAACACCGAAGGTACGTAGGCACCTATTGTATCTTTTGGTGTTCTTATTATTCTTCTTTTTCTTCTTCCGCCCTGGAAGTCTAGAACCGCTTGCAGGAAAGTTATGATGTATATTGGTATATACATACAGATAGAGGCCAGTCTGAACTGTCACCATAGCAAATTTGGAGTCTCTATCTCAATCCCTCTAGCGCCACCACCTGTTCAAACTTGCACTTACATTTATGCCAATAATTTTTTAACTTTAAGGGCAAGAAACTAAATTCTTTTTTCCTTTAATTCCTTGGCTCAAGACAATCCATATGTCAGCACTACTTTTTCTAACACCTCCTAGGCCATTGATCCTATTTTCACAAAAACTGAACCAGATCATCTTCAGACCATGCCGAAAAAAAATTGTGGAATTCAAGTTGATTTGTCAAAAAATGTACCAACGAATTTTGCGTAGCTTTTGCAAAAATAGACGTAAAGCTCAACCACCTCAATGCTTTATCATATTCAGACCAAACTTGGTCCATGCATCACAAGCATATGTTGCATTTTGGTGCAGCACCACCTACTGCTCCGGAGATACAAAAATTGTCTATTTTTGCTTATAACTTCTGAACAGTTTGTCCAAAAAGTGATCTTGTTAGATTCGGGCAGTCATACCAAGTTTAATAGTATCCAATTCCCATATTGGCCATTTTGCACGTTGGCCATTTTGAATTTTTAAGGTAAAATGCTGTATTTTACAAACGAAACTCGATATGGGTCATCGGCATGATGCCCTGAAGGATTCTGAGAAGTTTCAGACCAGTGCCACCTAGTGATGAAAACATTATTTACATGCTTATAACTTTGGATGTGGTTGACTTATTTTCTCAGGATTCTCCTTAGATTCCTGAATCCTTGCCAAGTCCAACGATACCAAACATGCTAGGTTTCACCTTATGGTTAGTACAAAGTTGTGATTTAATGTTTAAACAACATTTGTGAACATCATAGAAACCGTTAGTCCTAAAACATAGGTCGTTGACTATACGCTAATGACCAAATGTCAAAATTTTGATTGTAAGTGGCAAAAAAATGCAATCAAAGTCAGGGGTGGGTTTTTATTTTTTTATTTTATGTTTTTTTTATGCGTTTATGCATATAAATATCTATAATGAGATATTTTCACCAAATTTGACACGCTTATGTATGGGGGCACTCTGAGGACACATCAAAAAAGCTGTGGGACTGCGCCAAACAAAACATGAAATTGGCTTTAGCTACAGTACCTTTGGTCTGATTGACTCTAAAATTGACATGCAGTGTATTTGTCTCAGTTGCTATCATAGTCCATTATGACATTGTTGGTCTGCTGCTAGCTTCCTTGTTTGCTTCTTTTGTGATTGGCCCCTTAATTGCTGCTTGCAGCTATATTTACAAATTATTTTGTAACTCACATACTGCCTTATTGATAGAAGGGCTAAGGGCTTTCACTTCTTCTGATGGCGGAGCAGATCGTACAGGCACACTGCAGCAGTATTTATATTTTATGATTCAGAGCTCTGACCTGTGCCTTCAGGGGAAGAATTTCTTAACAGTTTCCCCCTCTGTAGTTCCCTGCCATCTCTATAAATGACACCACAGCGCTTGACTCGATCAGTAAGCTGTGAGGAATTATATAACATACTTAAATTTCAGGCTCTCATTTCACCCATATAAATGAAAAACCTCATTGCAGGGAACAAGGCATTTTTTTTTTTATTCATGGGTCATAATCCCTCTATTTCTTTCCCTCCGTGGGCCGTGCATCACCCACGCCACCTGTGCCCTGAGAAATGAGAGGGAAGCATCCAGTCATGTCAAAGACTGCTAATTGGGACAAACTTTCTGTGATTTTCCTTCACTAACAAATTACTCCTTCGGTGATAATTAGAAAATGACATTCGTCTTATTTTTTACATTTCCACGTGAAGAGTCTGGCATATTTCAGCTGTATGCTACTTTTAGTTAAATTAATGTACACATTTGCTGATAATCTAAGCATGAAGCCATGATAGGTTTTACCAGAGAGTTTTTTTTTGTTGGAAAGTAGAGCATTTTGATAAAATGCATGTTCAGTAAACAAAAGTATTACTACTGCTATTAATAAACACAATTAGTAAGTAATAAGTGATACGTTTTCCTTCCATATTCCTACCTTTGTGGAAAAGAAGTACACCTTAAAACATTTTTAAATAGAGTAATTACTATGGAAATAACATACATTAAAAGAATATACGTAAATGCGAACTGAATGTTTTCAGACACTTAACTGCATGTTAACAATTCAATGAAAGTTCAAGAGTATATTAAATGCAATTAGTTGAGCTTAAGAGTTTGTTTTGACTGACTTAATGCCACGCTCAGGCTTAAATGCAGTGACCAGAACTTGGGTAAAACGCATAACACACTTATTTGCAGATATGGCAGGAACACAATGCATAAACAGGTAAGTGATGATATATGAGATCGTTAGCAGATTAGATAGACTTGTATTGTTGACTTTGAGTCTTTGTCTTACAGAATTGGTGGAGAACACACACCACGAGGGAACAACACTGAAATGAGGAATGACTGGAAGATGACTTGGATGACTGGCTAACAGGGTAGTCATGAACATCAAGCAGGCAAGTAGTCTACAACATCAGGCACGGCTGAAAGCTTAGACAGCTGACTTGTTGCCTCGCTGCCTTATCAGGCAATGAATTGTAAGCAGCGTTTGCACATGAAGGCACCTCAAGAAACTGATTTCGGCTTCTGAGACAGCATAACGGTTTAGTGATTCACAGCAAAATAGAGTGAGCTTTGGTGATAACTATGAGAACATTAAATTACTACAATAGTGATTTCTCACTAGAAATGATATCAAAAGTGGAAAACATTGGTCAAAAATGTACATTTACACATAAACTGACCACAACCCACAACTTTCAGACCATCTTTATTTATTAGCTCAGCCGTCACAGAAAGAAAAAAACACAAGATTGTGGAATATCAAATGCAGTGAAGGACACATCTATGCTGCCTTTAAAAATCCATCAGATGAAGGTGTCTCAGGAGACAGGAAAAGAAGCTAACATGGGATTCGAAGTACCTTGATGCCTTCCTACCTTGGAAAACATGCTCCAAAGGCAGGATCCTTGATTATGAGTTCACTTTTTTTAACTTTAGTTATTGTGTAATGTTGCTGTTTGAGCATAAACAACATCTGCACAGTTATGACGCTCAAAGTTCAATGCAAAGGAGATATTTTCATTTACAGAAATCACTTTTTAAGGACTACAATGAGCTTCTTCCTGGGTTGGTGACATCACTAACCCCAAAATTTACATAAACCCCACCCCCGCGAACACACAACAAAGGGGGTGGGGCCATGTTGGGCTGCTTTAGAGAAGAGGAAGAGTTGTTGTAGTCGAGTGTTGTTGTCATGCCGTCATTTTACGCCGGACTGCTTCACAAACGAGGATCAATTCAACACAAAAGATGAACATGACGGCACATGCTAGTGGATGAGTTGAATCAACATAAATGTATCCACTATCCATTCAAAAACATCCAGTTTCATTCTAAAAGTTGTAACTTCTTCCTGAGTCTCTCCATCAGTGTCGACTCCGGTTTGAACAATGTAAGGCTGAACACAGTTACTGACAATCCTCATTTTGGCTGCGTGAGATTCTCCAGCTTTGTTGTTGTTGAGCTGTTAAAGCTCCACCCTCTTCTGGAAAGGGGGCCGGGAGCAGCAGCTCATTTGCATTTAAAGGGACACACACAAAAATGGCGTGTTTTTGCTCACACCCAAATAAGGGCAAATTTGACAAGCTATAATAAATGATCTGTGGGGAATTTTGAGCTGAAACTTCACACACACATTCTGGGGACACCAGAGACTTATATTACATCTTGTGAAAAGGGGCAAAATAGGTCCCCTTTAAGCTTTCGGATGAAACTAAGGTCAGACAATGGCTGTATTTGAAATTGCATACTTCCCTACTGTATAGTAGGTGAAAAAGTATGGGACAAAAGAAGTATGTCCGAATTTACAGTACTCATAAAGGAGTAGGCAAAAAGTACACGGATGACCTACTACTACTACCTATGCACTTTTCTGAAGTGTGCATATGGTGGACACATCCCATGAGGCCACAGGAGAGGATTTGTGATCGACAGTAAAGCAATACAACTAACGCTTGTAGGTCACACAATACTGACAGTATGGCAAATGTACTGTAGCACGTCCAGATTACATTCATACTACACACTCATATTATGTAGGACATACTTTTTTAGCAGTCATAAAGTAATTACTTATACAAAATAAGTACTTACTCAAGAGAGTATGTGATTTAGGACATTTAGGATTTAGTGTGTGCTCTAGTGCTGGTGATGAGGTAGATGAGGTGAGCGTGGTTAGGTGCCAGGGAGGATGATGGGAAATGCAGTCCGTGACACTTATGCAGGACTTAAGTATGTAACTGTATGTAATTTGATTACCTCTACTGACTTTGAAGTATGGTTAAAGTGTACTGCCAAATATACTTACAAACATTTATGGTAAACTAATATGTACTTTAATGTAATTTATATTGAAACTTGTAAATCATGTATTTAAATTTATTTGTAATTACACATTTGTAATGACAAAGTTGCAATTCAGAACATTTAACACCACAGTTAAAATTATAATCAAGTACTTTACTTTAGTATGTTAATCAACACATCAGAATAAGTGTACTTATTTAAAGCATGACACAAGATTATTAAAACATTATGATATAAAATGTGCTTTAAAGTAAAACTTTTTCATTTGACATTATTACTGTGATATATAAAATAACTATGAACCTTTCTTATGCCAAGTAACATAGTAATTAGCTTTTAAAACATCTTTAACATATTGGTCACAGGTATATGATTATCAGCAGAAAACTGTTTTAAAAAGCTTCAAAAGCTTCACACAAATCCAATCACATTTGGCGCCAGACTGATCACTTTTATAAAAATTGCTTTTAAAATCTAACAATATAATTTGAAATGAACTGTTAATTAAAAAAGAAAGAAAAAGAAAAGACAAAAATGAAAGAGTCGTCCAGGTCACTGAACAGCAGTAAATGTATTTCTGGTAATTTCTCTGAGGGACATTCATTTGAGAAATTAATGTTGAAGTTGAGATGATGTTGAGATGAGGGAATAAATTAGACTAAAAGCTTTTTCAGTTGAGTTGATGAACGGAAACTGGGTTCTTCTGGATCCTTCTCATCTCTGCCCAGCAACCCAGATGCAAAGAAGCCGAGAGAATACAGGGATAATAATTGGAAGCGAGAAATGATTCTCAGAAACGAAGGATCAAAGTGTTGTATAAAGCGCTTTAATGCTGCGTTCACTTCAAGTCGGAAAGTCTGCATTTACAGGATGGCTCAGGAGGATTGAGGTCGTGAGGTTAACTTGTTAATGTAGAAATAGTTCATAAAAAGTCTTGAGAACACTTGATTCTGTTCCATTATGTTGTTTTTTGTGGTTTTGAAGGCAAAAACATGTCCGACCGCTGTATGGTGGACAACATGAACCTAAACAAGCCTAATGACAGATGTATATCCCCCTTTCCTGTTTGGATGAGTTCAATCTGTGGATAAGGCATTGTTTATCCTCTGCAGTTTGGTTGCTAGGTGACTTATTTGTTGACAAACAAAGCGAAAAGTAAATGCAAAGCTAGAGTACAGTTGTCATCCCATTTCTTTATACAGTATTTCATCTTCCGAGCATCAGTTAATGGAACGCCGAATGAGTTAGAGATGAAGTAAGAATATCCCAGATCTGACATAGATTGGAACAAAGCATAAATGCTACAATTTATTCAAGGTTGTGATCTGAAAGGAATGTATTAGAGACACTTATGAGCAATATTTCATTTTGTGGCATAGCTAATAACATTTGCATGGCGGCACAGTGCTCTATTGTAAAGGGGTGTATCAATCAGATGTTTAGTGTGAGGTCAGATAAAGATGTGCCTGTGTATGTGGATATGCTCCTGTGCGTTCCTAATGGCTCTCACTGTGAGTTAAGACTTCTGCTCTCAATATTAATCAGCCTCAGTTATTGCTGGGAATTTACATTATTGATCAAGAGGGTGGCAGGCGGAGACAAATGCAATGAGCCGGTAAAAAAGATAAACATCAGGGTAGCGGCTCCGATCAGTCATCTCCTTCTTCTAATTTCCCTCTGGATGTCAGAGACATTAATGAAGCACAACAGATATTCACTATATATAAAAGGGGCTCATAAAACTGTAAAATTTACAGTTGTAACCTGATTAAAATCGCAGATTAGCATCTATCTATGTATCTATATAATTTTATAATTCAAATATTATAATGAGTATACATTTTTTATAAGAAGTCTTTTGAATAAATAGCTACTGGGGTTTAACAGTACACAGAAGTCACAATTCAGCACATACCTCGGATTTGGGGTCAAGCAGACACGCCCCTTAAAACAGAGTGTTCAAATAAGGGGGCTAAAATTAGGGAAACATTATAAAACAATAAAACAGCACAGTTCATGATCCCTTTAAAGGAACACTCCACTTTTTTTGAATATAGGCTCATTTTCCAACTCCCCTAGAGTTAAACAGTTGAGTTTTACCGTTTTTGAATCCATTCAGCCGATCTCCGGTTCTGGCGGTACCACTTTTAGCATAGCTTAGCATAGTTCATTGAATCTGATTAGACCGTTAGCATCGCGCTTAAAAATTACCAAAGAGTTTTGATATTTTTCCTATTTAAAACTTGACTCTTCTGTAGTTAAATCGTGTACTAAGACCGACGGAAAATAAAAAGTTGAGATTTTCTAGGCTGATATGGCTAGGAACTATACTCTCATTCAGGCGTAATAATCAAGGAAATTTGCTGCCGTTTCATGGCTGCAGCAGGCGCAATGATATTACGCAGCGCCCGTGAGCCCCTGCTTGCACAGGGAACGTGCCTTGCAACCATGGAGACGTTTGTGAGAGACGCTGTGTAATATCATTGCACTGCTGCAGCCATGAAACGGCAGCAAATTTCCTTGATTATTACGCCTGAATGAGAGTATAGTTCCTAGCCATATCAGCCTAGAAAATCACAACTTTTTATTTTCCGTCGGTCTTAGTACACGATTTAACTACAGAAGAGTCAAGTTTTAAATAGGAAAAATATCAAAACTCTTTGGTCATTTTTAAGCGCGATGCTAACGGTCTAATCAGATTCAATGAACTATGCTAAGCTATGCTAAAAGTGGTACCGCCAGAACCGGAGATCGGCTGAATGGATTCGAAAACGGTAAAACTCAACTGTTTAACTCTAGGGGAGTTGGAAAATGAGCCTATTTTCAAAAAAAGTGGAGTGTTCCTTTAACAGACAGTAGTGCAAATTACAGTTTGTTCCACTTGTGGCGTCAATGCCGTTACAGTTCGGGATGAATACATGTACCGTTACACCCCTACTACTAAGTATCTTTTGGAATAAATAGCAACTAAGTATCAGTTTTTCTTATCTGTGAAATTAATAGGAAAATGTCTGTATATCTGATGTCTATGCACATCAAAGACTGACAAATCTAGCTTTTTTAAATCTATAAACCCAGGTCAACTGTGTGGTTTAGTAACTTGCCGTCTCGGCAGGGGATCACTACACATCCGGAGGCAAAGCATGCATCAGCGGGGGAAAAGCTCACATGTTCTTCACCCTTCTTGATCTCTCTGATTTGTCTGCACAGCGAGAGCTGAATAGGTCGGGAAACTCACCTCCATTCCCTGTCAAAGATGAGTACCTCTAACTGCTCTACATGCTCTGGCTTCCGGCCCCCATCAATTCCTTCGTCTTACAGAGAGAAAGAGAGAGAAAGAAACAGATTGAAAGCAACAGAGTAAGAGAGACTGTTCCGTTAGGCTAAGCATGCATTTGGGCTTTTTGTTACAGGTCGAAAAGACCAAAGAATGACCCAATATCAAATTTCATACAGTCTCAATCAAACAGAGTAAATCACAGCACTTTCTCCACAGCTCATTTTCTTTTGCACAAAGGCCATGTACACACTGCAGCATCGCTACCTCTCTTCTACAGCTAAATTCACATTATAAATCCACATTCCCTGCTGGAAGATTCAAATAGTGTCAACTGAATATTCTTTAAATCCCGAACTGCACAACTATTAATATTCTGTACACACTCACAATGATAATGTAGGTGATTCATTCCCACATTAACTTATGGTTGTTACTGTCCAAACATTGACATATGTGTAAATGACCATATTGAACAACAAATGGAGTGATAAATTAAAATAATAATTATATTCACAGTCAGAATGAGCATCACTATTTATCACTGGTTTGTTATGGAAGCATGTTTCCACCACTAAATAAAAAAGGTAATTGCAACTTTTTATCTCACAATTCTGACTTTTTTATCACAATTGCAAATTTGCATCTCACAATTCTTACTTTTTTTTCCTCTGAATTGTGAGATATAAACTCACAATTGCGTGATATAAAGTCAGAATTGCATGATATAAACTCTATATAGACGCAATATACAGTATATAGGGACATTATAAGACGCAATTGTGAGTTTATATCTAACAATTCTGACTTTATATCATACAATTCTGACCATATCTCACAATTCTGACTTTATATCTCGCAATTCTGACTTTATAACTCACAATTCTGACTTTATATCTCGCAATTCTGACTTTATATCATACAATTCTGACCATATCTCACAATTCTGACTTTATATCTCGCAATTCTGACTTTATAACTCGCAATTCTGACTTTATATCTCGCAATTCTGACTTTATATCATACAATTCTGACTTTATATCTCGCAATTCTGACTTTATAACTCACAATTCTGACTTTATATCTCGCAATTCTGACTTTATATCATACAATTCTGACCATATCTCACAATTCTGACTTTATATCTCGCAATTCTGACTTTATAACTCGCAATTCTGACTTTATATCTCGCAATTCTGACTTTATATCTCACAATTCTGACTTTATATCTCACAATTCTGACTTTATATCACACAATTCTGACTTTATATCTCGCAATTCTGACTTTATATCTCGCAATTCTGACTTTATATCTCGCAATTCTGACTTTATATCTCGCAATTCTGACTTTATATCTCGCAATTCTGACTTTATAACTCGCAATTCTGACTTTATATCTCGCAATTCTGACTTTATATCTCGCAATTCTGACTTTATATCTCCCAATTCTGACTTTATATCTGGCAATTGTGTGTGTGTGTGTGTGTGTGTGGGGGGGGGGGGGGGGATTTGTGAGATAAAAAGACACAACTACCTTTTATCACACCTTTTATCATAGCAGAAACAAGCTTCCATAGTTTGTGTTTGTTTAAAATGTTCTAGTTAACTCTATCACAATTTGTGTTTACTTTATTTAGATTATGTGTAAACACACTTTGCACTTTGACCTCAGTATGGAATATTAAACTTATTAACAATTATTATCTTATTAACATAACATTTCATGAAATTTTATTAAATCAACAACTCAATAACAGTCCAACAACAGGAAATACTAAAAGAGGACTACAGCACAGATACAGAGTGTAAAAGAGGTGATGCCTGAAGACTTGGTGAAGGTGAGAATATGGAGGCAATCATATTGGATTATTCGGGTAATCAACAGGGGAAGCTGCTGGAACTTAAAGTGTGCTGGGTCTTAAGAGTCAATATTTGCACAAGTGAAATATGTTTCTCAGACTTCATACTGGTTGAAGAAGGCATGGAGAAATGAAGATCCATGACAACTCACCAGAGCCAATTAATAGAGCCCTCGTCTGAGTGGGCTGATGAGACAGGGTTAAGTCCACTGGGCCTCTAATTAGAAAGCCGTATGGGCTGAGACCAAGGAGCTCACGCTCAACCCACACGGCACTTAATCCTCATTAAAACTACTGTATCGTCACAGTAAGAATTTCAACATGTGGATTTCACCATTTGAAATAGCATTACTCAACGTCCATAATGCATGTGAATAATTAATCCATTATGGATAATCACCATGCTGAGAACAGCTGTGCAACCAATATCATTAAGGACACATTAAACGGTATCATTGTTTTCAATGATGCCATTTGCATGAATCAAACGATTCTGCTAAGGCCAGTGTGGATATCCAGTGCGGTAGGGAACATGAACAGTGCATTGTCGACAGCTACAAGATCAAGATTTGTTCTGTTGCATTAAACCTTTCTCCATCAGTGTCGATACTATCCAATATTGGTAAATTTGGATACTCTTTCAATTATGTCACTCCAACACTTTAGTTTTTTTGTATTGATACAGCATTTCCAAGTTCGCTCAGAGCCGTTAGGAGGCTCTTGTGAAGCACTGCAGGAACTGCAGGTTTCTCTTGCATGTTTGATGTCGTTATATTTATCTTTTGTCTTGACGTGTTTCTGGTTGTCAGAATGTCAGAACATTTTGTGGTTGTCTCTGGGGAACTTTTAGACCAGAAACATACTTAAGACAAGTAAAAAGCACAAAAGTAACAAAGTAATGGTGGCAAAAGACAAAAGTAATGGCAAAGTATGCAATAAATCATAAATGCAATGAATTGTACAAAGTTTTTTTTTTTTTTGTGAAAAAATGACAAATAGAGGAATATACTGTAAATTAACATCTTCAATTGAAGTTAACGACACCAAGCCATACTGTATTCCATACTGTGTTTGAGAGATGTCCCCGCTTTTGCGCCACATGCCCGGCCCGTATACTCGTTCCTACGGCTCCTTCATTAGCTTTTATGTTGCTAAATAATGAATGTGCAGTCGATGATGGAGTGCATCTGTGGGGAGCCTGCGCTACATTTGGAGATGATTTACATTCGCTTCTTTTAGGTAAGCCAGCGAAAGGGCTTTCCTGTTCGCTGTGATTTCGTTGCCCTTTCCCCTCCTTCCCCCATTTTCCCTTTCTGCTTCCAGCCAAGGTTATGACGGATTTTGTCGGATTTACTGCTGCTTCACATCTCCATCTGCATGGGCTGACATTTATGTGTCGCCTGCTTGATCAAACAGGCATGTAAGTTGGCCATAAAGTCATCTGTCTGGTGGAGGTATGCCAGAGCTGGGTCGACTTTGCTGAAGGGGGCCTGGAAATGAGACACTGGGGACTTGAAGGGGTTTGACTGAGACTTAGAGAGAGCCAGAGAAGCTGCTTGAATCCCCGGGTTGACACTTGTGAGTGCTTTTTCTTACCGCATGGGTGTCCTTCCTAAGACAGCACCTTTTCTAAGTGAGTTGGAGAGGAAGTATGTCCTTGTTTACTTGTGAGAGACTGTCCCTGGAAGATGGAAAAGGCTTATTTTCTCGCTTCTTTAGCTGGAATTCCTCAAGCTTCCAGTATACAGTATGTCATTTTGCAATGTGAGTACTGCCTGCTCACCTCAAAAGCCTTGGGTAAACTTCTGACTACAACAGGCGATCTGTTCAAAGAAACTTATATTTGTTGCATTCAAGGTTGGGTGACTCACTTGAGAAAGACTTAACTCACTTGCACTAGTTGGCATTAAGGGGTTAGTTCGCACAAAAAAAGAAAATTCTGTCATCATTTACTCACTCTCAGGTTGTTCCAAATAATTTGAGTTTCTTTCTTCTGTTGAAGACAAAAGAAGATATTTTACAGAAAGCTGGTATTCAAACAGTGGACGGTAGCCATTGACTTCCATGGTAGGAAAAAAATACAATGGCAATACAAAGTCAATGTCTACCTGATATATGATGAAAATATTGAAAATAGCTGACAACATTACACTGCTGTCTCTTTAACATGTGTCAGGGAATGTTTCTGTGACTTACTGGTGATGAGAAAATGTTTTACAAAGTATAAATGAAAAAGTACAGCAAACATTGAATAAAGATCTTAGAAATCAAAGTGTGCGGTAATGGCATGGTATTTGTTAAATATAGCAGCCTAGGCCTATACTTCATAAAACTTTTGTGCCCATCACAGAAGTTGTGACGATAAGTATTTTCCCAGAGCACAATGGCTAAAGTTGCGATTTTAAAAAGTCAAACAGGCCCAGGTAAGGCAATCGATTTCAATTCACCGCAGAGTTCAGGACCACAATTGATATCAGAGCTGTTCAAAATGACTTCTTGTCCAAGCATTCACATTGTCTTTGGAGCAATTGTTGGCAAGAGCAAACGCAGAGGTCAAGTGCGGTACATGCTCTCCCAGCACAGTCGGCATGAATCTGTCAGGCAGCTGCCAATGTCTGGGCTCACAGTGGAGGTTGCCAATTAGTATGCCCTCTCTCGACTGCCCACAGAGAGCTGAAGAAGGCATCCAGCACACCTGTCAATATTTACTGTTCCAACAAAATGCATCATTCAACGCCATCTGTGCCTGGCCAGAGTAAGCCCAGAGATTTGAAGTGGTGACACTTACTTTGGGCTTAATCAATTAATTTGATTAATCTAATCTATTCATGCAATATGGCAAATTCTAGAAACTAAGAAAATCCATTTAACTAAGAAGCAATAAACCACCATCAGCATTGCACATCTGACTACTATCCCATAATCCTTGGACTTTTTAGTTTAAACTGAGGAGATCTTCGTGAGATTTTTTTTTTTTTTTTAGGAAAAGAGCCAGCAATCACAGTAAGCATATGTAATGAAGTGCTACAGATTGCCTTGCTTCCAGGGCAAGAGGTTATGGCAGGCCTACAAATCGTGATTTTTCTGCACATTTGGTTAATGCAAGGAAGGTCTGTGGAGTTCAAAGTTGAGGGATTAGTGTTGATATGGGAAACTCTCAGTTGAACTGCATGAACCACTGTTCAGATGTCCATGAGAGTCAGTACAATCTGGGTACTGTACATGATTGTGTGGTTGAATTTGTACATGATTGTGTGGTTGAATTTGTACATGATTGTGTGGTTGCAATATTGCTGAATTTATATCTGGATATTTTAGATCAAAATTTGTTGTCCATTCTCAATGGGAAAGTGCCCAAGCAACATTGCTCAAAAAGTTGCCCCATGCATCATCACCTTGAGTGTTATGGACTGCAGAGAGTGCTTTAAGAGGGTAGTGCATGGAGGTGCCTTTGAAAGTATGTTGCCCAAATATGATGCTCTTCTATAATATATTTATGGCTCATGAAATTGCATCCCAAGGGAATATCCATGTTTTACTTGAAAAATTGAATGCCCATGTACACCACATTACGTCAGAGTAATTTACGCAGGTGACCTTGAAGATGCATTATCAGGGTCATCACAGAAACACACATCAAATAATCCATTCTCTCTCCTGACACCAGCTCTGTAGGTGGATTTCCTCTGTTTTCTTGGGTCACTCTTCCGTGGAGCCTTTCTCCCTGATGGATCACTGCTGGAACAGGATGGATGGCATCTCATCCCTTGCCTGGTGCCTGGCATTTTACCCTTTCTTTTCCATTCATCCATCATCCACACTGGCAATTTGTTATGGTGCCATAGCCACTACAAATACATGTATGTGAAAACTGAAAAAGCAAAAAGTATACTTCAATTGTTCATTTGTAGGTAGTGCTCACTTCCAGCACACACAAAGTACATTTTGTCATCACCAAAATCCGAAATGTTCGTGGAGCCTGTGGTGGAAATTTATGTTGGAGAATTTAATATTTCTGGTAATGGAAGTGTTATAAGGAATATGGAAATTCTTATGATTATTTTATTATATTATTTCTAATTTATGCTCACATTCTTATGCCGTAATCTGAAATGTCGATGTGTCCTGTGAATACTTATGCTTCTAGGAAGGTCAAGGGTACTTTTAAACAAGAGGCCTCAGAGGGTACTGGCATGAGTGTGCTTTATAATTCAAGTGGCCATCAGGGCCATTCCAAGGCCATGCACTGTATGCTTATTACATTGGTAAGTAGGAGAGACTTCAGTGATTAAACTGGGGGAAACTGTCAGTTGCAAGTCAGGCCAGTATGAGTGTAACCAATCAAATTGTAGAATGTTGTAAAGCACATGAAAGTCTCATGCAACTTTTATTATCAAGGTATAAATGTGTGTATTTTTCTAGTAGTGGAGTTGCTCTGCTTTGTCTGAAGTGACTCTCGGTTGGCCATTAAAGGGATGGTTGATTATGATTTTACTTTTTTACTATTACTATTTTTTTTTTTTTTTACTTTAGTGTGTAATGTTGCTGTTTAAGCAAAAACAACATCTGCAAAGTTACGACACTCAAAGTTCAATGCAAAAGGAGATATTTTCTTTAACAGAAATCACTTTTTAATGACTACAACAAACAGCTGGTAGGGCCTGGTTTCTCCCAAGGTTTTTTTTCTCCATTTTAACACCTATTTGCCACTTTTTTGCCACCTGATGTCACCTGTTGGAGTTTGGGTTCCTTGCCGTTGTCGCCTTTGGCTTGCTTAGTTGGGGACACTTGACATTTGACTTGTCATTTGATCATCAACAGTGCTTTGATCTGCCTGCATTGACACTATTCTTTAAGAGCTGCTGTGCAGCCAAAATGATGTACCAGTTATCAATGTAAAGCTGCTTTGACACAATCTGCATTGTAAAAAGCGCTATATAAATAAAGGTGACTTGACTTGACTTGATTGGAATGAGCTTCTTCCCGGGTTGGTGATATCACAAACCCTAACATTTACATAAACCCCACCCACAAGAACACGCAACAAAGGGGGGAGGCCATGTTGGGCTGCTTTAGAGAAGAGGAAGTTGTTGTAGTAGAGTGTTGTTGACATGCCGTCATTTACACCGGACTGCTTCACAAACGAGGGTCAATTCAATGCTGGATTTGCACAAAAGATTAACATGACGGCACATGCTAGTCGATGACACATTCTGGGGACACCAGAGACTTACTTTATATTACATCTTGTGAAAGGGGCATTATAGGTCCTCTTTAATAAACTTCATTACTGCAAAGAGTAAGTTGAGAGTGCTGTCTTGATGCTGCACAGCTAAAGGAGGGAAGCACTGAATAATCTAGCACAAAGTTTGGAAGTGGCAAGGCAGTGATATCTCTAATTAAGAAGTCCACTGGGTGGCAACACTCAAAGCTAGCTTATTGCTTTTAAAAAGTATTTAAAGAAGATGGAAAATGGCAATAAAAACAACATAAATGCAGGTTAAAACATAAAATGAAAGAAGTCAGTACACTCAAAAAGGCTAGAATGCTTGACCACACACACGATGTAATCGCAATCTGAAAAAACAAAGCATTCTCCAGACAAACACATCAACCACAGTCAAAATATGTACGGCCACGCTGTGGTTTAGCTTGTTTAACTAGTTAACTCAAAGTGCCTAAAACACCTCTAAAGAAAGGGAAACCAGACATGCCTGACCAGGCAGGAAGAAAAGCTAATACCAGCAAAGAAGCTCATTCATCCAGATGACATACTTTCTCTTGGTGAAGTTTCATGTTACCACGGTACCTCGTATGATTATTAAAATCATTTTTGCCATTTACCGGTATGCTCTCATAAACATGGCTATATATCTCCTGTTGTAAAAGGTGCATTCCATTCGATCATACATCCAACCATCTTATTTGAGATTCCAGTCTGAAGGGAGCAAACATGTTCAGTTCAGGGGACTGCGAAAGGCATAGAATAAGGATACATCGATACTTCACTTTACAGGAAGTGGCAATTTATGGAAGATCGTTTCCACCATGGAATTAAAAAAAAAAAAAAAAAAAAAAAAAAGGTAATTGCAACTTTTTATCTCACCATAAATACACTTGGAAAAGTGTGGTGAATTGTAAGAGATTTTCCATGCTCAGGGAGTAGGGCGCAGTGAACACAGCATAGGGACCCTGTCAATCGGTAAAGTGTTGACAGGGTAGCTGCTCTTATGCTTACATGTGGACAATACAGCTTTCAACATGTCGGCCTAGAGGAGCAGAACTGTCTCAAAAATCCATTCCTGTAATATAATGTAACCGGGACACAGGAAGTGTGAGAGCTTAGAAACAACAATGAAACAAGACCCCTGTCACTCACATTATTTTGCAGGAGACAGCAGTTCTTTTTAGCAAGCCCACATCCCTGTGCTACACAGCCTGTACCCTCCAAGGCCGGCAGCCCGGCAAACAGGAAACACAATCAAGAGCGCTCCTTTACTCTAAACACATTCCTGTCAAACAAAACGGTAGTCCAAGGAAAGACAAACTGCAGGTACACCTGTCCGCATACTACTGTTCTCATTTAATGCATGGATATTTTCAAAAGCTGTTTTCATGCACTGCAATATTTAGTATTATGAGAGAAAATGAGGGTTCAGGAGAGCTCCCTATTATCCATTAGAGCCCCAGAGGGACTTTTAAAAACACAATCCCTGGAGGGCTTTATGAAATACATAAAAATGCCCTCTGTTCTATTATTTTTTCATTTGGTGGGTCAAGCGGGGTCAGTCAGAGTAGTTTGCTCCGTCCACATCCCCTCCAGACCTGTTATTGCTTGAGTGTGTGATGTCGTAAGAGCGGCGGTGGGTAGAATAGCTTAAAGGTACTGCCATCTAAATCACTTCTGCCTGTGCGGAGTGGACAGGATTGATTCCTGAGACTAACTTCCTCCTACGCCCCATCTCACCAAAAAGAACCCACTTCAGCTTTCTTGAGGCGAAATCTCTAAACAGTTGTGCTGCTTTTATATGATATATTTCATTGATTATATCTAATTCAGTTTAGCTAGACATTATCAAACATAATAAAATATAGAAAATAGCACAAAGTGAAAATAAAGTGGTATTTTGGCTTAAGATTAATGGTCAGTAACGTAATTTATTGATACTTTTTTTTAGCAATTTCATGACTCACTAACTGACAATGTAACTACGACGTTGTTATGATCACCGTCTGTTCCTGTCAGTTCCCGGACTACATTACCCATAATCCTCTCTGCCAATCACCTGCACTCACTCCATCAATCACTAATCACCACACCCAGCTGCAGTACATTAACAGGACTATAAAGGACTCACACTCACACCACCAGTTTGCAAATTCTTGATTCCTAGTGACAATTCTGAGTGAGTCCGTTTCAACGCTCTCAAGTTCGCCTGTTTCAACGCCCTCAAGTTCGCCGGTAGCCATGGACTCGAGCGCTCTGGACGCGATGGACGAAATGGCTGCTTTGCCAGTGCCCACGGGCAAGATGGCCGCCCCTGCGGTGCATAAGGATGCAGGGGGCGTTCCAGCCACTGAGTCCATTCCAGAGGCCGCTCCAGCCAGTGAGTCCACTCCAGAGCAGCCTGCTCTCCTGGTCAGTCCTGTCTTGGCCCAGAGGGCTGTGTTTACTTTTTATGTTTTGCCTGTCCTGCGTGCGTTGAGGATAAACTCGAGCTCTATGGACTTTGGAGCAGTCTACCAGCCCGAGCAGCCCGCTGTCGTCCCAGAGCAGCCCGAGCCTGCTGCCGTCACAGAGCGGCTCGCTGCCGTTCCAGAACAGCCTGTGCCCATCCCAGAGCTGCTAGCTCTCCCTGACACGGCCACGGAGGCCGTCACCGAGCTGCCCGCTCTCCCTGACACGGCCACGGAGGCCGTCACCGAGCTGCCCGCTCTCCCTGACACGGCCACGGAGGCCGTCACCGAGCTGCCCGCTCTCCCTGACACGGCCACGGAGGCTGTCACCGAGCTGCCCGCTCTCCCTGACACGGCCACGGAGGCCGTCACCGAGCTGCCCGCTCTCCCTGACACGGCCACGGAGGCCGTCACCGAGCTGCCCGCTCTCCCTGACACGGCCACGGAGGCCGTCACCGAGCTGCCCGCTCTCCCTGACACGGCCACGGAGGCCGTCACCGAGCTGCCCGCTCTCCCTGACACGGCCACGGAGGCCGTCACCGAGCTGCCCGCTCTCCCTGACACGGCCACGGAGGCCGTCACCGAGCTGCCCGCTCTCACTGACACGGCCACGGAGGCCGTCACCGAGCTGCCCGCTCTCACTGACACGGCCACGGAGGCCGTCACCGAGCTGTCCGCTCTCCCTGACACGGCCACGGAGCACCCTTGGTCGGTCCTGCCACCACCGCCCAGGCCATTTGTCCTGTCGCTGCCGCTCAGGCCATCTGCCCTGCAGGCGCCACCCGAGCTCCTTGCCCATGAACCCCCCAATGCCTCCGTTGATTTCCCCAAGAACTTTTTTTGGGGGGGGCAGTATACCTAGGGGTGGGGACCCTGCCCAGCCACTACTGCCACTGCTGTCACTGATGTCATTCATGGACTGTAGGCCACTAGGGCCATGCATGGACCCTGACCTGCCGTGGCTGCCCGAGCCGCCTGACCCGCCGTGGCTGCCCAAGCCGCCTGACCCGCCGTGGCTTCCTGACACTCCTGACCCGCCGTGGCTGCCGAGCCACCTGACCCACCGTGGTTACCTGAGTTCCTGGACCTGCATTGGGGACCCTGTTCCTATCTGCATGCAGGTCCCCAATGCACCCACCCACCCTCCCTAGCTGTTCCTTTTACGCCGCGAGGACGCGCCTTCCGGGAGGGGGGCATTATGTTATGATCACCGTCTGTTCCTGTCAGTTCCCGGACTACATTACCCATAATCCTCTCTGCCAATCACCTGCACTCACTCCATCAATCACTAATCACCACACCCAGCTGCAGTACATTAACAGGACTATAAAGGACTCTCGCTCACACCACCAGTTTGCGAAGTCTTGATTCCTAGTGACAATTCTGAGCGTTCCTTGTATCCTGTCTGCTTGTGTTTGATCTTGCCTGTTCCTGTTTCTTGACCCGTTGCTGCCTGTCCTGACCCTTGCTTGTTATACTGTTCTGTGAATGATATCCGCCTGTCCTGACCATTGCCTGCACCCTGATTACGATCCTGCCTGTCCCTTGCTGTTCTCGTCTGCTCCTGATTGACCCTGCCTGTACAACATTCTTAATAAAGCTTGCATTTGGATCTTACCATGACTCCCGCTTCGTTACAGACGTTGCATGCTCGTAATTTCTTTTGCTCTTTATTTATAGTGAAGAGACGTACTGTACAGCGCGTAGAAGAGTATGTGCCACAAGCATAGTATAATGTCTGGCAGGACAGTAGAGTTCATTTTTCTGAGGTGGGAGCCTTTTTATTTTAGTTACGAAAATAATGTTACAAATATAGCTGCAAACAACAATTAAGGGGTCAAGCACAACAGAAGCAAACAAGGAAGCTAGCAGCAGACCAACAATGTCATAATGGACTATCATAGCAACTGAGACAAAGAAACTGCATGTCAATTTTAGAGTCAATCTGACCAAAAGCACTGTAGTTAGAGCCAATTTCATGTTTTGTTCAATTACAGCGCCAATTTTTTTATGTTCACATACATAAGTGTGTCAGATTTGGTGAAAATATCTCATTTTGTGTAGGAGTTATAGACATTTATATGTATGAACACACAAAAAAAAATTACCCACACCTGACTCTGATTGCAATTTTTTAACACTTACTATCAAAATTTTGACATTTGGCCATTAGCATATAGTCAACGACCTATGTTTTCAATTTTCCTACGGTGGTTTCATCCTGATCAGATTAACGGTTTCTAAGATATTTGAATGTTGAATGTTGTTTTAACACATTGCACTAACCATAATGTAATATTGGACTCGGCAAGGATTCAGGAATCCAAGGAGATCATTCCCATGAAAATAAGTCAACCACGTCCAATGTTATAAGCATGTAAATAATTTTATTAGTCAGAAACTTCTCAGACTCCTTCAGGGAATCGTGCTGATGACAAATACCGAGTTTTGTAATGATAAGTTAATGCGTTCGTAAAATACAGCATTTTACTACAAAATACAAAATGGACAATATTGGAAAATTTGATATCGTTCGACCTGGCATGATGCCCCAAATGTAACGAGACCCTTTTTATGTTGGATTTTTGGAGAAACCATTCAGAATTTATAAGAAAATATGGCCATTTTTCATATCTCCGGACCAGTAGGTGGCGCTGCACCGAAACACAGCATGTAACCTCAGGTTATGCTTGTGATGACATGGAACAAGTTTGGTCTCAATTTGATAAAGCGTTGAGGAGAAAGAGCCTTACATCTATTTTCGCAAGCTCTACGTAAAATTCATTTGCTCGTTTTTCAAAAACATTTTGAAAAATCAACTTGAATTCCATACATTTTTGTCAGCATGGTCTGAAGATGATCTGGTTCAATTTTCATGAAAATTGGAGCAACGTCCTAGGAGGAGTTCAAAAAGTATGTTCTTCGGAAAATTCAAAATGGGGGAAAAATTTTCATGATGGAAAATTAAGTCATGGGATGCAAGCCATGGAATCAGTGGGACATTTTTTTCTAGTCCTTATGGTTTAAAAGTTATTTGCATAAATATAAGTGTAAGTTTGGACAGCTGGTGGGTCTAGAGGGATTGAGATAGAGACTCCACATTTGCTATGGTGACAGTTCAGACTGGCTTGTATCTGTGTGGCAAATTTATTAAGTTACCCGCAAATGGTTCTATGGGCTGCCATAGAGGAGAAGAAGAAGAAGAAGAAGACATTTATAATGACAACGACAAATAATGACATTTGATACAATGATAGCCTGACATCTTCTGACAGTACTGAATCATGACTAAGCGTTTTTCTCAGGCACGCCTTAGTTAAACTGCGTCTGACAGTACAGTCAGCAGTGTTACCACAAATTTTATTTGCCTACACAGTCCGCAACCCACTTTAGGGTTGAGAAACACTTAATAGACCACCATTGCTGCACTTTCTAAATAAACTGGCACTATCATAAATTGTATTTTAATCACAAATGTTACCTGCTGTATAGCTGGCACAAAAGGGACATGTACATTTTCATTGATTATGGCAGCAGTGCTTCATCAAATCATGAAATGATAAAGAGCAGTGTTCTGTATCCAGTCTAATGTGATCGAACACACTTTCAGCATTTTAAAAAGTTGATTCAGGTTTCTGGATCACAGTGGTAGAGTGTTGCAGTATAAGTATGTTAGATTGTCTGCACCATCTTCCTCAACTTAGTCCTCAGAACCAACCCATAACCCATGTATTGTGCAAAGCGTTAAGCATACTTTTTTGGGGGTGTGTTTGCACCATTACCTGATTTGCATAATCCCTTAAAGGGTTAGCTCACCCAAAAATTAAATCCATGTCATCCACTACTCACCCTCATGTTGTTCCAAACCCATAGGACTTTCATTCATCTTCGGAACACGAATAAAGATATTTTATTCACATATAAACGCTGATCAGCAAACACAGTACACAGAGCACTCAAATTTTTAAACGGAAGCTCAGGAATGCTTACTTGAGCACAAGAACCAATGAGGTTAATTCTCACATCATGCCAGCATGTTTGCACTTCTGCAAGAACCAATGAGGTTTGTTCTGGTTGCACTTCCGTTTACCATGTTTGAGTGCACTATATGTAATTCCGCTGATCAATGTTTCTATGTGAATAAAAGCCTAAATTATATCTGTTCATGATACAGTGGGTACAGAAAGTATTCAGACCCCCTTAAATGTTCCACTCTTTGTTATATTGCAGCCATTTGCTAAAATAATTTAACTTCTTTTTTTTTTCCTCATTAATGTACACACAGCACCCCATATTGACAGAAAAAACACAGAATTGTTGACATTTTTGCAGATTTATTAAAAAAGAAAAACTGAAATATCACATGGTCCTAAGTATTCACACCCTTTGCTGTGACACTCATATATTTAACTCAGGTGCTGTCCATTTCTTCTGATCATCCTTGAGATTGTTCTACACCTTCATTTGAGTCCAGCTGTGTTTGATAATACTGATACTGATAATTACAGCTCACAGTGCATGTCAGAGCAAATGAGAATCATGAGGTCAAAGGAACTGCCTGAAGAGATCAGAGACAGAATTGTGGCAAGGCACAGATCTGGCCAAGGTTACAAAAAAAGTTTATGCTTCACTTAAGGTTTCTAAGAGCACAGCGACCTCCATAATCCTTAAATGGAAGATGTTTGGGATGACCAGAACCCTTCCTAGAGCTGGCCATCCAGCCAAACTGAGCTATCGGGGGAGAAGAGCCTTGGTGAGAGAGGTAAAGAAGAACCCAAAGATGACTGTGGCTGAGCTCCAGAGATGCAGTCGGGAGATGGGAGAAAGTTGTAGAAAGTCAACCATCACTGCAGCCCTCCACCAGTCGGGGCTTTATGGCAGAGTGGCCCGACGGAAGCCTCTCCTCAGTGCAAGACACATGAAAGCCCGCATGGAGTTTGCCAAGATGGTGAAAAATAAGATTCTCTGGTCTGATGAGACCAAGATAGAACTTTTTGGCCTTAATTCTAAGCGGTATGTGTGGAGAAAACCAGGCACTGCTCATCACTTGTCCAATACAATCCCAACAGTGAAGCATGGTGGTGGCAGCATCATGCTGTGGGGGTGTTTTTCAGCTGCAGGGACAGGACGACTGGTTGCAATCATGGGAAAGATAAATGCGGCCAAGTACAGGGATATCCTGGATGAAAACCTTCTCCAGAGTGCTCAGGACCTCAGACTGGGCCGAAGGTTTACCTTCCAATAAGACAATCACCTTAAGCACACAGCTAAAATAATGAAGGAGTGGTTTCACAACAACTCCGTGACTGTTCTTGAATGGCCCAGCCAGAGCCCTGACTTAAACCCAATTGAGCATCTCTGAAGAGACCTAAAAATGGCTGTCCACCAACGTTTACCATCCAACCTGACAGAACTGGAGAGGATCTGCAAGGAGGAATGGCAGAGGATCCCCAAATCCAGATGTGAAAAACTTGTTGCATCTTTCCCAAAAAGACTCATGGCTGTATTAGATCAAAAGGGTGTTTCTACTAAATACTGAGCAAAGGGTATGAATACTTAGGATCATGTGATATTTCAATTTTTCTTTTTCTTTTTCTGTCAATTTGGGGTGCTGTGTGTACATTAATGAGGAAGTAAAAAAAAAAGAACTTAAATGATTTCAGCAAATGGCTGCAATATAACACAGAGTGAAAAATTTAATGGGGTCTCAATACTTTCCGTACCCACTGTATAAAGCCATTATGTCTTTTCAGAAAACTTGGAATAAACCACTCCATTCATATGGATTTGTTTTATGATTTCTTTATTAACATTTTTGAACATTTTGGGTGAATAGAATAGAGGGAACTTTGGGGTGAACTGTCCCTTTAATGAATAAGGTGCTAAAACAACGCTGACGGCATTTAGTGTGTTCAATTTACTCACTCGTCTCTGCTCTTTTCATGTGCAGGTAAATCTCAGTCAGACAGCATTAATCAATGGCTGTTGGGGTCAGCCAGTCATGCCAGTTCTCACACCTGCGATGAGAGTCCTTGAAATCTAGGCTGAAGCAATCAATCACATACATCCTGATGTGTGCGAGAGGCGATAAGCAAGTTTTAAAAGAGAGAAACACAGAGACAACTCCAGAAAGTAATTTACATGCCTAATGAGACATCTCAGCTTGGCGCCCGCTATAGACACACACACACACACACACACACACACACACACACACACACCCACACACCTACACACACACACACACGTGAATGCATCGCTGCGGAATTTCAAAACCTGCCCTTCTCACTGCTGTGTGGCAGCCCAATTAAATATCTCAAAGCGTTTATGGCACTGAGATATAAATTGAATATGCACTCATTGAATATGCAAGTCTCACTTGGCTACTAAAACCCTGTCCTTATGTAGCTTTTACCTTCCATCACTTTAAATGAAGTATTATCATCCTTCTCAATGGAATCTGACTAGAGGAAATCATTTTAAAAAACATCCTTTAGTAGGCGTCTGACCTCATTTGACATTTCATTTAATTAAGGATGACATGTCTTTTTTGAGCAAGATAGAAAAGATATGAAGCGAGAAAAATGACTCAATGTCGTGGGTCACTATTTAGTGAGTCATTAGCTGAAAAGAATGAGGATTACGGTTACTATCTAGGCTTGCATACACTAGCTCACATGTCTCTTGCAAACTGTCCTCGGTGAGACCATATTTGAGTAATTAAGTATTGTCCCTCAGGATATGAATAGATATGCTTAACCCCTGTGAAAAAGAAGTGCACTTATTGTATTGAATGTTCACTTGTAGTGTGCTTCAAATCTTAAAAAAAGAATATATTAAAAAAAAAAAAAAAAACTGTACTTGATGATAATATCATATTAATGAAAAAAAAAAAAAAAGATCACTTAAGTGTACTTAAAGAAAGTACACTTTCATGGCTGTGTTTCTTAACTTTTTTTAGATAATGCCAAATTAAATGTTTTAAATCATTGTTTTAATTATCTTTTGCAATGCCTTGTTGTAACTTATACACTTATGTTAAATTGTGTCAAAAAAGTTGGGACAGAGATCAATAAGAGGCCGGAAAAGTTAAATGTACATATAAGGACCAGCTGGAGGACCAATTTACAACTTATAAGGTCATGTATAAGGTCATGGGTATAAAAAGAGCCTCTCAGAGTGGAAGTGTCTCTCAGAAGTCAAGATGGGCAGAGGATCACCAATTCCCCCAATGCTGCGGCCAAAAATAGTGGAGCAATATCAGAAAGGAGTTTCTCAGAGAAAAATTGCAAAGAGTTTGAAGTTATCAACATCTACAGTGCATAATATCATCCAAAGATTCAGAGAATCTGGAACAATCTCTGTGCGTAAGGGTCAAGGCCGGAAAACCATACTGGATGCCCGTGATCTTTGGGCCCTTAGACGGAACTGCATCACATACAGGAATGCTACTGTAATGGAAATCACAACATGGGCTCAGGAATACTCCACAATCCACCGTGCCATTCGCCATTGCCGGCTAAAACTCTGTAGGTCAAAAAATAAGCCATATCTAAACATGATCCAGAAGCGCAGGCGTTTTCTCTGGGCCAAGGCTCATTTAAAATGGACTATGGCAAAGTGGAAAACTGTTCTGTGGTCAGACGAATCAAAATTTTAAGTTCTTTTTGGAAAACTGGGACACCATGTCATCCGGACTAAAGAGGACAAGGAAAACCCAAGTTGTTATCAGTGCTCAGTTCAGAAGCCTGCATCTCTGATGGTATGGGGTTGCATGAGTGCGTGTGGCATGGGCAGCTTACACATCTGGAAAGGCACCATCAATGCTGAAAGGTATATCCAAGTTCTAGAACAACATATGCTCCCATCCAGCCATAGTGCCTGACCACATACTGCATCAATTACAACATCATGGCTGTGTAGAAGAAGGATCCGGGTACTGAAATGGCCATCCTGCAGTCCAGATCTTTCACCCATAGAAAACATTTGGTGCATCATAAAGAGGAAGATGCGACAAAGAAGACCTAAGACAGTTGAGCAACTAGAAGCCTGTATTAGACAAGAATGGGACAACATTCCTATTCCTAAACTTGAGCAACTTGTCTCCTCAGTCCCCAGACGTTTACAGACTGTTATAAAAAGAAGAGGGGATGCCACACAGTGGTAAACATGGCCTTGTCCCAACTTTTTTGAGATGTCTTGATGCCATAAAATTTAAAATCAACTTATTTTTCCCTTAAAATGATACATTTAAACATTTGATATGTCATCTATGTTGTATTCTGAATAAAATATTGAAATTTGAAACGTCCACATCATTGCATTCTGTTTTTATTCACAATTTGTACAACGTCCCAACTTTTTTGGAATCAGGTTTGTATATAGAAAGTGATCAAAGAACGCTCCCTTTACAATCGCTGGAGCTGTCAATCAAACAGCACAAGTTTATCAGGGATGAGTTCTGGACTTGCGCCAAAACTCCCGTTTTAATTAAAACAGCGCAAATTTCTTATTTACATTGTGTTTGTACTGTTAGTTATGATGAAAGCACTCGTTAGTGTGCAGAAATCGAGTTACAATGACAAGATCACTGCATTCATGTGCTCAACATGTCTGTGATCAGCTACACGCTCATCACTGCAGCCTTTCATGCCATGATCTAAATATAATGCTATAATCAACACTTTTCATGATTAGTAAACCTTGAGAACTGTAATAGTAAAAATGTGCTAAATGTTTGAGAGAATTCCACATGTAATACTTAGCTATTTCCACATGCAAAGATGTCAGCCAATCACAGCAGTGGGCGTTTACATTGAAGTCTCATAGCAGACACGCCCCTTAAAACAGAACATTCAAATAAGAGGGATAAAATCAGGGTAAAAAAAATACAGTTTATTTCAAAATTATGATTTTTACATAAAAAATATATATATATATATATATTATAATATATATATATATATATATATATATATATATATATATATATATATATATATATATATATATATATATCATTATAATAACGTTATAAGTGCACCCTGGGAAACATTATAAAATAATAAAATAATGTAGTTCATGACCCCTTTAAATGTCCTTGTGCCTTTTCCCGACACCAAATGGCCTGTCTCTCACCTTACCTGGCTTTCAAACCTTACCTGGCGTACAGAAAATTTGTATCGATTCATTGTCATATTGTTGAAGCTTGTCCACAGGAGACAGAAGTAGAGAAACAATTTTCATTTTTCATTCCAAAAGTTCCATGTTTTTCAGTCGCTGATATTTTCAGACACAGCAGCAAATATTACTATGGATTCCTTTTCCCATTTGGAGCTCTGCAGGGCGTTAGGGATGCAAGAGTGAAGCTTCCCCGGGACATCTCAAAATCTCAGCAAGGTGTCTTAGCTTTTAAAGGCATCACAACACTGTTTCCTCTTCTTGACAGGAGCATCTTGTCAATCTCTGTCAGTACTGGGGAGATGGAAATGAACAAACAGAAAATGGAGGGAACAAGATAATAAACAGTTTTTCACACTCTCACTAGTTTATTTCCTTTGTCCACTGAAAATGTCCAGCAGTGGACACACATGTATCACAGTAGAATTTGTCGTCCTTGACATTTTTGGAATAAAATGGTTGACTCCTTTGTCTTGTTGACGCTAATTTGCTATCTAATGTTTTGCACATTCTTAAACATACACAACATAATAATACTTTTACATGTTTAGCATAATTTGACAAAATTAACACTACTTAGGCAGAATAACTTCTGAGAAACAGAACAAAGGCTAAGGTAAATATCTAGGGGTTCCATCCAGGACATGGACATCACAGGTAAGTATACCTTTCACAGGGAATCACAGAGAACAACTATCCAGAGGAACACATGGATCATCACAACAGGTTAGAAACAGTCTTAGACAAATCACTTATCTTTATATCTTCTAGGCAAGAACAAGAAACAGAGATAAGGCCTCCGAGGAGCAAAAAATTAGTATAAGTCTCATACTTCAAGGCCAGACAATCTCTGAATCTCTGGCCATACAACAACAACATTCCCAAGAAATCATAATATATCTTAACAAAATGTGGACAAAAATCCACCACCAAAGAATGCAATCGTAATGCACAGACAATATGTACAACAATACGAAACCAATGCATACTCTAAAACAGCCTTTTAAGCCTACACCATTGCATAACCAAATGTGCCACAACATGTGAGAAAATGTATCTTTTCCATGGTTTCTTGTATGCAGCCACAACCTCGACTCGCGACAATTCTGTTTTACAAACATTTTCAGAATTGTGAGTTGTAAAGTCAGAATAACGCATTATAAAGTCAGAATTCTGAGTTATACAGTCAGAATTGTGAGATATAATGTCAGAATTGCAAGATATAAAGTCAGAATTGTGAGATATAAAGTCAGAATTGCAAGATATAAAGTCAGAATTGCACAACATAAAGTCAGAATTGCGAGATATAAAGTCAGAATTGAACAAAATTTTACAGTCCTTACTTCATCGTACCGAATAAAGGAGGTGGGTTATGGCCAATCCTGGATCTTCGAGTCCTGAATAGGTCCCTGCACAGGCTGCCGTTTAAGATGGTCACGCAGAAACGCATTTTCGAATGCATCCGTCCCCAGGACTGATTCGCAGCGATAGACCTGAAGGACGCCTACTTTCATGTCTCGATTTTACCTCGTCACAGACCTTTCCTATGGTTTGCGTTCCAGGGTCAAGCATACCAGTACAAAGTCCTGCCCTTTGGGCTGGCCCTGTCACCCCGGGTCTTTACGAAGGTTGCGGGGGCGGCCATTGTTCCCCTCAAGGAACAAGGCGTTCGTATTCTCAACTATCTCGACGACTGGCTCATCCTGGCCAGCTCACGAGAACAGTTGTGCGAACACAGGGACATGGTGTTGACTCACCTCAGCCGGTTGGGTCTTCGGGTCAACTGGGACAAGAGCAAACTCGCCCCCGGGCAGAGGATCTCTTATCTCGGTATGGAACTGGACTCGGTCACCCAGACTGCGCGCCTCACCGAGGAGCGCATCCAGTCAGTGTTGAACTGCCTGAGTACGCTCAAACGCAGGACAGCGGCCCCACTGAAACTTTTTCAGAGGCTCCTGGGGCATATGGCATCCGCAGCTGCAGTCACGCTGCTCGGATTCCTGACGGCCGGATTCAAGACGGCCGGGTCCCGAGATGGGCTGCCATCACACTCTCCCCCAATGGTCAGACCCCTCGTTCCTGCGGGCTGGTGTTCCCCTCGAACAGGTGTCCAGGCATGCTGTGGTTCACACAGATGCCTTGACCATGGGGTGGGGTGCCACGTACAACTGGCATGCAGCTTCAGGTCTGTGGACGGGGCCTCAGCTGCATTGGCATGTCAATTGCCTCGAGTTGCTGGCGGTTCATCTTGCGCTGGGCCACTTCAAGGAGCTGCTGACAGGCAAGCAGGTTTTAGTCCATTCAGACAACATCGCGACCGTGGCATCGAGGCTTCATCCCCAGGTGGTCCAGCTGATTTGGCAGCACTTCGGCGAGGCACAGATAGATCTCTTCGCCTCCCAGGAGACTGCCCATTTCCAGTGGTTCTTTTCTCTGACCGCGGGCACACTCGGCATGGATGCCCTGGCACACAGTTGGCCCCAGGGCCTTCGCAAGTATGCGTTCCCCCCAGTGAGCCTTCTTGCACAGCTCTTGTGCAAAGTCAGGGAGGAAGAGGAGCAGGTCTTGTTGGTGGCCCCGTATTGGCCCACCCAGACCTGGTTTTCGCACATCACGATGCAGTCGATGGGAAGTCCTTAGGGAAGCATGATCTGATTGTCAGGTTCCTGAGGGGGGTAAGGAGACTGAATCCCCCTCGCCCTCCCTCCATACCCTCTTGGGATCTCTCATTAGTTCTTACATCTCTTCGGTGTCATCCCTTCGAGCTTTTGCAGTCAGTTGAGTTAAAAATACTGTCCCTTAAGACCGTCCTCCTGGTTGCATTAGCCTCGCTCAAGAGGGTAGGGGACCTGCACGCATTTTCGGTTGACAAATCATGCCTGGAATTCGGGCCTGGGGATTCTCACATCATCCTGAGACCCCAACCCGGATATGTGCCCAAGGTTCCTACCACTCCCTTCAGAGATCAGGTAGTGAACCTGCAAGTTTATGTGGACAGAACTCGAAGCTTTAGGACCTCAGATAAGCTCTTTGTCTGTTACGGAGGCCAGCAGAAGGGAAAGGCTGTCTCCAAGCAGAGGATGGCCCACTGGATAGTGGATGCTATCGCCCTTGCATACGATTCCCAGGGCGTGCCTTGCCCATTCGGGTTGAGAGCCCATTCCACTAGAGGAGTGGCTTCTTCCTGGCCGCTGGCTCATGGCGCCTCGCTGACAGATATCTCTAGAGCTGCAGGCTGGGCAACACCCGACATGTTTGCTAGGTTTTATAGCTTACGTGTAGAGCCCGTATCTTCCCGTGTACTCACTTCCACCAGCCGGTAGACGCGTTGTACCCGCTCTATGTGTCGGCTTGCAATGTCACTCCCGCCCTCTGGGCTGGATACATGCATCCTTACTCCAGTCGTGTTCCCTGCTTGGCGAACCCTGTTGAGTTCCTCAACCTTCCCCTTCGGCTCGGACATTGCGGAGTGTCTGATGCCAGGCCAACATCTGTCTCTGACGTTGCCTGTTGGCTGGGTTCCATATGTTGCGATCCCTGTACGTGAGTGGTCCCATATGTATAATGTCCACGGCCCGTGTCTTTCCCTTAACAGAGCCAGCTCTGCTGTCACCTGTCAGATGAGTCTCCCCCTACCCAGGTGGAGCCATCCCAGGGACTTCATATGCATACTGCCCCACAGGCCAGTCCATATGTGTATTCTCCACGTAAACTCCTCCCCCACAGGGTAGGTAGTGGCCTCCGCAGCATCCCCTTGGGTTAGCTTTCCCAGGGTTGTCTAGTTTACTTAGTGGACAGTAGGCAGTAGACTCTCTCGGTGTAAGCTCGTTATAAAGTCAGTTATAAAGTCAGAATTGCAAGACGTAAAGTCAGAATTGCACAAAATAAAGTTAGAATTGCACAATATAAAGTCAGAATTGCACAATATAAAGTCAGAATTGCGAGATATAAAGTCAGAATTGCACAATATAAAGTCAGAATTGCACGATATAAAGTCAGAATTGCATGATATAAAGGCAAAATTGCACAAAATAAAGTCAGAATTGCGATATATAAAGTCAGAAATGCGAGATATAAAGTCCGAACTGCACAATATAAAGTACGAATTGCACGATATAAAGTCAGAATTGCGAGATATAAAGTCAGAATTGCGAGTTATAAAGTCAGAATTGCGAGATATAAAGTCAGAATTTCGAGTTATAAAGTCAGAATTGCGAGTTGTAAAGTCAGAATTGCGAGATATAAAGTCAGAATTGTGAGATATAAAGTCAGAATTTCGAGTTGTAAAGTCAGAATTGCGAGTTGTAAAGTCAGAATTGCGAGATATAAAGTCAGAATTGCGAGATGTAAAGTCAGAATTGCAAGATGTAAAGTCAGAATTGCGAGATGTAAAGTCAGAATTGCGAGATATAAAGTCAGAATTGCGAGATATAAACTCAGAATTGCGAGATGTAAAGTCAGAATTGCGAGTTATAAAGTCAGAATTGCGAGATATAAAGTCAGAATTGCGAGATGTAAAGTCAGATTTGCGAGATATAAAGTCAGAATTGCGAGATATAAAGTCAGAATTGCATGATATAAAGTCAGAATTGCGAGTTATAATGTCAGAATTGCGAGATATAAAGTCAGAATTGCATGATGTAAAGTCAGAATTGTGAGTTATAAAGTCAGAATTGTGAGTTATAAAGTCAGAATTGCGAGATATAAAGTCAGAATTGCATGATGTAAAGTCAGAATTGCGAGATGTAAAGTCAGAATTGCGAGATGTAAAGTCAGAATTGCGAGATGTAAAGTCAGAATTGCGAGATATAAAGTCTGAATTGCGAGATATAAAGTCAGAATTGCATGATGTAAAGTCAGAATTGTGAGTTATAAAGTCAGAATTGCGAGATATAAAGTCAGAATTGTGAGATATAAAGTCAGAATTGCGAGATGTAAAGTCAGAATTGCGAGATGTAAAGTCAGAATTGGACGATATAAAGTCAGAATTGTGAGTTATAAAGTCAGAATTGCGAGATATAAAGTCAGAATTGCGAGATATAAAGTCAGAATTGTGAGATATAAAGTCAGAATTGCAAGATATAAAGTCAGAATTGTGAGTTATAAAGTCAGAATTGTGAGATATAAAGTCAGAATTGCGAGATATAAAGTCAGAATTGCATGATGTAAAGTCAGAATTGCGAGTTGTAAAGTCAAAATTGCGAGTTGTAAAGTCAGAATTGCGAGATGTAAAGTCAGAATTACAAGATATAAAGTCAGAATTGTGAGATATACAGTCAGGATTTTGAAATATAATGTCAGAATTGTGTGATATAAAGTCAGAATTGTGACATAACATCAGATTTGCAAATTATATGGCTGAAACAACAAAGTATAATAATGATAATTTCTCTGCCAATTATGTGGTTTATTTAATGTAAAAAATAATTTAATGTGAGTTTGAATATCATTTCTCTGGACCTTTACAGACAGTATGTATTTTTAATCATGTTAAAATGATGTAAGATTTATAAATTTGATCATGTATGCTACTTATCCATTTTATTGTGAATGAAATAGTTATACACATCTTTAACATCATTAACAAAAGTAAAGCTAGGAGGTTGATGCTGGGTTTGGGGATATGCAGATTCTGGCCTCCTGCCACGTGTCACTTCCTCTTGTAATGAGTGAGGGGTGCTGTGTGGCAGCAGGTGCTGAGAATAGAACATGTTGCCGCTCGCACTCATTTTCTCTTTTATAATAATCAGCACAGAAACACTGAGGGCCTGTCAGTTAACACCAGCGCTCTAATGCAGATGTAGCTTTTCATATTTAAACGTGCTTAGACTCCGTCTGTTCTCTTACATCAGAATTTGAAGCACATGGGTTGGAGTGAGACAGTCTCACCAAGCAGACGATTCTGGAGAAATTGATAAATAGAGTTCATGAATCTCCCACGATTCTGAAAAGACAACTAAACAAAGTAACATGTAATTTACAAGAGGATCAGACAAAATTTTAAAGGGATAGTACACTCAAAAATGGAAATTATCCCATGATTTACTCACCCTCAAGCCATCCTATAGATGTATCTTCTTTGAGATGAACACAATAGGATATATAATTAAAAATATCCTGGCTCTTCCAAGCTTCATAATGGTTGTTCGGGGATCGATTTTGAAGCCAAAAAATGCATCCATCCATCATAAAAAGTAATCCATACTGCCCCAGGGGGTTAATAAAGGCCTTCTAAAGAGAAGTGATGGGTTTTTGTAAGAAAAATATTCATATTTAAAACTTTATAAACCATAATAACTTCTGGCAGACGGCCGTACGCATTGTTTTGCGGCGGAAGAGTGACCTCTGACCTGACGTATGACGTAATGACAAACGCTGAAGCACAGAGGATAGAGCAAACAAAAAAACTTTACAAATTAAAAGTCTAAAATGGGAAATGTTGGAGGATTTCAATATAAAAGAAGAGGAGCTTGAGTTTGTTGCACAACCCTATTTGTTTGAACCGTGAGAATCGCCTAAGTTTACGCGACCCCTACATCCGCCAGAAGCTAGTTATTTTAATTTATAACATTTTAAATATGGATATTTTTCTTACAAAAAAAAATAAAATAAAAATCACTTCGCTTCAGAAGGCCTTTATTAACCCCCTGGAGCAGTATGGATTCTTTTTATAATGGATGGATGCATTTTTTTGGCTTCAAAATTGCGTCCCCCTTCACTACCATTATAAAGTTTAGAAGAGCCAGGATATTTTTAAATATATCTCAGATTGTGTTTGTCTGAAAGAAGACAGTCATATACACCTAGGATGGCTTAAGGGTGAGTAAATTTGGGGTAATTTTAATTATTGGGTGAACTAACCTTTTAATTGCTGCAGTCTATTTAAAAAAATCTAGTTAATTTGAATTAATTATTGTTTTAAAAAATCTCTTGAATGAATGATTCAATGACAAATACATTTTTAACAGTCTCTTGTCGCCACCTACTGGTGTACCGATGTAATCGGTACTATCTTTATTTGAAGCATCAAGTTGCTTTCAAAAAGTTTTTTTTCTCTATTATGATCTCTGCCTTAGAAATTGGTGTTTATTTCAGAACTGTATATATCCAAACTGGATAAGTACTTTATCCCAGTACTTCTGTGATAGTTTCAATGTTTGTAACACAGAAATAACAATACTGTGTGGTTAAAAAAAGACTGTTTGTGAAGCTTTTTCATAACTATTCATGACAACTGCACTCTATAGGTCAGCAGAATGTTCGCTGTGATCGTACTTGTCAACGTTTTAATAGACATGGCTGCATTATTTTCATTTTGAAATAAGATCGCATGGGTGTTTGAATCGAGGTCCCTGTCTTTTAAAAATGAATTGTTCAGTCCTGGTGAACACAATGTTTACTTTACTAGAGTAATAATAACTTCCTCTCACATGATTCGGAATCATTTTCCTTCAACATATGTTTTCACAATGTTTGTAAAGATGGATGGAATACAGTTTTTAAAATTGTTGCATGTTTTCTTATTTCTCTACAGCCTTTGTCAGTTGTGCACCATGTGAACGTTGCAGTCTGGTAGTTCTGCACAGAGCTCTCAATCATGTATGAACAGGGAATGAATGATAGAAGATATTTCAGCCTCTGGTTTTGCAGTTTCTCTTCACTGTAGATGACATGCAGCTGCCTGTGTGATTTTCTTTAAGGGTATGAATATGTAAAACTTGACACTGTCAAATAAAACTTTTATTCAGATGGCAGTGAATTGTTTAATGTTCAAGGTGCTGTGTGCAGGAGAACCAAGACAGAAATGGAAGTCAGTGTAAGATAAATAGGGGAGGCCGGGGGCTAGTTGACACACTTTTTACTCCAGTGAGAATTCCTCAGGGTAGGTTTATTTCTGAAAGCCAATTTCTCTAGACACACACTTTAAAGTCTTGATTAAAAACACTTTTTGTCCTTGAAGAAATGTACAGTTGATTTAGCAAATGTTGACCTATTGAGGGGCATTTTGTCATATTGCATATATGGGGGTAATGTGGTACGATTTTTTGCCTACACTTTATTTTGATTGTCCACTTTAGACCATCTACTACACTGCGTTAAAATTAACCAAATTTGGGTTGAAAATGGACAAACTCAGCGACTGGGTTGTTTTAGCCCAGTGGTTGGGTTAAATGTTTGCTCAACTTGCTGGGTAATTTTATTTAACTCAACTATTGAAAAAAAAAACAACCCATTCACTAGGTTAAAGCAACCCATTCGCTGTGTTAAAACAACCCAATCTCTGGGTTAAAACAACCCATTTACTAGATTAAAACAACCCATTCACTAGAGGGGCATTTTGTCATATTGCATATATGGGGGTAATGTGGTACGATTTTTTGCCTACACTTTATTTTGATTGTCCACTTTAGACCTTCTACTACACTGGGTTAAAATGAACCAAATTTGGGTTGAAAATGGACAAACTCAGCGACTGGGTTGTTTTAGCCCAGCGGTTGGGTTAAATGTTTGCTCAACTTGCTGGGTAATTTTATTTAACTCAACTATTGTTTAAAAATTACTATATGGATGGTTTAAAATGAACCCAAAATATTATGGAAATTAAAAATCAGACACATAGTTACCAGAGGAAACAATAATAATCAAAAGGTGAACATTTATTAATAAGCAATTTAATAAATGTTTATTGTTTAATTATTATTCATTAAACCTATAAATAAATGTTTGTTTCCAGCCCATTATGGGTGCATTTTAAATGAACGATAGTCATTTTTAAACAATAGTTGAGTTAAATAAAACTACAAAGCACGTTGGGCAAACATTTAACCCAACCACTTGGTTAAAACAACCCAATCGCTGGGTTTAAAAAAAAAAAAAACATTCGCTTTGATAAAAAAAAACCATTCCTGTATTAAAACAACCCAATCGCTGAGTTAAAACAACTCATTCACTAGGTTAAAACAACCCATTTGCTGGGTTAAAACAAACCATTCCTTGTGTTAAAAATAACCCAATCGCTGGGTTAAAACAACCCATTTGTTGTGTTAAAACAACCCATTCGCTGGGTTAAAACAACCCATTTGCTGGGTTAAAACAATCCATTCACTAGATTAAAACAACCCATTTGCTGGGTTAAAACAAAATATTCGTTGTGTTAAAACAATCCAATTGCTGTGTTAAAACAACCCATTCACTAGGTTAAAAATAACCCAATCGCTGGGTTAAAACAACCCATTTGTTGTGTTAAAACAACCCATCCGCTGGGTTAAAACAACCCATTTGCTGGGTTAAAACAATCCATTCACTAGATTAAAACAATCCATTTGCTGGGTTAAAACAACCCATTTACTAGATTAAAACAACCCAATCGCTGGGTTAAAACAACCCATTTGCTGAGTTAAAACAATCCATTTACTAGATTAAAACAACCCAATCACTGGGTTAAAACAACCCATTCGCTGGGTTAAAACAACCCAATCGATAGGTTTGTCCATTTTCAATCCAACTTTTTAACCCAGCATTTCTTTAGAGTGTAACTATATGTAACTTTGCAACTATGTGTCAACTATTAGAGACGGTTAGTAACATTTAACCCTGCAAGTTATTAACCCAGCAGTTTTTAGAGTGTACATAAACTAAAAGTATGTACTTCCATTTCACAAGGATCATCAGTGACAGACCTTTCACATAAAATCGTGGCAGAGCAAAATATTTCTCCACATTGATCGAATCGCATATATAGTAACCACAGTATTTAGCAGTGTTTTGACTGAAATAGACAATTCATTATGTTTAATTACACAGCATTTAGTTTAATCAGAAGGATACCACTCATGTAATCAGGCATTTCATGCCATCAAGCCACACAGGTCAGTTTAAAACAAATGCTTATCCAATGCGCAACCATAATTATACAAAGCATTTTTGGCCCAGTTGTTTATGGAGAGCAAAAGTTCAAACTAAATGAAATAAATAAAAAGACAGCTTGGCAAGAGAGACAAAATAATATTTGCATTTATATTTCAACAACTTTTTAAATTAAAAAAAAAAAAATTACGGTTCAACAGAAATAATCACACCTGCTGCTACACGTTGGTTAATGTCTTGTTTATTTTTCATTTATTCACTGTTAAACATGTGGCTGTCAGAGCGAATAAAAGGCGCTAATTGGCAGGAAAAGGAAAGACAGAATTGATACATCATTTTTTTCCCTCAGTCTGACATGCCATCACAATATCTCTCTCAGCGCAGCACCACTTCACATTTGAGGTAACTACACTCGTTTTATTTACTGAATAAATCCAAATTGAAACCACAATGCTTTACTGCCTTCTGTGATATTTTTCAATATTGTTCTAGCAGACAAGTTTTGCTTGCTGCTTTAGCAGCACCACACCCCCCAAAATCAACCCTTCCAGTCTGACACCGCTGATGGCTTGAGGACAGGTGTGGAGGGGTGGACGCTGCATTCCCCCGAGGGGCCGTTTACACGTCATCATTTTCAACTAAAAACTTTTTATGCATTTTGGCTGTTCATTTACATGACAACGGTGTTTGGGTGCCTGAAAACGCAAACTTTTGAAAACGGGTTTCAAAGTGCAAGTTTTTGGAAACAATACTGTTTTCGTTTCCATGTAAACTGGATGTGAAAAATCGGTGAAAACAGTGACGGCATGCGAGAGTGCTCTGTAAAGAATGCATAAGTGCGCAGACGCATTGCGTAGTCTTTCTTTACAAAGTGACATTGCCAACTACTTGTCTGGCATATGTAATACAGTGCATAGTTGTTTTCACAGATCCTGTCATCTGTACAAAGAAAAAAAACTTTTCCGCTTTTTAGTAGGCCTACACCATTGTCATGTAGACATACCTGAGAGGACCCAGTAGGAAAAAAAAGAAGTCACTTCAGTTCTTTGGGTTTGGTTGCACTCTGTGAAACACACTGGCACTCTGCCCAGGTCAAATCAATTACAGTCTACTGAAAATTTCCATGTCTTTATTTTGACTTGCATGAAATCACATTATCTCACATTGAGATGATGTACTAAATAAGATGAATAGCCTTGTGAAACAGAACTAGGGGTTAGCATACATTTAATAACTCGTGCTTTATTATGTTAGTCACATCAAAACACATCATAAGTGCACTTCTTTAAAGGTGATAGAGAGGATTTTTTCGTGGATTGAGAATCCAAAGACTGTTACTGAGTTTTTGAAATGAGCGCAAAGGAACGCTTCCCAAAATCCAACGAGTATTGGAAAACGAGTGTTTACCACCGGCATTCGCTGTGTCATGTTTTTTTGGATTCATTATGTCGGACTCACCGCAGGTAACTCATAATCTGCAGTTGTTACTCCTGTCTCCTGACAAAAACACTGCATGCGGCGCCTGTGGAGTGTGGAAAGTTACTGGAGCGCTCAGCCGCGCACGTCTCTCACAAGGAACGTCACGGCAGTGATTGACAAGCCAGAGGGCCAATCGTTTACGCGATGATCGCGTAAACGATTGGCTGATGCTTTTAAGGCCCTACCTCGTGCACAGATGGTGTATATTAATATTATTCCTTTCAGTGCACCTAATAAATAGTCTTTTATCAGTTAGTAAAGACAGTTTCAAGTAATATTGCAAAAGTGTATAAAAACAAAACATCCTCTCTAGCACCTTTAAAGCACAACACAAATTATTAAAATAACTTTGATTTTGGCATTATTACAAACTGCAATTTTAAAGTGTACTCTATTTAACTACACTTACGTGTCCTTTTATTTCATTAATATTATATTATCTTAAGATTTGAAGTACACTTCAAGTGCACAATCAAAACAATTAAGCAAACTTGGGGAAAAATAGCCAATTTTTAAATAAATCCATCCAAATATTGCAGATCAGGATGACATGATTTGACATGCAAGACGATCTGTAACGAGAATAACCACGAAAACAAATGACAACACATCATTCTTTAATCTGATATGTAAGCAAATTATATTTCAGAAGGGAAATTAGCAGTGAATAATGACTCCGAAACAACAAAAACACACTTTTGCAGTGCAGCGAGGACATTTGGGTCAACAAGGTCAACTTTTAATCGGATTAAACTTCTGCTTTCCCATCTATCACTGGCATCTTCACTACTGAGTCTTCATCTCTGAGTTCCAGAGAAATGCAGAAGAGCTGCCAGAAGTTTTATGAACTGTGAGGTGAGTGAAGAGAGAGATGGAGATAAACAGCTAGATACAAAGAGAGATTTTATTCAGAATGGATATATGTGGAACTATGTTGCAAAAGTTTAACTTTACATAGAGGAGACTGGGATGGGTAAAAATGGAGAAAAGAAATCTAAAACAGCAAATCGAACAAACACATAAGGCATTTGCTAACAATTACAACAACACTTTTTATGTGTTTTAGTAAATGCTATGTCAAATTAAACAAGTGAATTTACTGATTTGTTTTACACCAGTTGTTTTGCCAACACTCATTAACCTGACTGCAAATCAAATGACTTTTTCTACCTCGTTTTTCCTTCCTTGCAAGACCTTTAAATTTGAGTCTTACAACGTCTACTGTCACCTCAGGAAGATGCTGCTTATGTATGATCTTGATTTCATCCATTTCAATTTCCGAATAAACTGATGGTGATACAACTCAGCCTGTGTTACAAGCATTTCTCCCCTATTTCTCCAAAAGGAAGACTGTAAATATCCCCTGACATGACTCATCAATACTGAGACAAGACAAGAAAGAAAAACAGCAGAAATGTCCTTCTGTTTTTCCGTGTTTCTGAAGATCAGTTTGAGCCCAGTGGTGATTGACTGAGGTGAAAACAGAGAGTGCTGCTGGGAAACATGAGGGTTTTTTTTATTTTTTTATTTTATATATCCCGTGTCAACTAGGGGCCTATTGCAGGTATGAGAGTAAAATAGAGCTTTTAAACTACAGAAAAGACCCTTGTGGAATTAAACAAGATTTTGCCTTTGGCATCTGCTCTATGTTCAAAACAGGCTGCTTGTGAGGATGGAAAAAGTTACAGCAGAGGTTTATGGGTTTCTTTTTCCACACCATTGCTAGCTGCTGTATTTTCTTAGCTCATATCCGTAATGTTCACTTCACAGTTACTGGAAAACCCCAGTGATCAACTTCTACAAAACCAAGCTGAATTTTGATTGAGATTGTGGGTTTAAATGAGGAGTAGCAAGTACTGATGTTGAAATTACAAACTTTTTTTTTTTTGCTTGCACACTTTGATGCCTTTTACTAGTGAAACAAAATTTTCAAGCCTCAAAGAAAAACGTGATTCATCAGACCAGGCCACCTTCTTCCATTGCTCCGTGGTCCAGTTCTGATGCTCACGCGTCCACTGTTGGCTCTTTCGGCGGTGGACAGGGGTCAGCATGGGCTGGTCTGCAACTATGCAGCTCAATATGCAACAAACTGTGTATTCTGACACCTTTCTATCAAAACCAGCATTAACTTCTGGAGCAGTTTGAGCTACAGTAGCTCGTCTGTTGGATCGGACCACACTGGCTAGCCATCAATGAGCCTCGGCCGCCCATGACCCTGTCGTCGGTTCTCCACTGTTCCTTCCTTGGGGCACTTTTGATAGATACTGACCACTGCAGACCGGGAACACCCCACAAGAGCTGCGGTTTTGGAAATGCTCTGACCCAGTCGTCTAGCCAACACAATTTGGCCCTTGTCAAACTCGCTCAAATCCTTATGCTTGCCCATTTTTCCTGCTTCTAACACATCAACTTTGAGGACAAAATGTTCACTTGCTGCCTAATATATCCACCCACTAACAGGTGCCGTGATGAAGAGATGATCAGTGTGATTCAGTTCAGTGCTCATAATGTTATGCCTGATAGTGTACATAAAAACCCGGTTTCTTTTCAAATCAATCAATATTTAATATAATCTTTTGCACATTAATGTTAACTACTATTAAAGTACCACATTGTAACTACTGGAATAAGAAAGTACTTTCAGAGGAGGAGCAAATTAATCCATTTTTAAATATTGCCCACATATTTTTTTTTTTTTTTTTCCTTTTAGAAAAACGTGATGAATTGCGTAGGAGAACTTCTTGTTAAAGACTACAGAGACTCGTATATCCAATGTACCCGTTTAATTTTCTGCATCATTAACCGTCTTAGTGTGAGTGCAGTCAGCCTGAGGCAATGGCCAACATGCGGTTGTGTTTACTAGCATGTTTATGACCTAATGAAAAAAGAGAACTGGATAAATGGTGGACCACTGTGTGCTAATGGCATAATGGTTGAAGTGACCCCAACAAGCCCTTTAACACAGAAAGGGGTCACTTTTACTTTAGACTTTATATATAGGATGCATCAATTTGATTTCCAACTAAATAAACTCTGAAACTGATGCTGAGCAGTGGAAATGTCACCTCAGCATGCAGTCATGCGGCACACCATTGCGTACTTTCTTGAGTTAGAATTGTGAATTAGAATATTAGAATAGTGAATAATGGTGGATTTAGCATGTGCTAGAACTTTGCTGTAGCAATATCTCACTGTATTATATACTTTTTTTTTTTTTTTTTTTCAGATTATCTGAACATTTTCAGAAAATAAACATCATGAAAGCCTTTGCCGCAGGTTGACTTTTCACAGTTTGAAGGTGTCCAGAAGAATGCATTGCTTCGATTTAAAGGCTAGTCATGCAATAATTCACACCGAGTGTGAATAGGTCTTTGCAATCTGAAAACAATGACTGAAATGACACTATAATCTCTGAAGACTGTTCTGCACAGCTCACAAGGTTAACTATCCCAAAAATGTCTGCAGACATACAATACCAACATTAGCCTTTCAATGGAGACTTTTTATTTTTCAATAAATTTGCATGAGGACAGAGCTAACCTTTATTCTTATCAGATTTAGATGTAGGGTGATTTTATGCTCTACGGCTCGCTCTTCAATATATCTTCGTACCTTTACATAAATCTCACCCTTTATCTTGCGGTTCCATTCTCTGTCTTAGACAAGACAAGAATAAAGATCCTGACATTATGATTTAAAGTCGGCAAATGTTTTAGTTAAAGTTCTTTCTTTCTCTTTTCCCTTAGCATCATTTTTGGCTCCCTCATTTCTTACAATCTGTATCTCTACCAGAGTTCAGATGTAAAAACCTCTAAGTCTAAGACCTTTTCTTTAAAATTAGCATTTTTTTTTTTTTTTTACCAGGCTCCTATGTTTAGGTTCAGTAGTTTCACTTTAATGACAATGAAGGTTATTGGGCACGTATTGAAATGCCTTATTTTCTGACTGTCTTTTGCTTCAAACCAGGTAAGTCCATGTTTTTTTTTCTTTTTTTTTTCAAAAACCTCTAAGTCCACCTCTTTGGACAGGACATAGTAAAACATCCATTTCTGTCAGTTTTACAGCAGCTAAAGGAACACTGTTGTGTTTATTTGCTACTCGCGAAATCCTGTCATTCTCACTGTAATGATGGACAAAACATGATAAAAACCTGCAGCTTGGCAATTGAAGCTGCTCAAACACACCGTCATTCATCTTGATATCATATGATTGTGGACTTAGAGGCTTTTGCTGACAAAAACAGCAAAAAGAAGTGGCGTTTAATGTTTTTGCCAACAAACCAGTATTTCTGAATGGGATAACGCTTAGATTTAGCAGATTTTAAGCGAAAGTATTTGATGAACATATACTATGTGCAGAGAGCATTCGCTCAATATCATTATCTCATTTTTGACAGAGGTTGCGCAGATAATAGATACACAGAAATGCTGCTGCTGCATAAATAGACACATAAATCCAATAGCAGATCTAGGCAGGTGGAGCTGGGGAGGTGGAGGGGTTCAGAAGAAATCTGATATTGCTGCAGTACTAGCTTAGAGCAAATAATGAGTATTTAAATATTGAGCATGCAATCTCATTGGCTACAGGATCAGCAGAGGCTAGTCAGCTTGTGCCATGTAGTAATGATGTGATTGTTTTTATCATATATAATAAGATAAAAACGGGATCATATACCTCTGCTCATGGGAACTGAACCCCCAACGTCTCACCATTGAAAACAAAGGAACAACAAAAGTTGACATCAAGTTCAAAAGTGGGAAAACTCTTATTAAATATCTTTAATTTATTTTTGCAAGCTTGACTAAACTTGTCAAGTATAACATATCAAATAAAATTGATAGAAAAATTGTAGTGTTTTTGTACTATTTATTGAAAGTCACATAGTTTAATTTTGAAGGAGACTGCAACCTTGATATCAGAGGGAGAGAGCTGTTTTGGTTTAAATATGTCACCGGGCCCTATTTTAACGATCTAAACGCAAAACGTAAAGCGCACGGCGCAGGTGCACTGAGGGCGTGTCCAAATTCAATTTTGCTATTTTAACGACGGAAAAACGGTCCGTGCGCCGGGGCATACTTAATTACTTAATGAGTAATGGGCATAACGTTCAATAAACCAATCAGAGTGATTATGTTATGAGCGAGATGCGCTTGCGCCATGGTGGATTGCTATTTACATGGCGGAATTTGTTGGCGATGAGTCATGTGTGTGTGTATTGGCACAATTGTTCAATTAATTAGCCAATTTCGTTCATCATTATAAGTAGTAATAGGCTGAATTGAAAATAGGTAGCCTAATTCTAATACACGCAATGACTATTCATCATTACATTTTTATATTTATGTAGCCTACACAATAATATTCTTTAACACTATAATCCTTTTGTTTTTAATATTTGGCATGTTTGTGTGATGCTCATCCCTGTGTGTAATAAGCAAAGTCAACGCGCACTGCCCAGAGGCGCAGTTTCTACCAAAGCGCTCTAACAAAAAAATATTGCGCCATTGACCTTATACTTTAGACCAGGTTTGAGTTGGTTTATGGCGCAGTCTATTTTCAGCTCCTTAAAATAGCAATGCGCCGGCAATGCGCCTGAACACAACTCTTTTTTAGACCAGCACGCCCATGGGCGCACTAACTGGCGCAAATGCATTTACTAATTTAAGGACGTGGCGCTGAACGGGAAAACGTGAACGGCGCCGGACGCAAACTTGCAAACACACTTGCGCTGCGCCTTGCATTATAGGGCCCACTGTCTCTGTCTCTGCTACAATTAAAGTCTGCGTGAACCGGAAGTTGCAAATGACTTTTCTCCAGTGTTGTGACGTATTTCCAAGTGAAACGGAATATTGAATAGAGGGCAGAGTTTTACTTTAGCGCTCCTCCTCTCAGTCTCTCACTCATAGCAGACTAACCGTTGCAGAGGGGAGGAGCATTTTCAGATTTTGATTAAATATTACTAAGCCAAACTATTTTTTTTTTTTTTTTTTTTTTTGTGGATTGACTTGCACGGATGAATTGTTCACCACAAGACTAGCAATTTGAGCTAACAGAATAAATAAGGTCAATTCTGAGTTCATTAATTATTAATAGTAATAATAATAATAATAATAATAATAATAATATTTTGGTAACACTTCATCAGACAGAATGTTTAAAATCTTAAAGACATTTACTGTAAAAACCTATCTGTCACTCTCACCCTTTTTGCCATTTTCATTTTGTTCTCAGTGTTCCCTCTGCAATTTCCAGGTAATGTATGAGCTTTATGCCAGACTGCATTAGTGTCATAGCAAAGTGCTGCTTACCCAGGACACACCAGACGCCCCGGAGCACATGGAGGCAGTGGACCTTGTTCAGAACAAGTGTGATGCCATGTCAGAATGGGAGAACAGTTCTCGCCTGAGTGCAGCACTACTGTGAAAGGCTCTAGGTGTTCTAGTGCTTATGCAATATTTGTGTCAACATTCATTATGTTAAAAATAAAAGTTCAGAAGATATCAAAAGTGCAAGTAATGAAACAAAAAGACAGTTTTCATGATTTTTTTTTTTTTTTCTTATAGCACCCTTTTTGAAACACATAAACCATCTGAACACTGAACAACCATCACAAAAAAACAGTCATGGATCATACAGGTAACCACACACAGTATATATTTTTTTTTTTTCCAACCAATGGTTGCCAAATTTTTGAACGGGGATATTTTAATAAATTCAGATTTTTTTTTTTTTTTTTTTGGTCTTGTGGACTATATGTAAACATCCGGACAGTACTAAATACAAAATAACATGCATCTTGTATGATCTCTCTTATTTTTGTTCAAATTATTCACAGATTCTGCAAGTGGTTCCCATACTTTTCCATGCATCTGTGTGTGTATATATATATATATATATATATATATATATATATATATATATATATATATAACTGTTTGCTGTTTGGTTAAGTTATTTCGTTAACACTTTAGAATAGGGAACATAATATAAACTATTAACTATGAATTTTTCCCTCTATAAACTCCTAATTTACTGATTATTAATAGTTAGTAAAGTAGTTGTTAAGTTTAGGTATTGGGTAGGTTTAAGAATGTAGAATAAGGTCATGCAGAATAAGGCATTAATATATGCTTCATAAGCACTAATAAATAGTGAATATTCTAACAATATGCATGCTAATAAGCAACTAGTAAAAAGACCCTAAAATAAAGTTACCGTTATTTCAAATCTAATAGGTTATGTGACTGATTTTATTTTAGTCATGATGCGTTGGCTTGCATTACATTTTGTTGGTTTCGTGGCCAGTTGTCATCATATTCTGCTGAAATGACACTGATTGTGTGATGATTCAATTTTTTTTTTGCAATGATGATTTGCATTTTATTACTTTTTGTTTAATTTTGGTGATAACTCTCACACTCTCTCTGATGTTTGCTTGTGGCATTTCATGTCATAGGTAACATGCAGTAGTATAGAAGAGGACACAGTAAGCTAGGCTGAGTTTACTTTTTCCCCAACGAGGACCAAGGTTCGAGAGTCACGGTTTGCTACTGAAAAACAAAACAAAAAGAAAACGGCATGAAAAAAAAAAAAAAAAAAAATGAAAATTTTAAACTATAACCTTCCTAAAATGCTGGATGTCCATTGCAAAATTGATTTTGCTATCTCTAACATAAATGGCATAATGTAAAAGTCTTATAAGGTGCAACAGAGGTGAAATTCGGATAAGGCTACACATAAATTACAGATCCAGGGGGACATGAAATGTGGATGTGTCGGACCATCTGATTTCAGGAGGATGTTTTGGTGATGGATAATGCATTGAGGCAGGCTGATGTAAGGGCCAACACACCTCACACAGTCCTGAGCACCTGGAGGGAGAGCAGGGTCCTGACTCGCCTCATGCTTTTGGTATAGAAAGCAGCCTTCACAGTTTCACTAGAATCTTTCACAGTTTATGTTTGAAAGTAACTGAAAGTCACTTACAAGTTACTGACCAATCCTACCTTAAAGGTGCAGTGATTTCTGAGAAACACTGTTGATATTTGAAATCATCCAGCCCCCAACTAACTGACTGATTGACTGATTGATTGATTGATTGATTGATTGATTGATTGATTGATTGATTGATTGATTGATTGATTTACAGTACTCAAAAATCAGTTCACTCTTCCAATTCATCATGAGGTCTAAGGTTGGAAGCTTTCTTCTGCTGTCATCTTTTCTACACTGGTCTCTTTGTGGCTTGGTCATTTTGAGGCTTTCAGGCAGATAATGACAAAAGTGTTGAAAAGAAAAATCTATATATCTCATGTATTTTGTAAGACCCTTTGCTGCACAATGTGTCTTAACATAAAGGTCAGCAGCCCAGCACAATGCCTCAGCTTGTTAGCCATGAATTTTCAGAAACATCTCTCTGGTAACTGGCTGTCCTCCAGAACTAAGATTTTGTAATGGAGATCAAGTGGAGACCCAACACAGTACCAAAATTGTTTATTGTACAAAATTGAGTTTTAATGCTTTAATGCTCTTGACAGCAAGTAATTTACAACACTGTGATCAGCACAAACGAGGTGAGTGAACACGTATATACTGTAATTAAATTTTCTTTTTGAGTTTTGTGCATGGTTTTTGAAGTGAAGGGCATGTCCATGTTGATATCTGTCTGATTAAAAAATGTGAAAAATTAATTTATGTCAAATAAACCTGTTGAACAGACCAGAAGTCAGTCTATTGTGCTATCCATTGATTATATGGCTAATCACATTTATAATTTGCATTAGTAGGGATGTCCCGAACAGTTTTTTTTGAGCCCCTGATCCAAGTAATGAATATTGAGTATCTGCCGATACCAAGATTAGAGAGCAGATGGCTCTTTATGCTTTTGAATCATTCAGGGTTGGGTGTTGTTTAGGCGTTATTGTGATTGACATGGCCAATTAAATGTTTCGAATCGGTTTCAGAGCGGGATTTCTGCTGAACTGGTATGGGGGAAAAAATCACGCCAAAATACTAAATAATGCTAGTGACATGCTAAATCATGCTAACATAAATTGTGCCAATAACCTGTTAAAACATGCTAGCAACATGCTAATTCATGTTACAAGTGTGTTATCAACATACTGAATAATTCTAACTTGGTAAAACATGCTAATTCATGCTAATGACACGTTAAACATGTTAAATCATGTTAACTTCATGCTAATGACACATTAAACATGTTAAATCATGTTAACAACATGTTAATTCATGCCTGCAAACATGCTAAAAATGCTAGCAACATGTTAAGTCATGCTTGCAAAATGTTAATTCATAGTAGCAGCATGCTAAAACATGCTAGCAGCATATTAATTCATGTCAGTTCATGTTAAAACATAATAGCAAAATGTTCATTTATGCTAACAAAATGCTAAAACATGTTTGCATCCTGCTAATTAATACCAATTCATGCTCGCACCATGATAAAACTTAATAGCAAACATGCTAATTAATCCTAAATCGTGCTAAAATATGCTAGCAATGTGGTAAATTATGCTAGAAACATGTTTGTGTTCCTTTGCTATCCTAAACTCCACTTTGAACAATTAAATTCATACTTTAAGCTTTTCAAAGTTATTTCAAACTTTAAGACAAGGCCTTTTCAAGCCAACTTCAAAGTTTGTTTATGAACTTTACTCATGTAGTTATTATTATTATTATTTACTTTGGTGCTTTAATTAGTATGCTGTCCTAAAGGCTGTGACAAACCAAGCCAAAGTCAAAGAACTAGTGGCAATGAAAGCTGATTGTTCTGTCGCCTCGCGTCAACTGTGTCTGAGCCAAAAAGCTGTGTTTGAACACACCAAAAGGACTACAGTTGTCTGTCAACTAGCACATGCGTTCTGCACCTCCGTGTAAGGAAATAACTGCCTATATCAGCAGGTATCAATCATCTATATTCAACATTCAAAAAGGGAAACAGAAACTAGGCCTGCAGATATACCAACCATAAACAAAGCAGCGTTCGCTTGCCATTTAGAATATAAATCATGCTGATCACTTTCTTAATTTCAGGCAGCTTACGTTGTTATGAAAACATTTGAGTTTTGGATTGCTTAGGTAAGATAACGTGAAATTACAGCAGCCTTCTTTCATCATGAGTGTTGCACTTGATGGAATGTCAAATTGTTCAACATTTTAAAGGGGTAATGAACTCAGAAATCAAATTTTCCCTGAGCTTTTGACCTATAAGATGTCATCATACTATAAGTATATCCTGTAAGTTTCAGAACTGCAAATGACAGGTTTTTCAAAGTGGGTATCTATCAATGGGCAGCAAGCACCGCCTCTGCAGAAGAAGATCAACGCCTACTTCATCCCTGCCTGTTTAGCCCCGCCCACCGATTCGCACATGACATGCAATAGAATAGGTAGCCTAAGTAACATAGGCCTATGTGGTGCTAAACTAGCTCGAGCTACTAAGCAATAAACATGCTGTTGAGGATTACAAAATATTGTGCAGTGCCTGGACTCGACAGTAATGCAACATGTAAGTAACTGTGTTAATTCTAATGCCTGAACTGATATTAATGATTCATGTACAGTCAGATGTTCTTTGTCTGTGTGTGTCAGTAAATCAAACCTATGACTAAACGTCAACTTGCGTTGTTTCTCTTAGTAGGATTAAAATAATATGTTATTTAAACGGTGATTCAATTATATAAAGAAAGCGATCAAAGAAACCCCCCTACCAATCATTGGATCAGAACGCGCTGAAGCTGTCAATCAAACAGCGCGAGTTTATCAGTGACTAACACGCGCAAAACTCCCGTTTAATTCAACGAATCTCTTAGTTATATCACATTTGCACTTTTAGTTATGATGAAAGCATTCTTTAGTGTACAGAAATTAAGTTGCAATGACGAGATCACTGCTTTCATGCACTCAACATGTGTGTGATTGACTACACAGTGTTGATCTCTGCAACCTTTCATTCCACGATCTAAATATAATGCCATAGATCTAAATGTAATGCAACACTTTTCACGATTAGTTAACCTTGAGAGCTGTAATAGTAAAAACGCGCTAAAAGAGAGAGTAATACTTGCCTATTTCAAATGGAAATATGTTAGCCAATCACAGCAGTGGGCGTTTACACTGAAGTCTCACAGCAGACACGCCCCTTAAAAAGAGCTTTCAAACCAGAGGGCTGAAATCAGGGTCGGAAAAATGCTTTTTATTTATAAAATATGATAATTTTGTGTGTAAAAAGCATACTAACATTATAAGTGCACCCCAGGAAACATTATAAAACAATAAAACAACGCAGTTCATGACCCCTTTAAAATGCTTCTTAAGAGTTGATTGAGAATCGTTGATCAGTGAATTTGTTTACTTACATGTAGCAGTTGCAATCAAAATGTTTTTCTCTCATTCCTTTCATGCATTTTTCCATATTTTTATTTTAAGCAAAATGTTGCAGACCTTAATTTCTTCATTTTATTTCAGTGAATCATACCTATTTGAGACAAAGACACTTCATTATTTCTGGAATGAAGGCTGCGATTCAGATTACTACTATTCACATAATAACAAAATAGTCACAAATATATTTTAATAAAAACCCATACAGAAAAACAATTTAATGCAATGCCTTTTTGGACCCCATTGGCTTTAATTAATCTGGACAAATATTAATATGTGTTGGAACAATTTGGAATTACATGATGCTGTATAAATGATGACAACAATTTTCACTCAACATTTGTGGGTGAAGCCTGGTTCACACTACAGATTTTTGCCACATTCATCATAGGGTGAAGAAAGAGTGGTCCATTCTTTATTTTTTATTTTTTTCCCCCCCGACAAACATTGTCAAAATGAACACAAGTGCTTGGTTGAGTTTAAGTCCTACCATTTGAATTTTGTGTGTCAATGAGGATGTCAGAACGTGAACTGATTGATGACGGTCAATCAACGCTGTCAATCCAGACCAAAGTCCTAAGATGTATTGTATGGTGTGACAAAAAGACTGTCTGCATCGGCCTTTACCTGTGATCTCACTGAGGTCATATCATACAATCTGACAAGCAACAATCATAAAGGCCAGGAAAATTCTCATATTGTACACCTGCTTTAGTGAGACAATCACTTCAGACAGCATTGGGATTGTGGTCACATTCAGACGTTGTGAAGGTGAAGTATATAACTCCTGTGCACTTCAAGGTCCAGTGAGCGGAAACACATTCCAGCTGCCACTCAGTATAAGACGAGGCTATGCCGTTTGATTGATAGCTGTCCATTTACCACATAACAACCTGAATTGTGCAATCCATCCTCTCATCTGGCAGTACAGGCAAACAGATCAGCGTACATCAACACACTCAATCTCTCTCCTCTCTTAGATTTCAGCAGTGGCACCTGTAGCTGAGATGTCTAATTAAAGGACCTTCATTGTGTTTTTCCCACAGAACATATTACACAGCTTGAATTGAGACTTGGACCATTAGTTTTGCAAAGGTCAGAATCTAATGTCCATTTGACATTTCTTCAGGGACATTTCATCGCAAATGTCTTACTCTTAAAGGGATAGTTCACCTGGAAATTAAAATACACTCACCCTCATGTCATTCCAAATCTTTTTCACAGAAGACATCAAAGCAATGAGACAGAACAAATTCCACAAAAGTAAAAAGTGTAATACTTTACATTATTAGTTAACTACATTAGTTAACATGAACTAACAATGAACAGACATTTCAACATTTACTAAAACACTAAATACTTTCTCTATTGATTTGTGAATATTTTGGCATTTTGACTTCCTCTCCTGCGTTGCTGTCTGTCAGGTCAGAGATGTGCTGTTTTTCCCTGATTCTGATTTGAGAGTGAGATGCTGTCTAAAGATGGCTGATGCACTCGTATTTTATTCTGTACTGCTGGTGTTGTTGATTAACAACAAGGTCATGAAAGACAGACGAGGCCTTATCTTTGTTGTTGTGTGTGTTCTTGTCTAACTCTTTTCACAAACCTCATTGATTCATCCTGCCAAGCTCAGGCCTACTGAAAACAATCATGGAAAAATAAATACATAAAGCAAATATCATCAAGACAAAGGAACAGACGTGTGGGTGGTTTACTGCTGTGAGTCACTCACTGAGAGCGTTTTACTCCATCATGCACTGACCTTATGAGTTTCATCTATTGATCTCATTATTGCAGAACGTAATGAAGTGTGGCACTTTCCACAAATAGGGCACAAAAAGGACCTGAAACTATTTTTTTTTTCAACAAATGATAAACTGGTTTGCTTTTATTATATTCTATAATAAAGCAATACACAAGTGGTGGCCAAGTAACACAGACTACCGCAGCAAGCCTACCAACCATTAGCCATGTCCATAGCAGATTACAAGCCCGAGCCCACCACAAAGCCAGAGCTAACGCCCGAGCCCAACTTTGTCCCAGAGCCCGAGCCTAGCTGGAATTCCGGAAGTCTGAGAACATGGAGTGGAGCCTCACCATACTCCTGCCGCTGAGGGTGAGCTGTGCCAGAACCCCATACCATTAACTGAGGAATTGGAAAGGATTATTCTCCAAATACTCTTGTTGCCACTGGTCCTACCCAGCTCCAAGTCTCCTTCGTCACCGCTGGTCCCTCCCAGATTCAAGTCTCCTTCGTCGCCGCTAGTCCTGCCCAGATTCAAGTCTCCTTCGTCGCCGCTGGTCCTGCCCAGATTCAAGTCTCCTTCGTCGCTGCTGGTCTACCCAGCTCCAAGTCTCCTTCGTCGCCGCTGGTCCTGCCCAGATTCAAGTCTCCTTCGTCGCTGCTGGTCTACCCAGCTCCAAGTCTCCTTCGTTGCCGCTGGTCCTGCCCAGATTCAAGTCTCCTTCGTCGCTGCTGGTCCTGCCCAGCCCCAAGTCTCCTTTGTCACCGCTGGTTCTGCCCAGATTCAGGTCTCCTTCGTCGCTGCTGGTCCCGCCCAAATTCAAGTCTCCTTCTTCACTGCTGGTCCAGCCCAGCTCCAAGTCTTCTTTGTCACTGCTGGTCCTGCCCAGATTCAAGTCTCCATCATCACTGCTGGTCCTGCCCAGCTCCAAGTCTCCTTTGTCACCACTGGTTCTGCCCAGATTCAGGTCTCCTTCGTCGCTGCTGGTCCCGCCCAAATTCAAGTCTCCTTCTTCACTGCTGGTCCAGCCCAGCTCCAAGTCTTCTTTGTCACTGCTGGTCCTGCCCAGATTCAAGTCTCCATCATCACTGCTGGTCCTGCCCAGCTCCAAGTCTCCTTTGTCACCACTGGTTCTGCCCAGATTCAAATCTCCTTCGTCATCGCTGGTCCCTCCCAGATTCAAGTCTCCTTCATCGCCGCTGGTCCCACCCAGATTCAAGTCTCCTTCTTCACTGCTGATCCAGCCCAGCTCCAAGTCTTCTTCGTCGCTGCTGGTCCTGCCCAGATTCAAGTTTCCTTCGTCGCTGCTGGTCCTGCACAGCTCCAAGACTTCTTTGTCACTGATGGTCTCACCCAGTCACTTCAGTCCCTCGGCTCCTCTACGGTGACTCCGCTCTGCTCTCATCTCGGGCCTTCTGATCTCCAGCTCTACCTTAGTGCGTGAATCCCCTGGCTCCACTTTGGGCAGGTGAGCCCATTACTCCAACCCAGTCCATCAACCGGTTGGCTCCTCGCTCCCTCGGCTCCACCTGGGCCTGTTGTCCTTATGACTCCACCAGACAACCTTGTCCCTCTGGCTCCACCTTGGTCAGATGTTGCTCTGCCTACACCTTGGACATCTGGGCTTTTGGTTGTGCCTCGTCCCTCCACCCCTTCCCACCTGCTCCACCTCAGTCCTCTGGAACCTTGACCACTCCTCACCTTGGCCTTCAGGTCACTGCATCACCTGGTCCCTTCGCCTGGTTCTCCAGCTCTCCTGGCTCCATCGTTGTCGGCCAGGTTCGTGGTTTCATCCTAACCCTCCATCAGTTCTGCTGTGCTCCAAGTCTTCATCTGGTTCCTCCCTCCATCGTCTCCTCACTGGCTCCTCCCCCCCTTCTGTTCATTATTCGGTGTCATCTATGTTTTACGTAGTTGTATTTCTACATTTATGACTCCTGCATGTTCCGAGTACTATTGCCAATAAAATGTTTATGTTTATTTCTCCTTTGCTGTGCGATTACAACAGCCATGTTACAACTACACTGCAAATCACTAAGTAGGCATTAGTGAGTTTGGGACCACATGTTGGTTTGTAATTATTTACAAACATTTCACATCAAATAAAACATTATGTTGATCATTTTGTTCATTGATAACAAGACTGAATGGCTGAAGTATTTTAAAATGTAAACCTAGTTTTGTGTTACAATAAAAATATATGTAAACATTTTAAAATGTATTCATTTGATTTTATCAACAAATGTTGATGTTGTGTGATACATAGTTACGTTCATTTTATTTTAAATAATAATTTATCCAACATTTCTACTCAAAATATGGGATTTGTGCATCAAATCCCTTAAAAAATGAATACACCAAAATGTATTTGTGGAAATTGATCAAAATCCTCCTTTTCACTCTCCACTCTTCCCTTGTGTCGAATACTTATTATTTAGTTTTCTTGCTGGAACAGAAAACCTTGAGTCTTGATTGGGCGAGGGAGTGGCCCAATGAGGGAGTGCCTCTTGTGAGCCAGAGCACAGATTTGAAACAAATCAATTCTCATTATTTATGGACTTTTCTCACCGTGTAAACCAGTCAGGCTTGAATAAACCAACCACACGATCAGTCTTGCACAGAACATTTCATCACATGCACACACACACTATTCACCTTCAAGCTCAACTCCTGACAAGTAAGAAATGAGATAGTGGACGAGGTCCAAGAGACAGGTCACCCTGGACCCGCAATGTGTGAGAGGAAGCCGGCAGCCTAAAACCAATTTACACGCTCTTGCATTCCCAATTCATTTCACAATTATTCACTTCAGACTACATCTGCACCTGAGGCAGATGGTCACAGTGAGCTGGTTTTTCCTGTAAGATCACCTGAGGGATGCAGTGTTGGTGTTGACCATGAAGTATTCACTTTAATTTGCTAATTTAAATAATCATTCATATGTCACTGTTAAAATCTAATCAATAGTTTTTCTTCTTCTTCTTCTTATTCTTTCAGGAATAATTCTGCAAACACCAAGATCCACATAATTTATAAAAATGTGTATATGCTCAATTAAGGTGGATTTTTTATTTTTTTTTATCCGATAATAAGACATGCGCATAAACTATGATCCACTGAATAAATCTATGCACAACAAAAAACTTTGCCTCAACAGTGGATGTGACTGGATAACGGGATTAACCAATGGACAAATTTCATTGCACGGCATCTCAAATATTGGTTTGATTGTTCTGAGCCAAAGTCTGGGATTAGTATAGGGAACACATACAAACTATTAACTTCAACTTTTCCTTCATTAAACTCCTAATTTACTGCTTATTAATAGTTAGTAAGGTAGTTGTTAAGTTTAGGATTAAGAATGTAGAATAAGGTCATGCAGAATAAGACATTAATATGTGCTTATTAAGTACTAATAAATAGCCAATATCCTAGTAATATGCATGCTAATAAGCAACTAGTTAAAAGACCCTAAAATAAAGTGTAACCATTTGGTTTACCATTTGAAGCATCTTACATGAATGCGTTTCCAAACAACAGGCTTCCGAATGCAAGATAACATGACAGAGTTCATTGCATTTCGTGCTTTAAGGAGCCCGATCACACGGAAATGAGTATCAATAGTACGAGTTTGTAATCTCGTAGAATATATACGCCAAAATGAGTTTTGGCGTGCTTATAGTACGCAGTTTTTTGCGTGCATATGATACGCACTTTATGTCGTATTATACATACGAACCCCCCACCCCCATCCTAACCAAGAGCGTATCATATATGCACCATAAAGTGTGCATTATATGCATGCGAAAAACTGCGTACCATTAGCACGCCAATACTAATTTTGGCGTATATCTTCTTCGAGATTACAAACTCGTACTATTGATACGCATTCTCATGTGATCGTGTTGGCTTTAAGATGCAAGTCATTTATGATGCAGGAAAAAAGTTAAAGTGGCATTTTTATTACAGATATCTTGTGCCAATTTTCCAGGAAGTGACGATTTTGTTCTCTTGAACGCATGGGATGGAAACAGTGTTTTATTCGCAAATGTTGTTTGCAATATTCCAATTGTGTGCATAAGTTAATTCACAACTTTGGATGGAGTCATAGCTACTGTTGCAGTACCTCTCTTCCCAGTCTGTCAGTAGCTTTCAGTTTATGAAACCCCACCTTCCAAAAAGCACAATGTGCTCTGATTAGTCAGCTGGGCCAGTGTGATGCGATTGGCCAACCACTTCGAGCATGTTTCAGAAATGTCAAGGCCCTTACCATAACCACGAAATTCAACACACTTCTAACAAAACTCAACCAGGCCTCGTCCTTGTTTTTGCGTATTCCTTAGGCTGGAATTATTTAAATAAGGAATATTGTGATGTGTACATTCGTGGGATAAAACTTAAGACTTCAATTGAGTTCAGAAACAATGACACTGATATAGAGAATAAGTTTGTAACTATGCAGAACTGGTCAAACAGCAACATTACACACTAAAGGAAATGTAAAAAATAATAGGTCCTCTTTAATGTTTAATAAGGAAAAACATCAATACCAAAGGGTTCAAAGTTTGGCTGTTTGGCGAGAGTACATGACAGCTGAGTAACTGTAAATGAGATGAATGGGAATGCTAACAGATTGCTTTCACAAAGTGTTATAGACTTAACTGATCAATACAGCGAAAATTGCACTCTTTAAGCGATGCCAAAGTGTCTTTAAGCAAAAGTTTCCTTATGCTTGTTAATCTCATTAGTGTCATGTCATTTTCTTGTGATGTTTTGTTCCAAGCTGTGACAGCACTCATATCACCAAATACACAGTTTTCTTTCTTATTAGGTGAGAAATTCTGAACACAACAGAGATACATCCAGAGTGAAAGAGAAAAGCAAATGAATTCAATAAACGAGACAACATCCATTAATAGGTTACAACTATAAATGGTTGTCTTTGTCATATGTGAAATGTATGCAATGATAGTTATTTCAAACCTGTGCCAGATCAAACTACACTGCTTATTGTGTGACTTTTGAATAGGTTTATTGATTAAACAACAAAAAGGGGCTTTTGAAAATTCCCAGTTTTTCAGAACAAAAGGATAATTTGAGGTAAGAGATTGTGGTATTGATTTTAGACTTACAGGAGCATTGCCTTTGTGAGGCTTAAGACTCGTAGAATTTTAAGGCAAACCACAATCATCTTCAATCTTTAAGAAAAAAAAAAAAAAGAAAAAAAAAAAAAGTCTGTAAGTGGGGAGAAAAAAATAGCTTATTGTGATTAAAATGTAAAAATGCATGAAACCTACTAATTTCTGTGGATAAAATGTTATAAAATATTTTTTTTTTCTTCTCCATTTTAGGGTGAAATGTGATATATATATAATAAAATTAACCAACATGCAGCCCACATACAGTATACAGTAGGTTCTTTTTGCCCTCTTACAGATCTCTAATTAATCACAGGTCAGGAGAAAAGGACCACAGCTGCCACAGGTTTCCCCCTGTGTTTGTTTGCACTATAAATAAACCGGTTATGCCTGACTAATCTCTTTAATGAAAGTGTAAATGGTTTTAGAGCAGCAGAACCGCCGGGTCACAAGGATTAACATGCCACTTTTCCACAGCCTTGATGTTTAATTATAGAAAAGTTGTTATTTCCCTTCCCTATTATCACTGTCTGTTGACTGTGGATAGTGAGCGTTTGTGAAAGATCAAATGAAGAACAAAGTGAAGACCTGCTGAGAGAAAGGGGGTCATGGCTGTGTAAAGGGGGGAAAGGTCATGGCAGTTGACCACAGTGTTGGTGAAAGTTACTTTTAAAAGTAATATTGCATTGCTCCACTAAAAAAGAAAAAAAGAAACAAACCCAGATGAGAAAAGGTAACGCAAAAGTAATGTTATGCATTACTTAGTTACTTGTTTATGAAAAGTAATGCATAACATTACTTTTGCCTTACCTTTTCTCATCTGGGTTTGTTTCTTTTTTTCTTTTTTTGTTAAAAAAACAAACAAACAAACAAAAAATGTCAAATGTAAAGGCCCTTTCACACCATAATTGAAACGAATAAGCTTTAGGCAAAAGGAAAAGCAAATCTGCACCTGTACAGTAGAGGGCGCAGCTCAGACAAGAAAGTTCAGCACTTTTCAACAATAAAAACAAAAACTGTAAACTTTTATCCCGGTACTTCTATGGTAATTTTAATATTTGTAATGCAGAAAAAAATAATGAAATAATGATAACTGCTTTCTCTGGCTCAGCGGCATCGCCAACACAGATTTTAATGTTCTGGTATGATTTTTGTCAAAGGTTTAATAGACAGGTGAATCATTAAGATCGTGTTGGTGTTTGAATTGAGATCACAATCTTTTTATGATTAATCATGCAGCTCTAAAAAGTTCAAGGCACATGTGTAAGCTGAGCATTTACAGAGTACATAAAAATACATTGAACAGCAGAAAAAAGTGCATTTGTGCAGCCTTGATTGACCTGAAGAAACTGTAATTGATCCCCCTCTAAAACGGAGACACCAGACAAGAACTATAAGGGGATGCATGCGGAAATGTAATGCGCAAGTCAAAACATCACATACATCACGTTGAGTCTCAGGCATATGGCTGTACCTTTAGATTCCTGAGTATCACGACGGCTGCAGAATTAAATATTGATTTACAAAGGCAAAGAGTGTTGACTTGATCATGTATTTTGCTCAAGAACAAAACAAGCCTCACATTCAAAACTCCCTGAGGACAAGTAACAACTGGAAACTTCGAATGTCCCTTAATAAGCATCTGTTTCTCTCACAAAAGTTGATGACTAAAATATGGAAGAGGAAGTCTGTTTGCAACTTACTTTACTCACACTGGAATTGACCAAAGCATTCAAAAGCCCTCCTGCTAGCCTTTGATTCACAAACCCCCCACCTCTCAACCCCGAAAAAACACAATTCACCTCAGTATATGAAGGTGCCTGAAAGTAATGATTAGACCACTTATGTCCCATGTGCTTTGATAATTAGAGGCAAAGTGCTTTTTAAATGTTTAAGAGGTTGTTAAGAATCAGGTGCAATTGTGTTTTACAAGTTGCCTCTCAACATGGTAGCCAAGTGTATAGATTCTAAAATTATTATATATATATATATATATAGTTAATGCATGTCTGAAAGAGCCACATAAACACACAGACTCTTGCTAATTTTTATACAGTCAAAGACCAACTGTTGATCAATCACTAGGTCCTTTTTCCCTCTGCCGTCTGTAGAAAAGCTGTATTGATTAAGACACTTTTGTAAATTTCAGCTTGCACTGATGGGGGAAAAAAATAAATAAAAACACTTTGGTAGGCCTTTCGAAGCTCCTCTAAATAATTTGGTTGTCTTCATTACTGCTGCTTATTGTGCACCGTTAGGGACTAGAAATCAATCCGGAGCTGTAGAGGCCTGCTTATTATCAGTCAATACTCTGCTTTATAGCACCACTTTCTTAGCTTGATCTCAATGAAGGTAATTTAATAGCTGCACAGCACAAGGGAGAGAGAATGAAACCCATTCTTGAAAAGGGAATAAAATTGAACATGTTAGATGTTTGACCCTGAAGAGGAACCACCACGGTGATTAACATGACCCAGATAGCCCCTACTGGTAGGTGTCGCAACTACACTATAAAACTGCAAAGTGAAATGAAATGAGTTCATTTCACTCAAATATTACTGAAAGTAATTAGAAATAAAGTTGTGTGAACTCAAAAGCTGATTATATTAAGCTGAATTTAAACAATGAGTTGCAGTAGATTTCTAGCTCAGCATGCTTTGCATCAGACTGATTGATTCTCTCTTTTCTTGATATATTAGCAATTGTAAGTGTGCTATTGCTAACTCGCAGTTAAAGCCCAAAGTATACTTCAGCTGTCTATGACGCTTACGCTATTTTTGCATTATCAGGAGGATCTGCGGATGTCCGCAGGCGGTGCATGTACAACAGTGCATGTGTGAGTGACTTGAGCGCTTGAAAAAAAGTCCGCTAGATAGTGTGCACACCCCAAACAAGCCTTTCCATGCTCACGGTCAAAGGAGTATACTTTCAAAGACGGAGTGGAACATGGAAAATTAAGCCTTGTTTTCACCGAAATTACCCGGAACAATTTGTCCCAGGAACTTTTCCTCCCAGACCCTTTGCTGTCTGCGATTCTGTTGCGGTACCATGAAGAACAGCCCGGTGATGTAGGATTTCGTCCTCCATATAAAAGTGTAAAGCCTGAACCTCGTTGACGGTCCATCGGTTGTATTTTAAAAAAAAAACTCTAACTCTTACAGGCACAGCAAAAGACTTTTAAAAATGGTGGTTGAAATAAAATGCTGCGTGGAGTCAAACAATTAAAATGCTTGTGTGAACTCAACCAATCAGCAAGTTCAGTGCCCCAAGTCCCATCCCCAAAAGTTATTGAACTTTGGAAAAGTACTACCTCGTGAGCAGGGACTTTCTGATGGGGAATGTTTCACTTTTTTTTAGACCCTGGTTCATGTTGTCGAAACAAATCGAGTACCACCCCAAAGTCCCTAGTTCCTGGGGAAAGTTCCTGCTGTGGAAATTATACAGTGCTCAGCATCCCTTTGAAAAGTAATATTTTAAACAATATCTTAAAGAACATAAAAACAATTTCCAAAATGTTGACAAGACTAAGTTTTATATAACATCTTTTTTAACTTATAACATGAAAGTAAGGTTAATAATATAACTTAGAGAACAAAAATTTCAGTTTTACTCAAATTAGGGTGATGCAAAAATGAGTACACCGCACTGAAAGTCTACAAATGTCTAATTTAACAAGAACTCAACCAGAGGTGAGTCTAATTATTCATTACACAGGTGTCCAGCAGACAGCTGACTATAAAAGGATGTTAAAACCCCATTTCATGCTGTCAGCAATGGCTCTACATGGAAGAGAAATGTCACCAGACCTGAGAAAGAAAATAATTTCTTTACAGGTGAAGGCTACAAGAAGATCAGCAAAGCTTTACTTATCAGTCAGAATACTGTAGCAAAAGTGGTACAAAAATTTTAAAAAGATGGAACTGTAACCATCTCACAGAGACGTCCAGGTCATCCACGGAAGTTAAAACCTCGACAAGAGCGTCTTCTGATGAGAAGGGTTGAAGAAGTTCAATGCAGTTATCTAAAGAAGTAGAAAGCCAAACAATACGGCACAATATGGCGTGCACTGCAGAGGAATGGCATGCATGAAAAAGCCCGCCTCGAGTTTTCCAGGGCCCATGCTGACAAAGATGAAGACTACTGGGACTCTATACTCTGGAGTGATGAGACCAAGATAAATGTTTGTGGAACTGATGGCTTCAAAACTCTATGGCATCACAAAGGTCAGGAATACAAATAAAAATGCATGGTGTCTACAGTGAAACATGGTGGTGTCAGTGTCCTTATGTGGGACTGCATGAGTGCTGCTGGTGTCGGGAGCTGCATCTCATTGATGGCATCATGAATTCACAGATGTACTGCTCTATACTGAAAGAGAAGATGCTTCCATCACTCCGTGCCCTTGGTCGTCATGCACTTTTCCAACATGACAATGATCCTAAACACACGTCTAAGGCCACTGTTGGATTTCTGAAGAAGAACAGGGTGAAAGTGATTCAGTGGCTCCTGATCTGAACCCAATCGAACACCTGTGGAGAATTCTGAAGAGATGAGTTGAGCTTCACTCTCCATCCAGCATCCAGTCTCTAAAAGAGCTCATTCTTGAAGAATGGAAACAGATAGATGTTGCCAACTTGTTCATTCCATGCCTAGAAGACTTGGTGCTGTCATTAAAAGTCATGGAGGCCATACAAAATACTAGATGATGATGTTTTTGTTGTGGGGTGTGCTCATTTTTGCATCACCCTAATTTGAGTAAAACTGAAAATTGTGTAATCTAAGTTAAACAGATGTTATATTAAACTGGGAAATTGTTTTTGTGTTCATTGAGATATTGTTTAAAAAACTTACTTTTCAAAGGGGGTGTACTCATTTACGCAGAGCACTGTACCTGGGCAAGGACAGATTAACGCACGGGACTAGTGAGGGCCCAGACAGGCAGCAGCAGGGCCCTGTCAACACTGAACGAGAGAATAGGGTGCCGCACACTACTCCGATGTTCTACACCTCCCATGTTATCATTGTCATGTGACCGTTCATAAATCCTCTCCCATAACCTCATGGGACAGTTAAGTATGTGCACTTCAGAATCTCACTGGAAGTAATAGGTCATTCGGGTACCTTTCGCCTATTTTATGAATACTATGAATTTGGACGTACTACTCGGCTCACATACTGTTTTTCGCCTACTATATTCTATGGAACTAGGCATATTCAGACACAGATTTAATCTTCATGTAACTGATTACCTACATTTTTTGCCAACTTGTTAGGGTTTACAGTATACCTGCAATACTAGTATAGTTGTATAGATAATATTTCATTATATTATAGTAGGATATTTGTTTTACCAGTTAATGTTAGTCAGGTACTATATAGAGTTTGTTCTGTGGCACCGCATTGCACCAACTTTTTTTAGGTACTTGTTGTACCTAAAATATATATGTAGTATGACCACTTTTACAGAGCCATGAGTTTTGATGTAGGCAGCAGGTTTCAATTTGTGTTTCATGCAAGGCTGCAAAGGTTTTTTTCAAACTGTTCTTTTGCATTATACCCAAAGCAGCAAGTGATGGTGGAGAAAAAAAAAACACACACGTTACTTTTGCTGACCCAGAATCATCGCTTCTTTCATCTCTCCAGCCCTGAGGTTTCAGTGCGGCAAAACTCTGGAAGAAAAGTTGACATTTGGGTCAGATCCAATGACTCGCACTCTCTTCTATCTCTACCTTTCCCAAATCTCATTTCACTTCTACCCACCCCCCACACCGGAGGTTTCTGCCATGATTTTACTCACTGGGGTACACTGTTACCTGTGCAAACTGCATAAACACATCAGAAAATGGCTGGGGTGAAAAAAAAAAGAAACAAAAAAGTACATTTTAGCGATTTCACGGTGATCACTTATCCAAACATATGAAAATGCATGAGTGCTTAAATTACACTTTACATAAAAATACCTCCATTAGTATTCAGTCATGTTCCCATTTATCCCAACTGCCTCCTAAAACAGAGATGTTCATTGTATGGTATTTTAATATGTCTGTTCTTTTCCATTATTTAATGGAGCTCATCTTTTCAAATCAACATAAATTAGGTGAGATATTTCACCAATGATTATTATTAACTATGATTATTTACTGCTTGATAATTGAATTAGGCCTAATTGACCTTTATGGGATCATGCGGCATTTATGACAGAAATTAAACCATATTTTTAATTATTTATTTATTTATTTATTTATTGGCTCTTAAAGGGATAGTTGACCCAGAAATTAAAATTCTATCGATTACTCTCACTCATGTCGGCTTTAATGACAAAAGCAAAAGATATGGAAATTGCTTATAGGCCAATTATTTTGTTATGCTAACTATGCACAATTATATGGTTAGTTGCATTTTGCTATTTGCATTCATGGTTTCAGCTATTATCAGAACAGAACTGGGATTCTTTTATGGGACACGACTCACCAGTTGTAGACCGCTGGACTAAACAATATCTTCTAAATGTAATGGCCTTCATCTCTTGTCTCTTCTCCTCATCATGAAATTATGCTTAACGTCCTGCCTCATTATGCTCAAAAAGCGAAGCTACATGAAAATAATAAACACTTTCTTGTTCTCTCATTACGCTCTTATGAAATACAAAGCTGCATAACAAAGGCAATCCTTTCTTTCCTCCACTAGACTGATCAGTTTCTTTCATTATTAAATAATTCAGCTCTACATTTCTCCAATCAGCATTCTTTATTCATATAACAAGGTTCATAGGAAACTGTTCAAAATAATTGTGTGATGTATTCTTCAATTTGTGAAGTACTTCATTGTAACAACAATTTCAAACCACTGATTAAAAATATTTTATGCATAATGCTTTCCGCAAAAACTAGGTGAAATGATTTTCTTCTAAATTGCAGCAGTGGAAAATGGCCTTGACTTTGGCCTGCACTTTTCAAAGTTTTGGTGTAAAAATTAGGTGTTTAAAGAGGACCTATTATGCAAAATTCACTTTTATAAGGTTTTTGAGCAGCAATGTTTGTCCGCTGTGTGTGAGAACAACCAGCTTATAATGGTAACAATCCATGCAGCATTACGAGCATATCATAATTATCATAAACAAGAGTTAAAAAATGCACGTGAACGTCCTTTCTGACATTTTGGTGCATGAGATTGTCCTGTTTTATTGTTGCCGGTATGTTGGAGCATCAGTTCTTGAAACTCCGCCCTCTTCTGGAAAGGGGGCCGGGGGCAACAGCTCATTTGCATTTAAAGGGATACACTCAAAAACGGCTTTTGCTCGCACCCAAAAGTGGCAATTTTAACATGCTATGATAAATGATCTATGGGGTATTTTGTGCTAAAACTTCACATAAACAATCTGAGGACACCAGAGACTTGTTTTACATCTTGTAAAAAGGGTCATAATTGGTCCTCTATAAACGTGATGTTTGTTATTTCACTATTTCAGTATTTATTTTGAAACTGAAGGGCATTTGTTTTGTTGCATGTAGTGTGACAAAAGAGGGAGCATCCAAAGTCTCACTGATTACATGAACTAAAATAGACATCAACTGCACATTTCATTGGATGAGCATTTCAATCTATTCTGTGTTTCTCATTTGCTTGGCGTGGATGGATGGTTGAAGGCGTCTAACAACTTTAAGGTTGCCAACTATCAAAACAAAGCCTAATCCAAATAATTCCGACACTGAATAAACTTAAAAGTCAGCTGGTGAACATTATTACGGAATCGTACAAATCAGTATTATCTTTACCAGAGACTTTACCAGAGAGCTGATTGTCATTTTTGCTCATATAAGCAATGGCTGATGCACAGATGTAATTGCAGGCAGCTGTAGTGTTGCCCTGACAGCCCTGTGTAATTATACAAAAATTACAAATCACTTTAACAAGAGGATTTCTGCACTCAGCAAAATGGATTGCTTTGCAACAGTGAGTCACATGTGTCATTTTTCAAATGCAGTAAGCACATATTACATAAGAATTTGCAGTGAATAAAATGTGTGATTATTTTAGGATAAAATTGAAATCCGTATGTCAGGAGCAATACATATTGATTTAGTCATTATTTACCTTACTGTAAATAAAAGATGCTGTCAATATGAAATGACATTCACATCTGTAATCTGACACATTTCCATATGAAACAGGATTGAGAAATGTGGCCATAGCATGCCTGAATGAAGTCAGCTGGTTGGAGAGAGGATTTAAACAGGATGACATCATAACAAAAATGTAATATATCACCTGAAAAGGAAAGTTGTTTCTATCATTACATTCAAATTCTATTAGTACAGTGAATATTCATATCATCGCCTTGCTTTTTATATTATAACTTGCAAACTGTGACAGTAAAGAACTCCATCTGCTTCTCTTTGGTTTCAGACATGACTCCATCTTTTAATGCTCTTCTGCATTAAAGCCGACAGCACACGTTTTATTAAAACGTATGACTAATGCCATTTAAGCATTATTTAATAAAACCATACCTAGGATAGAAAATCTGTGCATGTTCTGTGAACACAGTTAAATCTGTTTGTGTATCTGTGGCAAATATCACATTTTATCCCTGCGATACATCAATTTCAATATAGAAGCTGATGTAATCTTGGATTAACATTTTGTACTACGAACATCAACATTTTATTCCTCGAGTGGGGATGTGTTCAACAGACAATACATCATATTTACATTCTTTAGCAGATGCTTATAAAAGCAACAATCGCAGAAATCAATGTTTGTTGCAATAAACCAGAATAAGAAAAATCAACAACACTAAGATAAACTTTAAAAAAAAAATGGTTTTAGTGCCTTGCTATTTGGGTCGCTAGAGTATCCTGTATGGTTTCACAGGCATTGGAAGATGATTGTTAGGGTGTTCATTGTGTTTTCCACAACCCGATCTAGCGGTAATATGTACGTATTTTACGAGGTGGCTAATTTTACGAATTCGTACGTTTTTTGCTAAATTGTATGTATTTTACAAGTTGCCAAATTCGTATGAATTCATATTCAACTTACCCCTAACCTCACCCATAAACCTACCCATCACTAGGGGTTTAGACAAATCGTATGAATTCATATGAGTGAGGTAGTACGAATTCATATGAATTAGCCACCTCGTAAAATAGCGAGATAGCATTGGTTTTATAAGACGCTGTTTACCTGTCCAACGAGCTGATACATTGTATCTCCTATAATAAAAGTCTGTGAGACTTTTTTGGCCTATCATCCAAAGAGGAAAAAACTATAAATCCAATAGCTTTAAAAAGTAATAGCATAACCGTAATAGCAAGGACCGCTAATGAATTTCTCCTATTGTTGCTACTAAAACATGTGGGAGATACTGGGGCTAACATTCTCCTTTTTTTGCCATGCTATACAGTACATCAACCTAATATGTGTATCCTTTGAAAGTCAACAAACTATAACATCGGATCAGTTCCACCTCAGACAAAGAGCAGTGCTACAATCCATGAAGAGAAACTCAGTTCACAGTCTTTTAACAATGTTTTGTACTTGGCCAAAGATCGATTCTCAATGGTGTTTTAATCCCAAATGATCTGTGATTGGTTTAAATGGGAATACAACAACTGGAGTAGAATAATCAAGGCTGTCTGAGGACCCATAACGACTCCTTTGGGTTGGTTGTTATTGGAGACAAATTCCATGTGCATTAAGATCCAGTCCATACTGTTCGTATCGTATTGATCTATGGGGTGCAGCCTCGATCATGTGACTGTTTTCTCACAGATGCTATCATGAGATCCATGTGAACCCAGTTAATGATGGGTGAAATATAGATATGCCTGTTATAATACAGGTGTTTCTTACCCATAATTATTGAACATGTACGGTATGCATAGACACATGAGTGGCTGGGGTGTAAGGCTTAATGTTGTGAAGTGCTAGGTAATTTACACAAGTGTGAGCCAGGAATTATTCTGAATCAAATTCTAGTAAGTGCTTGTAGTCAGTGAAGAGAACTGAGAAGAGGTATAATGTGAAAATTTCCATTCATTAAAAACAAGCTGTGTAGTGAAGGGATATACAGTATGTATGATTCTAGTCTGGCTAGAAGGACGTTGTAAAATTACTGCAGTTTGGATAAGTTTGTTGTGGAAGAGCCGTCATTCCCTTATATTATGGAGCATGCATTGCTGGCATCTTGAGATTGTCCTAATGTGGTTCATAAAACAGTGTGGCGGCACAGACTATGTGATGTTTAACCAAGAGAAATAGATATTTGGTGAAGGTAGTCATGGCTGGGACAAAGTGGGCTGTCATCCAGAAAAACAATGGTTTCCTGCCCTACTTACGGAGAATGCAATATGTTGATGTCACCTCTATCGGTTTAACCATTTTCAGGTCTTGGAGACTCTATTAACAAGCCGATGTGTTAAATTGGGTGTATTTGAATAAGGAGCCATCCCAAAATGTGTACTGTTCCTCTGACTTCCAGGGTTGGAAGCCACTGTAGAAGAGGTTGACATGTAGACATCCTAAAATGTGTGACGAATGACTGCTTAAATTGATTGGTCGTAGAAGTAGCATGGATTAGTAGCATTCATCCCAGAGGTGCAGGGTCAGTGAGCTTTTTTTTTTTTTCAGCAGATTTTGTTTTATAGGTAGGAAGTAAACATGGATAGTGCTCACCTGTAAATATTCATCTATGCATTTTGAAGTTCAAAAGTGTGTGATTGGCAAAGCTTGAAGTTTGATGGAACAGCTTCACTAAACATAGATGTACAGATGGTAGCGAAGATGCAACAGATATCCCTTGGGCAAGGTTTGAGGATGCTGTTTATATCTTAGTATCTGAAAACATCCCGGTAGAAGGGAGCACCAGTAAGGTTAAGGAAAAACATGATAGTGTAGGGACTGAAGGTTTTTCCTGATGTGAATGTGGATTAGTAGTGGGGAAGGAAAGTAGTCAATGGGACCGAACGTGGAATGTGGTTAAATGCAGAACTAGGATAGATGTTTTGAAGATACACTCTAAAAAGTGCTGGGTTAAAAACAACCCAAGTTGGGTTGAAAATGGACAAACCCAGCAATTGGGTTGTTTTAACCCATTGGTTGGGTTAAATGTTTGCCCAACGTGCTGGGTAGTTTTATTTAACTCAACTGTTGTATAAAAATTACTGTATTGCTTGCTTAAAATGAACCCAAAATATTCTGGAAATTAACATTTATTAATATGTTTAATAAATGAGCATTTATTAATAAGATAATGAATAATAAACAATAAACATTTATTAAACTGCTTATTAATAAATGTACACATTTTGATTATTATTGTTGCCTCTAGTAATTATGTGTCTGATTTTTAATTTCTCACCTATTTTGGGTTCATTTTAAGCCAGACATATAGTCATTTTTAATCAGTAGTTGGGTTAAATAAAACTACCCAGCAGGTTGGGCAAACATTTAACCCAACCACTGGGTTAAAACAACCCAATTGCTGGGTTTGTCCATTTTCAACCCAACTTGGGTTGTTTTTAACCAAACATTTTTTAGAGTGTAAGATTAGTTTGCTTTCCTTGTGTGTTCCAGGAGTTGTAGTGAGGTGATGGATATGATATGTGAATAGGTTTAGAGTACTGGTCTAAATATTAAAGAAAGTTGTAAGCGGCTGTCTGTATATTGCCGGAAAAGAGCCATACTATGAAGCTCAATGGAGTTTAAGGCGAGATCAAAGAGATGGAGCTGAGATAAATAATTTCCAAGATGGTGTGATAAGCAGACCTATAGTTTAGCTTGGCCTGAGAATTGAACATCAGAGAGAAAGTGTGGACTGAACATTGAGTGACAGGAATCACTATAGTCTCAGCATGCTTCAGTGGTAGTCCGTGGGGGGAAGTCATGGCCTAATGGTTAGAGTTCTAACCTGAAGTTAGAACTCGATTAGAGTTAGAGTTCGATTCTCAATACAGACAGGAAAATTTAGGCGGTGGATTGAATTAACAATACTCTCTTCCACCTTCAGTACCCACTAAGTTGCACCTAACCCCCAATCACTCCCCATGTGCCGCAACAAAATGGCTGGCCACTGCTCCGGGTGGGTGTGCACTAACTTGGATGGTTTAAATGTAGAGGAGATTCTTCATAACAAGCAAAGCTTCCTTGTTCCTTGTTGAGGAAAAGATTCACAAGAAAGACCATCCTGGTTGATTAGCTTCACAACAGAAGTTTGCTGATTATGTATTAAAAATGGGGGAATTAAAAAAATGGTTGGGGATATAGCAAGAACTGAAAGCTACACTGGTGTCCTTCCGGTGTAAATAATTTCTGTGAAAGTTGAGGAGTGCAGAGAGGAGTTTGTTCCAGTTAAGGGCCGGGTCCTGTGTGTGATGGTGCATTCGCTGAGGCCCTGGGTCGTCAGGCTTCTCGCATTGTCTTTGTTTCCCTCAGAGCCATAGACCATCCAGGGAAATGGTAGCATAAAATCCTGGCTCATCAATTGTGATGCATTCTTGCACTGGAGTGTGGGCTTGACAGGTCAGTGTAGCTTGGCAGAATTCCTGGCCACTCCCTTGCTGGATCTGCAAAGACCTTTTTGTGAATGCATGAGGAGGAAACCAATCTCCTGAGGAGATGCTTATTTGCCATTTAACAGCAGTGGTGATGAGACACTAATAATCCAAGATGCACCTTATCACACAATGCATGCCCTGTTGTTACATTGTCTCACATCTTTCATGCTGGCTTAAGTCAATTATCTTGTATCACACTTCTTTTGCGCCCATTCAATTAAGCAGCATGTGTCCCACCTCTTTCATGCCTGGTCTAGTATGCATGCTTATACTAATAAGGACCCTGTACCCCACCTCTGTCTTGCCCAGTCAAATAAAGATCCTCCCCCCACTAGGAATGGCTCGATACCACAATTTTGGCTTCGGTACGGTACCACAATCTAATACCGTAGCATCGATATTAAATCGTTAACATATAGGGTCTACATTTTGGCACTGCTATTGCACATAATTTTACTCATTCTTGCATGATAATTACCTCAAATGTTTATTGGCAAATTAATCAACACAGATTATCACATCAAATCATTTTTTTTTTTTTTACTTTTTTTGTGAGATTTCTGCATCTCCACCTTCTCTCTCTCAAAATGAGCAAATTGATTCTGGACTCCAAAAGACATCATGCCTGTGCTATAAGCGAGCTGCGATACAACACGTTCGCCTGTGTTTCGGGACAGCTGAAGGAAATCAATTGCCCATTTCTTTTTATACCTTGCCAGTTTGAACATACAAGTGATTTTATATCATTCAAACAGTAGTATTTGGGAGTAGTATTTTTTCTTTGCGCACACACCAACAACGCACACACAAACAGCCTGTAAAGAGCTTCCGCATTCCAAATTCAGTTGTTGTTCCTTAAACAGTCAAATACACACAAAATTATGTCAAAATGTCCATCTAAGTGAGTATTCACATAAACACATTCGGTTTTGTCTTAGTAGGCTATATCGGATCTGTGACCGCAGTCTAATGCCTGCTGCTCTCTGTCACTAAATAACTTTTTTAGCTTCAATTGTAAGGATCTGTTTAATGTATTAACAGGGAAGACTATCCAGAGTTATTTTACATTTGTTTACTTTATTCAATTTCTGTTACACTGTACCTGAATAGTACTGTCAGACCTACCTAAACTTAAAGGATTAGTTCAGTTTCAAATAAAATTTTCCTGATAATTTACCCACCCCCATGTCATCCAAGATGTTCATATCTTTCTTTCTTCAGTCAAAAAGAAATTAAGGTTTTTGATGAAAACATTTCAGGATTATTCTCCTTATAGTGGACACTTGGGTAAAGTTGGTTTTATATTCGCACATTCGGACATCCATATTCAATAGCCTTGTTAATCACACTACATTGGACATTCAGTGGACATTCACAAGTAAATATGCCATTAAAACAATACTTGCCTAATTTGATCGACTGTGAAAAATGTTGTAAGTTGACAATCGTTGGTTGTCAATATCATGTCGCTGCTTAAAATTCGCAAACATTAATTTATTGCACATTTATTGGAAAAAATGCATTTATCAGAAGTCCAAATGTGCGAATATAAAACCAACTTTACCCAAGTATAGTGGACTTCAATGGGCACCAAACGGTTGAAGGTCAAAAAAGATACCAAAGATACCAAAAAGCTTACGCTGTATGTCCTATGCCTTCCCTATTCAGTAGGCATAGAATAGAGACATACAGGACATACAGCATATGCTTTTTGAAGAATACGGAAAGCGGAAGCATGTGCAAGGCGATCATTTGTGTTTATAAAGCATATACAGTTTTATTTTCTTTTTTTTCGAAAATGACCGATCGTTTCAATAGATAAGACCCTTATTCCTCGTCTGGTATCGTTTAAACAACCCTGTATCACATGAAATACGTTCTGAGGAAACTATTTTGCAAATCGCAATAACGTTACATGCCAACATATAAGCAGTGCTATTACGTTGGTCCTTAACCTAAAGCCAATTTATTGCAGTGCTATTACGTTTGTCCTGAACATAATTCATCCAAAGCAGGTTTCTTTTCACACGTAGCAGCTAATGCTGTTCATTTTGTTTTAATTATTTACTCCCTTTTTTCTGATCGGGCTACAAAATATTATTTATGCCAGGGGGAGTCAAATGGCGGCACCCAGATAATTTTTATCTGGCCCTCCAACTGGTTTTTGATGTTTAAAACCGCTCGCAATCTGATATCAAAGTCCCCGCAAAGGTTTTCATAAGGTTTTCATAATATTCACTCAGTGAATGTCAACCCGTTCTCACTCCTGACCGTTCTCACGCTGAAGAAGTCTCCTTCAGAACACATCGCGATATTTGGCATCAGTTCGCGTGTGCTGGATGTTGGTAAGTAGTCGTAAATACGCTGTTCTAATGTTTGATATAATGTCTTTTCTGTTTGCAGATATGAATCAGATTAACGTTAGCTCCCTCATGTTCAGTCACTGCATTATATCTGTCACCTCCGCTGAGGTTTTGCTTTTCATTGCTTTCTATATTAAATACTAAACTAGGGTGATTAAACACTGTCACGTGACGTGCAATATATTGCACAATATATATAACATATTCATATCAGGTTCAAAGTAGTACAAGTGTAGTTTCAAAATGGTATTTGTTGTAGAAGCACGGTAAAAAACAACACTTACCATGCTTTTTACCACAGTATTGGTAGTTTTAATGTGATTTTTGTTGTAAATACAGAGTAACCACAACACTTATCATGCTTTTAATGCCTAATAATGTTAAATCCAAAAACTGTAAGGTCAATAAGAACTTCTTTCCTATATATATTTATATATAAACCTATATATTATAAATAATGATATTTTCTTTTCTCTTGTTTTAGCTGAAAATACAAAAAGGGCCTTTCGGAAATGGATGAAGGACACAGAAGGCTGCAAAGCCAAACAATTGCAATGGTATGTATGTGTTGCTTTTAACCCTTTATCAAACATTTTATCAAGCATTTGTTAAATAGTCTCACAGTAAATTAAAATTAAAGTCAAATCCTGTACATATTTATCACCTTATTTGTAAATCAGTTGTGCCCCTTCTTGGACAGTTGGACGTCCCACACATAAAAGTTTATATTAATTCCATTGAATTCTTTAAAATGATTACAGATTGGGCCCAAAATGTTCCAATGATACATGATGTCTCTCCGCACCTCATAACTACCTCTGTTTGCAAGAGTGGAAATTATCATTTGACTTGTCACATGACATCAGATATTCAATTATTTTGTCATGATCATTTACACTGCTGATAATGTCCTGCTTGCATGTGAAACATGTTATTTATTTATTTTTATTTTTATTTTTTAAAATATGAATATAGCTTGCTATACTTTTAATCATGGAAATGCCCACACATCAGTAAACTTATTACATAAATGCATTTAACATTTAATTGTGCAACACTCTTTACAGAAGGAAATCCTACGGTTATGTATGAACTCACATCATCATCAAGTGCTGTGTTGGGCACATTGGGTAACAAGTGTCCTCCAACGTATCCAATCTGTGACCACATTCTCCACATCTTCCCATGGGACACCGACATTCTTCAGGCCTTCGTTTCCATGTCTTCCCCTGCATTCTCCTGGTGGTGTCCACTTCATATCTGTCTTTGGGTGTTGTTGTTTGGTCATGCTTAGGGTGTGTCCAGGGAGGTGCACCCTTCACTCTGTCACAGTTTTTAAAAGTCTTCACGTGGACTCCTCCTTATGATCTCCATGAAACGTGCAGAACCAATATTGAAAATAGTAATTTATCTTTTTCCATATTCTTGCCTTTATCAAAGAAGCACCAGTGGTCATCCGGAGTTTTGGTAAAAGTTCTAGTAATGCTGCGACTATAGTCAAATATGTATTTCTGCATGTGTGTATAGCAGGTGTTTGTCCGAACAATTGAAGTTAGTGAGAGTGTTCAGGAAAACCCTCTGAGAACAATCAATATTTATTTAATTCTGTTTGGTGCTGATATAGAGTATTACAGAAATGACACATTGACATTCTGGACATTATTCTGTGAGTTTGTTACCTCTTCATTTAGATGGACTTGAAAATGTCTTGCATTTTGTTTCATTAAACCTTTTATTACAGTGTCACTATAGTAAATGTCCACCTTAACTACATCTATGGTATCATTATATCAGAACCTGGATAATGTAAATGTAACATACCCATGAATGTATTTTATAGAAGCATTTTATTGCTGAAAATATTTAACATTTATAAAATGCATTAACTATTTGAATTTGCCTTTCATTTAGTTACAGTAAAAGTGAACAATAAACACAATATTGTATTGTATTAAAGTTTAGAATGTAAAATGTTATTTTTTCCCCCCTATTCTTTAAAGAAACATATTTTCACATGGAATTTTATCTCATCTCTTGGTTTGTAAAAATAATACTTCATCATATCGATTTGTGTAGTTATATTTCACTATAATAGATTGCCTCTGTAACTGGACATATTTTTTTCTCACAATTAACTGATTTTTATACTGTTGTGCAGTAGTTTGGGGACTACATTTGTCTTTGACACTAAATATTGGAATATGATTACAAAATCGAGTACATTCATTATGCTTTTATTTATATTTATTTTAATTCCAAGAGTTCAAATGGTGAAGAATGGTATAAATAAGTGATTAAATGTATACCTTTAATATACTACATATCTACTGTAAATGTTAGAAGCACTTTAGTAGATGCAATTATATCTCCTTCAAATATATTTATGCATCAGTTTAAAACACAAAGGAGTCTTTCGTTGTAAAATGTGATTTTTATTATATTTAATTAGATTAATTATATATTTAAGGAATCTTTCTCGTCAGCCGGAACCGAAGGAGATCTGTCGTCATTTACCATAAATGGAGAAGTAAGCGTGACGCATCTGTTCAGCTGTGTTGTGATTGGCTGTGACTCTATCGCAGAACTCGCTGTGATTGGACTACCTTTCAACCCATATAAAACGGCGCTTTATCTTACAAAGTTTGTTTTAGTGTGAATATTACGTTACTCATACATTAAGTTAACTATAAAGTGTTTCCATGTTGTGAGAAATTACTCCTTTACCGAGATCCCAACCCTAACCCTAGCTTCTCAATGAACTACAGCGCCATGTTTCCCGTTCATTGATAGAATGACAGAGACATATGGGTAATGTAGTTTAAAACGTTTAGTAAAGAAATGATAAATGTTAAAATAATAAGATCTTTAATGGACAACTCGATATCTAAATATGTTTATTGTGCAAACATTTATTAAATATATGAGGGACAGGCTGAAATTTAATATTTTACTGTAATCACTATTAAAAAACCTTTATGCCAGCTTTCCATGTATGTCTGAAAACTGTGCCCAACATTATTTAGTAATAATAGCATAAGCAGTTGTCCTGTTGATTTTCTCTTTGATACGCTAACCGGACTTTGAGTTACAGCCATTTGAAATGTGCATTTTTTTGCTCTTCCAGGGGCCGGTACTGGCCCCTTGGGGGTGGAAGGGCATTAAAATCTACACAGGTGTGTACTCCTCATCATGGATAACAAACTTTGTTGAATCACATTTAAATATTGCAGTATTTTATCATTTTCTCATTTTCCATTCTAACATCATGCTTGTATAGGTTTTTGATGGGTATTGTGAGACCATCTGATGAAATATGGAAATATTATAACAAAATGTTGTAATAGAATAATAATAATAATAATAATTGATTAATTGAATAGTAGTTGATTATTTCTTTGCTTTTTTTTTTTTTGTATGAACACCAATAAATATAATGGATGAACGCACAACAACTTGCCATTATCCAGCTGCCAGTGTTGGCAGTAAACTAAAAACTTTATTTATATTTACACTTCACTATTACTGTTACACAAGGATAATGCACTATTCAGTAAAATAAGAAACTGTGCCAAAATGTCATTATCACCCCCTCTTCTTGCTCCTCACATGCCTGACATCAGTAATGTCCAGCTGTCATTTTGAATGCAGTAGTAGATGTACCAGAATGATCAACATCCATCTTCTTCAGCTCTGCTTGAAGTGTTTGTGTCAGTATAACCCACTGCAGCCTCTCTTTATTCACATTCCTTCCCTTTATTTATCTGGAAACTGCCATCCTTGTCACAACATGAAAGTATATGCAACTTTTGGTGCATTGTTGTCCCAAATATCATGAATTAGATCGAAAATATGTAATATATATTTATGTATTAATAAGTAAAACAATCATGGAAATTATATGTCATTTTTTAAAATTATGAAATAAACTCAGCTTAGTTAAATTGTATTTACTCTACCAAACACCACGTTCACCATAATTTATTACACAACACTTTATTGGAGGATACAGCATAAGATTGAAATTTGCATAAAGACAAATGAGATTCAAGCTAAATAAAAAACGTGTCTTCAAAAATACGTTAACGTCATAATAATCCATTCACAGACTTTACTCCTATTGCACAAATGAGCGCCACAGAATCCCATCCAGTCAACTATGATCCAGAAAACAGATTTGATATTGAGTTTAAAATAAAGATTCATTATCACAGCTGAACTGGGTTCTTGCTCTTCCCTGTACATGTCTCTATCATGTTCATGTTCTTCTTCTTCTAAACAGTTTGTTCAGTTGTACTCTACAGTACAACTGATGACCAGAAGATGTGATCACTGATGTGCTGTAGCTTTTTCTCAACCAGAGGAAGAAGTCTTAACATCCCATTGTCAGGCGTTCTTCAGTCCTGGTCTAAAAGTAAAACAAAAAAACACACAATTCAAGTTAAGTAGTTTAATGGACAGCCAGGTCAGCTTATGTTCTGCATGATTTAAACAGTGGTGGGCTACTCTGGCCCTCAGCGTCCACGGTCCTGCAGATTTAGCTCCAACCTCAAACCCAACAACTGTCTATAAGTACACCTGAAGACTTTGGTTAAAATTTTCAGGTGTGCTCAATTATGGTTAGAGGTAAACTCTCCACCTCAAAAAGGAGACAGCAAAAGGGCTAGAGTTGCCTGTTCCTGATTTAACTTTACAAAACAGCAGTACATAATATATATATTATAATAAAAATGCAGCACAGACTGTAAGCTAAGTACTGAACAAAAACTGTTTTACCCATATTAACAGCAACCTGTTTTAAAAGATCTTTTAGAAAGGCATGCTCTCTTTTGAGCCTTGATTTCTTTCAGGACAACATACTCTTCTGTTTCTTGTTTCAAGAGCATAATTTGGTCAAAAACCAAGTGATAACCTGTACAATGTAAAATTGTTAAAATACTGCAATAAAAACTTTAAGGCAAGAATTAAGAATAGGCACAGGACTTACCGTACTCATGAAGAAGCCATGGCCATGCATAGTTTCTGCCTCTTGTGTTCCTCCATAGCTGCACATCAGTCGTTTTTCCTCTAGGATCTTCTGTTAGTGACTTCACTTGCTATCTGTTTTAAAACACAAATACAATGTTTTAGGTCTGTGCAGTATAAGGCCTTATTTCAAGCCAAAAAAACTAGGTATTACACATAATTTAAAGAACATTTACTATTTAATTCCTATTATACTATATTATATTATATTAACTCATTATCTTCCAAAGCTTCCCTGTCTGCTTTTATCTAAAAAAAACAAACAAACAAACAAACAAACAAACAAAAAAAAAACAGAAGGAACAGTTTTTAAGAACCGCCATTTGACTCCCCCTGGCATAAATAATATTTTGTAGCCCGATCAGAAAAAAGGGAGTAAATAATTAAAACAAAATGAACAGCATTAGCTGCTACGTGTGAAAAGAAACCTGCTTTGGATGAATTATGTTCAGGACAAACGTAATAGCACTGCAATAAATTGGCTTTATTAGGTTAAGGACCAACGTAATAGCACTGCTTATATGTTGGCATGTAACGTAATTGCGATTTGCAAAATAGTTTCCTCAGAACGTATTTCATGTGATACAGGGTTGCGTTTAAAGCTCTTTGAAGCTGCACTGAAACTGTAATTTTGACCTTCAACCGTTTGGTGCCCATTGAAGTCCACTATAAGGAGAATAATCCTGGAATGTTTTCATCAAAAACCTTCATTTCTTTTCGACTGAAGAAAGAAGGACATGAACATCTTGGATGACATGGGGGTGAGTAAATTATCAGGAAAATCTTATTTGAAAGTGGACTAATCCTTTAAGTGCAAATATTATGAGATCTAAACATCATTGGTTCAAACGCACACTGGCGCTTTTGTATTATTTAAACGATATGATCTTATGTATGTTTGTTTATCGGTGTCAAAAGAAAATAAATCCCTTAATTCGATCATTTATAAGATGCTCTCACCTGTCGATCTCTTAAGACAGGACAGCCAAGTGACAGATGCTTGGGAAGGTTTGATGGTTCTTCATCAGTTTTATAAGCAAAGTAAATCCAAATTCCAAGTTTTGAGTGTGCTGAGTGAGATTTAACTGCTTTGTCCATTTTGTTCCACTATTTTGTCACATTTGCTGGTTTCACGCTAGTTTGGGTAGCACACTGCCACCTAGTGGTCAACCTCGTAACAGCAGCATAAGTACCGAAATTAGCAAAATCATGATATTGTACCATTTAAAAAATAAAATAAAAAAAAATAAATAAATTTTTCCAAGTACCAGTATACCGCAAAACCCTATTCCCCATCCTATGCCCGGTCAAGTAGGAACCCTGTGTCCCACCTCCATCATGACCACTCCAGTTGAGATCCTGGCTGAAGTGATGGATAATCGCTGTTGTTAAAGGTGTCAGTTGCTTTGTGGCACCTGATTGACAATGTTTATTCATGCTGAGCAACTGGAAATCAACCAGAGATAAGAAGAAAAAACACTAAATTGGATATTATGTTTACCGTAATGTACACTATACTATATATAAAGAGAACTGGAGCTGTATTACAGAATTTTCCTATGTGAATTCTTGACTTAATATTTGAAATTGTTCTATTTCATAAGTGAAATTACCATGGTTAGATAGGATTGGATTCTAAGTTAGGATGTTTCTGTAATACAGACCCTGACTCTTTTATTGGCCTAAATTCTGTCTTAGAGATATCAATATTGAAACATTGTGCCCTAGATTTCACCTTCCCCCAAGGTACTGATGATGTCTAAAATCCAATTATTCCATAATACTTTAAACTTTGAAATGCTGAAATATTTCACACTAAAGAAATTGAGTCCACTTTAAAGAATGAATATCTTTAAAGCAATGGACAAAGAACTGCAGCCGCAGAATAATCAGCAAGCTGTACGGCTTTTCATTTTTTAAAGTAGTTAATCTTCCACGCGAAGCTATATTGCTTGAAGTGGCATGACTATCCCAGCTCATCAAGCCTGGGGGAAACCAGGCATTCATATAGACATCTCCTTATGCTCATAATCTGCCTTTCCATAAAGCAACTGTTTATTCATGCTGACACAACATCTCAATGTGCGCTCTGCCAAACTCTGACAAAAAGTACAGATGTTTGCCTATTTCTATCGTATCCACCAGCTTCTCTCTCTTTCGCATACTCTCAATAAACAACTTTCAATGCCCCTGATATTTTGGCTTTCTTTGGTACATTCTTGTTCTCTGGCTCCTCCATTATGCGTCTCTATCACAGAGTGAACACAGAGCATTTTCTTACAACTCTCACAAAAGCACCACTCAGCTCCTGAGAATAGTTTCAGCACAGTATTGTTTGAGGGAAAACATGTTCAGGGGAAATGAAAGGTAGTTTAAAGACTGCTAGGCATCTGTGATAGATGATAACTGGAAAAAGTTTGAATATATCAGAGTGAACTTACAGTTATGAGCCATTAGAGGAGCCATTTTTTGATTTCACAAGAACTACATCATCGACCTTAATATGAAAAATGACTCTCTCTCACATCCAGAGCCTGCCTTTTCAACAATATGAAATGGATCTAAATGTAAGGCTACAATGCATTTAAATATGAGATGCTGTACTCAGGAATGGGACTTCAATCAACATGTAAAACAACCAAATACATTTAGGCCCAGACTCTACTACATCAAGGCAGATGCTATTAACCACAAAATCTCAATTTTGTGTGCCATTGTGTTTTGAAATGTGTTTAACCTCAGTTCAAAATACAACAAAAGTACACATTGAAATTGTAGAATTTGCTTTTTTTTTTTTTTTTTTAATTTAAGACATTTTAAGTAAGTAACCCATATGAATCAAGCTGTTTAATATTAATAATAATAATAATAAGGATAAAATCTTCTAATTTTACTATATTGCTGTCATCATGACTTCAAATAGCATATTTTCCTTTTTATGTTGGGTCATACTGAATAAAAACTGTACACCAACAGAATCAGAACAGCAATTACAAAAATACACAATAAAAAATGAAAATATGAATGTATAATAGTACATCAGTGATACTAAAATAACACTTGTAGAGACACAATCACTTTATATGGTGAAACAATTTAATATAGGCTTTTATTCACATATAAACATTGATCAATATAGTACATAGAGTACATCAAAGCTCAATCCTGTGTGCTTCACATGCAAAAAAATACATTTTTGAGCATGTTTGAGCTATTGTTTAAACAATGTTTATATGTGAATAAAGGCGTAACTATGTCTGTTCTTCATATTAAGGAAGATGAACAATCTGTCGTGATGAATTAAACTGATTACCCACAAATTACCTAAAGGAGATATTACCTCTACTCCTTACATTTAGTTTTTGCATACTGAAACCGAATTAAAACCAAACAATAGATTTAAAAAGTTTTAACCTTTTGCATATAAGTATATTTGTGGTTCATAAAATAAAATTAAAATGAAATTTAAAACCAAACAAAAATAAAGAAATAGTGACTGTAACCTTAATAAGAACCCTGTTTAAAGGGGACCTATTATGCCCCAAGATGTAATATCAGTCTTTGGTGTCCCCAGAATGTGTCTGTGAAGTTTCAGCTCAAAATCCCCCACAGATCATTTATTATAGCTTGTCAAATTTGCCCCTATTTGGGTGTGAGCAAAAACACGCCGTTTTTGTGTGTGTCCCTTTAAATGCAAATGAGCTGCTGCTCCCCGCCCCTTCCAGAAGAGGGCGGAGCTTTAACAGCTCAACAACAACAAAGCTGGAGAATCTCACGCAGCCAAAATGAGGAAAGTGTTCAGCCTTACATTGTTCAAACCGGAGTCGACACTGATGGAGAGACTCAGGAAGAAGTTACAACTTTTAGAATGAAACTGAACGTTTCTGAATGGTTAGTGCATAAATGTATGTAGTTTCTGTGGAGTTGATTCAACTCATCCACTAGCATGTGTCGTCATGTTCATCTTTTGTGTTGAATTGACCCTCGTTTGTGAAGCAGTCCGGCGTAAAATGACGGCATGACAACAACACTCTACTACAACAACTCTTCCTCTTCTCTAAAGCAGCCCAACATGGCCCCGCCCACTGTTTTGTGTTTTCTCGGGGGCGGGTTTATGTAAATTTTAGGGTTAGTGATGTCACCGACCCAGGAAGAAGCTCGTTGTAGTCCCTACCAGCCGTTTGTTGTAGCCCTTAAAAAGCGATTTCTGTAAAAGAAAATATCTGCCTTTGTGTTGTAACTCTGCAGAAGTTGTTTATCCTCAAACAGCAACACTACGCACTGACTAAAGTTGAAAAAGTGAAATCAAAATCAACCACCCCTTTAATGTGCCTAAGGAATTGCAATCCTCTCTGACTGAACAGTAGAGAATTTAATGTGCGCTTGCTGAGACATAACCAGGAACAGACTAGTACATTTGTTATTACCTGCTATATGCTTAACAGGTAAAATTCAGTTCAAACCGCAGGCAGTAAAAGAAACATTAGACAGCGCAGAGTGTCTATAAATGCAATAAAACCTCTGCAAAGCTTCTATCACACCACATTACTGCATAGACTCCAGGAAAAGCACTGTACGGTCAATTAGGAACATTCTGAAGCAGAATTGTGGTTTTAAAAGAAAGATTTCCAGTGTGAAATAACCAGAACAATGGCATGGACATAATAATTCATGGTTTTTAAAATGTGTCCATGAGAATGTCCATTAGAAGGCCTAGCTGAGCTCTGTTCTGTGGGTAGATGTGCTTGCATATATATTTAGAGTCTATCATCGTCATCCATGTCCTGACGTTAATTCTTGTATGACTCAAACACTGTCAAGCACTTAAAAGAGATGTCCTTATCAGAGGATTTATTTGCCAAGAAGAGTGCTTCAATGTCACAGATGTATTTCATTAAAAAATAATTATTTAAATCCCTCCAAGCACAGTGCCATGTTAGCATTAAATGGAATTATTTTTCTTGTTTAATGTGCTCTTTCATTATTTTCCTCAAAAACTTTGTTGATAAATGGTTTAGTTTCAGTTTAGCAAAATAGGTATTTCTTTAAACTGAAATCCAGTGATGTTCATACCACATCAATAACTTACATAACAGAGATGGATTCTTTCATGGGTGCTTAAAGTAATATTTCAACTCAAAATTGTTTACCCTCATGCCCTTCAAAACTGGTATGACTTTCTTCTGGGAACACAAAAGATATTTACTCCACTGACTTTCATTGAATAATAATAAATTCAAAATATCTTCTGAGATTAAATTAAGGTGATTAAATAATGGTAGATTTTTATCTATTTATTTATTTTTTTAGGCATACTTTTAGGAGACGAAATTTCAAGTTCTTTAATTAACTAACACAATGGAAGCTTGTTTCCATAAGGGAATTAAAAAAAAAAAATCTGTATTTTTCTCACAATTGCAAATTTATATCTTGTGAGTTTATATCAGGAAATTCTGACCTTTTTCTCAAAATTGTGAGATATAAACTCGCAATTATGAGGAAAAAAACCTGAATTGTGAAACTCGCAATTTTGATTTTTTTTCTCGCAAATATGAATTTATATCTCGCAATTCTGAGTTTATTTCTCACAATTGTATGAAAAAGTCAGAAGAGTGAGATGTAAATTCATAACTGTTCAAATTGTGAGACATAAACTTGCAATTTTTACTTTATTTCCTTGCAATTCTGACCTTTTCTCTTAAAATTATGAGAAATAAACTTGGAATTGTGAGGAAAAAAGTCTGAATTGTGAGATATAAACTCGCAATTTTGACTTTTTTTCTCACAACTATGACATTATATCCCACAATTCTGACTTTTTTCTCCTAATTGTGAGATATAAACTAGCAATTGTGAGTTATAAAGTCTGAATTGACCCTTCGCTGGGAGTTTGATTGACAAGCAATCTAACCAATCATAATGCCGAATCCGCCATTTAGTCTGACAAAGCATTCAGGAGTTGAACTTGAAAAATGGTGTGTATTGACGTCTTTCTGCATTTGAAACATTCCTTCTGATGTTCATTCATGTTTATTTGATGCTATGAATTAACTAGTCAGTGTCAGTGTCCTCTTTGCTCCGCAATTTATTTTTCCCTCTGTGTGGCTTGACAGCGCCATGGCTTGTTGGACAAAGCAACAGTAACTAAGGGGTGTGGGTCTTTGCGAGAGGTCAATTAGGGTACAAACTCACAATTGTGAGAAAAAGAGTCAGAATTTTGAGATAAAAAGCCACAGTTACCTTTTTATTCTGGAAATAAGCTTCCTTTTATAGATGTAGAGATTCAGTACATTTTTTTTTTTTTACCCATTTTTTTGTAGAAGTGTCTTCTTTGTCTTGACTTATGGGACTTATGCTTTGTTTGCAGAGTAAATGAAGCTGTCTGTCAACGACAATAATGTTGGACTGCAAAACTCATAACTAAACTGAATGTGTGCTTCTTTTTCTGCTAGATAAAGTATTGACAGCTCTTATTACCTGTCGACAGGTGCTAATATTCTTCTGGGCCCTATATGATAAACTACTTGTCATAATTATATCAGTGAGTATGTTTTGTAAAGTGTACAATGAATCAACTATTGTGTTAATTCTTTCTGACTCAGTGCCCTGATAAAATGAAACTTTGTGAGCTAATTTTAAATGCTCACCACAGATAGTCTCGTACTGCATTATTACCCAGAGGAACGATTGCAGTAAGAGCCCTTATGGGAATGTTGTCTGACTTTTGTGAAGACACATTTCTTAATATGTTTTCTATTTTTTATTCAGCCGAGTCTTTCCATACAGCTCTAATTTCTGTGGGTGGTAAACTGTTGAACTGGGACTTTCGTGACAAGTCTATAATAAGGAGTTAATTCCATCTTTAATGAATTATTAATGCTAATCTACACTGTGATGAAATTGAGTTTTAGTTGAAATATCCATCATAGGCAGCTCAGTTATTATAAAACAGACAACTGGCAAATATTCTAAATCTCTTGTAAAAATAAAAAGTTAATGTTGAATTTTAAATAGTGTAATTCTGCTGTTGCTATCATCATGACTTCAGATAGCATGTGTTTATTTGCCTTTGTATCTTGGCCCAGCTCTGTCAGTCGTGTTGTTTGTGTTAGACATGCCACAAACCACAAATAAATCAGTTCGTATTATGGTAATGTAGGCAACACCAAACTGTTCCATTTTATTGCATACTGTCTAGATGTATTTGAACGACTATGTGAACACGTAAGACGCGTTGCCTGTAGTAACCGCTGGGGCTGTACTGACTGCAGAACTCGCATATACTTGTTTAAAGGGGCGGTTGATTATGATTTCACTTTTTTAACTTTAGTTAGTGTGTAATGTTGCTGTTTGAGCATAAACAACATCTGCAAAGTTACGACACTCAAAGTTCAATGCAAAGGGATATATTTTCTTTTACAGAAATCACTTTTTAAGGACTACAACAAACGGCTGGTAGGGACTACAACAAGCTTCTTCCTGGGTAAGTGACATCACTAACCCTAAAATGTACATAAACCCCGCCCCCGAGAACACTCAACAAAGGGGGCGTGGCCATGTTGGGCTGCTTTAGAGAATAGGAAGAGTTGTTGTAGTCGAGTGTTGTTGTCATGCCGTCATTTTACGCCGGACTGCTTCACAAACGAGGGTCAATTCAACACAAAAGATGACCATGACAACACATGCTAGTGGATGAGTTGAATCAACTCCACAGCAACTACATCAATTTATCCACCAACCATTCAGAAACGTCCAGTTTCATTCTAAAAGTTGTAACTTCTTCCTGAGTCTCTCCATCAGTGTCGACTCCGATTTGAAAATAAAAGGCTGAACAGTTTCTGACATTTTCAGTGAGTCTGCATGAGGTAATCGGAGCTGCTATAAAATGAGCTCTGAAACTCCGCCCTCTTCTTAGGAGCAGCATCTCATTTGCATTTAAAGGGACACACACAAAAACGGCATGTTTTTGTAACCCTCAAAAAGTGACAATTTAACATGCTATCATAAATGATCTGTGATGTACTTTGAGCTAAAACTTCACGTACACACCCTGGGAACACCAGAGACTTATATTACATCTTGTAAAAATGGCATTATATGACCCATTTAACATGTTTTGCAGGTTCTTCAAGTTTGATTTTGGGGGGGAAAAAATAAAAAATCTTACTATGGAAACATACAGGTCAGGGGCAATGAGTAGTTAATTTTGCATGTCATTTGCAATGTAATTTTTATGCCATGGCTATGAAAATAATGTCGTGTTCATGGTGTTTATAGCCTGTAGCTGGTAAAGAACAAAAATGAAAAAAAAAAAAAAAAAAAAAAATATATATATATATATATATATATATATATATATATATATATATATATATATATATATATATATATATATATATATATATATATCATTATTTTATTTTATTTTATTTTATTTTATTTTATTTTATTTTAGGCACTTCACTAAGAGTTAAGAGTTAAGAACAATATGATGCATTTCATGCATTTCATTTTTCATAAATAAAAACATTTTTGCTTGTTTTTACCCAGCATTTCAATTAGATAGAAGATAATATTGATTCAAGCTGTTTGCATACTGTGAAGTAAAATTATTTTATGCAAAAATCAAACTGTGCCTGAAACTATAATGAATTAATAAGTAGATACAAAGTCCAGTGTGCCTATTATTTTCTGAATTAAATTGTAATTATAATAATTATAATACATTTATATTACTTTCAATTAAGATAAATATCATTTGGAAACAAACAACCCTGCAAAGGAGAATAAAGCTCAATATAAATACACAAAGATGTTTCTATACATGGTAAGCAAACAGGGTCTTCAGACATTGAAATAAATCAATACATACATGATTTATGTTTAGAGAATGTGTTTGTACTGAGTGAACTGAATTACGAATTCAGGCTATCAAGACTTCACTAATTTATGAGCTTTGGAAAGAATAATTTAAGTTTTACTGTAACTTTTAGTGGTCTCTAGCTGATAAAATTGACCTTCACTTTAAAACCTTCAATTCAAGTTTTTTTTTAAGGTTATGTAATTTAAATTTGAATTTTATAACTAATAAATAATTGCTTAGGGTAATGTTGGTGGATGCTCCTACCCTCCCATGAATCATGGACTACACCTTATCAAAAATTCTGTCTGTCTAGAGAAATAGTAGTAATTTCTATCAAGGTGTGTTTCTTTTAATGCTTAATGTGTACTGAAAAGCAGATTTGTCTGGGCATAAGTGTTTCAAGCTTTTTACATCTACTAAAATATTCCCAGCAAAAGGAAATCAATGCACCATTTTCATCACTGCCTCCAGCCAACCTCTTACCACTGTCTACTTACTATGCAGAGCTTAGTGAGGCAAACTAGACTGATGGCAAAAAGTTTTCCAAAAACACTTCAATTATGTTTTGAGAGGATCGCTGAACGCTGTGGTGTACCTGAGACTTTTGATCATAGCGGGATATCTGTTCAAATGAAAGACAGGAGATGGGAAGCAAGGCGATATCAGAAAGCTTTGCTCTATCATCAAAGTGAACATGTTTATTCCATACATTCATCATCCTGATCGACAACTCGCCTCAGGGAACTGATTAAAATTACCATTAGCAGACTTCAAAAATGCTTTGTAAATTATAGCACAAATGGCAACAGAGATTTCCTGTCATGTATATCCCATCTTTTGACTTCTCAAGAGAGGTCTGAATTGACTGATCTCAACAATAAGAACTTCTGACCCCTACATTAAGTTGGGAATATTGTCTTATCTCTCTTTAGTAATTCAGCATTGTCTGTTATCTTTCATGCATATGGGATGTATGAACATTTTCCCCAGAGGGGATGAGGACAGAAATAATGAACAGAGCTCAAGGAACAAGCAGTTAATTATCTATTGCTCAGTCATATATCAGTGCCACCGGAGTGGTGATGTTTTCATCAGCTCAAGGTGAGAGAAGGTACTTTAAAAACTAATCTGAATGTGGATACTAGATTATATAAAATAACAAAAAGATGAATAAAAAATGGGCTACATGATACAGGCTCTTGTTCTGTTATGTCCTGTTTTATTTCCGTTTTCACCCTGTTTGATCGTTTCCCATTTTCCTGTGTTTCCTAGTTAGTTTCCCTGGCTGTTAATTAGTTCTTACACACCTGTTTTGTTCTACTCATTATCTCCCTGCATTAGTTTCCTCAGTTTCTTTGTCCAGGATTGACGTTATTCTCCTGCTATCTCCTGCATGTTCCCTTTTTGTAGTAATCATTAAAGATTGTGTTTGTTCCTATTCCTTCGTGTGCACTTCTATACACCCACCGTGACAGAGTACCAGACCTAGAAAGGATTAATAGTGTCATTTTCCGTTTTTTTACCCCCTCTCACCCTTCAAATATGGACCTCCCCACTGTCAAACTGCTCTGCCTGGAGCAGAAGGACCATTCTCTTGAGGACCACACCAGAGTTTTTTTTGAATTTGGCGAGCCAAACTCAATACCTGGATTGCTCACTCTGTTTTTTTTATATCACTGGGGCAAAGGCATGCCTCCTAGAGAATGGTCCTTGAGAGGATTTTGCCGCATTCGTGGAGTGGGTGCTGATAAACAATGGATCTGCGTTCACCATCGACCCAGCGGAGGACTTTACCAGCCCCACTCCGGATTCAGAGCCCAGCCAGCCATCACCTCACTGCATTGATATGATGCCAGAGACTGAGAGAGCGAGACTGAAAGAAGGATACTTTAAAAACTGATGAAGCCAGACGAAAATGAATGAGCCAGACATGAGGACTGAGCCCACCATCGCCCCGGAGCCCAAACTCCCGAGAGAGTCTGGCTAGGTGTCTAACACCGTGTGTTAACCAGATGCGATCCGATAAGATTCCAGCGCCAAACAATTTGTCTGTCCACACCAGACACGACGTGACTATGAGATGCGATAACGTCAGTCAAAAATCACAGCCTGAGGGGAAATCCTTTTCGCATAATCAAAGTCACGCGGCGATGCCTTCGTGCTCTGGTCATGTGGAAAAAGCCTTGGTTCCTGTCCCAGGGACCCATGCTGGGAACTCCTCATCGTCGCGTAATGCTTACGACAGATGCTTCCCTCACGGGCTGGGGGGGGATCATGAGTGGTCGCTCGGCTCAGGTCTCCTGGCACATAAATTGGCTGGAGATGATGGCAGTGTTTCTAGCACTGAAACACTTCCACCCAGACCTGAGGGGCCACCACGTGTTGGTCTGTACGGACAACACGACGTTGGTCTCTTATGACCAGTCACTGTAAAACAGTTTCAGAGACTGTTGGGTCTTATGGCAGCTGCGTCCAACGTGATAACTTTTGGCCTTCTGCACATGAGACTTTTAAAGTGGTGGCTCAGGACCAAGGGGTTTTCTCCGAGGGGAAATCCTTTTCGCAAGATCAAAAGTCACGAGACGATGCCTCCGTGCTCTTGTCATGTGGAAAAAGCCTTGGTTCCTGTCCTTGAACCCATGTTGGGGACTTCTCGTCGTCGCTTAATGCTTACGACGGATGCTTCCCTCACGGGCTGGGGGGCGATCATGAGTGGTCGCTCAGCTCAGGGTCTCTGGGAGGACCATCAGTTCCTGGCACTTAAATCGGCTGGAAATGATGGTGGTATTTCTTGCAGTAAAATACTTCCTCCCAGACCTGAGGGCATTAAAATGTGGGAGTAGACGCCCTGTCGAGGCAGGGGCAGAGACCCGGGGAATGGAGTCTCCACACTGAGGTGTGGAGCTCACTTTGGAAAACTTTGGTCGAGCTGAAATTGATTTGAAAAAGATTTGCTTCAGGGGAACCAACCCAGTGTCCACTGCGGTTCTCCCTATCTCATTCAGCACCATTGGGTCTGGATGCCATGGTACAGACGTGTCCGAGGCTGCGTCTGTATGCATTTCTGGAGTTCTGGAGAAAGTACGCCAGGAAGGGGTCAGTCTAATATTGATAGCCCTGTACTGGCCAACCAAAATATGGTTCTCAGACTTAGTGTCACTTCTAGATGGTTCCCTGATGGAGCTTCCTCTCAGGCAGGACCTCCTGTCTCAAGCGGGCGGCATGATAATTCATCCACGCCCAGAACTATGGAGACTGTGGGCCCGGCCTCTGAGGGGGCCAGGCTCATAGATGCTGCTCTCCCAACTGAGGTTGTGGAGACCATACTCCACTCCAGAGCTCCCTCCACGAGGAAGTGTATGCAGCCATGTCGGCCATACTCCTCTGGGGGATTCCTCGGTAGGTCGAGACCCCCTTTTTTATACGCTTCCTCCGTGGTACTCTGAGGCCTTTAGTACGTACAAGGACTCCGGGCTGGGACTTGGCCGTGGTATTAGAAGGGTTAGCCGAGGCTCCCTTCGAACCACTAGAGGAAGTTTCAGAGAAATTCCTCACCCTTAAAGACCATATTTCTACTGGCTATTTCATCTCTTAAAAGACTAGAAGATCTTCAAGCACTTTCAGCTGCTTCTTTGTGTTTGGAATTCGCACCTGGAATGGTCAAAGCGTTCCTGCACACTAGACCAGGTTATATGCCTAAGGTCCCCACCAACGTCCCAGGTTCCATCGTACTTCAGGCCTTCCATCTTCCTCCATTTACAACTTCGGATCAGGAGAAACTCAAACTGCTCTGCCCAGTGAGGGCTTTAGATGCATATGTACACAGAGCTGCTCTATGGGGCAAAACAGATCAATTGTTTGTGTGTTTTACGGGTCTCATTAGAAAGGCGGTCCAGCATTTAAGCAGAGAATGAGCAAGTGGGTGGTCGAGGCTATCTCACTTGCTTATGAGGCGGCCGGACAGCCATCTCCATTAGCTGTCCGTGTTCACTCGACTAGGGGTATGGGTGCCTCAAAGGCCTTAATGTCAGGAGTATCCAATAATGACATATGTGGTTCTGCTGGATGGTCATCCCAGCACACATTTGTGACCAGTCATGGAAAGTAGGGACACAAGTCGGTTCTGGGGCATTTTGAGTTATTCACAGATTCTGAAAGTGTAGTCTCCAAGCTTTCCAATGATGTGTGACACATGGAAATCGTCTCGGGTTACGTTTGTAACCCTGGTTCCCTGAATAAGGGAACGAGATGCTGCGTAGTCGCTTTGGGAACGCCTCTGTGTGATTACATCTTGAAGCACTTGTGTAATCGAAACAATAGTGTAACGGGACGTCAGAGGGGGTGACGTCACGGACCAGGAAACTATAAAGCCCCCCTGAGAACAAAGAACGCTAGCTTCTGATACGGATGAAGCAAGCGTTCACAGGCGTGCAGGGAGTATGGCTAAGCTACGCAGTGTCTCGTTCCCTTATTCAGGGAACCAGGGTTACAAACGTAACCCGAGACATTCCCTTTCATGGGAACATCGACGCTGCGTAGTTGCTTTGGGAACGCTATCCCAACTAGGCCATAAGACCAAATGCCTGTCTGAATCACCTTACAGGATAACAGTACTGAGGACCCTGGAGTGGAGTCCAAGTCAAGGTTGTAGAACCTAACGAAGGTATGATGAGATGACCACCCCGCAGCATCACAGATATCATTGAGGGGAACCCCCGAAATCAGAGCCTTTGAGGCAGCCATACCCCTGGTAGAGTGTGCCCCTGGTAGAGTGTGCCCTGGTAGAGTGTGCCCTGGTAGAGGGCTGTCCGGTTGACTTATAAGCGAGAGAGATGGCCTCGACCACCCACTTGCTCATTCTCTGCTTAGACGCGGGACCTCCCTTGTTAGGGGACCCGTAACATATAAACAGCTGTTCTGTTTTTCGCCACAGGGCAGCTCTGTGGACATAGGTGTCTAAAGCCCTCACTGGGCAGAGCAGATTTAGTTTTTCCTGATCCTCACTTGTGAAAGGTGGAGGACAAAAGGCTTGCAGTACAATAGGCCCTGGGACATGAGTAGGGACCTTGGGTATATACCCAGGTCTAGGATGCAAGAAAGCTTTGACCATTCCAGGCGCAAAGTCTAAACATGAAGGAGCAACTGAAAGTGCCTGAAGATCTCCAATTCTTTTAAGAGATGTAATAGCCAGCAAAAATACGTTTTTTAGCATGAGGAACTTCTCATGTACTTCCTCCAGAGGTTCAAAGGGAGCCGCAGACAGCCCTTCGAGTACAACAGCTAAGTCCCAGGATGGAGTTTTTGTACGTACAACCGGCCTCAGCCTCTGGGTGCCACGGAGAAAACATATGACTAGTGGGTTTCTTCCCACCGAAACACCCTCTAAAGGAGCATGATAAGCGGAGATTGCTGCTATATAAACCTTCAATGTAAAAGGAGTTAGACCATCCGAGAATTTTTCTTGGAGAAATTGCAGTATGTGACTGATAGAGGAGTGGAACGGGTCCAATCGAGACTGGCTACACCAAGTAGCGAACAGCTTCCACTTGTATGCATATAGTTTTCTCGTGGACGGAGCTCTGGAGTGGAGTATGGTCTCCACAACCTCAGTTGGGAGACCCGATTCTATGAGCTCGGCCCCCTCAGAGGCCAAGCCCACAGTTTCCATAACTCCGGGCGGGGATGAATTATTGTGCCGCCCGCTTGAGACAGAAGGTCCTGCCTGATTGGAATCTCCATGGGGGAGCCGTCTAGAAGGGACACTAAGTCCGTGAACCATACTCAGGTTGGCCAGAACGGGGCTATCAATATGAGACGGGCCCTGTCCCGCCGAACCCTCTCCAGAACTCCGGGGAGCAGAGCAATCGGGGGGAAGGCGTACAGACGCAGCCTCGGCCACGTCTGAACCATGGCATCCAACCCCAGGGGGGATGGATGAGTTAGTGAGTACCACAACGGGCAGTGAGACGTCTCTTTCGAGGCGAATAAGTCGACTTCTTTCTTTCCATATCAACTCCACCACCTCGGGGTGGAGTCTCCATTCCCCGGGCCTCGGCCCCTGCCTCGACAGGATGTCTGCCCGCACATTTTGATGCCCCGGGATGTAAGCTGGTCTCATGGAGAGGAGCTTCCCCTGGGACCACAGGAGGATCCGAAGGACTAATTTGTACAACTGACGAGACCTCAGACCCCCCTGATGGTTGATATATGAGACCACCGACATGTTGTCTGAACGGACCAACACGTGGTGACCCCTCAGGTCTGGGAGGAAGTATTTGAGTGCTCGAAATACTGCCATCATTTCCAGTCGATTTATGTGCCAAGAACGATGATGGTTCTCCCAAAGACCCTGAGCCGAGCGACCACTCAAGATCGCCCCCCAGCCTGTGAGAGATGCGTCCGTCGTTAGCATTACACGACAACAAGGAGCTCCCAACACAGGACCCTGGGACAGGAACCAGGGCTTCTTCCACATGGATAAAGCACGAAGGCATCGCCGCGTGACTTTGATCATGCGGAGAGGATTTCCCCTTGGAGAAAACCCCCTGGTCCTGAGCCACCACTGTAAGGGTTTCATGTGCAGCAGGCCAAAAGGTATCACGTTGGACGCAGCTGCCATCAGACCCAACAGTCTCTGAAACTGTTTTACAGTGAGTGACTGGCCTAATTTCACCCCTTTCACGGTTGAGAGAATGGAATTCAGACATGCCTGCATCGTAGTAGAATCCCAAACTACCCCTAGATAGTTGGTAGTCTGAGCTGGTAGAAGCACACTCTTCTTGGCATTGAGTCTCAACCCTAACCTTCTCATGTGTGACAGAACTACATCTCGATGTAGAACTGCCTGTTGCTCTGATTGAGCTAAAATCAACCAATCGACGATATAATTCAGTATGCGGATGCCCTGGAGTCTCAGAGGAGCCAGGGCTGCATCCACGCACTTTGTGAAGGTGCGGGGTGAAAGGGATAGGCCAAAGGGAAGGACCTTGTATTGGTAAGTTTCTCCCCCGAAAGCAAACCTGAGGTACTTCCAATGTGAAGGATGGATTGACACATGAAAGTAAGCGTCTTTCAGATCTATTGTCACAATCCAGTCCTCGGACCTGATCTGAGTGGTGATCTGTTTGAGTGTTAGCATCTTGAACTTGAGTTTTTGTACTGAACGATTTAGCATACGTAAATCTATTATGGGACGTAACCCTCCATCCTTCTTCGGAACGATGAAGTAATGGCTGTAAAACCCTGACTATTTGCTGGGAGGAGGAACCCTTTCTATAGCTCCTTTTTGCAAAAGTGTCATAACTTCTTGTTCCATAACCAGAGACTGCTGGGGGCCCACCACTGTAGGGAGGACCCCATTGAACCGGGGCGGGCAAAACCCGAATTGTATTTTGTAACCCTTTTCTATCATGCACAGTACCCATTGAGAAATGTTGGGAAAATGTTTCCATTCCTCCAGAAATTTTACTAAGGGAACCTCTGGTGTTTTTTGAGGACTTGGCTCGGCGCCCTGAAGAGGCGTACCTGCAGGGAGCAGCCGAATCAAGCGCTGGCCGACCCCCCGTCCCGGTCCCCAAGCTCTTTGTGGGGGAGCACGGGCAGCAACGCTCTGTTTTTGTTGCGTTCTCTGCGCGGATGAGGAGCTGCTAGACGCCCGAGGCTGCTCCCGCTCAGCAGCCTCAGACGGGAGAGAGCGGCGAGGAAGGAACTTCTGGAAGGCCGCTGACTGCTTTTTTGCCTCCTGGAACCTCTCGATGGGCCGAAGAGGCCCAGGGGAGACAGCGGCGCATCCAATAAGACGCTCTTATCTCTTTCTCTTATGTCTGATAGATTTATCGATAAATGCCTCTCCGTTGCCACCAGGGCTGTCATAGAGCGACCGATTGTTTTTGCCGTCTCCTTGGTGGCACGGAGAGATAGATCAGTGACTTTATGAAGTTCCTGAATCACATCGAAGCTCGCCTCACCGCTCTCATCGATCTCCTGCAGCAGGTCAGCCTGATATGCTTGAAGTACAGACATTGTGTGTAAACACGCTGCGGCCTGACCTGCTGAGGCATATGCTTTGCCCACCAGAGCTGATGTTGTTCTTAGTGGTCTGGTGGGCAGCGTCTGGGATTTTAGGGACGACGCGGACTCGGGCGAGGGATAGCTCGCGAGCGTCTCTTCGACCCGAGGCATCGTCCCATAGCCATGTTGTTTAAGCCCCAATATATTGGAATATAGAGATGTTTGAGGGTTATATACACGATATTGTGCTGGCTTTTTCCACGACCTCGTCACCTCGGTGTGGAGGTCGGGAAAGAATGGTAATCCCCGACGCTGAGGCTGTGACCGGGCAGGGAGAAAGCGCTCATCCAGCTTGCTTTTGTGATGCGCTTCGCTTTTTTCTGCTGGCCATTCAATATTAAGTTTTGCCACTGCCCTAGTCACAACCTCTAGCAGCTCCTCATACGCTGAAGATGAGGATGGCGAGTCCTCCTCTCCAGCTTCAACGCTCACCACATCCAACTCCTCAGAGCTAGACAGGTGAAGCGCTGGTGCCTCTCCTCTGGGGGAAGAAACCGCAGCGCGTGCTTCCGCAGCCAAAGGAGAGACACTGGGTCTGGCGGGTGAGGGCAGAGATAGGGCTGGGCCCGTCTCTAACCCCTCCACCAGATCCATCTGTGAACCCCAGGAATGAAGCCGCCGCTGTGCCTCAGCAGCAGCGGGACCCGAGCCCTGGGGAACACTCGCCGCGGCGCCCTCTTTATCTTTGTCAAAGAACGCCCGGCGTGAACGGAGTGTACGGAGCGTTAACTTTTCACAATGCACACAGACAGCTCCCTTGAGAGCTGCCTGGGCATGCTCCACTCCCAAACAGGCTACACACAACTCGTGTGTATCCCCGCCCGTGATGAAGCTAGGGCAGGGAGAAGCACACTGAATGAACTGCTGCTTGCCTGTTTGTTCTACCGCCATATTTTATAAATGTGTCTTTCTATATATATATATATATATATATATATATATATATATATATATATATATATATATATAAGTGCTTGGTGGATTGAAAATACTCTTGCCCTCGGACTAAGAGATATTTTCGAGCTGTATAACAGACAAAACAAAACCAAATAAGACACACAATACACAGAGAGCTTGCTGAAGACGCAGAAGCTAGCGTTTTTTGTTCTCAGGGGTGCTTTATAGTTTCCTGGTCCGTGACGTCACCCGCTCTGACGTCCCGTTACACTATTGGTTCGATTACACAAGTGCTTCAAGACGTAATCACGCAGAGGCGTTCCCAAAGCGACTACGCAGCGTCGATGTTCCCATGAAAGGGAACTGATAATGTTTGGAGAAGTTGTGGCCATTTGAAGGTAGGCATTCAAGAAAGCTCTATAGGGAGAAAAACACCTCTAAAGTTGCAGTTCTCACCTGTTCTCACCTGCTGGGAGTGACAATAGGGCTCATTTACATCTCATTTAGATAAACCATACCCCCTTTAAAGCTGCATGGACCGCATACTATTAATAATAAAGGTTAATGTGCATTATAAATGTCAGTAATTTATCTTTTTTGACTTTTATAAAAATGATTTAGAGGCTGAAATGTGACTTTTTTTGTCAAAACTCTATTTGAACTTGTGCATTGTAGATTGTTGTAAGACACTCCTTTAAAATATGCCCATCATTTTTAATGTTATTATTTTAATGTTTATGTAAAGAAAAAGTACATATTGATGCTAATTTTATGTTATTTGCTGGTTTTCCACATTAAACTTGGTGAATTTACTTTTTGAACAGGATTCTGTGATAACCGTGATCATTTTGGTCACTATAATCATGAAATGAAAGTTTCTCACCTGAGAAGCCTGTTAAAGAAGCAAACCAGTATCTTTTCCTGGCAATCCAGGAACTAACTGGACTAACAGAGGCCAGAGATCGCTAACTATGGCTATTCAAAACACTTTTCAAGACAATAAATACACGATTGAGACGATGAATGCATGTATTGACTGAATTTGCGTCTGAATAGCGCTGGCTCCGTGGGCGTGGCCGCATTAGCGGATAATGAGCTGAATCACAGACTTCTGACATGGCTCTTTTTTCATACAGATTACATAAACACAGAATGTTTGTTTTTGATTTGACTTACACGATTTAAAACCTGACATTTCAATGTTTTTTCAGACACAAGTATAATTTTTTTATGATTAGTATTCACTAAGTTACAGATTGGACTTCAGACTATCAGATTGGACTTCGTTCAGAGGGAGATGAGAGATCACGCTGTTAGTTTTCTTTATTTTACAAAAAGCACAACATTTTGTTTTTACTCTGAGTGTACACAAATAAAAGAAGACATTCTATAGTTTCAATTGATATATTACTTATGTCTCTATGACAAAAAATGACGGAGTATTTTAAGTCTGTTTTGCTGCAATGTGAAAAAAATCCTGCAAAATGCACCGGCGCGTTACCCGACTCCAGAGAGGTAATGTCTTATTATGCCGCTTTCATCGTCGCTCAGATCGTCTTCAGAATCAGTGAGCGCTTGTTCATAAGCATCTGGCTTGTCGAAGAAGTACTTCAAAACATTTTCAGTGTAACGGCAACGGTTCTTCATTGAATTTTGATATCAGCTAGAGCCGGCCAGAGCACTGCATAATAAGTAGACAGAACTGAGGACCCCGGAGAGGAGCTTACGTCCAGGTTGTAAAACCAATAAATGTGACCCGTCACGGAAAGCCACGCTTCCCAGTATGGAAATACACACAGACATGACACGCCCCTACTGCGTGCTTGAATCTCCGAAAAACAAGCCGATTTCAACCTCAAAATGTACGCTTTTACATATACCAATACTGCTATCTCAAACACGGAAAGGTTTCTTCATGATCTCAACTAACAGATTCTGCAAAAAAACGGAAATCACCAATTTTGAAAAAAAAATGCTTCTTTCTCATTTTGCTCGAAAGTTGTGCTGCCGATTTGTGTCCCTGGTTTCCGTGACGGGTCACATTTATTGGTTTTACAACCTGGACGTAAGCTCCTCTCCGGGGTCCTCAGTTCTGTCTACAAGATAACAGACAGGTACTTGGTGATACGGCGTAGTTGGGATAGCGTTCCCATCACGTCATTCAACGTTGCGTCGAAAGTTCCCACGAAAGGGAATGTCTCGGTTTACAGATGTAACCCCTGTTCCCTGAGTAAGGGAACGAGACCCTACGTCACGTTGCCGTACCTCCGGCATACCTGTGAGCGTCTTGCTTCAGACATATTCCAGAAGCTAGCGTTCTTTGTTCTGGGTATGCTTTATAGTTTCCTGGTCCGTGATGTCACCCGCCTCTGACGTCACGTTTCCTCATTGGTTGGATACAGAGGTGCTTCACGAACACAAAATGCAGAGGGTTCCCATCACGTCATTCGACGTAGCATCTCATTACCTTACTCAGGGAACAGGGGTTACATCTGTAACCCGAGACGTTTTGCTATCCAGGATCAGGTAATCCATCTTACTTTTGTGCTGGTTTTTCAAAGAAAAATTGGATTGGATCACCATGATCCAGATACACAATTTTCCAGATTACCAAATCTGGATTACCAGTGCTCTACGGAGCCCCTAAGGGGACATGATGATAGAAAGAATATGGGCTTTGAATTAAATATAATATTTTTGTTGGATATTTACAGCTGTTTGGGGACTGTTTTATGGCACCAAAATCTTTTTACTTTACAGTAGGTTACCAAAAGGCTAAATATGTAGGTTAATGTCTACTTCTAATTTATTTAACAGTTAAACTAATCAAGAGCAAAAAAAAAAAAAAAAAAGTGTATGTATATTACATGATATAAATGTTGTATTTTTTTGACCAGTTTTAAAGTTTTACTACATTTTCCTCCTGGAATCCACCTTGAAATCCTACCCCCTGTTGGGATCAGGATAATCATGTTTTTTTTTTTTTTTTGGATCAAAGTTATCCAAATCCTACTGACAAGTTTTGAACAAACAAAAACTGAAGGTTTGATCCAGATTAAAACTAGGGTTGGATTTTGTGATCTAATCTGATTCCAGAATCCTTTTTTTCCTTTTGAACAACCCATTTTCAAGAGTTGATCCAATCCGAAAGCCGGAATCTGATCAGATTACTTTCGAACAACTGGACCCAAATGATCAGCATTTTCTGATGGTCAGTGAACTCCTTTCGCTGACCATTTGTTTTTATTAAAATCATGTAAAAATAGAGTTTCATGTCATATATTTGAACCCTACTTGAGACTTTACTAAAATCAGTGTCATAGATAAATGGGTTATCATGACTATATAAATAATGCATGATGTATGCTTTATGAGTGCTTATTAAAATGTTTCCCAAACACTGACAAAACAAAATGCCTGAATCCTGGTAATAAAATGGCAAGTGTTCAAAGAGAGTCAGAAATAGAGAGCCACAGATAGCTGGTACTAATCATAATTACTGAAAGCCTGTCTCAAGAGAGAATATTGCACTTGTCACGTTCTCTGTTATACAGTATGCAGAACAACAGCATATCATTTTCTATTGCCAGTATATTTTAACTCTAAAAAGGATGATAAAGATTTGACCATTTCCTCAAAAGGAAATTAACGAAACAGCTTTGCTTTTCCCACTCACAAATGGAACATAGTCATGACAGTATGTATATGATTGAAAGACTGATAATCTGATAAAGTATATGTTGTGGTTCTTGTGATGATTCAAATTAAGACATTTAAAATGTTTTCTAATGAAAACATCAACAAATACAGTTAAAGAGCATGTCTATAATGACTCCTGCATCTTCCAATGAGTTTTACATCACGTAAATTCATCAGAATTGTATGTAAGTTTTCATAGAAAGCTTAAATTTGACTTTTAAATGTCTAAAACAACAAAATCATGAAGAATATGTTGTAACAGATGGAGTTTTACTGAGAAACTGCTCATCTCATGTGTAACATAATGATGCACTGTTTATCAATAATATACACTATTGTCATAATGTAAAAAAATTAACTTTAATAAAAATATTATTCTATTCAAGAAATCTCCACTTACACTTACAAGCACCAAACATTCCAGTTGTATTCCTATCTAAATTCTAAAGGTTTTTTTTTTTACAGCTGCAACATTTTTATTCCTATAAATGGTGATTTTTTTTCTGGCTCTGTATCTGACAGCATTTTCTATATTATGGAGTGATAAAAAGAGAAACTCAAAACCCCCTCTGTAATTTTTTTTTTACCTTAAAGCTATCTTCTTACCTTTACGTCAAGAAAATAGCTTTATCCATTGACATTCTTAACCAAGCTATCAGAGAAGTGGACCGGGACCCAACCCAAAAGATCATCCTTTTTCTGAGTAAATTTGAACAGAAGGACAAAAACCCACAAACTACGCCCCTGGCTACGGGACATTTTCAAAGGTGCAGTCCGATATTCAGACATCACATTCGTCCAGCTGTATGCAACAACACCTCACTACTAACAAACATCCGGTCAGCAGGGTCATAACAACCTGCGACATACACAACCCAAACCACGCCCTCAGGATCCTGTAAAAAATGCAACGGCATACATTGACCACATGGAGGACCTAACGAGGAAGACCATCTGTAGGACGATGGCAAGAATAGAGGCAGTCTTTCTGTTAGAAGAGCACATCCCAATCACGTTGGCACTGAGGGACTTTTACTACATGCCAGCCATCCACAAACTACTGGAACAGATCCCCATAGTCCTGCCCTTCAAGAAAAATCCCAAGTGTTGGGCCTTAGCCATGTGGTACATTTTGGGCTTTCTTTTTTCCAGCAATAGTCTTCTGGGACGAAGCCAGAAACCCAAAGATGAAATGGAACAAAAAGAGCTACATCGAACTGTACAACACCACTGTAAAACCTTCTGCTGCAGCTGAGGCGGCTGCATTCACAGGTGATGTGTGCTCGGATATTGAGAAAAGGGACTTGTCCTATTCAAGAAACCTCAGTAGATACCAGGAAAATGGGATGCCTTGGATGGAGGAATCTATCAAATGCCTGCCAAGTAGCCTGGATAGAGACCAGAAAATTCTGACCCTCACCAAAAAACCAGCATATGCTGGTAAGGTAGGTTTTGAAGCTGGTATTCTGGTTTGAGCTGGTTTATGGACCAGCATGGACCAGCATAATACCAGCTTAGGACCAGTACTTGACCAGCATAAACCAGCTCAAACCAGAATACCAGCTTCAAAACCTACCTTACCAGCATATGCTGGTTTTTTTGTCAGCAGGGTGGTTGCATCAGATTAATACAAAAACTAGATTTTGGTTCATACTCTTATCATTATATCTTATAATGGCTTATATCTCAAAAACGGTCCAGCCAAATGTCATCAAAATCAGTTCAATTTCAAACGAGCCATCCCATGAGGTCAAGCACCCCCAGATTTTGGAGCTAGGGCCACTCAAAGTCGAAGGTCCCACAAAATAGCGCTCCGCAAGGCTCGCGACAACGAGAGATAATTCTCACCCGAGTTTGAGATCGCTAGGTCTTCCGTTGCCGAGTTAAAAGCAAAAGTGTACAGGGATTGGGACGTCATTGGCGGCCACCATTTTGAATCGCGCCCGGTAGTTGAACATTACTAGCTCTGCCAAAACTCGATAAAAATGTCTTAAATTGACATCGGGAATACACCACAACTGCACGATTCTACAGAGCGCTGTCGGTGCTGTAAGTATTATCTAATGATGTTTCAGTGTTTTCTTGTTAGTGTTTTGAATGTACTGTTTAAACAGTAGTCTGAGGTAAATCATTAAAGCAGAACTAAGTAACTTTTTTACCTTCATAAATAGTTTTCTAAGTCCTTATGATGGTTAATGGACTTGTAGTGATGTGTTTGAGGCGTGCACTAACCCCCTCTGGCACGTCTACGCCAGAAAACAGCACTTGCAAGTTGAGCTTCGCTGACCCGACACAATGTATATATTATGACTTCATAAGACAATTTCAAAAATTGTCCACCTCCATTGAGATTTCTTGTACTGTATTTGCAAAACTACTGTACTGGTGAGCGTTGTGGTCGTTGTAATCCAGAGCTGCACTTGGAGAATTTACGACAGTGTGATTCACTGAAGGAACCTGTAGAGGGAGCTTCGCAAAACTTACTGAGTTCCGCTTTAAGGGTCCATGTGCTTCTTCAGATATATCTTGGCCAAAACTCGACAAAAACTCATCAGATTATGTATACAGTAGAACTCTTCAGATTGTTATCTGGGACAAAGTAGAATTAGGCTACACGATTCAAAAAAGTCAGTGCTGCCATCCAACAAAAAGACTTTTATTTAAATTTTCACTTTTTATATTTGGACTATATAATACACAATTTAAAAATTGTTATAAGGTAAAAAACTTGAGTTCAACTAAGATTATTTCTTAACTTTGTGTATGTTTTTACATAAGACATAAATTGACAGTCTTTACTGTGCATTCCAATTATAATTTTCATAGTAGGGACACAATTTTTATAACAAATATACTTAGTTGTTGTTTATTGTGGTGTTTTTGCTCTGTGAAGAAGGCATGTGGCCTGTTGCACTAAGCCGGTTTCAGATTTTATCCAGGTAAGTTCAAGATTAGCTTGAGTAAACTCTGTTTTTTCGGGCTTATGAATGTGGATTGTTTTTTTGCGGGTTTCGTTGCTATGGTAACTTATGCTACACGGCTAACTTGCTAACCGGAGCAGGTTTTATTCTGGCTTAGAGATCGCAAACCAAAACTCGACCAATCAGCTGTAAGTAAAGTGACATGAACCTGATGCAATAAAGCCACTCCCACTGTACCTCTAGCTCCAAATTAAATCCAAAAACATTTTAGAGACAAAATTGCTCATCTTTTGCTGCTAATTATTTATTATATTTATATTATATAAATTATGTATAATTCATATATTAGTATATTCATAAAATTATTATATTAATTGACAATATTTTTGCTTTTAAATTGATATAAATATAATACATGCATCGATATATAAACTTTTTAAACAAATTAAGCTTATGTGTATGAGCTCTTTGTGAAACTAATATAAATTATAATATTATAAATTATTAGGCATATTTGTTTGATTCACATTCATTGATATAGTCAGATATTTTCTTTCAGCTGCCTTCTCAAACTTTCACTGCAGCAGCAGTGTTTATTCCTGCCTTGTAAATGCATTTAATTTCATGATATTTTTCATTATGATCTCTTAATCTTCAGAAGAGACGTGAATTGTGCGGCTCTCTTGTGAGAAGTGAATCAAATGGATGCATGTTCCGTGTGATTGGCTGTTTGCTGCACGTGTCACACTTTCAGGTGCACGCACTTTAGAGTTAATCACAAACTCTGGATTAAACCTGAGTCGACAGAGAAAGTGTAAACCGAGTGTTGTGCAACAGCTGATCCTGATCTAAACCAGCTTGGATTTATCTGGATTTGTCAACTGTAAACCTACTGTGAAACCCACTCCAACTACACTGGCACACCCTCACAAAACTCCCAACACTCACTGACTTCAATGCTGCAGGAAAATCTGCGCTGACGAAAACCTTTGGCCACACCTTGGCATTCATTGATGGAGGCTTCCTCCTCCACATATGAGCTGCATTACAGGGGACGTAACAAACCCTCACCTGGTGTTCAGATCAGAAGTGGCTGTGAGGACTAACACTGTCAACGTCAATGAATGGAAATGTATGCAAATTATGGCATATTTAATTATATAATGCCTCATTTACATATTTAAACATAACGTTTTAGAAAACAGTTGTCTTATTGTACAGTGATTAATCAACTGAGGAAAGTGTGTAATATCTGTTTGTTAAAATGGTGACCTTTTTCACCTGTGGTGTCTTGCAAGACATAACGTGCACAGCATAAATGAGTACACCCCCTCTGAAACTTCTGAAAATCAGCAATTACTCAATTACATAGAAGACATGTTAGGGTTCTTTAGAGATATAATGTTCCAGCAAGTCTGCTTAATCAATTACTAAAGAAGCATGTTAAAATGATTCAGGAAAAGATTTTCTTATCAAGGTGATAAAATGTTGTGTAGCAAAAATGAGCGCACCCTCCTAAAAGTTACTAAATAAAACAAAATAAAAATGTTCTGGTGTAAGTTTAAGGCAATATTTGACCAACAGGTAAGTATGTTGAACCAAAACATTTAAAGATAAGTCGTTTCTTGACAATTAAAAGTGTTATATAACCCACTGAATCATTCTCAGACTTAATGCTGACACCAATGGAAGCACTTGAGAGAGAACTGTCAGGAGACTTATTTCTTAGTGGTAAAGGAGGATTACCAAATCATTGTTTTAAGTGTGAAAATATAGCAAAAGTAACACAGAAATTCAAAATGGACTTGTGACAAGGCCCCTGAAATAATAGGGCTTCATTTTAAGCTTTCATTTAGTGATGAGGGATTTTTTTTGCTAGACAAAGAGCAGGAGAAATACCAAGCGAGTGTCTCAGAGCAGTGTTAATTTTGGCAGCCATTTTTGATTTAGTCTTAGCCTTTACCTTCAGATAAAAAAATGCTCTTTAGTCTTAGTCACATTTTAGTCTAGCTTTAGTCAACGAAAAGTCATCACATTTTTGTCAAGTCTTAGTCATTACTTTTAGTCAAACTACAGTTACCAACATTAATTTTGATAGCTATTTTATATGTAGTCTTTAGACAAAATTGTCATTATAATTCTTTCTCTTAATTTATTTAAGCTTATACCAATTTATTTAAGCTTATGAAAAATATGAATCAAGGTAACAGACTGTACTGACATTGCACTCTTAGCAGTAGCACTTGTGCAATTGTACATATCCTCTTACAGTGGTTCTCAAACTTTCTAGAGTGTTGTACACCCTGAGGGATTTAACATCCTTCTGTGTACCCTTTCTTTTCCACTTAGACTGCAGTTACACATTTCCATTAAGGGACAATATTTGCCGCCTTAAATTGATTTTTCCAGTGCATTTTCTTTTCTTTTTTTTTTACCTTTATAAATACCCTTGTAAAATATTTTATTTATTTATTTATTTAAAATTCAATAAATTCAATGCTAAAACGAAGTGATACCTTTAAATATTACATTAAAACTGCCAGTAGGTGGCAGTAAGTCACTGTTTTTATGAGTGAATCAACGAGTCATTCATTATTTCAGTATCAAAGCAAGCGGCTGTATTTATGAATGTATCATTGAATCATTGACGATTCGTTCAAAGCCGCGGATTTGTTCACGAAACAGAGTTGTGTGCTGCTCTGCTGTGGCTTTCGTTGCAAAATAGAGTAAAAATACAGACAATACCGTTTAAAATGCACATCACTTAATGTTACCCTTTTGTTTGTTGAATTTTTGTATAAAAACAATATTCAGGATATTACTATAGCCTATTATATTCGGCAATATTCTTGCTGGTATAATATGATCAACATTAAAACAGTAACTAGCAGAAGGGTATGTTTTTGTATCGAAGAGAGTTTTAATCTTAAATCTACATGCAGTCTGTGTCTATATTTGTTCGTCATTCTAATAAGTGCTAAATCCCCACTTTCGCAAAGGTAACATTATATTGTCGAGATTCGAGAACATACTAATGTAGCGCGATGCTGGCTTGTGTGGGTGCAGACAGTTTAGACTGCGAAAGGTGAGGTAATCTGATTGAATATCGTGTATACACAACATTTTACCTGCTAGAAATACATGCTATTCATGTTATTTTAAAGTGGAGTAGAATAAAATGAGCGTCACTTTTCGCAACTGCTGGATATCAGCCTTCACTTTGGTCCCAGATTTAGTCAGTAAACGAGCAACGCAATATAGACACTTTAAAGGTTATAGAGAGGATTTTTTCGTCGACTGAGAATCCAAAGACTGTTACAGAGTTTTTGAAATGTTCTTATGCTCATTTCAAAGGAACACCTTCCAAAACTCATGCACGAGTATCGGAACACGAGTGTTTACCACCGGCATTCGCTGTATCGTGTTAGTGGATTCATTATGTCGGTGTTACAGTTGTACTGGTTTGAAGAGATGAGGCAGGTACGGATTTCCACACTACACAATACTTTAATCCAAAAGGCTAGGAGAACCAAACATACAACATAAACATAACATTAAGACGGACGAGGAGTGAAGGGAGTGAGTGCAATATAAAGGGAGTGCAGATAATAGAGTCCAGGTGCAGGTGATCCGTGATGATGAGGAACTGACGAGGGAAGTGAGTGCAGGTGTGGAGAACAGGAGGATCATGGGAAATGGAGTCCAGGGGAACAAGGGATCTGTGACAGTACCTCCCCCTCCCGGTAGGCGCGTCCTCGCGCCGTAAATAGAATAACCGGGAGGGGGGGCGGGCGCCCTGGAGACCTCATGCAGGTGCCGGGGGATGAGTGGACTGGAGTGGAGGTCTCCAGGGCGGATCCATGAGCCATGGCGGGTCAGGAGCCTTGGCAGGCCACGGCGGGTCAGGAGCCTTGGCAGGCCACGGCGGGTCAGGAGCCTTGGCAGGCCACGGCGGGTCAGGAGCCTTGGCAGGCCACGGCGGGTCAGGAGCCTTGACAGGCCACGGCGGGTCAGGAGCCTTGGCAGGCCACGTCAGAGGCCCACCCACATGTGTGGCGCCCACATGTCCCCCACCCACGGGTACTTGGCCCCCCCCCAAAAAATACTTTGAGAGGTTAAGGATCATATAGAGGAGTCCAAGGAATAAAGTCAATGTGTGGGTGGAGGAGCATGGAGCTGGTTTGGCGGCGGAGACTGGAGAACTTGGCTCGGCGGCGGAGACTGGAGAACTTGGCTCGGCGGCGGAGACTGGAGAACTTGGCTCGGCGGCGGAGACTGGAGAACTTGGCTCGGCGGCGGAGACTGGAGAACTTGGCTCGGCGGCGGAGACTGGAGAACTTGGCTCGGCGGCGGCGGCTGGAGCGGCAGGCTCGGCGGCGGCGGCTGGAGCGGCAGGCTCGGCGGCGGCGGCTGGAGCGGCAGGCTCGGCGGCGGCGGCTGGAGCGGCAGGCTCGGCGGCGGCTGGAGCGGCAGGCTCGGCGGCGGCGGCTGGAGCGGCAGGCTCGGCGGCGGCGGCTGGAGCTGAGGGCTCGTAGGCGGCGGCTGGAGCTGAGGGCTCGTAGGCGGCGGCTGGAGCTGAGGGCTCGTAGGCGGCGGCTGGAGCTGAGGGCTCGTAGGCGGCGGCTGGAGCTGAGGGCTCGTTAAAAGTCAATAAGCCAGTCCAGATCTGGCGGCTCGCACAGGGTTGGAGCGGGCTCTGGAGATACAGGAGCGGGCTCTGGAGATACTGGAGCGGGCTCTGGAGATACTGGAGCGGGCTCTGGAGATACTGGAGCGGGCTCTGGAGAGACTGGAGCGGGCTCTGGAGAGACTGGAGCGGGCTCTGGAGAGACTGGAGCGGGCTCAGTGAAGGCTGGAAAGGGTTCAGCGGCAGGTCTTTTCCTCCTCCTCCGCTTTCCGGACCCAGCAGGAGAGTGTGGGCCCAGCGTGGGGCAGGAAGGACGTTCACTGGAGGGGTAAGCGGAGGAATACGGAGACTGACTAACTGGCCCGGCTGACCGTGTTTCTGGACGGACTGAAGACCAACACTCATCCACATAGAATTGGGAATTATTCAAAAACAAAATAAAATTGATAGTTTCGCTTAAGGAGAGACGATAATCAGGTTCATGGAGACGGAGAGTGTTGTCATCCAGACCGTCCAAAAACAGGGCGATTAAATTAGCATCGGACCAGTCAGACAGATAAGCCAGCTCAACGAACTCCTCCACATACCTCTCCAGTGAACGACCAACCTGAAGAAGCCCGATGAGGCGATCGCCGGCTGACAGATGAGAGAGAGGTGTAGGAGGAGCAGGAGCCAGGGAGCCAGTCAAAGTCTCCATCTTCTTGTGGAAATCCAATGGTATGGGTCCGTCTTTCTGTTACAGTTGTACTGGTTTGAAGAGATGAGGCAGGTACGGATTTCCACACTACACAATACTTTAATCCAAAAGGCTAGGAGAACCAAACATACAACATAAACATAACATTAAGACGGACGAGGAGTGAAGGGAGTGAGTGCAATATAAAGGGAGTGCAGATAATAGAGTCCAGGTGCAGGTGATCCGTGATGATGAGGAACTGACGAGGGAAGTGAGTGCAGGTGTGGAGAACAGGAGGATCATGGGAAATGGAGTCCAGGGGAACAAGGGATCTGTGACAGTCGGACTCACCGCAGGTAACTCATAATCTGCAGTTGTTACTCCCGTCTCCGGACAAAAAGCATTGCATGCAGTGCCTGTGGACTGTGGAAAGTTACTGGAGCGCGCAGCCGCGCGTCTCTCACAAGGAACGTCACGGCAGTGATTGACAAGCCAGAGGGCCAATGATGATCGCGTAAACGATTGGCTGATGTTTTTAAGGCCCTACCTCGTGCACAGATGGTGTATATTAATATTATTCCTTTCAGTGCACCTAATAAATAGTCTTTTATCAGTTAGTAAAGACAGTTTCAAGTAATATTGCAAAAATGTATAGAACAAAACATCCTCTTTAGCACCTTTAATTTAAGTAGAAAATCTCAAATGAAGAGCGCTGAACTCCAGCTTACTTGTGTTTTCAGATCATCCGCGCTTCAGTGTAGAGGGGACTCGTGTGTGGGGTTGCCAGATTGCAAAGATTAAGTAAAACGTGTTCTTGAACAGAAAAGCTCTGATCGTGGGATTAAATTCTGTAAATCTGGCAACCGTAAGCGTGGCCGTTTGTAAAGACAGTCTGTAATGTTTTGTCTCCTTCATTCGACAAAAACAAAAAGTGATTTCAAAAGAGTGATTTTGGTCAAGTGTTTAGTCTTTTAGCCACATTTCAGTCTCGTCTTTTTTCGTCAACGATATTGCACGTGTAGTTTTAGTCACGTTATCGTTAAATGAAATTGGTGTCCTCTCTCATCGTCTCGTCTTAGTCCTGGAAAAAAGGTTGTCAGTTTTCGTTAATGAAATTAACACTGTCTCAGAGCCAGCAAAAGCTATGAAAAGAGTGTTTATCTCACAGAGTAAGATGCAGCCTGCAGAAATGCATGGTTGTGGTTCTCACTGGAACTACCTACTGTAGCCAAAGCACAATAAAGTCAGTTAGCCATTTCCAAAGGCTGTATTTACAAAATATAGATTCTGGGAATCAATACTCTGGTCTCATTGGATCTAACAGCATCATAAATGTTCTGGTGTTGCTAGAGGAGGAGTGCAGTGAGAAGTGCCTGGTTCCCACAGTAAAGTTCAGTGGTAGTAAAGCTCTTATATAGGGATGTATGAGTGCTGAAGGTGTGAGGGAGTTGTGCTTTATCAATGCTGTCATGAATTCCCACACCACTGTGTAATTTAATACACAAACCTGAAACAGAAGATGTTACCCTTTCCTCACTCCCTGCATTTTTGGGCATTTTTTCAACATGACAATGAGGATAATACATTTTACTTTTGCGATCTTTCCATGAATTGTATTAGTGATCATAAAGAAAATACATCTTTTGTATTTGTTCAGTGGGGGTGTACTCATTTATGCTGTGCACTGTACATTCCTGAGGATTGAATCCTAAAATCCAAGTGATGCCTTTTCTTATTATTTATTCCAAAAGTACTTTCACTTTCTTTCCACAATCCACAAAGGGACCACTAAAGGACCATCTTGCTATCGTTTCATTCTTAAACTCCAAGGACAGACAATTCATCACATCATTACTCGAAGCATGACCGCAAGCCTGCGATCCTCGTGGGTCAGTACAGCAGCTGGGGCTGAATCCCAACAACAGTTGCTTATTTACACAGCCGCTGCCTGCCTGCCGCGCATGGATGCTCCTTTATTTGGGCTATTGCTGAACAGAGGAAAGAATTATATTAATATAGTGAGGTTATATTTGCACTGCTACATCACCTGATCAATAGTAGATTACATTAAGGGTAGACAAGGGGAACCGGTCTTGGTGCCTGACATCCTAATCTGGTCTGGGGAAGAGAATCGATGCATTAGGCACAAAGATATTCCAGCCTCCGTCTATACCATCCATCAACAAACTCATCTCATCAACCTATTTATTCTGCTGCCATAAACAAAAACGACCTCTATCCGGAGTCATGGAGCCGGAGAAGCTCTCCAGGCGAGGATCTATGCTGAGCCAGTCATAGACAACTCCATCAAACAGGCAGGTAGACATAAGCTCAAATGGGTAGATAATGGGCTCATCTGCATAACACCGATCCAGGGTTGAGAAAACAATTTCTCTCGCACAAATGATAGCATGAAAGCCATTATCAAATGTGCCCTCGGTTGAGCTCTGCCACAATCAGTTATGTTGTATCGGTCGATGATATTTGCTGGGAGGGCGAAGGGCGATCGTACACTTTCATTTGCAAACATCTCCTGTATCATCCATTAGCGAGAAGCGCGCCAGTCGTTGCTCTTCTGTCTGGCTTCTCGTGGGTAGTGTGTCTACGGGTGGTGCAATTAATGAATTTTTAATCATGCTGTTCTTTGGTTGCAGTATGTGTCTTGTTTCCATATTGCTGAGCGATTTGATATGGTGAACACCTACTGTGTCTCTGAAAATGATATGGGTTTGATGAATGAGGATTACGTTCAACAGGGATTTTAAAACCTGACATGAAACAGTTAGTAATGATCTGATGATAGTATGAGTCCGCCGTTCTAATATCCTTAAAATGAATAAAACTACACTTAGCCAGTATGAGGAGAGGCCATATGAAATTAACGGTTTTAAAATCTGATTTGATGAGCCACTTTTGAAGTCTTGAAAAACAGACATTGTACAAGAGATACCTTTAGCTCTAAGTTATAAATAAATGAGAACTCTGTAACTTTTTTTAAAAATAAATAAACCAAGTTGCTACATTGCTTGTGAATCATAATTGGACTACAGATAATGCACTATATTATTTGGGAGAATGTTCGTAATGATTAATGATAAATGTAAATATTTACTGAAAATTAATTAAATTATTTAAAAATTAAAACAAAATAAAAATAAAATAAATGTAATAATTGTATTATTTAATTGAAAATTAAATAATATTATTATTAGTATATTATTATTAGTAGTAGTATTTATTAGTATATATATATATATATAGTATATATATATATATATATATATATATATATATATATATATATATATATATATATATATATATATATATATATATATATATATATATGTATATATGTATATATATATATATATGTATATATATATATATATATATATATATATATATATATATATATATATATATATATATATGTATATATATATATGTATATATGTATATATATATATATATATATGTATATATGTATATATATATATATATATATATATATATGTATATATATATATATATATATATATATATATATATATATAATGTATATATGTATATATAGATGTATATATATATATATATATATATATATATATATATATATATATATATATATATATATATATATATATATATATATATGTATATATGTATATATATATATATATATATATATATATATATATATATATATATATATATATATATACACACTACTACTAATAATAATATACTAATAATAATATTATTTAATTTTCAATTAAATAATACAATTATTACATTTATTTTATTTTTATTTTGTTTTAATTTATTTATTTATTTAAATATACATTATTTTATTATTTAGTTTCACTTAATAAAAAATAAGATGTAATGTAATTTATATAGTTATTCATAAATTAATAATTAAATCATTTAACAATTAATATAAAAATAAATTGAAAATTAAAAAAATATATAAAATATATCAGTAATAGAAGTAATTATTATTATTATTATATTAAATAGTTAAACTAATAAATAAAAATAGATGTCATTTATATAGTAAATTAATGATTAAATTACTTAAATCAATATAAAAATAAATTGAAAATTAAAAATACTAGTAATAGTAGTAGAATTATTATTATTATTATTATCAAATAGTTAAGCTAATAAATCAAAATAAGATGTAATGTCATTTATATAGTAATTTATAACTTAAAAGATAAATGTATTTTTTCATAATGAAGTGTACTTTAATACATATTTAAACAATAATGTAAAAATGTATTAATGTAAACTCCCTACAACTGACTTGAAGAATTATTATTATTATTATTATTAGTGTAATTTAATTAAAAAACAAATTATACAGTTGTATTTATATTCATAAAGATATATACTTAAATAATAATAAGCATATATTTATTAATGTATGCATGTAAACAGCCAACAATTAGGCAATTTTACTATATTATTTGACTTTTTTATTTTGTGATTATTATGAACTAATTTCATTAATAAATACAATATAACATTTAATACATATTTGTCACTATTTTATAGAAGCAATAAGACAAAGCTATATGTTTCAGTAATGTTACCACGGTACCTCTTAACTGAAGTAAAGCACAGCCTCTTGTGGTGTAGTGCTTCATTTTTATTATTTATTTTATTTTTTCAATTTTATTTATTTAGCCAGTTTTGTCCATGAAGCCTTTTAAAAAACAAGACAGGGAGGAAAGATGATGATTATAACGTGTTGTGCCCTTCCCAAATTTTTGGCTAGTTAAACAGCTCTGTAAGTATGTTAACAAGGGTAAGGGGCCAATTACATGGTCCAGCTGAAAACATGACATCTCCCAGCATTGTGTTTATAGTTTTGCTTTAGATTTAACTTTGCTCATCACAGGCCTGAACAGGCAAATTGGCTTTCCTCAGATTGATGGAGGCACACAAATAGCTGTAATCAGAGGCTGCGTTACGATAATGAGCAGGCAATACTAAACAGAAGCGGGAACCAACAGTCTTTGATCGTCAGCTCCACCTTTGCCTACTTTAATTAGAGATATGCTAATGCAACATAAGCTCACAATGGGAGAGGGATTCCTTGCTCAAGCTTAACAGGGATTCAGGGTGAAAACATAATAAAAACACTGTCTGGTAGAGAAAATGTTGAGGCCGGGGAATGTTTAATAAAAAACATTTTTGATGCTTACAACAAAATTATTGTTTTAAATGTTAATATCCTGCTAAATATTAAAATCATATATTTTGTCTGTGGGGTCAACTTATAATGTTGGTCATATTTTACTTTTTTTTTTTTTTTTTTTTGAGTATTTCCAACTCTCTCTGACCCTTAGAATTAAAAGGGCCAATATTTTGCTGATGTGGCTTTATGAATTCAGTGCAAATGCCTTCTTTACATGTTTAATTGCACTTACACAGGGTTTTTTTTTCCTTTAGGTCTAACATTTTATTTCCCTATCTTTCAATAAGAGTCATCCCTCTACAATGTTTACTTGAGATACTGTGCATTTTGGGATTATCAGAATTCCAGGGATTTTGGAGATCTTTTCTGAACAGGGGAGAAAATTAAAGTAAGTTTTCAAGAAAAAGTTCAAGTAAAATTCTGCTTCTCACAATATGATCTCTTTAAAATGATCTTACCTAGAATGTACAGTACAAATGTTGAACTGCATCTCACACCAGTTTTCTGATCATTAAACCTTGACAAATTGATTTAAGGGAATCTGCAGGAAGCAATGAATAAATAAATGACATTCTTTCCACCTCTTCACTGCCTTGATGATATCTGGGCAGTGGAGTTCTTCATATTCAAATCTCAACTGATAAAGCATCAATAATTTCAATACAGGACAATATTTATTCACTGTTATTTATGAGGCAGGTCAAGCAGGTAGTAAAATGTTTGCATAAAAGTTTTAGAAAGTATGATAGAATATTATCCAAATTGTATTATGAGAAGTAAAATAAAGTCCAACTGATGATAGAAAAAAATAAATGCATTGAAATGATGTAAATATCATTATTCATATAAAATAAGTATGCAAAAATATAGGGATATAAAGTATTATGAGCTCTTTTTTTTTTGCAGCGGCTATTCACATTAAGTGTAAATAGCATTTTCTTAGTGATAGATGCTATTTACACCAAATGCAAATAACTGTAGATGTGACTATAGCAATAAAACATTTACACTAGGTGAATATAGCGATACATTCTGTTGCAAAAGTATCAGTTCTTTGCAATAAGAGTAAATAATTACAAACCCGATTCCAATAAAGTTGGGACACTGTACAAATTGTGAATAAAAACAGAATGCAATGATGTGGAAGTTTCAAATTTTAATATTTTATTCAGAATACAACATAGATAATGTTTAAACTGAGAACATGTATCATTTTAAGGGAAAAATAAGTTGATTTTAAATTTCATGGCATCAACACATCTCAAAAAAGTTGGGACAAGGCCATGTTTCCCACTGTGTGGCATCCCCTCTTCTCTTTATAACAGTCTGCAAACGTCTGGGGACTGAGGAGACAAGTTGCTCAAGTTTAGGAATAGGAATGTTGTCCCATTCTTGTCTAATACAGGCTTCTAGTTGCTCAACTGTCTTAGGTCTTCTTTGTCGCATCTTCCTCTTTATGATGCACCAAATGTTTTCTATGAGTGAAAGATCTGGACTGCAGGCTGGCCATTTCAGTACCCAGATCCTTCTTCTACGCAGCCATGATGTTATAATTGATGCAGTATGTGGTCTGACATTGTCATGTTGGAAAATGCAAGGTCTTCCCTGAAAGAGATGACATCTGGATGGGAGCATATGTTGTTCTAGAACTTGGATATACCTTTCAGCATTGATGGTGCCTTTCCAGATGTGTAAGCTGCCCATGCCACACGCACTCACGCAAACTCCTTTCTGATATTGCTCCACTATTTTTGGCCGCAGCATTGGGGGAATTGGTGATCCTCTAGCCATCTTGACTTCTGAGAGACACTGCCACTCTGAGAGGCTCTTTTTATACCCAATCATGTTGCCAATTGACCTAATAAGTTGCAAATTGGTCCTCCAGCTGTTCCTCATATGTACATTTAACTTTTCCGGCCTCTTATTGCTACCTGTCCCAACTTTTTTGGAATGTGTAGCTCTCATGAAATCCAAAATGAGCCAATATTTGGCATGACATTTCAAAATGTCTCACTTTCAACATTTGATATGTTATCTATATTCTATTGTGAATAAAATTTAAGTATATGAGATTTGTAAATTATTGCATTCCTTTTTTATTCACAATTTGTGCAGTGTCCCAATTTTTTTTTTTTTTTTTTTTTTTTTTTTTTGTAGATGCTATCTATACTTTATATTGGCAGATACGATTCACACCTCAATACTTTTGTACATTAACAGGATGCAATAATATCATAGAGTGTAAATGATTATGTTTATTATTGAAAGGATGGTGCCTTATTGGGAGAATAAAAACCTTCCCTACACCTTCACTTAACCCTACCCAATAAACACTTTTAATATTATTAAACACTTGTTCACAGTTTATTTCTTCTTTTAGAACATTATTTTCATTTTTTTTTTTTTTTTTAAAAATAAATGTGAGTTTGGCAAAAGGCAGACATTTTTTTTTATTATTTATTTTGCTGTTCTGAGAATCGTCAGTTCACTGAACCCAGAAATTAATAACCCTGAACTGCTACAAGCCACAGCAACAAAGAAAGGGACAGTAAGTAGTATCAAGTTTCTGTAGTAACAAATCTAATTCAGTGCACTGACAGCTGTCCCCAGTGTACAGCGCTGTCTGCTTGAATGATTAGGAGACCAACGATGATAATGTTCATTCATCAGAACAATTGCTTCACCTCTCCCCCGCTTTGATATTAAAAAGTAATTATGAGTCCTGTGTCAGGTCACTGTAAATGAGCTCTAATGTGTAAAGTTATATAAATGCTATTTATCACATTTCTATGGAACCCTCCTGTCAGGACAGGGGCAAAGTTAACATATGACCTAATGTGCTATCAAATGCTGTGTCCCATTTCGACCCACTTATACTATGCCCTAAAAGTATGTACTCTTTCTGTGAACAAAAAGTACTTACTTTTGAGTGTGTAGCAAAATAGTAGATACGCTTTTGGACATACTATCACGTCATACAATTGCGTCTTTTCTCTCTGTCGCATCCAGTCACCGTAAACTGGCCTGTCAATCATCTTACATCCTCCACCACATTTCAGCTAATTTCGCACGCTGATCTGCAGTCACGTGTTTTTCATGTGGAGAACTCTCCTCATATGCATAATGATGCATTTAAAAGTTAATGGCCAATCGGATCTTTATAAAAGTCCACATTGGTATTGCAGATGAAATATAACACAGATAACATTAAATAAATATTTTCTATCAGGTTGAACTGATTATTAGCCACTCAAACCTCTTAGCTTCGGTCGCGCGCATATCCGCCATGTTTTGTAGTTTTTTTTAACACTTTTTACTCGTGTTTGTAGTTCTGAACTGAATCCTCATCCAAAGCGCAATGGGTTGTGGGCAATATTAGCCTTTATAGTGTGCACGGATCCACACTTCGGAAATAGTAGACCATCCGGGGACTTTTGGCATACTCTTTTCAACATACTATGCTTTGGGACACACTTATTTTAATCTCACATACTATTTAGGATGGATAGTATGGACATTGGGACTCTTCAGAAAAGTCATTTCACTCGGCGGCCATCTTTGAAATGCAAGTGCAGCTCCAATCTCTCTGAATGAGGAAACATCAAATTCTCCAAAGCTGTTTGCCAAGCTTTCGATTAAGTTTCATATTTGAAATCACCAATGCAATCGGATAACAGCTGTCTCATAAATTTTGTTTCTAAATGCTTGAATCATGACAAAAAACGATATTTTTCAGGCTGGATCAAGCTAATGCACAGTTCTAAATGCGAGTTTCTTGTGTCTCATTTCAGAGGCACGCTTCAAGTAACCGGAGCTTCTAATGACCGCTGCATTGATGGGATGACTTTACCAATCAGCGATTGGCTCTTATTTAGAAGGCGGGACTTATTCTAGTGACACGTCTTGTGTTTTTGTATAATCTTTGGTGCTATGTTCACACTGCCTCTAATTATAGCCCAAATCAGGTTTTTCCCCCTGACTTCTGGTTAACTGATTGACAGTAAGTACAACCTGACGCGCACTCACTTTGACAGTTTCCAATCTGATCTGGCCCACTTTCTTTTACGGAAATAATTTTGAAAAAAAAAAAAAAATCTAGCACAAAAATGGAATGAGTATCTCGAAATATTGTATTGTAATATTGTAAGTATGCATTGAGTATGTCAAGTAATCCTGAGAATTACAAAAAAGAAACATGTTTGTGAACTTTAATTCTAGTACTTTAAAAGTTTTAAAGGCAGTTCTGCCAAGAGCTACTCTTATGAATTTGAATAGTACCATACATCATTGTGCCAAAGTATTACTGAGGGTAATGACGTGTGAAGTGCAAGTGAAGCTGTGTTCTGTCATAAGAAGTAGGAGGAAGCTTTTCTCCTGCAGTGGGGGATTGTGGTTAGCCTTTCGGCAATCATGGACGAGTTCCTCACACCTTCAACTGTGAGAAAAAGAAAGCAGGGTGAGAGAGAAAATAGGCCGAATTAAAATGTGAGAGTAAGCTGTAAATTAATTGAAAAGCATCAAGATGCGCAAGCACAGACAAGCGTCACTCTTCCCTCTGAAGAAGATGGGTCTTAAGAGGGCATAACCATCTGGGCCACAAGCTTCCTGCTTTGAGAAACACAAAGTGGTTGTCTGAAAGAAGCGTGAAGCCACTCTAATTCGGAAAGTGTTTTAACGCGTGCCACAGTGTTGGGCTTTTGTTAGTTCCACCATGTTTCCTTTCTCTTTGAGATGATTAGTGTTCGGCTTAGCTCTGATTCATTGGAAAGTCTCAAAATTTGCTGCAACAAGGATTCCCAATGTCTGTTGGATAGAAAACCATTTACTGTTCATCATAGGAAGCTGCAAGAGTTTGAGAGAATATCTTTAGATCTCAAAAGACAAAAGGGGAACTGAATCACAGATCCTTATAATCTCCAGGCCCATTATATTGAGTGGGTTTTTCAAAAGGGTTGAATGCTTCTGTGAAATGCACCTACTCTGCGATCAAAACATCATTGAGCTCATTGTGATAACATGAAAGAAGTTAGTAGATGGATGTCCTCATTCCTCTTTGATTAAACATTAGATCAGCAGTAAGTCTTTCTAATCTCATTGCTGCCTTCCTTGAGTCTGTTTGACCCCAGAATTAGGTTTATTTTGTCAGACCTAAACCAGAGTCTGGCTGAATTGCAGTTCTAGTGTTCTCTATGGTTTGCAATCGGTATGAAAGTAATTTGGCCAGATTTGCAGAAGCGTATCACTGTTAATGGTGCAATATGTGGATATTTTTGTACAATGCATTTCTTTTTTCTCATATTTATTTTTTTTTTTTTAGGAGAATATGCCTCCAGTGAGCAGCTACCATTATGTGAATCTTCATCGATGCATCTGTGGAAAATGCATAGACAGTAAAAATGGCTGTGGCATTAGACCTAGAAGAGACGTTTATTGTAAATGAAGATTAAAAGAAAACACTAAAAAGGGGAATGAAGTGAAAATAGTGTCCAGCAGAAAGGGGAATCATGCATCCTCACCACAGGCGCTGTTTCAACTGGTATTAAGATGCATTTTGGTCGATAATCTCACAAGTGGACGACGCTAAATACAGGTGTAAACAGAGTCTAAAATGTTTAGAGCTTGTCCACTTTCAACCGCTTCCAGAGGTAGTCAATAAACGCATTGCTTTCGTAGTGGAAACGCTCATGTGGTTGAATGCATTCGAACAGCCACAAAAGACCACCTACTCTCCGCCTACTGACCTAATGCGTAAACATTATGGGAAGCGTCAAGTCAAGAAGTAAAATGCATTACCACAGCATACTATGATCCTGAGTTTAGTGCGTTTTCTGGTTTTAATTGGGATGTTGAGATTACAGGGCTGTTTTGACCCATTAGCCATTTGATTTATGCCATCTCCAGTGGGCACACATCCCAGCAGACCTTATAGTGGATATAAAGCGAGCCGCCACATAATACATAATCCCCTCTTTCTAAGACTTTCTCTGTTTGCGGTGCCACTTTTTCTTTCTGTCTTCAGGGTGCTTCATTTGTATAGCACCATGAGGGATGTGTAAGGAAAACCCAAAGAAAGAAGTCTTAAAATGAATCATATTTTCTCTTGTGTGCTTAGTCATTCTCTTACTTTACAGTACATTCACAGTCCATGGGATATTCTGCTCTTGACAAGACAATTGTCTAATAAATGCATTAAATGTAAATAGAGTTTGCTCATTATATTTCCTTCTTTTATGAAGTGTGCTGGCCAGATGGGATTTAAACTTTGTCGGCTGAAGATCCAAGTTCGATTTGAAGACGAAAAACTTACCAAGCACAATGTTCTCTCACCATTCCTGATTTTTAACACACTCATAGTGTTCGACCGGTCTTGTGGCTATCAGAGCAGAAACAAAAGCTGATGCTAGACCCTCTCCTTAAAGTAATCAGGACAGAAGTGGTTGAAAGTGGACAAAAGAGAAGGATTAAAATACCAGGTGTAGATGGGTATGTCTCCCTCCTCCACTTGTGATCCGGTCGACCAAAACACATCTTAATACCAGATGGAAAATGGGCCTAAATGGGCATTGTGAAGGTCCGGGTCCTGGCAGTCATTTGCGCACCTCTCCTGGTCAAGGTACATGGGGCAGTGGCTTCTTTATTGCGACTCTGCATCCCAAATTCTGGGGAGCAAGTCTGGACATTAGTTGGATGTTTTTTGTTTGTTTATTTGTTTTTTTGAGCTTGTGACCATAACAATGCTTTTGGGAAACACCTCTGGTTGGGAGCTTGGCTTGCCGGTGTGATTGAATGAAATGGGGTGCTGCTGATGAAGGGCGAACACTTTGCATTTTTAGCACCTTCTCCTGAGTCATTAACTAGCTACACTGGTTAACTTGTCACTAGTTCCCATGTAGATAACATACTCTCTAAAGGTACAGCTTACATTAGTGCCATGATACCATGTCCTAAAGTTGAACAGGGACAGACCATTTACCCTGCTGAGATGCAGAACTTGTGGATGTCATTATTTTAAAAAAAGATGCAAAGAAAGTATGTGGCTGATGCCCCTGCTGTATTATTTTCCACTGAGACCAATGGTTTAAACTAATAAGGTCTTGATTCCTAGGCCTACATACGCTGTTGTAATTGTCCCTCATGGTGAGTCTCCGTCTGTGCTTCACTGCAGGGCAGGACTTTTTCTCTGTGGTATTTCTAAGTGGCCGCCAAATGTTGCAAGTAAGGTCAAATGCATTACCACAGCACACCATGATCCTGAGTTTAGTGTGTTGTCTGGTTTTAATTGGGATGTTGAGGTTACAGGGCTGTTTTGACCCATTAGCCATTTGATTCATGCCATCTCCAGTGGGCACACATCCCAGCAGACCTCATAGTGGATATAAAGCGAGCCGCCACATAATACATAATCCCCTCTTTCTAAGACTGGCTGCAAACTTTCTCTGTTAGCGGTGGCACTTTTTCTTTTTTTCTTCTTTAGGCTATTCATTTGTATAGCACCATGAGGGGTGTGTAAGGAAAACCCAATGAAAGATGTCTTAAACTGAATCATATTGTCTCTTGTGTGCTTAGTCATTCACTTACTCTACAGTACATTCACAGCTGAGTAATTTACAAGGGATATTCTGCTCTTGACAAGACAGCTAATGCCCCTTAAATGCATTAAATGTAAACAGAGTTTGCTTATTATATTCCCTTATTTATTTATTTATTTATTTATTTATTTATTTATTTATTTATTTATTTCAGAGTCGTTTTAACTCCACCAGAACCCTCCTCAAGTCACAAAACTGATTTTGTGCAGGTCCAGTTTAACATGGGTGCTTGACTAAGACCTGACAGTAAAAAAAAAAAAAAAACACATTGTCAATTTTAATAAAGTATAAAAAGAGAGAAAATGTTATTCTTGCACATTCATTTAAACACTGAGCCACTTTGTACAGCTAATTTGCTAATTATAGTAGCTGTTGCAAATTCCCATTAATGGTGAAGAAAGAGGTTATTATCACCTTTAGTTCACTGAAAATAGACTTTATCTAATCAGGCTGTTTTTACTGAGACCTGGATCCAGACCAAGGCTGTGTTTATATATAACCTTTGGCTCGGCTGTTTCTCATAGAATTCCTTAGGACTGAATAGATCAGATCATTTTAAAAGACTGATGAGAAATTATGTTATATTAACAAAGTTCGGGAGGAATACGTAAAGATAATCAGCCTGATTAGCACCAGAGGAGGTATAACCAACCTACCTCTATCCCATGACAGTTTCCCAGCATCCCTTAACCACCCCAACTCCTCACTCTTAAATATTTTCTATCCCAAACAGGAATGGGGGGGGTACTCTGGGTTTGGGCCAAATTCACAGCACAGACAGCATGCCAAATATGCATACTTTTTGTATATATGATCATATGTAAGGATGAACTGAAATATTGAAATTGAGAGATTGAGCAACACCAAAGTCATGGGCTTGATTACCAAGGAATGCAAGAAATAATATAATGTAAAAATGTGTACCTTGACTGCAATGTAAGTTGCTTTAGATAAAAGCGTCTGCCAAATGCATACAAGTAAATCTATGAAACTCTTAAGGCCCCGTTATACTTCAAATAATAAACAAACGGTGTGACATAATTTTGAACAAAATCAGAATAATGGGTGAAGACTAGAATGATAGCTATTAGGGTAGCTATATAATGATATCTACATTTGCGTCCACACCAACAAACAATAACAGTCTGTTTATTCTAAGCTCATGCACTGCGGTTTCAACGTATGTACATGTTTTTGCTGTTCTTGTTGCATTTACACGGCTTTAAAAAGCAGATGTCTGCAGCAAGCTATGTTTTTCGAGTGAATAGCTAGTGTAATCGATTTAATTACATGCAAATGAGCTGCTGCTCCAGACCCGCCTTCCAGAAGAGGGTGGAGCTTTAACAGCTCATCAACAACAAAGCTGGAGAATCTCACGCAGCCAAAATGAGGATTGTCAGTAACAGTGTTCAGCCTTACATTGTTCAAACCGGAGTCGACACGGATGGAGAGACTCAGGAAGAAGTTACAACTTTTCTGAATGGTAAGTGGATAAATTGATGTAGTTGCTGTGAAGTTGATTCAACTCATCCACTAGCATGTGCCGTCATGTTAATGTTTTGTGCAAATCCAGAGTTGAATTGACCCTCGTTTGTGAAGCAGTCCGGCGTAAAATGACGGCATGACAACAACACTCTACTTCAACAACTCTTTCTCTTCTCTAAAGCAGCCCAACATGGCCTCACCCCATTTGTAGTCATTAAGAAGTGATTTCTGTAAAGGAAAATATCTCTCTTTGCATTGAGCTTTGAGCGTCATAACTTTGCAGATGTTGTTTATGATCAAACAGCAACTAAAGTAAAAAAAATGCCATCATAATCAAGGACCCCTTTAAAAAATATCTCATTGTTTTTGATTACGGTAAAAATATTACAATCAGCACAAAATGAAAATTACAACTGACAAAAACATTTCCTTACATGCAGGCACAGGCGAAAGCCTACAGGTGATTTATTTGTTTTTGTTTGTGACTTCTTAGTGCTTATGATTCAGATGGTGTACTCAGAATACAAAAAGCTTTCACGCTGCGTTTGCTGCAGGTGACGTATGTGCCGTGGAAAGAACAATCCATGTAGCAAAATTATTGAAAGGGTCACATGTTTTCCCAGTAATTGTGACACATCACACAGTGGGACAGCAGGGGAACAGCCTGGGGATGTGATGAGTACCAAAAAAAAAAATGAAAATAAAAGCTTTCTTTCTACGTTGAGTGTTCGCCACCTAGTCGTTTGACTTTGCTCTGACAACTACTCACTGTTCCTCAGAACAGACTGTGAGAGCACAAAGAAGGTCAGTAAAACACTACTTTTACATTTGCAGACTGCTGTATATGTACATTAGATACTAAGGCTATATGGAATTCTGGCATCACTACACTGTTGGCAATAGACAATGGACCGCAATGTGATCCCAGCCTTATGGTGGCAGTCGTGGCTTAATGTTTTGAGAGTCAGACTGGTAACCCAAAAGTCATGGGTTCAATTCTCAATATCCAGTATCCAGCACTCATAGTGATGACAATAAATACTGAAAATTGACATAAACATATAAGAATCCATCAATATTTCTCCAAATGTGCATGCTTTTAAGCTAAAAGCCTATATGAAATGCCATAGAGGTAACATAATTGTTCAGACACTTTGCATCACAGAAATACATTATATTTTTAAGTATATAATAGAATACCATTGTTTTAAATTGTGATAATATTTCACAGTATTGCTGTTTATGATGAGCTGAGACATGATCACAGAGAGTTTTTTTCACAGCCTACCTGACTGAAAGGCCTCATTAATATACAAGTCATTTCAGGTCATTATTATGTGATTCTTTTGTCTTCTCAGATGTAAATGGCCCATTATTCATGATGATTCACGCCTCCACGCATACTGTGTTTCTTGACAAAAAGTGTCTCACAAAAACTAAATCAATATATTGTTTTATATGAAGGAGCAGGCAGCATAATTTTAACATAATTTTGAAGCAAAAACTCTAGTCTACAACCTCCAATACCCAGAAGTCTTGTGAACACAGATTTAATATACTTTTTTGGCTTTATTTCAGTGACTTATTTATTTATTTATTTTTTTTCAATAACCACGCATAAACATTATTCTTTCAAAAATACAAACATGTACATACATGTTCCTCACCTATTATTGTAGCCTAGTTTGTGCTGAATACAGTGTAATGACACTTTTGCCATTAATATGTTTATGAACAACTGAAAAAAGCACAAATGTCAGGGCATGTCAAATCTTCTCCAGGCCCCAAATCAGCCTCAGACTCCAGATGGTTAAAACAAAGGTGTGGCTTGATGATGCCTTGATTTCGTGGTTGTCTTTACGTCTACAGCCAGTGAAAAAGAATCCAACGAGACTCGGGCAAAAATCATATTCATGGATGAGCTAATGTATTGAAGATTTATTAACATTACTGTAGTATGAAGCAAGATGTGGCTGACGAGGCCGCTGGAGCGATTGCTAATGAGAGACGAGCCCGACACAGGAGTCGAGAGAAATGGAGCTTTTATTATTCCACAGACGAGCGCTTCCGCTTCTTTTGGTCAAGCGTATATGGGGTAACTGGGTGTGCCTCATACGTCCTGAAAGGTGAAGCTGTAGGTTCTTTGATCGCCCCCTGGTGACTGGATGCAGTACAGGTCACAAACTCCGCCTTCTCAATGCAGACGAATGAGACTTAAGTTAAAACATAATGCTTTATGCTTCAAATTAAATTTTCCGAAAAATGGTTTTGGTCATTTGAGGTAGTTGTTATCACGCTGATTTATATTCAATTGTTAGTTTTTGTGATAAGTTTGATTTTAGCTAGCAATTTGGTGCTATAGAAACGGGGCGTGTCATCGTGATTCACAGTTGATTGACAGCTTGTCTGAGGACTGTCGGAGCTTCGAGGAGAGATTGAAGATATATATTTTTGTTATTTTACACCGACAAAATAAGCTGTTCAGCAGTAAACTGTACTAACTGACCTACAGGAGCTGACGGATATCTGAGCTTTTCTCTGTAACGTTAATTGTGGGCGTTATAAGCTAATTAATAAACGTTATTAGTTAGTTATTAGCACGCCTAACGTTAGCCATGATGGGGAAAAGCAGGTGATCGTTATCTGGCAGTTACTCATTATTTTTATGGATAAATAATAATTAGCAGGACAAAACTAATGATAGCCTACTCTAATTAATTATAGAGCACTGTCTACACAGCAATCGATCTCCTGTAACATTAGTTTAACCCTTTATTTAAAATGGCAGGACCGTTTCGAGTTGTTTCTAGTGGCATATTATATTGAGTTTATCTACTGAATTTGCTGTTTCAAAAATATTATTGCTCTAGAAATGGAATAGCCTATTATTTTAGAATTTTAAATTGTGTATAATTTATATAGCCTATTTAAAATACACGAATGATGACGCAGTCGTCTGGGCGGATGTTTGATACCGCGACTCCGCCTCCGGGCTCCACTGACGATTCTTTCTGTCCAGGCTCCAAACTTTTTATTTATTTATTTTTTGACGTTTTTGCGTAATGTGTCAGCCGTTTTGGTTTCAGTTCAATACAATGGAAGGAAGCGGTGTCGCATCGTCCATCTTTTTTTTTACAGTCTATGGGGGTAACACAGCGCTGTTTATCATATTAGATATATCTGTGTGTTGAAAGTTATTATAGGCAACGTACAGACACAATCCATGTCCTGGTTAAAATTTCTTATTTAAACATTCTTGGAAACATTTGCACTGCAAAAAATGCTGTTCTTACTTCGAGTTTTTGTTTTGTGTCTAGTCAAAATATCTTAAAGCTGCTGTCCGTAACTTTTTTTGTGTTCAGAATTTACAAAAATTATATGATGAGAATGCACAACATGAATCCATTTTCCAAACTGTGATTTTGTCTTATACCCTGAATCATTATGGTACACTTATAATAAGTGTTTATACTCAGACTATTTCAGACCGGACTGGTAGGACCCGCCGCAGAGTATCACAGTAACTGCGTGACTCGCCATAGACATACATGGAGAAAAGTAGCTCTGGCTAGAATGTTCTTCCGCAAGACGCGTGCAGTTCTGTTTATTAACTGCTAGAGGGCCAAAAATCGCAGACTGCAGCTTTAAAGTTCTTAGATCAAGAAACATTTTCTTGACAAGTAAAAAAGTTTTTCTTGTTTATAGGAAAAATAAGTCAAAATTAATTTAGTTTTTCCTTAAAGGTGCCCTCGAATAAAAAATGTAATTTATCTTGGCATAGTCAAATAACAAGAGTTCAGTACATGGAAATGACATACAGTGAGTCTCAAACTCCATTGTTTCCTCCTTATGTATATCTCATTTGTTTAAAAGACCTCCGAAGTACAGGTGAATCTCAACATAACACAGACTGTTACGTAACAGTCGGGGTGTACGCCCCCAATATTTGCATATGCCAGCCCATGTTCCCAACATTATGAAAGGCATTAAACAAGGGCAGCCAGTATTAATGTCTGGATCTGTGCACAGCTGAATCATCAACTAGGCAAGCAAGCAAGAACAATAGTGAAAAATGGAGCAATAATAACTGACATGATCCATGATATCATGATATTTTTAGTGATATTTGTAAATTGTCTTTCTAAATGTTTCGTTAGCATGTTGCTAATGTACTGTTAAATGTGGTTAAAGTTACCATCGTTTCTTACTGTATTCACAGAGACAAGACTGTCGTTATTTTAATTTTTAAACACTTGCAGTCTGTATAATTCATAACCACAACTTCATTCTTTATAAATCTCTCCAACAGTGTAGCATTAGCCGTTAGCCACAGAGCACAGCCTCAAATTCATTCAGAATCAATGTAAACAATATAACAGTATACAATACTCACATAATCCGGCGCATGCATGACAAACACTTTGTAAAGATCCATTTGAGGGTTATAGCTTGTGTAAACTTTGTTTATGCACTGCTCAAGGCAAGCGCGAGCTCCGTGGGCGTGGAGCACGAGAATTAAAGGGCCAGTAGCCCTGAATTGGTTCATTTATAATGATGCCCCAAAATAGGCAGTTAAAAAAAAAGTTAATTAAAAAAAAATCTATGGGGTATTTTGAGCTGAAACTTCACAGACACATTCAGGCGACACCTTAGACTTATATTACATCTTTTTTTTAAAAAAAGTTCTAGGGCACCTTTAAAACAAGCAAAATAATCTTATTTCAAACCAAAAAAAAGATATATAATCTTGTTTTGAGTTTGGAATAGATTATTTTGCTTACCCCATTGGCAGATTACTTTGCTTGTTTTAAGGAAAAACTCACTTAATTTCTTATTTTTCCTAAAAACAAGAACATAATTTTTACTTGTCAAGAAAATGCTTCTTGATCTAAGAATGTTTAGATATTTGGACTGGAAACAAGACACAAATTCTAAGTAAGAACAGCATTTTTTTTCAGTGTGGGATAATGCAAGTACAAGTCAACAAAATATATAACATTGTTCTGGTGGTTTTGGGACAAGGTTAAACATCAAAACCTTGATCTCTTGAGAGGCGAGTCTCAGAGGTGTGGAGCAGAACAGTAGGGCTGTATTGTAATCCATTAATATAAGTAACAGTGTAGTCTCACAGATTACAAGCCTGTTTACGCTTATCTCCCTCCTGAGGCTGAAAGGGCCCTGATGGGTTGAAGTACACTGAGAGCACAAGAGAAATCATCTCTATAGTGGTGTTGTGAGAAAAGTTATTTTTTCCCTTGATAACATGATCAGAGCTTGCTGTCTTAAGGGTAAAAGGATGTGAGAGATAAACTGGCCTGTTATCCTCATGAACTCCATTTAAGAGCAATACACTGATTCACTGACTCTCAAGATTTTTTGAATCAGTGCCTTCTGTTCTAGAAGTCCATCAGTTTTATTGCTCTTTTATAGAAGTGTTAAATCATCGAGTCATCTGACTAGCTTAGTTAGGATTCCTTTGATCAATTGAGATCACTTTAGCCGTCATTGTTTCTGTTCGACATTGACAAATAATCATGTCACTGTACACATCGTAACAATCAGATCCCTCTGTGTCTGTTTAATATAGCATGCTATCTGGCAGTTTTCTTCTTTGTATCACTGCATCACATCTCAGAGGACTACGATTATGTCTGGTTTATTTTCATTGTCAGTAGTCTTGTGGGCATTGTGCTAAGGGTTTAATCTCTTTCACTCCAGTTTTCAGTGTAGTCCATCTGCTGAGTCACATTTGGGACTTTCTACAAATGTGAGGCCAGGAGAAATACTTAAAAGCAGGGTTTAACAATGGAGGGAATCAATCAGTATTTTAACATTTTAATGTTTCCATTCATGTGTCCCTTCAACATTACCTTTCCAAAAATGGTTTATTAGATAAAAAAAAAAATGCATTTCCTGAATGAAAAATAAAAGGTTAGTTTACCTAAAAATGAAAGTTCTGTCATTAATTATCACCCTCATGTCAACATAAAAGACATGAAATCATAAACATGAACATTAAAAACAAGAACATGAACCATAACACCCAAAACAAGACGTTACAATTTAATGCAATTAGTTTAACTTAAGAGAGATTTTTGACCACTTGCAACAAATCTCAGCCTTTTGTACCTCAATTTGAAAACAAATTCAGATGACACCTGCAAAATATCACATTAGCATCATCACAGATGTGAACTCTAACAAACGTTCAAAACAAAAGTTATGTCTTGGGTTTCAGAATCAGGGAAACATGAAAACAAAAAACAAAAAAAAAAATCTCAAAATAAACAATATACATATACAAAAGTGGTGTGGACACCTCTAATAAGTGTTAAAGGGCTCAAGTCCTCAAGGAGCACGTTCAGTAATTATAATGCATAATTCAATATTGGATAATTTATTAATTGTAGAATTAGTCACATGTATTATAGTTTGGTCAAATTAGGGCGAACTTAATTGTATTGTCAGAGAAAATAACCTTGTGGCTTCTCTCTCTCTGGTCATTCCTGACCCAATAAATACTGAAATGCCAAAAAGTAAACCTAAAAATACAAGTAGCATTTTGACTGTCTGGGGAGCACTTTGCACAACTCCCAGAGGTCCCCTTCATGGCGACGTCATTTCTGCATATGTTCATGATGTTTTATGATAAATGTGTGTTTTCATTGTTTTGCATTTTAGGGATAAAGGATAATAAAGCTATTCTCTCTCTCTTTCTCTATGTGTGTGTGTGCGTGTCTCCATCTGGGTAAGTCTATGAGGGTGCATTTCTATTGAAAGAGTAGAAGTGGAAGTAATATAAATGTAAATTTCTCCCAGAAATATATATTTACAATTCATTGATGCAAATAAACAAACATATAATTTTCTCAAGTAAGGTGTGTCAGATGTCAACAATCAGTCATACAGTCAAACAAAAATAAATAAATAAAAACAAATAAATATAATTAAAATAAAGATTATTTATGTGTGTGTGTGTGTGTGTGTGTGTGTGTGTGTGTGTGTGTGTGTGTGTGTGTGTGTGTGTGTGTGTGTGTGTGTGTGTGTGTGTGTGTTAGAACAGTGGGCACAAAAAAGTATTTTGACAGTTGAAACTCTACGAACACCACAAATAATGACATCTTAAACATTTCGCAATCCATTTCAAATACCTATTGATAAATATATGTTTAAACTTGGATCTGTCACGATCATAGCCTGCTCCTGTCAGTTCCCGGACTACACTTCCCACAATCCTCCCTGTCTGTCACATGTTCACGTCACACCAATCACCTGTTGCCACATTCACCCTAGCACACCACACTATCACCACACCCAGCTGCAGCTCATAACCAGGACTATAAAGGACTGTCACACACACCACTTCACCGCGAAGTCTTGATTATTGCCCTGGCTGTCATTTCTGAGCGTTTATACCCTGTTTGTTTTCCCGTTGCTATTCCTGTCTGTTTAACGTTTCCTGACCCTTTGCTGCCTGCCCATCGACCCTGTGCCTGCTCCCTGGACTGTGAATCTTGCTTGTTGCCCTGATCCTCTGCCTGTCTCTGACCACGTTTCTGCCTGCTCTACATTGCTGTGTTTGCTGATGCTGACCCCTGCCTGTACTACTACGATTACTTTTAATAAAGCTTGCAAAATGGATCCCATGTCGAGTGTTGAATCGTTACAGGATCAGTGTTGTGTGTCTAAAAACTTTTCCAGTCTTTTCAGAAACATTTGATCTGATCTATCTGGTTTCATTATCAGTATGATGCTCAAAAGTGCTGAATTCAGTGTTTCTGAAAAGTCACTTCAGCTCAGCTCCATTAAATCGAGCTCACGGACAAACATGAATGATATTTCGACTGCAGTTTTTGACTGCTCTCCTTTTTATATTAAAATTGTAATCAGACATTAGAGATAAAACTATTTAAATAAAATTATTTACTTGTAATATTTTCAACTCAGTATATTGAATTTGATTGTTCCAGAATCCAGAAAACATTATGCACTGAGCATCAGCAGGCTTCAACCAGAGCATGTTCCTCTGATGTATGACATCAGAATGTTAGACCATCCGTCAGAGAGAAACAGTCAATCAGCACACTAAACACACAGACAGTGAAATAAATAATATACCCTGAATTTCATTTGATAGCATCTATAATTATGATCAAAGACCACTGCAGAGCAAGTCCAATCATTTAATCTTTATGTCCAATTGTAATTTTGTACATGCACTACTGTAGCTGATTTCAACTGTTTCAGATGTGCTGTTTTCATCAGATGATATACTAGGGTGTGTATATATATAATTATATATATATTATATATATATATATATATAGGCTGCCTGCTCAAAGGGGGTTTAAAATCTAAATGAAATCAGAGTTTTGTTCACTTGTTTCAGTTTCAAATCCATTTAAAGTGGTCATACGATGTTATTTTAAAAGTTCATTATTCTGTGAATTGGGTATAATAGAATGGGTTAACATACTTTACTGTTAAATAAATAAATAAATAAATAAAAATAATAATAAATAATAATAATAATAACAATATACACTACCGTTCAAAAGTTTGGGATCAGTAAGATTTTTAATATTTTTAAAAGAAGTTTCATCTGCTCACCAAGATTGCATTTATTTAATTAAAAATACAGTAAAAACATTAATATTGTGAAATATTATTACAATTTAAAATAACTGTTTTCTATTGGAATATAATATAAAATTTAATTTATTCCTGTGATGCAAAGCTGACTTTTCAGCATCATTACTCCAGTCTTCAGTGTCACATGATCCTTCAGAAATCATTCTGATATGCTGATCTGCTGCTCAAGAAACATTTATTATTATTATTATTATTATCAATGTTAAGAACAGGTGTATACTTTTTTTTTTTTTTTTTTCAGGATTCCTTGATAAATAAAAAAGTTTAAGAACAGCATTTATCTGAAATTAAAAAAAAACATTATACACTACCGTTCAAAAGTTTGGGGTCAGTAATAATTTGTATTTGTTCTTTTTTTTTTTTAAAGAATTTAAAGAAATTAATACTTTTTTTTCAGCAAGGATGCATTAAGTCAATCATATATAAAGATATTTAAAATGTAACAACAGATTATATTTCAAATAAACGCTGTTCGTTTGAACTTTCTATTCTATTCATCAAAGTATCCTGAAAAAAAAAAAAAAAAAGTATACACCTGTTTTTAACATTGATAATAATAATAATAATAATAATAATAATAAATGTTTCTTGAGCAGCAGATCAGCATATTAGAATGATTTCTGAAGGATCATGTGACACTGAAGACTGGAGTAATGATTCAGCTTTGCATCACAAAAATAAATTACATTTTCAAATATTCTCAAATAGAAAACAGTTATTTTAAATTGTAATAATATTTCACAATATAACTGATTTTACTGTATTTTTAATTAAATAAGCCGTGGTGAGCAGACGAAACTTCTTTATAAAACACTAAAAATGTTACCGATCCCAAACTTTTGAACGACAGTGTATATATTATTCCCAGTCTGTCTGAAACGATCAGATTACTACAAAGCCCCTACATCCAAAAAGCCCAGAGTGCTTTGATTGGCCATAAACATCAAATGTGTGTCAGAAATGTAACGCCCCTTCTCATAATCATGAGTTTCAGCTTATCATAATCAAGGCTTCTAAAGCAATTGTAAACACACACTTAATACTGTCGTTGGTTTTACCATATCAGTGTAAGCTAGAGTTAGATTCTGTAAATGTGGATGATCAAGAAGACAGACCAGAAGCAATTTTGCAAGATGTTTTTATTTTGTAACTCTCTTTCCTTTCAGATACCATGTTATAATTTTATGTCCTGATGTGACAACATGAACTACAGTTAACATACTGAACATATTTCTAATTTATTTATTTACTTTACACTGTAAAAATAAAACATTGTTTCAACAACAACAACAACAAAAATATGTTAATGTTTTCCACTAGAATTTCTAACTTAAGCCAATTGGGAGAATTACATTAATTCAAAGCAATATTTTGAGTTGATCCAACATAATGTTTTAAGTAAGGTGAAGACAGTTTTTTGCCACAATAAAACGCATTTCTAACATGAACTTACCAAGCACCGCTTGTCACCATGATGGTAAATCTCCAAAAACCCACATTAACAGAAACTCTTCTAAATTAGCATAACACAACACTAATTACTGCTAAATCTCCCTTACCATTAAATTAAAAACATTTTATAACACTTAATTTTAGCATTTACTCTCCCTTTCAAGTGCCATGGGCAAAGCATGATGGGAAATATAAATCCCAGCCCAGTTTCACTTAACTTAAGTTCGTCTAAATTAAAAGAAGTGTTCATACAACTCAAAACAATGAAACACGTTTACACGTCATCAGATTGTATTTCACATTAACAGAACTTAAAATTAAATACGTTTTTGATTAACTGAAAATGTTAAACTATAACAAGTCATGATAGTATATCGAATCAATAGGCATAATTTGAGTGTCATCCAAGCTCAATAAAATAACAATTACAAGTAAAAAGTCTAACAACATTTCAGAACTTATTTTTTTTTTATTTCACAACAATATATAGGCTAAGTAATAAGTAATATAAGTATATAAGTAATGACTAAAGGTCCCCTGAATTAGTTTTTAGAGTGTAGGTTGTACTGCTCAGGAACAGCATTATAAATCAATCTTAACCACTGATTTCTAATTTTATCCATTTTCAGAAGGCCAAATGAAGGGGTTTTGCTTTCACATCGAAACACACAGCGTCTCCATGACAGGGTGACAAGCCGACAACACTACAATTTACTGAAGCCTTGGCTGTGTCCAAAAATCAACCCCTATACCCTTAAATAGTACACTATAGGGCACTATTTGAGGGCACAGCTTTTTGTATTGGTGTCCGAAACTATAGTGGACGTTATCAAGTGCACTCATTCATTCCCACATGCACCACAATAATGAGTGTACAGGCTTGTTCGAGATGCATTGGCGCTCCACAGACCGATCGGCGTAGGATATCAATGTACCGCGAGAGCGATTCAAAAGCATAAGGAGTCGTATGCTCTCCAAACGCTCTCACAGTACTTTGATGTCATGCGCCGATCAGTCTGCGACTTTTTATCTTTTATATTTAGAATGATTTTTAGAACTATATCATTATCTTTATAGTTGTTGTCCTTTAGACTATGATCTGTATAAAATAAAATATGCATGCATTCCAAGGCAATTTCAAGGTTTGTTTTTCCTACCTTAGTATATGGAGATTCATGAAGTTGTTTAATTTAATTTGTTATATTTTTTGAGGGTCTCTAAGCAAGCCAAAGTTCATATTGTTCTTCCTCACATAATCCATATACAGTGTGATCTTTAATTTATTCATTAGCCTTGTGCAGTGGGATATTTCATGCGATTGCATCAAGGAGGTACATCTGAGAGTAATTTGGTCCAGGGAATTGCAGAACATATTGTCAGCAGTTTCTTAGAAGAAAAGGGGGGGGAAAAAAACATACCACAAAGCCTTAAATGATGTATCAATAGAAGCTCTGAGGAAACGCCAAGTCTTATCAAACAAGCCACTATCACATTAGTTCAATTCATTTACAGAAATCCAAGCTTTCCTCCTGAGAGTATTTGCAAACTCCAGTGCAACAAACATGATGCTTTTACTTTAATTGCTGTCAGAGATTTAGCTATCGTCTTTATGTCATGCCTAGAGCATAAACAGGTGTTTTCTGTAACAGGTTATGACAAATTCTCAAAGGGACTAATTACAATGACACAGAAGTGAAGCTGTCATCACTTCATCCAAGGAGACGCGCTTGTCTAATGTAAATATTGAATCAACTGAGAGGTGTCGGTAGAGGAAATGCTAAATATTAAGCATGCACATTTTGGGAAAACATAATGATAATCATTCCTGCATATTAAACATGATTTAATGAGTGGATAAACACATTCTAAAGCATTTAAAAAAAAAAAAAATAAATACTAAATGCATTTATTTATGCAAGTCAAGTCTGGCATGCACTTTTTATAAATGAAAGCCCTTTATTTGCAGAAACTAAATGTTTGAATAGAATGACATGCTCCAGGATAATAATAATAAAAACACGAATAATCATCAGGCTAAATCACCAGCAACAATGCCAGATGCTGACGGAGGAGGAATTAGATTATTACATCGTAACATCTGGCACACGGAGGATCTAATCTCCCAGGCTGGGCGTTCTTGAAGAATGGGTGTTCATGTGAGGCTGACATATCCCCAACATTCAGCATCTTAGGAATCGCATGGGCCTGCTGTGGCATTCCACTGGAGGCGGACATCCCGACTGCAGCCTTTGACATCTTCGCAAAGACAACTAACTTGCTCAATCAGGAGGCTCAGCACCTGAAGATAAATGCTATTCTCTCAAAAGAGAAAACAATCCAATATCTACAGCGGGTCCTGATAGCTACATATGGCTCTATTGCTTCAGCTCCTTTGGGATGGTAGAACATTTATTCTTTCTGATCTGGAGACTGAATTAGGACTTGAGGCAGCTGTCAGTATTTGCTGTGGTTTAATCGGTGCAAACATTAGTTCAATCATTATAGGGACTAATTCTCATGGGGCTATAATGAGGCATGACAGCTAACATATATATTTAAAAAGCATAAAACAGGAAATAGTATCATAGAGAGGACCCCTGCATGACAGCAGCGCTGATCTAAAAAGTCCTTACAGAAAACATAAACAGTTTTTCAAGACGATCACCTTTTACAATGTTCTTTACAAACGTGTGGTTATACAGTATATGAACAAGGTTTAAAATAGACGACAGACATCTGGTCTCTAAGACAACAACAGCTTTAGCCGCATTGTTCTGGAACTGGCTAACAGATACATCGATTGAAATGCCGATTTGCTCATACAAAATAAACAGTGGAGGTGAAGCTTTAAATCTGCAGTTAACAAACTATAAACACTGCAGCTTCACGATGCAACTGGGTCACAATCGTCTAACAAATGAAATGAGGGGAGGGTAGTCTTGGTTTTTCTAGCTTTCTGCAGATTGAATACGTGTCCGATTCTAAGCAACAGGTTGATGTTCCTGATAACTCTAATGGAAAATAGCATTAAGAGTATTATGGTGACAGACATCATTTACTCACTGGGTAATAGGGGTCAGTTTGTGTTAAGCAGTTCAAGGAGGCTAATAGGTTCTGAGCGGCATATTGATTGGTGTTCAGTCAGCAGGGATAAACAAAACATTTCCCATGAGGATGCTCTTCCTTTCTCCAGCTGATCTTGTGATGAACGACTGGACTATGGCTTTAAAAAAAAAAAAAAAATCCTCAAACCACAAATAAAACTAAAATATTATGTTATGGTATGGGGTGAATAAGGTAAGACTTTAACTAACAAATATTACTATACTTTCAGTATTTTATTCAAATGCAAATGAAATTGTCTAATTAAATATGTGCTAATTTGCATACATTTCCAGAAAAGAAATTTGAACATTGGATAAAGCCAGGTTCAAAACTTGTTTTTGCCTCTATTGTCTTGTATTTATTATATAATTATTATTTTTTTCGAGGTTTTAAGATTCTAATAACTATTTGCAACTACATGTCAACTAGCCGTCATTTCAGTATTAGTAGACTGTTTGCTTAATTGTGTTGTTAAAGTACTGACTTCGATAGCAAATTTAAAAAATGTGACGCTTTGAGCACCGTTGAGCGGATTTCGTAAACGCCTCTGATTGGCCATTGTGTTCACGTGCTCAACATACATATGTCAGTGATTGGCTACAATGATCAACGCACGGGAGCATCTGAAAATGTTTTGAAGGTAGGAGTGTTTGAAAGCAGGCGTCTATACGTCTATATTACAACATGTTTTTGAAGTGTTGATAATTGTATCCAATCACAGATAATTGTGGCCAATCAGAGGTGTTTACGAATCCGCTCACCAGTGCTCAAAGTTGCCATTGTCACGTAAGCACATAAAAAGTTTTTACGTTTTTAGTTGAAAACTGTCTTGTAAATGCCCCCTTTGTTCAGTTCATGGAGATATCTGATGAGTGCGTGAACACAAATGCCAAGCAGAGGTGTTTTTACGAATCCACTCAAAAGTGCTCAAAGCGTCACATTTTCAGTACCTACTTCACTGTAAAAAAAAAAAAAACTGTGTTGTTATCTAAAGGTAATCTAATGACAGCTGTAGTTGCCTGTAATGCATTGTTAATTTACAGCCCTCTACCATAAATTTACAGCTCTCATGTTTTTACAGTATGTTACCATAATACTGCCATGGAAATTAACGTTTAATTTGGGAAACCGATTGCTTCAAACAGTTCAAGTTTAAAAACTAGCATTTGTAAAGAGTTAGTACTGTGAACTTATTTCATTTGAGTCAACTGAAAATGAATATTTCTTAACTGCAAACACTTAAAGGGTTAGTTCACCCAAAAATGAAAATTCTGTCATTTATTACTCATCCTCATGTCGTCCCACACCCATAAGACCTTCATTAATCTTTAGAACACAAATTAAGATATTTTATTCTCCATGAGGCCTCCATAGGGAGCAAAGACATTTCCTCTCTCAAGATCCATAAAGGTACTAAAAACATATTTAAATCAGTTCATGTGAGTACAGTGGTTCAATATTAATATTATAAAGTGACTAGAATAATTTTGGAGCGCCAAAAAAACCCAAAATTAACGACTTGTTTAGTGATGGCCGATTTCAAAACACTGCTTCAGGAAGCATCGGAGCATAAATGAATCAGTGTGTCGAATCAGCTGTTCGGAGTACCAAAGTCACGTGATTTCAGCCATTGGCAGTTTGACACACGTTCTGAATCATGATTCGATAGTGTTTTGAAATCGGCCATCACTAAATAAGTCGTTATTTTGTTTTTTGGCGCTCCAAAAATATTCTTGTGGCTTTATAATATTAATATTGAACCACTGTACTCACATGAACTGATTTAAATGTTTTTAGTACCTTTATGGATCTTGAGAGAGGAAGTGTCCATGGCTCCCTATGGAGGTCACACGGAGCCATCGGATTTCAACTAAAATATCTTAATTTGTGTTCTGAAGATTAATGAAGGTCTTACGGGTGATGAGTAATAAATGACAGAATTTTCATTTTTGTTGGGTGAACTAACCCTTTAATGTTGCTGAAATAATTAAAAACATGATTTGAACCCAAATCACTGCAATTTGTTTAAGCTAACAATGGCACACATATATGTATTAAGGTACTTAGCAAACAGCTTATCACTGCATCAGCAACTACATAGTTACTGCCTTTAAATAAATCAACATGCAGCCTGTTTCTCAGTTCATCATTGACTGAAGCACAGGCTCTACTTTCCAGTATAAAGGTGACCCTGAAAATGAATGAACTAAACTAAAAGATCTCTTCTATATCATCTTGTATAAAAACACTTAAAACACTTCAGTTCAATATGTACTCTCCTTATCAGTTTTTGACTTCACATAACTTTTTCTATTAACTTTCACTAATATTTCAGTGAAATCAACTTGTTTCGTTTAGAAAATCTGAGCGTTATGTTTTACAAAATATTACTGTTTTTCCCTCTTCATTCATGGTAATCTACTGACAGCTGTGGTTTACAGTAAATTGCTGTTTTGTTTGTTTGTTTTTTACAGTATGTTGTTGTTAATTACTTTACAGTATATTACTGTTAAATTACGTTTCACTCTTTTTTTCATCTTACACCTTTAACCATTTTAACCCCACAGCAAAATCTTCAGTTTTAAATGAACATGTGTATGTGTCCACACTACAGTGTGTTAGAGTAATACTGAAGCAGTGTTGGAGTTAATGAGATAATTAAGTGATTAATTAAGTGATCATTAAGAATTAATGATGAACACCTGCTGTTACCAAGCAGAATCGCTGAAGCAAAAGAAACAACAAGAACAGAAAAAGGTCAAGCAGAAACACAATAACTTCAACAGACTTGTAGCCACAGCCTTAGATGAAATCAACTTAATATACTGAAGAAATTAAATCTCAATATCTCAGCAGAGGAGGATTAAACAACAAAAACAGCATTACCAGCTTCACTTATTACTAACCAGATTGACTTTATTTCAGACGCCTACAGAAGTTCTTATTGAGAATTAACCGAGCTTCAGATGTTGTTTTGTTTCGTTTGATGTTACCATGATGGAGGTCAGTGTTTGCTGACCTCCCATCACAAAACATGCTACTAAAAGTCAACACAAAAATAAAGGCAAACAGTAAGAATTAAAGAAAATAACCAGGCAATTCAGCAAAGTAATTTATTCATGCCGCAATGCATGCCGCGAGTCATGGACAATTTTTGTACATGCATTGCAGCATGAAGCTTTTGATTGTCAACATTGTTGAGATTCATACACCAATAGTTGCTGTCTGAGTGACTCTGTATGATTCAGTAGTTCAAAATGTTTTGCGCATTTTTTTCAAAATCCTTCATATTATCTGGTTAACACTGATGATCTCATGCTGCGAAAATCAAATAAATACAATAATTAAAAATATAAAACAATCTAGATTAGACTCTGATAAGATTAATGAATCTGGCAAATGGATGATGATTTCAACCATTACTAAATAGCTAACCTCATTCCATAACAGATTCTTCTGTCTTTTTTTGCCAAAACAAATGTGTTTTAAAGACACTGTTACAGCAGGCAAATAAAAAAAAAACTAATGTTCACAAATTAAAGGTCAAGAGCCCAACTAAAGTGAACAATGATCTCTATCATGGTAATGTCAAACAAAACAATAAAACAACATCTAAACCTCTCAATAAGAACTGCTGTAGACATATGATATAGATAAAGTCAGTCTGGTTAGTAGTAGGTGAAGATTGTAATGCTGTTTGTGGAGTTGTTTAATCAGATCTTGAGAGATTTAATCGTTTTCTGTTCTTGTTGTTTCTCTTTCCTTCATTGATTTTGCTTAATAACATCAGGCATTAATCAGTGTCTGAATTCACATGTGTTTTCATTTACTCTATCAAGTGGACTATATTAGTGAACTAATGTGGGGAATAGTAAATGAGGGTCAGGGCCGGCGATTGCTATAGGCGAACTAGGCGGTTGCCTAGGGCGACAAATATGTTGGGGGCGCGGGCGCCCTCTAGGGTCGCCGTTACGTTACGTTCAGGTTATGTTAGGCAAGTGAGCAGTTGATGAAGAAAATGAAGCGGTCTAATAAACCTTCCGGTGCACAGGGACGAAAACGGAGAAAAAAGGGAAAACCCAGTATAGAGGTAAATCTTCTAATCTCAGCCATTAAGGTGTTAAATGAAATAAATTTGCTTAGTATTGTGCATCATCACCTTGAACTAGCGGTTAAACGGATTGTTGTTGATCCGTGATCCGTTCGGATCAAGCCCCACGGTTCGGGACGCATGTGATTCACGGATCATTTGCAAGTTTCACCGCAATAGAGTGAACAGGTTATAAATTGAACGTGTTTTGTCTTGCTATTTCACACATTAAATAGATATAAAACCATTCCAGCGCTAGAAGAGGAAAACGAGGATTTAATTCGGTATCGCACGCAGGTCTGTTATAGGTACGCGCAGACGCGCATACAAGGCTCGCGCGCACAGAGAGCGAGAAAGAGAGAGAGAGGCGCGTTCCAGATAGCTTTTAAACCCTAAATTAATTTCTCTTTCGCATCCTCAATGCACTTGGATGGTCACATACACGCATTATGTCAGTCAAAATAATAAAGTATTCTCAAAAACACATTCGGTTATGTCTTAATTGAACGAGGTGAGAATTCGGAATCGGATGTGTATCTATCGGATGTGCGCGTGCATGGAGTCTTACTCTTAAAGTAACAGCAACCTAAAAATACCTGCGGTTGTCTGTCATGTCAAACAACAAAACACAGCTTTAACAAAGATTAATCTATATTACATTACATTTACACAGTGAACAGTTTCATTTTATATTTAATTATTAAATTTCTGTACACGAAAATTAATACTACAGTTAGAACTCATATTTTATTTGTAACTTTATGTTGCATTTATCTATGCTTGTAGTTGGTGTATAGTATTTGTCCTTTGGGGGGAGGGTGGGCTAGGGCAATCTCGCCTAGGGCAACCAAAGGGCTAGAGCCGGCCCTGGTTTGGAACACAGCCTCTGTGTGTTGACTTTGAGTGCTGTTAATTCACGGCATATTGCTGTAGGCTACTTTCTCGAAAACATCAAATATTACTCAGAATGAATTGTTTCTACAGTATCTTACCGCATGTTACTGTCGGAATTTTTATTGAAGTGTTGGTATCGTGGTTGGTACTTATGACAACACAACTGTCATCTATTTTAAACTTTGTTTACGTACTGTATAACCACACTTTTGCAAAGAACAGTGTAAAAGGTGATTGCCTTGAAAAACTGTTTTCGTTTTCTGTAAAGACAAGACATTAAAAACACTATGTTTATTTGCAAAGGCCTGTACATTTATCCACTAACCATTCAGAAATGTCTAAAAGTTGTAACTTCTTCCTGAGTCTCTCCATCAGTGTCGACTCCGGTTTGAACAATGTAAGGCTGAACAACGTTGTAAGGACCCCCCCATCGGCCCAAAAACGGAGTCCGACAGCGTTGGGCGAAGGTTAACGCGTGTATGCATTTTCAGCGTCTCTATTAAGTTTACTTAATTTCACTCGCTTAATCTGACTCCAATTTCAAATGATTCTTATTCTAAGGGTTGTGTCTCCAATTAGAAATTAATCAATTGTTATGTATTAATTTAGATATTCAATTATTCTGATTACCTTAAATCTTCAATTATTTCGTTCACTGCAGTCCCGGTATCGCTTTAGAAGAGTCACTTTGGCCAACTTGCTCTTCCCGGACACAAACTGTTGCATACTGTAGATGTGTGGGGGCAAGGTGTTGTCCTATGCTATTCTTTTAAGAGCAGGATGCTTGATCTCAGTTTTCATTTAGCAGGAAAATCAAGCCGTTACTGACAATCCTCAATTTGGCTGCGTGAGATTCTCCAGCTTTGTTGTTGTTGAGCTGATAACGCTCCGCCCTCTTCTGGAAAGGGGGCGGGAGCAGCAGCTAATTTGCATTTAAAGGGACACACTCAAAAAAACGAGTATTTTTGCTCAAACACAAATAGAGGCAAATTTGACAAGCTATAATAAATGATATGTGGGGTATTTTGAGCTGAAACTTCACAGACACATTCTAGGGACACCATTTAAAGTGGCAGGTACAGTATTTCCTGTATTTTAAGAAAGAAAAAGAAAGAACAAAAAAGAATCAGTAAAAATCAACAATCTATATTAGCAGACATAAGCTCAACATGTCTATTCTGATGATAAAATGACTGGCTTTCAGCCATTTTTACTGCCTAATTTATTGCTGTCACTCTAATTGAGGTTGTTCATTATTTCATAAAATGGTTTTTATGCCAGAAAAAAAAAAAAAAAAACATAGCTCTGATTAAATTATATTATCAGATAATAATATATTTAAAAACATATTGCCCCCTAATGTAGCTTCAATCTAAAATGGACTGAATAAATGAATATGACACAAAGAAATATGAAGTAAGACAAAAACTGTGAATAAAACTAACAAAAATACTGTTAAAAATGATCACAGTTCATATTAAAATTCATTAAATTAATCATACATTATGCAAAGCATGATTATAACAAATTGGCACAGTCAAAACATGAAGATTAAAACCTCTAACGAAGCTGGAGGAAGGCTTAACTCTTTTCTGATGGAACGCCCTTTCTGCCCCTATAAGGAAAAGCATTTTTCTGGCTATTACTTTTACAGCTCAGTCTTACAAAGTTGCTTGGCAATTAAACATTTGGCTCTCCTAGTTTTTCTTGTTGCCACATAATAGATGTAGCAATTTTCTTCCACCTCGAGCCCCCCTGACAGAACATTGTAATCAGTTTTTTGCTTCCATTCTTCTTGAGCTGCCCAGTTAAGCCCATAGGACAGTCTGGGTGCTTGTCGCGGTGCCCCTCATCAGCATTAGTATGCTAAACTCCACCGTTCATGCTAATCAATGTCAACTAGACATTTATCAGCCACAACTCAGTCAAGCCAAACAAGATCTAGACAAGAGAATGGTTTAAATTCCCATGGCCGATGGGCCTCATTATGAGCACCAGAAATAAGCAAACTGATTAGCCCAAAATTTGTCACGCCTAACTGTTGCCGGCTCCTGGGTATTGCGAGGCATTTTGTGCTCCGAACACAACAATTTATTCATTGCGGACATTAATTGCCCCCAACCATCAGCAAAGTTCTTCCGAGCTGTTATTTTGAAAATCATTGTTTATGATGAACACAGAAATATATCACTTCCTGATGGAAATGGAACACTATTATATAAGATAAACAAGCTGGATTATCAGAGAAAAAGAAGAAAAAAACTCTATTAAGAAGTGTCTTTGAACAGTGAAATAATAATATTTCATGGAAAGGAAATAAACTGAGCAAAACACATATAATACTATAATGATTTGACTGCTACTACAGTTGCATCCTTCAGTCACTGTCAGTGCTTTGCATTTTTTTTTTTTCTAACTGGAATTGGCTGAAATGGATGTTCTCTGTGGATTTACATCATCATTCTGACCAACAGAAACATCTTACAAAACATGCACTGGCCTCATAAAGGTGCTAGAATATTAATAATAATCATGAAACTATCTATTTGATTATGTTGAGCTGTTTACACCACTGATATGATGTAACACCAGCATCACAGATGTATATTTTAGATGTCAGTGGGTAGCTGACATTACATATTTATGGGAAGCTGACATGTCCTGTGGTGTGACATGTCCTAATCAATCCATTTTTTTTTTTTTTTTAAAAAGCATTTTAGATTGTTATGCATGCAACTTTTATGACCTCATATTTATTTAGACACTACATTAAATATTAGTAATTTTAAAAATTAATTTTTTCAAGTCTACAGACATGTTCTGTAAACAAATCTCCAGTGTAAAGTGTGGCTATGACAGGCTTCGGGACTAATTTTAGCATCACTGTTAGAGACTTTTCACAACTCTCTTTTCACACAGCCCATTTTATTTTTGGCTCCTCCCCTGAAAAGACTCCATCTATATACAGGAATAAAAAAATGAGCAAATCTCACACATTATTTATTAAACATTTTTGGACATTCAAAGGAACAACATTCTGTTTGACAGCTACAACTATGATAAAGTCTTGACACTATTATTGTGATGCTAGACGAATGGGTCAGAGCGTCTCCAAAACTGCAGCTCTTGTGGGGTATTCCCGGTCTGCAGTGGTCAGTATCTATCAAAAGTGCTCCAATGAAGGAACAGTGGTGAACCTGCGACAGGGTCATGGGCGGCCAAGGCTCACGGAGCAATGGAAGAAGGTGGCCGGGGTTGGTATCATCTTGAACAGTTTCCGATTGTCTCAGTGTCCCTTCAAGGAATTTTGTACTTTGTGCTATTAATCAGTCCAACGAGGAACAAAGTACCTGCATCAGCACAACCGTTCCCCCACAAACCAACAGGCCAGACTGAATCCCCAGCCAGACAAACTGTCCAGTTATACTTACTTTCAACAATGGCAAATGCACAGAAACAGAGAGAGAGAGAGAGAGAGAGGGGAAAACTTGCCCATTAGATATGTTAAGGAAATGTAAATTCAAGCAAAGATTTTATTAAAGCAATAAAAAGTTTTTTTTTTTTTTTCTTTCTTTTTTTCCTCCATAAGATCTGCTTATAAGGTTAGAATAATACTTCGGAAAATGATAAAGAGATTAAATATCTCCTCGTTCTGTCTGGTGAGTCAGTCTAGAGCCTGTGCTGATAATTGAATTAATGATAGCAATTTCATTTGAATTTCCACTTTTTGTCATTTAAAATGTGTCTATCCTACATAGAAAACTGTAATATGATGCTGGGTTCTTTAAGTGGAAAATATCAGAAAGAATTTCCTGCCTGAATATAAATCCAGTCAGGATAATAACTTCAGCGCCTCACCATCAGTCTTTAGTCCTCCTGTGTGCACCATAATTAACTGGCACCCAAAGGGAGAGCATGCAAACTCTACTTTGCAAGTCAATGGGACGGTAATTGTTGCTGGTGAGTTGAGGTCAGGACAGGGAAATAATTCTGTAGCTGTATTTGACTGTACTCATTGCTCAGGGGATTGGAGTTCTACAAAGTGGCCTCTTTTTTCGAAATTGCAATTTAGGCCCGATGTGAACAGATGCATGACCCTCCCAGCGAGGAGAAGATCTAATTTGCTTTCACTGCGTCCTGCTCTCCTGAGACTGTTTAGAAAAGAAAAGGCCTGATTCAATAAAGGTCTTACAAAACTTTGTCTTCCCCTTAGCATCGCTAGCATATTAATGCATAGAATATAAATGTGATTGTCTTCCGTCCAAAATCAGTGTCAATTAATGGTTACAGAGAGGTACATCCTCTACTGAAACTCAGACTGCAACAAGGACTGCTCACTTTTTCAGGGTAGGGAAGAAAGACAAAGATACAAGATGTGTAATGAACTACCAGTTCTGGTATGAAACTCTAGATGGCGCAGGCTGATAGGTCCTTAACTCATTTTGGTAGCAATTGCATTGTCATCTACATGGCGCAGCTGATTGGTTGCTGTTGCATTAGAGCCCAATGAGCTGCGGCTAAACATTCAAGTGTTGCTGTTAGCAATTTGCAGCTCGCTTTCAGAAACCCTCCACCTTCCCCAGCTCCACCTGTATAGATCTGCTATGAGGGGTAAATTCATGTACAAACCTGATTCCAAAAAAGTTGGGACACTGTACAAATTATGAATAAAAATGCAATGATGTGGAAGTTTCAAATTTCAATATTTTATTCAGAATACAACATAGATGACATATCAAATGTTTAAACTGAGAAAATCTATAATTTAAAGGGACAAATAAGTTGATTTTAAATTTCATAGCATCAACACATCTCAGAAAAGTTGGGACAAGGCCATGTTTCCCACTGTGTGGCATCCCCTCTTCTTTTTATAACAGTCTGTAAACGTCTGGAGACTGAGGAGACAAGTTGCCCAAGTTTAGGAATAGGAATGTTGTCCCATTCTTGTCTAATACAGGCTTCTAGTTGCTCAACTGTCTTAGGTCTTCTTTGTCGCATCTTCCTCTTTATGATGCACCAAATGTTTTCTATGGGTGAAAGATCTGGACTGCAGGCTGGCCATTTCAGTACCCGGATCCTTCTTCTACGCAGCCATGATGTTGTAATTAATGCAGTATGTGGTCTGGCATTGTCATGTTGGAAAATGCAAGGTCTTCCCTGAAAGAGACGACGTCTGGATGGGAGCATATGTTGTTCTAGAACTTGGATATACCTTTCAGCATTGATGGTGCCTTTCCAGATGTGTAAGCTGCCCATGCCACACGCACTCATGCAACCCCATACCATCAGAGATGCAGGCTTCTGAACTGAGCGCTGATAACAACTTGGGTTGTCCTTGTTCTCTTTAGTCCGGATGACATGAAGTCCCAGTTTTCCAAAAAGATATGACGGCGAATGGCACGGTGGATTGTGTTCACCGACAATGTTTTCTGGAAGTATTCCTGAGCCCATGTTGTGATTTCCATTACAGTAGCATTCCTGTATGTGATGCAGTGCCGTCTAAGGACCCGAAGATCGCGGGCATCCAGTATGTTTTTCCGGCCTTGACCCTTACGCACAGAGATTGTTCCAGATTCTCTGAATCTTTGGATGATATTATGCACTGTAGATGATGATAACTTCAATATCTTTGCAATTTTTCTCTGATAAACTCCTTTCTGATATTGCTCCACTATTTTTCACCGCAGCATTGGGGGAATTGGTGATCCTCTGCCCATCTTGACTTCTGAGAGACACTGCCACTCCGAGAGGCTCTTTTTATACCCAATCATGTTGCCAATTGACCTAATAAGTTGCAAATTGGTCCTCCAGCTATTCCTTATATGTACATTTAACTTTTCCGGCCTCTTATTGCTACCTGTCCCAACTTTTTTGGAATGTGTAGCTCTCATGAAATCCAATATTTGGCATGACATTTCAAAACGTCTCACTTTCAACATTTGATATGTTATATTTTATTCACAATAGAATATAGATAAGTTTATGAGATTTGTAAATTATTGCATTCCTTTTTTATTCACAATTTGTACAGTGTCCCAACTTTTTTGGAATCGGGTTTGTATGTTACATGTGCAGCAGCAGCATAGCAGATCTATTCTGCCAAGACCAAATACATTAACATTGCAAATTGCCATATCACTATTACTATCTCTCCTGAGACTTGTCATGACAGAAATTAGGTTACAAATCAATGACAAACTCATGTCACATGGTATAAAACAACTAACAATCATTAGAATATAAAACTTAAAAAAAAAATAAATAAATAAAAAAAAAATCTCTCTCCATCCATATTTTTGTCAACGTTATATTCATCAAAGAATCCTGAGGAAAAAAGGTCACAGTCACCAGGGAATACCGGCTTGCCTTCTTCCCATAGTGCATCCTGGTGCCATGTGTTCCCCAGGTAAGAGACGCACACGCACCCGGCCATCCACGTGATGTAAAATAAAACATGATTCATCAGACCAGGCCACCTTTTTCCATTGCTCCGTGGTCCAGTCCTCCATTTGCAGATTCGTGATTTGGATAATTATTTTTTTTTTTTATAATAAGTATTTACCAGAATAGCTGCAATTACACAAAATGTCTAATAGCAGGAAGATCTTGAAAGCCAAACCATGGCTTGTAATTGCCTTCTATCTTTTGAGGTTTTAGGGAAAATGACTTTTACCAGAACAGAGTTCATCATGAAGGCAGTACTGGCAGACTTGAGGAGTGGACAACATTCTGACCTCCGCTCCATGAATGGACCCCTTTCTTCATACCCCAAAAAAAGGGTAAACACAAGCTTTTTTTCTTTCTTTTTCTTCATCTCACAGCTGACCACATGATTTTCTTGTGAGAGAGAAACAATTTCTATTTAAGAAAAAGGAAAGAAAAAAGAAAGCATATTCATACATATTCATCAACATTTAGGGAGTCTAAAATTTGCAACTCACAAGAATAGCCAAGCTGCTAAACATATTAAATGGAGCATAAGTTGTTTATGAAAACAGAAATTGCTATCCAGATTGAAATATTTTGCAGCTTACATAGACTGATGAGAAAATAATTTATAAGAAAATAAATTATTTAAAAGACGTTATATAAAAATAGTCTTTGTTTCTGTTTAGTGGAGTTGCTCAAACAAAGCATCATTATTAATATTCTTCATATTGGCTTAGTGATGTGAACAAATACCCAACTATTCCAATTTTGCCTTGGCGGATGACAAAACAGATCTTTAATATTTATGTTTTTATATATGAAATCGATATTTAAATTTGGGCCGATACCTATAAGCTGATAATTATTTTCATGCTATGGCTAATAACACATAAATAGCTTATATTAAGATGATATACTATTTTGTTTGAATAAATACAAACTAAAGCACAAAAATCAGTAACAAAAATATCATGAATAATATTAAATATTTGCTTTGGAACCACTAATATTTTTAATGTTTTTAAAATAAGTTTCGTCTGCTCAACAAGGTTACATTTATTTTATTAAAAAATACAGTAAAAAACAGTAATATTGTGAAATATTATTACAATTTAAAATAACTTTGTACTATTTAAATATATTTGACAAAGTAATTTATTCCTGTGAACAAAGCTGAATTTTCAGCCTCGTTACTCCAGTCTTCAGTGTCACATGATCCTTCAGAAATCATTTTAATATGAAGATTTGCTGCTCAAGAAACATTTATGATTATTTTCAATGTTGAAAACAGTTGTGTATTTTTTTTTTTTTTTTCAGGATTCCTTCAAAAGAACAGCATTTATCTGAAATACAAAGCTTCTGTAGCATTATACACTACCGTTCACAAGTTTGGGGTCAGTAAGAATTTTTATTTTTATTTTTTTTTAAAGAAATTAAAGAAATGAATACTTTTATTCAGCAATGATGCATTAAATCAATCAAAAGTGTCAGTAAAGACATTTATAATGTTACAAAAGATTAGATTTCAGATAAACACTGTTCTTCTGAACTTTCTATTCATCAAATAATCCTGAAAAAAAATATTGTACACAAATATTTTGTACAATTGTACACATTAAATGTTTCTTGAGCAGCAGATCAGCATATTAGAATGATTTCTGAAGGATCATGTGACACTGAAGACTGGAGTAATGATGCTGAAAATTCAGCTTTGATCACAGGAATAAATTACTTTGTGAAATATATTAAAATAGAAAACAGTTATTTTAAATTATAATAATATTTCACAATATTACTGTTTTTTCTGTATTTTTAAATGTAGCCTTGGTGAGCAGACAAAACGTCTTTTAAAAACATTAAAAGTCTCAGTGGTTCCAAACTTTTGGACTGTACTACATATATATATATATATATATATATATATATATATATATATATATATATATATATATATATATATATATATATATATATATATATATATATATACACACACAGCACAGCTGTGTATCTCATATGAGTAAATTCGTTAATTAATTTGTGTATCTCATATGAGTAAATTCATTAATTAATTTCCAGAACACACCAGCAACTACCTTGCACAAAAAAAAAAAAAAAAAAAAAAAAAAAAAAAATATATATATATATATATATATATATATATATATATATATATATATATATATATATATATATATATATATATATATATATAAATAATTTTTTTTATAGATAAATAAAAATTGACAGAGCACCTGCACAGAAAATCAGCAATCACAATATCTTCAGACAAATGTAAAAATCCAGTTTGACATTGTCCTCCATCATCTTTCCTTCACTCCGTCTCTCAGGAAAGTAAATTGTCATTAGCTACTGTACTTTTAAGAGTTTTCAAGGTGGAATTTCAGTTCCTTGCATCTCTTTCCTCTCCAGGGAGTTCGTCCTCCAAATGAATGCCCATTGGGAGACGGTAATTACTGTGTTAAAAAAAAGATTCTAGCTAGCTTCAATATATTTTAGTACCATGCAACCACTGTGTTTGGGGAAGGTTGAGGAGGTTGCGTGATAATCATGATGAAAAAGAGTGTAACTTGCAAGAAAATAAGTACATTTATAAGACTCGTGGAAGTCATCACTATAGAGATGTCAGTGATGATATGCTTTGTGAAACTGGAGGAACGAGATGATTGCGGTGATTCTTAGGATGAAGCGGATGTCGCATTGTTTTCTGAGAAACAGCACAGCACACCTGTGCCGCACACACCATGTGTTCGATTAATCATAGCGGTCCGCTGCCAGGTCTCGCACGCACACACAGCCATGAAAGTGACGATAAAAGAAAGAGAGATGAGAGATATCATTTATGATTCCACAGAGCTTCCCACACCTGAGGTTTCCATTTGGAATTGCATGTTTTTCAGTGGACACCTACCACCTCCACCCACTCATACATATTTATGGATCCAATGTTTTGGTGTGTAAAAGATTTCCTACTGTGCCCAGCCAGCAGATGGATCTCTTTTTGCTTCATTTCCTCAACGCGGTGTACTAGTTCCTGTGTAACAGCAAAGAAGAAAGATGGAACTATGAGTTCTTCCAGGCGATTATTACCTTTTGTGTGTGCATGGCTGGGCTCGAAACCTGAAAATGCTGTTTTTTTGGGCAGTATCCAAACGTAGGCTCAGAATCCAAGGCAAGTCAGAATCCAATGTTTGTGTAACATGTCTATAGGGATGCATCTATATATCCCAAAACAATCATATGTGTGTAAAATTGTAAAAGTATTAATCTATAAATATACTTTCTTTTTTTAATCTTATATGTGTCTTTCTACCAAAAAGCAAGCATCCGCCTATGTCACACATGACCTTTCCAACGTGATTACATAATGCATGGCACATTGCAGAGCAGTGCAAGATGAGCATTTGAGCATTACTCTTAAAAAGTATATAGATTTTATTTTTTTAGAAAATTACTGATTACAGGTGCTGGTCATATAATTAGAATATCATCAAAAAAATGATTTATTTCACTAATTCCATTCAAAAAGTGCAACTTGTATATTATATTCATTCATTACACACAGACTGATATATTTCAAATGTTTATTTCTTTTAATTTTGATGATTATAACTGACAACTAAGGAAAATCCCAAATTCAGTATCTCAGAATATTGTGAAAATATTCAAAATTGAAGACACCTGGTGCCACACACTAATCAGCTAATTAACTCAAAACACCTGCAAAGGCCTTTAAATGGTCTCTCAGTCTAGTTCTGTAGGCTACACAATCATGGGGAAGACTGCTTACTTGACAGTTGTCCAAAAGACGACCATTGACACCTTGCACAAGGAGGGCAAGACACAAAAGGTCATTATAAAAGAGGCTGGCTGTTCACAGAGTGTCCAAGCACATTAATAGAGATGTGAAGGGAAGGAAAAGATGTGGTAGAAAAAAGTGTACAAGCAATAGGGATAACCACACCCTGGAGAGGATTGTAAAAACAAAACCCATTCAAAAATGTGGGGGAGATTCACAAAGAGTGGACTGCAGCTGGAGTCAGTGCTTCAAGAACCACCACGCACAGACGTATGCAAGACATGGGTTTCAGCGGTCGTATTCCTTGTGTCAAGGCACTCTTGAACAACAGACAGCGTCAGAAGTGTCTAAAGACAAAAAGGACTGGACTGCTGCTGAGTGGTCCAAAGTTATGTTCTCTGATGAAAGTCAATTTTGCATTTCCTTTGGAAATCAGGGTCCCAGAGTCTGGAGGAAGAGAGGAGAGGCACACAATCCACGTTGCTTGAGGTCCAGTGTAAAGTTTCCACAATCAGTGATGGTTTGGGGTGCCATGTCATCTGCTGGTGTTGGTCCACTGTGTTTTCTGAGGTCCAAGGTCAACGCAGCCATATACCAGGAAGTTTTAGAGCACTTCATGCTTCCTGCTGCTGACCAACTTTATGGAGATGCAAATTTCATTTTCCAACAGGACTTGGCACCTGCACACTGTGCCAAAGCTACCAGTACCTGGTTTAAGGTTCTTAATTGGCCAGCAAACTCGCCTGAACTTAACCCCACAGAAAATCTATGGGGTATTGTGAAGAGGAAGATGCGATATGCCAGACCCAACAATGCAGAAGAGTTGAAGGCCACTATCAGAGCAACCTGGGCTCTCATAACACCTGAGCAGTGCCACAGACTGATCAACTCCAGTAATTCAGGCAAAAGGAGCCCCAGCTAAGTATTGAGTGCTGTACATGCTCATACTTTTCATGTTCATACTTTTCAGTTGGCCACGATTTCTAAAAATCCTTTCTTTGTATTGGTCTTAAGTAATATTCTAATTTTCTGAGATACTGAATTTGGGATTTTCCTTAGTTGTCAGTTATAATCATCAAAATTAAAAGAAATAAACATTTGAAATATATCAGTCTGTGTGTAATGAATGAATATAATATACAAGTTTCACTTTTTGAATGGAATTAGTGAAATAAATCAACTTTTTTTATGATATTCTAATTATATGACCATTATATGCACTGAAACTGACATTTGGACCTTCAACCCGTTGAACCCCAGTGAAGTCCACTATATGGAGAAAATCCTGGAATGTTTTCCTCAAAAACCTTAATTTCTATTTGACTGAAGAATGAAAGATATAAACATCTTGGACGACATGGGGGCGAGTAAATTATCAGGAAATTTTAATTCTCAAGTGAACTAATCCTAGTTCTAAAAAGATTTTTGTCAATCCAGTCCCAGGTTCTGTAAAAGGTAAAGTAACTTTATACATTAATGCTGTCTGTTAAGTTACTTTCTGACTGGGATGTAAGGCAGACAGGTATAATGTCCCCAATTCATGTTTTCACTTGATCATACGCATGTCCCGAAACATCAGGTCATTCGGTACATCCGCTATAAAACATGGAAAATGTTGTAATATTTTAAAAACTTGTACTAAATATAAAATGTTTGATTGTCCTTTTGCTAGCTAGCTAGATATCAGCCTGTTAGCACTGTTTGAAAATATCATCATTCGGTAACACCAAAATTTTGGTTAAACCGAATGATAAATTTTGTAAAAAATGTCAAAAGCAGTGTTAATTGATTATAAAAACCACCTAATCTCATCGTTAACAGTTAATAAACCCTAAACATTAAATATTTCTCCATTATATTTTTTGACACTTATTCGTCTATGACCCACATAGCCTGTGTGTCCACATCTGCTGAACATGAGTTTGGCTCTGACAACAATGCACCTACTGCAGATGGGTCACATGAGTGCAGTCATGTGGTCATGAGCCTGTTTAATTTGAATTCTTCATCCAGTGCATGCGTACTTACTTACTGTTCCTCTGTTCTGGACCACCGTGATTTATTATACTGCAGATATGTGGCATGTTGGGCTTCTGCTCTTTTTGTGATGCTAATAGTTGATATCGGATCTCTGTGGAGGTGACATGCTGTTGCCCAGTTACTTGTTCGGATCTGGCCTTTAGGTAGAGCCGCGCCTCATTACAGCGTCTTGAGCTCGTTATCTCTCGCTCTCCATCCTCCGGCCTTTAATAATGCATCCACAGGTGAGGCGCCACATCATTCTCAAATGTCTGCTGTTTGTCATCCTGTTCTGGTGTGTCAGTCTTTGTCTGCACATGTTGTTTTCAAGACTTCACATTTAATGCAGCACATTCACATGAGCGTAACTAGATAAAGTGAAGAAACCATCTCCAGATTAATTAAAGTGGTAACACTTTACTAGCTTATATAGATAATGGTATAATGTGTCATTTTCATTATTATTATACATTATAATGCATTACAGTCTTTAAAGGTGAAAGCATATCATAATATATCTTTATAGGAAGATACAAATTAATAAAAGATTGAGATTATTATTCACACTTTATTCTAGGTTGTGTTTAAAAGTAGAAAAATGCTATTTTGGCCAGACTATTAATGCTCGAGCAGAAGTGCTGTCTGTTTGATGCCCGGCCTTGTATTCTACTCCATTGGGTTGAACAAATCAAAAAAGCCTCTCTCGTGTCAGCGAGCTTTGAAAACCCAATTACTCCCAAGGAACAATTATTGTCTGTTTGCGCTGGCGCGTCAGGCTGCTCGAGTCTTCCGCTTCTGCTCATTTGAGACAGGGTAAAAAGAGAAAAATGGTGACACTGAGATGGAAAATGATTTCTGGGATGATTCACATCGCTGTGTTATTCTATTTGTGTCTGGTTAGATTAAAAAGTATGCATAAATATTTTGTTTTCTTTTTAAACTCATAAGGCTCATAAATATTTCATATTATCCTTTAACCAAAGGAAATATAGCCAGTGGTTTAATGATTATACTGCATCACAAATATTCATTGCATTGCTTCATCCCCGTATATCAATTCAGCAAAAAACTCTCCTTTTGCTCATTGGCACATCAGCTATAAACTTACATTTGTTTACACAGACAATATTAATAAATTTGACCTGTTGAATTACAAACAGGCGCTAATAAGCAATAATACGTCAGGCTCATGCTGGGAACCCAAAACAAACAACATTAATTCAGATAATGTCTCAGAGTTATTGCCGTCTGAGGAAGTGTTTAAGTAAAATGAACCCCTTTGACCCTGTTTCATTTTTCTGAGAATTGAGGGGTTTCCTTTTTAAGCTCAGTTTTTTAAACCAGCCATTAATAGGAGCATTGAAAATGTGGGATTGTTTTCTGCGTGTCAGAGCATTCAACATGGACACCTTTGCTGCTGATCGTAAGTTATTCTAGACAGTCTTTAGAATTAGACAGAACAGAATGAAACATACTCATTATAAATTTGGGAAAATGTGTTAATGTGTCGATTTAATTCTCTTATTTAAACTTAAGAACCCCCTGCGGTTTCATTATGAACCTTAAGGCATTTGCGGGAGAAAAAAAAAAATGTGTGAGAAAGTGAGAGAAAGGGAAAGGGAGGGAGATGATGACAAAGGTAAGTGATGGATGAGGGAAAACAACTTGACTCTGTCAGTGGCATTGCAGCATGTAGGTGAGTGACCTTGTTCAGAGTGATGAGAGGAGGTGCCGGGTCACGGCACCACTTCAGTCAGAAACCGCAACTGCCATACACAAACACACACACGTTGCAGGAGACACATTCACAAAGAAACATATAAAAGACATTGGCAATGTAACAAGTCGCAGTGTAACAGGAGTACAGACAGACCTTTTCTTCCGTATTGTGTGCTGTGCAGGAACTTGGTTCTATTCATTGGTTGTTGATTGGATGGAGGCAGATTTAAATGCTTGAGGATGAATTTAAGAAAGGGCTGCAGTTTAAGAAGACAAAGTGATTGGAGAAATACATCACCAAAGAGTAGTCATGAATTTCACAGGAAGATCAAGTGATGTCATTTTAAATTAACAGTATGTGACATGTGGTATCATACACGTGGCGCAATGCGACACCAGGCGCGACGCAAGTGGTTTTTGCTAGTTTCAGCCCGACGCAGTTATTATTTCAACCTGGTCAACCTGGAAAGACGTACCTGTGGGAACTTTTTCGCGAGTTGCCAAAATACGTACCAATGCGTACATATCACTGCAGTTTCCAACAGAGATGAACGCTAGAGGCATTAAAACAGCAAGCGCCTTTAATCATTTTCAGATACCGTTACGATTACGGGGTCAGATTATGGATTAATAAAGACTCGTTTTCACGTCTCCTTGCACAATATTATGATATGACTTCAAAACGCTTTTTTATCAAAGTGCACGATTTGTAAACAAATATATTTTGTACTTTGCATCGCTTAACCAGCTCCATATCTTTCGCTCTTCTGTCATAACAAGCTTGCTCGGTAGTTCACCTAATACAGAGTTGTACTTAAGACGAGGAAGCCTTTGGTAAGAATCCTATGAAAGGCGAATCACGGTAAAAGAGCTCAAAGAGAGATCTAAACAATCTAAAACGGCACGATTACGGATGCTTTTTATGTCCCATTTGCTTTTGTTAACACTGTAGTGTGTAGTGGTGTAGTGTTGCTAGTACGTTATTTTAAAATGCGATGGAGTGGAAATTTCAAATCAGAACTGCAGTGATTTGTATAAAAACCAACGTCATAAAAACATACCATATTCACGTTTATCTGTTCCGGAGGAAAAAAAAAAAAAATGAACACACTTTTAGCGCCACATTTCACATCGAAACTGCAGTGATATGTACGTATAGGTATGTATTTTGCGATTCGCGTAAACGTTCCCACAGGTACGTTTTTCTAATGAGACTGGGTTGTATTATTTTCACATCCAGCACCACGTTGTGTAAATAGCAAATGCAAATCCATGGTTGTGCTGACCTGAAAACGAAGTGTGTTCAGGTGCATTGTTGGCGCATTACTATTTTGACGCAACTGAAAATGACTGCGCCATTGACCAACAAAAACCTGGTCTAAAGTCAATGGCACAGTATTTTTTTGCTATTTAAAGGGTGTTTTAATAATATGCGCCTATAGGTGGGTGCACAACACGCGACCGCTCTGCTTATTACACGCGTAGGGACATGCAGCAGCACATAAACATGCCAAATATTAAATATAAAAGGATTACAATGTGTTAACATTATGCATGAGTAGATCTGTTTCCTCTCTGGGAAGCGTTCAGTCAATATATATCTCCATTTTAATAACAGTCAGAGTAATTCACAGTCTTGAACTGTAAATCTTTTTTTTCCTTCACCATGTCACTTTAGGGGCTCCATACCAAACTACTTCTTTGGTTACATTCTTGCATAAATAGGTGGAAACCAATGAGTCTCTTTGTTTTTTGAGGCATTTGTCCTTATCAATTATAACATTGATAACATATCAAACTTGTTCCAATCATCACGATAGGAAGCCTACATTTTCTGCGTGCCTCCACACTCTAAAAAAAAATTACTCGAAAAGTCGCTCCAACCTCTAGAGTTGTAGCCCTGGAACCAATTAGGGGTCAATTCAGGGTGATTGGGACACTTTTTGTCACTGAGATGCTTTGTAAAATGTGTCCTAATCAACCTGAATTTACCTTAAACTTATGTATTTCAGTTCAAATCATCACATAACTTAACATGTACATTTAATGAACATGTACGATATTACTTGTCACTGGCATTAGCGCAGTCATGGTAGTGTTTACCTTCATATATCTACTCTTTAGCACAATGATAACCACAAAACAACTTCAACATTACAGAATGTCAAACTTAACAGCATTAAACACTAACAGGTCTTTCCCTTCACTAAAAAACATAAAATAACGCTTAATTTATGCACTTATTAGCACTTATCCAGTCCTACTCAAAGCATGCTAGAAATCCACTGCCTAATTTCTGAAGTTATAAAGACAATTTCATTAAGTGACTACAACCTATTTTTTTTTTTTTTTAAGCCAATTAATGCAGAAATTTGAGTTTCAATTACAGACAATATTAAGTTGATGTAATGACCAATATTATTGTCAACCAAACTTTGGAAAATAATGTTTGCAACTTAAAAGGTTTAATTAAAACAATAAATTAGATTTATTTATTTTTTTTACTTGCAACCATGCATAGTTGTGGTAACAGGTCCTCTGAAATACTAACCACCCCTCTCCCAGCCAGGAATATGGGAGGAATATTCGAGTTCGAGCCAAGTTCTGAGCTCTGAGCCCTCCCCTCGGACAGCTCGCCAAATACACACACCCTTTACTCTGATTATTTGTAAGTGTGAACATGTGGAATAGAGGTCCTGACTCTCTGTGGTCATAAAAAAAGCAGGGATGTAACCCTGGCATCCTGACTTAACTTGCCTATTGGCCTTTATCCATCATCATGGCCTCTTAATCATCCCCATATATAGTGATTGGCTTCATCATTATCTCCCCCTCCAAGCCGGTTTGTGGTGGGCGCTTTTGTGCTTCCATATGTAAAGTGCTTTGAGTGTCGGGAAAGTGCTATATAAATGTAATGAATTATTATTATTATTTTTATACAAAAAAGTTGAGTGTACTCAATCCCTCAGACCAAAGCACCAGTTCTTTACACCCTCAGCTATCACAGGAGCCCGTTGCACCCACACACAAATGTTGACAGAAAGGAGGAGAGGACATCGAGAGTTATGAAGTCATTCTGCAATAAGTGTGGAGGGGGAGAGGACCCGATGCATTACAGATAAGAGGATTACAGGCCAAGCTTCCTCTAACTCTTCATTTGAGATTTCAAAGCTCCTTCAGATCCTCTTGGGGAGTCACCATATCGAGGGTGCTAATCTCCAGCGCACAGTCAAAGGGTAAATTTCAAAGTCTGGGCACATCTGTCCTGTTATCTTCACCAGGCCACAGATGGTCAAGGTTTCCTTAGCAAGTACAATTCAGGAGGTTAAAAGAGCTGCCTGAGGAAATATAGTTATTCTCAAGAAGAAGTGAGGATTATATGTAAAGCAGAGGTACGGTGAACTATTTCACACCTCAGAGCTCTTTAAAGCTAAAGTGTGCCATTTTTCCCATTTTAAAGAACTTTCCATTCAAGCTTAATAAGAAGTGACAGCTATAAACAAGCTGCTTGTATGTTGATTTCCCCCAAAAAGTGACCAGAACATTGCTATTTGTTTGCACATTCTGAACAGCCAATGGTGTGGATTTGGGGGCGGGACCATCTATTTATCTGGCCAATGGCAGATAGGGCAGACCTACTGTGTAATTATGCTCCTGTTGAGAATGATAATCAGTAGCCAGCATTATTAAGACTAAATAAATAAATTTAATAATAATAATAATAATATAAAATATTGAATTAAAGTGTGATAATTTGCTGAGCCTTTGGAAAAAACAAAAACAAAACATTTCTTGGATGACATTATAAATCACTTTTTGAAGCCACCTGGGTCTATTCTGGTGTGTAACATGAAGTTGATCAAATTTATTCAAATGGATAATACAATGTCCCAACCTTTATTTTATTTATTTATTTATTTATTCATATTGAATATCTTGTTTCACTATCAAATGTCAGATTACAAAACTAAATTGTATGTGAATTGTGTTTCACATTCACATAACATTTTCTTAAAAATCTCTTTAAGACATTTATCAGGAATGCTTTTTCTTCTCTTCCACGCTGTGACAGGGTTATTATAATCATAATAGATTTCTAGCAATAAAGGGCACTTCTATTAACAACATATAAAGCTTATTTTCCCCAGTGTTTCCTTGTCTGTTTGAAAACAGAGTACTGCTTATTTGCCGGCCCTCTGTGCAAGCGCTAGCTTGACACGTTGCAGTAAATCACCTCAAAATATGGCCTGGAGTTTTTCCACAAAGCAAACTAGCCTGTAGGGTCTAACATGTGTTTAATCTCTAGCATTCATGTGATCGTCCTTTTAAGGAAATCAGCAGTGCGGTTGCAATGCCGGCGACTGGATATGTTTGCAAGTTTGTATATGGTGCTGAGAGACAGTTTGATTTTATGAACAGAGTGCTTGAGAGGATTCAGGGAGATTAGCATTAAAGCTGATGAAAAAAAATGACAGCAGCACAGAAAATTCAATAATTACAGTTTGACAGAAAACTTAATAACCTTCAAGCACACTCTCCAGAGAGCTCAAACTTCAGCATTTGACTATAACATATAAAACCGCAAAAGTATTTTTCATAGTATTTTATTATTAAAATTTTTATTTTGTTTTAAAATATTGATATTTAAATCATTTGTCTTCTAAATCAATGGTTTAGATCCAAAGTTTAACTTCACCAATTTTCCACCAGCTTTGTATTGTTACAATATCTGCAGTATATGTAAATGAGCAATGTTTACTCATTCTCCTTGTTACCTGGACTGAGAAATTCACATTTATTTGTCACTAAAAGTCCATCGGATCACGCCTTTTGCAAGTTTTTGACACCTCCAGGGCTTTAATGAAAACTACAGTTTATACTTGTGCTTTTTTGTATGCCCGCCCACAAACAGTCGGATTGACAGAGGGTTATTAACTGAACAGTTATTTAAGGGTAGGTTTATCACTGAAAATTGTATCGTAGTATATATATGCTTTTTAAACAGCATTACGGTAAAAATGAAACACTGTGGCACAAGCTTTCTTAATCCCAGTGTGACGAGTCAGAAGTGTATTGATCCATCTGCAGTTTATTAGAACAAAGGGCAGTACAGCAGAGACAAATCCCGTGAACAGGCAGAGGGTCAGGGCAGGCAGCAAGCAACATAAACAATGAACAGGCAAAGAGGTCGAGGCAGGCGGCAGAAATCAGAATCCAGACAAACAGTCCAAGTCAACAACAGGTAAGTAGTACAGATATAAAGAGAAGAGGTGTCTACTATCACGCTACAGTCATCATTGCTCCGCTGTCACCCTGGTAAAGGAAAAACAGGAAAAAAAGGAAACACAGTACATACTCATCTGCTCATTATTATTCTGACTCACCTGCTTTCTGTTAATTCATCACTGTCAATTAATACCCTGTTTGGGTTTAACCGCATCTCTGTCTCTCAGTCTGGTGCTCCCTGACAATATCTATGCAGCAGCAGTATGATTTTAAATGTTCATCATATCACAATCTCAGTATTTGTCAAAATCATCAAAGATTCCTATAGTTTATGCCTGGTGACTCTTTGCTAAAAGGTTAAAGATTAAAAATCATTGATTATGATTTAACTTTTTTAACTTTAGTACTTTAGTTAGTATGTAATGTTGCTGTTTGAGCATAAACAACATCTGCAAAGTAACAATGCTCAAAGTTCAATGCAAAGGGAGATGTTTTCTTTTACAGAAATCACTTTTGTGATATTGTGACATCACAAACCCCAACATTTACATAAACCCCGCCCCCGAGAACACACAAAAAAGGGGGCGGGGCCATGTTGGGCTGTTTTAGAGAAGAGGAAGAGTTGTTGTAGTAGAGTGTTGTTGCTTCACAAACGAGGGTCAATTCAACGCTGGATTTGCACAAAAGATGAACATGACGGCACATGCTAGTGGATGAGTTGAATCAACTCCACAGCAACTACATCAATTTATCCACTAACCATTCAGAAACGTCTAAAAGTTGTAACTTCTTCTGAGTCTCTCCATCAGTGTCGACTCCGGTTTGAACAATGTAAGGCTGAACACTTTCCTCATTGTGGCTGCATGAGATTCTCCAGCTTTGTTGTTGTTGAGCTGTTAAAGCTCCGCCCTCTTCTGGAAAGGGGGCGGGAGCAGCAGCTCATTTGCATTTAAAGGGACACACACAAAAATGTGAGACACCAGAGACTTATATTTAGAGCCCGAGCACCAAAGTGCGAGGACTCTATCCGTTTATATATCTTGTTATTTTAGTTTGTTAATATTAGTTAAGTATCACAAACTAACAGTGATTTTTTTTTTTTTTTTTTTTACATTCATGTTCGATCATATTATATTACCTAACTTATGTTCATTCATACAACTTGAAAAGCTACAAATGTATTAGAATTTTTAAAATTACCATAAACCTAGATTAATAAATGTTGACAAGTACTGTTAATTGTTAGTTCATGATACCTAAAACATTAATGTTAATGAAGTAAAGCCTATGCTATTACCAAAATTCTTGTCCCAAAGCCTCAAGGCTTTTACAATAATATTGACAGTACATTTGCAATGGTCGCTCGGCTGGCTGAGGTGTCGGCTAACGCTGCCCTCTGTCCTAGTGAATGTCCTGGCAATATGGTTAAGAAATCCTCCTCGAGCCCCTAGGCTATAGTTAAAGCACTTCCTCTATTTCGAAGCAGGGAAGGAAATGTCTAAAAATAATTTTCTACAAGTCCTCCTCAGAAGGCTTCATATCTCATAAGAGTCAACCTACCACTATTACTTTACCATGCCGAACTCTCTTGGAGGGCAGAGGGGTCACGGTGCTCAGTGAAACATGCAAAGCAGTGGGATCAATAGAGCACATCTATGGGCTCATCTTTAGGGCCAGATTAAAAAAATCCATCACTCATTATTTCTTTTTTTATTATTATTACATTATCTGCTCGGTCTGGCAGATCCATCACTATGAGGGTCTGATAATGCGATTAGCATTCAGGATGCATGGTGTAGTTTCCACCCTTGCACACATGAAACCTCAGTTCCCACAGTTCATGGACTTCCTGTTATTCTTGTGTTTATGCATCAACATCCTGGTCAACATCAAAATTGCAACCACATAGGTCATGTTTTGTGCTTTTTTTTTTTTTTTTTTTTTTTCTCAGTACCAAATAACTGTCTAAAACCACATTGTGATAAATAGCACCTACACTGATGCTGATGTATCTGAGCTCTTGTTGGATCAAATCAAAAGGGAATGCTTTGATCAAATCCTGATATTGCAGTAAAATGCCTCACTCCTTTTTCATTTTTACTGAATGGCAGCCCATTTCCTGCATCATGCAGATGGAGCCAGCTCGCCATTTACTAATGCACCAGACAATTCATTCAGTTTGAATTCTGCCGACATTTAACTTCCACCAGTCATTTAGTCTGTGTGTACAGGCCTTCTTCCCCAGGGGTATTTGCATAGCATGATCTAGATTCATTTGTAAGCGGTGATAGGGATTCGATGATGGACCCAATTACCCTTCATCATGTGCTATAGCTGTGTACAAATGGAAATGCTGGGCCTGACTGCCACGTGAAGTTTTGACTGCCCTTCCGCCCACTTTCAGATGACGTGTCTTCAATTATTTTGAGATGTGACTGTGCTGAAATATTCTCAAGCTGCTGACAGGCCAATGATTTGAAGTATACACTAATGACATCAGGGAAATGTGGATAGAGTAAAACCTTCACCCAGGAATAGTTATATCACCCAAAAATAAAATCTTCTGGCATTTGCTCATCTCAACATGTTGTTCTAAACCAGTCCAGTATGGTATTTTTTTCTTCCATGAAGCACAAAATGTTTGGAAGAATCCCCGTTCTGTTCTTTTTTTTATAAATTTCCAAAATAAATATGACTTGTGTGCTGTCTTTTAAAGGGGTGGTTGAGTATGATTTCACTTTTTTTAACTTTAGTTAGTGTGTAATGTTGCTGTTTGAGCATAAACAACATCTGCAAAGTTATGACGCTCAAAGTTCAATGCAAAGGGAGATATTTTCTTTTACAGAAATCGCTTTTTAAGGACAACAAACGGCTGGTAGGGACTACAACAAGCTTCTTCCCAGGTTTTTGACATCACAAACCCTAACATTTACATAAACCCCGCCCCCGAGAATATGCAACAAATGGGGCGGGGCCATGTTGATCTGCTTTAGAGAAGAGGAAGAGTTGTTGTAGTAGAGTGTTGTTGACATGCCGTCATTTTACGCCGGACTGCTTCACAAACGAGGGTCAATTCAACATAAAAGATGAACATGACGGCACATGCTAGTGGATGAGTTGAATCAACTCCACAGCAACTACATCAATTTATCCACTAACCACTCAGAAACGTCCAGTTTCATTCTAAAAGCTGTAACTTCTTCCTGAGTCTCTCCATCAGTGTCGACTCCGGTTTGAACAATGTAAGGCTGAACACCGTTACTGACAATCCTCATTTTGGCTGCGTGAGATTCTCCAGCTTTGTTGTTGTTGAGCTGTTAAAGCTCCGCCCTCTTCTGGAAAGGGGGTGGGAGCAGCAGCTCATTTGCATTTGGGGCAAATTTGACAAGCTATAATAAATGATCTGTGGGGTATTTTGAGCTGAAACTTCACAGACACATTCTGGAGACTTATATTACATCTTGTAAAAATCTTTAAATCATCTAAGGTCAAATAATTTGCGTGAGGAACAGCACTGAGTTCAATTCAATAATTCAAAAAAAAATTGTGAGATGCTGAAACCAATGATGTCTGCTAGCATTAAAGTCAAACCTGGCACAACACATCTTGATGCACCTAGATTTAGATTTTTAGATTTTAAATTTGCATGCACTAATGAGATTTGGGATATTTTCAATGAATTCCCAAGTTTGTTTTGGGAGGTTTGTGTTGGCATATTTCATGTTTTTGTACATGTTGAGTACACTCAAAAAAATGATTCTAGCTGCTTGTTCAGTTTATTTAAATAAAATAAGCTGAACCAACACAAATCTTTAGTTTTTTACTTAATTGGCATTTGCACTCAATTGTATTATGTTAAATGAAATTAAATTTGCAAAATGTTAGGTCAACCTAAACCATTTGCGTTGGGACTACATGAATCATTTATGTTGCATTGATTGAACCTGGGCAGTGGATTTCTAGTTCCCAGCATGCTTTGCGTAGGGAAAGATTGGGACAGTAAATGTTGAACTTAAGTGCTGTTTAATGTGTTTTTTAGTAAAGGGAAATACCTTTTAAAGTTTGATGTTCAGTTATATTTGACATTTAAAAGAGTTTATGTTATGTCGATTTTTTGAGGTTACCATTATGCTGAAGTGTAGACCTTCTGGTTAGGCTCTAGGTGGCTACGTAAAACAAATTTATATTGTTCTCAATGAGCATTAACTGTGTTCAAGCCAGTGATGAGAAGTTCTTTATCTGATCATTACTTGCATGCTATAAATGTTACTTAGCATATGAAAAAGTGTTATTTTAGTTTTTATAGAAATATAAATAAATTAGTTTGAGGGCCAGCACAAAATTTACACAGTCTGCATATGGTCATCAGCTTTTCCCCTCTCAATGGTCATGAAACATGTATGTCTGTGTACATCAGCTACTCAAAACCTAAGCACAAGCGCACATCTTCACCATGATGATAACAAAAAACAAAAAAAAAAAGCACTGGTTGGATCAACAAGAATGAATTATGTTCAGGAAACATACAAAGAATACGTCAAATGAAACTGGTGTGATCTCATTCAATTAGGATGAATTTCACTCATCAGTACAATTAACCTAGCTTAAATTCAAATAAATCAGTTCAACTGTGTGGAAATAGGTGTCATAATTGAATTAAGTTAGACCAACAAGTTATTTTTTTGAGTGTAGTGTTTTGAGTAGTGTGAATAAACACTTAAAATGTTTTTTTTTTTTTTTTTTTTTAAATCGAGTCTCACTTTTGAATTTTTTTTTAGAGCTTGAAAAATGTGAGTCCCTTTGACTTCTGTAATATGGACAAAACAAAAAAACATTCTTCAAAAAAAATCTTATTTTATGTTCCGTACAAGAAATAAAACTTTTGCATAGACATGAGGGTGACTAAACAATGACAGAATTTTCGTTTTGGGGAGAACTAATCCTTTAAATTTCAGTATATTTGTCACATAAAGTTACTGTATGACTTCAGAAAACTCAAATGAATTATGAATTTTTATGGTTTTATGGCTTTTTTTTTTTTTTTCTTTTGGAGCTTGTTGTTACAGATGTGTATGCAGGAGAGATGAGGCAAATACGGAGAGCTACAAAACCACTGGGTTTAATGATAATCCAAAAATACAACACAGGGAGACACATAAACACAATAGAGAATGGACAGGGAGTGAAGGGAGTGAGTCCATGATAAAGGAATGCTGACGAGGGAGTCCAGGTGACGATGGTTTGTGATGAAGGGGAGATGACGAGGGAAGTGAGTGCAGGTGTGGAGAACAGGAGGATGATGGGAAATGGAGTCTGGGGAACAAGGTGTCTGTGACACTTGTCAGGCCTTTATTCACAATATTGGTTACACTTTATTTACAATGTAATTATATATTTAAGTACTGAGTAATTAATAGCATGTACTTACTATAGGGTTAGGATTGTGGTTTGGTTTGGTTTAGGATTAGTTGCATTTAATTATGCATAACTTAATGTTATTACTGGAGTAAGTACAAGTAATGTGTAACAAAGACACTAAAATAAAGTGTTCCCACAATATTCTTTTCATTGTGTGTAAAGAGCAGCACTGAGATTCTTCGAAACATCTTATTTTATACTCCATTTAAAGCCAAAGTCAGGTTCTAATTAACAACTTTTTGGCTAATGTATTATTTTTAAAATGACTTGGCTCATATGAAAGCAGTCCTTTCCTCTCAAATAGTTTTTATAGCACCATAGTTACACAACCTCATTTACCACAAAGGTGCTTTTTGCTGTTTAATGCATTCCTTAATTACACCTCAAGTGCTGACTCACCGCTTTTAAATAAAGACGCTTGAATGGTGACCATTGCAACAAAGTGTACAATAGCTGTGCGGTTGATACCGATGTATGTACATAGAGACGAGTGAAAAGACGAATGGAGCGTAACAGACCGATCAATAATGCATTTGAAGTACAAGTGCATTAAGGTGGGAGGAAGTATTGCAGTGGGCGTGTTGTGTATGGATGGCTGATTCTAGCTCATAAATACTGGAAATGCATTTCAAGAAGGCTCATGTTTCAGATGACAGTTATAACTATGTGATGTCACTTTCAAACTCACTTTTGGCCAAACTTTCTATTATATGATCCGTTGCAAGGCCATTATAGCTTATTATTGTAGCTTTCACAGCAGAAAAGGAAGGCAGAACTTCAACTGACTCATCTAAACTGCCCCTAGAGATGTATTTATTTAAAAAATATGGGCCAAAAAGGAATAAAATGGAAATCCAGTGACAGTCCACTACACACCACTGATATGATAATAGGTTTTCACAAATGACCCCGCTTTGCATTGTCTTCCTTTGCGTAAACACACACAGAAGCTGCACCGAAGCAAGTTCAGTCTTCTGGACATTAAGGAATATATGCTTGCTGTGACAAGATGCGATACGCTCCTAAGGTGCCACATCTCACACTGTCAGTGATGCTCTTGTTATTTGATTTCTGTCCCATGGACACTCTCTTTAGAGATGATCCATGAAATAAAATTAATTAAAATAAATAAATAAATAACCTGATTAGTAGCATTCTTAGAAGATCCCACTGCAAGAAGAGTGAAGACACAACATATTTTGCCATACGTTATTATTGCAGCTCATCCTCATGTTCTGTATTTTAGTGCTTAAAGGTTGCCAATCAATTATAACGTTTAATTTTAGAGTTAAAATTAAAAAGAATGGAGCATTTTTAAGACCGAAGGCTGTGCTTCAAGCTTGAATTGCTTCTTTTGTTAGATGATTCTTCAACTACTTGCAGTTTTGGCCCTGTGGACTTTTAGAAAATAAAGTATTTTCAAACTCTCACTACTTTATTACATTTCTCCACTGATACACGCTCACACACTCAAATATTTGGGGTCTGTAATATTTTTTAAATTATTTTGAAAGAAGTCTTTTATGCTCACCAAGGCTGCATTTATTTGATAAAATGTAAAAGCATTAAAACAGCAATGTTATGAAATATTGAGTGGTGCTAAAAGGTTAATGCTCTTTCGTATTTGAAATAACCTAGGAGCACCTACATTTAACCGTACCCTAAACCTAACCAATAGTGGTAACAAAAGTGCAACAAATGTGAGATGAAATGGTGCTTCTATAAGTCTTTGAGCTCTTTTATTATGACTCATGCTTCATGAAACTCATACCTGAGTGCTCTGCATCGCAATGCTGTACCAGGTGAGCTACCGAGCAAGTTTAGTATGTTGGAAAAGCTGGATGCATTATTTCTTTTGTTTTGTTTTTGCGCACAAAATGTATTCTCTTTGCTCCATAAGTTAAGGTTGTACCACTGCAATCACGTCGACTGTTTGAACGATATCTTTAGTACCTTTCTGGAACATGAAAGTGTTGATCATATTACTGTCTATGTACAAGTCATATACCTCTCAGATTTCATCAAAACTATGACAGAAATTTCATTTTTGTATGAACTAACCCTTTAACTTGACAAACTATACATCATTAAAAAGATCTAAGACTCAAGCTTCAATTTTTAATCTCTATTTTACTCTTGATATCGTATGGTGTCCGTTATTTGTTAATATGCGTCGGGAGTTATGAATATGAGTCTTTACCTTTTCATTGAAATATGAGCGTCAGCCTCATCCATTGAGAAAAATCTCACTTCTGTGAGATCGTCATGAAAAAACTCCACAAGATAACATCCCTCAGGGATTTTAGCTTAAAGGCATGCACATTTGGAGAAATATTGATGGATTGTCATACGTTTATGTCAATTTTCTATACAGAGGAGTGATATTTATTCAATTTTTACCCAAAACGCGCTGTTTTCATCATATGAGCGCTGTATACACTGACTACTGTGTTTTCAACTCATACCTGCAGCCGGAGGGCGCTCTGTGCACTCTAGTCCACAAATGCTTTACGAAAGAAAAAAACATATCATGTGACCTCCCAGGAAATAATACAGAGATCGCTGAAAACATCAATATATATGCAAATCGACTCTTTTGAAAGTAATAAACACACGATTGAGACAATATGTAGTTTATCTTTGTTCCTTACGACATGTCTGGTATTAATAATAGATAGATTATATTAATAATGCAATGCTAATCGAGATAGCTTTTCTCATTGTGCAGAATAGCATACAATGATATATTTTACACATTACACATCACATCAAAGAAGGTTATTTAAAACACTCGACTTGTAAGTTTGGAGCAAAAACATGGTTTTAATCTTATAAATTGTCGTGTTTTGTTGGTGTGCTAAGCTAACATGCTAGCGAGCCCAGAGATGCACCTGTTCTGAGCTAATGCAAATAAATAATTTTGAATTGTACAGCTCACTGTTTGTTTCTTTTTTTCAAGAAGGGCATTAGATACAGTTTGAGACCGATGAGACCGAATGCACGGATCCAATATAGACTACTGACACATATGCACTTTCGTTCTCAACTATTTATGTTCACTTAAGACATAACTAAATATTTACAAGAATACTCACAAAAACAGGCATTTTGACACATAAATGTGTGTATCTGACCTGACCATTCAAAAGCAATAAGGTGCCAAGAAGAACTAATTAACTAAAGAACTAAAGTTTTGCTCTAAGAGTATTTCACTAAGCATTTTAGTGATAAAAATAGCTCCTAAATCTGTGAAACGTTGAACAGTTGAAAACAGTTGTGCTGCTTAATATGTTTGTGAAAACTGTGATTCATGTTTTTTTGTTGTTGTTTTTTTTTTTGATGAATAGAAAGTTAAAAAGAACAGCATTTATTTAAAATAGACATTTTTTTTTTGTAACATTTTAAATGTATTTTCTATCACTTTTCATCAATTTAATGCGTCCTTGCTGAATAAAAATGTTAATTTCTTAACGACCCCAAACTTTTGAACGCCAGTAAATAAATAGATTGATCATATCTCACGCTCTTCACTCACACTGTTGCCTCCCTGGTAAACAAATACACTTTATTATTAGCAAAATTGCGTGATGTTAAATGACAAAACTGTAGGATAGTCTTTTTTTTTTTTTTTAAATGAAATAAAATATTTTCACACAATACATATTGAAATAGATTTCACTTGTTGTTTAGATCATCATAGTTTTCATGGCTTTTCATAGTTTAAGATTGAAAATAGTTATTTAAAAAGTAACAAAATGTGATCTTTATATAATGAATATAAACTTGAAAAAAATGTGTTATTTCAAAAACAGAATCATTAAAATGTCTGACGTTGAAGAAAGATTGAAGTAATGAATTTACATTGCATTATTTTTTCTACAATTAATCACACTGAATTAACAGCCCCAGCAGAGACGGCGAAAAGAGAGGAGGATTTATGCTAATGCCACTCATGTATGCAGGTCATGTCCTCCGATGGCACTCACGCATGTAGTGGCGCATAATGCGATACACCTCTCGTGCACAGATATCTCAGAATCCTGTAGACCGACCACCCGGGTGTTTCTACAACCTCAGCTGAGCTAAAACCTCATGTTTTACTGCTGAGTCATTTGGCAGCGTTCACGATAACAATGTGTTAAACTAAATCTTCCTGTGGCAGCGGTGTCATGGTGGACACCCTAATCAGCATGCAAGGTATGTCGCCAGAGATGTTGAGTTCAAACTAAATTAAACTCATCTCAGCTCACTGAGTGGCTTAAAATGGGATTTGGTGCTCAAATGTGATCCGAATCTGAGCTTAGACAGAAATCGTATGTACCTTTCATTCAGGGGATAACAATTTCTTATCTGTTTAATTTGATTAGTTTTGAAGCCCCTCACTGAGCTCTCTGTAAACAAGAATACATTCAAGACATTAGTATTCAGATGGAATCATTGCGTCTTGAACATCACAATGACACTATTTATTCCCTGGCATCGCGGTCTGGTCAGTATAGAATGACACTTACGGCTCGGCTTTACTGCCTTGGATGGTTTCCTTGACAACTGCACATTTTATAGACCTAATGTTTTGGATAAAGAAGCTAAATGTATGTTGGACGGTAATTGATGCCAAGAAGTCAATCATCCCTTTTCACGGCATCCCCATTGAGGACTTTTGCCATCCAGTCGTGAACAAAAAAGCTTCTCACATGTCTGGGAAGACCAAACTCTTGGCCTGTGGTGACTAGCGAGAGAATACTTTTTAACTGAGGCTCATTGCCTCCTCACCAAACAGGAACAGGTGAGTTTTAGGCAATGCTAGAGGCACCAAACGTGAAGTCTGGAAAGCAATCTTGATGCCAGTGAAGTGTGTCTCTGGGCCTTTTCTGTAAACAAAGAGCTTTTGTTACTGGTAAAACTCTGAGACAGATCAAGGCTGAAAGCCTCAACAAGACTAGAACAACAAATTAGGGTCCTGTCGGTTTGTGTTTGCCCTGGGACTCTACGTTATACATTACAGCATTATTCTGTAGCTCCACAGGGGGCTTTGGTAGGAAAAGAAAAAACACTCAGTAGTATTTGAAATCAGCTCCATAGGTCTAGAGATAGCTGGCCGGTGGCCATGTAAAGTGGACCAGACCTTGCCATGTTGTATTGGAAGAATACCCTGCATTAAAATGCCCAGAGACAGCAGGGGTACGAGTTCTTATTCAGTCTCTGGTCAGCAGGACAGATTCTGTATGACATTTCTCTCAGATTCAGTTTGCCCTCCAAAGCAGACTTTGTGTATTATGGGAGAATAAGGCTGTAATATACATCATGTTCTGGTTGGTTAGTGGCTTGACATTTTCTAACACGCATGTCTACTGTCTTGTAATGCGCTGTGATTTGGTGCCCGGGCTGAGAATGGGTTGCACGACTTGGAACAAACAATAATATTGTGATTATTTTTTGACAAATCTTGCAGCTGCAGTTTGTACTTTGATATGATAAACATTTAACATCTCATATTCCTGCTGCCAAAATATCAAGGATTAAAGAACAAAAAGGCGAACTATCACACCGAAACAGCACTTATCTTCCAGCTTTTTGTCTCCCAATGAATTCATGTTTGCTTATGTTCTGCTTCCAGTACAGTTAGTCCATTTTGTTCATGTTCGGTTCTCTTTGATTTCACATTGCTTTTTGGAGAACCTACTTTTCCCTCCCTTATTATTATTTTTTTGTTATTATTTATTTATATACATCCATACATAAGGGCGTCAAATTTGGTGAAAATATCTCATTTTGTTTAGTAGTTATAGACATTAATATGTATCAGTGGCGTGCAGTGGTGTTCTGAAATGAGGCAGTGTCCCAGGTTTTTATTTATTTATTATAAATCCAATGTAAATTCATGCCCGTTACTCTTAAAGTTGTCACAATTTCCTTGTTAAATGAACATTACATGACATCATAAAATAAAAAAGAAACCAAACACAATTCTATTTTGTATTTTTTTCATTAGCAATGTAATTAATGTTCTATTTATTAATACCAAGTCAATCTCATCAAGTTCGTGTTTTAAGCATTTTTACATTTATTCCACCAGAGATGCAAACTCCCGTTGTAACTTCACCTCTGTGTGTCGCTGTTGGACAGTTTTTAGAAAAACAAGTTTTACACTTTCTATTGTCATGTTTTGTAATATTTGCATTGTTTAATTTTTGTAATATGTATTATTTTCTCATCATAATTTTTTTGAGGAGGCACTCCCTCCCTTGCCTCCTCGCAGGAAATGTCCCTGATATGTATGAACACAAAAAATTACCCACACCTGATTTTGAATGCATTTCCCCCCCCCTAAATCTTTAAAGTTGACATTTGCATATAGTCAACAATGTTTTCAGTTTTCCTATGGTGGTTTCGTCTCAATCGAACGGTTTCTAAGATATTCGCAAATGTTATTTAAATGTTAAATCAAAACATTGCGCTAACCATAAGGAGAAACCTAGCATGTTTGGTATTGTTGGACTATTCAAGAAGATGACTTATTTCCTGTGAAAAAAAGTCAACCACATCCAAAGTTATAAGCATGTATTTTTTTTTTTATTTTTTTTTTTTATTTTTTTTTTTACAATTAGATGGCGCTGGTCCAAAACTTCTCAGATTCCTTTAACACATTGTGGCGATGACCCATACTGAGTTTCGTAATGATATATTCATGCGTTCGTAAAATACAGCATTTTACTACAAAATTCAAAATGGCCGATACGGTAAAATTGGATCATTTTGACTTGGCATGATGCCTCGACTCGAATAAGATCAATTTTATAATTATAATTTTTGGACAAACTGTTCAGAAGTTAAGCAAAACAGCCATTTTCCTTATCTCCGGACCAGTAGATGGCGCTGTGCCGAAACGCAGCATGGAACCTCTGGTCATGCTTGTGATGACATGGACCAAGTTCCTCAAAGCATTGAGGAAATAGAGCCTTGCGTCTATTTTCACAAGTACTACACAAAATTCGTTCACGTTTTTCGGAAATGGTTTGACAAATCAACATGAATTCCATAACTTTTTGCCGGGTCAATTTTCATGATGGAAAAATTTTCACGATTGACGTTATAGGCAATTGAATTGTCTTGAGTGAAGGAATCAGATGAAAATTTTGTTTCTAGCCCTTACAACTGTAGAATGCATTTGTCACTCCTGTAAATTACAGAAAAGGAATAAGCACTGAAAGGTGAACTGACAACTGAATTTAACTGAAGTGTGTACGATTGATACTGGCTTGGGAAATTAGTCACCTAGTCTGCTGTTTAATGTCCATCCATAATGCCCAGCCTTAAGAAGTGTTTAAATGTAATGCTAGATGTTAATAACTAGCAGACTTACTGGTGTTAAATGAAAAAGTAATGTAGAGAAATGTGAGAGAACGGTTGAGAATCTGTAAGTGCGCTGGAGGGTAGTGAGCTAATCCCATCAAATAAGGGAAGCCGAATAAATCCATGTCAAACATAAGCAATTAGCAAGCAGATAACGACTGCATGCTTCGCAGTGACACAAACAGCACTGCTAAAGATGCTGCAGGTATATTTGTCTGCATGAGTGACTGCATCTCACTTCAGTCTCAAAGTTAACTTCCTTGACATTATTTGCTTCATCAATTCTTGTGATGCTAGCTAGCTAGGGACATACAATATTAAAATGTTTTCTAGGAGTTGGAAAATATGCCAAGTCCTGGAGGGAATTTGTTTGGCCATGTCTCACAGTAAAATCTAACTAGACATTTTATATTTTTAATACTTTAATCTAATTGCAAGTCGTTGGCTCAGAAGGAGCACTGGAAATGAGAATCGGATAGTGCACCTGATGAATCCTCCTGACATCAAGAATGTTATGTCAGATATTTTGCCATCGACTGGAGCAAATATCTTCCATTCTGAATATTGTGGTAAAAGCTCTGTTTTGAGTTACAGACATGCTGCCTAAAGGGAAACAAGAGGGAAAGCGCATAAAACTCAATAACACAACCCTCTCACCTCCGCCAGAATGAGTCTCTATGTTAACGCTGCATATTTGAGCAGAAAGAGAAGTTGAAAAAAGGCATCCACCGTGCTAGATCAGCCATTTGTTATGAACCTCAAGGTCAAACACAGAGCTGCTCCTGCTGCTGTCTGAGCACTGAGGCTGAAACTGACTGTAGCAGTGAGGAACTGTAAGACGAGAAAAAGACCAAACCAGACCAAAACCCAGCGAGCTGCCAACATAGACAGCATTTAAGGCATCATGAGTGTGCCTTTAATTCAAAGGCTGTTCCAAAAGGTTCCTTCGCATGACTGAATTCAAATATAGCACTGCATGTAACTCTACCAGAGAAGGTAATCAGAATGCATTAAGCACAGTGAAAAATGAATCCAAGATGGCGGACAAAATGGGCTATTGATAGAGATGGAGGGCTATTTCACCCAAAACGTGTTGAAATAAATTCATACTTACTCTGCCCAAAACTGAACATTTAGAGGTACAACAGCATGTCACTGGGGCAGTACCATTAAAGGGACATATTTGTTCCTATATAAGATTTTTGCAGCAAAATATCCAAAAACCACTAGGCCAGTGTTATATATTTTGTTCACTTGAGTACTTACAATATCCCAAATGTTTGCAATTATTTGTAAATCATTAGAAAATTGCAATTTTAACCAAGGCTCCGGGACGTGTGAGGAGTCGCCTGTCAATTGCGTCATATTACCCTCGGTTTCCGGTTTTATTTTGTAGAAACCATGGAAACACCAAAGACGCTTTAATATTTACATGTTTTAATAGACAAGGGAACAACTGTTTTGATACATTTATAGACAGAAAACTAATTATTGTTATATAGATCAACATGTTTAGTCTTATTGTTTGAATCTAATTTTCGTGATGTTTTGCGAGTCTCATGCTTTATCATGCCTCAGAGAAAAACACTATTCTGTGAAGTAGCTAACATAGCATAATCAGATGCAGATTTATTTTTAGTAACAGTAACACAGCATTTTCTCCATCATACAATACGTTTTAAAATTAATTGCATGCCATTTATCAACACAATCATCCAGCATTTAATCTGATATTGTAAAATGGATCTATCTTACTGCAGTGTGTAACAGTGTCTCACAGCAGCCGCCGAGCGAACGCACAGAGTAACGTTATAACATCATTTTCAACACTCTCAAATGTATCTAATATGATAAACAGAGCTGCGTTACCTCATACTCATGACCGGAAAAGCGGAAGCGGCGCCGGCGACTGTGTCATAATAAAAGTCCCGCTGCTCGTGAGGCGTGTGTTGATCAATCGCTCCAGCTCCTCGTTCAGCTACACAACACTCGCTCCTGCTCTGCTTCACATTACGGTAATGTTAATAAGCGCATCCATGAACATGATTTCTGCCTGAGTCCTATCCCGATTGTTTCCACTGGCTGTGATGTGAAGACCACATGTCCCAAGATTCCGCGCTCAAACTTGTCGTCATCAAGCTACACCTTTGTTTTGAATAGGGACTAGCAACCTCTGGCGGACAGAAATCCTACATATTGCACCTTTAACCATAAAAGCTCATGTTAACACCTTAAGGGTAAATATTACTACTGTAAGGTCCTAAAATGAATCTTTTAGGGGTAGATAAGAAACAAAGTTGTCTTTTTAAGAGTATTGACTCAGCTGTTGTAAGTTTAATGTTTTTTTTTTTTTTTTTTCTGACAGTATATTACAGGGGTCTCCAAACTTGGTCCCAACTTGCTCCAACTTGCCTCAACACACCTGCCTGGAAGCTTCTAGTATGCTTAATTTGACCTTGATTATCTGGTTCAGGTGTGTTTAATTGGGGTTGACGCTAAACCCTGCAGGACAGTGGCCCTCCAGGACCAAGTTTGGAGACCCCTGGTGTATTATATGGAAGCTTGTTTCTGCCACTGCATAAAAAAAAAAAATGAAAAAAGCAACTTTTTATCTCACAATTCAGACTTTTTCTCAGAATTGTGGGATATAAACTTATATTATCTGAGTTATAAAGTCAGAATTGCATGTTTATTGGTTTGGATTTCAGTAATGCAATTTTTATGAAAGCATGAAATCTTGTTTCTGACACGGAATGAAACAATTTAAAAGATAATTGCAACTTTTTATCTCACAATTTTGACTTTTTTTACCTCAAAATTGCAAGTTTTTCAGAGGAGAAGCAAATTTTGTGATTTTGACTAAAGATAATGAAGACAAACAAATTTGTGGATTAATTTAACTTGGATTAATTGTTCCCTACAAGATATGCAAAGTGTCCTCTGTGTTTACCCTGGACTTTTGTGTTACTTCCTGTCTTGAGTGCCATGTTGTAGTCCATTGTAGTTTTTTTTTTTTTCGGCCAGGACTATCTGTTTGGCAGGCAGAGGGAGTGTTCTGAAATTTCAAAACAACCATTCTTATAATTTGGAGGCACTACTGGCACACAAAAGATAAACTTTACCTTAAAATTACTACATTTGTTTTAAAGCTGTTGCTCCCACTACAATGAAAACTGATAATACTTTTACTCACGTATTACAACATACTACATGAATGCATAATCAACGGCAACCTGCTGAAACGGAGGCCACAGCAGCAGAACCTCCTTCCGTTGATTATCTTTCATTACAGTCTGTTTGTTATTTGTCATTATCTGGCAATCTTCCCATTTAATTGTCTGATTAGAAATATCAGCAGATGCCCACCCAAAACATTGCCACCATCATTATGCAAAGTTATCGCTAATTAATAATTCTGCATCATTTGGAAAATGTTTTTTTTGTTTGTTTTTAATTATGGAGATGAATGAATGTCTTCCATCTGATGAAATGATAATTACCTGCAGGCATGTTGTAAAGTCATCATTTTCTCTCTCTGTCCAGGGTTAACATCATCAGGCTGCATTACGCCCCTTCTGCACATTAGCTCGCCTTGTGTTTTATGGGTATTTTTAAATGGAACACCTACAGTACCGGGCCAGACACTTATCTCTGCTTGTATACACACTGTCAAATTGCCTGGCACGAGGAGCAATGTGTTTTCATTTTCCTGGGAGGTTAATGGAGGTAGGTGTGCTTCATTAGCGTGTGGAGAACACATTGACGTGTATAACACATGCATAAAATAACAGAAACGCTATAGAGAAAGCTGTATTTGAAATACTGTATAAAGGGATTCTGGGACATCAAAAAGGATCAGCTGTATCTAATCCAATGGACTGAGGGAAATGCATAAAGCTAAGTGATGTGGATCTCCCCTGCAGTTTACACAAACTTTATTTTATATAAACACACACAAACAGACCACCAAAGAGATGGCAAATGTCAGACAGTTTGAAAGGCTTCATTTGATCAGGGTTTTCGGGGATTAAGCCCAAACACAGTCGAGGAGGGAGGTCCTGTCCACTTGAAGTACTTCAAGATTCTCAGATATCCTTTGGAAGATCCTGTTATCTTAGTCTTTTCACAGAAGGCTCAGAAAAATAAGCTAGCCTTGCCCCCAAAAAATGAAAATATAAAAATAATTCTATAAAATAGTCTTATTGAGGAAAGAACTTTGAAACTGTATCTTACCAATCATAATTTGAAGTTAAACTACAGCCAAGCTGTTTTGTAAAAGTAAATAATTTAAAGATAAATTTCCATGTTTATCTCTGATGTTGGTTAATTGTCAGAATGATGAATGATGGACTCTAAAGCAGCTTTCATTGGCCAAAGACCACCCAAGAGGACAACTGACAGACATGCAAATCAACCAATCAATTAGTTTTGTTCAGTGTCATGTATAGGGGCGTGAAAATGTAAAGTCGTTTTAGCCACAATAACAGACCGGCGTGTGATTCATTCAAAAACGTTGTGCAAGTTTACTGCAACAATGGCACTGTGAACTTTACATACTTTTGAAAATGCAGCATTCAGTTGGTCCTGATAAGCGCTCGTTGTCACAGTTGTAAACATGATGGCTTTCGTCTTCCATACGGGGGAATTTGTGTTCTGACGGCTTTGTTTCCAGGTGGACCGTTAAAGAACGTGACATACTCATGTCTTGGAAATCCTGGAGAATTCAACCAATCGGATGATGACTTTGAAACTCCTGAAGTGTTTCCCATTTTGTTCGCCATATGCATCAGGCGTCCATGGGAGCGTGACACTTGAGGCTGAGACTAATGGTCAGAAGTAAAGAGATATACTATAAACCATAGACTGTAAAAAAAGATGGACGATGCGACGCCACTTCCTTCCATTGTATTGAACTGAAGCCAAAATGGGCCGATGAATGGGCGCTGACACGTTACGCAATACGTCAAAAAAAAAAAAAAGTTTGGAGCCTGGGCATGCGCAGAAGGAATCGTCAGTGGAGCCCGGAGGCGGATGTCGCGCTATCATACCAAAGTCCCTTTAAGACAAGTCATTTCACTTGGCGGCCATCTTTGAAATGCCTCTCGGGCATCCTGGGCATCATGCAATCTCTTTGAATGGGGAAACATCAAATTCTCCAAAACTGTTCGCCAACCTTACAATTAAATTTCATATATAAAATCACCAATGAAATCCAACAACAACCGGCTCATAAATTTAGTTTCTAAACACTTGAATCATGACAAAAAAAATTATTTTTTCAGGCTGGATCAAGCTAATACACATGCGCAGACCTCTTTGGAGGCGCACGTCTGACTGTTTCTATAGAAACTAGTGATTCTAACGGCCGCTGAAGTGATGCGATGACTTTACCAGTCGACGATTGGCTCTTATTAAGAAGGCGGGACTTATTCCGCCATATTGCGCGTTACACTTTATCCCATTCAAAACAATACGAGTGACACGTCTTGTGTTATTCTATAGTCTTTGATCAAACTTCCGCCCAGACGACTTCATGTATTTTAAATAGACTATAACAATTATATACAATTTAAAATTTTACCTATACAATAATAGGCTTTTCTGTTTCTAGAGCAATAATATTTTTGTAACAGCAAATTCAGTAGATAAAATCAATATAATATGCCACTAGAAACAACTCTAAATCGTCAGAAATGGTCATTTTAAATCAAGTTCAACTAACGTTACAGGAGATCAATTGCTGTAATTAGAGTAAGCTATCATTAGTTTTGTCCTGCTAATTATTATTTTATATCCATAAAAATAATAAGTAACTGTCAGATAACAATCACCTGCTTTTTCCCGACATGGTTAACATTAGGTGTGTTATCTTAACTAATAACAATTATTAATTAGCTTATAACACCAAGATTTAATGTTACAGAAAAAGGTTCAGTGATCCATCAGATCCTGTAGGTCGGTTAGTACAGTTGCTGCTGAACAGCTCATTTTGTTGGTGTTAAATAACAAAGAAATCGAAATTTAATAGTTAGTTAATACATCTTCAATCTCCCCTCGAAGCTCCGACAGTCCTCAGACAAGCTGTCAATCAACTGCGAATCATGATGACACGCCCCGTTTTTATAGCATCAAATTGCTAGCTAAAATCTAAATCATCACAAAAACGAACAATTGAATATATATCAGCGTGATAACAACTACCTTAAATGACCAAAACCATCTTTCAGAAAGTTTTATTTGAAACCAAATTTATTTTTAAGTTTTCACTGAAGTCTCATTCGACTGCATTGAGAGGGCGGGGTTTATGACCTGTACTGCATCCAGCCTCCAGGGGGCGATCAAAGAGCCCGCAGCTTCACTTTTCAGGACGTATGAGACACACCCGCTATAAACATAAGACTAATGTACATATATAAAGAAACACTGCACTTATTCAAAGAACCAGTTCATTATTTACCATTGCATGGCAAACAAGCAGAGATGCTCCAAACTTTGCGCGGCACTTCATTCACAATAGAGGTGGGTGGAGTTATGAGCTTTGACTGACCGTTTGAGGATCCAATGGAGTTACAATGTCATGCTGTTTTTAATACTTTTCAATGGTTAAATATTTGTAAAACCCGCAGACAGACATAAAGGCTGACGAATAGTAATGATTTTTGAAAGAAAAAAAAAAAAATACAAAAAAATACATTTTAACTAGGATCTCCACTAATATTTACTTTAAAATATTCATTTTTGCTTATAATCATAATAGGTCCACTTCATCCAGGGATACAGTAGCAAATTTTAACATGGTCTCTGACAAACCCTACCTTCCCCCAACTATTAATTTATCTAGGCGCTCCATCTGGTCCCTGTGAATGAGCTTGGCTGCGGACCAAGCCTCAGGTGTGGGGAAAAGCATCCCATCTCTCGGGGTGGAAGAAGCTGTCATTCCAGCAGTGCTCCACTGCCCCACTCTTCGCTCGAGGCCAACTCTAAACAGGGACGTTTGCTGCTCTACTTGTTTTTGATCTGCCTCTATGCCCTTGAAATTGGATGCTTTTTCTGATCTTCTATGCTCCTCCCTGAGGGTTAATGTGGTACTTTTGGTACTACAGAATTCCCTTTCATTTTAGTGGTCATTTATTTAATTGGTTTCATGCAGAAAGAGGGAAAACAAATACAGGGTCTGACAAAATTGATTTGAACAGTTGTGACTGTTTATTTTTGGAACTTCATTTAGTGTCTTTTGGCAAGAATTTACATCCCTGAAAAGTCTCCTCATCTCATTATGCCAATCCTCACCCAATGACAACACTATCTCCTCGGTGCAAGGAAAAAGAGCGTGCGCGCGGGCGAGAGATGTCCAAGAGTGTGATCCTGTCCCAAAGTAATTAAGATTTTCAAGGGGTTTTTGTGGCTGCCTTTCTCAGTTGTAGTTACTGAGTCTATATTTGGTGAGTGCTATAGCCTCAGGCATCATGCCTGCAGAGTGTCTGATGCATACTTCACACAAAAATGACAAGAGCTTTTCCAAAACGGCAAGCTCTAATCATAAAAAAAGTAAAAGTCTCGTTTATAAGCCACTTTCATGGAAGAACTGGCTGCTGCATTTGCAGGTTTACAAGGTTTGTGACAGTGATGTAGTACTCGAGACCACAATCGGTCTTAAGTCAAGTCACCTTTATTTTATAGAGCTTTATACAACAGAAATTGTTTCAAAGCAGCTTCACAAAAATAAACAGGAAATTAACAGAATAATGTAAGCGGCAGACCAATCAGAGCAGAGTAGACTTTTGGAAAGGAGGGGTTTGAGACTGAATCTCTTATCGAACCATCTCAGACACTGTATATTATTAAAAAAATTAAAGTGTTTTTGACCTTGGGTGCATGTAAACCTAGAGACATCTAAAACATTAAGTTAAATATTACGCTGCCTAAAGCAGGGCTTGAAAACGAGAAGATAAATAGATAAATAATAAACCAGTTCGCTCGGAGCAGAATCAATATTTTAAAGGGCTCCTTTATTATGATTTCACTTTTTTTAACTTTAGTTAGTGTGTAATGTTGCTGTTTGAGCATAAACAACATCTGCAAAGTTATGACGCTCAGAGTTCAATGCAAAGGGAGATATTTTCTTTTACAGAAATCACTTTTTAAGAACTACAAGGAGATTCTTCCCAGTTTGGTGACATCACAAACCCAAAATTTACATAAACCCGCCCCCGAGAACACGCAACAAAGGGGGTGGGGCCATGTTGATCTGCTTTAGAGAAGAGGAAGAGTTGTTGTAGTCGAGTGTTGTTGACATGCCGTATTTTTACGCCGGACTGCTTCACAAACGAGGGTCAATTCAACACGAAATATGAACATGACGGCACATGCTAGTGGATGAGTTGAATCAACATAAATTTATCCACTGTCCATTCAGAAACGTCCAGTTTCATTCTAAAAGTTGTAACTTCTTCCTGAATCTCTCCATCAATGTCGACTCCGGTTTGAACAATGTAAGGCTGAACACTTTCCTCATTTTGGCTGCGTGAGATTCTCCAGCTTTGTTGTTGTTGAGCTGTTAAAGCTCCGCCCTCTTCTGGAAAGCGGAGCTCATTTGCATTTAAAGGGACACACACAGAAACGGCATGTTTTTGTTCACACCCAAATAGGGGCAAATTTGACAAGATATAATAAATGATCTGTGGGGGATTTTGAGCTGAAACTTCACACACACATTCTGGGGACACCAGAGACTGATATTACATCTTGAGAAAAGAGGGCATAATAGGTCCCCTGTAATGTTTCTGTTCTGAGTTCCTTCTGTGACATTATCGTTCCAAAAATTTGATTAGAAAAAATACTGGTTAATAATGGTAATAAAGCCCATACTTTATACCAGAGCTAGAATTGAACTTTATACTAAGAGCTTGTTAATAATACTCGTTACTCCAATGGATCCTCAAACTGTCGGTGAAACCTCATACAGTAGCTCCACCCGCCTCAATCATGAATGAAGTCCAGCATGCATTTCTCTGCTTGATTGCAGTGAAAGGGATCCAACAGCTAATGCCAGCACATTGCCTTGTGACTTATGTTACAACACTTATGTTGGATGCATATACATCATGGATTTTTGCCATACTATTTGAATTCATGATTGGTTGACTGCCAAATTAAAATCTTAAAAACAATGATAAAATAACATTATAAACCAGTTAATGGTAATTTTAAAGAGGCATTTTTTTGTTCAGAACAATTAAACATGATTTCATTTGCATTTTTCTTTATGCTCCTGTTAAAATTTACTTTGAATCTGTTTTTTGTTTAAGTTCCTTGAACCGGTTCAGAGCCCTGGTCTAAACTATGTTTTTGCAACAGTCCATTTTCACCTAGAAAAATGAAAAAAAAAAAAATCACCACAAACTGGCTATGGCTTATTCAGGTTGTCAAAACCACTGGATCTAACCCTATGACCTCCATACAAAACACAATGTGTGCTCTCTAACAAAGTAACAATGAGTTTCTCCAGATCAGCTTCTGTTGAATAGCGAGGTGAACAAGATAAAAGGACCCCACAGCCACATTACAACTAGAAAATAAGCCTGTCATTGTCTAGAGACACAAGCACAGTTGCAGGAACAAGGCCAGCATGATAAAAACATTTGAAACATTTTGTGTCAAAGGGTCACACCATTAAAGACACAAATAACCACAGCATTCTGAGGAATAAATTGGGGGATATAGTAGGTTTTTCCAAATGTGTCACTGCGACTAAACCTGCTGGGTCAAAGTGACACAAGCAAATCTTTGAAATATAAATGATTTCACTGGCAAATCTTTTTGATGTCGGTGTTTCTGGGCACTTTTTTGTCACAGAGAGAGGTTTTGTGAAATGTCTGAAAATATTTAGACTTAAAATGCTAGCTAAATTATTTTATCCCCCCAAAAAATGTCATTTCTAATCATGGAAAGCTGTTAAACATACACTATTTGTTGTGGAAATTACATTTGTTGAGAAAAAGAATGCATGCATAAAATGTAAGAAGTACACTACTAGACAAATTATATAAACCTGTGAGAGTCTGAAAAGTCCAGAAGTGCTGGGGGAAAAAACACTCTTAATCAGAATAATGAGTTTAATAACACTGACACCGTTCAAGTAGCAAGAGTTGTGGAAAATCACAGAGCAGATGTGGAGTAGAGACTTCATCTCACATAATGAAGATAAATCTTAAGGTGTGATAGATGAGCTAAGTCAAGCTGAACATAATGCAGCTGCTAATTTGGAATGTTGCTCACACAGTTGTGCGACATGCTTTCAGGGCCTTTATCACAGCTAGCCAGACCTCCTACAATAGAAAATGCATGCTTCACTGCATGATGCTGTCGGAAAACGAAGGGAATTTGAACATTCAATTTCATAATTTCAGCGAAATAAAGCAAGCAACATGTAATGCGGTCTGCTCAGGGGTAACACAGCCCGGCTCGAGTGTATGTGTATGATACGTGCCAGTGAATGAATGCATGCAGGCAAACTCGCACAGACAAAACAGCCGCTGCGCTGCCACTGCGTGAAAAATGGGTCCCTTGTTCATTCACCACTGTCATTCTGATTATTTTCTCAGCAACAGGGGTCACTGCATCTCTGTCTGGTCGAGCCGGCGGAAGGTAAACTTAATTTAGCGCTGTATCTCTTTCCGTTAGCTAGATGCGCATCCAATACCACATGGCTCCCAAAGATAATCAATTATCTACGCTGAAATGGTAGAGAATGCAGAATGCTGATAAGGGTTTGTTGACTCTTCCTAATGAAGAGTGGCGAAGTAAAAACGATTTGATATTGGAACCTCTGGGGTGAGTTTTAATCTTTTTTACAGGGAATAAAAAGAGCAAGAAATTGATGATTCCTCTAAGAAAAAAAAAAAAAGAAGAAAAAAGTATCATCCTCGTCCACGACACTAGAGGAACATAGTAACATGGCTGTCTCTGTGCATGTGTGTGCGGGGATGAGGCATGTGGGTAATATGGTTTGGAGTATATTGTAAACATTGGCCAGTTGTTGTTCCCCTTCTTTTTCACCTTTCATGTCATTTTACACTTTCTGGGTTAACAGAATATGAAATACAATTTGCTTTAAACGATCAACAAGAAAACAACATATACAAATATAGCTGCGAGCAGCAATTATCAGGGTTCAAACACTTTATAGGCTTGCTAATTTTATGCATGTGGTTAAAGGCCTTAAACATCTTGATAATAGATGGAAAAGACATAATATAGGAAATTTATAATAGAACATATATAGATTTTAAAGCTTTTTAACAGTTTGAGCCAAAAACCTAGGACTAGTTCACCAAAGTTGGTTTCTGAAATAATCTCCAATATTTAACAAATGATTTGATGGACAGCAGTGGTCCTAGAGGCAAAGTTGTTCAGAATGAGGAGTTCTACCATATGGTATGAATGTCGTGGGTGTGTGTGATTGTTAATTGATTGTGCAATACACAATCCTTTACGCACATGAAAAAGCAAAGGCTTCCCTGGTGACCAATTTCTTTTAAAAATTCTCACAGGCCTCTAGGGCCATTAGTTAAACAGACCCAGCGAGATACGTCAATGTCCTCATAGACTGTCATGACACCTCAGATGAAGACACTGTATGCCAATTTTCAAGTCAATCGGACTAACAGTGAAGTAGTTATAGAACCACTTTAGACCCACCAAGTGGCCAGTCACCACATCCTTTTTTACGCGACCACAGAATGAGCTCTTACATACAGGTGCTGGTCATATAATTAGAATATCATCAAAAAGTTGATTTATTTCACTAATTCCTTTCAAGAAGTGAAACTTGTATATTATATTCATTCATTACACACAGACTGATATATTTCAAATGTTTATTTCTTTTAATTTTGATGATTATAACTGACAACTAAGGAAAATCCCAAATTCAATATCTCAGAAAATTAGAATATTACTTAAGACCAATACAAAGAAAGGATTTTTAGAAATCTTGGCCAACTGAAAAGTATGAACATGGAAAGTATGAGCATGTACAGCACTCAATACTTAGCTGGGGCTCCTTTTGCCTGAATTACTGGAGTCGATCAGTCTGTGGCACTGCTCAGGTGTTATGAGAGCCCAGGTTGCTCTGATAGTGGCCTTCAGCTCTTCTGCATTGTTGGGTCTGGCATATCGCATCTTCCTCTTCACAATACCCCATAGATTTTCTGTGGGGTTAAGGTCAGGCAAGTTTGCTGGCCAATTAAGAACAGGGATACCATGGTCCTTAAACCAGGTACTGGTAGCTTTGGCACTGTGTGCAGGTGCCAAGTCCTGTTGGAAAATGAAATCTGCATCTCCATAAAGCAGGAAGCATGAAGTGCTCTAAAACTTCCTGGTATACGGCTGTGTTGACCTTGGACCTCAGAAAATACAGTGGACCAACACCAGGTGACTTGACTTGACTTGATGGTTTGGTCTGCCCGATCACTTTTAGGGGAGAATGCTAATCATTGGAAATTTTAAACACACATCTAAGGCCACTGTTGGATTTCTGAAGAAGAACAAGGTGAAAGTGATTCAGTGGCTCCTGATCTGAACTCAGTCCAACACTTGTTGATCATCACTCTCTAGCCTCCAGTCTCTAAAAGAGCTCATTGCAAAATGTTGCCAACTTGTTTATTCCATGCCTAGAAGACTGTGCTGTGCTGTCATTAAAAATCATGGAGGCCATACAAAGTACTAGTTTTTGTTGTGGGGTGTACTCATTTTTGCATCACCCTAATTTGAGTAAAACTGAAAAGTCATGAAGTTACAGCCCTTTTTTTTTTTTTTTTTTTTTTTTAGCATCAAATAACTAACCAAAATCAAACTTATTAGTAAAATAAACTCTTGAACATACATCAGCATATGTATCTTTGGAGGAAAAAAAACAAACAAAAAAAGTGTAAGCTGTGTAAGTGTAAGTTAATTTGGCTCATGTCCCATTTGATTACATGTAGAGGGAAGGGTTTCTGCCTAAACTACAGCCAGCCACCAGGGGTGATCATCAAAATATTTTAGCTTCACTTTTCAGGATATCTGTGTGACACTTGGTAAAACACCAACAACTTTTTATTTATTTTTCACATTTCCGATTACAGAGCAGATTATTGGTTAATAAACTCTTTGTGTGGTTCCTTGCACAATATGATTTGTAAAGCAATACATTTTGGTGTTTGCATCACATAATGATGATTCACTTGATTTATAACTACCAGGAACAGCTAAAGAAACCTGTTGCTAGAGCACTCAAAGGTAGAAGAAAACACTAATATTATTTCAGCCTGTAAAATGACTCAAAGTCACACTGACCTTTGATAAAAATACAGCATCTGCAGGAAGTTGAATATTTATGTTTGCTTCTGTAGCACGCGAGGGCTGGGTGCCAGACCGCTGTTTGTTAAACTTTCAAACAAGAACTATGTGTCAAAGATGTTTTCTGGCAAAACCCCTCTGAGCGTCAGTCAGTCTCACATGGAGCTATGATGAATCAGTAAATAACTAGGGTTGGCATAATGTCATTAATTCAAAAGGTGAAGTGCACTAGTTCTGCAATACAAGCAGCACCAATCAGAAGTGGAAAATTTCTATTTTTGTGCACGGAATTACATGAGTAAATGATCATTTTATTCCTTTAAATTAAGAATCCTTTAGAGCAGGGGTTTTCAAAGTGTGGGGTACGACTCCCCAGGGGGGCGCCAGAGCATGTTTACGTTCACAGACATAACCGACTGCTTATGTGATCTTTGTTTTGTTTTTGACATAACCTTGTGTGTATTTGACAGTTTAAGTGCAATAAGACATGAAAGGGAGCTTAGTTTAAAACTCATGGGACACGCCGTCTGACATCCAGCTTTCTGTGTGTATGCTCAGAAAACAATATATCAGAAGTTTAGACTGATATAGCTTTAAAAAGTATGCAGATAATAAACGTATGTGAGCGTGACCATGATAGAGATGATAATCAAAACCAAACAGATGTTTTAGTTTTGGTGTATCTGAAGCACAAGGTGTAAAGGCTCCGCCCTTTTCTGGAAAGGGGGTGGGAAGCAGCAGCTCATTTACATTTAAAGATACATGCACAAAAACAGAATGTTTCCTTCCACTCAAAAATGGGATTTAAAACATGGCATCATACATGGAAACACCAGAAACTTATATTACAAAAAGGGACATCATAGGTCCCCTTTAAAAAGCAAAAAAAGCAGTGTTTTTTTTTGACAAGAGACATAATTTTGTTTCCTCTCCTCTGTTTTCAAACAGATCATTTTAACCCTGGAATATTTTTCAGTCCAAGGATCCAGCGGATGCATTCAAAAAGCATTCAAACAGTCCAAAACAGCCCTGATGCAGAGAAAACCTGGATTTCATCAGAGATGGTGGAGAGAATAGTGTATTTGGCTTCAAAGCACAATCTCTCTCCTATTCCGTGGTTTTATCTTCGGAGCAGCAAAAGCCGTTTCTCATTGCTCTGTGAAATACAGACTGAACAGCAGCTCAAAACACCCAACCGTTGCATGAGCATGTGATACATCTCTCGGTTGGATATAGCAAACCAGTGTCGCGCTAGTAAAGTTTTGATGGATGATGATTGTGATCAAGGTAAAGACGATTACAGTGACACACAGGAGTGGTATTTTGCACCGGAGGAACCTTTCCATAGTTCCTAGAACCGTTAGCCGAAGTATGCGGATTTTGCCGTTTTCACATTTCAAGTTCTAGGAACTCCTTTTGGGGGAACTAAATTGTGGGTGGGGAGGTGCCATTGTGTACATTGTGTCAAAAGGGAGGCCCACTGTCTTTGACTTTAAAAACCCTTGCCTTAGAGTAGTGGTTCCTTAACTGGGGTACGCGTACCCCTGGGGGTACGTGAGGTGACAAGAGTGAGTATGTGAACAAAATGCTGAGTAGTTCATTTAATTCTACCTCAAAGTAATATTAAAACAGAGCATGCATTTTTAACTGCCAAAAAAAAAAAATAATCAAATTACCTCATCATTTGCACTCAAAATGACTGTATCCACATAAGCAGAATGCATTGATTGCGTGCCAAATCTGCTGTCTTAAATCGCGCAAAATTACTGTCATTCTCGACAATGCACCTTTGTAAAAGTGGGGATTTAACACTTACTAGCATGAAGAACAAATATAGACACAGATAATGGATTAATTTCGATTTAAGTCTCAAACTTTCTCCGACACAAAAACATGCCTTGTGTGAGTTGTTGTATTTAATGATGATAACGAGCAAGAATGCAATTGTTCCCAAATATCCACGACTGCAAACGTGCATTATTATACAAAAGGTCGAAAACAAAACATACATCTTAAACACAGTACTGTCAGTATTTACTCTAATTTGCAATGAAATAATAGTTCTAACGAAAACCACAGCAGAACTACATCACACGTCTGTGTTCCGTGAACAATTCTGCGACTTTGAACAAATCGTGAGAGTCAATGATTCAATGATTCATTGAGACTCGATGACTCTCTCATAAAAACATGCTGCCACCTACTGGCGGTATTAGTTTAAAGGAGCCCTAGAAATAAAAATTGAATTTATATTGGCATAGTTAAATAACAAAGAGTTATTTAGTACATGGAAATTACATACAGTGAGTCTCAAACATTGTTTCCTCCTTCTTATATAAATCTCATTTGTTTAAAAGACCTCAGAAGAACAGGCGACTCTCAACATAACACAGACTGTTACGTAACAGGTGTACCCCCCCAATATTTGCATATGCCAGCCCACTGATCCCATGTTCAAGGCATTACACAAGGGCAGCCAGTATTAACATCTGGATCTGTGCACAGCTGAATCATCAGACTAGGTAAGCAAGCAAGGACAATAGCAAAAAATGGCAGATGGAGCAATAATAACTGACATGATCCATGATATCATGATATTTTTAGTGATATTTGTAAATTGTCTTTCTAAATGTTTTGTTAGCATGTTGCTAATGTACTGTTAAATGTGGTTAAAGTAACCATCGTTTCTTACTGTATTCACGGAGACAAGTGAGCCGTCGTTATATTTCATTTTTAAACACTTGCAGTCTGTATAATGCATAAACAACTTCATTCTTTATAAATCTCTCCAACAGTGTGTAATGTTAGCTTTAGCCATGGAGCAAAACCTCAAACTAATTCAGAATCAAATGTAAACATCCAAATAAATACAATACTCACATAATCCGACGCACTTTGTAAAGATCCATTTTGAGGGTATATATATTAGCTGCGTAAACTGTGTTTATGCTGTTTAATGTTTATGCTGTGTTTATGCTGTTTAATGTTTATGCTGTGTTTATGCTGTTTTTTATGCCGTGGGTAGGGGAGTATGAGAATTAAAGGGGCCGCAACCTACATATCGGTGCATAGTTAATGATGTCCCAAAATAGGCAGTTAAATAAATGAATTAAAAAAAAAAAAAGATCTGTGGGGTATTTTGAGCTGAAACTTCACAGACACATTCAGGGGACACCTTAGACTTATATTACATCTTGTAAAAAACGTTTGATGGCACCTTTAATATTTAAAAATTTTACTTAGTTTTACCATCATTGCATATTTCTCTATTGAACATTTTTATTTAAAACATTATTTATTTTAAGTTATTAAGTTATTCATAACAGTAAAAATATGCACTGGAAAATCAATTTAGGGGACAAATATTGTCCCTTAATGGTAAAGCAGTGACTGCAGTCTAAGTGGAAGGGAGGGGGTACGCAGAAGGATGGTAATCCCTTCAGGGGGTACTGCATGCTAAAAAGTTTGGAAACCACTACTTTAGAGAAATAGCAAACCAAGTCTTCTCTGGTCTTTTTTAGCTTTGATGCATTTACCTATAACATCCTTCTAAATTGAGATTTCACATGACATCATCCAATTGTGCAGTGACTGGAAAGAGCTTTGCTACTGCATGAGCCGTCTAAAGACATGATGACTGTCCAGGAACACTGCTGGTTTAAGGGCAAATCCTTACAGTCTACGCTCCAGTGGCCTGACTGTCTGACTCTGAGCAGAAGGACACAGCACCATCGAAAAAGACCCAGATGTTTATGCACAGTGTTGGGGGTGATGTGTTACAGGCAACATGCCAAAAACAACACCCTTGACACAATTATATGGACTAAAAATTCCCTGGCAGAAAAAAAGCTGCCATGCAATCATGTGTTTGAAAAATAACCCCTAATCATGCACCGCAAAAATGACACCAAAATAAATAAATAAATAAATATATATATATATATATATATATATATATATATATATATATATATATATATATATATATATATATATATATATATATATAAAATGCTACTCATGAGTCATTCTGACAAGACACATAACCAACATATATTTACAAAGCTGACACTTGAGGGTTTACTGTTCAAGACTAAGAATTACTGTTTTTTATGTTTTAGCTTATATAGAGTATCTCCATTAATAAAACTCAATGTATGAAAAAGTATGTGGTTAATGAGTCTATAAACAAATGCTTATGCTGCATAACAATGCAAATGTGTCCCTTTATTGTAAAACCTTTGTCAAGAAAATACATTATTTACATAAAACAAAAATGTAACTTAGTAATTAATTTCATAGTAAGTTAATCTATATTATGGCATTGCATAAACATTTCCCAACACTGTGAACTTTAAACCTTTCTTATTAAATATGCCAAAGCAGGTAAACAATCATTTCAGAATTGAGTTACTCTACCTCTAAACAATGCTGTCTGTTGTCATGTACGGTTATGTAGTACCCTCTTTCTCTTTAGGTTAGTTTCTAATCATATTATGCATTGCATATACTCTACATCAAATACTGCAGTCAGATTGAATTTTTTGGACTGAATGCTTATTCTAGCAAACTCGATTTCATGCTCTGCTGGACAACAGAAGCATATATCTTAAACATAAATGGGAAGCTGATGGCAAAAAAAAAATAAAACAGGCACTGGGATAATGGTCTTTATCTGGTTTTATCATGGACTCTTGCATCTCTGCTGGTTTCATGATGTTGGTGTCTGCTGTACTGTACTGTTTATTGGACTGTAAAGCTGTATAAACGTCATCCATCGCTGATTTCTCACAAATATCATCCTACGCACTTAAAAATAGAATAATTAAACCAATAGGGGTTTACAACATGATGTCATGTGATAAATTTCTTAAAGGGACAGTTTGCACAAAAATGAATTATTATCATTCACTCATCCTCAGGTTGTTCCAAACCTCTATGTCTTATTCCTTCTGTGAAATACAAATGGTAATGGTTCCATTCAATGGTAGTCAATAACCAAATTTATAGAATAATGTAGCATAAAATCTCAAAAGGACCATTCACTTATAGATAGATAATCTGAGCTATTTTCTAAATAACTAGAAGAATAACAAAGTGCAGTAAATGGTAAAACTAGTATTTTTATAATTATGACAATACATGAAAATAATATGGAAAGAAATGGCAGTTTGCAAAATCAAGCTGATTTGTTGCTAAACTAAGTGGAAGCGACTGACACCGGAAGCCAGATGCTTTCAAGTTACAATTTACTGCTTACCTTATGAAAAATAAGGTGGATATAGTAGGTGAAAAACAGTCAGTGAAAAGAGTGGTATGTCAGAATTCATAGTATTTATAAAGCAGTAGGTAAGACTTCTGATGAGTTTCTGAAGTCGCATCTGATGGACATTTTACTGTCCCATGATGCCACGGGAAAGGTTTTGTGAATGACAGTGAATTAATGCCAGAGATGGTCTTTTTATTGGGAGATAGCAGGGTCTGTTGCATAACGCCAAATCATAACGCCCAACTTTTCATCACATGTGCCTCAAAAACAAACAAACAAACAAACCAAACAATCAAATTACTATGGAAGCTTATTTCCACCATTAAATAAAAAAAAAAAAAAAAAGGTAATTGCGACTTATCTCACAATTGCAAGTTATGAAGTCTTGTACAATTCTGAGAAAAAAAGTCAGAATTGCTACTTATAAAGTCAGAAATGCATGATAAAAACTCACAATTAGTTTTTTTTCGTGTTTTTATTTAGTGGCAGAAACAAGCTTCCGTACATTACAGCCTTGCTGTAATTGCATTTTTTTTTCAGAGTTGTGTGACAGTTAAATTACTGTTTGCAGATACCCTAGAAAATGAGTGAGAAGTGTTGTAAACTGTATACTATCTGTCTAAGGGTACATTTACATAGCAATGTAAAAACAGAAAAGGTTTCCTTTGTTTGTTTGTTTTTCGCTGGTGATGTCACTTTGTGAAGAAACACTACGCACCTATAGACTGAACACATAATACGCACGCGCAGGATGTCACTGTTTTCACAAATTCGCATTTTTGTTGTTAACATGGATACGATAATGTGTCATTTTTGAAAACTTGCACTTTGAAACCCGTTTTCAGCATTTTCAGTCTCCCAAAACGCCATTGTCCTGGAAATGAACAGCCAAAATGGTTGCCAAAAGAACTTTTTTTTCTTTTCTTTTTTCTTTCTTTTTTGGTGTAAAAAATAGATCAATCCAAAACATGCCAAAAAAGCAGTTTATTCAGCGTAGTGAGGCTCTCCTCCATTGACATCCATGTATATGACCTCTGGTCTCCTTCCCTGTGTATCACAGTTTTTGTGCTATTGTTGCAAACCTTGGAGGCTTGCCTTAAAACAATTAAGTTTTGATTTCAAAATGGCAACTGCATGAAATCAGAGAATATCACATACAGTGAAAATGTTTTTTTTTTTGTTTTTTTTTTATGTAGAGTTGAAACAAATGTGCTGCAAAGAAGCTTTTAAAGCACTTTTAATAGGGATGCACCGATATGAAAGTATGATACCGATAACCGATAATTCTTAATATTTGAAAGCCGAAATATTGGCCGATAAATCAAAATCAAATTTTTTATAACACAAACAAAATTCTCACCATTAAAAGCCATTCCCCAAGCAATGTTCTTATTACATTATTATGTAGTCTATATGACAGACTTGCACTGCACATTGTAATTACCTGTATTTTCCTTTTTGAAGTGATTTCATCTTAATGGTGGACAGTGTGCATCTGAAGTGTCTCAGCTGAAGGAAATAATCCATGATTAATCCACTATAATATATTATAGCCAAATGTTCTTATCGGGCCGATAACAATAACATTAAAAATGAACATATATCGGCCGATACCGATATGGTGGCCGATATATAGTGCATCTCTAATTTTTAATGTCAAGTTTTCATTCACATTCTTTGTGCAATGTGGCAGATAGCTGCTATAAAACTACACGAACTGAATCATTAGCACCAAACGATCACTAACGCAGCTTCATTTTGCATGAGCCCAGTGTCTGACGGCTGCCAGTCATTTCAAAGGTCTTGTAAGAATATATGCTTAACAGATTGTTCTAGATTCATCCAGGGTGTGCTGGTACTGGGAAGAGAAACATGTCTTTCCTGGTTATATTTAGCTATTCAAGGTCAGAACCCAGGCAGCCAGTCTGAACGGTTCATTTAGAGATGGGAATTGAATTGTGAAGGCGTAGCTGCTGGCAGCATGCAGGAGTCTGAGGAGGAGGACAGCTAAGGGTCGTCTGCGCGGGAGGTGAAAACACATCGTCCCAACAGAGACCTTATGGGATGTTTCTCGTTTCAAATGATGAGATGTTTTGAACTCAGGGCTGCCTATCAATTCAAAAGTTGAAATAATTAATGAAAAAAATCACAAATAGTATGTTTCCTTAGCAATTGCAAACGTTTTCTTTATGATGATTCCTATTTCAAATGTATTTCAATGTGATATAAAGCACACAGGTCAGCCAATTAGCGAAGTGACCTTGTGAAATCCCTTTAGCACTTGATAAACAAATGTGTGGATACATACTTGGCTGTAAGAACCACAGACACCATTCTTCCCTCTGACATGAGCAGCGCTGTTCATCTTCAGACAGAGAAATACCGGACGACAGCTCTCTCGGACTCAGAAGCGTGTGCATTATTGAACACGTTCCAATTAGAATTCTCAAAGCACTTCTTAAAGGTCTCAGCAGCATGCATGAACTGAGCATTTGCTCCATTCGGGGAAAATAAATGACTTGTGTGAAATTTTGTAGCGTGTTAGCACAAATGGCAGGTTTGCTGCCGTGATTAGGGATCTCGAAAAAATATTTAGGAAGCCCACTAAATATACCGCCCCTGAGACACTTCTCATGGCCTAGCTAACCAAGTGTGAAATAGCTTTGGCTAAGTAAGGAGAGGGAACCATTAATATTGATAAAAACGGGTGAGGTGCTCTCAAGGTGGAATGGAAGTTCTAACTAAAGAAAATGATTAATGTCACCTTCAGTAGAGGTTAGAGAAATACATTTATTAAGGTTTTGTAAAGTTTGGGTTCACACACACACACACACACACACACACACACACACACACACACACACACACACACACACACACACACACACACACACACACACACACACACAATTTCTCCCTCCCTCTCTCTCTCAGCCTGTATATTTTTATCTCTTAATATATATGTATGTGGCACCAAAAAGTATTTAGACAGTCAACATGAAAAGCCATTGACTTCTGTAACCTCACATATTTCCAGGGGACAGATTTGTGATGTCTTTTCAGAGTCTGAGGCAGATTATTACAATTAGACAAAAGATTACATAGACAAAATTAAATAAATTAAATGCACAGTATATGTATGTTTATAAGAGTGTATGTATGCTTTGGTTATTTTCAGTAGATGTGAAAAGTTTGGGGTCAGTAGGCATTGTTGTTGTTGTTGTTTTTTGAAAGAAATTACTATTATTCATCAAGTAGTCCTTAAAAAGTGATAACTTTTATAATGTAACAAAATAGTTCTACTTCAATTAAATTCTGTTCTTTTGAACTTTGAATCATAAAAATGTGTTTATATAAAAATATTAAGTAGCACAACTGCTTTCAGAATTGGTAATAATAATAAATGTTGATCACCAAATCATCATATTAGAATGATTTCTGAAGGATCATGTGACACTGAAGACTGGAGTAATGATGCTGAAAATTCAGCTTTGATCACAGGAATAAATTACACTTTAAAATATATTCAAATGGAAGATATTTCACAATATTACTGTTTTTACTGTATTTATAAACAAAATTTTGAATGGTAGTGTAAAACTAGATTGGATGGATGGATGGATGGATGGATGGATGGATGATTGATTGACACGATAGATAGATAGATAGATAGATAGATAGATAGATAGATAGATAGATAGATAGATAGATAGATAGATAGATAGATAGATAGATAGATAGATAGATAGATGGATGGATGGATGGATGGATGGATGGATGGATGGATGGATGGATGGATGGATGGATGGATGGATGGATGACTAATGTATGTAAGGGTATACAAGTGGCTGTCAGAAAATTGGTTAATTATAACTAGTTAATTATAATTATAACTAGTTATATTTAATTATTCATAAGTATTTGGATCAGTTAATAGAATTAATGTAGTATAATTAATATCACAGTCAATGAATCTGTTTGTCCAGTGGACACTCAGTGTTAATTGTTTATTAATTCTAAGAAATGTTCATTTCTGGGTTATGGGAAATAATATTCTTGCTGTACATGTAGTCGAAATCTGCATGATTAGAGACTCCAGTATATGAGCATGAAACATGGACAACTTTACGTGTGACATGAACAAGACTTTATTAACTAGACTAAACACTTAAACTACTCTGATATCAGATGCTACAGAGGTATACACCAATCAGGCATAACATTATGAGCACCTTCCTAATATTGTGTTGGTCCCACTTTTGCTGCCAAAACAGCCCTGACCCGTCGAGGCATGGACTCCTCTAGACCCCTGAAGGTGTGCTGTGGTATCTGCACCAAGATGTTAGCAGCAGATCCTGTAAGGCCTGTAAGTTGCGAGGTGGAGCCTCCATGGACTGGACTTGTTTGTTCAGCACATCCTACAGATGCTCCATTGGATTGAGATCTGGGGAATTTGGAGAAGAGAGAATCAGTGTTATTCACTTCACCTGTCAGTGGTCATAAATGTATGCCTGATCGGTGTATGTGCATGCATGAAACCAACTTTAGTCCGTTCATCAGCCTGTTTGAGATGACTGGCTTCTGGGATCTTGTATTTTGACTGTGAAATGTACCATATGTGAAACATGTTGTGACAGTCAAACAAACTCCAGCCCTCTGAATGTGACGCGTGTCAGCAGCCAGGAGGGGGTTACATCTGCTCTTCAGCCTGAGGTTAAAAGCTCAAACAAACAAAAGTCCTGTGTGGTCTGCAGAAAATATGGCCATGGCAGGGCCAGCAACATATATATGTTACTTTTGGGAGTATTTAAGTATTAAAGGCACAATGAATAAGATTTTAGACAATGTTATATATTTTGTTGACTTGTGTACTTATATAATCCCACATGTTTCCAAGACTGTTTAAATCCAAAGAAATAAGCTATTTTAACCATGTCCTGTGTCCGTGCGTTGCCTGTCAATGAAATCAAACCCGCATTACCCTTGATTTCCGCGGGAAACCACGGAAACACCAAAGGCTCTTTAATATATTATGCATTTTATTAGACAAGGTAACAACTGCTTGGATACATTTATAGACAGAAAACTAATCATTGTTATATAGCTCAACACAGTAAGTCTTATTGTTTGAATTTAGCCTTCTTGATTTTCTGTGACTGCATGTTTTCACCATGCCTATTCTGTCAAGTAGCTAACATAGCATAATCAGATGCAACTTTATTTTTAGAAACAATAATAAAGCGTTTTCTCCATCATACAATGTTTTAAATTGAATGTTTTAATTGAATTCAATTTATCAACACAAGCCATCCAGCATTTAATCTGATATTGTAAAATGGATCTATCTTACTGCAGTGTGTAACAGTGTCTCACAGCAGCCGCCGAGCGAACGCACAGAGTAACGTTATAACATCTTTTTCAACACTCTCAAATGTATCTAATATGATAAACAGAGCTGCGTTACCCCACATATGCTTGACCGGAAGAAGTGGAAGCAGCGACAGTGGCATTATAAAAGTTCCGCACTCAATCTTGGCGTCACCAAGCTATCTTTGTTTTGAATAGGCGACCTCTAGTGGCGAAAAATTACATTGTGGCTTTAACATTTTTGACATTTGTCAATATCCTATATTGAGTGAAATGTCATTGAGTCATTATGAGCTGTACTTGGAAACTTTGCTTGCTTTTTTTACATTTGTGAAAAACTGACCATTTAATTTGTAATAATTTTTCACAATACTACGATTTTTACTGTATTTTAGATTTAAAAAAGCAGATTTAAAAAAGAGACACTTTCAAAAACATTACAAAATCAAATGTTTGAAAAATCAAATGAATCATTTGATTTTTGAAAGTCTCATACATATATTAACTTTTAAATGTAGCATAAAATAGCGCATTACAGTTAAAATTATAACCATTATTTTACATGTCCTGTTGTATGCTAGTCAACATAAAAAGGGTTTAAAGGGTTAGTACACCCAGAAATGAAAATTATATCATTAATTACTCACCTTCGTGTCGTTCCACACCCGTAAAATCTTCGTTCATCTTCGGAACACAAATTAGGATTTTTTTTTCGACAAAATCCGTTGGCTCAGTGAGGCCTGCATTGACAGCAAGATAATTAACACTTTCAGATGCCCAGAAAGCTACTGAAGACATATTTAAAACAGTTCATGTGAGTGCAGTGGTTCAACCATAATGTTATGAAGAGACGAGAATACTTTTTGTTCACCAAAATGTAGCTTTACAAATCTTTTGTTTTGAATCAGTCAATCAAACTGTCAAAGTCACACCCCCCAATGATGAACCATTGAAATTTCGAAACGCTTATGATGTGACGAAGCCTCATTTACTGAAATCATGTGACTTTAGCAGTTTGATACACGCTCTGAACCACTGATTCAAAACAAAAGATTCATAAAGCTTCAAAGCTTCATGAAGCAGTGTTTTGAAATCACCCATCACTAGATATTGTTGAATAAAGTCTTTTTTTTTTGTCGTTGCTTTTGTTTTTTTTGTTCACAAAAACTATTCTTGTACCTTGCTTTCAATGCAAGGCTCACTGAGTCATCGAATTTAATCAGAAATATTTTAATTTGAAGAAGATGAACAAAGGTTTTATGGGTGGAACAACATGAGGGTGAGTGATTAATGACAGAATTTTCATTTTTGGGTGAACTAACTCTTTAATATGGAAGAGGATTAGGGCCAAGCATTAAGAGATTAAAGTTGTTAAATTTCAAGAAAAAATTTGAAATAAAATGTTGAGAATAAACTCATTAAATTACGAGAAAAAAGTCGTTAAATTTCGAGAAAAAAGTCGGGATAAAATGTTGAGAATAAACTCATTAAATTACGAGAAAAAAGTCGTTAAATTACGAGAAAAAAGTCGAGATAAAATGTTGAGAATAAACTCATTAAATTACGAGAAAAAAGTCGTTAAATTTCGAGAAAAAAGTCGAGATAAAATGTTGAGAATAAACTCCTTAAATTACGAGAAAAAAGTCGTTAAATTTCGAGAAAAAAGTCGAGATAAAATGTTGAGAATAAACTCCTTAAATTACGAGAAAAAAGTCGTTAAATTTCGAGAAAAAAGTCGAGATAAAATGTTGAGAATAAACTCCTTAAATTACGAGAAAAAAGTCGTTAAATTTCGAGAAAAAAGTCGAGATAAAATGTTGAGAATAAACTCATTAAATTACGAGAAAAAAGTCGTTAAATTACGAGAAAAAAGTCGAGACAAAATGTTGAGAATAAACTCATTAAATTACGAGAAAAAACTCGTTAAATTTTGAGAAAAAAGTCGAGATAAAATGTTGAGAATAAAGTCATTAAATTACAAGAAAAAAGTCGTTAAATTTCGAGAAAAAAGTCGAGAGAAGTCGACTCCTGAAGAGCATCTATTGGACTCACTGGTTCATTGCAGTGCGCTGTGATTTGTGTGCCTCTGTTCACAGGCTCTTTTATTGTGAGCACATGTTGTATGCAGCCAGTTCAAGGTTGTTGTGTATAGTTTTTTGTAGCATAAGCAGTAAAAACATGTTCATGCAGTGCATGTGAAGCAGTCTCACTGTTTCCAGCATGTCCTTCCTTCTGTCAAGGCTGACACACATTAATGAGGCACAGAACACATACAGACTTCATCATTATGAGCTTCAGGAAGAAGTGGAGGAGGGCTTTCACACACTCCCTCCCTTCCTTTTCTCTCCATTATGGGAGATATTTGAAAGATTTCGTCTGTCACTTATTTGGGTGCTAATTGGACAAATAAACATGTTTCACATACACACATCAGCCTCACCCTAATCAGGCCTCTAGTGAATAGCTAGTGCAAGCTCTCTGCAATGCATTATGGGAGGAAAGATATTGTGTTTTTGTGTCAGTGTTTCATTTGTTTGCTGCGTTGTATTGCACATGCAGTGCTGTGGAGGAGGATGACAAATGTTTACACAGTTTTCACACTTAAATACTGTATTGTGTTAATCAATTGGCCAAGGCTGCAGAGAGTCGCTGGATGACAATAAACACAGAACTGAGACCCTGATGAAACCTTGTGTTTTTTGTTTTTTTTCTATCTCTCACATAAAGTCACAAATTGTTTTCTTTCGGTCTTCCATAGCATATTTCCATTGCTATGGAAGCTTGTGTCTCCCACAGAATAAAAAAGAAAAGAAAAAGGTAATTGCAACTTTTTCTAATAATTTGGAAATTACAAATATATATCTCACAATTCAGACTTTATAACTCTCAAGTGTCATAACTGCATGTTATAAACTCGCAATTGTGAGAAATAAACTTAATTAAAAAAAAAAATCTTACAATTCTGAAATTTAATATCTCACAATACTGAGGGGGAAAAAAAGTCAGAATAGTGAGATAAATGTGCAAATGTGAGTTAAAAAGTCTGAATTGTTAAATGGTTATAAACAACAACAACAAAAAAAAACAACAACAAAAAAAACATCTGAATTGTGAGATAAAATGTCACAATTGCATTTTTTTACATACATTACATCCTGTCATTACAGATGGGGGAACGTTAAATAAATAAATAAATAAATAAATAAATAAATAAATAAATAAATAAATAAATAAATAAAGATTAAAAAATGGCTGCTGTGGTTTCCAGAAAAGTTCTGTAAAAACATCGTAAAAATTTTAATTTTACAACATAAAACTGGATAATCCAGTAGCCATTTTCTGCTGAATTTCCAACACAATCTAACAGCAATTTGTACGTATTTTACGAGGTGGCTAATTTATTAAAAAAAAAAAAAAAAAAAAAAAAAAAAAGAAAACATTTGTACATTTCTGTAGGATTTGTCTACACCCCAGTGATGGGTATGTTTAGAAGTGGGGTTAGGCGTGATGTTTTTTGAAAAACGGTGAGGTTGTATGAATTCATACGAATTAGCTACCTTGTAAAATACATACAAATTGTTGTGAGATCAGGCTGGAATATCTGCTTACCAATTAACAGATTTGTACTGTAGTAGTATCTTACAGTCAAAATGGCTTTTTTTTAGTGGTGGGCATAGATTATTTTTTTTTAATCTAAATTAAAATGGCTCATTTGAATTCTGCCGAAGACATTCAGAATATGTGAGATACCCAAATTGTCCCTGCGTCCCAATGTCCATACTATCCATCCTAAATAGTATGTGACAATTAAAATAAGTGTGTCCCAAAACATAGTATGTTGAAAAGAGTATGCCAAAAGTCCCCGGATGGTCTACTATTTCCGGTAGATTTTCGAAGTGTGGATCCGTGCACACTATAGAGGCTAATATTGCCCACAACCCATTGCGCGTTGTACGAGGATTCAGTTCAGAACTACAAACACAAGTAAAAAGTGTTAAAAAATACAAAACATGGTGAATATGCACGATCGACGCGTATTAACGTCTGAATCTGTGCACAGCTGAATCATCAGACTAGGTAAGCAAGCAAGAACAACAGCGAAAAATGGCAGATGGAGCGATAATAAATGACATGATTCATGATATCATGATATTTTTAGTGACATTTGTAAATTGTCTTTCTAAATGTTTCATTAGCATGTTGATAATGTACTGTTAAATGTGGTTAAAGTTACCATCTTTTCTTACTGTATTCACGGAGACAAGACTGTCGTTATTTTCATTTTTAAACACTTGCAGTCTGTATAATTCATAAACACAGCTTCATTCTTTATAAATCTCTCCAACAGTGTGTAATGTTAGCTTTAGCCACGGAGCACTATCAAACTCATTCAGAATCAAATGTAAACATCCAAATAAATACTATACTTACGCGATTAGACATGCTGCATAACGAACACTTTGTCAAGATCCATTTTGAGGGTTATCTTAGCTGTGTGAACTTTGTTTATGCAATGATAGAGTCAAGAGCTCGGGAGGGGGCGGGGAGTGCGAGCAATTAAAGGGGCCGCAGCCTGAATTGGCACATTTCTAATTATGCCTCAAAATTAATAAAAAAAAAAATCTATGGGGTATTTTGAGCTGAAACTTCACAGACACATTCAGGGGACACCTTAGACTTATATTACATCTTGTAAAAAAACGTTTGATGGCACCTTCAAATAAATACATGTATTAAATACATTAAAAAAAAAAGCAGAATCTAGAAAAATTGTGTAAAAATACAGTAAAAATGTAAAAGAACAACCTGTAAATTTTACAATATTTAACTGTATAACCCAGTTATGCTGAATTTTCAATGCAATCTAACAGCTATTCATACATATTTTATGGCTAATTCGTACGAATTTGTACAACCTCACTCTTTTTCAAAGGATTTGTCTACACCCCAGTGATGGGTAGGTTTAAGGGCGGGGTTAGGGGTGGTCCTTCCTGGTGATGTTTTTTGAAAAAATGGTGAGGTTGTACGAATTTATACGAATTAGCTACCTTGTAAAATACATACAAATTGCTGTGGGATCAGGTTGGAATTTCTTTATAATAACGGTTTTGTATTGTAGTAGTATTTTTTTTACAGTGTATGGTAGTTTATTTTGATAGGGAGAATATACAGTAGGTAGGAGATAAATGTCACACTTGTCACTTGCCTGATGTGAAACAACAACGACAGCAGCAATGAGCAACAGCCAATGACATTGCTCGGGGAAAATATTTTGAAGTGTGTTCAACTTTGTCAAGTGGGCGAGGGAAGTTGAGTTGGACAGACCCCTCGATTTTGATCAAGGGAGCAAGTCTACTCAATATGTACATTTCAGGCAGATCCACAGACCACAATGCAACATGAATGTGACGTCAAACCAGATCTCACTTAATTTACCCCCACCCCACACAACTCTAGTGTATGAAATTGGAGTTATTTTGACATTTAACCACATAAGTTACCTTAAGCTGACAGTTTTTTACACAGTTATAGCTGTTATTTTAGTTTAGTTTGAGTATTTTTTTCCTTCAACAGCCCAAACATACATAGAATGGTGCGTAAAACAAATTAATAAGGGGGAAAATAAATACTGTAAATAATTAATCAGCTCCTTAGCAGATTTCAAGTGATCATGGACATTTTTATTATTATTCATTTATTTTTTTTATTTGAATGTGCACAAGACAACATGCCTTTGTAGGCTTGTGCTATAATCATGTCCTCTCCTCACTCTAATCTGACTCCCAGTGCCCCCCACCCTTATCCTAAACAGTTTTAATCAGCCGCCCCATTGATTAATGTTTTGCCAACCCCCCCCAAAAGGTTAACCGTTATTACTAATCAAGCAGACCCCCAGTAAACAGCAATATCAAAGCCATGGCCTGGAGGAAGCACTGAGATTAATGCAGAAAGAAGAAAGTGAGTGGGAAAAGATTACCAAAAAAGCAATGATTGAGCTCATCTGTTGCAGTGAAGGGAACAAGACACAATAAATGTTTTTTCCCATTTGCCTGGATTTTATTTGTTTGCTTCTGGCTGTAATAAGGATACTGTCAGGTGCATGAAAAACAGGCTTAATTGACAGGCTGTGGTGAGCTTTGAAACAACTGCTTCTGACACGTTTGAAGATTTATTATGTACGCTTTTTCATTTCTCCTACTGATGGAGATAGTCGAGTATCACTGCACCAACATAACAAACAGCGAGAGCTTTTTTTAAGTACCAACTGTGCTTATAGACCGCAGACATCCTTGTAATGAGCCACGTTTTGTGTTATCATATATCTTTTTACATGAAATGTCAGTATTGTCACACTATTTTTGTGCTGCAATGCAGATTTCTGAAGATACTAGAGAAAGTTTTGACCATAAGTTAATATTTGTGTGCTGATCCCTATGATACTAGTGTCACCTCACAATCTTAACCAGCAAATTTTCATACCATGCGGCTTGACCAGTCAAGTTTTGTTAGTGACCAGCACTAAAAAGCAGAAAAACACACACTGAAAATATATGCTGGCTTAAGCTCATCTTTAGCAGTCACACAGTGCCTCTGAATCTCTTCTCTTCCAGACAGAAGTGAAAAACTTGGCCTTGGCCCTGTTGGATCCGATTCAGCTGTTGTTTTCTATTGCAAGCACATCTTCATAATTTAAGATCCTGCAAGGCTAACAGATCCACGAGCCACAGTCTAGTCTCTTTCAACTGGATGTATTGATTTATTTGAAGCACCTCAACTAGCGTCTTGGCTTCAACAAATACCCAACTGGCATTTTCTGAGAGAGCACTCATGAAAAATTAACTTGTTCAGGAGTTTGTTCAGAAATGTCACATATAGCCTATTGTTATCCAAGCTTCCTGAGCCAGGCAGAATTGACACATGGATCTGACAATAATTTATAATGCTATCATCAACATTGTTCCTTCGCATTGAAACATTATTGATTCCACTTTATTTTATCAAAAGCAGTTCATTAAAAACGTCAAGGCTAACGCTAAATCCGTCATCAACAGGACTGCGTATGATAACATCCGTTGAATAAGCATTTTTGTCTGCTCTGCTACTGTTAAGGTTTTCCTAGTACTGGCATTTGATTCTTAGTAATCATTATGGATTGCTGCCCTTATGCTTTTTCCGCATGGTCGACTGAATGATGGTAATCTTCATGGCCACTTTGCGAGGTGTTGTGAAGCAATGTTGCATTGGGATCTTTGAAAATTGTTGCACGGTTCTCTAACTAGCAGGTCACCCTTTACCACACGAGCAATCAAAGACCCTATCGGAATCAGGCCTGACAACTTACACTGCAATCAGAGGCTCAGATAAACACTTGTGTGCCACATGACAGACTTACTGTGAGGCATTTTCATAATCACCCACTGCAGAGTACACACAAGAAGCAATCAGCCAGGCCGAGCACCTGACACAGCATGGATCTCATCAGCTGAGCCCGCTCCGGCCTTCTGCGGAGAACCAGATGGACTGTCACTCCTGCTGCACTGAGAAAACGGATTTATCCAGCCTCTAGAGAAGGTCTTTTCTGCTTTATTACATGGATAATTTAGGATTTTCTAATTAGGTTGTACCTCAAGCATCCGTTACAGAACAAACATATATGGGAGTATACTGCAAAATACAATGCGATAATACTTTCCATATATGGGAAACTAGTGCTTATATTTTTCAATATATGCATATATTATATTATATGCATATATATTTTCAATGTATGCATTGACAATGTATGGCTATATATTGATACATATAAAATATATATAAATGAAGACAAAAATAGCATTACGTTCATAAAGTTTTATCCTTTATTATATTGCACATACAGTATGAATGGAATGAGTTACAGTCAGTGGTTAAAACAGACTTCTAGTTCGCAGCATGCTTTGCTTCTGACTGTTAATTTTAACATTTACTCTCCTTTAAAGGATTAGTCCATTTTTAAATACACTTTTCCTGATAATTTACTCTCCCCCATGTCATCCAAAATGTCCACGTCTTTCTTTCTTCAGTCAAAAAGAAATGAAGGTTTTTGATGAAAACATTCCAGGATTTTTCTCCTTATAATGGACTTCAATGGGCACCAAACAGTTGAAGGTCATAATTAGTTTCACTGCAGCTTCAAATTGTTCAACACGATCCCAGATGAGAAATAAGGGTCTTATCTAGTGAAACCATCGCTCATTTTCTGAAAAAAATTGAAAATTATATAAGTTTTAACCTTAAATGCTCATCTTGAACTAGCTCTCTGCTTCTTCTCCTCTATTTGAATTCCAGCAGTGTAGACGCTGCTAAGCGTAATACTGCCCTCCACAGGTCAAAGTTTGAACTGGACATTTTGGATGACATGGGGGTGAGTAAATTATCAGGAAAAGTGTATTTAAAAGTGGACTAATCCTTTAAGTGATGTTTCATGTGTTTTGCTCAATATTGATATAGGGGGAGATCTGTTAGTGTTTAAAGTTCTATTATTTTGTAACTTAAAAGGTTTTATGGTATGTGTGAGTTTTTTTTGGGTTACCATTGTGCTGAAGAGTAGAGCCTGTGGTGAGGTTGATGATTGTCTGCACATCATTAAGGCCATAATAACTTTATTTAAAAAATAACACCTGTGCATGCTATAGCTAGTGATGGGCAGAGCGAGGCTTCGTGAAACACTGAAGCAGTTGAATCAAATGTGCCGTGATGATTCGAGGCTTCGAAACAATCTGACACTTGACTCCACGGTGACCCCTAGTGGTCAAAAGAGTGTAAATGCAACAAAACTCAAACTAAACATGCAGTAAAAACACTTTTTACAAATCTATTACAAATGTTTTATTGAAAGTAAAATCTATTAAATGCAATTAACTAATTCTCTAATAAGATTAGGCGACATATAGAGTGACTGTATATCTGTTCTTTTATCAATTTTCAAGGCTTGTTTCTCTGTTCCATGGCTCAAGCTAAACAGGCCAATAAGAGATTAATAACTACCATTATTCATTTTAATTATTCTAATGTCGAATTAAAACATCTACAAATTTATAAAACTAATCAGAGATCAGGTAAAACCCATAGACACTTGTTCAATGCTTCTCAGGTCAATCTGCATGATTCATGGGTTAACTTTATCATCGCCCTCTACCGGTGAACCAATGAAATTTCGAACTGTTTTGAAATGTTTCGAAACAGTGATGACGTAATGAAGCCTCGTTTACTAAAATCACGTGACTTTGGCAGTTTGATACACGCTCCGAATCACTGATTCGAAACAAATGATTCATGAATCTTCGGAGCTTCATGAAGCATGTGTTTCGAAATCGGCCATCACTAGCTATAGCACAGTGATAGCCTCTTTGGTAGAAACTTTAGTACATGCAGGTGTGCTTTTAACTAACTTGGAAATATGTAACATTTAAAATCATTATCAAATGTTACATAATATATTTTACCATATGTGTTTATACTGCATGAGTAAATACAAACCCGATTCCAAAAAAGTTGGGACACTGTACAAATTGTGAATAAAAAAGGAATGCAATAATTTACAAATCTCATAAACTTATATTTTATTCGCAATAGAATATAGATAACATATCAAATGTTGAAAGTGAGACATTTTGAAATGTCATGCCAAATATTGGCTCATTTTGGATTTCATGAGAGCTACACATTCCAAAAAAAGTTGGGACAGGTAGCAATAAGAGGCCAGAAATGTCAAATGTACATATGAGGAACAGCTGGAGGACAATTTTGCAACTTATTAAGTCAATTGGCAACATGATTGGGTATAAAAAGAGCCTCTCAGAGTGGCAGTGTCTCTCAGAAGTCAAGATGGGCAGAGGATCACCAATTCCCCCAATGCTGCGGTGAAAAATAGTGGAGCAATATCAGAAAGGAGTTTCTCAGAGAAAAATTGCAAAGAGTTTGAAGTTATCATCATCTACAGTGCATAATATCATCCAAAGATTCAGAGAATCTGGAACAATCTCTGTGCGTAAGGGTCAAGGCCGGAAAACCATACTGGATGCCCGTGATCTTCGGGCCCTTAGACGGCACTGCATCACATACAGGAATGCTACTGTAATGGAAATCACAACATGGGCTCAGGAATACTTCCAGAAAACATTGTTGTCGGTGAACACAATCCACCGTGCCATTCACCGTTGCCAGCTAAAACTCTATAGGTCAAAAAAGAAGCCATATCTAAACATGATCCAGAAGCGCAGGCGTTTTCTCTGGGCCAAGGCTCCTTTAAAATGGGACAAAGTCGAAAACTGTTCTGTGGTCAGACGAATCAAATTTTGCAGTTCTTTTTGGAAAACTGCGACAGCATGTCATCCGGACTAAAGAGGACAAGGACAACCCAAGTTGTTATCAGCGCTCAGTTCAGAAGCCTGCATCTCTGATGGTATGGGGTTGCATGAGTGCGTGTGGCATGGGCAGCTTACACATCTGGAAAGGCACCATCAATGCTGAAAGGTATATCCAAGTTCTAGAACAACATATGCTCCCATCCAGACGTCGTCTCTTTCAGGGAAGACCTTGCATTTTCCAACAGGACAATGCCAGACCACATACTACATCAATTACAACATCATGGCTGCGTAGAAGAAGGATCCGGGTACTGAAATGGCCAGCCTGCAGTCCAGATCTTTCACTCATAGAAAACATTTGGTGCATCATAAAGAGGAAGATGCGACAAAGAAGACCTAAGACAGTTGAGCAACTAGAATCCTGTATTAGACAAGAATGGGACAACATTCCTATTCCTAAACTTGAGCAACTTGTCTCCTCAGTCCCCAGATGTTTGCAGACTGTTATAAAAAGAAGAGGGGATGCCACACAGTGGGAAACATGACCTTGTCCCAACTTTTTTGAGATGTGTTGATGCCATGAAATTTAATCCTTATTTTCTTATTTTCCCCTTAAAATGATACATGTTCTCAGTTTAAACATTATCTATGTTGTATTCTGAATAAAATATTGAAATCTGAAACTTCCACATCATTGCATTCTGTTTTTATTCACAATTTGTACAGTGTCCCAACTTTTTTGGAATCTGGTTTGTATATCTGCAATATATTGTACATGCAGTACCATATCTGATCACATATAAATCCATATATGTTATGAAGTATATTACTAAATATAAAATTATATACATTATGATATATTAGTAAATATATTATCACATTTTTCAATACATGAGAGCGGCTTTCAATGTATTGTAATATATTTACGCAATATATTTTTCAGTATATTTTCAAATACACTGTTAAATCATGTAATATATTGATCATTCATCTATAGGGAATATATATATATATTTTGTTTCCATAAGGGAGAACTCCTTGCATAAACTGTTTTGTGGAAATATTTGATAGAAGTTTAAAGACATCATATGGTCGTCTGTGATTTTTTTTCTTTTTTCTCTAAACCAGTTAAAGGGATAGTTCACCCAAAAAATGAAAATTACCCCATGATAAATAGTAAAAAAATGAGTAAATACTCACGCTCAAGCCATCCTAGGTGTATGAATATCTTCTTTCAGACAATAAGAGTTCTATTGAATAATGTCCTGGTTCTTCCAAGCTTTATAATGGCAGAATTTTGAAGCCTAAAAAAGTGCTAAAATCATAAAAGATATCCACACGGCTCCGGGGGATTAATAAAGGCTTTCTGAAATGAAGCGATCTTTGTGTAAGAAAAATATCCATATTTAAAACTTTAAAAACTAAAATAGACAGACGCAAAGCTTGGAAGAGCCAGGACATTATTTAATTTAACTCTGATTGTATTCGTCTTAAAAAAGATAGTCAGATACACCTAGGTAATTTTCATTTTTGGGTGAACTATGCCTTTAAGTGCAAATCCTACCTGCAACCAATTTTATTGGTCAACTCAATCACCTGTCAAAAGAAAGTTCAGACTTCATGGATTCAGAGTTCAGCAGCCTGTTACACGAAACTAGTTGAACAATATTTGCAAAAATTGAAATGACACACAATCTGGTTGATCCAAAATTTCTGATTAATTCTGAAGCACCTGAGAGTGTGTAATTCACAAAAAAACAGGGAGAGTGTCAGTTTGATTCACTTCTCACGATTTACTTCTCTGCTGAAGATTCAGACCTCATAATGAAAAATATCATGAATTTAAATGCATTTACAAGGCAGGAAAAAAAAAAACTAAACAAAATAAAAACAGGTTCATTGGAAAAACATGCATGTGGCATAATTTCTGCAAAATGACATTACGCTGCACATTTCACAACACTTTCAAAGTGAAATTTCTAGTAAGTGGTGCTATAAGCACGTTCAGTTTTATTCAAAGCAGATGAAAGCAAATCTGGAAATGTTTTATTATGTAATTAGTTGTATGTATTGCAGCAGATCTGAAGTGAAATGTCCAGTGAGTGAGGCTAAAAGGTAAATGCTCTATCACATTTGAAAATACCACCTACACTAAACCCTAAATGGTGACACTTTGTAATGGGGAGCACATATTCACTGTTAACTACAGATGCACCTATAGGAAAGTTTTGGCCGATACCGATAACCGATATATTGGCCGATAAATCGAAATCAAAGAGAAAAGAAAAGAAAAAAACATACTATTTATTCTCCTGCCACAAATAAATGTGTCTAGAAAATGAATGCATATGGTGTGTGAAGAAGGCTGGAGAAACAGTTAATCAAATGATGGACAGTCAAAAATCGATTAAAAATAAAATAGTAAGAGTGTCATAAATAAATCACCAAGACCTTGAAAGCACCGATTCAGAGAAATGTCTGTTTAAAATATTCTGACAGATTTTCTGCAAGAGCCAAGATTTGATTGCTGGAGCGCTACCACGAGAGCACCGTGTTTTTTCAGTGTACAGTTGAATTAGCCTTTAATAAATCTGCAGTCATTTCGATGTGCCTGGAGCTGTTCTGTTGATGAGGCTCAAGCGGGACTCGGTTGGCAGGTACAGCAAGATTCTGAAGAGACAGATGACAATTTTTTCCAACCCTCAATTATGAGACTCCTGCTGTGCTCTGACCCTTCAAGTCTGATTCACAGACGTCAACTTCCTGTTCAATCAGACACATTTGAGCTGCATTTAATTGGGAAATCATCTTAAAAATGCCCCACAACATTTTTTTTTTTTTATTACATATATCTTAAGGATATTTTAAAAATCCTTAAAAGTTACACAGTGGAGAATTTCTCAATGCTTTTTTTGTTGTTGTTGTTGGTAGAAATAAATTATCGAGCCATTACATTAAAACAATCTATGTCCACTGGGAAAATAAATAAATCTGAGTCACTATGTAGCTTACTGTACAATGATTCATATTCAGAGCTAATATTCAGTTGAGTTTGATTTGGCTGGAAATTTCAAGTTCCCTTTCGTCCTTTACATGATATTTTTACAGAAAAAAAATTAAGCAAAGAAAAGAAGGTCTTTATAATATGCCAGCTGAAGGCTACTTACGTCCTTAGATAATATTCTGGAAATACGTATTGTAGGACTTCTGTTCTTACCCTAAGAAAAAAAAAATATGATTTTGTTAGAGAAAAAAAAAAAGAAAAAAAAAGCAAGTAATAAATCCCACAATAATTTCTGCAGTCAGTAAAGCGGTTTCTTTTATTTATTTATTATTACTATTTTTTTTTATTTTATTTTATGCAGATTGTTACAGTATTTGCTTTTAGCCAAACTGAACAGAAGCACAAAACAGAAAGCAAGTTCGTAAAGTTAATAATTCACAGTTTATTCTATGTAGTAAACACATATTTTGCAATTTTCGAGTTTCTGGGGTGCACTTTCAGACAGCATGGGCCAGATTTACTAATAGCTTGCGCCGATGCAAACCCTATTTTGGCATCAAAAAACTTCTGTCAGGATTTACTAAAGACACACAGTGAGAAATCAGTGCTGAAGAGGTGTGGACATGGTTATTTTTGCATATGCATTTGTAGGAGTTTTCCTTTCAGGCACAAAATTTATGGGAGGAGAGTATTTAAATGAATCTCACAAGGTGATTTACTAAGATTTGCACTAGTTAATTTACTGGTACCCCCAAAAAAGCCCGTCGTAAACTAGATGCTAACCGGCAGATTGTGTTGGTCATTATGGAAATGATCCGGCTGTGTCCGTGTTCTTTAATTTGTGCGTCGTCAGTACTTTCCACTCCCATCAGCGCTATTTTGGAACTGCGCTCTCACGCTAATTTGACCTGTTTAATAAATCTGGCCCCATGTGTTCTGAGTGGTTGATAATGTGTTGCTGTCTACACAATCTCATTAGAAAATATAAGTATTGTACTGTACGTATCTCATCACCAGTTGTGGCCTAATGGTTAGAAAGTCAATTCACTATGAGAGGCTGTGAAATTAAATAAGTCTTCTGGTTAGTCTAGTTATCCAATCACATGCACCGTTGAGGCAAAGTCACGTGAGATTGCATAGAGGGATTTATGCTGCGTTCACGCCATGTCATAATTACCATAGTCTCTAAATGACAACACGTGACGTTCTATTCAGAGCAATTATGGGGAATTATGTGTTATAACACTATCGACACCTAAATGAATCAGGCGGTCAGGTGGTACAAGTAGGAGCTCTCAGAAAACTCCCATCTTACAATCTGTAATTACGAGCTCTACGAGGACGTGGATGCTTTTTGAAATCTCAACAATTAGACATGAATGCACCTTTATTTAGTAAATGTGTTTCCGTTATAGTTGTTGTAACAGTGTTACCCTTATATTTTTATCATACTCACCAGGTGTTTAAACTGGTAGGAGTGTAGAAGTTTGGAAGAGGGAAGCATGGTTTTAACCTAGTACCTCCAGCAAAACTTCTTATACGCTCAATTGAGGCAGATAAATTTGATACGTTTTTTTATGCACATTTTAAAAATATATGTGCAACTTCTTTTTAATGCAATATCCCAAAATGTGCATAAAATTAGTTGGATGGAAACTTACCACCTTTACCAATCTAATGATAGTTCTGACCAATGTTGTTCAAATGACGGATATGTGACAAAGTTCTTATGATTTCAGGAAACAGTTGTGAATAGCTTGTTAGTTTACAACAACACATATTAGCAAGTTGCATCTTTGTTCGGGTGATTTGAATGTTTCACGCTCATCCAGTTAATTACTTAACCCTTATAGGGTCTTTGGGGTCTTTTTAGACCCTAAACGACGTTTGCTCAAAAAAAAAAAAAAAATTCTCTGTCCAAATGACATGAAACTTTGCACCGTTGTTAACACTTTCTAGATCTACAAAAAAAAAAAAAAAAAAAAAAAAAAAAATCGGAGTGATAGCTTGTTCCCTTTCATGGGAACATCGACGCTGCGTAGTCGCTTTGGGAACGCCTCTGCGCGTTTTGTCTTGAAGCACTCGTGAAATCGAACCAATAGTGTGACGGGACGTCAGTGCGGGTGACGTCACGGACCAGGAAACTATAAAGCACTCCTGAGAACAAAGAACGCCAGCTTCTGATATGGATGAAGCAGACGCTCTGTGTTATCGTGTGTCTTATTTGGTGTTGTCTGTCAATTACATATACAGAGACGATCTCTTTTGTTTGAGAACAAGAGTATCAGTATTACACCACATATATATGTATATAAAAGACACTATAATGGCGAGCAAACGGCATCAGACCGTGTGCTTCTCCCTACCTTCATTACTTCACGGGTGGGGATACACACGAGCTCTGTGTTGTTTGTCCGGGAGCGGAGCATGCCCAGGCGGCCCTCGAGGGGGTTGTTTGCGAGCATTGTAATATAAAACCTCTCCACTCCCGCCGGGCGCTCTTTGAGGAGGGCGCCGCGGCTCGCGTTCTTCGTGGTCGGATCCCGCATCTGCCGAGGCAGACAGGCGGTTCAGATCATGGGGTTCGCAGATGAATTTGGCAGAGGGGTTAGAGACGGGCGCTGCCCTTTCTCTGCCCTTACCTGCCAGGTTCAGTGCCTCTCCCAGGTGGAAGCACGCTCTGCGGTTTCTTCCTCCGGGCTGAGGCACCGGTACACATGTCCAGCTCTGAGGAGGTGGATATTGTGATATTGATTTGAGGACTCGCCACCTACACACATATCGTGTTTCAAAATCACACGTTTATTATTCTAACATCAGAAACAAATCAGTTGTGTTTGAAAGCCATGATTATTTTGTTAATCTGAAATATTCAGACCGTGATAGACTTGTCTGATTATTTTCTCGATTTAACTGAGAAGTTAAATATCTTTCTGAATTTGTCAACTTACAAATATTGAAGATATATTTATATATATAAAGAAAGTGAACAGCAGTTTTGAGTGCTATACTACAAAGCGAGTAGGGATGCACACGCTGAGAGTGGAGCATGCACGTCAGTTCACAGCTGACAGTGTTCATTCATAAAAATGTCCCGAAGTGTAAAGAGAAGTAGCGGGAGTTTTTAGCTCCACTCCTGTTGGCTTTATTCTCGAGGGAATAAAAGTCCAACGCAAGGCTCGAATCTCGCGTTTGCCGCGGCAGCGCGCAGATTAAGTCTGCAATGAAGAATATATAGCTCGGATCTCGCGTTTGCCGAGGCAGCGCGCAGATTAAGTCTGCAATAAAGAATATACGGCTCGGATCTCGCGTTTGCCGAGGCTGCGCATAGATATCGTGCCCGTAATATATAGCCGATTATATATAAAATGTTTATATATATTTGGAGGGAACTGAGTAGACGGGAGTTCCCTTTCTCTTTTTCCCTATAATATCTTGCAAACTATTACGAGCTATAATTCTTTTTGTATTCCAATATATTCAGCCTGTCTTTTTGACTGTTTGTTTTTGGCTGCATTTAATTTAAGGATTAAATGAAATATTGAATACATTAAATTCTGAGGAATTTAAAAGAAGAGAGGCCGGTCTGCCAACCCTGCCACCTCGTGTGCTTCAGGGTGCAGCGGTTTCCAGTGATCCTCTAAGAAGAGGAGGGTCATAGAGTGGTCAGTTCAGTTGTTCCTTGCCGGTTCGCCGTTTCAGGGCACTGAAAAAAAAAACAAAAAAAAAAAAAAAAAAGTGTCGTCACCCGTGCTCCCCCGCAGAAAGCTTGGGGACCGGGACAGGCAACACAGCTGAAGTCTTTGTGGGGTAAGACAGATCTGCGGACTGTTATCACCAAGAAGACTTCGAAAAGGTCCTGACGCCAGTGGCATAGGACATTCGAGGGTAGCCCCTTTCCGAAGAGGGTTCTTTACCACACTATATGGTATCCGCCCCTCCTCGGTGCCCTCAGGGGGCCGTTCTGCCAACCCTGCCACCTCGTGTGCTTCAGGGTGCAGCGGTCTCCACTGACCCTCTGAGGAGGGCCGGTCGACATTTGATTCGGTTGTTCCCTGCCGGTTCGCCGCTTAAGGGCGCCGAGTCAAATGTTCAAAAAAACAAACAAAACAAAACAAAAAAAAAAAAAAAAACACCAGAGGCCAGTCATGAGAGACTGGTTCCCTTAGTAGATTTCTGGTAGAATGGAAACTTCTTCCAAGTATTTCTCAATGGGTACTGCTCACAAAGAAAGGGTTACAGAATTCGGGTCTCGCCCGCCCCAATTTAACAGGGTCTTCCCTACAGTGGTGGACCCCTTGCAGTCTCTGGTATTGGAACACATAGTTCTGACGCTCTTGCAAAAAGGAGCTATAGAAGGGTTTCTCCTCCCAGCAAGCTGTCAGGGTTTTACAGTCTGTACTTTGTTCCAAAGAGGGTTGGAGGGTACTTTCATGTATCCATCCATCCTCAGCACAGGAGGTTCCTCAGATTTGCTTTCGGGGCGAAGCTTACCAATACAGGGTTCTTCCTTTCTGCCTAGCTTTCACCCCACACCTTCACAAAATGCGTGGATGCAGCTCTGGCTCCTCTGAGACTCCAGGGCATTCGCGTGTTGAATTATATCAACAATTGGTTGAATTTAGCTCAGTTTGAGCATATGGCAGTCCAACATTGAGATGTTGTTCTGTCTCACATCAGAAGGCTAGGGCTGAGAATTAATGCCAAGAAGAGTGTGCTTCTTCCAGCTTAAACTACCAACGATCTAGGGGTAGTCTGGGATTCCATCACGATGCAGGCACATCTGTCTCCTGCTCTGGTGCGTTCCATTCTCTCGGCCGTGAATGGGGTGAAATTAGGCCAGTCACACACTGCAAAACAGTTTCAGAGACTGTTGGGTCTTACGGCAGCTGCGTCCAACGTGATACCTTTTGGCCTGCTGCACATGAGACCCTTACAGTGGTGGCTCAGGACCAAGGGTTTTCTCTGAGAAGAAATCCTTTTCGCATGATTAAGGTCACGCGGCAATGCCTTCATGCCTTAGTCATGTGGAAAAAGCCTTGGTTCCTGTCCCAAGGACCTGTGTTGGGAGCTCCTTGTCGTTGTGTAATGCTAACGACGGATGGTTCCCTCACAGGTTGGGGGGCGATCATGAGTGGTCGCTCGGCTCAGGGTCTTTGGGAGGACCATCTACTTTCCTGACACATAAATCATCTGGAAATGATGGCGGTATTTCGAGTACTCAAATACTTCCTCCCACACCCGAGGGGCCATCAAAATGTGGGGGCAGACATCCTGTTGAGGCAGGGGCCGAGGCCCGGGGAATGGAGTCTCCACCCTGAGGTGGTGGAGCTCATTTGAGAACTTCGGTCGTGCAGAAGTTGACCTATTTGCTTCGAAAGAACATCTCTTTGCCCACTGTGGTGCTCTCTGACTAATCCACCCCTCTGGGGTTGGATGCCATGGTGCAGACGTGGCCGAGGTTACGTCTGTACACACTTTTCCCCCGATCGCTCTGTTCCCTGGAGTTCTGGAGAGGGTTTGCCTAGAGAGGGTCTATCTCATACTGATAGCCCCATTAAGGCCAACCCGAGTTTGATTTGCAGACCTAGTGTCTCTTCTAGACGGCTCCCCCGTGGAGATCCCCATCAGACAGGACTTTCTGTCTCAAGCGGGCGGCATGGTAATTTACCCCCGCCTGGAGTTGTGGAAACTCTGAGCTTGGCCTCTGAGGGGGCTAGGCTCATAGAATCCGGTCTCCCAACTGAGGTTGTCGAGACCATACTCACTCCAGAGCTCCTTCCACGAGAAAGCTATACAGACAAATAAATGGAAGTTGGTTTCTACTTGCTGTAGACAACGTCAGCTGGACCTGTTCCACTCTTCTATCAGTCTTGTGCTGCAATTTCTCCAAGTATAAAACTTGGATGGTTTATCTCCTTCTACCTTGAAGGTTTATATAGTGGCTATTTCCACTTATCATGCTCTGTTTGGGGACTCTTCTGTGGAAGAGACCCCTATTTATACGCTTTCTCTGTGGTACCCAGAGGCTGAGGCCTTCTGTGCGTACAACACTCCGGCCTGGGACTGGGCTATTGTGTTGGAAGGGTTAGCTGAGGCTCCTTTGAACCATTAGAGGAGGTGTCTGGAAGATTCCTCTCAAAGCTGTCCACCTGTTGGCAATTTCATCTCTCAAAAGAATTGGAGATCTTCAAGCACTTTCGGTTGCTCCCTCATGTTTGGAATTTGCGCCTGGTATGTTCAGGGCTTTCCTTCATCCTAGACCTGGTTATAAATCCAAGGTCCCCACCAACGTCCCAGGACCGATTGTACTGCAGGCCTTTTGTCCTCCTCCTTTGATTAATCCGGATCAGGAAGAATGAGCAAGTGGGTGGTTGAGGCCATCTCTCTTGCCTATGAGTCATACGGGCAGCCTTCACCTTTGGCTGTCCGGGCACACTCTACTAGGGGTATGGCTGCCTCAAAGGCTTTGATCTCGGGGTTCCCATTAACGAGATATGTGATGCGGCTGGGTGGTCATCTCAGCATACCTTCATTAGGTTGTATAACCTTGTTTTGGGCTCCACTCCAGGGTCCTCGGTGCTCTCGTCGTAAGATAACAGACAGGCACTTGGTCTTATGGCCTAGTTGGGATAGCGTTCCCAAAGCGACTACGCAGCGTCGATGTTCCCATGAAAGGGAACGTCTCGGGTTACGTCTGTAACCCTGGTTCCCTGAATAAGGGAACGAGACGCTGCGTAGCTTAGCCATACTCCCTGCACGCCTGTGAGCGTCTGCTTCATCCATATCAGAAGCTGGCGTTCTTTGTTCTCAGGAGTGCTTTATAGTTTCCTGGTCCGTGACGTCACCCGCACTGACGTCCCGTCACACTATTGGTTCGATTTCACGAGTGCTTCAAGACAAAACGCGCAGAGGCGTTCCCAAAGCGACTACGCAGCGTCTCGTTCCCTTATTCAGGGAACCAGGGTTACAGACGTAACCCGAGACGTTTTTATGTTAGTGTAAAAAAAAAAAAAAGACAGACCCCAGGCAATAAAATGTAATTTTGTTATAAAATAACTGCTTTAAAAAAATAAATAAATAAATAAATAAATACTCTATTTATTAATGTTTTTACTTCATATTTCTGCAGTTTTTTAAATTTATATAAATAAATAAAATAAATAAAATAAATAAATATTTTTACAAAAAACAGCTTTTTATGTAAAATGCACTTTATAAAAGACCCACATTTCTAACTTTCATTCATGGGGATAACATGGATAATTCGACATGGTTTAGTGTAAGATTTTTGCCCATCTTTTGGAAAATGCAGTTCTAAAAGTTAAAAAAAAAAAAAAAAATCACTTTTACCAGTAGATGGCTGCAGAGCTTCACTATTTGCTATGTTATTTGACTAACTGAAAGACATCTTTTCATAAGTTTATAATTATTATTATTATTTTTTTTTTTGTTGTTGTTGTTGGATTCATATCTAAATGTTATGTAATCACAATTATAACAATACAATTTTTTTTTATTTTTTTTTTTGTACTGAAAAAACATTTTTTTTCCAAAATGTTGATTTTGAGGATGAATTTTGTCCATTTTCACAGTGGAGTCTCATCATAATGTAACGATATTGAAAAACTATTTTTTTATTTTTTTTTTTCATTACAAAAAATACTAAACTTTGACAAAAAGTACCCTTTATTGTTATAATTGTGATTTCATAATATTTAGATATGAATCCACCTGAAAAAATAATAAAAAAAAAAACTTATGAAAATATGTCTTTCAGTCAGTCAGATAGCAAATGGCATATAGTGGAGCTCTGCAGCCATCTACTGGTAAAAATTATAGTTATTTTACTTTTAAAACTGCATTTTCCAAAAGATGGGCAAAAATCTTACACTAAACCATGTCAAATTATCCATGTTATCCCCATGAATGAAATTTAGAAATGTGGGTCTTTTATAAAGTGAATTTTACATAAAAAGCTGTTTTTGTATAAAAACCTATTTAAAAAATATATTTTTTAATTTATTTATATACATTTTAAAAATATGATAAATCCTCCAAAAACTGTACAAACATGGAGTAAAAAAAACATTAATAAACAGAATAAAATTACATTTGTTCAAGTATTATAAAACAGGTATTTTGTTACAAAATTGCATTTTGTTGCCTGGGGTCTGTGGAGACCCCGAAGACCCTGAGTGTACTTCCCAAACGAAGACCGCATAAGGGTTAATTATAGTTGTCCCTGCATATTAAAGTAGGAGAAAGTGTAAATACTAACTTTATGACTTTAGGACACCAACAAATCACTAGTTTGCATGAACAAAAACCTACTGTAGTTTTGTAAGCATGAATGTGATACATAATGCATGTCAAATTTCACTTTAAAACCCTTGTTCACTTCTATGCAAAGCATCAAACAGAGCAGAATTATGTTTCTCGGTGGAGTTTGTTTATCTCAGAGCTCCACTGATCAAATCTGATCAAATCAAGCTGATGGAATGATTAGTTAGCCAGTATTATTCCTTTGATATTTCAAACAGCCAGCCAACCCCTTTCATTTCTCTACGATGAACGACGACATTAAAGAGAAACCGACAGAGTTAGTTATCAAGCACCTACCTTGAAGGGAGACATCTGTTGAGTTTATTTAGAAAGCATAAAACATGAGCAAAGCCCCGTGTGTCACACACTCAGAGGGAGATCAAGGTTTGAGCTCAGCTGCTCAGTGCAGGAGCGCAGGCACTGAAATCTGTTTTATTGTTGCAAAGCCTCAGAAGACAACAGATGTCAATGGTGGGATAAATTTAAACAAGAGCTAGAATAGTTCAATTTGCATACAAAACTCTTGAAGGTAACACTGCCTTTACGTTGGTTGACATTGCCATAATTGTGAGAAAACTCTCCTTCTACTCTGAGTTTACATTCTCAGACAAAGAAATAGTTTCTATGGCTATGCATAATGCCATATTGGATCTGAAATCAGATTATAATCTGAAATCATTATTTTTTGGTCATGAAACATCATAAATCCAACAAAAGTATGGGTCAAAAATACACTTCAACAAAAAACATTTATTATAAATTTATACAATAATACATTTTGCACTTAACACTCTGAGGTCTGACGGTATCGCCGGCGATACCACCGTGGTTTTTTTCTTATCAGTGTGAAAGAGACTCAAAATACTCCGTCAATGTTGCACATACAATTAAGAGTTATACACCATTTTAATCTGTGGAATATCTTCTTTCATTTGTGTACACTCAGAGTAAAAACAGAATTTTGTGCTTTTTGTAAAATAAAGAAAACTAACATGATGCGTGATTTCTCCTCTCCCTCTGAACGAACTCCAATCTGATAGTTCTCAGAAAATGAACTGTAACTTAGTGAATACTAATGACAAAAAAATTACACTTATGTCTAAAAAAACGTTAAGATGTCAGGTTTTAAATCATGTAAGTCAAATCGAAAACAAACCTTCTTTGTTTATGTAATCTGTATGAAAAGAGAGCCATGTCAGAAATCCGTGATTCAGCTCATTATCTGCTAATGCGGCCACGCCCACGGAGCCAGCGCTATTCAGACGCTAATTCAGTCAATACATGCATTTATTATCTCAATCGTGTATTTATTGTCTTGAAAAGTGTTTATCTGGATGTAAAAGTCATGGTTAGCGATCTCTAGAAGACATGCAGTTACTTCCTGTTTACTTGTCTTCTACAGATGAAGTTTAGATGAGTTTTTGTTTCTTTAGCGCCCTCCTGCTGCTGTATGTATTGGAAACTCCATTCATGGAATAGCCTCTTCTTCTTTTAGATGAATTTGTGGACTAAAATGCACAGAGCGCCCTCCGACTTCAAGGATGAATTGAAAACACCAGCGCTCATAGTAATGACAGTGAATATTAAATAAAAATAACTCCTCTGTATAGAAAATTGACATAAGCATATGAGAATCCAATATTTCTCCAAATGTGCATGCTTTTAAACTAAAAGCCTATATTCAGACTCTTTGCATCACAGAAATACATTATATTTTAAAGTATAATATAAAACCATTACTTTATATTGTAATAATATTTTTCTGTATGTTTCATATATCATAATGAGCTTGAGACATCACAGAAGGTTTTTTTTTCACAGCCTACCTGACTGAAATGCCTCATTAATATGCAAGTCATTTCAGCTCATTACTATCCAATTCTTTTGTCTTCTCAGGTGAGAATGGCCCATTTTCAGTGGTGATTCACGCCTCCTTGCATACTGTGTTTCTTGGCAAAAAGTGTCTTACAAAAACTAAATCAATATATTGTTAAATATGAAGGAGTAGGCAGCATAATTTTTACATAATTTTGAAGCAAAAACTCTAGTCTACAACCTCCAATACCCTAAAGTCTTATGAACACAGATTTATTATACTTTTTTGGCCTTATTTCAGTGACTTAAGTTTTTTGTTTTTTCAACAACCACGCATAAATGTTATTCCTTCAAAAACACAAACATGTACATACATGTTCCTCACATATTATTGTAGCCTAGTTTGTGCTGAATACAGTGTAATGACACTTTTTCCATTAATATGTTTATGAACAACTGAAAAAAGCACAAATGTCAGGGCATGTCAAAAGTTCTCCAGGCCCCAAATCAGCCTCAGACTCCAGAGGGTTAAAGTAGGCCTATATTATTCCTGTCCTGTTCCACTGCATGTCCTTGTGTGATGCACATGAGCATTTGAAGCGTCTCATTTATGGCGTTCCACACTTGTTAGAATGAAGGTTCCTGCCTAGGCGTCTGCAGTGAGGCAGCTCACTATGTTCTGGAACAGAGCTAATGTCTCCCCCTAATGTCATTTCTTTATAAACCCCTCATGCCATGTCTTTATCTTTGGGTTGTTTGTTACATTTTAGTGGTCTGGCACTGGAGTGTAGATAAACGTCGTAAACAGATCTTTACGAATGAATAAATTCACCTCCACCGGCATTGTGCCACTGGCAGACGTTAATAAACTGATTCATGGTGTAATGCACTCTCTCTCGGGTGCGGCCGTAGCCCTTTTATGCTGGCTGTTTATGTGCGCTGTTATTTCATAGAGTCAGCTGAAAAGAGCTATCCGCAGGCAGATGATAAATTATGTTTTTCACACTTTAATTTATAGAGGTGGGCTTGTGTTGCTTGAGCAATTTTTATTTTCCATTTCCAGTAGAGCAGAGGGTTAGCAAAGAGAGTCCTGAGAAGACTTCAGCCTTCACGGCCGTCACTCCTGTTAGTGCCGCGAGGAAGAGGAAGATTCTCGTTTTGATCCTGAGGAGAGTTTTGCCGCAGCAAAGAAAGAGCTACGGAAATTGTCAGAGTTTAAGGGAAAATAATTCCCCTTTTGCCACAGTCAAGAATGTATTCCATCATAGTGAAGGCTGGTAATGATAAATTATTGCCTTCTAGCTTCAGGCTTTGTGTATGCGTGTGTGTGTTTAGGGGTGTAATTGATATACTGTTTTGAAAAAGCTGAGTAAAATTAAAATTAAACACTTTATTAACAAATACAAATTAAAATGTGTTATGTTGCTTTTCTATAATTAAAGCAAAAGCCATTCCCATATATAATATAATACAATACAATACAATACAATATAATATAATTGAATATAATATAATATAACTGAATATAATATAATATAATATAATATAATATATTTAAAATAACTGTTTTCTATTTGAATATATTTGACAAAGTAATTTATTCCTGTGATCAAAGCTGAATTTTCAGCATCATTACTCCAGTCTTCAGTGTCACATGATCCTTCAGAAATCATTCTAATATGATGATCTGCTGCTCAAGAAACATTTAATGTGTACAATTGTACAAAATATTTGTGTACAATATTTTTTTTCAGGATTATTTGATGAATAGAAAGTTCAAAAGAACAGTGTTTATCTGAAATCTAATCTTTTGCAACATTATAAATGTCTTTACTGTCACTTTTGATTGATTTAATGCAAAAGTAATGCAAAGTATTAATTTATTTAATTTCCTTTCAAAAAAAATAAAAATAAAAATTCTTACTGGCCCCAAACTTTTGAACGGTAGTGTATAATGCTACAGAAGCTTTGTATTTCAGATAAATGCTGTTCTTTTGAACTTTGTATTCATCAAGGAATCCTGAAAAAAAAAAAAAAAAAAAAAAAGTACACAACTGTTTTCAACATTGAAAATAATCATAAATGTTTCTTGAGCAGCAGATCAGCATATTAGAATGATTTCTGAAGGATCATGTGACACTGAAGACTGGAGTAATGATGCTGAAAATTCAGCTTTGATCACAGGAATAAATTACTTATATTTAAATAGTACACAGTTATTTTAAATTGTAATAATATTTCACAATATTACTGTTTTTACTGTATTTTTAATTAAATAAATGTAGCCTTGGTGAGCAGACGAAACTTCATTTAAAAACATTAAAAATCTTAGTGGTTCCAAACTTTTGGACTGTACTGTATGTATATATATATATATATATAATGACATTTAGTGTGTGTGTGTGAGTGTGTGTGTGTGTGTGTGTGTGTGTGTGTGTGTGTGTGTGTGTGTGTGTGTGTGTGTGTGTGTGTGTGTGTGTGTGTGTGTGTGTGTGTGTGTGTGTGTGTGTGTGTGTGTGTGTGTGTGTGTGTGTGTGTGTGTGTGTGTGTGTGTGTGTGTGTGTGTGTGTGTGTGTGTGTGTGTTTATATATACACACACACACACACACACACATACATAATATATTATTATTTTTTTCTTTACTTTCTCTTTGGAGGTCCTACAGATATTTCTGAATATTTGTTTAATATTCAGATATTTCTGAATATTTGTTTAATATTATTACATATCAACAAAAAGCAATTAGGATAGTCCCATTGTCTTTTGGATAATTCCAGAAAATAAGCCCTGTGGTCAACAAAAGTTTGATACATACACATTTTGTTCATAAATATAATTTTCAAAAATAAATATTTGTTTTTGAAACCTAAATACAATCAAATTAAAAAGCTAAAGCTACACTATGGTGCATGAGTTCAGCGTCACCACCATTAAGCTTTCAACAACTCTTTCAGTACCAAGGTCATGGGTTTGATTTCCAGGGAAAACAAAAAGTGATCAAATGTAAATGTGTAGATTAAATGTAAATCGCTTTGGATAAAAGTGTCAGCCAAATGCAAAAATGTTCACCTGTTTGTCGTGATGATGTTTATTGCCCCTGACCGTCTCTGTAGTCCTATTTAAAACCTTAAAAAGTCACATATTGATGTATTTTATGTGATAGAATTAAACGTGAGAATATATCAAGTTTGTGTTAAGCACAGTTTTTGTTTTGTTTTGTTTTGTTGTTTTTAGTTTTTCAAAGGGGTCATGTAGGGAAGCTTGTTTCCACCACTAAATAAAAAAGGTAATTGTGACTTTTTAAAAAGATAAAAACTCACAATTGAGAGTTCAATTTTGAGAAAAAAAGTCATAATTCTGACTTAACTTGCAATTGTGTCATAAAGTCGGAATTTCAATATATAAATTAAAAAGTCAGAATTGTGAGTTTATATCTTGCGATTCTGACTTTATATCTCGCGATTGCAAGTTTATACCTCACAATTCTGAGAAAAGAAGTCAGAATCGCAAGATAAAAACTTTTCTATGTTTTATTCAGTGGCAGAAACAAGCTTCCGTAGTCATGACATGAGAAATCAAATCTGTCTTGATCTTTTGACATACAAGTTATTTGTAGAAACCATTAAAACATACCACAAGTTTCATAGTTTAAAACATCCTCCTCCTTATAAACAAAGAATTTCATCAAGCTCCCAAAACAGCTCAATTGGATATTGCAGGATCTGTGACATCACAAGGGCAAATACATTTGCATAAGACTGCCTCCAGAGCAAACATCGACGAACAGTTATACATCTTTGCACCACTGGCGTTCATGTTAGTTACTGCTAAATTATTTTAGTGTTTCAGTATTCCGTAAATCTGGACCTGTTTTCTCAAAGCTTCTAAGAATCCTCTCAAAAAATTCCTAATTTAACTTGAACATTTCTACATAGGAGTTTTAGTTTAAGAGTGATTCAGGACCAATCTGAGAGCAACTCTGAATGATGAAAAAATAAAAAAACTTAGTGAAAAGGCTTTTGAAGACTGTGATTGGTTGGCTGTCTTAGAAGATATTTATAAAAAAAAAAGAGCGCTTTTAAGCAGGGTGTTACAGTTGTGGTGTACAAACGAGAACAAGACAAAGAAGATCGGAATCACAGATTATCTTTAATCTAACACCGACAGAAAGGTTCACAACTCACATTACAACGAGATCCGACAAACACTGAACAGAACAGGGGAATTGTATAGGAGAGCTAATGAGGGAGAACAGAAACAGGTGAGGATAGTTATAGTTAACTAATCAAGACAAACACAAAGAGGGCAAATGAACAGAACTAAATGCAAACATAACCAAAAGTCCATGGGTGTAACACAAGGTCTACTAAACCTTCATGTTTTTCCTGTTTTACCGTGCACTCTCTCACACACATATTATATATATATATATTAGTATATTCAATAACACTTTACTATAAGGTTCATTAGTTAACTTACTAATAATGAACTGCACTTCTACAGCATTTATTAATCTTTGTTAACTCCCTGAGGTCCGCGCCGGCGCGTTTTGCAGGATTTTTTTCACATTGCAGCAAAACAGACTTAAAATACTAAGTCATTTCTTGTCATAGAGACATAAGTAATATATCAATTGAAACTATAGAATATCTTCTTTTATTTGTGTACACTCAGAGTACACTCCTGTACACTTGTGTACACTCATGTTAATAAAAACATTTACTGATACATTTTTATAATCTTGTTAGCATTAGTTAATGCACTGTGAACTAACATGAACAAAAAATTAACAACTGTATTTTCATTAACTAATGTTATGAAGATTGGTAAATACAGTAACAAATGTATTGCTCATGGTTAGTTCATGTTAGTTAATACATTATTAGTCTTATCTAGCGAAACGATCAGTCATTTTCAGAAAAAAATGTAAATGTATATGCTTTATATAAACAAACGATCGCCTTGAAAGAAAGAAAGACATGAACATTTTGGATGACATAGGGGTGAGTAAATTTTCAGGAAAATTTTATTTGAAAGTGAACTAATCCTTTAACATACAGTATTTGATAGAAAATAAACAGTGAGGTTCTGAAAAAAGAGGTTCTGAAATTGTTATGTGATCACTTTGCTTATAGAAGGTTGTAACAGATCCAAATCATCACTGCTGCATAGTTGCAATTTTTCCAGTTGCCTAATATGTTAATGTAGTGATTACTTCCATTGTGTCGGAGATGTCGGAACATGTCTCTAATAATATCGGTCACAAACATGATCCCTGCATGATCTAATGTGTAGCGTCTTATTAACTCACTGTCATACATTTCTTCTCCCTCTTCATGTTTCGTACATTTCTCCACTACTTTTTTTAGTTAATTTTAAGAGGAAAATTTTGGTCCCACTTTATATTAGGTGGCCTTAACTACTAAGTACTTACATCAAAAAATAAGCACTTATTAGGTTCATATTGAATTGAAAATCACTTTTGCTGCTATTGAGGTGGGATACGGGTAAGGTTAGGGACAGGTTTGGTGGTATGTGTAGGTTTAACAGTAGGGGTAAGGTGTAAGGGATGGGTCAACAGTGTAATTATAAATGTAATTACATGCAGGTGTTTTTAAAATATGTGCAATGTAAAAACATGTATGTACACAATAAATGCATTGTATCAAATGATTAATTTAAATGCAAGTACATAGTAGTTAAGGCCACTTAATATAAAGTGGGACCAAAATTTCTAAGCAACTCTTTGCATTAAGATTTTTCATGAATATGGGCCCAGATGTATATGTATAATTAATGTTTCTTGTCTTTCAGTGGTATTTTGTTTATTTATGTATAGTCCTCATATTACATGTGGGACTGGGACACACATCGAGTTTACAGCTTAACTGTTCAGTCAATCAATTTTTTCGAACACAAATCATTAGGGAAACAAATCTCAAAAAGCTGAAAATCCCTGAAATCATTTGTTAGCACATTAATTAACCTTGCCCTGATAAGCAGATGCTGGGTTCACCTGAAAAGCACGCTTGGTTGTGGCCCATCTGTCACTGCCTGTTTCTAGGGAGGAAGGGCTGGACAACAACTTGGTGACGTCCAACATTTGCCTCCATCTCAGTCAAACTGTTGCTTCTGCAGCTCTATATTCTGCTGCCACTGGCCACAGTGAGGTTTAAAGGTCATGCAAACATGTTGGGAAAAATGTAAAACTTTCTAATAGCCAGTGATAAAACAAACAGTCATTAATGGTTCACAAATAAGTCTGCATGTTATATGACAGCTGTATTAGAACAACTGCATAAAATGCACTGTTAAATACAAAAGTGCCGTGCTTCATCTTTATTTTATTTTTTGTGCATGTTAACTTTGAGTTGACCTTGATTTTACTATTCATAAAGTGATATATACAAGATAAGCTGTTTTTTTTTTTTTTTGTGCAGGTTTTATAAGGACAGCTTGAACAAAACAGCTTCTTTTTCTCCATTTGTCTCTGTCACACCTACACTCAATGACGGCAGTAAAATTCTATCTACTTTCCGCCAGCTAACCTGTTGCCCTTTGTTTTGCACTTCTGAAGGGCAAAAATAATGATTTCTGATTTGGTATGCATTTTCTCCCCGCTCTCCCATGCGCCGTCTCTACTCCTGGAGTGAGACAAGAGGATTTCAGGCTTATTAGAAGTCTTCGCTGTGCTCTGCTGGTACTGTAGATTTTATGAAAAGAACTGAGAGAAGGTGAAATAGACAGGGCACTGGAAAAACAAGCCGACACTTTCAAACAAACACCACGGTAATAAATATCTGTTGAATAATTACATCTGCCCTGCTAGTGCTGAGGTTTCCAGGAAACAAACGCTATCGGATTTCATTTGTGGTGAAGTTTGTATGCCTTCCATGACCACAATTGCTTGCCATTATATGAGATGTTTTATGATTAAATTCATACATTCGGTAGGAAAACGTAATGTGATTTAAAATGTATTTAAGGTATGACAGTTGATCAGTTTACGTGTTAACTGGGAATCAAACAAAGGAGTCATGGCCAATTCTCATTACACATGAAGCCACAATAACATGAAGGTGAATTAATGATGCATGGGACGCTGTTCTCCAGCCATCTCATTGGAAATCAATCACAAAATATGCATATATGGTGTTGAGCTGGTGACCATGATTTATTTTATTATTTTATTTTGATACTCCACTTCAGACTGCTAACTCTCATTAGAGTACTAGTAGACTGTTAGGTTAGGGTTAGTCGTATAAATTGACATGTACTTGCAAAGTAGGACTGCACAATAATGATAAGAGGTTCTGAAAGAGCTCATGCTCCAGCAGACCTGCAACAACAAAACAGGGCAATCTCACGCACCGAAAATGTCAGAAACTGTGAGTAGCAGTGTTCAGTCTTAAGGCCCTTTCACAATGAACACGAAATTTGGCACAGATGTTCGGCGTGATGCAATCGAAACAATAGATCTCTATGGGGCTATTCACACTGGGTGCGAACATTCGTGGCACAAAAAAGCGAGGATTTTTTTTTTTTCCTACCTGCGTGTTGATTTTTTTGATGATGAAACGGCCGTCCAATTAGTGCTGGGCCTTAGATTATGTGCCTGGAGCAGCTGCTGTTTCAAAAACTAGTGTAAACAAACACAGAAGAAGAGCATCCAGGAGGAGATTATTATTGGTATCTGAGAACAGATTTATTCTCACATGTTCTTTATACAGAATATCATTTCTAGTCATTTTCCTCTGAATTATGTGATCACTGTCCATTCTCACACATTGCAGACACACATTGATGTTCAAACCTTAGGCAATTTTGCATAATAGGGCCCCTTTAAGAGAAAAGCTCTGTTTGGGGGATTTATGCTCTTGAGATCTGGCAACCACACGCAGGAAAGATAGTGGAGGCTCATAACCAGTGCAAGATAAAAGAAATGTCTGGACAAATATCCAGTAGGCCAATATCACAACAATTATTTTTTGATTAACTGAGAGAAGCATATGTTTTTATTACGAATAAAATATGATTAATCATGCAGCACTGCAAAGTTACTTATAGTCAGTCAGTCTAAATTGGACAATATATATATATATATATATTTTAAACCTGTATCGAAAGCCTCATACCAATCTATGCTTTTACTAGTCTACTTTTTAATTTACCGTCTCTGGGCACTAGTTCTCCATTCTGAATACAAACAAATATGTGTTACAGCTCATCTTACCAAACTGAAAATCTCAATTACGGACATATGAACAAAATCCCACAGTGTTACTGTTCAGCCTCAACATGTTTATCACTGCTATTTGTGTACTTGATGGCAATGAAAATGTGGTATATTGAACTGCCTTGTCTTGTCATCTTGACAGCTTTAGTGATTTTTGCCTCGCAGAGATTAATTGTCACTGTGTCGCTGGCTGACAACAGCGTTTATGAGAGGGAAGGCCAGAGAAGTGGGATGTGAGTATTTCAGGTACACTTTCTCTCTTATACTATACTTTTTATTCCTATCTTCCTCACCTGCATGTCTTTCTTTTCTACTTGCAGATCCTTCTTAAAATGACTACAGCAGAGGTTCTTGTGATTATGGGCACATAGATTAGAGAACTAAATTGAATATGCAATGAATAAAACTATTGCTAACTTTCCAATCTGTCAAAATTTAGCAAAAACAGTGATTGTATCATACTCATAATAAATAATAAATCTTATTGGGTGGACTGATACAAACCTATGCACTCAGACACCCAGAAGCTGCATAAATTCAGCCAATTAGATTACAGCTTGCCAGATCAAAAATACGTTATTTACTTTAGTGTGCAGCTTCTTAGTTTTGTTTTCATGTTCATCTTAACCTCCTATGGTTCAATACAAGACTAATATGCACAATTATTTTGACTACTTCAGAAACGTTAATAAACTTTCAGACTACAGCAACATTAACAAACCATAACGATCGCTGGAACAATGATTTTATGACTTGTACCACTTGTAAACCTTTATACTGAACACTTAAAATCAGTGCAGTCAATTGTACATATTAAGAAGAGGTGTTAAATAAGTCTTATTTGAATATAGCTTATCAGATGAAAACTATTAAACTATCCATTTTATGAGTTTTAAAATAAACAATATTTTACTTTTTTTTTTTTTTTTTTGCACTAAATAGTTATTTCTGGGATTCGATAATATAACTTGGATTTTTTTCTTTTAAACTACATATATCAAACCACCAACAAATCATATTTTCGCTCCTTTTAAAGACCTTTTATCATTTTTGTCATGCACTGCTCAGAATTTAAAAAGTAATCCATAAACAAAAAACAAGCAAAGATCATACACAGTAGTGAGCAGTCCAAACAATGATAAAATCCAGATAGCAGGCAAAACAGAAAAATCAGAGAACATGGAAAGAAAGAAAAAAAAAAAAAAAACAAGAGATGGAAAGAAAGAAGAAGGCTCTGAAATGCAATCTAACAGACAAACAAGATCCAGCAAAGAGAGAATGATAAACCAGGCTTTATATATGGTGAGCTAATGACACTAATGAGACACAGGTGAAAACAATAATGGAAGATTAGGCCGGGAAAAGGATTATGGGAAATGAAGTCTTTATGGTGAAAGTCCTCTGTTAGTTTTCACGGGCACTCCAGCTGGTGATCATGACAATTTTCAGTTTTTCCTCTTCAGATTTAAAAATAATTTTACACAAAATAAAAATGTGTAATAAAACAAACATCTACCTACTCATAACAATTTGCAATTTAACAATGCAATTACAAATGTAGCATTTATGATGATTTTCACATTTGTATGGGACTGAAGTTAAAAAGACAAATTGTGTGTCTGTGGTCTTTTTTTTCTTTCCTTTTTTTTCTTTTCTTTTTTTTTTTTTTTGTAAAACAATGTTTTCAATTTAAATGTTTAACTGTGTGTGTGTGTTAATGAATTCCAATCAGTCGTAAATGGGACTCGCTTGCACGCTCATTCTCAATTACCATAAATCCCGCCTATTAAATCCGACTGACAACTATATATGGGCATCATATTATAACACCAAACGAAGGATTTTGGCCATTTGGGGCCAATAGTTTGCCCAGCCCTATTGAAATCAATTTAGATTAAAGTGCTCCGTTTGCAGATGCTATTACTGGCTCTCACAATAGAAGTAAAAAGAAAAAACGTATGTAATAACTATATATAATATTTTTTCAAAATGCTGTGTAATGTATCTTATTAAGATGAATTAAAATGCAGCCTTATTAATGAGCAAAACGTTCGGATGTTAAACACACTATTTACGCGTGGCTGGGAGCAGGTGTAGATTTCTTTCGTACCAACTAACATTTGGAAAATATGAACATTTTAATGAATTTACGCCCGAATCACTTTACACACGATTTACACAAAAATTCGTTCTGCTCGTGTTTCATGAATGAGACCCATTAATGTGTCATTATTCCGGACTTATGTGAATAGTTGGTCTGTATATAAGATCAGTGATAAGGTGAATATTATCTGAATTAGTTTTAAATGTAACTTCTGAATTCATTCATTGTTGCATTAATGATAGTTAAAATGTTTTTGTGTGTGTTTTTAGTTTGTTAAAAAAGAAGAAAAAGGGAAGGAACATTTTCTGGGGTTTGTGATTTGAGAGATCACACTGCAGCAGCCTATCCTGGACTCAGGCCGTCTGCCTGACATTTATTTCTCGGTTTGTTTTATTCATATGTTTTGTTTAGGGGTTATTTGTGATATATTAACTCTAGCATGGACAAAAGAATAATACTAATAATAAATAACCTGCTGTGGCAGTGTCAAAAAAGTCTTTCAAAGATTTGATGTCACTAATCCAGTGCCAAATCCAGCGATTTGATCATCCTCAAATTAAAGCATTGTATCCTTCAGGTTCCTTTTTAACAGAATTTTATTTCCAGATGGACTGATTAAAAACACCTGTGTGGCATACTATTGCAAGTTGTGTAAATCCAGCAAATCAGATTGAATATTTCTCAGTAGAGGATCAGTTTTGTCTACAATGGACCCTTAACATTTCTGTGTTTGAACTATAGGAGCATTCATGCCATGTCGGAATTACCATAATTATGGGATTCCGACTTGTAAAGCATTCACATCCTCATAGAATTTGCAATTACAACTTGCAGATTAGTTTGGCTGTCGATATTGTATCCAAATCCAAGGACATGAACAGCTCCAAGTAGAACGTCACAGGTTGTCATCTCGCAATTTTGATAACTATGACATGGCGTGAACGCAGCAAAAGCAGTGTTAACTGGAGGTACAGGAATAGCAAGTATATATATATATATATATATATATATATATATATATATATATATATATATATATATATATATATATATATATATATATATATATATATATATATATATATATATATATATATATAATTACCCTAGCTGTTCCGCAACTTGTTCTGATTTAAATTCAAGAAGAGCACCCAAAAACATTTTTGTGTGTGTGTGTGTGATGCATCAAAGCAATTGCCAGGTCTTGTTTCTTTTCTAAGCTCCAATACATTTCTTTTTCTTTCACTGTTGTCTCTGTTTACTGTGTGCAATTCCTACTTTCTTGCTACCTAGCAACCTTGTAAAATCACCCTTCTGTGTACAACACTATCTGCAATGCTTTTCATGAGGAGGTCAAAGTGGAGCATGACTTCTGTGTTGAGAGGTGCACTGAAACCCTGACTTGAGACATTTGAAATGGTTTAATTAGCTACATTACTTAGCATAATTATGTATTTGTTTATACGGTCTTTAACATATTACTGTTGTTGTAATGTTATTAAACAAACAGCTTTTTGAGGTTACATTCTACATTGGTTAGAGCAGTTTCTACTCTGTTGTGTACATAACATTTCTTGATCATGGTGAAGAATACTCTAAAATGGCCTTGCTTGGTTTATTGCTTTAATAGTATCTCTTCTTACTCGTATAGTCGCCTCTACTGGCAGTTTTGTGGGCGGTTTTGGAAAGTGACACAGGTATCAGGGTCCTTGGAGAGGTTATTATAGTGAAAACCCCAAGCTGTCACATTTATCTGACACAAAGAGCAGGACCAGAGGCATTAGGTGCTGTGTGCATCGTTGTGCTGTCTCTCTGGGCTGTAATGTGAAGAGATTAGTGAGTTCTCCAATGATTTCCTGATCTTCTTCCACATTGTCGGCTGCCTGGACGGACACCTTCGGCCCTGGACACCTTGCCTCCACAGAGTTAACCTTGACTAAAATCCTTGACTTTCCATTAGGACAAGCCTCATGGCAGGAGTCATCATGGTCATCAATCTTGTGCTGCTGGTCAAAAACAAAGTGAGGTGATTTTTCACACACAAGGATACACATATCTAATAATCGAATATGCCAGCACTGATCTTTTGTTACTTGACAATAGCCATTTTTCCACAGTTAGACCAAACCGGCGTTGCTTAACCTTTCCATTCTGTGCCGATCCGGCCCAGCCGGTACGAATATGGTTTAGTTTTCCACATGGGGCTGATTACAGCTCTTTTTTAATATAATAGAGCTTATGAAGCCGTTTCAGCACCACACTTGATGTGTTCTGTCTTCCAGTTTGTATTTCCACAGCATAAAGATATGATCTTACGGACTTGTTTTTAAACCTTCCTGGTTTAATGACATTGTTACGATATCCGCTTCAATCATTAGTGCTCATGATAACTTTAGTTAACTCTACAATAAGTAAATCTACTTCACCAGCTAATTACTCTTCGACAGCGATACCAGAGAGCAGGGGTGTCAAACTAATTTTAGGTTGAGGGCCGCATGGGAAAAAATATAACCATATGCGGGCCGAATTACCTTTTTAACCCTTAGTGTGCTGACAATTAGCCTACATTAATATGAATCAGATAAACTACAAATTATGTAAACACACTGCTCTGCGAAAACTGCCTTTTTAAAGTGAAAAGACTTTATTAAAGGTGCAATATGTAATATTTTTGCAGTAAAATATCTAAAATCCACTAGGCCAGTGTTATATATTTTGTTCACTTGAGTACTTACAATATCCCAAATGTTTGCAACTATTTGTAAATCGTGAGAAAATTGCAATTTTAACCAAGGCTCCGGGACGTGTGAGGAGTCGCCTGTCAATCGCATCATACCCGCGTTACCCTCGGTTTTATTTTGTAGAAACCATGGAAACACCAAAGACGCTTTAATATTTACATGTTTTAATAGACAAGGGAACAACTGTTTTGATATATATATATATATATATATATATATATATATATATATATATATATATATATATATATATATATATATATATATATATATATATATATATATATATCATAGACACAAAACTAATTATTGTTATATAGCTCAACACATTTAGTCTTATTGTTTAAATCAAATTTTCTTGATTTTTTTGTGAGTCTCATGCTATACCATGCCTCAGAGAAAAACACTATTTTGTCAAGTAGCTAACATAGCATAGATGCAGCTTTATTTTTAGTAACAGTAATACAGTATTTTATACATCATACAATACGTTTTACAATTAATTGACGTTTAAAATTAAACTTAAAAACTTTAAAAATTAAACTTTAAAATTAAAGACGTTATAACATCATTTTCAACACTCTCAAATGTGTCTAATAAGATAAACAGACTGAAAAAGCGGAAGCGGCGCTGACGACTGTGGCATAATAAAAGTCCCGCTGCTCGTGAGGCGTGTGTTGATCAATCGCTCCAGCTCCTTGTTCAGCTCCACAACACTCACTCCTGCTCTGCTTCACACTACAGTAACGTTAATAGAAGATCACATGTCCCAAGATTCCTCACTCAATTCTTGTTGAATCTATTTGTACACTCCCTCTCAACAGTTGTTCCTCACTTTAGATGTCTGTTGTGTTTTTGTGGCATTCAGTCTGAACACAAACACTGCAGGTACTTTCACCTGTACTGTGATGTCATATGCATACCCTGTATAAATTCAGTGAACCTGAAGACCGGTATAGTCATCTAAATTTGCTCAGTTCAGTGGAGTTGCACCTTCTTCAGATGATTCTGTCATCATCTATTCATGTCCATATTGCTGAAGTTGACCTTTTTCCCATGGAGTGTAACAGAATCCATTCTAATCAAACATACCCGAACAGGATGATCAAGGTCTTCAGCTAGGATTAGAATGGTGGGTTTGAGCTAAACTCTGTGGGACAGTGGACCTCGAGGGCTATATAGAGACTTCATTTGGTTTAAACCTTATTTTGCAACTGTTAAAAAATACATGTTCTATATATAAAAGTTTGCAGTATGAATGAAATTCGGACATTATCAAAATTTTGCATCAATTGTGTTGCTTCACTGCCATTCACAAATCCTCTCACTTGGCCTTATGGGACAATAAAGTGTCCACTTCAGAATCTCACCAGAAGTAGTAAGTCATCCGGATATTTTTCGCCTTCTGTTTCATGAATACTATGGATTCGGGCATACTCTTTTTACACATCTTTGTTCACTGTACAAAGATTCTTTTGTTTATTCTTCTCTGTTAATGCATTATCTGCCAGAGAAAAACAAATGAGCAAGCGCTCAGAATTAATGAAAGTCATTAAGAAAAATAGCTTAAATACCTCAAATTTATTGAAAAAACGATCAGCAAATGAGCCCATGTTCTTGTGCTAAATATATTTTTCCTTCAGGCTAATAAAAGAACTAAGATTTCTTAAAAATTAAATAAATAAAATGCATTAAATTATGATCAAATTTTAATAATTTATTTACTCTGTTAACTGGCATAACCATGGTGAATCATCATCATCATCATCATCAACAACAACAACAACAAAAAGTGCATGTAAAAGTGTGTATTATTTTTTGTTACAAAGGTTGTTGTGGCTAGTTATGTTGGTATCAGAGGTATTTAGAGTCTTGTTTAGAGTTTATTGCACTGATTGTGTATTTTTAGCACAATCAGTGCAATGCAGTTGATGGGAGTGTGTGTGTGTGTGTGGTTGCTAAGGGCATTTCTAGATGGATACTACTGGTGGTTGCTATGTCAAGTAGCCCATATTGTTTGTTCAAACTCCTGACCGCAAGAAGTTATAGATGTGTTATCAAACATGACTAATAATGTTTATGGGAAGTAGGGGACAAGTTAGCAAAGTTTCCATTCAAAGATCTTTGGTTCCTCCTTGTGGTGCAAAGTGGTGCAAAAAATCCTTTGTTTCTGAAAAAAAATAAATCAAAATTTTGACAGTGTTTAACATTTTTAGCCATGGTTTATTTATTGTATATTATTTTATTTTGTAACTTAATAATTATTTTAGATTGTGTGGTCCATGGCTCTAATTTTGATTTACTGGTCCTGTTTCTGTCACTTATCCTCAAGGGGGCAGAATGTGGATGGGGATATGGATTGTGTGTGTCTGGTTAGGTTTACCCTGTATATACAGTGACACCTTGTGGAGGATTGCTGAGGTCTGAGGATTAATGCAGGGTGGTTCAGAGTTTTATCATAGCTTATCCAATTGTATTTGTGTGTTGCACTGTATGGACAACTTCTCTGCATCTCTTAATCCCGCTGATTTGTTGGTCTTAGCTGGTCTCCCAACCTGATCAGCTTATACCAGCTAACACCAGAAAATAATTGCAGACTTCCAGAACCCTCGATCTGGACATTAGTGCATTAGTGCTATACACACAAACTCCAGAACACAAATGTAAACGCTGAGAATTAAAGCGGTTGATGTGCAGTACATTGTTTACCTATTTGAGGTATTTAAGTTTTTCAAAACTCTTCTTCAGAAAATGAAAATACTAATAATAAAGTATTGCATTGTTTCACTAAAGATGTCTTGTGAGGTAAAGAAGGACATTAAGCATTGCATCTAAACAGCCATATAATGTCAGACAAGTTACTGTATTATAGCCACCAGTCATTTCAGCTGTGTGTTTTTGCAGATGTCTTAAAGGGGTCCTTGATTAGGATTTCACTTTTTTAACTTTAGTTAGTGTGTAATGTTGCGGTTTGAGCATAAACAACATCTGCAAAGTTATAATGCTCAAAGTTCAATGCAAAGAGAGATATTTTCTTTTACAAAAAACTCTCTAAGGACTACAACAAACGGCTGGTACGGACTACAACAAGCTTCTTCCCATGTTGGTGACATCACTAAACCTAAAATTTACATAAACCCCTCCCCCGAGAACATGCAACAAAGGGGGGGAGGCCATGTAAGGCTGAACACCGTTACTGACAATCCTCATTTTGGCTGCGTGAGATTCTCCAGCTTTGTTGTTGTTGAGCTGTTAAAGCTCCGCCCTCTTCTGGAAAGGGGGCGGGGAGCAGCAGCTCATTTGCATTTAAAGGGACACACACAAAAACGGCGTGTTTTTGCTCACACCCAAATAGGGGCAAATTTGACAAGCTATAATAAATGATCTGTGGGGGATTTTGAGCTGAAACTTCACAGACACATTCTGGAGACACCAGAGACTTATATTAGATCTTGTGTAAAGGGGCATAATAGGTCCTCTTTAACCTAACAAGTTATTTTACTGACATGTTAACAAAAGAGAAAAAATAGAAGGAAAAAAAAAGGATATTGTTCTATTAAATTATGACGGTGTTGCTAATACACAGTGACCAAAGCTCCTATTGCACCAAGACTGGAAGGAAACAAAGTAATTTACTTTTAAACAAATGTGCTCAAAATGTTCAGAAGTGCCAAAAAAATGTTACGCTCAGTCTGAGATTGGAACTATGATTTGAGCTCATTAATTCTAATGGGCTTTGCAGCCATTCCTTCTTCAGATAATCAGTTCCACTTGGTCAGCACTGCCGTGTGAAACTGAACACCAGTCATGAAATACATTACATTACTCACATAATCTTTCAATCTTTCATTCAGGCTTTGTGAATAGCTCACAATTTGCTGTTTTCAGTGCAGACACACTGGATCCCCACAGGCTGGCAGTGGGTGGATTCAGGCCTGCTGGCTGACTGGAAGGGGAATGTGTAGTCTGTTTCTCACACCCAGGTCTGTTTCATGCATTCAGACGTACCCAGCTGAGCAGTGTTGTTTTGGCTAGAGAAAGATGTGTAAATTCTACTTGCTCATTCACAGTTTACCCTGAGAAAACCAAAGCTTGTGTAAAAAAAGGCATTTTTACAGACACTTGTAATAAGCAATGCTTTTTTATTTTGTGTTGTCAAAAATTGCAAACCAAATTCCCAACGAAAGTCCATTTTCATTAGCTGTGTTTGCTAAGCAAACATCATTATTAATATTGCTTGGTGTTAGGGGTTTGCTGCTAACTCCAAGTATTAAACCTTGACTTCACAATTTGAATGACACATCAAATCATATGGATTATCGAGAAGAGTTAGTAATTTTCTAAGCACTCTGATAAATGGTTGATGAGAAAATGAATAAATCCCATTGATAGATCAGCTACTGACTGTATATCTAGGGCCAAGAACATCATGGACTTCGGTGGAGGCTCTACTTAGCAATTACTTAGCACTTATCGACAACCCACAACACCCTAGCAATGTCTTCGCAAACATTCAAAATGGTTAAAAGCCAACTTACACAGATAGTCTGTTTTTTCTTCCTTTTTTCTTCAATTTACGTGTTTAAGGATGCCAAAACTAATGTTGAACCTTCATTCAGATCTGATGTGACTGTGTTCTTCTACTGATTGTAGCTCATTTCTAAAGCCAAAGTTTATTTTGCACTACAACCTAGTTAATGGAAATTCTGTGATATGAACTGTCTCAGAGAATTCTATTCATATTGATATTAGTAATCTCTGCATCCTTAATCGATTCATCCTTTCAGTCCTTGTATGCGCTATGAATCTTTCTTGCACATCTGCAAGTGTGTTCACTACCGATGTAGTGTAGTTTCACAATTTCACACTTACATTTAATTAAGTAGAGTAAAGCTTGTGTGTATTTGGCGTGCTGTACTGGGGGAGGGTTTCGAGCTCAGAATTTTGGCCCGAACCCAGAGTACTCCCCTGGGTATGATAAGAAGAGTTAGGACTAAAAAGGAGGAGATGGGTGGTGGAGAGATGCTGACAAACTGAGAATGTGCTTCTTTAACATCAACCTGCTCTACTAAATTCTACCTGTCTGCCATTTAGAAGGTTCGCTTCATTACCTTGCAGTAATGACACTCATTTCTCATTAAACGTCCAGCAATTTCCAGGAACCAACCATCCAACTTGATGCGGTAAATATGGAAAGAAATGCTTTTAAGTAATAATTGAAGAGCTGAGAGAGAGAGAGAGAGAGAGAGAGAGAGAGAGAGAACAGTTTGATCCATTAAACATCACTTAATGTGGTTAGTGCTGTGTTTTGTGTAGGAAATTCCAGTTGCACAAGGTAATGACATCATGGAATGTGAGCAGGGCTGGTCTGATAGAGCAGAAGAAATTAGAGAGTTGCCAAGAATGTCAGAGTCCACTGCTTACATGTCCACAGCCCACCATCAGATGTGGGCCACCATTAGTCCCAATAGCATAGTGTTTGGCAGGAGCAAGAGAACTGGGAAAGGAATAAATGAAGGAGAGTGAGCTGTTTAAAACCCTGGGTAAGAAACAGCAAATCTTGTGGTTAAGAATATCTCTGTGAAGTTTGAAATTATTGTTTTTTTATTGGTTTTCAGGGAAAAGGAGGGTTTAAGAAGCAACTTCAGAAAGCTTCCAAACGGATTCAGCTGCTTCGTCTTCATTCTCTTTGTCTATCCTGAAGTGGCAAGCTATTGTTGTTTAGTCTGACTGCGTTTCTCCAGCTTATTTTCCTCCCCATGTGGCTGCTTTCTTGGAAGACTTTGCTGGTTGCCATTAGCTATTGTGCTTTTTGAAATCCTAAAAGAGCAGAGGAACCGCCCAGTGAATCTGTTCTTACTGTAATGATGGGGCTAAAATAAGACACTTCCAACTGGACTGACAGAGAGTTGGAGGGGACAAAGAGTAAGAATACAGGATGGCATGGTTATTGTGGTAAAAGCCTTTGTTGTTAAATTGGGCATAACGCAATACGGTTCATGCTATGCATCCATCACCATGATTGTAAATTTATACAAAGAGAAAGAGAGAGAGAGGAATGGGAAAGACACAGAGCCCAAAAGTAAATTAGACTCGCCACAAGACAGAACCTCAGTCTTCTGTCCAGCGTCCACAGTGGCAACGGTCTCTAGAGGCACGCAAGCAAGTCTTGAAAGAGAATCCAGGGGGAAAAAAAGACATCTAGGACCAACATATTGAATGTCTGGTCAGGATCTTTGGAGATTCTGGTGACAACGCAGCTAGATTTGATCTCCTGGTCTTTGTGGTCTTGGAGTAAAGCTGTACTAGTGTTTTCACAGGAGGAACAGAAGGGTGATGGGTTCATGCAGCCCCAAATGTACTAGACTTTGCTTCTGCATACAACTGGATACTTGCGATAGTGCAAAATGCAAATGAAACAAGCACTGGGTACAGTTACTATATTCAGCTGGAGATGCACAGCATTCGCGGAACTGGGATAAGTCCGGAATATTGGCTCATGATTGGCTCTAATTGACTGGGTTATTCACCATCATGGATAGTCAGCTTTGACATAAACCACAGCAACAAATAACTCAGTCTGTCTGTGGGGTGTTCTCTCTCTAACATACTATAGTGAGATAATTCATAATCCTTTCTAATCATGGAGACCTGTGATTAGCATCCCATATTTAGGTTTCACTCAATGTTAGGTTTGTACAAAATGTGATATGCCTGGAGGATGTCATGTAATTGCACTTCCATGAGGTTTCCTTGGCTAAATCTAACCATTTGATGATATACTCTATCAAATGACTCCATATGGTGCTTTTTAATTACTGATGTTGAATGTTTGATTAATTCCAACAATTATTCCAACAGTTCCCGAACTTTCTGTACTTTTGAAGTAATCACTATTTCCTCCTGCCAGAGAATTCAGCAGCCATCTCATTTACTAAATTTGAAGAGAGCTAATTCTTGCGAGAGATTTATCTTAAGCCAAGCAAACATTATAAGACTGAAGCTTGTCGCCCATTCATGTTTTTAATCTTCACAGAAAGCCCCGGGTTGTAGCCAACTCTCAGCACGTGCCCATCCCAGACGCTCCTCTAGTCTATAGTATAAGCAGTTGCGAGACATGCTGTGACTAGTCACAAATGCTAAATACAGATTTCAGACTGTTTTGAAATGTTATTTCTGAGAAATAATGAACAACAACCAATGAAATGGCAAGACGGCAAACAAATGTGAGAGGAAAGAAAGGAAGGACCATCATAGTTTTCCACATCTCCCCAATCACTGAATGAATTTCATAATCATTGGCCCCTTTTAAGACACTCAAGGACATATTCCAAAGAAGATACACAATCAATAAATGAAAAAGCAAATACAATAAATAAATAAATAAATAAATATGTATCTCACAGAATAAGCTAAACTAAAACAAAATGAGTTTTAAGACGTGATTTAAAAATTGAAAGACTAGAACTATTATGTATATATTGAGGTAAGGTATCTCAAAGACTCAGAGCCATACAACTAAAGTAGTCAAACATCAACTTGAGTCATAGAAGCAGAAAACCTGAGAGATTGGGTAGGTGAATACATATGAAGAAGTTCATGCAAATATGAAGGTGCTAGATTATGAAGAGCCGTATAAGTTAAAAGTTAAATCTTAAATTGAATCCGATATTTAACTGGAAGCCAATGGAGGTACCTCAAAACTGGAGAAATATGCTCAGTCAATGGTGTCTATGTAATGATCCGGGCTGCTGAATTCTAGACCATTTGAAGTTTCTGTGAAACCACTGAGAAGAGAATTACAATAGTCAATACAAGATGTGACTACAAAGACAGCAGTACTATTAGCAGAAAGAGATGGTCAAAGACGATTAATATTTCACAAATGATAATATGCTGACCATATAATGTTATTTACACGTGCCTCAAAAGATACATAAAGTGCTGTCAAGGATGACATCCAGACTCTTAACCTGAAGGGAAGGAGAGATAACAGTCGATAGTCAGTGTAAAACTTTCCCAGTTTTGCAGAAGGAATTTCAGTCTTCCACTATTAACCTTAAGTAAATTACATGTAAATCATGATTTATTTTCAGATAAACAAAGCAAAAGAGAGGAAGGTAATAATTTTGAATTAGGCATTGAAGACATATAGAGCTGGCTGTCATCAGCATAACATTGAACGTTTATACTGAATTTATGGAAAACTGTCCTAAAGGCAATAGATAAATAAACAGAAGAGGACCCAAAACTGAGCCCTGAGGCACACCACTAATAATCTGAAATGTATGTGATTTGAAACTTTGTGCGTTGAGTCCAACCCGATAAATACAATCTAAATCAATCAAAAGGAATACCAGTGATTCCAATGGAAGTCAACCTCTCCAATAAAATACCATGTGGAATGGTGTCGAAAGCTGCACTTAAATCGAGAAGAATGAGTATTGATAGAAGGTTAGTAGAATAAGTTGACATGTAGTTACAAAGTTACTTTTAGTCAGTAGAATGTCTGTTGGGGGACCATCAAAATAAAGTGTTGGCAGATATTAGACAGTCTCTAAGTGACAGCAGTTCTAATGTTTGCTAGTTGGTATGATGTTGCAGAGTTACTTATAGTTAGTAGACCACCGAAATAAAGTTTTATAAAGAGTTTTCCCAGTCACTTCTATATCTGCCTCAAATCCTACCAGAGGATGACTGCAGCACCTACTCTCGTCTGTATTCAAGGCAAGGCGTTTGGCACATCAACAATATATTATAAAAACATGGATTTGAGAGCATTAGCAGAACTGACGGTGCCAGAATAAAGGTGAAAACAAATAAGAATAAGAATACACAAATAATGGAAAAAGGAAAACAAGAAAGAAAAAATAGGCTCTATGTGTATATTCAAATTAAGAGGAATTTGAGTCATAAAAAAAGGAGTCATTGTAGATGACTATAGCTTTACAGCTTAAATGGCTTTCCCAATGTTTCAAAATAAAGCTTTGTTTCATTCTTGAATTATATAATATTAGGTTTCCTCTAAGACCACTTTCATTTATGCATGTGAAACATGCCATATAATATGAGAAGATTTAATATATAATTAAAGCTGCAAGCAGCGTTGAGAGGGCCCTCGCACCCAGGCTCACCGCCACCCGTTGGCCTCAGGAAAACAGCGAACAGTGGGCGTCATGCATTTGCCAAAGTCATTTCGAAATGCCACACTTCCTGCGGCCAACAGGTGGCGCTTTTACCATCACTGAATTTTGCCACGTTGATGTCTTCAGGCCAGGACTATCATTGAACACGTGAAGTTTGAAGCAGATCGGACATTGTATGCCTGAGTTACAACAACTTCCTGTTTCTTTCGTGGCGTTAATCGCATACATTAGCACTCAGCCAAGTGTTGCATGATTTAACATGTTTTTTAGCATGTCTGGTACTTCGTGGCATGATGAAATGTGAATCTGGTAGTGAATTACAGTATAAAGCATGCCACTTCCTGTTGCCAGCAGGTGGCGCTATGGCTAACTGAATATTATCATATAGACGTCTTTAGGCTAGGACTCTTATCACACATGTGAAGTTTGGAGCAGATCGGACATAGTATGCCTGAGTTACAACAGCTTCCTCTTTCATGGCGAAACATCAGACTTTGTCAGGCCGCCACAGACACGCCCTTCAGCGAAAACTCAAGATCTTTGATATTTAACATCTCAAAGGCCTTAAGATTAGACTGGCCATATATTATGTGCTTCTGGTTTAATTTCTATGAGGAGTTAATCACAGTGTAAAACATGTAATTTCCTGTTGCCCCCAGGTGGCGCTATGACTGTAACTGAATATTGTCATATAAATGTCTTCAGGCCAGGACTCTAATAAAACATGTGAAGTTTGGGGCAGATCAGACATTGTATGCCTGAGTTACAACATCTTCTTGTTTCATGGCGAAACATCGAACTTTGCCAGGCCACCATGGACACGCCCTTCAGCGAAAACTCTAGATCTTCGCAATTTAAAGTCTCAAAGGCCTTTAGATTAGACTGACCAAATATGATGTTGATCTGATTAAAGCTCTAGGAGGAGTTTGTTAAAGTACAACGCCTGGAAAAGGCAAAAACTGCCCAAATTTTGCAAAGAAAATTAAAAATATCTCACTTCCTCTTGGTTTTCAGATTTCACTCCAAGAGACTTTTTTGTAAGTATTGGGCTGTTAGGTGTGTGTACCAAATTTCATACCTGTATGTGAAACGTAGTGTCAGGGGCACTTCGTTGAAATTTTGTAGGTGGCGCTATCGAGCCATTTTGCCACACTTAATTCTGAAACCCATATCAGACGTAAATTTTCACCACTTCTGACGCATCTGCAAAGTTTCATGAGTTTTCGAGTATGTTTCGGCCCTCAAAAAAGTGATTCACCTTACATGGCGAAATATCAGACTTTGTCAGTCACCACGGACACGCCCTTCAACTAAAACTCAAGATCTTTGCGATTTAACATCTCAAAGGCCTTAAGATTAGACTGGCCATATATGATGTGCTTCTGGTTTAATCTCTATGAGGAGTTAATCACAGTGTAAAACATGTCATTTCCTGTTGCCCCCAGGTGATGCTATGACTGTAACTGAATATTGTCATATAGATGTCTTCAGGTCAGGACTCTAATAAAACATGTGAAGTTTGGGGCAGATCCGACATTGTATGCCCGAGTTACAACAACTTCCTGTTTCATTGCGAAACATCGAAATTTGCCAGGCTGCCACGGACACGCCCTTCAGCGAAAACTCTAGATCTTCGCAATTTAACGTCTCAAAGGCCTTTAGATTAGACTGACCAAATATGATGTTGATCTGATTAAAGCTCTAAGGAGGAGTTCGTTAAAGTACAACATGTGGAAATGGCAAAAACTGCCAAAATTTTGTAGAGAAAATTCAAAATATCTCACTTCCTGTTGGGTTTACAAACTTTGCACCCTGGGGCTTTTTTGTAGGTATTGGGCTGTTACATCTGTCTACCGAATTTCATAACTGTACGTGAAATGTAGCACGAAGGGCGCTTAATTGAAAATGGCGCTATCGAGCCATTTTGCCACACCTAATTCTGAAACCCATATCAGATGTAAATTTTCACCACTTCTGACGCGTGTGCAAAGTTTCATGAGTTTTTGAGAACGTTTAGGCCCTCAAAAATGTGATTCATTTTGGAGAAGAAAAAAATTTTGGCTGAGCAATTCCAATAGGGTCCTCACACCATCGGCTCCTGATGATGTCTTTTTTTCCATAGTAAAAATAGCATCACTTCATCATTGTTGTACAACTCAGTTCAATGACGTTTTATGTTGAAGTTGTGGCTTGCTAGCCTACTTTCCCAACCACCCATCTATTTCAGGTTCTAGAGTCTCTGCTAACAAGCTAGTGAGTTTAATATCACGTGTTTGATTAGAAAGAGTTCAGAAAGCTGGTGTGCCTTTAGGAATAGGGTTGGAAAACACTGCCATACTTGATTCACCTAGTTCATGATTAGTTGTGTGAGGTTCACATCAACAAATCTGTCTTTAAACGTGCACAAGATGATGACTTATAGTGTGTGCCTTGGTTTTATACAACAAAGGAAGGTCAGTTTGTGTGAGGTTTATGAATTTAGTATTTTGGGAAGATGTGTCGTCATATAGAGACAGAGATCAAGGCGCAGGACGTGTAATTGTCTGGGATGTATAGTTTGTGTGTGTCATATGTTTAATGTGTACATGTGAAGAGTACTCATTTTGGACGTCTCAAGAGAGACAGCTCCTGGGTGGGCAGAAATAATCAGTTATAAACACTGAGCAGACAGCCATGACTCAAAATCAGCACAAATACAAGATGACAGCACTGCAAACAAACATGACAGGGATGCGCCCAACACATGCAGAATTTTCCCACTGCTGTGCATGAGCTATAATGATTTATCAGACAGTCATAAGGTGAACATATTTCCCCGAGACTCACATCTTTCACATACCTCAAAGAACCTTCATTCATCTGTTTGAATACAGATGTCTTGATTGAAAAATCGGTTTTGGTTCCCCCACAGCACTGTTTGTTGAATTACTGAGGACTAGATTTTTGTTTGGTCTGGTCATTTGTGCTTGCACACATGTGGTCCGGTTGATAGACATTGGCCAATTCGGGCAGAAAGAAGTGCTGAGGTTCACTTTGTAGAGTTACGGCCCTATTGACTCAGGCCGTCAGATTTGATAGAGGAGTGTTTCGGTTCGCTGCTCAAGCTTGAAAAACACATTACATCCACCCCAAAGTCTTCCTCTTCCTCATCGTCTGGCGGTTCAGAAAGAGAAACGCTATTATGAAAAAAACACTGGGCTTCATTGGGTCCATTCATCCCGTAAAACCACATGAAGTATGTGTCTATGTCAGAACAGACTGTTTGACACACAAACTTGACTGATTCTCTATGTACTCAGTGTCTGGCCATGGTTGGCACACCATGCTGACAGATTAGACCTGTAGGCATCATGCTTTTATGATTGCACACACAAACATTCATGCAATCTTTTCTACTTTCCAGAAACACCTCAGTGTCAACATCATAAACCCTTAGCTGTCTAAGAGGAGGTCTTGCCAGTGACCCTGTTACCCTCAAGTATACACATAAATCCAATGGAGAGAGGGTAGGTATTTAAAGGGAAAAAAAAGAAAAGAAAGACAGCCTTGGAGACAGTGCCACGCACCCTTGCTCATGAAACTGTTTGTGTGTAAAGATCTCCTTTTGTGTCTTTCCATAAGTTGAAGGATAAATGTCTGGGAGTGTTCGAGTTTTAGATTGTTTTTCCAGAGTGTTGCCGTGTAATTTGGCTAAATGGGCTTTGCCCTGCATTTAAAACAATCCAGTAAAGGATCTCATTGCTGGATAGTAAACAAGCTGATGCACTCACAAGCATGCAATCAACCCTAATTACTATTTAGGAGAAAGGATATACCACTCACCTGAAAAAGTAGTAATGGCTGGGTGTTAGCGTCAAATGACTGCTCTTAACTATGAGGGCAGTAGGCATTTTTAACACATATTTTGCACACTGTGGTGTCTGTGTTCAGCTCTACGGCCTGTGAGTGGTCTGAAACGGACCTACGGGGCCCCAGTGGCAGCTGTCCACATTCACTGCCCACTAAATAAAAACGAAAGAGAGGACGTTTATGGGGTGTTTGTCGTGTTGCCCAGAGGCTGAAAGTCCTTTAAACCATCTGGAAGCCAGTGTGATGTCACACCCTGGGCCTCTGAGAAATATGATAATGCCACATAAGTAAAATAGCTCAGCAGAAGGAGAAGATGTAGAAAACATTCTCTTCATATGCATTTATGATAGGACTGCTTGGCTGACAAAATGATATTAGCCTTGAAATTCTGCAGTTATGTTTTAAAAATGAGCAGCATACCTAGATGACTTTTTTAAAGCAATATAGATTCACTTCCAAACAAAGGTGTCTCAGATTGTAGGTAGTAGGGATGTGACTAGATCTCATGCCACAAGATCAAAATGTGACAAGAGTTCACATTGAGGTGAAAAGCTATCTCGCAAAATTGCCATGCCAGAGTGTGAGGGTGAAATTAGGATAGAATATGCCACCACTACATTTACATTGTGCCTCCACTGTCATAAATATAATTTATTCATTTCAGTTGCTTCAGTTCCATCCAGCTCATTCAAAATGAGCTGCAGCGTCATACATAGTGCAGCAGGAACCAGAGTTCACTGATCACATGACGAGAGTAAGTGACGGGATGACTGACGAGACCATGGCAGAGGATTAATTGCACGTTGAGAGTAAGCGCCTGATAAATGTCTTATCTTTGCACCGTCATTCACTTTTCAGAGAGTATGCGTGAACCCAAAATTGAAAGCGAAAGTAAAACGCGAGTGCACATTCAAGCGCAATTTCAATATCCCTCATTTTCGGTTCCCTGATGCATGTAAATAGGAAAAGCTATTTTAAGCTGGGCTGTGTAGTTGTAAACATTTCTCAGCTCTTTATCATGCTTGAAGAAAAATTTGTCTCTATTTGCATTTTGAATATTGAGAGAGCACTTTGATTATGGTTGCACTTATATTTTGCACTTAAGACTAAGAGAAAACTGTTTGTGGAAACGAGTTATGAGGTCAAAAGTTGTAGAAGATCATAAATCATGTACAGTAGAGTCTGAAGAGACTCATATGTACTCATACATGAGAGAAGCCAATCAGTGCAAAACCTTTTACAAAAGTTATCTTTTACGGCATATGATAATTCATACTCAAAAAGTATAAATGACATTCATTACAAGATGATTAGTTAAAATGTTTCAAATGCACCTGCTGATTATTTTATGATCGTAAAGCGCTTTGGGTGTACAGTAGTGCATATGAAAGCGCTATTTAAATGCCTCATTCATTCATTCATTTTAATGGTCATGTATTTTGTCATTGAGAATTTGTTAAAAATCTGCGTAAAAGTCTCGTCTTGTTCTCGTGAACTCAATCTTGTGTCTCGTCGCATCTCGTCTCGTGAGCTAAATGTCTCGCCACACCCCTAATAGATAGTGGAATTATTACCTTTAAGACAAGTCATTATTGCCAAAATTGTAGGTATTGCCAAGTCAATCCTATAACATGTTGCAAATGTCAACATTATCAGTCAAGATTTAAAAAATCTGTTAATTATGTATTTTTATTGAGCACTATAAAGTATCGGGAGGAAAAGTTAAATATAACTAATCTAACCTGTATTTGAATGTGTTACATATTTTTGGAGTAGCCTATAAACTTGTTAGTAACATTTATGATGCTGTTTATGTAGGCTGCTGCCCATGTAGGCAGTAGAAAGTGAGTCAGCTGTCCTGGATTTTCAGAGACGGTACAAGTATGTGAGCTGCTTTCAAAAAAACAAAAATAACAAAAAACAAAAACACTTGCTCTCTACAGAGAAAGTTGTGTTTACCGGTGGGGAACCTCACGAGTCCAGACATTTTTAATTGGGGGCATGTCAATTTAAGAATAATGGCAGAAGCAAACTGCTATTTTTAATTTTTAATTAACTGGTAAGTTTTAATTGTGAATGTACAATTAGTTTGTACACATTCTGTGTACTGTTGAAGAATTGCAGCTAATGATAGATCATTCTCTGAGGTAGAATGAGAAGCCTAAATTATTCACCTAATGTGCTATTTTTTTTTCTCCAGAACTTAAATTACCTTCCAAACTCATAAGTAAGACTGTAAGACAGCATAAAAGTAGGTGCTTATACCTAAAAGACTGGTTTTGTCTTGAAGTTTACCTTACACAAAGTAATTATTGAATACCCAACAGGACCATCCATGACATACAAGCATATTAACGTACACAGTTATTTTAATAAGACAGCACCTTGTCTTCTCTTGACTTTTCTCCATTAGTACTTTTCCATGTGTCAAAATAGGGTCTGAGTCACCAGTTCATCTTCTCCCCACTGAGCTTTTCGTGCCGGTCCAGCTGTGGTGAAACGCCTCTCACTGAAGATGCATTGAGGGCCTTCTAATCACACTTACCATTCCCACATTACATTAGAGGGGGAGTTGAGTGAATGCAGGGTCCATTTAGAGGGTGAGCATTTCTTAAAACATCTAAAATGTCTATATTCCTCCTCTCATATGCCTGATGTCATGTCTCAGTTTCAGACCTCCGATTTTTCTTTCCAAACCAGGAAGATCTGAATGTTCTCATTTACTTTATTACCAAATGAACTAAGCCTAAACAAACCCATGGTCAGAGATTTTTTTTTTGATTTCTGAATATAGCATATGAAAAAAAGAGAGGTTGGGTTTCTGGGATAGTATTACAAGAGATATTGTTTCTTAACAAGACCAGTATCAACCAGCACAAATTCCAGGTCAAGCAGGTGCAATGGAACACCAGAACACAGCATGCTTTAGACTAGTATCCAAAACATATGGAAGCTTGTTTCCGACATGAAATAAAAAATAAAAAAGGTAATTGTTACTTTTTATATCACAATTCTGCCTTTTTGTCTCACAATTGCGAGTTTACATCTCACTTTTTTTTTCCTCAGAATTGCGAGATATAAAATCACAATTGCGAGTTATAAAGTCAGAAATGTGTATTGCGAGTTATAAAATCAGAAATGCATGAAATAAAGTCAGAATTTGGAGGAATAAACTCAGAATCTGGAGGTATAAAGTCCGAATTTCAATATATAAACTTGCAATTGCAAGAAAAATGTCAGAATTGTGAGTTTATATCGACAGACAAGACCGAGCAGGTTACTTTGATATGAAACAATCTCAAATTTCAAATTTTGTCACTTTTAAAGAAATTTAAACAATAAATACCATTTTGTGGCTCTTTAATGTGTTGTGACAGATCACTGTATTGCCTCAGTTCATGCGGCTCGTGAACGATCATCTCTTACTACTAGTTAATTTATAGCATCGAATGAACATCAGAAGGAAATGTTATTTCAATCACGGAAAGACATCAGCACACACCATTTTTCAAGTTCAATTCCACCTACGTTAATCTGCTAACTCCCCTGACTTCTTTGTCAGACAAAATGGCGGTTTCAACGTTATGATTGGTTAGATCGCCTGTCAATCAAACTCCTGGCGAAGGGTCAATTTGGTGATAAAAACTTGGAATCGTGACTACAACACGTAATTCTGATTTTATAACTTGCAATTGCAAGTTTAAGTCTCACAATTCTGAGGGGGAAAAAAAATCAGAATTGCGTGATATAAACTTAAAATTGCAAGAAAAAAAGTCAGAATTGTGAGTTTAGATCTCACATTTCTGACTTTTATAGGATGCAATTGTGTTTATGTCATGTAATTTTGACTACAACTTGCAATTGCGAGTTTAAAAAATGTCGCAATTACCTTTTTTTTTTTTTTTTAGTGGCGGAAACAAGCTTTCATAAAAACATGCTAGTCATTTCAGTAGGCTATGAAGATTTTTTTCCTCTAAATAGCTGTGCTGTAAACTGCAGAATATTTTCAATACCTAAACTCCAGCCTGTAGTCTACTGTGTTGAATGGTTGGCACTGGTTTGTGAGCACCAGTTTTTATTCTGCCAACTGCTATACAGGACACTCCACCTTGATGCTTCAGAAAACAGGGTGGTTCCAGTCAATGATAACTCTTAAGACCTGGATTTATCTCCACTCCACCCCATAATAAATGTGTGAAAGTGTAACTGGAAAAATAGAAAGGGTATTTGTGTGTCTAGAATTCTTCTAAGACATAAACAGATGGGTGGCCAAGTTTCTTATGTGGTCAGGCCTGCACTTGTGTAATCATTACCTGTCAGTGGGCACTGCAGTTAGAGGGACACGTCAATTGACTTATGCCGGGTTCAGTCTACACAATACTTATCATAGTCATAGTTATCATAGTCACTGTGTCAGATTATGTGATTTTGACTCTTAAAGGATTAGTTCACTTCATCACTTCATGTCTATCTTTCTTCAGTAGAAAAGAAATGAAGGTTTTTGATGAAAACATTCCAGGATTTTTCTCTATATAGTGGACTTCACTGGGGTTCAACGGGTTGAAGGTCCAAATGTCAGTTTCAGTGCAGCTTCAAAGAGCTCTGCATGATCCCAGATGAAGAATAAGAGTCTTATCAAGCCAAATGATCAGTCATTTTCTAAAAAAAATAAAAATTATATACTTTTTTAACCACAAATGCTCTGCAATGCGCCACGCATTACGTAATCATGCGTGACGTAGGCAGAAGTCTAAGTCATTTACGAATCACCACGTCACCCTACATCAGAAACCAGATTGTGCCAAATTCAGGCCGATATTGTGTAGTCTGAACCCGGCATTACACATTCAACAACGACTCTCTGGTATTTCCTTCACAAACCATGATTTCCTGTCTTTGACCTTAAATGGACATCTTGGATGCATCTTGAATGTTAATATCTGTTTCAAACAGCTGTCTTTACAAATTAAACATCTTTAGGTAAGCCATTCATAGTCTGCTTGCCTGAAAAGTGGACCTACCTATTTGTCTGAAGATACTCCAAGTGTTTAGGAAACGTTTTTTTGAAGGTACTGTATCAGTGTTTTTGGAGTTCCATTCGATGCCGCTAGTGTTGCAAAAACTACACAAACCGGTTTTAAAGCTTCACCGTCGTGTTGAATGTACAGAGTATCAGAAAAAGAAATAAATCAAGCCAAGTGGCCTGATCTGACTTCCCACTTCCTGTCCACTTTCACATTTCACACTGATCGTCTTGACTACAGCTTTCCCTCTCAGCTCTGTTTGATAAGTTATCCTCAGCAAACCTGTAAGTTTATTAGCCTTGCAGGTTTCCTGTGCCGCTGCCCTGCATCAATGTCATCTTTCAGAGTCATGAGCAGGGGGAGAGTGGCCACAAAGGGGTCTTTCTGTAGCTTGCTGCTGCGCTCGTGTCTCTGACCTACATGCCTCCCTCTTTCGCTGCATTTCTCAGCAGCTTCTCAAACCCGCAGACACAAACGGAAACATTGAACAAGTCAGGGATTTCTTCCCAGCAAGCCCCAACTAACAGATGAAAGATGAAGAGAAGGAAAAAGATCTCACACCTCAACATTAGAGGGCATATCCGATACCTTCCATAGCCAGTGCGACTTTCAAACTTTACTATGTTGTCGACACTGAAGGGGTATTCAAATTGACATGATTTGCAGTTACAAAGAATCCCAAACTCATTTGCTTTCACTGACAGTTGGAGTCACAAGAGAGACAGAAACCGCTGATACAACTCGCATCACTCTACACGTGACTTTGGCTTGGATATTTTAGTTATATTTTTGGCATTTTTATGCCTTTATTGGATGGGACACTATAGAGGGATGACAGGAAAGAACAGGGTGGGGAAAGGGGAACGGGATCGGCAAAGGACCTTGAGCCAGGAATCGAACTCGGTCGCTGGACATGCAGTTGCGTTTTATGTCGTAGTGCTGCCCACGAGGCTATCGGCTCCAATGAGACTTTGGCTTGGCTTTTTAGTTAGATTTTTGCCATTTTTATGCCTTTATTGGATGGGACACTATAGAGGGATGACAGGAAAGAACAGGGTGGGGAAAGGGGAACGGGATTGGCAAAGGACCTTGAGCCAGGAATTGAACTCGGTCGCCAGACATGCAGTTGCGTTTTATGTCGGAGCGCTGCCCACGAGGCTGACGGCTCCAATGTGACTTTGGCTTGTTTTTTTTAGTTATATTTTTGTGATTTTTATGCCTTTATTGGAAGGGACACTATAGAGGGATGACAGGAAAGCACAGGGAAGAGAGAAGGGAACGGGATCGGCAAAGGACCTTGAGCCAGGAATTGAACTCAGTCGCTGGACATGCAGTTGCGTTTTATGTCGGAGCGCTGCCCACGAGGCTATCGGCTCCAATGAGACTTTGGCTTAGTTTTTTTAGTTAGATTTTTGCCATTTTTAGACAGTATAGAGGAAAGACAGGAAAGCACAGGGAAGAGAGAAGGGAACGGGATCGCAAATGACCTCGAGCCGGGAAACGAACTCGGTCGCTGGACATGCAGTTGCGTTTTATGTCGTAGTGCTGCCCACGAGGCTATTGGCTCCAATGTGACTTTGGCTTGTTTTTTTTAGTTTCAAGAGTTCACACTTACAAATAAGTCAGGTAAATTAATTGGTAAACGTATTTGGCATGCTGTCCGGGGAGAGGGCTCCGAGCTCGGTAATCGGCCCGAACACAGAGTACCCCCCCCCCCTCCTTTTAGATTATATGAAGTAATCCAGAGAGTGTGAGGAGACGGGGTGGTGGAGGGATTCTGGAAACTGTCGAGGATCCTTGGGTGAGTTTGACTGTGATTATATACAGGCCTGAACTCATGCCGATTGGGTAGATACGTTGATTACATATTGTTGACAGCTGGTTGAGATGACGTAATGATCAAGATGATGTAATGATTGGGTATCTTATTTGACTTGTTCCTCCTGAACTACGTTTATAAAACATCATTAGATTTTTGCCATTTTTATGCCTTTATTGGATGGGACACTATAGAGGGATGACAGGAAAGCACAGGGTGGAGAAAGGGGAACGGGATTGGCAAAGGACCTTGAGCCAGGAATCGAACTCGGTCGCCGGACACGCAGTGGCGTTTTATGTCAGAGCGCTGCCCACGAGGCTATCGGCTCCAATGAGACTTTGGCTTGGCCTTTTAGTTCGATTTTTGCCATTTTTATGCCTTTATTGGAAGGGACAGTATAGAGGAAAGACAGGAAAGCACAGGGAAGAGAGAAGGGAACGGGATCAGCAAAGGACCTCGAGCCGGGAATCAAACTCAGTCGCTGGACACGCAGTTGCACTATATATCAGAGCGCTGCCCACAAGGCTATCGGCTCCAACGTGACTTTGGCTTGTTTTTTTTTATTTTTGGCATGTTTTTGCCTTTATTGGAAGGAACAGTATAGAGGAAAGACAGGAAAGCACAGAGAAGAGAGAAAAGAACGGGATCAGTAAAGGACCTCGAGTCGGGAATCGAACTCTGATGGCTGAGGCGCAATTGCGCTTTGTGTAGGCATCAACATGACTTTGGCTTGTTGATTATGTTAAGTGACAGTTTTATCACTTTGTGCCACTCATTTATAGGGCTATGACGATAACCGCATTAATGTAATACCACAATACTGGCCGAAGAGGAGTGCAAGCAACTTCCGCAACAGCGCTGGTAAATGCATTGAATCAGTGCCATGGTCTCTATGTTGCTGGCCTTGTAAACTGGAACTCAAAGTTAAAATAAACGCAATACCTTTTTTTTTTGTTGAATGAACGGTTTAATGACTCACTCAAAGACAGTCCCTTGCCGCCACCTAGTGGTGTAACAATGTAACTACACTGACTGACAGCCTGTCTAGAAAGCACAGAGACACGCAGTGCTGATACCGGTGAAATATCAGTCAGATTTGAAGATCGGAACAAGCTTATGTTCTGTTTTGTGGACCCTTATTTTGACAGTCTGTTCTGTTTCCTTTAGTTCCTGTTTACCTGCTCTGTTTAGTTTTGGTTTCATTAGTTACCGATTATGCACTCATTTCTTTCTATAGTTACTTATTAGGGGCTGTTCAAACAGAATGTGTGTTCCATTCCACTGAGCTACTTTCCCATTTTTTTTTATCAATGTAAACACATGCTAGGCAGACATCTTTAACTGTTGCGCTAAAGTCTCGCATCATTTGGAGCATTTCGCGCATGACACGGCATTCTAAGTATGTGGCGCTCAAGTTCAAATAAGTTCTCTAGATCTCTAGACCATTATCAAAAAGTGTTTTGTGTGAACCGGCCCTTAGTTCCAAACATGTCTTTTCTTTCCTTTGTTCTATCCCTGTTTATCCACCTTATTTTTCAGCTTAGAGCAGTCATGGCCATTTGTAAATTTAATGTGTCTGACTTCCAGAGTCATTCTGTACAAATCAGCTCGTTATGCTGCTTGATATTGCAAACTGCTATTTCTTACCATATTATTTTGATATACTGTCTTAATTATAAACACGCTGCATTGTAGCGTGAACAGTTCTACAGTATACTGTACTTTTGAGATTTTTTTCGGTAAAATAGCGGTCTCGCACATTCACAGAAAACACCTTACTTCTCCATTGAAAAATAAGGTGGATATAGCCCTGTGTTTCAGTTGTTCTTGGTCAGTTCTCATTTATGCATTGTACGGTTTGCAGTTCTCCTGAGTTCAGAGTGTTTGGATTATAAACACAGTCTGTTTTGGTTTTGAATCTCTTTTGTCTCCATACCTGCCCACATCATAACACTTATTTATATAGCAAAATAATAATAATTTAAAAAATAGTGGTTATATTGCAATATTGAGCCACTCTAAATCACTGCACGGAAAATTCCTTCACCGCAGCAGCCCTACTCACTTATACTATTCAGACTTAGCAATCATAATTTAAAGAGTATAAGGTCATCTCTGATTCCAGTTAAAATGATACAGCTGCATGGAAGGAGGAACTAGTTTCAACCCCCCGGCACAATCCTTAAATTTTTGCGCAAAAAAAAAAAAAAAATTCCATCATCTCATCAATCTTACTTAAAGAAAAGTTTAAGTATGAGTCACTGACCATGTACTGTAACAGCGATTGCATCAATCTGCAGTTTCTTGCATGAACACTGTCAACACTTTCTTTTCTCAGCTGTGACTGATTGTATGGAGACATGCATGGTTTGAAAAGCCATGTGGCATATGATGGATATGCAAGTGTTCACACACGCATACTCACATACTGTGTTACATTAGTACGACATGTGGAATGTGCATGTTTCATAACATAGGTGTGTCGTCACATACAGTACAGTCCAAATGTTTGGAACCACTAAGATTTTTCATGTTTTTAAAAGAAGTTTCGTCTGCTCACCAAGGCTACATTTATTTAATTAAAAATACAGTAAAAAAACAGTAATATTGTGAAATATTATTGCAATTTAAAATGACTGTGTACTATTTAAATATACTTGACAAAGTAATTTATTCCTGTGATGCAAAGCTGAATTTTCAGCATCGTTACTCCAGTCTTCAGTGTCACATGATCCTTCAGAAATCATTCTAATATGCTGATTTGATACTCAATAAACATTTATGATTATTTTCAATGTTGAAAACAGTTGTGTACTTTTTTTTTTCAGGATTCCTTGATGAATAGAAAGTTCAAAAGAACAGCATTTATCTGAAATACAAAGCTTCTGTAGCATTATACACTACCGTTCAAAAGTTTGGGGTCAGTAAGAATTTTTATTTTTATTTTTTTGAAAAGAAATTAAAGAAATTAATACTTTTATTCAGCAAGGATGCATTAAAGTACATTTGGCAGTAAAGACATTTATAATGTTACAAAATATTAGATTTCAGATAAACGCTGTTCTTTTTAACTTTCTATTCATCAAATAATCCTGAAAAAAAAAAAAAAAAAAAAAAAAATATATATATATATATATATATATATATATATATATATATATATATATATATATATATATATATATATATATATATATATTGTACACAAATATTTTGTACAATTGTACACATTAAATGTTTCTTGAGCAGCAGATCAGCATATTAAAATGATTTCTGAAGGATCATGTGACACTGAAGACTGGAGTAATGATGCTGAAAATTCAGCTTTGCATCACAGGAATAAATGATTTTGTGAAATATATTTAAATAGAAAACAGTTATTTTAAATTGTAATAATATTTCACAATATTACTGTTTTTACTGTATTTTTAATTAAATAAATGTAGCCTTGGTGAGCAGACGAAACTTCTTTTAAAAACATTAAACATCTTAGTGGTTCCAAACTTTTGGACTGTACTGTATTTGCTTAAATCAATGGTGTATAAATTAAATGTTCATGCTTTATTAAAGCTGCATTGTATTTTACAAGGTCAGTGTTTAAATGATCGGAATGTTCTTGATTTGTCTTGATCATATTTTTAGCGCAAAAAAAATAAAAAATAAAATATTAACAAATTTCAACACAAAGCATTTATTGTCAAAAATAAAAAGCTTTTTTTTTTCTCTTTAAAAAAAACATATTTTATTATTTCAACAATTTCAAAATAAGTTAAGAGACTGACCTGGCTAAGACATTTATAAGGAACAAGAAAGTAAAACATTTGACATCTCTGAGATATTCTCAGTTCAGAAAATAAGGAAAATTTTACCTTGTTTTGTTTTTTTTTACAGTAAAAAACACCTTCAGGAAAACTTTGAGGAAAAACAAACAAACAAACAAACAAAAAAAACCTTAACCAGAATTAATTTAAAATCCTGTTGTTTTTTGTTGTGCAAACATACAAAATTATGTTTATTTTGTTGACCGCATATTCATAGTTTCATAGTTATGTAACCTTGTCATGTAACATTACCTTCATGGCTTTAAAAAAACATGGTCAACTGCTACATGGCAGAACTACTGAAGTCATGTTATTTCATTGCCACTAACAGCGCTCCGATCTAGAATATTTGACAGTAATTTAGATTATTTTACAGTAGTAAAATATATCTAGATTGTTTTACAGTACTTGGAGCTCACCTTCTTCTTCTTCTTCATTTTTTTTTAACCAATTGTCAATGAAACTGAAATAAACAATTAACTTACAGTATAATTATTGCTGCCTTAAAATCATGTTGGAATGATTGCATTGTTCATGTGCACTCTTTTATTTATTTATTTACTATTTTTAACCCATACTTTGAGTTGAGGGCATGTCAGTTTGAGAATCCCAGTGGAAGCTAATTCATATTGATCATAAAGTTGATGATCTATAGTTTGCCAGAAAGTCATTTTAAAGGGTAACATGCTCGTGCAAATGTATTCTATTGGGAATTACGTAAATGCAAATCATATTTAAATGACAATTTCCAAACTAGCATATAGAAAGTTTCCAGAAGGCAGCCATTTTGACTGCTAACACCATGAACCAAAGCTGTTTAAATTAAGAGTTACTGATCTCACTTTCTTTGCCAAAGTTATCTCACATGTAATTCTGAGTAATGAACAAGGTGTTGTATGTCTGCTGGAGTGAGTGAGTGAGTGTGTGTATGTGTGCATCGACTTTATTGATGAACAGCATTTTCTCTCTCGACAGTAGTAAATGTTTCAAAAGACAGCAAACACAAACGGTCACGCAACACATAAACCATGAATAAATCAGTAAAAACAAACAGACAAACAGCTGACGCTACACAAACATATCAAGGCCTGGGAAATTTCTACTGCTAGAACTACCAGGTAGTCTAAGGATCGATGAAGGACACTGCTATGTAGCGTGTGCCGTTGGTCGTAGGTAGTCCTTCGTGAAGGTGGGTGAGTCTACCTGGATGCATGAAGCTCCAGCCTTTTCTAGGAGACTCTATGGAACAATTATATCTGTGAAATCGGCAGCCTCCACCCTGAAATAGAAGGAAATGACTCGTAAGTTTAGCTACAGGTATTTCAAATCTGTTTTAGGAAAAGTAAGGCCAGTATATAATAAGCTTGCCTGAAAATCTAAGCCCTTGTTGTTGAGAGCAATATTAATGGTGAATGTTGAGGAGTCGTGATGTGGTCTCAAATAGGCTTGTCTGTTTGGAGTGTACTTCACCACAAAGTTCATAATGGCATAGCCCTGAAAGAAAAAAAAAAAAAAAAAAAGATAGCAGACACGATCAAAACCCAACTCTCAAAAGTATCTGACAGATTTGCTTACAGTTTAAGGGTACGTTTACATGACAACGATGTACTAAAAACGGAAAAGTTTTCCTTTGCGTTTTTCACATACAGATGACAACATTGTCAAAACAATCCGTGCTTAAAATGCTGTATTCTGCTGCCGGGCCAGTAGATGGCGATGTCACTTTGTAAAGAAACACTACACGCCTATAGATTGAACACATAATGCACATGCTGTCACAAATTTATGTGGTTTAAATGGAGACGATAACGGTATCATTTTCAGAAACTTGCACTTTGAAACTCGTTTTGAAATATTTGCATTTTCAGGCCCCCGAAATGTTGTTGTTGGGCAAATTAAAGGCCAAGCGCATAAAAAGTTGTCCGTTACAGTGTCGTGTAAACTGACCATGTCATTTTGAACTGTTGATCTATGGAAAAGAGCTTCAAGAAGATTCTGCTGAAATTCTACTTCTGAATTCCACTTTGTAAAGTAAATAAGTAAATAAGTTAGATTTTTGTGTGAACTGCCCCTTTAATGGATGACCTACAAAGAACTCAGACTTGTGGTGCCAACCGGAGTTCACATTCCATGAGTTAAATCATCCGGAGACCTAATAACATTCATCCACTCAACAGTGGACAGAGCCTTCCTAAAAGAGCAGTGAGAGAGGGAAAGCTGAAACTCACAGAGAGAAAAAGATGACTTGACTCATTCCATGAGTCACGTCAACCAAAGACCTAACAAAGTTCATCTTGCAAGCTGTGTTTTAGTTGGCTGCTTTAATAAGCTTCCAGAAATCATGTAGATGTGTAATGTACTAAAAAAGATCCTTGTGGCTGACAAAAAAAAGTTTAAATTGCTCAAATGATAGAAAATGCCCTAATTTACAGCTAATAAGCAGCAGCTCAATGAGAGTGTGAAGCCATGAGTTAAATCAACTATACTTAACGGATGAATTTCAAGAAGCCTATCAAGAAAATATCTGACTTATATTTCATGCCACAAAGAAAAGAAAATGCTGCAAGAAGCAGTTATGAGTTCAAAACCGTTAGTTTCAAATGTAAGTGAAATGGCGGAAAATCTAGTGTGGAATTTAGTGTGAAAAGGCTTTTTCTTTTCTTGAAATGCAAATTTGCATTAATTCAACAAATTCTCCACACTTGATGGATTTTTACTGGTGCAAGGACGCAGCTGGCTTTTTTAAATAGCCTTTTTTTTTCATGTTGAGCTTCAATGATGTTCAAATTTTTATCATCCAAAATAAAAGGCAAATGACTTGTTGAAATATGAAATGTGCCATCTGTGTTTGGTTTATAAATAAATTAGCCATAAAGCTCTTTCTGTATTATTTTCTGAAATTTAAAAGTAAAACATGCATTGCAGTAATGACATTAATTGCCTTAAATCTCAAGCTATTTTGACTTGAGGTTGAAAAATAATCATGTTTTTTTCTTTTTTGTGTAAGCTTCACAGATTAAACCTTCAAGATTTTACCCAGTGTCAGAAATTAATGGGGGCTTGGGGCAAAAATGCCACTGCACAATTAAGGTAAATCTATTAAGACTGTCGTGATTAAAGTAAAATGTGAAAATTAATGTGAAAATTATCTTTTTTTAGATCTGTTCACACTGATTTAATTTAATTAATTAATTTATTTTTGCAGCATTGAGCATTATAACTAATTACACATTTGTGTTGAGCATATGAATGCTTTGGCCAATCAGAGGTGTTTGCATGAGTCACCGGTAACTTGTAACTTCACAGTAACTTGCTGCCAGCCCTGAAACAGTCAATAGTATTCAGATTGAAGTAACTTAATAAATAAAAGACAACGCAGATACATTTCATAAGGTTATCATAAAAATTGCATTTACAAAGTGACATAAAAAATATTGCCCCTTAATTGAAAAGTTGATTTCTGACCCTGGTTTCATCCTAATAAACATAAGAAGAAATATTGCCTTACAAAAAGATGAGGGAGAGGTAGAAGAGACGTTCTGATTTAACAGCTGATTATGACTCAGTCCAGATCTAGACAGACTGCCTCACCTTGGTGTAATAGCCAGAGAAAACCTTGAGAGTGACAGGGGAGATGAATTCCCTGATAAAGTGCAGCCATTCCTTATCGAAATCGATCTGTCTCATATGAATGTCATCTGTTGGGACACTCTCATAGCCTCCAGTGATACGTCTGTCCTGCAAACAGAAAACACAATGACTGGGCAAACAGTCAATGATAAAAACCGCACAATTGCACTGCTGTATAAAGTCTATTAAAAGTTCATTTACACTGAAAAAAAAAAAAAAAATCCCCAAAATGATGATTAAATATGAGCATGACTAGATATTTACACGTTTTCGTCTGCTAATAGTACTAATCTATTTTAACACATTTTAAAGTAATTTTCATTCATGGGTGATCCCTGTACAAAGTGTGCAGACTGTTTTAAGGCCGGCGGGTTTATCTGACCTCGTGTCTTCCACCAGACCATGAACCATAGTTTTCCATCTCCTCCACCAGCTCATTGCAGGCTTTCTCCGAGAACACAGGGAACCAGAAAACATCTGGGCATGGCTGCAGAAACATAAACAGGTGATTAATATCATCAGGTTAGTGTCTTTTCTTTTTTTTTTTTTCTCAAATAAAAGCACTGAAGTATGCAGTCATACTGTACCTCCCATCCCAGTCCACAAAGTCCATTTATTGCATAAAAAGCAGGTCATTCAGAATAATAATAATTATTGTTGATCTATGGCTGCTCATATTTGCATATTACAAAAACAGACAGTTTATGAATCAGAGAGAAGGTGGAAAATGCTCATAATTGTTATATAAGCCTAAATTACAATCACTTTTGGTGCGCAAAGCTTGACTAACATTAAAAGTGGGAAAATAAATTGCTACAAAAGTGTAGAGGGTTAATGATTGTTTTGCTTTAAGGCCTCAAAATCCATCCTTTCTCCAAGCTGCTTGTCCAATATAGCAACTCTGGTGCTTGTGATCCACTTTCCAACAGTGTTTAGCTCCAACTAATCAATCACCCAGACAAGCTAATCAAGGTTCTCAGGATTACTAAAGCTACAAGCAGGTCAGTTTGATCAAAGTTGGAGATAAACTCTGCAGATCAGTGACTTGCCCAGCCATGCAATATATGGTTGTGGGGATGTTAAAGCCTATGTCTTTGGATTGTGGGAGAAACCGGAGCACCCAGAGGAAACCCAAACCAACATGGGAAGAACATGCAAACTCCACACAGAAAGGCTGGGACTCGAACTGGTCTAGTCTGGATATTTTGACACTGTAAATCACCAGATCATTCCATCAACATTTTTAAAGGGGACATATAACGCCCCTTTCACAAGATGTAATATCAGTCTCTGGTGTCTCCAGAATGTGTCTGTGAAGTTTCAGCTCAAAATCCCCCACAGATCATTTATTATAGCATGTCAAATTTGCCCCTATTTGGGTGTCAGCAAAAATATGCTGTTTTTGTGTGTGTCCCTTTAAATGCAAATGAGCTGCTGCTCCCTCCCCCTTTCCAGAAGAGGGCGGAGCTTTAACAGCTCAACAACAACAAAGCTGGAAAATCTCACGCAGCCAAAATGAGGAAAGTGTTCAGCCTTACATTGTTCAAACCGGAGTCGACACTGATGGAGAGACTCAGGAAGAAGTTACAACTTTTAGATTGAAACTGGACATTTCTGAATGGTTAGTGCATAAATTGATGTAGTTGCTGTGGAGTTGATTCAACTCATCCACTAGCATGTGTCGTCATGTTCATCTTTTGTGTGAATTGATCCTCGTTTGTGAAGCAGTCCGGCGTAAAATGACGGCATGACAACAACACTCGACTACAACAACTCTTCCTCTTCTCTAAAGCAGCCCAACAGCCTCACTCCCTTTGTTGAGTGTTCTCAGGGGAGGGGTTTATGTTAATTTTGGGGTTTGTGATGTCACCAATGCAAGAACAAGCTCGTTGTAGTCCCTACCAGCCATTTGTTGTAGTCCTTAAAAAGCAATTTCTGAAAAAAGAAAGCGGTCTTAGGAGCTAAGATACATCGTTATTGGGAAACCCAGCCCAGGTCAGGCAAGAACTTGGAGGTAGTGTTTGATGACCAGCTAAGCTTCAAGGACCATTGCAAAGGCTGTCCAGACATGCAGATTTGCAGTGTACTTCATCAAGAACGTCAGATCCTATCTAGTTCCTATAAGAGGAATGTGCTTGAGCTAGCTGGCTTCTTGCATGCACACTTAAACTGCAAATGTGGTTCATTTGGTCTTCAAAATAGTACTACTTCACTGATTGACAGTTGGTGCCCTCGAAGTTAAAGGTACTGATGCTTGTATATAGAAAACCACTGGCTCTACATGTGTGCCCTCCTACTTTTGCAAATATATCCTTCTCCCACAAGTTTGCTCGATAAACGAGTGAATAAAGTCCCTTTGCGGAATATTAAGGTTCACTGTACATCCATGGTGGAATGATCTTTCCCACTCTACCCAAACAGCATCTTCTAAATGAATGCATGTTTGTTTATACCTGCTCCAAGAGGTTGTCCGTAAAAATTCGAGTGTAGTTTGGATGGATGTATTTCTCTCTCCAGTCCTGTGTAAAAAAAAAAAGAAAAAAGAAAAAAAAAAAGAAAGATAATTAGTACTTTAGTCCATTTATTGACCTACATTGCAAACAATGTTAAGCTTCTCTGCATTCATTCCCAGAATGAAACCTAGATGGAGGTCAACACAGACTTATGTTTACCCTGTCAGCACTCCACTTCATTACAGATGACAAATGAACCACTAAATGAGAGCTTCTGGGTTTTTGTAACTTACACTTTGTATACAGAAAACATTCGATCACAAATTGTGTTGTCACTCACCAGAGGGTTTTCAAATATTTGCCACAGGTCATTGTTATAATGGGATGTGTTATAGTTGGCCGTCGAAATAAGCCTTCCGAACTCGTGTCGATTTGTAACATACATGAAAACTCCCTGTGGCGGACAAAGAAAAGGTAGTTAAACACTAAACATTATATTTATAGTGAAAAAAGAGCGAACATTCACAATTCAAAGGAAAATATGTAAAATGAGCAATAAACAAAACACAAATGGTAAAAAGAAATCCAAAATAAACAAGCATAATCTGTGATAAATAATGTGTGATCAATAACACTGGAGGACAGATGTTGGGAACGGCTGTGAGAGGGAATGGAAAAAAAAGTGCAACTCCAGGAATCAACATTCCTGTTTACTATAACTACAAGCAGGGACAAGGATTCTTGCATCTAAATGTGGGAAGATCCAGACTTACTCTCGGTCTAGGCTTTTCCAAATCATGTCTTGCACTAATCTCAAAAATATTAGCATATTTGTTGCATCCAATGCAAACATACAAAAGTAATAAGTGCTACATAAGTACCTAGGCTGAGATAAGTCATGGAGCTTATGAGGGTAAGTTTCATGTTATTGGTATTGGTGTGCTTGGGAGAGGGTTGTTCTTGGATATAGATGGCACTGCAGGGAAATCAATAATGCAGGATATCCATTAGATCCTTCATTGGCTTTTCCACCACTTAACTTAGCAGAATTTTATGGTTCTGTGTATATGCATATATAATATCTGGTGCTTTGTCCAGGTTAACCCCATCGAAAAGCAGAGGTAGCTTATCAAAACAATGGCATCACTTTCCCAAAGGGTTCTGCTGGTTAGCTGAACACATCTGTCAGTGCAAGATGCATTCTGAAATGGTGGTGTTTAAATCAAATGTTCAATTGCCTACTGGGACATGCACCTAAATTTATGACATAGAAAAACCATGAAACAACCACACTGAGCATAAAATGGGGATTTATGTTTTTTTTCCCACATGCATAGAAATTTATCTCAAATTTGCTTGACCCTTTTCTATGAGATTACATGTTCTGTAATCAGACAAACAATGCTTGTACGTATACGTACCTCAAGCAAGCAAATATTAAATGTTAGTGGATCTTTTCCTTCCAAAATATGCTATATATATATATAAAACTATATTTAGCATGGTTGGAATATAACTTTCTAACCATTTGGAAAAGCGACGCCTTGCTTTAAAACATTTGAATCTTAAAATGATATAAGATAGAATCAAAACAATAGGAACCTGTCGGGATCTGAGCATATGGAATGATTCCGGAGAAGGAGATTCTCTTTCTCTGTGTACTGTCTAAAATGAAGGAAAAGCACCATGTAAATTATATAATGAGACATAAACAGTGTGAGTAAGAGAGAGATGGATTAAGAAATTTGCATATTAGGGAAGACTGCCCTTCCGGGACAGCTGAGGTGCCTGTGTTTTAGTTGGCTGATTTTCTGCTCAGAAAAGAGCTTTGTGCTGTTAGTAGTAGACAGGAAGTATTTTAGTTAGAAAAACAGCAGAGTTAGTTATTAGTGGTGTAGGATGTTTAAGGAGAGGCAAAAACACACAGCCAGACATTCCCATTGGTTCAATGTCACATGTTGCATACGAAAAAGGGAGATAGGAAAAGAATGATGAACACTTTGAATGCATCACAGAGGCTGCCATAAACGGACAGAGAGGTCATGCCTTCACATCAGCACATTGATATTCTTTGAATACTTGCCAGTTACATCTTGGTAACAGAAGTGCAGCAGATGTTTAAAAGCAATGAGAAATCAGGCTAAAATGTCATATGCAAACTAATACAGAACAAGGAGTGTTTTAGAGGTTATCATCCACTTTACTACATCCCCCCCTTAAGTTCTATCGACAGAATTTGTGACATGTAGTCAGTTACCTACGGTGGCCCAGTAGTGCACAACACAACGAAATTAAAAAAAGCAAACATAAGTTCACAAAACAACGGAATAAAGCCACAACACAACGGAAATGCTCGTGACCACTAGGGGGCTCTCAGAGCTTGGTATTGTTAGTATTCCTTGCCAATGTTTTATAGAGTTGGCAGTGATATGAATACCACGATTAGTTTCAACAGTATATAACCACTATATAACCAAGTGGTTCAAACGTTTACATACTTAAAGCTAGTCATGGTATTGATATCTTTGTAAGACTGTCGACTTTATAGAACATTGGCAAGGAATACTAATATTAACGAGTTCTGAGAGCCCCCTAGTGGTCGGGAGCATTTCCGTTGTGTTGTGGCTCGATTCCGTTGTGTTGTGGCTTTATTCTGTTGTGTTGTGGCTCGATTTCATTGTGTTGTGGATTTATTCCGTTGTGTTATGGCTTTATTCCGTTGTGTTATGGCTTTATTCCGTTGTGTTATGGCTTTATTCCGTTGTGTTGTGGCTTTATTCCGTTGTGTTATGGCTTTATTCCGTTGTGTTGTGGCTTTATTCTGTTGTGTTGTGGCTCGATGTCATTGTGTTGTGGCTTTATTCCGTTGTGTTGTGGCTCGATTTCATTGTGTTGTGGCTTTATTCCGTTGTGTTGTGGCTCGATTTCATTGTGTTGTGGATTTATTCCGTTGTGTTATGGCTTTATTCCGTTGTGTTGTGGCTTTATTCTGTTGTGTTGTGGCTTTATTCTGTTGTGTTGTGGCTCGATTTCATTGTGTTGTGGCTTTATTCCGTTGTGTTATGGCTTTATTCCGTTGTGTTGTGGCTTTATTCTGTTGTGTTGTGGTTTTATTTTGTTGTGTTGTGGATTTATTCCGTTGTGTTATGGCTTTATTCCGTTGTGTTGTGGCTTTATTCCGTTGTGTTGTGGTTTTATTCTGTTGTGTTGTGGCTTTATTCCGTTGTGTTGTGGCTTTATTCCGTTGTGTTGTGGCTTTATTTTGTTGTGTTGTGGCTTTATTTTGTTGTGTTGTGGCTTTATTCCGTTGTGTTGTGGCTTTATTCCGTTGTGTTGTGGTTTTATTTTGTTGTGTTGTGGATTTATTCCGTTGTGTTGTGGCTTTATTCCGTTGTGTTGTGGCTTTATTCCGTTGTGTTGTGGCTTTATTTTGTTGTGTTGTGGCTTTATTCCGTTGTGTTGTGGCTTTATTTTGTTGTGTTGTGGTTTTATTTTGTTGTGTTGTGGCTTTATTCCGTTGTGTTGTGGCTTTATTTTGTTGTGTTGTGGCTTTATTCCGTTGTGTTGTGGCTTTATTCCGTTGTGTTGTGGCTTTATTCCGTTGTGTTGTGGTTTTATTCCGTTGTGTTGTGGCTTTATTCTGTTGTGTTGTGGTTTTATTTTGTTGTGTTGTGGCTTTATTCCGTTGTGTTGTGGCTTTATTTTGTTGTGTTGTGGCTTTATTCCGTTGTGTTGTGGCTTTATTCCGTTGTGTTGTGGCTTTATTCTGTTGTGTTGTGGTTTTATTCCGTTGTGTTGTGGCTTTATTCTGTTGTGTTGTGGCTTTATTTTGTTGTGTTGTGGCTTTATTCCGTTGTGTTGTGGCTTTATTTTGTTGTGTTGTGGCTTTATTCCGTTGTGTTGTGGCTTTATTCTGTTGTGTTGTGGCTTTATTCCGTTGTGTTGTGGTTTTATTCCGTTGTGTTGTGGCTTTATTCTGTTGTGTTGTGGTTTTATTTTGTTGTGTTGTGGCTTTATTCCGTTGTGTTGTGGCTTTATTTTGTTGTGTTGTGGCTTTATTCCGTTGTGTTGTGGCTTTATTCCGTTGTGTTGTGGCTTTATTCCGTTGTGTTGTGGCTTTATTCCGTTGTGTTGTGGCTTTATTCCGTTGTGTTGTGGTTTTATTTTGTTGTGTTGTGGCTTTATTCCGTTGTGTTGTGGCTTTATTCTGTTGTGTTGTGGCTTTATTTTGTTGTGTTGTGGCTTTATTCCGTTGTGTTGTGGCTTTATTCCGTTGTGTTGTGGCTTTATTCCGTTGTGTTGTGGCTTTATTCCGTTGTGTTGTGGTTTTATTTTGTTGTGTTGTGGATTTATTCCGTTGTGTTGTGGCTTTATTACGTTGTGTTGTGGCTTTATTCCGTTGTGTTGTGGCTTTATTCCGTTGTGTTGTGGCTTTATTCCGTTGTGTTGTGGTTTTATTTTGTTGTGTTGTGGATTTATTCCGTTGTGTTGTGGCTTTATTCCGTTGTGTTGTGGCTTTATTCCGTTGTGTTGTGGCTTTATTCCGTTGTGTTGTGGCTTTATTCCGTTGTGTTGTGGCTTTATTCCGTTGTGTTGTGGCTTTATTCCGTTGTGTTGTGGCTTTATTCCGTTGTGTTGTGGCTTTATTCCGTTGTGTTGTGGTTTTATTTTGTTGTGTTGTGGATTTATTCCGTTGTGTTGTGGCTTTATTCCGTTGTGTTGTGGTTTTATTTTGTTGTGTTGTGGCTTTATTCCGTTGTGTTGTGGCTTTATTCTGTTGTGTTGTGGCTTTATTCCGTTGTGTTGTGGATTTATTCCGTTGTGTTGTGGATTTATTCCGTTGTGTTGTGGCTTTATTCTGTTGTGTTGTGGCTTTATTCCGTTGTGTTGTGGCTTTATTCCGTTGTGTTGTGGCTTTATTCTGTTGTGTTGTGGCTTTATTCCGTTGTGTTGTGGCTTTATTCTGTTGTGTTGTGGCTTTATTCTGTTGTGTTGTGGCTTTATTCTGTTGTGTTGTGGCTTTATTCTGTTGTGTTGTGGCTTTATTCTGTTGTGTTGTGGCTTTATTCTGTTGTGTTGTGGCTTTATTCTGTTGTGTTGTGGCTTTATTCTGTTGTGTTGTGGCTTTATTTTGTTGTGTTGTGGCTTTATTTTGTTGTGTTGTGGCTTTATTTTGTTGTGTTGTGGCTTTATTCCGTTGTGTTGTGGCTTTATTCTGTTGTGTTGTGGCTTTATTTTGTTGTGTTGTGGCTTTATTTTGTTGTGTTGTGGCTTTATTCTGTTGTGAACTTATGTTTGCTTTTTTTTAATTTCGTTGTGTTGTGCACTACTGGGCCACCTTAGTTACCACATACAAATGGGGACAAATCCCCCAGTTTGTAAAAAACAAAGATCATATTAGCAGTAATGAATGTACAATGGAAGTTCATGGAAAATTGAATTCTAGAGGGATTAATTGGATAACTGGATTTAGCACTGGATTGACTAGTTATGTATTACTAACATATTTCATGTTAGTACATTTACTTTAAGAACAGTATTTATTTGTGTATCATGTTTCCATGATAACTGACTCTAAGGGCCCTATCATACACCCGGCGCAATGCGACGATGCAAGTGTTTTTGCTAGTTACAGCCCGACGCATTTCTCATTTTCACGTGCAGAACCACACTGTTCGCACCCATCAGGTCACCCATGGACGTGGTGCACTGTTGGCGTGTTGCTATTTTGAGGCAACTGAAAACGCAGTATTTTTTTGTTGTTGTTATTTAAAGGGCTTGTTAGTACTATGCGCATATATGCGGGTGCACAACACGCGTACACTCTGCTTGTTACACACACAGGGACGCCCATGACTAGGGTGCACACGTGTTTCAGACCATGTGCTTAGATCATTAAAATAGCCCAATATGTTCAAGATAAAAGTTGAAATATTGGCCATACCGAAAAGTTAAGCAATTACACATATACACATGATAACACATATAAAAGTGTGACTACTTTCAAAATGGTATGTATTTTAACAGTTTTCCTGGTGTCTTCCATTGTAAGTGCATTACTTTAAATGTTTTATTATTATTTTTATTATTAATAAACAGCATGCCATATATGCTGCTGATAGAGCTTAACTTAAACATTATATATAAATATTAAATACAATATTAACTATATAGGTTAGCATGAATTTATTCCACAGAAACAACTTATATTATATTGGCATTGCATAACTAAATACTAAAACTAACATTAGATAAATTATATATTTTTTCTGATCTCGATTTGTATTATATTAGTACAGCTCAGTGTTCAGCGGTCATACCAAGTCTCTGGCATTCCTGCACATGGCCATGTCAGGGTCCAGTCTCTCCAACACAAAGACATTTCTCTCTTTGAGTTCATTCCTCAGAGTCTGGCCCTTAATGAGGTAGATGTGGGCCATGAAAGGGATGTTCCACACACCACTATTTACACAAGAAAAGACAAGGATTATATATATTAAGCAGCACAACTGTTTTTAACATTGACAATAATAATAAATGTTTCTTGAGCACAAAATCAGCATATTAGAATGATGAATAATGTGACACTGAAGTAATTATGCTGAAAATTCAGCTTTGATCACAGGAATAAATCACATTTTAAAATATATTAAATAGAAAACAGTTATTTAAATGTGTCATAATATTACTGTGTATATATATATATATAAAAAGTCAAATTTTTTATATCATGTTAAAATAGATGTCTGGTGAGAAATGTACATGCTAAAAAGAATTCTGATCTTTTTGATTCAAAGAAGGATAATTAATGCATTTTCTTATAAGATTATATACACTAAAATTTCAGATCTTATTTTTTGAATCACATTCTCTTAAGTCACTCACACACGCTTTCCTTGCACGATGTCAATGTAGTCCTCAGATCTTGCATAATAACCATCAAGACTCAGGGCTCCCCAAAAGTTGGACCACAGTTTTCCGTGACGGGTGACAAGAGGGCCAATTATTTTTCTGAGGTGGAAAAAGGATAAAGGAAAAGATAAATGACACAAAAATCAGCATCAACTCATAAATAAACTAAGAAGGCATTAAAATTACAGGAAAATTGAATGCTGAAAGATAGTCAATGTTCGCAATGACCACAAAACAGGTGTAGATTTTTGCAAGAAAGCATATTGCTTTAACATATATAGCACAAGTAAGTGGTTAACGTGATTCATGTGAGAACATTTTCTTGTGTGAGGTTGAAGAGTGCATCCTTTTATTTAGGAACATGAGAGCCATTTTATATGGTATCGTTTCTATAATCATAAGTGTGAACCTAAAGTAACACAGTCAAGGCTTCACATCTACTGTGACCTTAAACTCTACAAGCATGCAGAATATCACTTTACTGAGGTAAGCATGTCATTCAAAACACATTAGTGGAAATTATAGTGTTGGTCAACAATGTGAAAGCAAGCAAGTAAAATTCCACATTTCTACGGTTACCAGTCACGATTTCACTCCTCAAGCCCGAGGCCAGCAGAGAGAGTTCCCAAGACTTCTTAAAATACCCGAAAAGGGCTTCCTCCATAGTCATGCGAAAGAGCGCTTAAGGTTGTCACGTTAAATGTGACTGAGTTCAGGCTTGTTTTTTAGTTAGTCAAGTGGCATTTTAAGAGTTCATGCGATATAGAGCAGACCGTTTCTATGCGCCATGGGAAAACAGGAAGCCACCCATGCTTATTTTTAAACCGTGAGGGATTTGCATTCAGTCGGCTGTAATGTTCCTGTGGTTTTAGCACTTGAGGGATTCGAGTCCGTTCCCTCAGACAAAAAGGTTACTGTGGAAGATTCCAGAGTATTGAAATGCGTAGCATCAAAGTGAAGCTACCTGTTTTGCTCGATGAGGAGTTTCAGGGTCTGACGGTTGGTGAGCATCACATCTGCATCAATGCTGAAGTAATAATCACAAGAAAGATCCTTCCGGCACACATCCCTGTAGGAAAACAAGAGGGTGTCATTATTAATATTGGCAAAGTTCTGTGCAACGTTGATTCTCTCAACCTCTTTAAAGATCACCATTATTATATTAAAGGGGTGGTTGATTATGATTTAACTAGTTAGTGTGTAATGTTGCTGTTTGAGCATAAACAACATCTGCAGAGTTACGACAATCAAAGTTCAATGCAAATGGAGATATTTTATTTTACAGAAATTGCTTTTTAAGGGCTACAAAGAGCTTCTTCCTGGGTAAGTGACATCACAAACCCTAAAATTTACATAAACCCCGCCCCAGAGAACACTCAACAAAGGGGGCGTGGCCATGTTGGGCTGCTGTAGAGAAGAGGAAGAGTTGTTGTAGTAGAGTGTTGTTGTCATGCCGTCATTTTACGCCGGACTGCTTCACAAACGAGGATCAATTCAACACAAAAGATGAACATGACGACACATGCTAGTGGATGAGTTGAATCAACTCCACAGCAACTACATCAATTTATCCACTAACCATTCAGAAACGTCTAAAAGTTGTAACTTCTTCCTGAGTCTCTCCATCAGTGTCGACTCCGGTTTGAACAATGTAAGGCTGAACACTTTCCTCATTTTGGCTGCGTGAGATTCTCCAGCTTTGTTGTTGTTGAGCTGTTAAAGCTCCGCCCTCTTCTGGAAAGTGGGCGGGAACAGCAGCTCATTTGCATTTAAAGGGACACACACAAAACGGTGTGTTTTTGCTCACACCCAAATAGGGGCAAATTTGACAATTTCTGTACTCTTTCAGAAGATGCGTAATAGCACATCCTACCAGATAACAGTGAAAATTCCGTCAATGGCAGGGAAACGTCTCATAAATGATGGAAAATTCTGTTAATGGCGGGAAAAGAGTTCATCTTGAAACTGTCTATCATTAGAAAGATTTAAGACTGTAGTTTCAACATTTGACCACTATTTGCGATTAAAAAATGGTTATAGTGGCAAATTTCATAATTTCTGTCAGGAGTGCAAAATCAACTTGCAAAATCAAACGGTAGTTTTTGACATATTTCATATAAAATAACAAGGTACATTCACATCTGCTCTCATTTATTTGTGATCGTACAGGTTTGCTTTACAAAATCCATTAGGACTTTCACATGTTTACTTCATATTAAATTCATAAAGCAAATGGAAAATTTTAATGACGTCTTCTGGCTTTTAGTTGAGTTTAGTTTTTTTGTTTTTACCTGAAATTTGAATACTGCTCACATTTGCCAAGTTACCAAAGTCTGCAACCAAAAGTCAGAGATCTGTATATAAACGTAAACATGGACAAGACCATGGGCACTTATGTCTCACAGTACAAGGTATTTTAGAAAAACATCTGAGACTAAGTTGATATTTAAATGAAACATAAGTGTATTTTAGTAATTTTCCTCATTTATTTATATATTCTTGTATGTTCAGCACTGAAGCACAATAGCAGGTCTGAAACAAACATTTTCTAATGTCTGCTCTGACGTCTTATGCAAACCAGCATTTTTCAGACCTACTAATTAAGATAAACAACTTGAGTAATATCACCATGACAGCAGCCACTAATGCCAAACACAGACATGCAGTGAAAATAGCATCAGGACCAGCTAAGATAATCAACCCACTGAGCAGTCCTAAATCATATTTGATGGTACATGACTAAAATGGATGTTAGTTATTGGGCTTGTCTGTGCAAATCTCAAACTGCAATTTAATATCTGATTTTAGGGGTTTCCTGAGTATGAACATTAATAACACTGACACTAAAACAAGCAGCAATAATAACATTGGAAGAATCTGGTTATAAGTAATTGTGAAAAAGGCTCAGGAAAGTCAAGTGAGAAAATATTGTGACATTTACTTTTTTCTTAAGTGTGTTAATTGCTTTTGGTGTCACTGTATGAAAGCAGACATGCATAAGCAGATTGAAAGGGTTTTGGAGCTGGACTGGGAATCTTGGAGACAGCAGTGTTTGGGAGAGTACTAAACCGAGCAAATAGAAGGGTTCACAGGAGCGTTTTCTGTGTTTTGTTGGTGCATTGCTATAGGAGGGGCAGATTTACTGCTTTGTGGTGAGTCGGAAGTTGTTCCTGTGTTTTTTATTTGTAAGGAGCTGAAAGTGTGCTGACATGTGGAAAAGGTCTGTGTGTATCTTTGATCAGGAGTTAGAGCTTGAATTGCTCAGATTTGCATTGTAATTTAGTTCGTTATTTGCATATTTTCGAGAGTCACTCTTAAATTAAAGGGACACTTACATTCCCATGTTCCTTGCTTCTCCTTGAGTTAAGTTCTCCTCGGGGCCAACAACCTTAAAACTGCGGAATACATCCTTGTTCTCTTCCCAAAACTTCTGTATGTGCTTCTCATGGTAAACTTCCTGAAGAACAAGACATGGAACAAGAACGGTAATAATCTCTAAAAATCCAAAAGGTCAAATGCTTCTTATTGCTTTGTCAGCCTGACACTCACATTGTTATGAATAAAGACGTTCAGTTTATCTTTGGGATAATCTAGACTCAGGAACCGTTCGAGGAACTCTGGCAGGAATGGAGTCGGCTGCTCGATGAATACACCGACAGTCACTTGTGGAAATTCCTGTTTAGATAAAGAGAAAAGCCTGGTTAAACATGAATACTTCTTCATGCCGTTGAGTTATTCACAATGTGTTCACTAAGGCTGGGCGGTATAACCAAAAAAAATATCACAGCTGGAGTCATTTTATTGCACAGTGATTGCGTATTGCAATATAAATATTTTGCTGGAAATTCAACATGTTTATATTTTAATAACCATGTTTCTCCAACCATTCTCCAAACCGCTTGTCCTTGGGCCGAAAGCTGGAAATCCATCACAGAGATATTAATAATCCATTAAATACTTGAACAATAAAAGATACTTAATCTAGTTTGATTATTTTGTCTCTTTATTTCATAGACACAACAAAAAGATATGGTTATTCATAAAAATAAGTCTATTATAAGTGCAAAAACAGCATCACATTATCCAACACTTAAATTAAAAACCAAAAGAACTCAAAAAAGTAAAACAACTAATATGAAACTATTATGTCTGAATGGATAAACTACAATCAAACCGTAGTAAAATAGATAAAATACCACACCTGTGGATGTATATCAGCTGAATTCTATCAAAGACTATAGTATCTTGTATTGTTCTGAATGGGAGAAAGTTCAACGCACAATATGGTGGAATAAAGGCAAGCGCGAGCTCCGTGGGTAGAAAGCGAGAGATTTAAAGGGGCCGCAGCCTAAATCGGCTCATATTTAATGATGCCCCAAAATAGGCAGTTAAAAAAATGAATACAAAAAAAATTTTTTTGACACATTCAGGGGACAGACACATTCAGGGGACACCTTAGACTTATATTACATCTTTTAAAAAGACGTTCTACGGCACCTTTAAGTGGCCTTAACTTCTATGTACTTGCATCAAAAAATAAGTACAATGTACTTATTGGGGTCATATAATATTGCAAAACACGTTTGCTGCTATTGAGGGGGATACAGGTAAGGTTAGGGAAAGCTTTGGTGGTATGGGTAGGTTTAAGGGTAGGGGTGGATCAACAGTGTAATTATAAATGTAATTACAGAAATAAATTACAGATGTAATAACATGCATGCGTTTTTAAAATGTAAGTACAATGTAAAAACATGTATGTACACAATAAGTGCACTGTATCAAATTATTAATTTAAATGCAAGTACATAGTAGTTAAGTCCACTGAATATAAAGTGGGACCCAGGTTTTTTTTTTTTCATTATTCAAGCATTTAGAAAAAAAAATTATGAGACAGTTGTTGTCAGATTTCATTGGTGATTTCAAATATGAAACTGAATCGAAAGCTTGGCAAACAGCTTTGGAGAATTTGATGTTTCCCCATTCAAAGAGATAGAAGCTGCACTTGCATTTCAAAGATAGCCGCTGAGTGAAATGACTTGTCTTAAAGGGACTTTGATTCTAGAACATCCCTAAATAAGATTATCCTGACTTGCTTTCACTCTATTTTCACATTTCTTTATGTTTCTCTCTCACACTAAATAATGAAGCTTCCCTAAACACTGATTATGGTATAGAAAATAATATACAGTGCCATCATACCATCCAGCCTTATTTCTCACATAGGAAGAAGCGTTGCTGGAGGTCTGAGAGAAAGTAGAAGCTTCTTTCCCATGACATTGAGCTTAAGGTTACATGGATCGTTCACCACTACTTTTGTGGTTCTTGACCAGTCTACACAGCTCACAAGATGAAACGGGAACTGAGTGACACCATGTAATTTCCCAGTTCCGACCTTGGCTCTGGGTTCCTGAAGGGAGTGTCCTAGGATCGAGCCAAAGGTCTTTAAATTGTTACCGACAGAAGAGCAGGGACTAAACAGGAGACACAGGGGATTCTGTGGAGTCTAGACCGGGACAGTTTCCTTTAACGGGGGCCCTTTCAACCACTGCATAAGCAGTGTGAGATTTTGAACCCTCGTCCCTTCTTCAACAACCAGCCCAAAACCACTGAGCAAATGAGAGTAGTTCGACCCAGCCACTCCCTCGACAAACAACAGACTTTGAGTTGGGCCTCATCTCATCAAACTTTTCCAATGTTTTTTAGCAATAAATCAAATATTAAAAATAGGCTTTTTGTTTCACTTGACCAGTCATCTGTCAATAAATACTCCCCCCCAAAACAGACTAAGAAAAAATACAGTTGATCCATTCCTTGATGCTGATAGCCGTGTTTAATTTACTCAGTTTCGCATTTTGCCTAACAATGCCCTTCAGCCGTGATTCACAATGATTACATATCTCATATCATGTAGATTGTTGAGGTAAAAAAAGTGTGCTCATTTTCTAAGAGACTGGATTTACAATCTCTGCCACACTGTAAAAAATGACCGTGATTTTAACAGTAAAAGACTGTAAAAATGCTGCGGTGAAAAACTGTTGATTGGTTTACAGAAAGTTTCCGTACTATATACAGTGAATAACTGTAATAGATCTAACGGTACATTTAATGTAATTTTACGGTAAAATACCGTTAAATTCACAGTTTTTGGACGTGAAAAATAACAATTCATTGTAAAATTTACAGTGAAAAACCGTAAATTGACATTCCCACAATTCCCTGCGTGACACTTCACATTTGATATATTTTCATTGAAATAACTCTGTTTCTTCTTAGTTTTTCTCATTTTTTTCTAATCAGTTATGTACATTAGGGTTTTATGTTACATCTAATGTTGTTAAATTAATGTTTATTGCATTTTTAAAATTTCATGCATGTTACCATGATGGTGTTTAGTGTGTGTGTGAATGACAATTTTACCGTAAATTTAACAGATTTAAAATGTAAAATTCACATGTAACTCCGTAAGTATGTTTACGGTTAGATGTCATTTTTACAGTATTGTTCTGGTAACCACAGCTGCCGGTATTTTTCCGTAGAAACAACGGGATTTTTTTTACAGTGCAGGAGGATGATAAAACAGTCTCCAATTTGTGACAGACGGCCCAAGATATAACTAGAGATTTGGGATCTTTGAATTTGGCCAATAAGCACTCACCCAGATTGGCCTAAAAACCACCTAGAAATGCAGCAAAGCTACCAACCTAAACACCTTGACGAGTTATCTCATTTTTATGAGAAACGCTTCCCCGCCATTGATGCGATTTTACGGATTTCCATGTATTCACTGTAATATGGTAGGGGGTGCTATCCCACATCTTCCAAATGAGTACAGTATCTCAAGATCAAAACACAGGAAAAGAAGAAGCAGAAATGAGTGATCTCACACGTAAGCAGATGCATATGATAAATAATGCGATCATCAACAATAAACAGCATATAAATCAAAATGGTCTAAAGTTACAGAGTGAAATGTCGACCCAGGAAGTGGTTATGACTTTGGGGGTGTTGATGGACTTGATCTACACCATCTATGTTTCGATCAGAGTAATGAATCTGATCCAGACATAGTCTTTGACAAAAATGTGTTTTATCAGTTTAAATGCAATGCCCACATTTAAAAATTCAATAAACAACTGATGGATAGAACCAACATTTTTTTTCTTTTTGATAATCAGGGTAATGCATTAGCTTACAATGAGCAACAGTGTTGGGGGTGACACATTACAAGTAACTTGAGTTACATAATTAGATTACTTTTTTTGTGTGGGTTCCTTGCCGTTGTCGCCTTTGGCTTGCTTAGTTAGGGACACTTGACATTTGATATTCAACAGTGTTTTGATCTGCCTGCATTGACACCATTGTATGCGAACTGAACTGAGCTGGATGATGACAACACTGTTTTACTTCAGTGCTGATATAGATAAATTAACTTAATTAATAACTATTGATTCTTACATCGGAATTAATCAGTACTGGATTTACTTAAGATGGATAATGACACCATTTAGCTGCTGTGCAGCCAAAATTATATACCAGTTATCACTGTAAAGCTGCTTTAACACAATCTGCATTGTTAAAAGCGCTATATAAAGAAAGGTGACTTGACATTTCAAGTGATTAATAAAATAATGCATTAATAAGTTACTTTTTCAAATAAGTAACACAAGTTGCTTTGTTTCCCCATGTATTGACTGACAGCTCTCCTGTCCTCATGTTGAGAAATTGTAAACATGATTATTATTGTACTTCTAGACTAAATGTGAACATGCTCATTACTCATCTCATTTGCACAAGCAAACAGAGTCAGTATAATATGTTTTATTGTAACTTTAATGATGTTCTAGAAACCACTCAGACAACCCTTAGCAGTGTGTTAGGAAATTCTGATAACCAAAAAAAGGTCAGCTCCAACACTGTGGTGAATTTTGCACAGGCAAGTGCTACAAGCATAAATGAGTTGTTTCCGCCTCAGTAACTCACTCCTAATGTATAGAACTCAAAGACCTTTTTGCCAACCTTAGCTGAACCCAACGACAAATTTTCAGGACGATCGCTATAAGTTGCCCTGTGGATAAAACCCCACATTGAGCCGCCCGCTAAAGAGAGGTCTGGTTGACAGCAACACCCCAGTAAGTGAAACCGTTCAAAAACCAAAAGCCATTTCCTGCACCACAGCAGTACACAACTTCCTCTTCCTCAAGTGGCTCCTCATGGGCATGTATATTTTTTTTTAGGAATGTTTAAAGGGACATAGGGTGGCATAAGACACATGTTATTGTTGGAAACGACACATAACTCCCATGCCTCACTTCTCCTGGCTTATTTCAAAGTGAAAACTGAAAAGGAACTAGTTATCCATCTAACATATACAAAGATGTATTAATAGTGTTGGAAATGTTGCATTGTTTTAAATGGCAGTTTTAGGGTATAACTTTCTGGTGATGAGAGGAAAAGGAACAAAAACAGCCACTGTGGCTTTCATTGGATGACTCACTTCAAGCTGAGACAAATCCACCATGTCTTGGTCACAGATGGTACAGCCTCGCTCATAGTTCCACACATTGGGGATGTAGTTGGCCAAGTAATTAAAGTATATCTGTTGAAAAAAAAAACATTTTTGTTTAGTTATTTATTGTATTATACATTTTAAAAATATAAAATATGTATATTCTAAAATATTTATTCTACATGGTCCAGATGATTTAAGCTCCAGGATAGGAAATGTCCACCCATATTCCAGCCTAGCCTCTAGTAGTTAAATCCAATTTTGGTCAGGACAACAACCCAAAAATGAATCCTGCTGTCAAATTGTCATGAGCTACTGTAACTAGAACTATAATTATCACTGGACTGTTACTTTAGATGTATAACGCAACACACATTAAAGAATGAGCCCGTCTTAGCTGGAAATTTACAAGACAGCATCACGGGGAGGGAAAACATCATTTTTGTATTTAAACGGTGTGGAAGATCAAGCAGATTAACTGTGCTGAAGGGAAATAATGTTCTTGTGTGTTGGCTTATGGGAAACGCCTCTTTTTATCTTAGATCAGGATAATAAAATTTACTTGTTACCATAAACAGGTTGCCTCAAATTTTGCTGAAAAATAAACTTGAAATATTTATTTTTGATTGGTGTGATAAAGGGACCCTGTGTAAAGCCCATGGGACCCCAGATCAAATATTATTTACACTCGCAAACATTTGCTATGTTTATCTATCTTTCTCTTTAACCATTCCAGTTGTATCTGACTCTTGGTGATTCGATGGCCCTCGCTTGCCATACGCGAGAGACTGACCATGAGTTTTCTTGTCAATGATTTTACCAGGGTAGGTTGCCAAGTCTTTACCCCTCAACCCTCCCCGTTACATGGCTCGGGACTCAAACACACACCACGGACAATTTAGCGTCTCCAATTCACCTATACTGCATGTTTTTGGATTGTGGGGGAAACTGGAGCACCCGGAGGAAACAATAGCCGCGCTTCCACTGTCGGGCCAAAGCAGGCGTGCTAGTGCGTCCCGGGGCCAGTCGCATTTCCACTGTCACTTCAGGGGCTTGATCGTGCCTCGTCGGGGCTTTCTTGGGAGCAACGGCCAGGGTTTTTTGGCTTGCCAAATATCTTGGTCCAAAGCGGGCTAGTTCGGGCTTGAGGGAGTGGTTACAAACAAAGGCAGTGTTTATCTGAGTCTGGAGATGGATGATTTCATATAAGATACCAGCTGACATCAGCACTAAAGACTTAAAAAGATTTTAGCTCAAAACTCACTTCTGTTTGTGATCTGATGTGAATTCTGATCATTGTATAAGGCAGAAATATTTATATGCATGCAAAGAGCTATATGCGCTAACATGGGAAATACGAGCACTTGAGGAAATCAGACAAATCAGGCTATCACAATAATGTAATTATTTTATCTGCCAGTAACTTACATCTCATCTTTTTAAATCAGACTGTCTGATATCCATATTCAGCTCCGCATATGCCATACTCCGGTTTTTCGGGAGCTATCTTTGACTGAAAATGTACCTGTTGGGACTGTCACTGGAGAGAGTGCTAAAGCTCCTCAGGTCGTATTTTTGGTGGGAATTTTGTAGAAATGATCATTCTTTCTAAATGTGATGTAAACATACAAATAAACAGATGCAGACGCAACTGAATAAGTATGTGTGTCCTCTTTCTTTTGTGAAATAACGGGAACTACCACTTCATTTCTGTGACTAATGTGCAATCTTGACACAAATTAATTCATTATGATCAATGCATCACTTATTATTGTAAAACTGTGGCAAAACATTGATGCCTGGGTTTATCAATCTTAAAGTAATCAACAAAAATTTGCTTTTATTGTGTTTGTTATGTGATCTCGCTAGTTTCCAGTGATTTGTTTTCTGATAAAACTTCCATTTGTTGGTGAAATAATGGGTTTGTGTGATGTTGTTCCAGAGAGTCCTGATATCACTGCAAAAAAAATGCTGTTCTTACTTAGAATTTTTTATCTTGTTTCCAGTCCAAATATCTTAAAGTTCTTAGATCAAGAAGCATTTTCTTGACAAGTAAAAATTATTTTTCTTGTTTTTAGGAAAAATAAGTTAAAATTAAGTGAGTTTTTCCTTAAAACAAGCAAAATAATCTGCCAATGGGGTAAGCAAAATAATCTTAATCCAAACCGAAAAGATTATTTTGCTTGTTATTAAGGAAAAACTCACTTAATTTTGACTTATTTTTCCTGAAAACAAGAAAATCATTTTTACTTGTCAAGAAAATGCTTCTTGATTTAGGAACTTTAAGATATTTTGACTAGAAACAAGACAAAAACTCTAAGTAAGAACAGCATTTTTTGCAGTGTACGGACAGGTTTTAGTGAAGTGTTGCGGAGCTTCTGGCCCGACGGTGGAAATGCAGAGTGGTTTTGGGCTCGGTGCTACAGGTCCGAGACTATTAGCCCAGCCTGGCCCGTTGAAAGCCCTGCCAAAATGACTAATAAGAACATGCAAACTCAACTCTCAGCTGAGACTCGAACCGGGGACCTTCTTGCTGTGAGGCGACAGCGCTGCCCACTGAGCTACTGTGCTATATTTATCACAGCTGTATGTGTGTCAGCCAGAAACAGAAGACTGCTGTCATGAACATTAGAACTAGGGGAATCAAGATATAATGTCTGCATGCTTCTATCCAAAACAACTTGCCTCAATACATGGTTGTGGATTTGTTAAGTGATACTGCACCCTAATTTAAAACGGTCCATGTGCCAAAGCTCTGAGTTTTTCTTCCATGGAACTCGAGCCCTTATTCTTTGTTAATTTGTTCACTGGTAGCTGGATACAGATTTTGGCAGAACAACTGCACACACTCCTGTCATGCTGCTTTCGATTACAGGAAGTTAGAATGTAATAGTAAGGAGGGAATCTTCAATTCAATCCAGCCTCAACCACATTACAGATGGTCTCCAGATGCACTCTTTCTCATTCGTCCCATGTTAGAAAGTTTTAGATAATTTAACATTTATAGTTGACTGCTGAGACAGACAACCCCTTGGAGACCCAGGTCATGACCTCTATTGCTAGGTCAATTGTTTAAACATTACTGACAGAAAATCCAAATGAAGAGAGGCTGTAAAACAAGCCCCTGGCTTCACATTCTGGTCGTAAGCTACTACTGTGTATCTTCAAGCCTTGTTACTTTTATTGGACCTTGTTTGAGTATTTACGAGAACATCTGCATTCCCCAGGGCATGTTAAAGACACTGGAGATCAGAGAGATCATCAGGGACGGACACGGGGCAGCTTGAATGAATCATAGAGCATAAGGGTGAGCTCTGGATGGATGATTATTCATTAGAAACAGCACAGATGGTTGGGCATTAGGAGAAGATGACTCCACGCCGGGCTGTGTTTATTTAATCTGTCACTGAAGAGCAGAAGGAAGAGCTCTACGGGTTTGAGATTACATTATCACCCAGGCATCCTGGTAAAATGTCAAACTCCACAGCAAGGCGGAGAGAGTTGGACAATGACTGCAATATTTCGGCAAAAGGACTGTCTAGTATTTAGTCATTAACTGTAAAATTACAGTCAGGAGCATCATTTTGAAAATACCTCATGTAGTGTTCTACTGGAAAATATTATCAGTTTTGAGGAACAATAATGAAGGTATATGAAATATTTATTTGTTTAAATGAACCAACTGCAGAAGGTGTGACTGAAACAGGTATTTTGATCCAGGTCTATTTTCTACACTGTTTGTATTATCCATTGACATGCAGAGAAAGAAGACATTTACCTTGGTGTTCACATTTCCATGGATAACCGCGGGCAGACTGTTGTAGACAGTGTTCCTCACTCGCACTCGCTCAGTCCCAAACTTTAGGAGAACTTCATCTAAAAAAAAAAAAAAAAGATTTTTACAATCAGTAAGTCCATGGAATTACTTGCCCAGGCAAGTCTGGGCACTGAGACTAGATACAGTACACCTCTTCTCAAGTAGGCCACATAATGTGAGGTGTCTGTAGAACAAAGGGTGTGAGATGAGTTACACTTAGGGTTTTGTTCAAATCCTTATATGAGCAGATGTATTGGTGATGCTAACCTCAAGTACTTAAAGAGATAACCAAGAACTAATACCAAGACCAAAACTGTTCTGATGAAAAATGCTGCCAAAACTTTGACAACCCTTTATTCATCAGCTATGTATGATGCAATATAATAAACAAATGGTTTAATAGCAAGTTTTACACAGCATCTTGGATTGACTCACCCACTGCTCCATTAAGATTCTGGAAAATCTCACACTTGTGGTCCAAGGTCATATTAAGCCTTTCCTAAAATAAAGAAGAGGACAAACTTGAGTTTGTGTAAAACTGGACATGTGACCTTTGTCCTTGTGTAAACTGTTTATAGTTTCGTATTTTTAACCCGTTTGTTTTCTTTTGAGTGGTATGATACATTTGCAAGCGTTTTATAAGTGCATGTGGTCGAGTTACAAGCATTTGTGCTCTCACAGTGCCTTAACCCTCTGGTGCTCTTCGCGTAGCGGTCAAAAATGACTTTTTATTTTTTTATTTTTAATGTACTATATTTTAGTTTGATATATTAATATTTTGTATTTTAGAGGATTTTATGGTACTAAATTATATTTATGCTGTAGTTATAATCCATTTATTCAGTTTTTGCGCAAAGAAAGAAATTTGCAACTTAAACTGTTATAAATCCTGAATGCTTTGGAGCACAGACTTAAGTTTGGTCTCTTTTAAAAAAAGTTTTAAAAGGTGAACTTAAGAAAAATTATAGAATTTTACATTTATTTTGAAAAAAAAAAGGGACACAAATACTATTTTCAATTTTTATATGAAATATATATTTTCCAAAACACATTTTACTCAAACTGTGAGAAAAATCAAGTTGTGTTCCAAATTTGAGCTTTATATCTCAACAAATGAGCTTTCAGTAAGACTTTGTTTGGGTGCAGTAGCAAAAGTTTCCAATAGACTTGTTTGCCAATCATTTCCAGTGTTTCCAATGTTCAGGACCATTTAACCTTTTTTTTTTTAATCGTGTCTTTTGTGTTCACAAAACCTTTACCACGTTTTTACAGAAGAGGATTAGGGCCAAGCTATAAAAAAAAACAAAAAAAACATCTCGAGATTAAAGTTGTTAAATTTCAAGAAAAAACTCGTTAAATTTTGAGAAAAAAGTCAAGATAAAATGTTGAGAATAAAGTCATTAAATTATGAGAAAAAAGTCCTTAAATTACGAGAACAAATTAGTTAAATTATGAGAAAAATGTCGTTAAATTTTGAGAAAAAAGTCGAGATAAAATGTTGAGAATAAAGTCATTAAATTAAAGAATTTATTCTTGTAATTTAACAAATTTGTTCTCGTAATTTAATGACTTTTTTCTCGTAATTTAATGAGTTTATTCTCATAATTTAATGACTTTATTCTCAACATTTTATCTCAACTTTTTTCTTGAAATTTAACGAGTTTTTTTCTCGTAATTTAACGAGTTTATTCTCAACATTTTATCTCGACCTTTTTCTCAAAATTTAACAAGTTTTTTTCATAATTTAACGAGTTCATTCTCAACATTTTATTTCAACTTTTTGCTTGAAATTTAACCAGTTTTTTCTCAAAATTGTGCGAAAAATCAAGTTGTGTTCCAAATTTGAGCTTTATATCTCAACAAATGAGCTTTCAGTAAGACTTTGTTTGGGTGCAGTAGCAAAAGTTTCCAATAGACTTGTTTTCCAATCATTTCCAGTGTTTCCAATGTTCAGGACCATTTAACCTTTTTTTTTAATCGTGTCCATGATGTTTTTTTCTTTTGTGTTCACAAAACCTTTACCATGTTTTTACGGAAGAGGATTAGGGCCAAGCAATAATAAAAAAAAACATTAAAAAAAAAAAAAAACATCTCGAGATTAAAGTTGTTAAATTTCGAGAAAAAACTCGTTAAATTTCAAGAAAAAAATTGAGATAAAATGTTGAGAATAAAGTCATTAAATTACGAGAAAAAAGTCCTTAAATTGCGAGAACAAATTCGTTAAATTATGAGAAAAATGTCGTTAAATTTTGAGAAAAATTTCGTTAAATTTTGAGAATAAAGTCATTAAATTATGAGAAAAAAGTCGAGATAAAATGTTGAGAATAAAGTCATTAAATTACGAGAAAAAAGTCCTTAAATTACGAGAACAAATTCGTTAAATTATGAGAAAAATGTTGTTACATTTCGAGAAAAAAGTCGAGATAAAATGTTGAGAATAAAGTCATTAAATTAACGAATTTATTCTTGTAATTTAACAAATTTGTTCTTGTAATTTAATTACTTTTTTCTTGTAATTTAATTTACAAGAAAAGAGTTTGTTCTCATAATTTAATGACTTTATTCTCAACATTTTATCTTGACTTTTTTCTCAAAATTTAACGACATTTTTCTCGTAATTTAACGAGTTTATTCTCAACATTTTATCTCGACCTTTTTCTCAAAATTTAACAAGTTTTTTTCATAATTTAACGAGTTCATTCTCAACATTTTATTTCAACTTTTTGCTTGAAATTTAACCAGTTTTTTCTCAAAATTGTGCGAAAAATCAAGTTGTGTTCCAAATTTGAGCTTTATATCTCAACAAATGAGCTTTCAGTAAGACTTTGTTTGGGTGCAGTAGCAAAAGTTTCCAATAGACTTGTTTTCCAATCATTTCCAGTGTTTCCAATGTTCAGGACCATTTAACCTTTTTTTTTAATCGTGTCCATGATGTTTTTTTCTTTTGTGTTCACAAAACCTTTACCATGTTTTTACGGAAGAGGATTAGGGCCAAGCAATAATAAAAAAAAACATTAAAAAAAAAAAAACATCTCGAGATTAAAGTTGTTAAATTTCGAGAAAAAACTCGTTAAATTTCAAGAAAAAAATTGAGATAAAATGTTGAGAATAAAGTCATTAAATTACGAGAAAAAAGTCCTTAAATTGCGAGAACAAATTCGTTAAATTATGAGAAAAATGTCGTTAAATTTTGAGAAAAATTTCGTTAAATTTTGAGAATAAAGTCATTAAATTATGAGAAAAAAGTCGAGATAAAATGTTGAGAATAAAGTCATTAAATTACGAGAAAAAAGTCCTTAAATTACGAGAACAAATTCGTTAAATTATGAGAAAAATGTTGTTACATTTCGAGAAAAAAGTCGAGATAAAATGTTGAGAATAAAGTCATTAAATTAACGAATTTATTCTTGTAATTTAACAAATTTGTTCTTGTAATTTAATTACTTTTTTCTTGTAATTTAATTTACAAGAAAAGAGTTTGTTCTCATAATTTAATGACTTTATTCTCAACATTTTATCTTGACTTTTTTCTCAAAATTTAACGACATTTTTCTCGTAATTTAACGAATTTGTTCTCATAATTCAACAACTTTTTTCTCGTAATTTAATGACTTTATTCGCAACATTTTATCTCGACTTTTTTCTTGAAATTTAACCAGTTTTTTCTCGAAATTTAACAACTTTAATCTTGAGATGGTTTTATTTTTTTTTTATTATTGCTTGGCCCTAATCCTCTTCCGTACGTTTTGCATTCAGATGGATGAAAAAAACTTAAACTTAAATTTTTTTAAGTCAAAAATGATAGAGGAGCACCAGAGGCTTGCTTCTTCACTGACCCTCTGAAGTGGATCCACGTAGATCTTAGTGTAGAATAGCTGATCATCATCATTATCATGAAGGTCCCACTGGTTCACAATCTTCTGTATGTATGGAGCATAGCCGATAAAGCCTGTGAAAGACATCATGTAGTTTTTTATAGATTGTTTGTGTTGTAAAATAAAGTATAGGATGTAAAAGATATGTGTGAAGCGTTGACATTATGGGATGTCTGGACACAGTTCCATTTTCAATTACATCTTCTCTGAGAATCTTAAATATCACTCCAGATTCTGGTGTGGTTCCTCAAACCCTCAAAACATTGGGAAGTCTGGCAGAAGCATCTGACCAACAAACAACAAGTGTCGTGTGGTCACGACTAACCTCAGATGACATAGACTTTCTACATCCACTCAAGATGGAGGACAGTGATCAGTATATGTGCTGGCTCTCTATGTTTCTATAGTAACCTGCGTACGGATATCTCATCATTTTCTTGAAGCTCTAACCACAGTTGAAAATTGTAGGGCTTGGTTCTCACATTGGCCTCTGTGCAGTTTTAGATACCATCATTCTGCAGGAATTAGGAACTATTTTAAGTTACCGCCCTAGACATTCCTAATAACCTTTTTCTATAGCCTACATTCATAGGCTGGTCTGAAAAACATTTAAAACACATCAAATTGATGTTTCCAGAGGCTTTAGTAGGAATCTGTACAAATCTGTTCAGTAGGCACCGACACATCTCAAATGATTTTACTGGAGATCTTTCAATGAATCATCAATCCACTAAAATCCAGAAGAAGCTAAACAAGGCAAGTTTTCAAGCACATATGATTTACATGTCAGTTCATTCGCTAAATTAGCAGATATTCTTCACTTCAAGGCGGTCACCTCAGATGTGGTGACATGAATCTTGTTTTATTACAGTGCAATAAAGTAAAACCCTTGACATAATGCCCAGGTTCGAAAGCAATAGTTGAAGCCAGATGTAATGCATTATGACATGTGGTTTGAATCTAGAATCCAGAATGCTGTTTTTCCCACAGATCGAATCAACTCTACCTTCACAAATCTTGACATGAGGGACGATCAGAAAGAGACAAGCTATGCCATGCAGTCTTTCTTATTTCCACGAAAACACGCTCAACATGACATTTCTAGTCCAACCGAAACAAAACAGCAGTCACCGCAATCTACGGAGCAGCTGAAGGGATAAAGCCAACCTTCAATTTCGGATGTACAGGCAATCGAACAGGAAGTCCAACACAAACAAACTTGTCCTGTTAATGACACAGCCTCAACGCCCCGACAGGACACTACACAAGACGGAGTGACCACTGTAGTCAAAGCAGGAATTAACCAGATAAAAATAGACAGAATCAGTTTAGACGAGCAATGACCACAGGGTTTAGAGTTCAGAGGGGCTGACGTTACCATTCTTCAATGGAGAGACCGAGGAAGATGGATGGACGCGCACGTACACACACTCAAATGAATGCACCATTCATGAAGACCTCTGTATGAATAGTGCACTATGCCTGGTGGCCCTCAGGAAATTCCACAGGGTGAGTGGCCGCCGCTGGCCGTTTACACAGAAAACACTTTCTCTATCATATTGTACCGATAATGAAATTCCACTGTTTGTCCTTCGCTCTCTATAATCACCCTCCTCGCATTGTTCTAAATCCTACCAGACCAAACAAACCCACACAGAAGCATCTGGGGCAAACTGCACGATGATGATACGGCTAAATGGCAGCAGGCCATGACCTCATGTGCATAAAGTCTTCCAGTGATTTGCTTAAAGAATGCACAAGCAAAACATGCAAATATAAATAACATGGAATGTTGAAGACCATGAGGTATTACAAGCTGTGAAGAACTAAAACAGACTAAACAATTGTACAAATCAATTGTGCACTTTCGGAATGTGCATGTGTTCTTAAAGGGATAGTTTTATCCAATGATTTACTCAACCTCAAGCCATCTTAGGTGTATATGACTATCTTCTTTCACACAAACACAATCAGAGATATATTTAAATATATCATACATATACATATAATACATTTTCAAGCCCCAAAAAATTCATCCATACATCATAAAAGTAATCCATACGGCTCCAGGAGGTTAATAAAGGCCTTCTGAAGTGAAGCAATTGGTTTTTATAAGAAAAATATCCATATTTAAAACTTTCTAAATTCAAATAACTAGCTTCCGGCAGATGACCGTATGCAAGAAAGGCTGAAACTGAACAAACTGAGGCTCCTCTTATCTTGTATCGAAATCTTCCGACATTTCTCTTAAAAATTTCTTCTAATCTGTGACCGGTGTTGTGTTTTGCTCTATCCTCTGAGCTTCCGCGTTCATCGTTGCGTCATGTGTCGGGTCAGAGGTCACTCTTCTGTTGCAAATCTATGCGTATGTCTAGTTATTTGAATTTATACTGATAAAAACTGATATTTTTCATATCATAACCCATCGCTTCGCTTCAGAAGGCCTTTATTAACCCCCTTTGAGCCATATAGATTACTTTTATGATGGATGGATGCATTTTTTTTTTTTAAATGTGGCCTCTTCACAATCATTTTAAAGCTTAAAAGAGCAAGGATATATCTCTGATTGTGTTCGTCTGAAAGAAGATGGTCATATACACCTAGGATGATTTGAGGGCGAGTAAATCATGGGATAATTATCAGTTTTGGGTGAACTATCCCTTTAAATCAGATTCACGGTTCCTGTTATATATATGTCCAAGGGCGTAGATTTGGTTTCAACTTTGGGGGGGTTGAACGTTGGTATGGTTGTATTGAATTGGGTGGTTGTAACTGATGGATTTGAATATTGGTGGGGGGGGGTTTACATCCCCCCCATCCCCCCCACAAACTATGCCCCTGTATATGTCAACCGTTTAACTAACTTGCTCAGCAAAACTGTTGTTGAAACAACCTATTCCACACTGGTCTTTATAGCGCCCCTTGTGGTAACAATGTGTTTGAAACATGTTGGAACGCAATGACGCATGAAAGCTAAAAATGTCTGTTCATATACCTAAATGATTTGTTCTAGTCCTTACATTTGCAAAATGCAAACTGTGTTTACTGAAGGCAAAATATAAAAATCTATAACACAAGAAAATCAGTCCAGTTTTGACATCAAATTGTAAGATGTGCACACAATGAATACATTACCAGATTGGCAATAAAGGTGCTTAAATTGGGGTAACAGCCAAAAAGTGTGTGCATGCAAAATGTTTCGACATCAGAACTGGTGAGAAGCTCATTTATGAATTAAAAAATATATGTATATATCATGTAAATGCAGATTTATTCAAGTTAATACAAATGTTTCTAGCTTTTATGTGTGGTATTTATGACCTTATAGAATATTGATTAAGACATTTACATTACTCTGCATGACCTTTGTTGGGTTATTTAACACAATCAGTGTAAGATCACATATCTCATAGTGTTTTGATACAATATAAGAGATGTAGAAATCCAACTGAACTGAATTGAAGGAGTTGAAATCTCAATAATACAATGACTTTGGGCTCATCTGTCTGCTAAACCTTTATAACTTAATAGCAAAGCGACTTTCATATTTTCACATCATTTCCCATTCCGTTTTTTACACACCTCCAGAGTTAAGAAAGCGTTTCCCACTGCGGACAGAAGGATACTTCTCTGCCAGTCGAGAATCCGGCCAGATGATTCCCTCAGCAGCAAACACCAGCTTATGATTGGTCTTCTGGAACTTTCTGAGAATCTCCTCAGGTCCACCAGCAAAGATGAGGTCATAACTTAAGAGGGGAAAGGAGAAGTAAATTGTTATCCTGTTCAACACGCTTACCAGCAATTTTCACATTTAAGACATCATCATCAAGCAGTTGCACAAATTATACTTGCTAATCCACATCCAGTTTATTTAATCAGCTGTGTCTATTTTCACTGAACTGCTGGAAGGGAGTGAAGGGCATTTTGGTCTTCTGTTTCAGACACTATTAATATGCCTGGTAACGTTAGTAACTATAAATGTCTTCAGAGGAAGTAAACTGTGAGGGAGGCACCATGGTTTCCTCTCGTCTGGGGAACACCTGTGCACACAAATGATTTCCCTTTTTCTATCATGACTTAAAATTCATCTCTGGAATATGTGACACAGCTATGGTCTCAACTACACCTCTAAGGGAAATATCACTGTAAAAGATATTTCAGAGGAACCCTGAACTCTGATTTGCTAGCTACTTTCCTAATGTTTAGCTTGTACATAAGGCTAGCTATTCACTGACGCACGGCCCCGAATGTTGTTATTCTAAACTTCTTTGAACTCTGAGCTGTTTAGGAGACCTAGAAATATAATAATTCGTAATTCCAGATATGGGTGTGTATAAATATCTGCTTCAGAGTTCAGAGAGTTCAGCAATAAGAACTTGATTCGATTTGAGGTGATTTAAGCAAATGACCCTATGATAAAACGGCACTGCATGTGGCAGGTAAGCATGAAGTTAACTTCAAACACTAATCTTTTTCTACTTTGTGATCATAATAATCACTCACAATTCTGTAGAACACACCCAGACCTGCACAGCAAAAAACTTTCATTATAAATTGACATGCTGTAATTTCCCTTGAATGATGAAGTTAAATAACAGGCAATTTATTATGGTTGATTTGCATAAATTGAGCAAAAAGGCACCAGAGACTTGGTTTTAAATGTAGGTCTACAAAATTGTTGAACAAATGCCCGAACGTTTTACCTTCACACAGAGTCTTGCTGTTTCCCATTGAATTGGCAATGGTACTGTAATATTTATCTTACTGAGGTGGGTGGAAAAGGATATGCATTTACACTTATGGCACACGTGTTATTGTTGATGGAAAGCTATACATTTTTAGCCAGTTATTTTGTCCTTCTCCAAACTAGATATTTTGCTGGGCATCATTTACTTTAAATTACATTTTAATAAAAAACAGGTAAATTACAGTAAGTATAGTAAGTATTGAGGCAAAGTAAGTATTTTATAGCAAATTAGAGTCTATTCACAGCATAGGGAAATGAATATTGGATCATTTTCTGTCTCTGGTATGTGGACCAGTATTTTTACTGTCTAGTAAATCTAATCTTTTCACACATGAATTGTTCACAAAGGTTATTAATTGTTAATACTTATTCCTGGGCTGCCTTGCTCCATGTTTCAGATTGTTCATATTTTACCCAGCTTTAGTAGTTGCCATGCAGTGCAGTTTAGGGTTGTTACAGGCTTCATAACTTAGAGTCTAAAGCTGTGCTAACCCACTTAAAAAATAATAAATAAATACATTCTCGTTTACCCAAGGTTGAGCATGTCTTAAACTTATGGGAGGTTGTTTCCACCGCTGAATTAAAAATAAAATGGGTAATTGCAACTTTTTATCTCACAAGAAATGCATCATATAAACTCGTGAGTTATAAAGTCAGTTATAAATTCATAATTCCAAGAAAAAAGCAAAATATCTTTTAATTATGAATCTGACTTTACAACCCACAATTGCAAGAAAAGTCAGAACTGAAAAATTGTCAGAATTGCCAGATGTAAACTAGCAATTGCGTGTTATAAAGTAAGAATTGTGAGATATAAACTCACAATTGCAAAAATAAATAAATAATAAAATCTCGCAATTATGACGTTTTTTCTCAGAATTGAGAGTTTATATCTCGCAAATCTTACTTTACAACATGCAATTGCGATTTTATATCTCACAATTCTGGGAAAAGATATAAACTTGCAATTGTGAGAAAAGCCAGAACTGGAAAAAAAAGCCAGAACTATGAGATAAAAAGTCGCAATTATGCTTTATATTGTACTATTCCATGGTGGAAACAAGCTTCCACATAAACCAGTTGTTTTAGTGTGGTGAGAAAATAATTTTACACTAGCCGTACATCATGGCTGAGCATCTCAAATTTTCAAAGTTGTTTTTTTATTCTGCTTCATGTTATAAGATCAGTTAGACTTTATTTCGAGAGTCCACTAACTATAAGTGACTTTGCAACAACATGTCAACTAACTAACGTCATTACAGTATTAGTAGACTGTTAGGTTAAGGTTATGGTTAGTAGAATAAGTTGACATGTACTTGCAAAGTTGCCTATATTGAGTAGAATGTCTGTTGGGGGATCATCAGTCTACTAACACGCTAATGACATGTAGTTGCAACATTACTTATAGTTAGTAGAATGTCTAAAGTGGACTATTGAAATAAAGTGTTACTGTAACATCTAGTTTATTATATTTATGTCTGTTATAAGTTGATATGTCATGGCTAATTTAAGAGACATTGTCAGTAATGTTCCTTTGAGAGAGTTCTTCCATGTCGGGAAAACCTCAATGCTCTGCCTGTGCTGTGTAAAGAGTAACAAGATATTAAGTAAAAGCTTTACTGTTGCCAATATGACTTGCCCAGTCCATCTTTATTACAATATAAAAACACATATCAAAAATATTATTTAACATCACTAAATGAACCTAAATGCATTAGGTTACACTAACAAAACTACATTTAGATCAGGTATAAAAGGAAACATTTGCACATTACCACTTTTTACAATGCGGTCTTAGCTTGTTTAAACTGATATATTTGGTCCCAGCCTGACCATCTGAAGAGTTCTCAAAACATCTACAAACCAATCAAGGTATTAAAGAAACCAGCTTCATGGTCAGATAAATATCATCCAACCATCTTTTTTTTCCCAATAGGCAGCCATTGAAATGATAAGCACACCTACCTGTCCACAAACAAGACCACTAAGTCATCTTGGTCAGCCAAAGGCTCCATGGCTTCCTTCAGCAGTCGAACCTTTTGGCCTCCCCCAATGGACCGACCCACATCACCTCCCTTCCACTCCTCTCCCATCCCCAACACCTGTGTCAGTTCAAACAGAAGCTCAGTCAACATACTACCACTACACCACCATCCGCACGCATATTATCAATGATTTCAAAGAAATGAAGCACCCATCATGTGAGAAGCAGTGTTCTCGCACAATAGTGTGAGAGAGTCCGGTACATGGCATTGTGCGATTGTTTAAAGTGAGAAATAAACCAGACTGTCCTCAAAAAAAAAAAAAAACGACCCTATAGGTTATTTTTTTTTAAGCACCATATTACGAGCTATATTTATGTTTTGAAGTCATAAAATAATGACAGTGTCGTGTTACGTCTGTCGTCTGTCGTCATGCAATGACGTATGACTGTCATTACCAATCAAAATGCGTGTTCATTTAAATGCAATGTGTGGACTTTTTACATCATTTCTCCTATTTCCATTTACCAAAACTAATTTTTATTAATGACTACACCTACCCCATCCCTAAACCTAACCTTAGTGATTTATAGTGCATTTACACTTTATGAGCACGTGTTCCCATGGATCGAACCCACGATCGCATGATCACATGATTGCATATTGTTATTGCAATGCTCAACCAGTTGAGCTACGCGAAACCCGAAATATGACACAGATAAATAGGGAACAATACATTAAAATGATAATGTCCTGTTGTCGATAGGGGCGCAACTATAGCAAACCCTCCTATGGTTCGTATTTCAGGGAAGTGACAAACGACCTATATGGTATTGGTATTGGTTGGAGAACATGTTGAAATAAACGGTAACACTTTACTTGAAAGGGTGTGCATAAGACTGACATGACACCTTCATAATCATGACATGACACGTGTCATAAATATGAAGGAGGTTTTATGAATGTTTATGACAACTGTCATTAAGTGTCATTCGCTCAATTATGTCATTTTTAATGCAAAGATGACATTGTTTGAGATGTCCGAGTTATGACAACTTGACATAAACCAACGCATCATAACCTGTCAGTGTCTTTGTCATGACAACTTGACATCATTTAGCTTTATGGGTTAACATTACATTAAACTGTCATGTGGTTGGTTTTGACATTGGCTGTCATGAGGCCATTATAATAGTGTCATAAATATGTATGTTGAGCTCAAGTACAGTGGTACAAATTGAACTTGTCATTAAAATGTCATTAAGTGACAATACTCTGACAAATAATTTTATAACAGTGTCATGACTATTTTTCATTTCATGTTTTTTTTTTTTTTTTCCTCCAACAGAAGGTCAGATAATAGACAATTTCAAATTTCGTAAAAAAGATGACACTGTTATAAAATAATGGTAACACTTTTACTATTAGCATTCATATGGCTAAAATATTGGCTGTTTATTAGTACTTATAAAGCACATATTAATGCCTTATTCTGCATGATCTTATTCTACATTCTTAATCCTACCCAATACCTAAACCTAACAAATAACTATAATAAGCAGTAAATTAAGAGTTTATTGAGGGAAAAGTCATAGTTAATCGTTTATATATGTGTTCCCTATACTGAAATGTTACCAAAATAATGTAATGTAATGTTAACCCATAAAGCTAAGTAGTTTTTTTTAAGTTTGATAATTAATCTGCTATGTCATGTTTATGCCAGGTTATGATGTTTTGCTAATGTTAAGTTGTCATGACAAAGACACTGACAGGTTATGATGTGTTGGTTTATGTCAAGTTGTCGTAACAAAGACATCTCAAACAATGTCATCTTTGCATTAAAAATGACATAATTGAGCGAATGACACTTAATGACAGTTGTCATAAACATTCATAAAACCTTCTTCATATTCATGACACGTGTCATGTCATGATTATGAAGGTGTCATGTCAGTCTTATGCACACCCCTTCAAGTAAAGTGTTACCAAATAAACCTTACCTTCACATTGAAGTTGAAGTAGTTTGCTGACTGCATGAAGCGGTGGTAGCCTTCCGTCTCCTCCGTTGCAACAGTAAGTACAAGCAGTTTTTCTGGTGACAGAAGATAATCGAGATATAAATAAATAAATGTCTAGCATAGAAACAGTACAATTCCTGGGCTGTATTCCTCAAAAACCTAACAATATTTAGAATTCTTAAAGTTTTCCAAAACCCTGTCATTCACTAAAAGACTCTTTACCAACATCTATATATGTTGCTTTTTGCCTACAGTATGAAGTAAAGGGTTTCTTATTACTCCAAACCAAGCTACAACCAAACCTCAAACCTATGTCAACACTCACAAGACTGATTCCTAAAGTTCATCCCCTCCTGTAGAGAGGATAAATGCAGAGTAAAGAAAAAAATCACCATGATTTGAAATGGTTTTGGCAGGACATGTCCCATAATGAGTATTGGTGTTACATATGATGGTGGTAACAGTGGTGCTGATGGTTAGTTAGCAGAAGAGGGGCTTAAGTTTCTCAAGCACCCGCTACACTTCCGCTGGACGTGCCAGTGAGCAGGTACAGACCCTCTAGTAGAGCAGTGTGGGAAAATAAATTCCAGACTGGGGTGTGAAGGGCTGGGTAACTTCAATCATCCGTCATCTCTTGGTTTGGAAAACAGCCCCAGAGAAATCTTAAGCAAACTTAAGAGTAAGAAACAGGATGTGTGTACGTCACTTGTAACACTGTAGGTTTTACAGCTGTACCGATTGAAAACAAATGACAAGCATGTGTAGAATAAAACCTCAATTGTTCTTGCACATGATGGTGTGGCCTTCAGAAAACTTCTTCAGTGCTTTGATTTGCATTTAAAAGTCATGTCCAGAAGCATGTGTTTTGTCCCATGGTATTTGCAGTGCAGGTGACTGGCTTAAATGGGTCCTTGATTATGATTTCACTTTTTTAACTTTAGTTAGTGTGTAATGTTGCTGTTTGAGCATAAACAACATCTGCAAAGTTACGACGCTCAAAGTTCAGTGCAAAGGGAGATATTTTCTTTTACAGAAAATGCTTTTTAAGGACTACAACAAACGGTGGGTAGAGGCTACAACGAGCTTAGGGACATTACGAACCTAAAGTTCAGTAGCCCCGCCCACTGATTCGAGCATGACAAGTAGTAGTAGGTAAATAACAGATGTGAATCGAGCAACTAAGTGATAATTATGCCTTTGGAGAGTGCAAAATGTTGTGCAGTGCCAGGTTGTGGATTAAAAAATGATGTTGTGCCTTCTATATTGGATCCGGGTATGTAATGATTCATGTACACTCAGATGTTTTTGTCTCAAAATCATTAATTGTCAGTAAATCAAACCTGTAACTAAACTTTCAACTTCACATTGTTTCTCTTAGTAGGATGAAAATAATCTGTTATTTAAACTGAGATTAAATTATATATAGAAAGCAATCAAAGAACGCTCCCTTTACAATCACTGGAGCTGTCAATCAAACAGCGTGAGTGTTCTGGACTCTTGCCAAAACTGTTAGAATCAGCAAATCTCTTATTTATATCGTGTTTGCACTGCTAGTTACAATGAAAGCATTCATTGGTGTGCAGAAATCGAGTTACAATGACGAGATCGCTGCATTTATGCACTCAACATGTCTACGATCAGCTACATGCTCATCACTGCAACCTTTCATGTAATGCTATAATCAACACTTTTCATGATTAGCAAAAACATGCTAAACATTTTTGAGAGAATTCCACATGTAATACAAGTTATTTCCACATGCAAAGATGTCAGCCAATCACAGCAGTGGGCGTTTACATTGAAATCTCACAGTAGACACGCCCCTTCAAACAGAGCATTCAAATCAGAGTAGGACATTATGACAATTATGACAAAATTATGACCATTTTTTGCCGACTTTACTGGATTAGAAAAAAACAAAACAAAACCTGCACCTTAAAATACTTTCTCTGCTGTAGGAACAACTTTGGTGGGTTTCTCAGTATTTCTCGTGAAAATTGAGTTGAATGAAAAGTCACAACTAGTCAGTGTCTTCACTTCATTCATTTTGGAATGGAGCACACTATTACACGTTCAGCAATAAAATAAGGAGTTATGGCAGGAGCAACAGGATTTCTCACCTCATGAAATGGCTCAACTGTACCATTTCAGAATACAGTGTTAGTACCCCATTTGTACTGAGCAAAACATGGAAATATAATATTAACAAACAAGTAGTAAAAAAAAAAAAAAAAAAAAAAACGAACTATATTTTGATTTCTCAACATTTAAAATGTTGTACTTTTTTGTAAATTAATGCACAGTTAAGAAAAAAAAAAAAGAGAGAGATTATCTTATATCATAATCTTTGGTAAAAATCAGAAAAAAAAATGTTTCTCCTCTGGAAAGTTGTTCCTTCTCTGATGTCAGTTTGATGCTATTATAAGGCAATCAACTACATGCCTAACCTTAACTCTATTTCTTCTCATTTAATATTCAGTTTCACTCTGAAGTCAGATTACTGAAGTAAATTTGATTGCAACTTCTGGTTCATACTGACTTTAAAAATCCAATGATTTTCACACTTGTGAGTAAAAAAAATATCTATTTCTGAGCCCTTCTGAAAATGTCAAGGTCAGATGTTTAAACCGACCCATCTATTGATATTGGAACAACAACACTTACAGGATGAATGTGCAGTGTTTTGTCCCAAGGTTTTTTCTTCATCTTACCAAAGAATATTAGTGAGTTTGTCCCTCTGTTTTTGGTGTGCATTCTAGGGCTCTTGGCTCTTTTCAGCATTAAAATATACATCTGTTTGTGTAATATGATCATGGCTCAAAAACAAACAAAACAAAACTGAGTGTCAATGACAAAAAGATGTCAGCCTCCAGGTTACATACTTACAGGAGGACCATCTGAGTAAATGCCATTGAAATGAATGGAAATGCCAACAGATATCTCTCTCTCTCTTTCTCATCTATTAGACTATATGATTCAACTGTAGATTAGAGTGTAATACTTTCAGCATATTAAAGCCTTTAAGATAAAATTCCACTGAATTTTCTCCACAGTCAGAACTCAAAACTTAGAAAAAGTGCACAGCTTCCATGGAAGCATGAATAGAGTATGAGTCAAGAGCCAAAATATTCTAAAGAACACAATACAGTTGGTGGGGACTTCTCAAGAAAAGGCTGAAAGCCCTGGAGACCATCACAAAGCAGACTTCATTGTTTTTTTGTTTTTTTTTAACTGAACTATGATCCCTCTGATTCACTTCCAAATTCCAGACTGAAAGGCCTGGTTCCTCTCATGTACATAAGTTATATGCTGTTCTATAGCATGCAGTAAATGTTTAATCCGGATGCTTAGATGGTAATGTAATACCCAATGGGAGTCATGCTGGTTACGCCTTGTGCACACGGCACCCTAAAAACATCCAGGTCTCACTGAGCCTCATTGTCTGAGAAAGCCCCTTTCTAAAAGCAAGTTGGGTTTAAAGTAACAGCTGGGGAAATCTATACAATTAAATTTTCTGGACTGCTACTCTTGATGAAATATGATGTCTGCAAGGCTTGCTTTAGTGGTTACGTCAGCCTTAAACATGGGTCATGTTAAAGAAAATCTGAAGGGTCTTTAATCATTGTTCACTCCCATGGGCAGGAAACAATCTCTTCATCTCAACTGTTTTCTCCTAGGAAGCAACAAGTTGAAATTCAAATAGTGACCAAATGGTGACTTACATTTGAGGTTTTTGGGGTCTTCAGCATCTCCTCATTTTCAGAAAAGATGCAAGCCTTCTATCAAACTCTCAATATGAACTCTTACATTTCTTATTAAATTCTTACAAGATCAAATAACCTCAGCTTTTAATTGTATAGCTCCACACATATTCTTAGAAAGCGTCTCTATTTTGATTTCTCTTATGGGATTTTAGGAGAATTATCTTCACTGAAATATCAATAAGATCTCCATGAAATCTTTAGAGCTTTACGAGAGCAACCACTAAAAAAAATAACATGTTCCTGTGGGATGTGTAAATCCTGGATAAATCAATGATTGCTTGTTTAAACAAGATATACTGAGCTATGAATCTGGTTTAGAATCGACATCTAAATGTCATTATTTTCAGAACGCGCCAATGTTTTTCATTCACATACTGTACACACTATGCTTTGCCAATCTAGAATTTATTACACAACTGGGACTCTTGTTTCTGCAGCCGGCACACATCTTTCAATGTTTTCTCCTTGCATTTAAAATAGAGTTTCACAATAATCCATTTCTGTATATAATCAATCACAACACAATATCCATCTGACTCTACTCCATTCTGGCTACACAGATCTGAAAGTCACACCAGAAAAGATTTGGAGGCTATTTCCCAGCATGTCTTGAGACATTTGCATAATGGAAGAGGGTGGGCGATCGGGGGTGGAGTGTTACATTCTCTCTCTGTAGTCTTCCCCTAAGGCCAACACATAAACCCCAATTGCTTTGACCCACAAGTGACCTAACCTTAAAACAACAGCTAAAAACAAACGATCGCAGCAGCCGACAATGTGTACACTTGCCACTGTCTTCCTTTGTGTTATGCTAGAGAGATTGAGGCCTGGATCACAAGTCCAGCTCACTAAACTTAGAGACAATCAGTTGCCATAGCTATACAGTACACACAACAAGTATGTGATGATGCACGACTCCTGCTGTGCTGGTCGAACGGCACCGTCTGCAGTGATGCGAAGATAAGCAGGTGACTTAAACATTCCCCTCGGCTCAAATACAAGATTTCACAGGAAGATTACGGTTGCAAAGGTGTTCTGGGTGGTTGACTGGGTGCTGGAATGTATTACTAGCAGGTTGTCTTGCATCCTCAATAAACAATCTACAATTGGTCCAAAATGCAGCTGCTAGAGTTCTTACTAGGTCAAGAAAATACACTCTTATAACACCAATTTCATGATCTATACACTGGTTATTAAGTTCCGTATCGATTATAAAGTATTGCTACTAAACTATAAGGCCTTATCTGATCTGAACTGATCTTCTATCATCCTACAATCATTCACACTCTTCTGGTTGTATCTAAGTCCACTAAAGGACAGAGAGCGTTTTCACATTTGGCTCCTAAACTCTGGAATAGCCTTCCTGATAATGCTCGGGTTTAAAGGATTAGTCCACTTTTAAATAAACTTTTCCTGATACTTTACTCACCCCCATGTCATCCAAGATGTCCATGTCTTTCTTTCTTCAGTCAAAAAGAAATTAAAGTTTTTGATGAAAACATTCTGGGATTTTTCTCCATATAGTGGACTTCAATGGGCACCAAACAGTTGAAGGTCGTCATAAGTTTCACTGCAGCTTCAAATTGTTCAACACGATCCCAGATGAGAAATAAGGGTCTTATCTAGTGAAACCATCGCTCATTTTCTGAAAAAAATTGAAAATTATATTAGTTTTAACCAGAAATGCTCATCTTGAACTAGCTCTCTTCTTCTTCTCCTCTATTTGAATTCCAGCAGTGTAGACGCTGCTAAGCGCAATACTGCCCTCCACAGGCCAAACGAGCCTGTCCAAGATGAGCATTTCTGGTTAAAACTTATATCATTTTAATTTTTTTTTCAGAAAATGAGCGATGGTTTCACTAGGTAAGACCCTTATTTCTCATCTGGGATCGTTTTGAACAATTTGAAGCTGCAGTGAAACTAATTTTGACCTTCAACCGTTTGGTGCCCATTGAAGTCCACTATATGGAGAAAAATCCTGGAATGTTTTCATCAAAAACTTTAATTTCTTTTCGACTGAAGAAAAGAAAGAAAGACATGGACATCTTGGATGACATGGGGGTGAGTAAATTATCAGGAAAAGTTTATTTAAAAGTGGACTAATCCTTTAAGACTCATTCTCCCAGTTTAAATCTAGATCAAAGACGCATCTCTTTAGCCAAGCGTTCACATAATGCATCTCATAGTTTTATTTATTTAACCCAACTATTGTTTGAAAATGACTATATGGCTGACTTAAAATGAATCTAAAATGAAATTAAAATGTTCATTTATTAAACATATTAATAAATGTTAATTTTCAAGATATTTTGGGTTCATTTTAAGTAAGCAATACTGTAATTTTTAAACAATAGTTGAGTTAAGTAAAACTACCCAGCAGGTTGGGCAAACATTTAACCCAACTGCTGAGTTAAAACAACCCAATCACTGGGTTTGTCCATTTTCAACCCAACTTGGGTTGTTTTTAACCCAGCATTTTTTAGAGTGCAGTTACATCAGATCAAACCCGCATGACTATATTTATTTAATGTTATGAACAGCAGCTACGCTAATATTTTTCAATTTGCTTTTCTGTTCTGATGCTCAAGAATTACACACCTACACTTTATTACTTAATGTGTTGTCATGTTAAACATTGTTTGGTGAATTTCCATGGTCGAAATCCAGACATCTCAACAAGGAATCAAATGTGTGATGAGAAAAGTGTGAACGATTTCTCAATCAGGTTCAATTTGACCTGTGCTTCCTATATCACTTTACTAATAGACAACTGACTTCTTTTAGAGTCATGGTTTTTGAAAAGCCCCAATTATGAGCAATAGTTATAGTGATGCTTATTAAAATAAACATCCTCTCCACTGAATGTGATTTCTAACTTATGATAAGATGTGCTGTTTCTCTTATTTCTTTCTCAAAAGCCACTTTTAAAAGTAAATGATGAGCTGCTATTAATCTTGAGATGTCTGGCATATGGAGAATGTCAGCTTCATAGGAACTGAGCATTAGATGTGCTTAGTGGTTCTAGAGTACATTTGCATTACATTGACATTTAATCATTTAGCAGAGGCTTTTATCCAAAGAGACTTACAAAGAAGCAATAAAAACAACAATAGGGCAACAATATGCAAGTGATGTGACAAGTCCCAGTTAGTCTATTACAGTACATGTAGCAAGGTGTGCTTTTTTATAGATATATAGAATAGTAAGTGTTAGTATTAAAGCAGCTGTGATTAAACATAATGAATTCTATCGAGATCTATTTTCCATGATTCATGTAGTCTACATGTAAAGCAGTAAGAATTACTAAACCAGAAGAATCATATTATGGGAGTGTGCACCCTGTAGGGCAATAATGTGTGTTAATGGAGTCCACAGATAGGCCTAATGCTTAAAGTAGTGCAGGCAGACAGTCAATGCAGACAGAGAGGTCACTGTCCAACACTCCAAAAAATTTCACTTTCCGCTCCTTGATGTAGGAACACTGTTTTTAGAGAGAAAATTTCGGAAAAAGCGGCGTGGACTTTTAAAAGATGGCTATTTTGAATGTAGTACATAGTCTGGGCTCACCAGAGGAGACAGTGTTTGACAGATCAGTGTGAACTGCTGAGGTCCAGAGGAATGCTGATTCAGACAGGCGAGCTGTTTCTTTTCTCAGAGTGGCGCTTTAAAAGTGTTCCTGTGCGCACACAGTGCAGGGCCGTCTGTGTAAACTTTCACAATACACTGGAAGGGCACAGTTATACACTCACAACTTCTACCACATAAAGCAATTAAGTCTCAGTGGGACAGTCAGAGTCCAAGTTAAAGCAAAAGACTGCCCCTTAAAGTAAGTATTTCTCAACTAAATGACTGGGAAACTAGAGAACACACTCTGTTTTCTCTGTGGCCCTCTCAGCTTATCTTCTAAGTAATGCTTGAGGCTCTGGAGACAGAGTATGTTTAAGGAAGCTCTCAGTCTACAATAACATGGCCTCTCACACTTTTTCGGTCAGCTCTCTGGTGGCTCGACATACAGGTGGGTAAACCATACTGGGGGAATGAATTATCAATTGTACTTGCATGGTGTTACTGCCCATCTGGTAAGCTGGTTGCTCCACCACTAGCATCCATGCACCTGAATGGGCTCTTAAAACATTGAAAGTTGAAAGTTATTGACATTTCATCATTATTTGATGATATACTGATGCCATGAATGATATAAAATGCAGGTAACTCTTTAGATTAGGGTCTAATTCTCACTATTAACTAACTATTAACTACAAATTTTGGCTCAATAAACTCCTAATTACTGCTTATTAATAGTTAGTAAGGTAGTTGTTGTAGCATTTAAGTTAAGGTATTGGGTAGGATTAAGGGATGTAGAATAAGGTCATGCAGAATACATACACTGATACGCTGCTGCGGGTAAGACATAGTGCTGCTGCATTAGGGCTGGGTGATTATGACCTAAAATCAAAACCTCGATTAATTGAACATTTTACCTCGATTACGATTAATGAACTGTTATTTTGTTTGTTTGTTTTTGTTTTTTTGCCCTCATAGTTCATTTATACGGAAGAGGATTAGGGCCAAGCAATAATAAAAAAATAAAACCATCTCGAGATTGAAAATTATGAGAAAAATGTTGTTAAATTTCGAGAAAAAAGTCGTGATAAAATGTTGAGAATAAACTTGTTAAATTACGAGAAAAAAAACTCATTAAATTTCGAGAAAAAAGTCGAGATAAAATGTTGAGAATAAAGTCATTAAGTTACGAGAAAAAAGTGGTTAAATTACGAGAACAAATTCGTTAAATTATGAGAAAAATGACGTTAAATTTCGAGAAAAAAGTCGAGATAAAATGTTGACAATAAACTCATTAAATTACAAGAAAAAAGTCATTAAATTACGAGAACAAACTCGTTAAATTTTGAGAAAAAAGTTGAGATAAAATGTTGAGAATAAAGTAACTAAATTACGTGAATAAACTCATTAAATTACAAGGGAAAAAGTCGTTAAATTACGAGAACAAATTTGTTAATTTAATGACTTTATACTCATTTTATCTTGACTTTTTTCTTAAAATTTAACGACATTTTTCTCATAATTTAACAAATTTGTTCTCGTAATTTAACGACTTTTTTCTCATAATTTAATGACTTTATTCTCAACCTTTTATCTCGACTTATTTCTCGAAATTTAATGAGTTTGTTCTTGTAATTTAATGACTTTATTCTCAACCTTTTATCTCGACTTATTTCTCGAAATTTAACGAGTTTGTTCTCGTAATTTAATGAGTTTATTCTCAACATTTTATCTCAACTTTTTTCTCAAAATTTAACAAGTTTTTTCTCGAAATTTAACAACTTTAATCTCGAGATGGTTTCATTTTTTTATTATTGCTTGGCCCTAATCCTCTTCCATACATTTAAAAACTACTGTACTGTAAATAAGATTTTTTTTTTTTCCTATTAAAAGAGTGATCTGACATAACAGCTCACTTTCAGCAATTATTTTATCTATGGTTTGTAACATTTCTTACAGATTTTTGCTTGTTGTAAATCCGATAAAGATAAATTAGTACAGTACCAGTATGTAATGAGAGCGATTGCGTGTGTTAATTAGTCATACCGTCTCTCTATTAATTTTGAAGCTTTGGGTTGTAAATAGCTACTTCAAAAGTAGAAAAATATATACTATAATAACCATTGAGTTTCACAGGACAGCGCTGATTAGTTTCTGCTCCTCAGTGTGCGCGATCTTCATGTTTTGCACAGCTACTGTTTGTATGAGTGTTCGTGCCACAATGCCACTGTGCAAGCACGGTAGTTTGGTATAATAATATACATCCTCTATACATTGACTAATGGCTTGAATGTCTAAACTGGCAAACCGTAATACACATACAACTGACAAAGTTTAGTGAAGATGCAAGGCTCACCACTCGCGCGCCATCTCTGTGTTGACTCTGCATTCACCTAAGTGTTCACTAGACAGGGCGGAGTCACGTGGCAACACACGCGCTAGTCTGTTTTTAAGCGGGAAGTATAACAGGATTAAAAAAACGAAATAACCGACATGGTAAAATTACGTCGGTTAGAGGTTCTGATTTTCGGTTTCGATTACTTTTCGATTAATCGTCCAGCCATATGCTGCACAAATAGCATATATGAATAACCCATAGCAGATCTATACAGGTGGAGCTGGGGAAGGTGGAGGGTTTTAGAGGAACTCTGAAGCATGCTGCAAACTGCTACAGTGAAAGTAACAAGCCATATAAATGTGTGAGTAACAAGCTCATTGGCTGTGACATGGACCAATCAGCTTGTATTAAGACCCATCAGCCTGCGCCATCTAGAGTTTCATGGCATAATGCAAATGATGTTGGGAAAAAATGCAGTGAACTATTCAAAAGTACAACACAAATTTTGTCTATTAAAAGTTTGCATACCTAAATGAAAGTTAATTTAAATAAACCTTCTTAAAAAAAAAAATATTTCATTTAAAATTAAATGTTAATATTTTATAAATTATAAATAATATTTATTGCACTACAAAGTCAAAATTATTCTCCTCAAGATGGTGCAATAATGGTGGACTCAAGAGTTTTTTGAGATTTGGCATTCTAAAACAACAGCTGTAAATTCTTTCCCAAATAAAAGAATGTAAGACTAGAGATTTAACTGAGATCACAATCTTGTGTCCTCCAGGGAAATTCCTGACGTCAGATTGCTCCAGAGGGATTGTCCTTACAATTGTTGCACTATAACAGAACACTGATCAGCAGCTACTATGTTTAGGAGTTAACAATGCAGTATTATTACAACTACTAGGTCTCTAAAAGTTTGTTTATGAATTTAATAAAGAATGAAGCTGAAAAAGTAATTATTATTTTAGATTATTATTACCAGCATCAACGAAATAATCTATTTCTAAAACACAAGCCAGTTGTAATAAGAACACTGAGCAACGACAGCAAATAAGACGGAGGTGATCTCAATTCAGGCAGTTCTGGGAAACACTACTGAGTCATATAACTGACCTCATTAGGCGGTCTGATCCCTCAACAGCCAGGCTTTACCACAGCTCCCATTCATTCACATCATAAGTGTGTCACTGTGTTTCTCCAACAGACCAGCACTTCCGAATTGGTGTAGGGAGCACCCTATTCTGCCCGCTTAACATGAGCATGTTAGTGAAATCCCAACCAAAATCACCAGAATCAAGTGCCAGAACATACATATACACACAAATATCTAGAGGTCAGACTTACGCCTCATTACACTGTGGGAAAAACGGCCAACGTCAGATCGGAAGAATTTTAATGTAACCACAGGTAGCTGCGACTCGACAACGAGATACTATAAACACAGATATTTCATAACACGTTCTAAATCTCTGTGTCTGTAGCCAGCTGCCTGCCAAATGTGTTATCACTTAGGCACCAGAAAACAAATTTGAAGGCTGGGCACAAAACAAACAAGGGGGAAACGGGTGGTGGGTGATTGTAGACAGACATTATTTCAGCTGTCTGCAACTAAAATAGAAAAACTTTCTCTCTGGGGGCCTGGAAATTTTCTTGATTGTTTAAACATGCCCCCATGTCTATAACCCGAGAATCTTCTAGTACACTGGCAGAGGGGGTTGTGCTTCGAACGCACCTCTCTAAAGCAGCTGTAAATGCCTCTAGAATGGAACACTGCATGACGTCAGCAGCATCTGGTTTAACATGGGCTTGCCCACAATAGTACAGTTGGGGCTTTAACTTACCAGTAACTCTTATTTGTTTTTCCTTGGCTGGAAAAACAATCACATGAAGAACAGAGAAAAAGGACGAGGATATTTGGTTAACATCATCAAAACTGCGCCTGCCGTGACCTAATGCTTGCAATTACTGTGGTCACTTCCTCTGCTGAACTGAGTTAAGCGTTGCCTTGGAGTTGGAATGCTGTATTGGCCAGACCAATTAAACAAGCCAAACAGAGGAACAGCTTCTGTTTGATTCGGGAAACCCTCGTAATTTTGGGATTGAAGGCCACACAGTTATAGGGGTTGAATAAGGATATGAAATACGAAGGCAAGCATCACTACTGCTCATTCTTAGAGTTCCACTGTACACATACTGTACGCTACTGTCAAAACTGAAGTATACTTTGGGCTTTGCTGTGCATGTCTGTTCAGTGCTGTTCAAAATTCAACCAAGGACCTATTATGCAAAATTCACTTTTATATAGTTTTTTAATATGTGTCTGCAGTGTGTGCAACCACCCTATTGTGGTAAAAATCTATCGACTTACCCATAAATCTGAAACACTATCTCAAAACGAGCCGTTCAGGAACGTACTCCAATGTGAAATAACACTGTAACAGGCCACGGCTACGACTGGCAACAGAGTCTCCCCTATTAGTGTAGCTTCTCCCCTCAGTGATCTGTACACAGTCCGCCATGTTTATCTCCTCACCAGAACATTTAACAGCAGCATTCGAGTAAGAAATGTATTCTTATTAAAGCTACTGTAGTTATTTAATCGAGTGCAGTGATTTTCTGTTTTTCTATTGTTGTTTGATTCATATTAACAGCATTTACATCAGGAGGTAATGTATATTACGCTGCTGTCACTTTAATACACAGATCTAATATACACATGCAATTTATTTCCCTGCTGTTTACGTTCACAGACATTACCGACTGTGTTTGTGAACTTTGTGTGTTCTTGGCACAACCTTGTATGTATTTGACAGTTTAAGCGCAATCAGACGCAATAGAGAAATCAATTTAATACTCGCAGGACATGCCGTCTGACAGCCAGCTTTCTGTGTGCATGCTTCGGATGTGTGCACTCAGAAAACCATATATCAGAACTGATAGGGTTTTAAAGGGGTCCTTGATTATGATTTCACTTTTTACTTTTAGTTAGTGTGTAATGTTGCTGTTTGAGCATAAACAACATCTGCAAAGTCACGTCGCTCAAAGTTCAATGCAAAGAGAGATATTTTCTTTTACAGAAATCGCTTTTTAAGGACTACAACAAATGGCTGGTAGGGACTACAACGAGCTTCTTCCTGGGTTTATGACATCGCAACCCTCATAATTTACATAAACCCCGCCCCCATTACTGCATGTTCTCAGGGGCGGGGTTTATGTAAATTATGGTGTTTGAGATGTCATAAACCCAGGAAGAAGCTCGTTCTTCATGTTGGGCTGCTTTAGAGAAGAGGAAGAGTTGTTGTAGTCGAGTGTTGATGTCATGCCGTCATTTTATGCCGGACTGCTTCACAAACGAGGGTCAATTCAACACAAAAGATGAACATGACGGCACATGCTAGTGGATGAGTTGAATCAACTCCACAGCAACTACATCAATTTATCCACTAACCATTCAGAAACGTCTAAAAGTTGTAACTTCTTCCTGAGTCTCTCCATCAGTGTCGACTCCGGTTTGAACAATGTAAGGCTGAACACCGTTACTGACAATCCTCATTTTGGCTGCATGAGATTCTCCAGCTTTGTTGTTGGGGGACGCAGCTCATTTGCATTTAAAGATACATGCACGAAAACAGCATGTTCTTCCTTCCACTCAAAAATCGGCATTTACATCACGGTATAATAAATGATCTGTAGGGCTACTTCTTTGAGACTTATATCATATAAAAAGGGGCATAATAGGTTCCCTTTAAACAATTTGATACACTTTTTGTAAACCCAACCAGTCTAGAAACAATGAAAATTGCATCAGAAAAATGAATTAAATATATAAATATGTAAACCACGACAGATATCACTACTTGCACCTCACAGCAACTAGTTGCCGTCCAGCTCGTTTGCCTTAAGTTGAGTTTTTCTCAACTTTCGGACTTTACAACTCCCAACACTTTCTACATTCAAAAATCCCACAATCTCCCACATGCGCATTTTGCTTGGCTCTCACAGGAATTAACTGAAAATTCCCACACTGTTCCACTCGCTCCATGCCAGTGGACACACACCATTAGTGGTTTGCTCAAACTTTGATGAGCAACTCACTTCACACTACATGGTATGGACATGAATGACACCTCAAATTGCATGGCTTAAGGAGATGCACACGCTGTTCAATCCGATTTACCGGATAAAGTGAGTGTAAAATTCCACAGGCTTCCACTGAATGAGGGAACAAGCCTGATCTACTATCCAGAATATAATAAACACCACTGAAGAACATTCTGTGCGTTTTCACATCAGAAAAAAAAAAATGTTTTTTGGCCAGATGAACTGGCTCCACACCAGTCCCTAGAATGTCAAATGTCCAAAAATTGCACCTTTATGGGTACAACAGCTTGTCACTGTGGTAGTACCCTTAAAAGGACAACTTTGTACCTTATCTACCCCTAAAAGGTGCATTTTATTACCTTAGAGCAGTGTTTCTCAACCTGGTCCTGGAGGTCCCCCAACACTGCATATTTTCAAAGTCTCTTTCTGACACACCAATTTCATGTCCTGGGGTTTCTTCTAATGATTTTAATCAGGTGTGTTTGATTAGGGAGACGAAGAAAATGTGCAGTGTTGGGGGTCCTTCAGGAGCAGGGTTGAGAAATACAACACTGTTTTCAACTAAAAAATCGGGTTTCAAAGTGCACGTTTTTGGAAAGATACCATTATCGTCTCTGTGTAAAGTATAAAAACGTGAATTTGTGAAAACGGTGACGTTATGTGTATGCGTATTACAGTCTATAGGTGTGTAGTTTTTCTTTACAAAGTGACATCGCCAACTACTGGCCTGGCATGAATAAAACAGCATTTTTAAATGTTTTCGCCGATCCGGGATCATTTTGACAATGTTGCCATCTGTATGCAAAAAAACGCGAAGGAAAAACTTTTCTGTTTTTAGTATATCGTTGTCTTGTTAACAAACTGCCCCAGTGACCAGCTGTTGTACTCCTAAAGGTACAATTTTTCCATATTTATTCTGAGAGTTTAAAATCAGCTTGTCTTTATTGAATAAAGGTAGTAAAAGTAAAACACATTAGCATACTATATTTTATATCATTGGAGTTTTATTCTGTCACTTTAACAGACTACTGAAGGCTGAAGTGTTAAGTGTTGTCTATGGGAACAGAAATGCTGAAGTGTCCCTCAGAGCTCATAGTCAATCAAATAAAAGTCACAGGGATAGAAATGATCATTTCTGCCAAATCCGAGCAGCTGCCTGCAAAACCTGATCAAAGAATAAATAAAAGACTAGAGTTTGGATTTGACGACACAACTGTATTTCTTTTTATGTGTATTTTGGCTCTGACAATCGGTTAACGATTTGACAAACACAGCCTACATCAATCTAAACGGCTTACATAAACCAGATTCTTTAATCAAGTGTGTGGCTGACTGACACCATGTTGCAAAAGACCAATTACAGGCTTGTGCTGCCAGGTCGAGCAGTCAACAATATAGAGTAGCATATATGTTCTGTTTCACTGGGACTCGGAAGTCGTAAATCTCACACTGCAGTTCAACTCAAAGGGCAGTATTTCAGAAGGGTTCACAGAGGGCTAAACGTGGGTGGACATTGAAAACTCACAGAAGGTGTTAGTTCCCCCACAGGCATTTGAGTAGATGACATCTAGAGTCCCGGACCAGAATGTTCCGATTTAAAGGTTTGAGTGTCTGGGCTACACAGGCTGATGGATGGGTTTTCAGACTGGGGTGATGTCATATCGCAAAAGCCAGAGATTTCCTGTGCCGTTCACTCCCTTTCTGTCTACATAAAGCCATGTATTTTTCTTTCTATATCTTCCCCTGTGTTTAGGAGAGCATGCGTCATCTAGATACCAGTAACTCTTAATGACTGCAGCTTAATTACTGTGTGCAAAGGTACGGAAAAAAACTAAAATCAGGGGCAATTAAGAGACCAATTTAGATTTTAATCTGCTGTGCACCTTAAATTCGGAAATTTACAGCCGGATTTCTTTCAGTGGTTTAACCGTGGTAGAGTTTAAATTCAGCATGGTCAAAATTATTTTTTTTAATTCATGTCCATGGTCTTATTTTGTGTGATTTATCTGTGGATGTCACCAAATCAAAATTATTATTATTAATATTTTTTTTGTAAACTTAGGCTTCTTAAAGTTGCCATCGAATGTTTTTTTTACAAGATGTAATATAAGTCTAAGGTGTCCCCTGAATGTGTCTGTGAAGTTTCAGCTGAAAATACCCCATAGATTTTTATTTTATTTTTTATTATCATTTTTAACTGCCTATTTTGAGGCATACTTAGAAATGCACCGATTCAGGCTGCGGCCCCTTTAATTGCTTCCACTCTCCGCCCCCTCCCGAGCTCTCGACTCTATCATTGCATAAAAAAAGTTCACACAGCTAATATAACCCTCAAAATGGATCTTTACAAAGTGTTCGTCATGCATGCTGCATGCATGCATCATATTATGTGAGTATTGTATTTATTTAGATGTTTACATTTGATTCTGAATGAATTTGAGGCTGTGCTTTGTGGCTAACGGCAAATGCTACACTGTTGGAGAGATTTATAAAGAATGAAGTTGTGCTTATGAATTATACAGACTGCAAGTGTTTAATAATGAAAATAACGACGGCTCTTGTCTCTGTGAATACAGTAAGAAACGATGGTAACTTTAACCACATTTAACAGTACATAAGCAACATGCTAACGAAACATTTAGAAAGACAATTTACAAATATCACTAAAAATATCATGATATCATGGATCATGTCAGTTATTATTGCTCCATCTGCCATTTTTCACTATTGTTCTTGTTGGCTTACCTAGTCTGATGATTCAGCTGTGCAGATCCAGACGTTAATACTGGCTGTCCTTGTGTAATGCCTTGAACATGAGCTGGCATATGCAAATATTGGGGGCGTACATATTAATGATCCCGACTGTTACGTAACAATTGGTGTTGTGTTGAGAGTCCCTTAAGATTCAATGGAGTTTGAGACTCACTGTATGTCATTTCCATGTACTGAACTCTTGTTATTTAACTATGCCAAGATAAATTCAATTTTTAATTCTAGGGCACCTTTAAACAACTTTCCTTTTGGGTGATGTCATCAAGCCCTCTTCTTTTTCAGCCCCTCCCCTCCAACTATCTGACTTCTTACAATCCAATCAATTTAAAGTCCCACCCTACACTTTTTCTGGTTTCACTCATGTTTCTGATTATGGAAGTAAAATGGCTCACAAATGGTGTTTCATGTTGACTTTAAAGACACATGATGTGTGCCGTTTGTCGATGATGAATAATGCAAGCTTTATTTAAAAATAGATCATATGAAATGTCATCAGCTATTCAACCAAATAGAGGAGTATAAACAGGTACTGACACAATTGTTAAATCAAGAGAGCTGTCTCTGACTAGACTGGACTGATGCTCTTGGCCTGGTCTGTTGGCTGATTTTAAAGGGATTAAATCAGCTAATCAGACTGAGAGACAATCTTAAACTATCTAAGACCAGCAAACAATCTTAGGCTAGTTCAAGCAGGATGTTGTAGTTCAAGATTAGCAGAACAGTTATAATTGGAGGAATAAAAGCAAATAAATGAAGTAAATATGTGAACTGGCAGTAGATTGCCTTTGCTAGAAAATAAAAAGAATGGGGGAAAGGAAAAAAAGCACACTTTTTGCAATGACAATGGATATGGAAACAACACTTTGGGCGGGTGACAAGGCTCAGTGACTTGTACAGGAACACCTTACAAATGCTTCAAACGTGAAACAGAAGATTGACTCCGTAAAAAGTACTTTAGTTGTGTTATACTTAACGGCAGAAACATCACCATCTCAGCGGATAGCCTATACATATTCACACCTTTGGCCTCCATTTGTGTGAAATCACAGTCATACAATACTCAAATGTGACATATGAGACTTTGGGATTTTGCTTTTGGAATGTTATACCCAATGAACTTTCTAGAAAGATTTTGAATGTTATTTAAGTAAAGCTTGCAATAAAGATTTGTTGCTCAATTTTTCCAGAACTTGACCTAAATGTAATGCTCATTGCCTAACTGCATTAGAAACTGATTGACTTTAGTCTCCAGACCCAATTGAGAGCTCCTAATGAGATGATCCAGAGCACACAGGGTTGTTTATAAAATGTTTGACAGTAATGCAAGCCATAAATTGCACCCTTAAGCACAGATCACTTTGTCTCAGAGCTGGGTTGATAAATGGGTTAAGCTTATCGCCTTGTGCATACAATGTAAATGCACTGTCAAGGATAAAGACAGCCACAGTCATGTTGCATGGAAATGATGAACGCCAAAATGAATGAAAACTGTGTAGGACATATTTTTCCCTCTGAATAGGCTTGTTGACACTCGAACTTTATATTCCTGTACAGTAACTAAAAATGCACAGGCAACTGTTCACAAAACATAGAGATGTTTTAATTATTTAAACACGCTTTTAGGCTGTAAATGTTTTATTATTGCAAAGAAATTACTGTACAGCTTAATGGAATCCAGAAAGTAATTAAAAAACTTGTTTGTGCTTCAAAGAAATGCTTGACTCATTATTGTGTGCATTAACTGTGTGCTTTGCAATTTTAGAACAGTTTAGTTATTGCACTCTCAGCCTTGTAGTTTAAACAGCACAGTGTTATATCTCTCACACACACATTCCCTCGCAACATGACTGTGTGAAAAAGGTCTACCTGACATCCCTCACGTCCCAGCAAGAAGCAAGGTGTTCTGTAGTGGAGACTGAGGCTAGATTTTTTTCTCCAGTGAATATTTCTCATGGTTATTTTTGAATGTCATTTTCTCTATAGACACTTTCTCTATAGACACTATAAATTCCAGCATTATGGGGCATATTGTCATATATATGAGGTAGCCTGTCATCAAGGTCTTTTATGATCTTTTCAGTTAAATTTACAGAGGCTAGTTTTCAGACTTTTTTTTTTCTCCAGTGAATATTTCTCATGGTGAGTTATTTCTGAAACACTGTAAAAAGTTATTTTCATGATTTGTTATCACATTTTTTATTTTGTCAAATCAACTTAGATAATTAATGTGGTTCATATAACATAATATATTTTGCGCTTCTGTTGATTTAACCAGTCACCTTCATTATATTAACTTTAGGGCAACCAGGTAACTTACTTTTTTTTAAGTTAAACCAACAATTATATTTCATTTATTTATTTATTTTATTTATTTATTTTTTTTTTTTACAGTGTCATTTTCTGTATAGACACATAAACATTTAACCGTGAAAAAATAAAATATTCCACATAATGTTTTGGTTAATTCGGGAACATTTTATTGATTAAAAACAAAAAAAAAAAAAAAAAAAAAAAAAATATATATATATATATATATATATATATATATATATATTGTACGGGGCATATTGTACGGAAGAGGATTAGGGCCAAGAAATAATAAAAAATAAAACCATCTTGAGATTAAAGTTTTAAATTTTGAGAAAAAAGTGGAGATAAAATGTTGAGAATAAACTCATTAAATTACGAGAAAAAAAAGTTGTTAAATTACGAGAACAAATTTGTTAAATTATGAGAAAAATGTCATTAAATTTCGAGAAAAAAGTCAAGATAAAATGTTGAGAATAAACTCATTAAATTATGAGAAAAAATGTGTTCTCATAATTTAACAATTTTTTTCTCATAATTTCATGACTTTATTCTCAACATTTTATCTCGAATTTTTTCTTGAAATTTAACGACTTTTTTCTCATAATTTAACAAATTTGTTATCATAATCTATCGACTTTTTTTCTCAAAATTTAACAATTTTTTTTTTCTCAAAATTTAACAATTTTTTTCTCTAAATTTAACGAGTTTTTTCTCGAAATTTAACAACTTTAATCTCAAGATGGTTTTATTTTTGTTATTATTACTTGGCCCTAATCCTCTTCCGTAATATTGTCATATATCTGGTGTAACCTGTCATTAAACAGCCTATATATTAAATTTATTGGGTAAAACAATGAAGCACAAAAAGCCCAGAACCTATTTATGGACAGACATTGTAATTAATGTGACAACTTGGCACTTAGTTATTTATAAGCTTTTTTTTTTTTTTTTGATCATGGGGACCAAAAAAAAAAAAAAAAAAGTCCCAACAAGGACAAAGATTTCTGATATTGCAATCTTCATGTGGACATTTTGTCCCCATAACACAGAGTTTACCAGGACCACACAGACACACACACATATGTTGGGTGTCCTAAAATGTTCCCTTGTGACAACTTCCCCATGTGACTATGCCCTTTCTCCTCTGAGCAATAAAGGAAAGGCGACGTTTTACAATAACTTTCACACATTAAAGAGCTTTCATTTATAATCAGGTGATCCATATTTGGGGCATTAACTATTGACCAGTTCATGATTTAAGAAGGTTATCATTACTAATTAAGTGTTACCATCATACTAGTAAATTGTTCAGATCATATTTTTTAGAGGCAGCTTTTAACGCGAGCGTTCAAGTCGCGTCGCATTCAGTGTCAATGACTCAGCAGAGCGCGCGGTCCCAATATAACGGGCTCTCTTACCTGTTGGAATATCCTTATTTGTCTCCATGCTCAGGGAATAATGAACACAGGACATCAGCACCAAGATGAACGCACAGAAGCACCGATGGTGCTCCATCGTCGCTTCAGTCCTCAGAGACCGTGTGAACGAGCAAGTTTGCGAAGTTTTGTGTGGCTCTGCTGGTCAGCGCGCGGTGTGTCCGAGAAGTCCCGGGTCAGTGATAAAACATTTCTCGTAGATCACCAAAGTAAAGTCATTTAAAATGAAAATCAGTAGCAATAAGCGTATTGGTTAGTCCCTGAAGAACGAGCTGACTGTGATGGTGCCCTCGATGTTCCCCAGACAGGATGACAGTCAGGAGCGCGTGTGATTGAACAAGTACAGCTGTGTTTGAGCACCCCTCCTCCTGCAGTCCTCAAACACGAGCTCAAATAATGCCCCCCTGCACCGCCCTATTTCACACCCAGACTCACACGCTGCTTTCACTAACAGAATAATAAAAGAGTAGCACAGTAAAAGTGAAAACCTGCTGCTGCTTCATTATTATTTTAGTTTTAAAGTAAAATGTTAATACGCTTGTGTTAGAACCTGCAAGTTCATTAAGTTCACTACACTTTTTGACTACTTTGAAATGAGTTATAGATTAAGAAAACCAAGCTAAAATTTGGAAAATGTAAAGAAATTACAAAATAGAAAGCATTGTGACAAGTTAAATGGATGCAACAAATGATGTTTTTTTTTTTTTTTTTTTTTTTACAGAGTGCATATGAGAAATAAACTGAATGGATGAAAATAAGTTGAATATAAAGCAAAGAAGTGAGTAAAACCTAAAAATCTTGTTGAAATTTCAAATGCCAAAAGCTTGGGATAGGGTTAGTCTATAGAATTCATAGTCAGCTTAAAGTAAACTGGAGGTCCTCATCATCATCATCATCATCATCATCATCATATAAAATCAATTGTACACTGCATTCCAAATTATTATGCAGTTGACATATCAGTAAGATTTCTGTACAATAAACATTCAGATTTTAGTTTTTCTAAGAAAATGTTTGTTTGTTTATTTCTCCATGTCTTTTTAGATAACTGGTATCAATCTCAGACAAAATAATTTGCCAGATCTATGGAAACCCTACTTAGAGGTTGTTCCACATTATTAAGCAAGTCACAGTTCTCATGCAATATGGAGAGGAAGAAAGATCTTTCTGAAGATGAAAAGCATGAAATGGTGCAAATGGTGCAATGTTGTGCAAAAGGCATGAAAACAACTAATATTGTGTGAAACTGAATGGAGATTATCGAATTATCATAAGTTATCATTTGTGAGTGATTTAGAGGACAGCAGAACTCGGTCAGATAAAGGCTTATTAATGAAAGTTCCTATCAAAAATATTTATTGTATTAAAAGGGCAGCTATAAAAAAGCCAGTGTTGAGCAGCAAACAGGTATTTGAAGCTGCTGTGTCTCTGGAGTCTCAAGAAGCTCTCCATCAGGCTGGCAGTTGTGCGTAAAGATGCATTTTAGACACCACAAACCAAACCTAACAAAGAGAAACATGCCAGCCTGCATGGAGAGCTTCTTGAGACTCCAGAGACACAGCAGCTTCAAATACCTGTTTGCTGCTCAACACTGGCTTTTTTATAGCTGCTCTTTTTTTGACAGGAACTTTCATTAATAAGCCTTTATCTGACCGAGTTCTGCTGTGCTCTAAATCACTCACAAATCTTATGATAATTCGATAATCGCCATTCAGTTTCACACAATATTAGTTGTTTTCATGCCTTTTGCACAACATTGCACCATTTCATGCTTTTCATCTTCAGAAAGATCTTTCTTCCTCCCCATATTGCATGAGAACTGTGACTTGCTTAATAATGTGGAACAACCTCTAAGTAGGGTTTCCTTAGATCTGGCAAATTATTTTGTCTGAGATTGATACCAGTTATCTAAAAAGACATGGATAAATAAACAAACAAACATTTTCTTAGAAAAACTAAAATCTGAATGTTTATTGTACAGAAATCTTACTGATTTGTCTCTTGCATAATAATTTGGAACGCAGTGTATGTGTGTAGAGTGTGGGTCAGGTTTTCCATACATTGTGAGCACCAAATGACACACAATGACCTTAAAATCTGAAATCACCTTCATTATGGGGAACAGTCAACAGCCCTCATGAGGAAAATGGTTAATGGACATACTAAATGATGCTTTAATGGAAATATTAAAGGCTTGAGGGTTACAGTTATGGCAGTGTATAGAAAATATCAGTGGCTCAATATATAAAAACTACCTAACTTTTATTTCTTCTCTTTTTCTTTCTTTTGTGCTAATGTACAAGAACCCTTAACATCCATGCCTCTTTTCCAATGCACAGAAGTTTATTTAAAGTGGAAAACAGTTCAGTTACACTTTTTGGTAACACTTTATTTTACAGTGTCATTGTTACATGCAGTTACTATAAAAATAACTATAAATTATGCATAATTGCATGCAACTAACCCTAAACCAAACCCTAATTCTAACCCTATATATGTGGTTACTTACTGAGTACTTAAAGGATTAGTCCACTTTTAAATAAAATTTTCCTGATAATTTACTCACCCCCATGTCATCCAAGATGTTCATGTCTTTCTTTCTTCAGTCGAAAAGAAATGAAGGTTTTTGATGAAAACATTCCAGGATTTTTCTCCATATAGTGGACTTCAATGGCTTCCAAACAGTTGAAGGGTCAAAATTAGTTTCACTGCAGCTTCAAAGAGCTTTAAATGGAAAAAAATGGAACTGGCGCCGCGTTCGTTTCGTAAGTGTAGGGAAGGCGTAGGACATACAGCATAAGCGTTTTGAAGAATACGGAAACCGGAAGCACATGCAAGGTAATCATTTGTGTTTATAAAGCATATACAGCTGTATTTTTTATTATTTTTCTTTTGAAAATGACCGATGTTTTTTTCTTATACCTCATCTGGTATTGTTTAAAGCCCTTTGAAGCTGCACTGAAACTGTCATTTTGACCTTCAACCGTTTGGTGCCCATTGAAGTCCACTATAAGGAGAATAATCCTGGAATGTTTTCATTAAAAACTTTAATTTCTTTTCAACTGATGAAAGAAAGACATGAACATCTTGGATGACATGGGGGTGGGTAAATTATCAGCAGAATTGTATTGAAAAGTGGACTAATCCTTTAATTGCAGTGTAACAAAGACACCTTAAAATAAAGTGTAACCCTCTTTTTTAAGATGTCCATGTTAATTAAACAGTTGAATAATAATAATTAGCTACATGTACTCACTATAGGGTTAAGGATGGTTTAGGGGTAGATGCATGTAATTATGCATGATTTATAGTTATTATATGGTAACTGCATGTAATGTATAACAAGGACACTGTAAAATAGTGTTACCAGTGGTTCTTCTGATTATTAAAATGTTGTTCACTGAAAGGTTCTTTGAGGAACCCAAAATGGTTCTTCAATGGAATTGCAAAAAAAAAAAAAAAAAAAAAAAGTTGGACCTTTATTTTTAAGAGTGTGGTACAGTATTACCATCTAATGCCATTTTGTGAAGATAGTTATACTTTGTGGATAAAATTACTGATACTGAACATTCTTTTGGGGATGTCAACTGAAAGAAAAAGGTAAAAAAAAAGTCAAATTTTACTTCTAAAGTATATTTTAGAGTTATTATAGCAATTGTTAAGAACAATATACATCAATGGGAGATTTGCACTGCTATAACAAACTTACAATTTGTGTGTGAAGCAATAGTATGGTAACACTTAACAATAAGGTTTCATCATCAACTAATCATGGATAAATAGTTATGTCAATATGTTAATTTTAACATTTACTAATGCATTATTACAAATCAAAAATTGTATCTGTTAACTATGAACAGTTAACTAATGCGGTGACACTTTATTGTAGGGTTCAGTTCTCACTTTTAACTAGTTGCTTATTAGCTTGCATATTACTAGTATATTGGTTGTTTATTAGTACTTATAAAGCACATATTAATGCCTAATTATGCATGATCACATTCTACATCCCTTAATCCTACCCAATACTTGAACTTAAATGCTACAAAAACTACCTTATTAACTATTAATAAGCTGTAAATTAAGAGTTTATTGAGACAAAAGTTGTAGTTAATAGTGAATATGTGTTCCCCATACTGAAGTGTTATCAATAAATATGAATATATAACAAATGTATTGCTTAAAGTTAGTTATTGCATTAACTAATGGGAGCTTTTAAGTGTTACCAAAAGTATACCATCAAAATCGCCTGCATTGTGGGAACCAGGCAACAACCTCATAAGGAAATAGCTTCATAAACATATAATAATGTTGTAATGAAATATAGCTCAGCATTAAAACAAAAGAAATCCCCAACTTGGAAAACAAATATGTTGAGGCTGCCCACATACATTCACTGACCGCTTGATTACTGCGGTACTAAACGTTGTATAATTTTCCCTGCAGGCATATAAATTGAGCTCCATTGCTATACCACAATGACACTGCGGTACATTGAAAAGAAAGATCCTCTGTGCCAAATAAAAACTATATGGCAGAGTTGGATCTTGATCATGCCATTTATTGTGGTCTCAAGCTCTCAGACATATGGTGTTGTTGTATACAGTGTTATAATGAGCTAATCTGGTTCACGTCCAACATTCTTAATAGCCACTGATTGCTGTCACGGAGGCCAATGTAATCTCATTCATTCCTTTTTACATGATTCAGTTTCACTCATGCATGTAGAAGTGAGCTATACAAACACTCAAAACACGAGTTCATCAAAGGTTCACAGTTCTCTGTTGTCACTGTCTTTATCACTGCAGATGGAAACTGTTTCAGATATAATGGCAGGAATGATAAATAAATGCAGAAGTACTCTCGATAATGTACATCCCATGACATTTCACAGCTTTGTGAGAGAGGGTTTGTATGGACGTGAAGCGGGGGCCACTACTAAAGCATGAACAGCTGAAATCACTTCTGTATTATACAGTGAGAAACACATTTGCTACATCTGGTCTTGGTTATTTATTGCGAAACAATATAGATGTGAGCATGGATATACACATTTTGTGTGGGTGGTTAACTGTATGAGATTGCTTTTACATCATTATAGCTTTAAAGTGAAGAGAAGCTAATGCATATCTTGATTCATAGAGGCAGAAGACTGCCGAGACATTATCATGTTCTCTGAATTCTGTCAGTTAAAATCTACTCAATTTACTATTGCAGTTAAAGGGTAATTCTCACAAAACCACACCCAGGCTTGGGGATTAACGAAATACATGTAACTTAGTTACGTATTTAAAATACAAAATTTGAGTACAATTTCCTTACAGTTACATTTTAAATGGGTGATAATCAAATTACAGTTACATTCGAAAAGTATTTTAGATTACTAAAGTGATTACTTCGAATTTTAATACCATTTATTTCATTTAAACATTAATATAAACTGTGACGGGCAATTAAATGCAAACAGCAATTGGTGATCCTCTGACTATGACAGTCTGCAGAAGGCTACAGTTTCATACCCCTTGCAGAATATACAACATTTAAATAATTTTAACAAAATAAGAGGGATCATAAAAAAAAAATAAAAAAAAAATACATGTTATTTTTATTTAATACTGTCCTGAATTAGCTTATTTCACATAACAGATATTTACATACACTTTATTTACAAAAATTACTGAATTTATAAAAATTGGACACATCCTTGAATCTTAATGGTCTGTTGTTTTCTGAAAGATCTGTGATTGTTTTGTTGTGATAGTTGTTTGTGAGTCCCTTGTAATTGTAAAAAAAAAAAAAAAAAAAGGTAATTGTGACTTTATCTCACAATTCTGGCTTTTATCCTCACAATTTTGAGTTTGCATCTCACAATTCAGACTTTTTTTTTTTTCTTTCTCAGAATTGCCAGATTTAAACTCACAATTGCGATTTATAAAGACAGAATTGGGAAATGTTCTGTAAACTTACAATTGCAAGTTATAAAGTCAGCATTCTATGACAAAAACTAGAAATTAAGACTTTTTTTCTTGCAATTGCAAGTTTATATCTTATAATTCTGCTATATTTCTTGCAATTCTGACTTTTCTTCTGGAAAATTGAGACTTTATATTTCACAATTCTGACTTTATAACTCACAATTGCAACTTTATTTCACCAATTCTGAGAAAAAAGTCAGAATTGTCAGATACAAACTCAATTACCTTGTTTTTGTGTTAGCCTACATACTTATTAGTATTCCAAATTGTTACAAAATTCGGGTAATCTAACAAAATACATTACAAATTACTTTTTAAAGCATGCATATTTTGTAATCATTAGTGAAATACATTTTCACGAGTTCACATATCCATATAATTAAATAGAGTTAAGTAATGCGTATTTGAGGGCTCCGAGCTCTGAATTTTGGCCCGAACCCAGAGTACTCCCCCCGGTGTGGTAAAAGTAGATAGAACTATAAGTGAGGAGATGGGGTGGAGGAGTGATGCTGATAAACTCTCAGATGAACAGACGTCAGTCTGCTGAATTTATGCCTTTTGACATTGGTTGAGTTGATTAACCAAATGCTCTCCACCTGTGCTAATTAGGTTAATTATCTGAACTTGCTCCTCCCGAATTTTGTTAATAAAACATCATTTAAAAGTAACCAACCCAGCCCTGACTACACTTCATATTTCAACCCCAAATGGAATGAGTGTATAATTAATAATTTAAGAAAAATAAATGGTCCTGGTCCTGACCAGTTCCCATTAGAATAACGAGTAAAAACAAAATAATTTAACTGAATTTGCAACATTTTTACATCATGGTATTTGTTGTATAGCAGTTTAAGTATTTGATAACACTATAAACCTTTCATATAAGTTAACATGAACTAACTTCTGCATAATTTATCTTAATCAACGGTAATCACATTTACAAATGCACTAAAATTCCAAAGTTGTATTTGTTGACATTTGTTAAAGAACTGTGAACTAACATGAACACAAAGTGAACACTTAGAATTTCACTAATGTAAACTAAGATGAATGAATGCTTTAAAAATATATTGAGTCTTTAGTGCATGTTAGTTAATGCATCAATTAATGTTAACAAATGACACCTTATTGAAAAGTGTTACTAAGGCTAATGTTCAGACTGCAAACAAAAATCAGATTATTTTTGCACTTTTTGATGGGTTTTTTAAAGTATATACAGCAAAAAAAAAAAAAAAAAAAAAAAAAAAGGGGGAAAAAAATGTTTTCCCCCAAATCTGTTTCATTTGGAGGTGGTTTGAAATGTGATTCCAATCAGGTTTTTACAGTGTGGACACTCTGGTTTCAAATTATTTTTTACATCAATCTTAGTGCAAATTCAACAATAATGTCACAAGCGGTGACAGTCTCCTCTGTTGCACCAGAAAAACTTGACAGGGGGAGCGAGATGATGCCCTTCCATTTTACCTGAAAGCCTCTTCACATATGTGGGTATGCCTATGTCATGGCCAAAGTAACCCATGCAGATAGGTTGGTTATGTCTGGAGTCCTGGACACACAAATCTTATTTGATATGAAGACAGTCTGCCTGAAAAGATCTGATTTGAGAGAAAAAATAAATCAGATTTGCCTGCAGTCTGAACAAAGCATAAGTTTTTCAATGTATGTTTTTATTTGTAATGGTTTTAAAGTCTATTCTATCCCCTACCGCTAAATCTACCCATCACTGGAAACCTTCTGCTATTTTAGATTTTCAAAAAAGATCATTCTGTATTATTTAGAAGCTGTTTTCCTCTTATTTTTGGGGTGAAATCAGAGATTCACCTTATTTTTTATTCTTACTGGCAAAGGTATGGTGTCTATTCCAGGCGGAAAAAGGCCAATAAAGTTAATCTAAGTGTCTGCAGGCAATTAAGGCAGTCATGAATCTCCATCTATATTTCCATTCATTGAAAATCTCAAGTACAGTGAGTTTTGATTTTGATGACAGAGTCAGGCAGTGGTAGAACCAATAAATGAATCAGGACTAAACATTTTAACAGACGTAGTGACCTTTTGTCTTGAACCACACAGTAAGACAATCTAAAAGCTTCAGCCCACCTAGTTTTTTCCCCAAGTGAGGCAAACCGAAAATACATATACGTGTCTTTTTGCGGTACTGGCAGGCCTGGCAAATGGTTTCTCGATTATGATGATGAGTCACCCATCCAAGACGCCATGATCTCATGGACCTGATGAATCCTTTGCTATAATTATTTCCAATAATAGCTTTTTTGTTTCAAATATATGCCTTTGATCCTGCCACTTTGCGTTAATTACAAACTGGCACCGACAGAAGAGCATGCAGTGCCTCTTGATAGACCAGTCGCTCTCGGTCTGACCACCTCATTTCCACATCTGTATACTGGTTTGAGTGAAGTGAAGACGGGAAATCCCACACTTCAGCCAAAATCATAAGGAGAACTTGACCTCCAGGGAAACACATTTCTCATCCTGCACTATAACCAGCCTCAAGAACCCATCGCTCATATGGGTGGCAATCAATGCGTCCGCAATGGCGCCATTTACAGCATTGAAGACAGGCAGATAACAGCGTTGGATATTTCAGAAAAACACATTATAGGGTATGGAGTCTATCGGCAACACAAGCAGGGTAGTTAATTCACATTGGAGTTGCAGATAATATTATATATTACACACTTAAGTACTTTAAAAAGTGCACTTTTAAATAATGTCAAATTAAGTATTTGTTTCAATTATCTTTTGTCATGCTTTAAAGAAATACACTTATTTTGATGTGTTGACTAACATACTAAAGAACGTCAAATACTTTATAATTTTATAATAGTGCACTGTAAAACCGAACAGTGAAATTAATGAAATTAAATGAGTTTGTTTCACTCAAATAATCATGAAAGTTCATTGTACTTAATAGAAAAAAGTTGCATGAACTCAAAATTTCATTGTAGTAAGCTAAACTTAATATGATTGAGTTGAGCTGCAGCAGATTTCTAATTCCCAGCATGCTTTGTGTCAGACCATATAAATAACTGTTGAAATTAAGTGTTATTTTGTGTGTTTTTGCACAAGATTAACATATGGAGATATAAGTTAATGTTTAATGTTGTGTTATGTTGGGATTCAAGGGGTTCTGTTATGTTAGTTTTGTAGGGTTACCACTGTGGTGAAGAGTAGAGCCTGTGGTTAGGTTGAGGATGGGCTGCAAAACATTTAAGACCACATATGTTGTTTGATTACATATATGCAAGTATGCAATGATTCTCTGATAATATCGCTCTGATAGATATAATAGCATGTATTATTTGCTATGTAACGTATAACCAAGATCTGAATGTGATGTTTATGTAAATTAACATTTAATTAACATTATGATGAGTTGGGAAAGGGATGCTGGTGACGGGATTGTTAGTGAGAGACACCTGTGCACCACACTGGCCTTGATCCGCTTCCATGGCTCTCAGCCCCGCCCCGTTTGTCACAAAAATTTTAAGTTCTACCAACTTTTAAAAAAAATGAGATAGTTTCCTCAAATGTTTTGAGTATTCTGAACTTATTGGATTTTACAGTGTGTTATTCGATTTTACATTTAGTTGATATATTTTAACCTTCAACAGCACAGCGTTGCCCTCAGACAACAGAAAGTTTTCTTAAGCCCTATGTTTTGTAAATTTTTCTTTAAATGATTACAACCAATTAGAAAGGTCGAGAAAGTACCATAGAACAGTCCAGTAAGGTGTGGGAGTCACTATCAAGCACCATTTAAAGGTGGGACGTCCTGTTCTGACATGTTGTGCAATAAGGGGGTACTTTTTTGTCAATGTCTTTCAAGTGTTTTTCCCTTTTTACTTAATGATTTCTTGATTTTTTTTTTATTTTGATGATAATTTTCTCTATGATTCTGTACCATTGTCACATTTTGGGGTTGGGGGAGGGTGGGGGGCAATTTATTTGTTTATTTTTTATCAATAAAATGTTCCCAAATGAACCAAAAAATTAAGTGGAATTAGTTTTTTCATGTGCCATCAGCATGTGTGCAGCAGAGGGATACTTAATTACAACTTCTTCTTCATTACAAATGTGTAATCACAAATATATTTATAGATACATAACATGCAAGTTTCAATATAAACTACATTAGTTTATCATACAGTGTTAACCTTAGAGCCCGTCCACACGGAGATGCGTTTAACTGTATACATAAAGATTTTGTATCGTTTTGGGAGCCTGAACCACATTTTTTTTTTTTTAAACCGGACCCCAGAGTGGATAAATCTAAAAACGACACCCTTGCATTTTCGTATACAGCTAATTCGTATATTTTGTGAAACAAGATGTCATGACCCCACGTCTCGACTCTAGTCAGATACTGCCACGTCACGTAACGGCAACAATAAAAACGTGTATCTCTGTGGCAGAATTACAGCGCCACATACTGGTCTGGCATGTATACTACATCACTTTGAGTCGGTTTCAGTGATTTTGTGTGTACGCAGATATTTCTTGAGACAATGTCGTGTTTACGGATTTTTTTTTTTTTTTTTAGAACGAGGAAAAAAAAAATGGATAGGGAAACCTCTGGCTTGGTGTAGATGTGGCCTTAGTCAGATGCATTAACATTGTTACTGCGCCTCAAGATGCAGTAGGTGTGAACCAAATGACCCATAGGAACTGAATGGTGTAGGCCAGACGGATCTTGGATGTATTCAATCTTGTGTATTGAGTCTCTGGTATAAAGTTCTGCCCCACAGACAGAACTTTAGGGTAAAATTCTCCCCACAAAAACTCTGGTCTCTTATTTTATGTATTAGAGAAATCTAATACATTGGCGAGCCAAACCAAACAGTTACTTAAACAATCTAACAGTATATGCTTGTCAATATTTGGCAGTTCACTTTGACCATATTTTATAGACAACAGAAGTAATTATAAAATTACATACTTAAGTTCTTCTTAAGTGGGCCAAAATGTACTGTAATATTCAACTAATTACATTTAATATAAATGTAATCTAAAATACATTTTCAATGAATTGGTATTATTATGCATTTAATTGTCTGAAAACATTCCATTCAGTTTACACTAAGTATATTCTGTGAAACACACACACATACATATGACCCTGCATTCTCATTTTCCACATCTTCTGAGGCCCTACAATAAGGAAAACAATGAAATGTAATTTATACATTTTGTATTGTTACTGAAAATCAATCAATATTTAATAATCAGTCAATTCAGTATTTAAAAAAGTGCATTTCACCCATCCAAGTGCATACACACAGCAGTGAGTATTGAACACACACATGAAGCAGTGGGCAGACATTTGTCTTTCTTTACTTTTTTTTTTTTTTTTTTGCGCTTCCTACTTATACTGAGATTCAAACCCGCCACCTACAGGTTACAAGTCCTCATATCTCACCATTAGGCCATAACTGCCCAACTTATAGACATCAAACTTAATGTAATATGTTTTTACAGTGAATATGAATATCATGAGATGACTTAAAATTAGTGCACAACCTTTTAAGTATGGACTACTTTGGTGCTTTAGTCACTGTATGCTTTCATTTTACAGCAATTTTTACATTTTGCTAAACATCTGCTTTTGCCTTCCACTGAATAAACAAAGTCAAATTGACCATACGAGACATGGTCACAATGGCATCATAAGTTTGACTGAAGAGATGGTTAAAGCAATGAGGATCCAAGGAAGGGCTCCACTGGGTAACTTTAGTTGTCCTCTTGGGAGACTTCTTCATTTTAAGTTTAATTATACAGGGTGAGCTTCATGAGCAGCCTCTCATTAGAGTAATACCAAACGTGATCATTAGAGAGGCCAGCCTGAAATAAGATGTTCGGATATATTTATACACCCTGACCATCACCATTTCCAGGAGGAAAAAGACAGGACAAGCCTAACGAGGAATGTGCACTATAAGCAGGATTTATATGGTCAGTTCCCTGCATATCTGAGAAAATCTCAGGGGAGCCCATCACATCTGGACAAGACCCAAGAGGAGAGTCTCCTAACTCCTAAACATCCCAGTTTTCAGTGGATTCATTCAGCTGCACTGTATCTGAGCCAGTTCTCAGTGCATCCCTCTGGAGACTGTATCTCCCAGCTTTGTTTGCACAGATGTTTGTACCTCTGTTTGACTGTGTGGTCTTCACACACTTATACAGGAAATTGCATACAGTATGTTGTTTCTAGGGGTCCTTGAAGTTTGCATATGTAAACAGTGACATAATTTATTTGTTTGCAAGTATGCCAGCACATTCCTGAACATCCTTTATATACAGCCGTCATTTAGCCTGGTGATTGAAAACAACTTGCACTCAGTTGAGAAACTCACACTTCTGTCTTTTCTGACATGTGCACTTCAGTTGAACCCTGTAAATCAAGGTAAAGTGTACGTTGTATCTGGAGCTGAGGCAGTGTAAATCCGCCGCTGTACTGTAGGAGTGTTCTGGTATTTTAGTATCAGCTTGGAGAGCTGTCTATCGTGGAATTCATTTAATGAGAGAAGTGATGGATGTGTTAGGTTATATTAATTTTGAAAGGATAATACTATCATTCACTGTATCATAGACCTAATAATGTAGAATGTTGATGTTCTTGGCCACTTAAATGCATTGTCTTGGGCGGCTTACTGTGATTTCGCAAAGTGGGACATGTTGCTGGATCAGCAGCCTTGTTGGTCTTGGAACAGCATTCCCATAAACCAGATTCGAGATACAGTAGGACAAGGGTTAGTGCTTATCAAAATATTTTCCACGGAATTTAAGGGTAGTGGTTAAGGATTGGGACTGTTTTGGCAGAAAATTAGTTCTAGAACCAACAAAGTTTCTCCGTGAATACATCGATATATAAGCTCTGACCAACCAAAATTAATATAACCTAACAACTCCATCACTTTTCTCATTAAATGCTCCAACACTCCTTAACCTAACCCTTAGTGGGGCGTGAGCAGAACCTACAAAATTGTAGGGATCATAGAAATTCATAAAAATTCGATTTTTTCTGTCATTGAAATTTTCCCACCATTTTAAATTTTCCGAAAAAAAATATTTTTCAAACTCCTAGGACGTTGCTCCGATTTTCACAAACATTTAAAGGTCCCGTTTTTCGTGGTTTTTTGAAGCTTTGATTGTGTTTATAGTGTGCAATATAACATGTGTTCATGTTTCGCGTGTAAAAAAACACAGTATTTTTCACATAATTTACTTATCTGTATACCGCTGTTTCCACTGTCATAAAAAAGGGCTGATGACTTCCTTGTTCTATGAAGTCCCTCCTTCAGAAATACATAACGAGTTCTGGTTGTGCCAGCGGTTCCTGTGTTGTGATTCGACAGTAGCTTAGCGCTCCTTGCCCGGAAAGGTCACCATAACGTGTGCTGCACATAGTTTTACATGTGGATTATTGTGGTGTTGTGCCGAATGAACACAAAAGACAATAATTCCCGAGAGATTGAACTCTTTAATCTCCACAAGCAGCGACAGAAAATGTACAACGTTAGCACTCACTCAGAAGAGTACCTCATACGGAAAACAGCCATATACATAAACATAGTCCCCTCTTGTGGCCATTATGTGCACTGCAGTCCAACATTAACTATTGCAGTAAGGATACCACAATTATAATTTTCGGGAACGAGTTAAAGGTACAATTTGTAAAATTTTTGCAGTAAAATATCCAAAAACCACTAGGCTAGTGTTATATATTTTGTCCAGCTGATTACTAACAATATCTCTAATGTTTTCAACTACTTGTAAATCATGAGAAAATTCCCATTCTAAACAGTGACACGGGGCAGTGCAGTCGCCTGTCAATGACGCAGTTACCTTTGTTACCGCCTTTACTGACGTAGAAACCACATGACAACAGTGCCGTGGACAAATGCGGGAGTAGCGTCCAGCAAACCACTAGCTTGCTTCAAGCAGTTCCTTATTTACTTCTTGCACGTTTTATGGTGGATTGTGATTATTTATGGAACATAATTACTGTTTACCATCTGCCGCTGGTTCTGTCGACAAGGACAGCTCCCTTAAACTCATGACCGGAAAAGCAGAAGCGGCGCCGGCGACTGTGTCATAATAAAAGTCCCGCTGCTCGTGAGGCGTGTGTTGATCAATCGCTCCAGCTCCTCGTTCAGCTCCACAACACTCGGTCCTGCTCTGCTTCATACTACAGTAACGTTAATAATCGCATCCACGAACATGAGTTCTTCCAGACTCCAATCCCTATTCTTTTGCACCATCCGTTGAGATGGAGACCACATGTCCCAAGTTTCCACTCTAAAACTTTACGTCATCAAACTACGCCTTTGTTTTGAATAGGCTTCTAGCGACCTCTAGCGGAAAAAAATATCACAAATTGTACCTTTAAACAAATTGTAACCATTGATCTCTAAGTACAGCGTCCCTGGGAAGGCCAAACAAAGGTGATTGGACTGCGGGATGAAAATAACAGCGTTTCGACGACATGGCGACAAACACACTCTACAAACGCAACTCTTGCTCTTTTCCGTGGGAGCGCAACAAGACCACGCCCCCTTTTTTGTGTATTCCTGTGGGAGGAGGTTAGTCAAAACACTGTTTTAGTAACATGATTAAAGAGAGGGATGTAGTCCAAACTGGCCGTTCGATGTAGGCGACTTCTGTTAAAGAAAATATCTCGCTTGGCATTGAACTTTGAGCTTTAAAATTTTACAGATTTTATTTATACTCTAACAACAACATTACACACTAACTAAAGCTTGAAACATGGGATCACGAAGAACGGGACCTTTAAACAGACCATCTTCAGACCATGCTGCCAAAAAGTTGTGAAATTCAAGTTGATTTGTCAAACCGTGTTCGAAAAATTTTACGTAGCGCTTGTGAAAAAAGACATAAGGCTATAACTCCTCAATGCTTTATCATATTGTCATCACAAGCATGACCTGAGATTACATGCTGCGTTTCGGCTCAGCGCCACCTACTGGTCCGGAGATACAACAAATGGCTATTTTTGCTTCTACTTCTGAACGGTTTGTCAAAAAAAAAAAATCATAAAATCTCATTAGATTCTGGGCACCATGCCAAGTCGATTGATATCCAGTTCTGAATTTTGTGTTAAAATACTGTATTTTATGAATGCATGAACATATCATTACGAAACTCGGGATTGGTCATCAGCACAATGCCCTGAAGGAATCAGAGAAGTTTCGGATCAGTGCCACCTAGTGGTGAAATACAAATAGAAGCTCGAGTAGCTCCTCCATAGTGGACAACATGCCTAGACTGTTAACAATGTATGCTATATGATTACATGGGCACTCAAACTCATGAATGCAATATTAAAACCAACAAAATCCAAGAAACAATCAAATAGAAACACAATGAAAGATACAAGTTAACACTTAAAATAGTGTGCACACCCTTCAACTTGGTTAAAACACCATTTGTTTTTTAACAGCATTTACAGTCTTCATGAATAAGCGTCTATCAACTTTACAAAACTCCAGACTGATCATATTGTGGGGGGATCCACTGTGTACAAACCTCTTCAAATCATTCGATCATGTTTTTATTTATTTATTTTTGCTTTGTTTTTGTTTTCTTGATTGTATTTAGGTCTGGGCCCTAAGTGGGCCATTACAAAACAATATCCTGTATTCTTGAGACCCTGACACATCTTTGAGATCTCTTTGCAGGCCATGGTTTCAAAGAAGAAACTAAGAAAATCTTACAGAAACAGCTTACTTTTATTCAAGGTTAATCAGCTTCACTTAAATGATGACTGGGTGATTATAATTACTTTTCAGCAAGAATTGTGATTCGTTAATTCCAAACAGAATACCATGCCATATTATAAAAGGGTGTGTACATTTATGCAACCAGGTATTTTTATACTTTAAATAATTATACACCTATGTTAAAGTATAGGTATTGTGTAAAACTTAGTAATTAAAAGTCAAAGTATGAATCACTTTCAGTACTTGGGTATTTAAAAGAAGTAAACCTTTCAAATCAAGAAAAAATAAAAATAAAAATTAAGTTTTAAGGGATAAAATGTATTATTTTGGCTTAAAATGGAGTAGAATTCAGTACAATGACTCCTCCTGACTGTCACTTACGTAAATATATTGTCTTGTGTGGCTTACCAAGATTTAGCTAGAAGGACATGTTTCTGGATCAACATCCTTTTGGTCCTAAAAGTACATTCCTCTTGACCAGATTTTAAAGACAGAGAAAGACTTTTCTTAGAGGATAAAGAACATCAATTTACTTTGATTTAGGGCATGATATAAAGGTTAGTTGTTACAGAACAAATAGAAGATGATTATCTGGGTTTTAGATGAGAGTACAGGGAACAATTTATTTTACTGTCATTACACAAAAATGAAGATACAAGCCAGAGAAGTTCTCCTCACACCGATCGAAGCTTAAGTAAACATTTAGCTGTTTCAACACAACCCTGCTCTTAAGGTTTGACAAGCTCAGTGATGAACGCTTTATTTATACCATTCTCCCATCACAGGAGAGTCCAGTACAGCATCAGGGGTATGTATACATTAGTCCTTGTCCAGAAATCTTCTTTCAAAAAAGCACAAAATGGCTCTCAAAGCTGCCATACAAGGTTTGTCTAGATACTGTAACATTCAATTATAAAAAGAAAAATATTCAAATCATAAAATCTGGGTCATTGCACAAGATGACATAGTGGTCTTGGCACAGTTTTTAGTATATTATTTGGAAAACACATTTAGTCAGAAGTAAATACCCTTTTAGACAAAAAAGGCAGGCTCTTCAAAGGGTGTAGAGTTGCTTCAATCCATCATCTTTTATTTTGTTACTCATAGCGGTTTGTGGTAAAGCATCGCAACACTGGCCTGTAATGCTACCTGAGCAATTATAAGGCTTAATTTTTCTCTTTAGCACACAAACCAAGCTTCACCCATGGTTCACAGGGACATCTGAGAGGAAAACTTCACGTCAGCATCCCGTTTGGCAGATTGATTTGGCTCTATCCGAACTTGGTATTTTGAGTGAGCCATGAAAGCAAGTTTGTCTATCTGATTGACTTAAAAATTCGTCCTTTTAATAACAAGACTGTTACAACTCTGACATTTGAGCCCCCGACAGTCTTTCCAAAATAGACAATATTATTCCAACAAGTCAAAAATCTATTTTTGCTCCCTGTAAGCAGTTCTTGTAAGTGAATATAAACTCACAGTGTCCCATGGACGATTAAATATACATGAAAGTGAAATGGACTATAAAATATCATACAGGTAACACTGTAAAAGAACATCACAGTAAAACGACCTGTCTGGAGTGCCATAGACGAAGAGTTCATTCAAAAACTACCTTCTGCCTTTATATGAATTTCTTCTCTCTAGTCTGAAACACAAAAGGAGATATTTAAATCAAAATGTTTAAGCTGCTCTTTTCCATTCAATGAAAGTCAGCTGTTGAGCAAAATGTTCAGTGCAAGAGAATGGAGCACTTTTATCTTCTTCTTAACATTCAGCAATACTGTTGACTTGATTGCACTGACCCTATTGGATGACAACTGAACTGAGCTGGATGATGACATCTCCGTTTTCTCCAGAGCTGCCGTCCTCCTGCTCCGAGCAGGATTCGAACCGCCGTCTCTAGACCGCAGGTTCTAGTGCGCCTCTTGAGGTCAGGGGAGTGAGGTTTACACACACAGCTCTTACTTACTGGCCCCCGTTACATGCACCCCCCTAAACCTCACTCCCATCCGGGTCACGGCACTAAAACGTAACCAGTCCTACTCAACCCGCTCCGAGCAGGATTCGAACCGGCATCTCCGGCATGGGAGGCGGGCAAGGATGTTAAATGCCACAGCCACTGAACTGATCTCAACGTAACCATGACTGTTTACTATTGTCATTTTAGAGCTGCTTTACAGCAGAATTGAATTCTTCATCATCGAATCATTATTTTCCCGTTCATCACTGTAAAGCTGCTTTGGAACAATCTGTATTGTATAAAGCGCTATATAAATAAAAGGTGACTTGACTTCTATTTTCATTGTATGGAAGAGAACAGCTCAGAAATTCTATTAAATTTCTCTAACTGTGCTCCACGAAAGAAATAAAAGGTTTAGAAAAAAAGAAATAGTGGACATGATTTTCCCCCCAAATAAAATAGGATTATTTAATATTTCTATTAAAAAAAAAACAAGCAATGGCACATAACGAATGGCATATGTGCAGTGTTTGCTTTGATGCACTTGGCATTATCCTGCAGGATGAGAACTGAATATCAGAGCCCAGGAGGAATGAATCCTCAGCTAAATAATTCTCTTTATTGCATTTGAGATCAGAGTTCAGTGCCTCATGTGTTTCCATTACGCTAATACCATTTTAAAATGTTAATTTCTACGCAAGCTGAGGTCAGATCAAAGCCTGGGCTGCACTGATGGTACGCTTGAATGAACACGTTCTGCTAAATAGCTATATTTTATATATATATATTATATATATATATATATAATATATATATGAAAATAAATCATAAAACACAGTGGAGCTATATACAATTTTTGGCATCTGTTACAGAAACAGTAGGCTACACAATGATGGGGAAGACTGCTGACTTGACAGTTGTCCAAAAGACGATCATTGACACCTTGCACAAGGAGGGCAAGACACAAAAGGTCATTGCAAAAGAGGCTGGCTGTTCACAGAGCTCTGTGTCCAAGCACATTAATAGAGAGGTGAAGAGAAGGAAAAGATGTGGAAGAAAAAAAGTGTGCAAGCAATAGGGATAACCACACCCTGGAGACCATTGTGACACAAAACCCATTCGAAAATGTGGGCGAAATTCACAAAGAGTGGACTGTAGCTGGAGTCAGTGCTTCAAGAACCACTACGCACAGATGTATGCAAGACATGGGTTTCAGCTGTCGCATTTCTTCTGTCAAGCCACTCTTGAACAGCAGACAGCGTCAGAAGCGTATCACCTGGGCTAAAGACAAAAAGGACTGGACTTCTGATTTGTGGTCCAAAGTTATGTTCTCTGATGAAAGTAAATTTGGCATTTCCTTTGGAAATCAGGGTCCCAGAGTCTGAAGGGAAGAGAGGAGAGGCACACAGTTTGCCAAAATTTCTAAAAATAATTTCTTTGTATTGGTCTTAAGTAATATTCTAACTTTCTGAGATATTGAATTTGGGATTTTCCTTAGTTGTCAGTTATAATAGTCAAAATTAAAAGAAATAAACATTTGAAATATATCAGTCTGTGTGTAATGAATGAATATAATATACAAGTTTCACTTTTTGAATGGAATTAATGAAATAAATCAACTTTTTGATGATATTCTAAATATATGCCCAGCAGTGTGTGTGTGATATATATATATATATATATATATATATATATAGTCAAGTCAAGTCAAGTCAAATTTATTTATATAGCGCTTTTACAATTGGTAATTGTTTCAAAGCAGCTTTACATATTAGAAGCACAGAAAAAAAAAAGGGAAGTGGTTAAAACTGTACAAACAAGCGTGGTAATATGTAACATATACAAGATGGTGCTACATTAAGCCAATGTCGGCTGACTTCCAGGGGTGGAAAAAACCCCCTAGGAGAAAAACCCAGCGTGCTAGCACTGGGAAAAAAAGTCCTAGGAGGGAAAAAACCCCTTGGAAGATATATATATGTAAATGTATATGGAGATCAAAATCTGAATTGTACATTTTTATTATAGAGTTTAAAAATCGATTATATATAAATATATGTAAGCGGATACGGGGATCCTGGGCTACGTTGTAGTCAGGTCCAGACGCAGGTTCTCCATCTGACCTGGATACGGCCTGGATCCAGCACCCGGCAAACCTCAGGATAAGCAGAGAGACAGATATTAGCGTAGATGCCATTCTTGTTCTGTTGTACAGGTATATCTAGTGTTATAGGAAATGTTCTCGGTTCCGGCCGACCTAATTATTGCAGCGTAACAATCCTTTAACGGATTTGAAAAATGTTAATGTATTGATAATGTGTTATGTGTATGCAAGAGCAAAGAGATGTGTTTTTAGTCTAGATTTAAACTGACAGAGTGTGTCTGCTTCCCGAACAATGCTAGGAAGATTGTTCCAGAGTTTAGGTGCTAAATAGGAAAATGATCTGCCGCCTTCAGTTGATTTTGATATTCTGGGTATTATCAACTGGCCTAAATTCTGAGATCGCAATAAACGTGAAGGACTATAATGCATTAAGAGCTCACTTAGGTACTGGGGAGCTAAACCATTTAGAGCTTTATAAGTAAGTAGCAAGATTTTAAAATCTATACGATGTTTAATAGGGAGCCAATGTAATGTTGACAGAACTGGGCTAATATGGTCATACTTTCTGGTTCTAGTAAGAACTCTAGCTGCCGCATTTTGAACCAACTGTAGTTTGTTTAAAAGCTGAGCAGAACAACCACCCAGTAGAGCGTTACAATAATCTAGTCTTGAGGTCATGAATGCATGAACCAACTGTTCCGCATTTGTCATTGAGAGCATATGTCGTAATTTAGATATATTTTTTAGATGGAAGAAGGCGGTTTTACAGATACTAGAAACATGACTTTCAAATGAAAGATTGGTATCAAAGAGCACACCCAGGTTCCTAACTGAGGACGAAGGTTTAATGGAGCACCCGTCAAGTGTTAGAGAGTATTCAAGGTTTTTCGTGAGGAAGTTTTTGGTCCAAAGATTAGGAAATCAGTTTTTCTGAATTTAATAATAAGAAATTTCTTGTCATCCAGTTTTTAATGTCAGCTATGCATTCTGTTAGTTTTGTGAATTTGTAGGTTTTTCGTCAGTGCGCGAGGAAATATAGAGCTGAGTATCGTCAGCGTAGCAGTGAAAACTAACACCATGCTTCCTAATTATCTCTCCTAAGGGCAGCATGTACAGAGTGAAAAGCAACGGTCCTAATACTGAGCCTTGTGGTACCCCATATTTAACCTGTGATCGATACGACATCTCTTCATTAACTACCACAGACTGATAACGGTCAGATAAGTATGATTTGAACCATGCCAAAGCAATTCCACTAATGCCAATATAGTTTTCAAGTCTTTTTAAAAGAATGTTGTGATCGATAGTGTCAAAAGCAGCACTGAGATCTAATAACACTAATAGAGAAATACAGCCACGATCGGATGATAGGAGTAGATCGTTTGTAACTCTAACGAGAGCAGTCTCAGTACTATGGTATGGTCTAAATCCTGACTGGAAATCCTCACAGATTCCATTTCTTTCTAAAAAGGAACACAGTTGTGTTGAAACTGCCTTTTCTAGTATCTTTGACAGAAAAGGTAGATTCGAGATTGGCCTGTAATTTACTAAATCTCTCGGATCTAGTTGAGGTTTTTTAATAAGAGGTTTGATAATAGCCTGCTTAAAGGTTTTTGGCACGTGTCCTAGTGTTAAAGATGAATTAATTATATCAAGAAGTGGACCTACGACCTCTGGAAGCATTTCTTTCAGTAGTTTAGTCGGCATTGGGTCTAACATACATGTCGTTGATTTTGATGATTTGATAAGTTTAGATAATTCTTCCTCTCCTATAGCGGCGAATGATTCTAGTTTTACCTCAGGGACACTACAGTGCACTGTCTGAAGAGAAATTTTCTCTCTAATATTATCAATCTTGCAAGTAAAGAAGTTCATAAAGTCATTACTGCTGTGCTCTATGGAAACGTCAGCAGTTGAATATATATATATATATATATATATATATATATATATATATATATATATATATATATATATATATATATATTTTTTTTTTTTTGTCTATACACAGCTTTTGTATGACATACAGATGATCTCTTTCATCAGTATTCATAACTCACAGTTCATTAGGAGGCATTACTGCTGACTTGTTGATTGTAGCTTGAGGCTAAAAAGTTTCCACCAAATATCCATATATACACTGCAAAAAAAAATAAAATAAATAAATAAATAAAATAATAATAATAATAATAATAAATGCTTTTCTTACTTGGTAATTGTGTCTTGTTTTCCAGTACAAACATCTAAAAATTCTTAGATCCCATAATCACTTATTATATTCATTAAAATAATAATAATAATAATAATAAATAAATAAAAAATCTATTATAAATGAAGTGAGTTTATTCTTAAAACAAGAACAAATGTCTGCTAATGAGTCAGAAAAATAAAAATAATTTAAAGTGAAAACAATATAATTTTTCTGACTCCATTGTATTTGTTCACAACACACACAGACATTAGTTTAAAGACAAATTTAATCAAATTATAACTAAAAGTGGCTGAAAATAACAGTGCATTGGCTACACAATGATTAGACAAATGTATATAGTTTATAAAATTATGTTTAGTACTAGATGACAACATTTTAAACAAAACAAACAAACATAAGAACAGTGCCTTACTAGAAATACATTCTCTGTTACTATAACAGGCATTCATAAAGTGTTATGAAGATGAAGATATGTAAACCTGAGTCATAACAAACATTAACATTTAATAATTATTATTATCTTACCTAGCGGACCTAAAACATTAACGTTTTAGTTTATATACTTACAGCAAAGATCAGCATTGCCCTCTTCTGGAAAATTTGAGTACTACAGAAAAAAAAAAAGCTAAAAAGCTCAAGTGTAAAACAACTTTCACTTTAAAAAGCATATTCCTGTTTATAAGCTTATTGTCAACACTACAAATCAATCAAACAAACAATATATAAGCAAAGTAAATCACACAATAAGTAAATTACTACATGTTCATGACGGTTTTTTGGACCATTTTGACCAACTGTTTAGCTGTTTGCAATACCTTTTTGCATGCAAATTATATTTCTCAGAAGTAATCAATAAAACAAAAAGTGTTGAAAATACTGTAATAATTTTGTGTTGTAAAGATGAATATTGATCATTCAGTGCAGGTATGACTGCAAAATTGAATATGCATAGTCGTACTGACAGCTCTTAAAGGAACAGTTCACTTTTTAAATCTGTTTTTTCACACAAATCTATCATATGGCTTCTTTTGTAGTGTTTATGTTTTTTTAATGGCTATTGTGTCTATTTAATTTCATGGTGTAAAATCGAGCAGCCAGGACATGCGTAAATAGCGACAGATTTATTTCTTTTGGAGTGAGCTATTCCTTTAAATGCCATTCATGGCATGAGTTATTTATATTAATCTGTTACGTCTAGATAAAAAATATAAAACAATGCACTTTATTCAGTACAACCAGTTCTATCACACACCTGAAGCTACTTCACAGTCTCTAAAAGCACCGTTATTCCTCTAGACTTCTGGCTTTATATTCACATGCATTCACAGATATTCACAGGTAAACATCTTCTCTTTTCACCCGTTTCCACAGAGCTGGACGTCACAACACCCTCTGCATAGCAGTTAGTTATTCGTCTCAAAAAACATGAAGTCCTGAAAACAATGAAAATAAATATCATTACTAACAATTTCTTGGCATTTCTCCGATACTATCAAACCATATCCTCCGTAGACTCCTACTCACAATGAGAAAGCAGGCTCCGATCATCACTGCCTTCATTCGCACATCAAGATCCATGGGGAACTGTATCCCAAAGTTGTCTGAATCCGTGAAAGCCTCTCGGAGAAGTCCTGTCCATTGTTTGCTGATCTTTCCGATGCCGACTTCATCCATGGTAAGAATCTTGACATAAGAAGTAAATAACATTTTAAAAACTTTCAATTGTACTTAAAGGGATAGTGCATCCAAAAATGAAAATCCGCTCATAATTTTCTCAGCCTCAAGTTGTTCCAAACCTTTATGAGTTTCTTTCTTATGTTGAACATAAAAAAAGATATTTTGAAGAATGCTGATGACTTCATAAATTCAGGTTTGAAACAACCTGATGGTGAGAAAATGTTGACAGAATTTTAGATTTTGGGTGAACTATCCCTTTAAATTATAGGATAGTAAAATATCAATACATGTCCAATCCATGCTTTTTTACTTACCCTGGTGGTTTGCAGGGTGACAGAGGGGGTACACAAACAAAATGCTGAGTTTTGATGTTCATTTAATTCTACACCACCTTAAAATAACATTAAAACCGAGCATGCATTTCCGCCTCAGGCGGTGTTTTGTGAACGAATCTGTGGCTTTGAATAATTCTGGAAAGTCAATGATTCAATGACACATTAATAAATACAGCCACTTGCTTTGTTACGTAATGAATGAAACAATGAATGAATGAATCACTCAATAAGATCTATTATACACCCGGCGCAATGTGACGCAAGTGTTTTTTTGCTAGTTTCAGCCCGATTTTCACATCCAGCGTAACGTTGTTTAAATAGCAAATGCACAAATGCAAACATGGTCTGAAAACGAGATGTGTTCAGGTGCATTGTTGGCGTGTTGCTATTTAGAGGAACTGAAAGCGCCTGCGCCATTAAACAAATGAAACTTGCTCTAAAGTCAATGCCGCAACATTTATTTATGTTATTTAAAGGGTGTGTTAGTAATATGCGCCTATAGGTGGTTGCACAATGCTTGTACACACATACACATACACACACAAAAAAAAAAAAAGAGAACGATGTAAAAGATTATTATTGTGTACATAAAGATAAAAATGCCTACATGTCATAATGGACAGTCATTGCATGTATCAGAATAACCTATTTTCAGTAATGATGAATGATATTCTGGCTTTTATAACTGGCTTTTAAAGGGAATGCAAGATGACACTCTGATTGGTTTATTGCATGTTACGCCCAAAACACACCCACGACTCATTAAGAGACTAGGTACAACCCTTTTGGACCATGCACCTGGCCATTTTTTCCATCGATATAATCGATAGCAAAAGTGGATTCGGGCATGCCATAAGTGCACCTGTGCGGTGTTCTTCAGATCATGTGCTTAAAATAGGGCCAAGTGACTTTCCGCCACCTACTTTCGTTTTTAGTTTAATTTTCAAGTCCCGGTTTCACAGACAGGGATTAGACTGGGCCTTAGTTCAATAAGGACATTTAAATTGCTTTTATAAACATTCCCTTGAGAAAAACATCTGTGCATGACAAAACAATGACACTGACACATTTTAAGATATGTCAGTACAAGTTGCTTTCAGTTAAAACAGCTCAAACATGCATTTTAATCTAGGACTAGCTTAAGCCTTGTCTGTGAAACCGGGTTGAAATAATTTAATATTTCTCTAATGAACAATTTTTATTTAAAAATGATCTTATAGCACAATATATTTGTCATTGTAATTGCATTCATGCCACCTCTGAGCAGCATTAAACAGTGTGTAAATGCATCTAGATGCAGTTTGTGCCACTGCAATGCAAAGATGGCTTTTGTTGATCCTGATTTCATTTGATTAATAGGCTTAGAAAAACTTTGCCTTTATAAGGAGGGGAAAAAAAGAAAAATCACTTTAATGGGGCAAATATCTGAATCGGTGTGACTGCAGTCTAAATGTGGAAGAGACGAGGTATGCAGAAGGATGCTAAATGCCTCAGGGGTACTAAAGTCTAAAAATCACTGATCTACTGAATAATAGCTCCCCCTAGTGGGAATTTATAGGCAGAGCCAGCAGGCAGAAACAGAATGGCAGAAAAAGCACAAATTATGTATAGATATTTGTTTCTGACAATTAAGCATGTTACATTTCCCCCAACAAATTCTAATGCCTGTATTGAAAAAAAATAAAAAATAAATCATATGATGTATCATAATAATGTAGAATTATTTTTAATTGAAAATAATCTCAAAACATTATCCTGAAAATAGAATCCTAAACATGTTCTTTATGTAAACAAAGTATAATTAGTTTTGTTTTTGCTAAAACATCAGTCTCGGTTTGCCAGCCTAAACAAAGCTTTAAGAGAATTAAGGGCTGTGTGATGCAGAAATCATTCTTTTTCAGTGAACGTTAGCAATTGTTGGTGTCTGTGAGCATTTAATCACAAGTGTTTGAGTTGATGTACCTCAAAGTCCACGTCCGGCAGGCAGCTCCAGCCACAGAACGGCCCCTGGAGCTTGAGAACCGGCTCTCTGTGCTCATTCTGTATGGTGAACTTGGGGAGGAAGGGGTGCCACTGTTGTAGAACATATCCCACTGTGTTCCCTGGAGGAGCCTGGATCTCCAACTGAGAGAGGAGAGGGTGAAAAGAAGGAATCAACAAAGTATGTTCAGCACGGTCTATATCAAAGCAAGTGACATCTGCAAACAAATGATGCAATTCTCATAACTTTATTTGTAACTGAATAACCATTTTTGATCACCTCTTGCAGACAACATGGGAAGAAGCAGGACATGCATTTCAGAGGACGGCTGACGGTGATGATCTCCTGTCCGATGTTATCGAGGACACGGATGGTGAAGGAGCGCAGCGGGCCGCAGCACTGACGGGTGAGACAGTCGTTCTCCTCCACCGCGTAAAACACGTTCTGACCCATGGAGTTACGGATATCATATTTATTGTTGCTCTCAAAGCCTGCCAAAGCTGCATAAATCCATACAATGGACTTATTATTATTATTATTATTATTAATTAAATATGAAGTATTTATATTAAATTATGTAGTGCATATATAGATCCATCTGTAATAAACTCTTATACATGCATACCTTCAATAAGCTCAACTTTCTGTTTGATAAGAAGTTGATCTACCTGAGAAAGTTGGGAAAACAGGTGAATACATGAAATTATTTTAAATTATTTTTTCAAAATATTTTAAATATAAGGAAACAACAAAACACTAAATGTGGTTAAGGTATTTATCTGACAAAAATATTTGGTAAAAAAAAAAAAGCATGCACAAAAAAAGGCATAGAAAAACAAAACTCACAGAAAAAGCACACAGCATGAACAGTTATTAATATTTATTTGATTCTTTCTTGTTTTTGCATGTTTTCATAATTTCTTTGCATAACAATCTGGCCAAAAATGATGATCACTTTTGGCCTCTACTGTTATATACACACTACCAGTCAAAAGTTTGGAAACATTGCTATTTTTATTGTTTTTGAACAAAGTCTCTTATGCTTATTAAGGCTGCATTAATTTCATAATAAATACAAAAAAAAACAATAATGTTGAGAAATATTATTACAATCTAAAATTATGGTTTTCTATTTTAATATACATTAAAATATAATTTATTTCTGTGATCAAAGCTGAATTTCAGCATCATTACTCCAGTCTTCAGTGTCACATGATCCTTCAGAAATCATTCTGATATGCTGATTTATTATCAATGTTGGAAACAGTAACTGCTTAATATTATTTTATAACCTGTGATACTTTTTCAGGATTCTTTGATGAATAAAAAGTTAAAAATTATCAGCATTTATTTAAAATATATATTTTTTAACAATATACAATATATACATATTTTTTCTTTCTTTTTTTTGAAAGAAATTAATACTTTTATTC